>NC_064601.1:53919916-55209916 GCF_943734735.2 Anopheles gambiae
AATGCACCAGTCAAATGATGTGTTAAGCACACTTTCACGCCGATGACATCGAGCAGAAGGTTTTCGGTGCATTCATTCCGAAAGGATATCGAATAGCATCGCGTCCAGAGCTCACTGATTTCCACGTTCACCGGAAACCGGAGACATTCACTTGTCATTCACCCAAGGATCAATCCTTTCTCCATTCACGCGTGCAATTTTACACTTTCTCTTGCGCCTTTCTTTGCCGAGATGTAAATAGTCTTTATTTTTCCCCGTTTTTTCAACGGGCGCGTGTTCGTGCTGCAGCGAAGACGCACAGTTCCTGCAAATATAAACACCGACTACTGGATTTATGGACTTGACCCCGAACGTCGTACCAGCCTAGGTTTCCCTCTCGAAATGATCTCCAGTCGGCACACCGGGATGGATATCGGTTTTCCGTCCTTTACCGTTTTCTCTTTTTTCTCAAGTAGTTTCTAAAAAAACATAATCTCTTCTTCTTCACTGCTACTCGATCGCGAGCGTAAAGTCTAGGGTTGGTTTCACAAAAGTCCCTTTTCTACGTGTACTGAACCACCGATCCGTACCGCAACTGTATCACTTTTTCTTCGATAAACAAATCATTAAGATACGATACACGAGTAGTTCTCCTCCGTATGTTCAAACCTCATCCGCCGGTACAGTTTTATATTTTCCTGCTGCAGCGATCGTGCGCCATGAGGTCACAGTAAATGGTGGTGATACGTCGTACGTAAGCTGGTTTTTTCGGCAATGGAATTACCTTCGATACGTACTTTGTTTATTATTGTTGAATCATTTACTACTGGAAAATGGTATATTCAGGGGTTTGTACGTATGTATGCGTAGCCTCTTGCTACCTCCCTCCCGATGGACGATCAAGTCCATGGCCCGACTCACGTGGGTGGCAAGAAGTTTTCTTTGTCGCTTCTTCTGCACAGTGCCGTAAACTCACCGTTATTTTTGTTTACATCTATTCCCAAAGTGACAGGAGCTCAGGTGACCAGTGGAGGAGCCGGAGGAGGTGGTGTGATCATGATGGAAGAGGAAGGATACTGGGGCTCGCCGTGTAGTTCAAGCGAATCTCACCCAGAGCTGAATCGAGATCGATACTCACCTTCATCGGTGATCAATGGTGCCAGTGGAAACGGTTCGATCGCGGTGGGTACTGTTCGCAACCTCTCATCCCACCACCACCACCAACTGCCCGACCAATCGTCCTTGTCGACATCGTCGCTGTCCTCGGCTTCTTCTACGTCCTCATCCGTGTCGGCATCTTCGTCACCATACGGTGGAGCTGGCCATACTCACCCCACGGGTGGTTACCATCACTCCCATCGTCATCAATCGCACGAACAGCACCACCATCAACAAATACCTTCGTCCATGTACTGTTCGTCGATTGTTTATGAAAAGAGTAACGCCGGTAGGTGAATAAACCGCAGTACGACAATTTAGCCAACCCAAAGTGGCAAGATGGTGCAAAATGTCTGTGCATCTTTCTTTCTGTCTCTTTGCTCCAATTTGCAACACCACAATGAAGTAAAAGTTTCTCTTCGTGTCTTCTCTCCAGCAATGTACGTCCCAGACGAAGGATACTATGGTGGTGCAACTGGTGGATCGGTTGACCCCGTTTCCGGCACTGCAGGAAATGAACAACAGTCACATCTGCACATGGCACCGTCCTCTTCCGGAGTACTATCTGGCAACGGTGTACCGGTAGTGCGCGTGGTTAAGCGACGTAATACGGCCAACAAGAAAGAGCGGCGTAGAACACAGAGCATTAACTCGGCTTACACCTCGCTGCGGGATCGTATTCCAAACGTTCCCAATGATACAAAACTTTCCAAGGTAGGACTGAACCTTTAACTATCGACCAAATATCTTTTCCGATCTTTGGCGACGTAAGCCCGACGAAAGCAATTTTTATACAATTTTGTTGTGCTGCTTTTCAGATTAAAACACTCCGACTGGCCATTTCTTACATCGCCCATCTGCTGGCAGTCGTGAACGGAAACCAGGACCCGTCGTGTGACTTCCGCGCAGAGCTGGTTCCCTCCTCCCGCAAAATTAATGCCGAGCGCCGTGCCCAGAAGTCACTAATGCAAGTAAGTAGTGAAACCATTTGACGCCACAAGCAAGCCACAGCATTAATGTCGGCCGAGAACCGTACGATCAGATGACGAAAGACCCATAAACGAGTGCTAGCGAAAGAGGAGAAACCCCGCATAGTGTTAGGAAAATTTTCTAAATCGAATCATTATCTTTATTGAGTGGGTCTGGTTTTTACTTTTTGTTACATTCCCTCCAATCGTCCGGTATGTCCCAGGATATTGTTCCCACTTTGCCCACCATGCAGTGAATTACGCATTTTGCAACCAGCCAAATCCGGACAAAGTTGTGTCGTCTGGTTTTCACGCCACGCACGGTGTGAGTTTTGTTTGGCTTAGCTATATACAATTGAAGGGTGTGAAAAAATCCAATATTTCATTACCTCCCAGAGATACAATTTAATACCGCAAAGTGGCCCTCTAATAGCGAATAATTGAGTTATCGTTACCACCGAAGCATTGCATACCTTCCTCCCCTGAACATTATAACTCTACCCACCGAAATGTTTCTGCGCTCGTTAATTGTTAATCGTAACCTCAACTCTCGTAAGCATACAGTCTCATAATAGACTTGCGTCTCTATTGCTCGAGGAGTGTAACGAAAAAGGGATCTGCGAGAGCCATATCCCGGTTTTCCCCTTTTCCAACGATGATATTCCTTTTCCTAAACCCTAGTTTGCAGCATACAATCCCGCCCAAGGATGCTGCAGTGCGTACACGTGCGTACTAGTGATGATGGGAAACATTGGTGGTAGAGCTAACACTTGACTCTACAATTGTGCAACATATTAACTCCATTACAGAGCAACCAATACCAATTACAGTAGGCTGTGAAGGAGTTTTTGCCATAAAGGAAGTGTGTGGGAAAATCACTAGACAACTCAAGAGCAAACAAAGCATTTTTGCTACATAAATGCTTGGCCTCGGCGTTATTGAAAGGGAGGTGGGTCACGGACTGAACCCGAATTAACCCTCCTTCTGCAACAAGCCTCGATAGCGCAGTCGGTAGCGCGTAAGTCTCATAATCTTAAGGTCGTGAGTTCGATCCTCACTCGGGGCAGATTCCTTTTGCTTTTTTTCATTCTCTACTATTGTGCTTCCGTAATTAATGACGTGTGCTTGCGGCTACGTTAGATTCTTTTGCCCAGAATTGTTGTTGAAACAACGTAAGGAAATTACAAATATAAATATCCATATCGAGATAATAAACAAATAACCAAAACATTTACGGGCGCCTTTGTAGCGGTCTAAAAGAACATTGATGGTGAAGTGGGTGGTGGGAGGAAAAAAAATCAGGTTATGATTAACTTAACTATGATGTAACAATAGCAAAAAATGTGATTCTGCTAAAAATCGTTGTTGAGGTTTTTTGTGACGCTTTTATTTGATCGGTTCAATTTTGAGCCGTTGTTTACTAAATTGATAAGGCTCTCAAAATACTTTCGTTTGTATTTTCAAAACAATCATTACAAGAAAAAATGTTTGGTTTTTGTTTAAAAATATTTGTTGATCCTGATAAAACTGATAAAACCTAAAAAAAATATATAAAAACACAAAAAAACGTTCAAAATGTATTTCTGTAAAACTTTCATACAATATATTTAATATTTTAAAATTTTAACTTTTTTTAATAGATTTTGAAATGCATTAGTTATTACAAAAAACCTATTTTTCTAAGTCCTTTATAGTTATGGTATGACTCTAATTTTTTTTTTCTGTAATAAGTCATTTGGTCCTAAAATTTAGAAAATTCTTTTTTTTATCAGGTAAATAATATAAAAACAAAAAATCCAGATTTTCCGCAAAAGGCGAAAAACGACTGTCCAAATAGTGTATTTAAGTACTGTTATTTAGTAGGTGTATTGCTTACTTTTTGTGATATAATAAAAAAACATATTGCATTCTGTGATATTTAAATCTAAACACAGAGCAATGGAAAAAAATGTCAATACATCAAAAAGCAACTAAGTATCCAAAGAACTACAAACAATTATTTCTTGAAGAAATGAGGAACAGTACAAACAGAAATCTAATATAAATACTCTATTGATTTGCTTTGATTGATTCTTTGATATGTTGAATGTTGTATACAAAAAAAAGTAGAAATCACTATTTCAATGTTTAAATAATATGTTGATGTGATAATGTTACAACAAGTTTGTATTGCATTTTGAGAACATTTCAGAAAATTTGCATCATACCATAATAAAATTATTCCAAAATAGAATCCCCTTCTACACATTTTTTTGACCCCGACGTGATTTGAACACGCAACCTTCTGATCTGGAGTCAGACGCGCTACCGTTGCGCCACGGAGTCTTCTTCTCTCCTTCACTCCAAATACCTATATGTAGCCCAAGCGCTGTTTCTATATTGCATGCAGACTTTTCTGACAATCTTGCAAGAAACGCCCCTTTTCTATGTTTGAGCATTTTTTTTTCGTTTTGCGCATGCTCTTCTCCTGCTTTCACTGTCTTTTTTCTAGGACCCACACAAAACTGATGAAAAAGAGGTGTCAAATATTTGAACCTTTCTACTAATCAATCAGTATCAATCCTACTAACACCAGTCGCGCGACACGACGACGCCCCTTTTTATCCTCATTTTCTACTTCACAAACATTATTCACATTCCGATGCACTTTGCTTGGCGACTCATAAAAAAAGGTTGGGAATGCGCTCGATAATTTGTCACATTCGTTTATAATTGGCGGTTACTAAAATCCTGGCTATTTTCAACAATGTCTTAGTTTTTTTACTGCAATAAAAAATCAGTGCCAGTATGGGTAGCAACATGGAATAAATTACCTATCGTAATTATTTATCTCCCGTCCCTCCAGAATCAAACGAAAAGTATCTGCTCGAATAGAACTGGAAAACCATTTTAAAGTGCATAATAACTTCTATAAATAACTCACTGCATTCACATGCTTTCCTCCGAAATGCTTCCTTCCGAATCATATCACTAACAAACCCATCTTCAAAAGATAAAAATGCACTTCCTGACGGAAGTAAACTTCAAGTGTCCAGGGAAAGGCAACGCCAACAATCACTCAGCGCTTGGAAACAACCCGCCCAACCACCACACACACAACACGTCAACCATAGTATGCTTTTGCCGCTACATTACACTTCGTATACATTAAAAGACTCCTTTCATAATTCAAGTGCCCGGGAAGAAGACCAGTCAAAACTGTACGCTTGGGGGCGTCTTGCAGGCAAAACCCTTCCGTCTTCCCACGGCTCTCTTTAGCTGGAGTCGGCACTTGACAACGATAAAACTGCACTTGAGGTTTCCATAAAACAAATTACGATTACTTTACCCTTAATCTCTCCCCTTCCATGATATGAATACCGTGTGACATCACTCTCGAATGACGAGACACCCGTTCCACGATCAAAAGTTATCCCCCGCCCCGGGTCTTTTAGTGTAAATTGAAATGATTAATTTATTCAATTTTTTCAATAGATAAGAAAACATAAAGGATTTCCTCCTTCACATAGCGCCATGCTAATTGTACGTAAGCCGAAACGCTAACACACCCAACCAAGGGACATTACGATCTCAAGTGGAAAGTAATTTTCCCGATAGTGATTGAAACACGAAAAACGGAAATGGATCTTGGTTTTGGTTTAAGGCAACCTTTGCACCGTGCCAGCGGTCTGGCACCAGCAATAGGAAACTCGTTCGTGAGAAAAAATATTTCACAGCTCACAGTGTGTCACTCACTAGCTGGTTTCCATTAGCTCTTGCTAGTTGCTTTATCGATTAGTTCTGTGCCCCACACGACTCGGTGGTTGCTCAGCACTTTACCACTTTACTTTGAAATGCCGCATATTTACTTTCGTTGACAATCACACTAATTGTGCTACAAAACGATTCAATCCTTACATTATCCATCCTTCTTTCGTTGCTCTACATAGAACTTTACCGCCAATGGAACCGCCACCTCTACGACAGCGACCAACCCGAGCCCACCGGTGACAACAGAAGGGCGCAAAATCAAAGGACGCACTGGATGGCCACAGCACGTTTGGGCATTGGAAACGAAAACCACGATCAAATAAAGATGTGTACGCTGTTGCGAGGAACCACGATGCCAAAGATGAAACCGAATAGACGTCGAAGCATCACGACAAATTAGCACGCACTGGCGCCTATTATCAGACAAACAGGAGCACAAAAAATATTCCAACTATACCCACATTTAGGCTGGCGATACTGCGTTCAGTGTAGGAAGGAAACAAGACATAAATACACTAATCATTGTAGAAAGTAAAAAGAACAGGCACTACCACTCGCGTCCGCTTTGCCACTTGGCTATGGTAGCACCATGTACAGATGCTATTATTTCGTATCGTTTCTCCACTGCTTTCGACTGATCGACGCGTTCAAAATACGGGAGGCTGTGCCATTCTAGGTTTATTAAATATTCAACTGAAATTACGCTACGCAAATAAAACTATGTTTGTTCTACCTTCTTCACCAGTAAATGAAAGAATGATTTTTATTTTACTTAAGGGTGTAAACTTTAGACATACTCTATTCATCGAAATGTACCGAAAAGAGTTTATAGACGAAAGAAATGACCAGGAAATATACTCCTGCGTTCTACAAACACACCGGATGCACCGCTGTAGAAGCTAATATTAGATACATTTTAATCTCGAATGCTCGAGATAACTTCGAACAAAAAACCAGATGGCCCTCTCTCTCTCTACACTACCGACACGACCAAAGAAGCACTGGGGTTTATGCGGAACAAGTAAAAGAAGATCTTTTTTCCACATTAACCCCCTAAAGACTCCTCCGGTGGCCGAGGGTTGGGGATTCCGTGTCCGGCATTTGCGGGAAGGGTAAATATTTTGATTGCCGATCGTGGATACCCCCGCACACAAAACATATGCGCGTATATGTGTGTCTGTGTGTGTGCGTCGGTCCCATCACAGAACACGCATCGGCCACACTACTGTCACGATCGGCCGATAGCCGTTCAATAAATGGCGATCGCGTGTTGGGGGTGGATTGCGATGCATTCGATTGGGACGCACTGGTAGCCATCTGCTAAATTTACAGAAGTTTTGTCCAAAAGCATCTAAGGCGCTGCTTTCCCATACATTCTCAAACAAAACATAAATACTAAACCAACTATAATTCTCGAAATCAAATAAATAAGACTTCTGTACTTTTTCCTGCAAATAATTTGGATGGAAAAGACATATTTTTGAAGTACGTAGTACATCGTGGAGCTATTCGTATGTGTGTCGTGTTTTCGAATATGTCGTGAAATTCATCATTACCTAAAAACACCAATTAAATTCCTTTACACCCAAAAGAAGTAATCCTTAAAGTTTTTTTTAAAAATCCGCTTTTGAGGCAAATGGCCAAATTTAGTAAATGATCTAAAGCCGCGAGCCAGGAAAATGCGGTTTTTCTATTATTGTGATTTTATTATTGCATTATATGATTTTAGAAACAAAATAATTGGTTAATGATATCAACCAATGCGATTGGTATTATTGCTGTTTTCTTATAATTGTGTCATCCAAGTATGGTTCAAAATTGATAATACCTACTTATTTTTTTTAATATACAAACATATAAATCATAAAATTTCGGTTGCGACCTTCATTTCGATAGCCTTATTGTCGTTTTTTCATGGGTTTATCTTAACCCGCACTAACAAAACGTTAATTGCACTTTGAGTAGGAGCATCCCATTAATTAGCAGATAAAATTTGACACCTCTATCAGTCGAACTCTAACCATGATGGCCAAAAAAGTAAATCAAAGGCGTGCGCGATCAAAGAATGGCACCCCGTAGAAACACCGCAAACTGGTCCAACATCCGTCACCTGTGTCCCATCGATTTTTTTCTGCACCAACGTGATGCAAAAACTTTACTCTAACAATTTTGTAGCGAAAACTTAGGATGAATTGATGAAAATCGAAGGTAGAACTTAAATCATGCATGTATTCGTCCACCATGGTGAAAATTCCTAATAACTGACGAAAGGCAATTCGCAAAGTCTTTAACTTATTTGTGGAAGTAAACTGAAATAATTCCCTTTCAACAGATGTGAATGTAAAGAAATTATCTTTCCTAGTTTTTTTTTTTTCTACAGCCGAAAATGGCATATTTTGTCATGCAAAAGTTACGGGGATATTGACCTCGAGTTCGAACATACTGAACGGTCCGTCATTCCATAGTACTTTAATTAAAAGTTGAAAAAGTACGATGGTTTAATGTGGTACACTAAATGATCTTCAGTAATTTATGTACGAATTGTTTCTTCCCATCTTTCAAAATCAGTAAAATCCTTTCGCGGGCCGGATTGAATGTTGTGGCAGGCCACATTTGTCCCGTGGGCCGGGCTTTGCCTTGCTACTGTAAGTTAATGAGTGAAGGTGATCGTAAAATGTATAAAAAAAGAATGAGCTGTCATAAAAGACCAATATCGAATATTACTATTCTATTACTTTCTCGCGACCAATTCAGGATTATTTATTTTTAGATTTGCTATTCTGATCATATTTTCCATGCCTATTACTTGTTGTTCATGTTTCATTGTTTATCTTTTGTTTATTGTTGTCCTATTTTTTCAAGCTAAGTGCTTTTTATTTTGACAAAGATGAGTACCTCATTCAATACAGCGGCATAGGGCATTCATTAGGACAAATAATTAGGATTAGAAATAATATAACAAAAACAAATATCGGTGCATTTATAGCGATAGTTTTTGAAAAAGTGTGTCTATGACACCTTGAGGATAGAAAGTAACCGATAATCTGAGGAATATTAGTGCTATTTTCATGAGGAGTTGGGAGAAAAATTATAAAATCATCTGCATATAACATATGTCTAGATCCAACTCGTTTACTTACTGTAATTGGGATGAATTTTCCGGCTCGTTTTTTTTGTTTACCAGATGTGGACGTAGTTCTTCAACAAGAGAATACAGATCTTTTGAAACTATACGCTTTTGAAACCCTTCTCCTACACAGCCTCGATAGCGCAGTCGGTAGCGCGTAAGTCTCATAATCTTAAGGTCGTGAGTTCGATCCTCACTCGGGGCAGATCCTTTTTTGATTTTTTCATCCACTTTATTTATTACTTTTAGCATCCTCACCATTCAACAATCTTAAAGAAAAGAATACGAGCCAATTAATACACTCTAACTCAGTACATCGAAAACAATGGAAGTTCAATGAAGGTTGATAATACAACAAATAACACAAAATGCACATGCACTAATAAATCCCAGTTGTTTACGATTTTAAATTACAAATAAAACATCCAACTGTATCTCAGCATTCAAAATTATGCATATTACGTTTACGTTTACCTCATCAACATAATGCAACAACTAGAGGGATTGCTTAAGGGAACTGTAAACCAGCATTGTTTTTCTACGCAACACATTTTTGGAAGCATGCACTCACCAATCACCATTTCCAAATGTTTTTTGTTCGACAATTGTAGTGAACTTAAGCGTACACCAAAGTGAGTGCTGCTTTCGTCAAAATGAGAAAAAAGATGACCCCGACGTGATTTGAACACGCAACCTTCTGATCTGGAGTCAGACGCGCTACCGTTGCGCCACGGAGTCCCATGCTTTCTCACTCGTCAACGCATTATTTTAATTAATAGTTTTATTTGTGTTCCATACATTCCCTTTAACTTTACAAAAATTATTCTACACTTCTCCTCTGACAGCACTTTTTTATCTCGCTTTATAAAACTATATTCGAACAAATCATTCATCAATCGTAAAATACTATGTCAATGAATAGGGAACGAGGTTTGAGCTCGATTCAAGAAAAGGCATTAAAAATTAACATAATAAAGGCTTACCTATCAAAAAAACAAACTAAATTAAAAACTAGCAACACAAATTTGAGCAATGTGTAGTACGACGTAGTGAAGCACTCAGATCATACGTTCCGTGCAATTAGTATTCGCAAAGTTGTTCATACTATATTCGGTTGCGTATAGGTTTTAGCATAGCATAGAAAACTGATTACTGATTAGGTAGCATAGAAAACTGATAACTTTTAGGTTTATTCGGTTTTAGCATAGCATAGAAAACAAAGCGTATCACAAACAATTCACATTTTATTTCACATAATTTTACTTACAACAGCTAGTCCGTATAACTGCAACATCGATCATACTAAACAAACTTACGGCCTTTTTCGTAGTAACGTACGAGCTACAGTTTTCTAATAATTTTAAAAATAAAAATAATATTTCAACAAACAATAAATAAGCTCAAGCACACAAATGTACGAATATTCATAACGCTAAACGTCATCGGGAAATGTACGGATAGCAGCACAGTGTTCCCGCTGTAAACACCAAACTGACAGAACATTAAAAGCTCCTCTTTTCTCCACGATTTTCGCACCCTGTCTGCTAAAAGGTGGACTTTGGACACTGCTCTCCACCCGCCGCACGGATGTATCACAATCAACCAAGTGTGTGTGCGTGTGTGTTGGGAATGTAGTAATCAACGCTACGCATAAGCAAACCCTTCTCTGTCCGGCAGTGTACCGCACACATCAACCCAGCCCAGCATAAGACGTGTGTCGGTGAACTTCACTAGCTCGCGTAGGGTTGAACTCCGTCAACACACCGTTTGCTGTTATTTCGCGACGAGAAGCCGAAGCGGAAAAGTCGTCCATTCGTACACATTCAGCAAACAACTGCCACTTTCTCATCCACACGTAACTCGAAAGGAGAAAATGATTAATACCGGGTAAGTTTATCGCTCCGGGATGGGTTAGTATTTCGCCACATTGTTGGTGGTGTCTCTAGCAAAGCGGTATGTTTTCATGTGCTTCTATCGTTATCGGATGTGCCGGCGACAGATAACGTAATATCGTCCGGGTCCGAAGGTCGTCCGTCAGCATCACATCGAAAGATTAAACTCATTACAATGAAGGATTCCGATGAAGGGCAATGAGCGTCCTTCATAATGAAGCAAGACCAATGGGAAGATTTGAGAGTGTATTTTTCCTTTTGGAAAAGATCTTCACGCCTGACACGTCACTATATACAGATGATCGTTCTCATCCTGATTGAGTGTGCGATCAATCTTAGGAAAATTTACGCACTTTATGAAACCGGTCTACGGTCATTATGATTGTGCAAAACATATTAGTGTCATGCATTGAAAGAAAAAATCACATCCATATGTTTCTTATCTTGTGTTACAGAAAGCTAGCTGGACGCACGCTCTTCATCACGGGAGCATCGCGCGGTATTGGCAAGGCGATCGCTCTACGAGCCGCTCAAGATGGGGCTAATGTTGTGGTCGCGGCCAAGACAGCCGATCCTCATCCAAAACTGCCCGGCACGATCTACACAGCAGCAAAGGAAAGTAAGTGATTGTGCGTGTGGCAACGTTATCTCATTCTAAGTATTTTATCTTACCAGTAGCATAACCATTTTCTTCGTCGATTTTCCAGTTGAAGCCGCCGGAGGCAAGGCGCTGCCGTGTGTGGTAGACGTCCGCGATGAAGGTGCCGTGCGTACCGCTGTACAGAACGCAGTGGCCAAGTTCGGTGGAATCGATATTGTAGTCAACAATGCCAGCGCAATCTCACTAACGCCCACGGAACAAACCGAAATGAAGCGATACGATCTAATGCACCAGATCAACACTCGTGGCACCTTCCTGGTGTAAGTGGAAAGCATATAGCTTCACTGTGAAGTAATAATAATAGTACTATCTTCCTGTTCCCTACCAACCAGCTCAAAAGAATGCATTCCCTACCTTCGCAAGAGCAACCATGCACACATCCTGAACATTTCGCCACCGCTAAACATGGCCCCGCACTGGTTCAGCAATCACGTCGCCTACACGATGGCCAAGTACGGCATGTCTATGTGTGTGCTCGGTATGGCGAAGGAGCTGGAGAGTGCCAACATTGCGGTGAACGCTCTCTGGCCCCGCACGGCTATCCACACCGCAGCCATGGAGATGCTGACGGGTAAGGAAAGCGATCAGTTCTCGCGCAAACCCGAAATCATGGCCGATGCAGCGTACGCCATCCTCTCGAAAGAGCCCCGGCTCGTGACGGGCAAATTCCTCATCGACGATGAGGTGCTACAGGCAGAGGGCATCACGGATCTGAAGCAGTACGCTTGCGTGCCGGAGAATGCGGACAAACTGATGCCGGACTTTTTCCTCGACGTTGAGCCGGAGAAGCTGGTAGAGTTTGCGGCGGAAGGCAGCCATGCGGCTTCGTTGAAGAAGCCTGCTGGCGAAGCCGCTGCCGGTGGCAAGATTGAGGGACTGTTCCAGAAGATCGAAAGTCTGCTGAGTGAAGAGATTGTTCGCAAGACGGGTGCCGTCTACGAGTTCAAAGTGAAGGGCGAGGAATCCGGCACGTGGTTCGCCGATTTGAAGAACGGCACCGGCAAGGTGGGCAAGGGTAACCCGCCGGCAACGGCCGATGCCGTGCTGACGATGGATTCGAAGCACTTTTTCGACATGTTCACGGGCAAGCTGAAGCCGGCGAATGCATTTATGACGGGCAAGCTGAAGATCTCCGGTGATCTGCAGAAGGCGATGAAGCTCGAAAAGCTTATGGGTGGACTGAAGTCCAAGCTGTAAAGAACCAGTGGAAACAGTGGATGAGTGGCAGGCAGTTATTTAATTGGCTGATTTTGGCTTTTCTTTCTTTAAGTGTAAGGGAAAAGTTTAATAAATGTTTCACTTTTTTAGTAACATCACTCTACCTCAAACCGCCCAAACGAGCACCACATTTGAGCATTTTTACGAAAATATATGCCGTTATCAGTAGAGGTTCTGCAAAAAAAGAAACTAGCTAAAAAAAACCAGTATAACAACAAACCAAGGCGAAAGGGCTAATAAATATTCTAACAGTACTTTTTCATAATAAACTCATCTACCATCATGTGTGATGCCATTCTGGAAAGAAAATAATCTACCAGTCCTTTACAATCTTGGTTGCATATCTTGTGTTTATATGGCTTTCACGATACGACTACCTCGAAATGTCGACGAACGCGTCCGAATGAACACGGTACAGATAACATTGCGCAAAGTCATTCGTTGATTACTTACTCCTCCGGGCAACAGTCACTTGCTTGTTGGTGGTGTTGCGCGGTGCCAAAGTTCAGGTCGAATCAAAGTGCGAAGAATTCTGCTTGGGAAACGACGAACAAACAATGCAAAATACAGGGTACGTATTTTCCGTTCTGAAAGCGTTCACTTTCCGCTGTTGTTTCACTTCTGTCGTGTTTTCATCAGGAAGCTCGCCGGAATCACGCTATTCATTACCGGTGCATCCAGGGGCATTGGCAAAGCGATCGCACTGAAAGCTGCTCGTGATGGGGCCAACATAGTGCTGGCAGCCAAAACGGCGGAACCTCATCCGAAGCTACCCGGAACCATCTACACGGCGGCAGCCGAAAGTAAGATTGCTATGACACCCTTTCCTTGGCTACCAGTAGGAGCTTAATTGTCTGTTGCGTTTACAGTTGAAGCAGCAGGCGGAAAAGCCTTGCCTTGCGTCGTGGATGTGCGTAGTGAGGAAGCCGTTCGGGCTGCCGTTCAAAAAGCGGTCCAAACGTTCGGGGGTATCGATATCGTGGTTAACAATGCCAGTGCCATATCGCTGACTCCAACCGAGGAGACTGATATGAAGCGATACGATCTGATGCACAATATCAACACCAGGGGTACTTTCTTGGTGTAAGTATGGGAAACCAGAAGCACCAGGGTCCGATCAATCCGCAACGCAGAAATCTTCCTAATAGTAGCGTTCTTCCAGATCGAAAGAGTGTTTGCCGTATCTGAGGAAAAGCAAGCATGCTCACATCCTGAACATTTCTCCGCCGCTTAACATGGAGCCACATTGGTTCAGCAATCATGTCGCCTATACCATGGCCAAATATGGGATGTCCATGTGCGTGCTCGGTATGGCGCGGGAGTATGAAAGTGCAAACATTTCGGTGAATGCGTTGTGGCCTCGTACGATCATTTACACCGCTGCTGTTGAGATGCTCCACGGTCAGGAGGGCTATCCATTCTCTCGCAAACCGGAAATAATGGCCGATGCTGCATATGCGATACTTTGCCGATCGGCGGGATCTAGTACCGGAAACTTTTTTATAGACGACGAGGTGCTGGCCGCGGAAGGTATTACGGATATGGCACAGTACGCTTGTGTGCCGGGTAACGCACTAATTCTCACCCCGGACATCTTCGTGAACGAGAAAAAATCAAAGCTGTAATCAATTTGTTCGGATTGCATTCCAGAGCCTTGGCTGCAGAATAAATTAAGGGTGATGGACATTATAGTTGAATAAGAATATAATATTTTTCCATTGCATTACCTTTTAAAAACGAAAAGAATGGAGTTCCTAGTAATTTGAACATTCTTCTCAACAAATAACTGACGATATGATTTTCTGCGTTTTTCCAAATACCCTTAAGCTACGTATACACGTACTAGTTCATTTTGACAGATAAACGATCAGATTTTTGTTGGCTAGATAATTTAACCCTTTGAAAGACAACCATAATCATATTTCTTTTCTCTGGAGACGACCCAAAAGGACAATCATTTTAAGAGCTTGAAATACTTTTTCCAATATCTATACAATACTCAAAATAATATTGAATTATGTGGTCCTTCTTTCACAATTGTAAATGTGTCGTATCTATTATTTCCTTTCAAAATTGTTCGGGGACGCATGTGGACAATGCGAATGTTACGAACGCTTGAAGCAGAGTGGTTTTTAATAAAGAAAATACCATTGCTATCTAAAACGTAACCAAATCTACTAAAAAATGTACATCCTGCAATCATTACAATAAAACTCTATTCTATTATGCTAAGTTTACACGTCGTTTCATCGAGTACCTGTCAGATTATTTTATCGAACGAGCTCGTGCAACAGTGTAATCAGGTGTACTGTGTGCGAGTAGACATAAACATTTTTTGTCACCTGCAACTCGGTCAAGTCAGCAGAACGAGACACCTTGCATTTAGAACACTAAACAAAAGCAATAATTCGTGCTACGCATCAGCAAAACAGATCATTCTGCAAACATGAGTACATTCCGTGGTGCCATCAAGAGGCTTAACTGTGATTTGAAGATATCCACAATTTTCTTCGACCTTGATAACACTCTGATCGCAACCAGGAAAGCCGATGCAAAGGCATGCAGCAAGGTAAGTTATCTCAGCTCATTCGTGTTTGGCACACGATGCATAAGATTAGCAAATAAGGTAGAAAAATGAAAATCTAAACTTGGCATACAGATGAACTTATATAACGTTAGGCCTAATGCAGAGTGTTTGCCTCGCGTGTCGGATCGTCTGGAAGTGAAAAGAAGGTGGTAGAACGATCAGTTTGACCTTATGGGTTAATTCAATTGGCATTCCTAACTGGTGACCATTTGCAAGGCATGTTGAAATGTGACACAAATCAACCAACTGATAAGGTCGTTCCGGAATTGTTGTTTTAATGTGAAAAACGTGCGCTTGAAGGGACCAAATTTCCACTTCCACTTGTATTGTGTGAACATCTGAAACCCTTCAGTGCCCAGCCGAAATTGGACCGCATGGCACGAAGACGTAACTACTGAACAATTTCTGTTCAAAAACAGCATGCACTTTTAGATTATCTTATCCACTGCAATATCAGATTTATTATTGATTGATTATCATTTGGTAAAATCGGATTTATAGATATATTAAATTGAAATCTATGATGTACGTGCATTTTTATACAGTGTGCTATCGAAGGGTTAATACTGAACGTTTGGTGCAGAATGAATTTGTTCATTTGGACCTGTCTCACTGACAGCGTTATTTCGGGGTTGTCACGAGTTTTATTTTTATTTTCATCGAAAAACGTGTGTTTGCTTTCCTGAGATTATTATTGTCCGCGCTTGTGCATACTACGCAAAGTTACCATCCTATTAAAATTCCCTTGCCCCGCCCGGAAGATCTATCGAAAATAAGCGATTATTCATCATCTCGGCCGTAATGGGCAGTGAATAGCTCACTCGCGTGGGATTGTTTACTTCCGTGAGGGTTTCGTGAAGGTCTTCCTAGCAGCTGCACAGCGTGTGGTGCGTTATTGAACAGCGGCCACCAGACAGAGCGCAGGTTGGGTACCGGTGGTAGCACGAAAAGGGAGAGACATTTTCCATCAGGATCGTGAGCAAATCTATTTTAACGATTTTCCGACTCTCTCGCAGAGAACACGGAGCACGCGGAGCGTAGAAATGAGCTGCACCACATTGCCGGTGCGACTAGGAAAATAGAGAATGGGTTTCCACCGGTCGTCATCCGAATCAGTCGAGAAAACGTCTTGGGACGGTACGGTTCGGATGGTGAACAGAAGTGCTACTATTTGAGACACATCTGTAACTAGCTGATTGTTGCTAGGCAACCTATCATCTGCTCTGTGGTGCACGTGTGCTTGTACGTGAAACAATTGTGTGCTGCGGCAGAAAACTGAAAACAGTTCAATTAAGTAACGCAAAAAAAACCACACGAAAAGTATCCCAAGTCGCAACAAAAATGTCAGGCGAAGTGAGTGAACCCATTAAAAAATGCTCGTTGATATTGAAAAATGCCAAGAGTGACACGGAAAAGTTTGCCGCCCTGTTTATGGTGACGAAACTGATCAAGGGGAAGGACTGCAACCAGGCCGGCAAACGGTTGCTGTTCGAGTCGATCGGGTTCGACTTCTTGCGCAAGCTGCTCACTAGCAAAGACGTGCCGGATGATTGTCCCGCCTCGGTTTATCAGAGTGTGGCTCTTTCGATTCTGAGCTGCTTCTGCGATGACGAGCAGCTCGCCACGCACCAGGACATGCTAGACAGCATACCCGTGTTCATGGGGATCGTATCGACGTGCGACGACGACGAGTACGACGACAATCTGATCATTATCAACGAGGCGTACCACTGTCTGCAGAGCATTTCGCTGTACGAAAGTGGCCGGTTGGCGCTGCGCCAGCATGATGTCATCACGAAAATGGCGCAGATCTACACGCAGCGCAGTTTCCAGATCGATGAAGCACTCACGCTAATCGTGACACTGGTCGCCCGCTTTGGAGCGAACTCGTGGGACAACGATCCGAAGTTGTTCCATGCGCTGTTGCAGCGTGTTTCGCTCGACTTTGAAACCGACCACGCGGAGCGCAAGTTCGAGCTGGCGGAGATGATCAGCTCGCTGCTGTTCCACTGTCGCCGAGATCTGGTGGCCCGGACGGTGCAGGGCGAAATCTGGCCCGAATGCTTGTACAAGGGTATTAGCGATATTTTGAAAAGCAAAATCGGCAAGGCACAGCGCGATCCGGCCCTAAAGCTGGCAGCGAATGCGGTCGACGTGCTCGGCATCGAATGGACGTTGCACGATGTGGAGAATCCGAAGAAGTTTTTCCTGCTGCTGCTACAGCTGGCCGCAATCGAGGTGCGCATGCAGATGGACAACAAGAGCTTCAACCAGTGCGTACAGCAAGCCGATCTGATCACGGCCTGCTTCATCATCCTAGAGCTGTCGATCAATTTCATGTCGACGGACCAGCTAGATCTCGACCAAAAGGATAAGCAGCAGGTGTACACGGGCCTAAAGGGTGCCTTTTCCGCGGTGCTTGGTGTGTTGGTAAAGTTGGCCAACGACACCAAGAAAGACCGACTGCAGAAGACGGAGAAGGCGTTTGCGTACGCGATGGTTCGCGTGCTCACAGCCTGGTTGGCGCAGGAAACAAGTGCCATGAAGAATCAGGTTTCCAAAGTGTTGCCTTTCCTGTTCAAGCTGGCCAACGAATCGTTTTACGAGTCACGCGACTACCGCATTGCTCACAAGGCCGACAATGTGGATGATCACGAGCAGCAGCCACCGGCGGACATCTTGCGGGTGATGTTGCCCGCCATATGCCATCTGGTGGTGGAGGAGGAAGCGCGCCAGATTTTCCTGAAGGAGAAGGAAGAGCAGGTGCTGTACGATTGCCTGCTGTTCCACTGGTCAATTGCGCACTACAAGAAACCGCCGGTGCCACGCGCCGAACGACTCAAGCGCATGAACGAACCCGACCCAGAGATGACGCCTCAACAGCTGGACGACATGAAGGACTCGCGCACTGCGATCGTTAGCTTGTGCAACATCCTGATGAACATCACCGTGCTGGAGGCCAAGCTGGTCGAGGAGAGTACGCTGTTCGCGCAGTTGCTGCGGTTCATCTTTGAAAACTTACCGGAGCTGAAGGACATACCAGACAATCTGGTGATGCACGGTCACCTGGCTGTGCTGGGACTGCTCTTGCTGAAGCAGCAAGCGTCAAAGATTAAGAAAAACGACTTCTCCATCTGTCGGTACATCCAGACGACGATCCGGTTCCTGTGGGATGCGTACAACATTGACGAGTCGAACGATCCGCAGGCGCTGGTGGTGTCGATGCAGTACAAAGAACACTGGTTCGAGATCATGGAGCTGTGGTTCCTGGGCATGCAGACGATGAGCGGCATCATCAAGCTGATTCCCTGGATCTCCGAGTTTGCAATCGAGAGTGGCTGGGCCGAGGGAATTGTAGAAACGTTGCGCAAGGTGAAGATTGGCACGCTGCCCCCGAACGTGAAGCTGGCGTACGAAGACTTCCTGTCCCAGCTCGTCGATGCTAATCCGGCCGTAGCGCCCGTGCTCAAGAAGGCCGATGCGCTGAAGGTGTGCCGTAATCATCGGATGATGGACCTGGGCAAGAAATTGTTCGGAGATTAAAGCTAACGTGCGCAGTTTTTCTTTAATTTTACACTCTAAATTCACCTGTTTCTTTGTCCATGCGTCATGTTGCCGGGCGGCATAGCTCCATTTCTTATTACATGTAATACATTTTGCTGCATTTTTGTTTCATCATACTCCATTTACTTAATCTCATCGCATGTTGGTTGTCGCGTTCGCTTATTGCGCCGTATGTTCGGTAATATTGAAAAAGAAAAATATGAAAAAGTAAAAATGTAATGTACACGCTATATGTGCAGAATAAACGTGTTTTCTACGTATATGTACAAATACACATCGGGCTTTTATAATTCAATAATCTTCAAGCTACAATCTTCCATATGGAATAAAACTGCCTCGAGCGAACGTAGTTTCACGCTCCAGAGTACAAGCTCGAAAAGAAAGGACCCCAAAATGAATGCCCTACTTTCATTTGCCCAATGTCTTGGACAAGAAAAATCTTAGCTAGAAACACGGAGGAGACGCGAATAGCAGTTTTAGTAGCCGTGTTTAACCGTTGTCGGAGTGCGTGCTGCATGTGAGGACGGCTATGTGGCAGTGTAGGTTCGGTTTAAAAATAGAACTTTCCTTTCTACCGCACTGGGCAAGAAGTATCATGCGGTGGTACGATGCAAACAGCACACTCTTCTCGTCGACATCATGGCTCGTGTTGGAAATCTGTGGGGTGGTAAAAGAGGAAAAAAGGAAGATTTTAAAATGAATGAAAGAAAGAAATTTGAATCCGTCACTACTGCCGTCCACCTTTACACCACGGAACCTAATCGCACTCCAAACCACCGTGATCGTGTGGTGTATGAGCAGTAAAAGCAAAATACACCCTCCACCCACTTAACTCACACCGTCAGCTTTAAGAAATCTGATTAATTTGTATGAACAACGGCGAACGAAGATGAAATAGAAAAGTTATTTTTTACCTAGAACTTATGATGTTCTCAGTTGGTAGATTGCCACTTGTTAAACACCCACGCTATGGCCTTCCAGGGAAAAGGAATTTTGTCGGTCGTCTTTTTTTTCATTTTTCGTACAGCGGCAGATTCTTGGCGTAGCAAAATTCGAAAATAACATCGCATTACAAATTACCGTGCACGAGCGCCCTCTTGTGTTCGGTAAACAAACTAAATTCGTTCAATGCCTTGTACGGTAAGAAAAACGAGATGCACTTCTGCGTGTTTCAAAATCAATCGACAAGTGCATTCGTCTCTCACCATACCACCATTCCCTTATACCAGGGTGTGTAGTAGCGTGAACGAAAACAGCAGAAACCCAAAATAATCATTGAATTTCCATGTGCCAAGCGTGCGGCAAATCCGAAAATAGCAACTCATTTCTTCGTTCAACTTGCCTTGGAATAATACCGTAAGGGCGGGATGTATGCACATGTCCCTCTGCTACCCAGTCTCCAAGTAGATTAATGCACACACCTCGGCGCAATACAATGAGGTTCAAATTATTAGAGACACTCTTTCTTCTACATCGACGACGCTTTCCTTTCTTTTCAACTCTTTGTTGGGGTTGCTCTATTGCCTTTGTCGTTGTTCATCATACGTTATTCATTTCATCATAGGTGAAACTGGATGATCGTGCTTTTTTTTGTCCTAATTCTTTACCTCCGCCCTAAATCTTCCCTAAATTCCTAAATCACCCAGTGGTGGATTAATACAGGTGGAGGCCCTAAGCGGTCACACGAATGTACAGCCTTTCTGTTGTGTCGAGCGAAATGTTTTGTGAGAAATTCTAAAACAGAAAAAGATTGTTAAGAAAATGTACTTGTGAACGGGGAGTAGGTTCCTCTACTCGGAGACCCCTCGAGATCTGTGGGCCCCACGCGACCGCTTAGTTTGCGTACTGCTTAATCCGCCCCTGCTCATAGGGAATATTTTTATTAGAAGGCATATGAGTGAGTGTTTGGAATTCCATCGTCGCCACCAAATTACTCATGCTCATGTCTGGAACATTTCTCTTCCTCCTCTCCTCCCACCAGGTGGCCGATCTGCTGCACCGTGAACATGGGTTCAGCCGCGAGCTAGCGAACGAAACTGCCACCAACTATCTAACCGCGTTTCGTCGCTGCCCGGATAATCCGGACGTGGCATTGGCCCAGTGGCGCTCCCAGCTCTGGCAGGACGTGCTGCCAGGCACGCACAAACACTTGGCCTCGGAACTGTATGGACGGTGGCTGGAGTGGCGTTACCGCTATCTGGCCCTGCCGGTTGAGGTGCAGACGATGCTGCAAACGCTTCGACTTCAGTACCTGCTCGGGATCATCACCAACGGACCGACGGCGGCACAGTGGGAGAAGATCGACCGGTTGGCGCTGAACAAGTACTTCGATTGCATATTGGTATCCTCTGATTTACCGTGGGCCAAGCCCGATCGCAATATCTTTTACGCAGCTTGCCACTATCTAGGTGTCCCGCCCGGCCAGTGCGTGATGATCGGCGACAAGTTGGAGACCGACATTCAGGTGAGTGGTGGCGATCGCCACGGCACGAGGACGGCTCCGGGTTTCCCCCCTTTGTCGCGGTTGTTTTCGTATCTCAATTTTCCAGGATGTGTCTTCCGTCCCCCATTTAACCGCTCACGATCCGTCCTTCTTCGGGAAGATCGAACGCATACGTGACACACACTGCGAAGGTACCCCCCCAAATGCGCACACACACACACAGCCCTCCACACATATATTGAATCGTTGAATCTTGATCTTCATTTACGCACACATTTCCATTTTCATTCATCCATCCATCCCTTCTGCACTTTCCCTTTCGTGAAAATCGTAAACAATCATCCGGGGGGTTTGGTGTTGCGATGTTCTCGTTTCATTTAATCCCCTCCTACACATGATGCACACACACAAGCAAGACAATAACCGTCGTGTGCCGTCTTGCTGGTTCGTCAAATCGACTCATTCGGACCGGGAGAAAACCATCATTCTACACATGATCGTCGACCGCGTTCATCGACCATTTTCTGAAAACAGAAACGCAAATATCAAATTAGAATCGTAATTAATGAACATTCCGTTGTCAACCGATGTGCCTTGAACCGACGGCCACTGTGTAAGTGCCAAGTGTACGTTACGTTACCAAAAGGGAATTACGTTCACTGTAGTAGTAGTAACGTTTTATGGAAGGTTCATGTAGCGTTGGTGCATCCTCGTTATTGATCGTGGCAAATGTTAAAAAATGGAATTCCAAATCGAAACTTTCATTTGTAGTTATAAAAAAAAACATATTCTCACACAGATGTATATATAAATATGGTAAACTAATGGTTGCCCTTTGCGCGTACCGCTTAACAAACGAGCGCTAACGGTAAGTTGTCCCCTTGTTCCAACATAATTACCTTCTCATACTGTTTTTCTTCCATTGGAACTAGTGCCTTGGTAAAGGGTTTTGGCCGAAGCGTTTTTGAACCAAATCGTCAATATTGTTGTCAATCAATAGAAAAGCAATATATCCTAATGTCAAATCACTTGATTTCGCTCAATTTAAGCAGTTGACTTACAGTTACTTACATTAATATTACATGTTTGATGATTTGGAAGAGTTTAAAAAAATATCAAAAAAACAATAGAATTGCATTCTTTGATATTCGCAAAATATAGATAAGAAAAATGTCTTGCATGAAAAAAATGCGATCATCCATATGTACCATTTTTTCGAAAAAAAAAGTGAAGCGTCTGACTGCATGGCGTCGTTGTGCTCGCTAGGTAAAGCAAATTTGCAAATGTAATTCACAGTCATGGTCGAGAGAAAACATGCCCAACAACAGCAACAGCAATTCTTTTCAGATCATGCCAAGCATATAATCTACCCTTGTTTCTCTTCTACATGAACATACATTATACCACTTGAAACACTATACACACATTTGCAGTCTTATTTCATTTGATTGAAGCATTACTTTCCTTCCCATTCCCGTTCCCGAATTATGACTACCTCCAATGGTGCGCGAACGATCAACAACATATGTCTGATTCCGATTTTTCTGCACACACTGAAAACATGAAAAACATTACCTTCAAACCATTGATACCAAATGTTGATTGATGATGATCAACCGGATTGCTGGATGATCGACAAACACACCACACCCTTGGGCCCGGTATATCTCAACAAAATTGGTAAAACATCCCCCTGTTGGACTGGACACGTTATTATTCCCTGGCTGTGGACGCGCTTCGCCATCGGATCGTTTGGTAAATATCTATTTTGTAACGATAAACGATTTGCAAACCCAACCCCGATCGGCATTCCGATCTCCCGCATTGGGGAAACCTCTCATACGGGGACACGCATAACACGGGGACGTGTGTGTGTGTGTATGCGGGTTGAAACATGTTCTTTGGGACTTGTCACTGTGGGTCAAATCACTGCAACACGCTACAACAGGGTGGTATTGAGGCAAATCTTGGTGCGACGGTTTGGCTTCCGCTGCCTACGGAGCAACGCATTATCGGAGACAGGACGATGCAGGATGTGCCGGAGCATGTACGACCGGACGCGATCGTGGACAGTGTGCTGAAACTACCCGCCATGTTACCGCCCTCGACGTCGTTCCGCGGACGAAGACCTGCCGAAGCCGAAGTTGGAGACTGGGAGCAGAAAACTACCCGTAACCGGGCGGCGCAGTACAATCGCATCCTTCCGGAAATTCCCGATCTTTACAGCACGTACAGCAGCTCCAGCAACGACTGCAGTCAGCATAGCAATGGCAGCAACAGCAGCAACAACAGCAGCTGAATTTGCCGATTCTCCTATCCAAACAAATGATGAGAGAGGAGCACAGCGTGCAGCAGCAATGGCATACAGAGTGCGAAGCATGCAAAATGCGACCAACGATATATCCACAAGAGATGCATTCTGTAAGATATGTTTCCCACACACGATGCCCCTTCATTTTGTTTGCAGCTAACTCTCCCCACCACAACCAACTTTTGACCCGACCGCCAACACGAACGGTTTCACGCTGAGCGCATCCCTATCGCTTTTCTTATTCCCTTTATACTATTTCATGCAAAAATCTTACACTCTTAATCTATATCGTGCTTAGTTTCTTTCCTACTTTGTCTCTCCATTTTAACGATGAGATTGAGCCACATAACTGTTACCATATTCGCTCGATTCAAATGGTGGAATAATTAAAGAAAGAGCGTGGCCATTCATTTTTCAATTCGTCACAATTAGCGCGCAAATAATTTCTACATTGTCGCCAAGTGCAGGATGGTTGCGGCGTCTCCGCCAGTCTCTGCTAGCCAACACAGGTTGCTTCCATGCTATAAGTGTATCGATACAATGTATTTCGAATATTTCATTTTCTCACTAGAACATAGAATAGATGTAGAATACGATAGGGAAGTACCTGATTTGATAATGCAATGGAAAACGTATCTCTCTCTAACGGTTTACATCCGCGCAAAGGATGAATTTAACATCTCCCTCCTCATCATCCTGGCTTATCTAATTGTGCAGATGAAGTGTGCAGTACAGAACAAAAACACACATATTTTTCAATACATGTTCTTCTTGTAATCTGCTGGGCGGAGAAAATAAAGAAACATTTCTGAACTAAGCATTCTTTCAAATATGTTACGTTTGTTTACTGAGGGCTAACACGGGACGACGCAAACCCAAGCACAAAACGAGACATTTCTATTGGAATAAATTGCTTTTGGCGAAAACTTAACTGTCACGTGCATGGTGTAGCAGTTCAAACGATATTCGTATTCGAGAAAGAAATGTATTCACTATGGTTATCAACAGGGAGGAACGGACCATTGTTTTGAACCTAACTTGGATCTTTGTTTCAATCAAGGGACAACGACGGTCAACGAGCGACGCGACGACTGAAAAACACTTAATGTTGTGTTTTCTTGACCTTACCTTTATGTATCAATAATGATTTCGACTCAAGACGGACAATTTCGAATGAACGCAAGATCTTCATAATTTCTTTTCAATTCCTTGATGCCGGCCGGACTGGCGATAACATATTCGGTCGCTTCTCGTTTTATTAGTCACGCAATTATGTTTTCACTATTTGACAAGCAATGTAACTTGCAGGTGACGGTTGTATTGTGTCAGATTGGCTTTCTCTCTGCTGCTGTTCGTCAATTTCGGGCGCTTGAATGATCAATCTAGCGTACGAACCGTCGGCCGAATGTCCATCAACGAAGCCAGGATTTATACAAACGCATCCATTTATTTCCTGCGAACGATAGAAAATGGTGATAATACATCCAAACCATACTTTTAATATTACACATATTAGAAAAAACAACATTCACTTACCCTAACGTATCGGTTAAGGGCGCTTGGGCAAATCATAATATTTGGTACACGGCTTAACCGACCGAACTCGTTCAGCATATCAACGTCAAGCGGAACGTCCTCTGGTGGCGGGTTGAGGGGATAAAACGACGCTTGATGAAAGAGGTGACCGTAGGCACGCTTGATCTTGTCACCGCCGAGAGGGGGAGCACTGCCGATCGTTACATTGGCGACCGTACATTCGCTTTCGATGAGATGCTTGATCACATCTACCGTCGTAATTCCGATTTCTACACCCTCGAGGTTGAACACGCAAGGATCGGGCAGGAAATGCAGGTTCTTGTAGAAGCTTGCCACTTTGTACGGTGGTGTAGGGTACACGAAGGAGCTCACCAAATCGTCATGGTGGGACACTACGAACACTTCGGTATAAATGCCGATTGAGCTCATGATTGTGCTTATGATCTTCTCGAAGTATTCGTCGAACGTTTCAGCCACTTCCGCGTACAGTTTGCAGTTAGCGTCTGCGAATGGCCCGGTAAGGATCAGCACATCGGGTGGGTTGTTACTGCAGTACACCAACAAACTGGAAAGCTTTTCGTATAGCAAATCGTCGCGATCCGTGAAGGGGGCACTGGCAATCACACACGTTAAGGTCTTGTCGAGACTGCTCGGCACACGCGGTAGTGCGAGCGTTCGTTCGCAGTGGATTTGCTTCACGGAAAACAACGTTCCACGTGGGTTGATGCCCTCCAGTAGCACAGTTTGGCCCGGGAAAAGTGACCACCAAGAAGGAACCTGCACCTTGCTCAAATCAAGCCTGGTGTAACGCAGTGTGTGCTCGTCAAAATCTACGATGGATAGTTTGCTAGTTGTAGTTGGGTTCCGGTTGGAGGGGACCTGCTTGTCCGATGTTGTGCCGCTGCTGCTGTTCGTGGTCGTTGATGACGACTCCACGACGATCCTGCCTAGAACGCGGATGAGCTCCGAGCTAGGGTAGTCTACGTGATGCACCTTGATACCTTCAAACCAGCTGGATAATCTATCCTCTTCTCGTTCGATGTCAACATCAGTCTCCTCACTAGCGGGTTCCTCTTTGACAGGTAGCGGCGTGTCCAAAGCGGAAGCGGAATTCGATTTAACGTCAGGCTCATCGTTATTCTTAGCAGGCTGTTCGTGACTTTTCGGCTTTACTCCTTCCAGCGCCACCCGTTTGCAGATGGCATTGCCGCATTCATAGATCCGATCGCCAAGAATCATCACTCGATCGTAGCTAGAATCATACATGTATTTGCAGCCATCGTTAGCAAACTGTGCCGACTTTATTGTGAAGCCGATTCCCTTGCCGCGGCCAGCGCCCGTTCGCCTATTTCGATCGCCCAGCGATACATCGTCATCTATCGTGATAGGTTCCTTTCCTTCATCGGTAGTGGTAGGTAGCCAGTTAAATTGCTTCAGCAACTTAGCACTGCCATACGTGTACACGATCTGTCCAGCTTTACTCGGTGCATCTGGATCATTCTTCTTAGACGACGCGGACCTAAGGAAACGGTAACATGTCATGAGATTAATCGAATGCAATAATGATGCCCTCCCTCCCTCAACATGAATATTGCTTTGGAACACTTACAATGGAGAGTAGGTAACGGTTGTGAATGGACTTCCACCACTACCTCCTCCTCGAACGTCGTTCGGAGTGTTCACATTATGTTGCAAGCGAGAGACCGTCTTTTTAGCCTAAAATCAGAAAATAAAACGTAAAATTTACATGAGAAACGGAGTTAAAGTATCATTGATTTACACACTTAATATCATATAATAATATACTAAGAATACTCGAACTAGAGACATTCTGGACGAGATACTTTTGAATAGCATTTTCCGTTAGACAACGTTTCCGTATATGATATTATGAAATGGTTGAATGGTTCATTGCTAGCACTTCTTTTTTGCAGCACACCGGTTCCAACACACATTTATGGTCGATCTCAGTATTATAGACGAGCATGTAATCTAGTCACGAAACTTCAACTGAAAACGTGTACTAGAAAACATGCTCGCCTACAAAGCGGAGAATAATGCATTGCTGAGCCCTAGAAAACGGTTTCATCCGTACTTAGTTCTCAGCATTTGGCTCATATATTTTAAGACCCACGATCATGATTCAACCCTGTCGTGTACTTTTACCTCTTGGGCTGCAACCGAGTAGAGCATCACTGTGCGCAGCCATGGTCACGTTTTCGCCACTTGCTTAAGAAAGACAACCACACGTTTCTCTCTGTGCTGAAGAATGTTACATATATTGTAATGATCAATTGGAACAGGAAACAAGTGACGAGCTATGCTATTTCTTACTATTATTATTATGTAGAAAAGCTCTTCGCTAACAATTGAAATATTTGGTTGGTAGGTAATTAGTTAATTTATAATTTAAGCAAAGGTAAAAATATTCATTCCTTCTCTTGATTGTCGGCTGAATGGTTCCAAACAACATTAATGAGTGTGGATCTAGTCACAATTGAAAATTCATGTGAAATCACTAGATTCACACCCATTTACACTGATAGGAAAAGTTTTTTCTAAACATAATTGTTAGTGACATGTTGTGGTCATAGGAGCGCCTAAATCGTGCTAAATGCTTGCAACAAATCTGCCTGCAACTGAATATATTAACGATATAT
The DNA here is from genome assembly GCF_943734735.2 of Anopheles gambiae. Lineage (NCBI taxonomy): Eukaryota > Metazoa > Arthropoda > Insecta > Diptera > Culicidae > Anopheles > Anopheles gambiae. The sequence goes on from NC_064601.1 coordinate 53,947,771, forward strand.
ACGATATTCTAATAAATAAAAAATATTTCCCGATACGAAATTTGAAACATAGTTAGGCCATACAATATTGAAATTTCAAACGTGCCTGAAACACGTGACGTTTTCTATACTCCGCTAAATTTGGACACGTGCTGCTGGTAAAGATCGTGGGCACCCTTTAAAAAGTAAACGATTTCTCCCTACCAATTTTTCCCCATTTCTCCCGCATTGGTCAACCGTGGGAACGTTACCTACAATTATCGAATCTACACTACGGCTTTTATTATGCTGGCGGTAAGATGGAAAAATGGGAAAATAAATTCAGACTAAGCTCTTAAGGATATTGTAAAACTGTAAAAATACATTTTGGCATTTTGATTAACAAAACTTATCAATTGTATACAACGAGAAAACGAGTGTAAATTCTTACAAATTTACCAACTTGTTTACTAATCTAAACAAATCACCATTTGAAGATTGTTTTTTAATCACTTGTTTTGTATCTCTCATTTCCTCTCTCACGCGAGAAAGAAGGTTGACGACCTTACAATAATAAGAGCATTGGAGCGATGCGCCGCTGAAGCTGTGAGAGAGAACGAGCACAGCAAATATCGAACAATTTTGCTTTGGCAGCACAAACATTCGCATCTTTCGTACTTTTAAAGAAACGGAGAGTGGAAGACAAACAAACAGTGTTGCTTTGGTGAGAGACTTTTGATCGTCATTCATCTTAATATCAAGATACAAACGACAACGCATGAGAGATCAGTACAAATTTTAGATGTTATACAATACATCTCTGTAAAGCAGGGAAAAATATGAGTTCGTGATCATTCTAACAATGAATAGTTCAATAATATAGGTGCTTAGCTTAGCTTAGCATTGATGATGATAAAAATACTTAATTTAAATGAATTAATCTTTTAAAAATACTTTCATCATGTTAATAATTTGGGTTTCATATACCCTTCACGAAAACAACATGCTTTACATTACTGTTTGAATTGTACTTAGTAAAAGACAATTTCCGACGATTTACTCATATGATGGCAACTAGAAGGAAGAAATTAGATACTTCAACGGAATGTGTTGTTGGCCAGCGAAAAAATTGCGAAAACAGTTCAGTTCCTTAGCCACAGAACCGGCGCGGTTTAACTCTGTTGAAATACTACTATGGCAACGGAGCGGAGAAGCACAAAAGTGCTGATCAAGCAGTCGCATACCAACTACACACATACACACACAACACAACACCGTGGTGGTTTTCATCTCAGTATCGAAGAAAGAGCCGTTTTTGCGCTTGCTATCTATCGCACTCTGTAAAATGTTGTCTCCTTTTGTCTTGGAGTGCTGTGTACCTATTCCGATTCTTTAGCATCAACCACTGTTACCTTCATTTCATTCCATCATGATCATCATCATCATCATCATCTCCTCCACACGAGAAGTATCTCTCTCCTTCTACACGCCGCCAACGGCGTTTTAGCCGTCTTCACCTTCTTTCATACCCCTGATTTCACCATCTTTCCACAATAACACCACCGCGCAAACTGCGTGGCTTTTTCCAATCGCACTTGGAGGCTCTTACACTCTTTTTACGATGGCCACTTTTAACCCGTCGACCACAGGTTCTCGTCCCGTTCCTTTCTACAAGGGTGAACTAGGTATTATTACCTTCTTTCTTGCGTATCGTCGATTCTGTTGCGCTCTTCTTCGTTCCGTCTCGTTTCTCTCTGCCATTCGAGGCAAGAGGAGGGGAAGGCGTTTTATACTCCATTACTGCGCATACTGTTCTTTTAAATTCAAATATAGCCTTTCTTAACGACGCCAGGTAAACGCCGTTTCGACATCCTTTGCGAGGATACGTGGTTCGAAATCCACAGACCACAACACAAACACTATGAAACTTTAAGCATGCTTTACTGTAGCATTTTTTTGGCTGTATTGGTGGGAGCTTGATTATAGGCATTGGGTTTTTTTTATTCTTGAATAAAAGAGCCTTCCAAATTTCAGGTGGATATTTCGATAGCATCCATCTGTTCTTTCCTTTCTTAAAAGTTTTGTTCGACGTCGATCACCACATTAAGCTTTCTCTCCTCATCGATTGCAACTTCAGAAACATATAATAAACAAAAATCAAGGAGGGTGGTAGACGTAAACTAAAAACCAGAGTGTGGCGTGTGCGATAGACAATGCAAAGCGTGGTAATTAAAAAAAATACATTGCACTGGATTTACTTACGATCATCGAGCGAGAATGACTTCCCTGCTTGCAACAACAAAACAGAGAAAAACACAATCATATGGTGGAATAGGTATGCCGGGAAGTAACAGAGGGGGGTAAAATGGCGGCGAATCCGATCATCGAAAGACCAAGATGGCCGCCACAATGATGCGTAAGAAAAATCTCCCCTCCCCTCTCTCCCTTTCCCCACTGCATGATGATTCTGTCCAGCATTCACTCTTCCCCTGTGGTAGCTTCGTGACGACGACGACGACGATGATGATAGTTGTTCGTGCTTTTTTCTTTTCTTTTTTTTCATCAACCCTATTATTACAGATTTGTTGTTGCCCACTGGTTACGGGTCCTGGATGCCATTGAATAGCAGCAGCAGCAGTCAGTGCGAAGCGAATTGATTGTCCGCTATTTCCTGTGCTCCCTTATTTCTTACAACGTGCTTACTTCGATCTTTCACAGGTATTCGATGAACGCTAGAACTAGGGAACTCGAACCACAAGTGAAGAAGTGTATAGAGCGCCATGTTTTTTCTTCTTTTTTTGTACTTGATGTAAGGGGAAACCAGATGTATAAGGGAAACCACCGCAAAATATCTTTTAAATTGAAGAATACATCTTCAATATTTGAAAAGTACAGAATCTAGTCACGAGACATTAATTGCGTCAAAAATATCAAAACTTGACAGAAGCAACTAAATCTTCAACTCTTATAATGTGCACACAGCGAAATTGTCGATCAGGTGTGCGCCTTGTAAGTAAGAATTCTATGAAATTATCAATACACCGTTTAGGAACGATTACTGCTAGCCAACCACACATTGTATGGCAATTTCTTCGCAGAACACACTCTAAACGCCACATTATTATCGCTTAGTAGCCATCATGGTGGGTCCAGCATTCACCCCCCCCCCCCCCCCCCCCCGTTGCCCAGTTGTCGTCCTCTTTTTAACATACCGTGATAGTAATACCATAAAATACGCCGGGGAAATGAAATCTATGGCATCAGAGACACGAAAAGTGTTCATCTTTCAATGATCGAATGATTGCTGAATTCTCTCTATAAAGAAATAGTTTCAGATACAACATGAACCACACATTTCCCACTCACGTTTCAACTGGATGCTCGTCTAAGAATAAAAAAAACCGGCGTGTACGTAGAAGACCGAACGTATTAGTGTTCTTACAAAACTTGTTACTCCATTACAACAGCATCAAGCGGCATGCACATACACTCAACTGTCGCTCGAGAAAAGCCATGTCCAAAAAGTGATGAGAAGAGTGGCGTTATCAAGGGCAACAATCTCTCTCCAACACATCATCATCATCATCATCATCATCATCCATGAGTTCAATTCTCCATAGGTTCAAAAGTGTGGAGACGGGAGAGTGGTGATTGAGCGAACGGACGCAACGAGCACGCGCGCGTGTCGCACATGTGCGAATGTGTGCGTAAAAACGATCAGTGGGGTCATCTACCGGCGCGCGCGTACTTGAAATCCATCTTCATTCCCTTTGTCCATAGATACAGAGAATGAAACAGAGATAAACATTTGAAGGCGATCTGTGCTCTCACAGAGATATTTCTTTATCTTTTGAGGTAGTACACCAAAACCATGCAGAAATAGTGTATTCTATGCCGTACGCATTCGTATACCACAAATCTTTCCTTTTCTAAGCGCTAATATGTTCGCTCTGCTACTAACGCGTTAAAAATTTGTATACGTCTAGGAGATGATGGCGAACCGACCGAGATGTTCAAAATTACACATTGTTCTACGGTGAAAATCCATCGAGTGTTTCTCGCACCTCGCTTCGCATCAAGCAGTTTGTACTCACCGAAGTTCAAAGTCTTCCAGAAGAGATCAAGACGATAGCCACAAAAAAACAAGATGAAAAAGAACGACGCACACATCGAAACGGTCGACTTACGGTACACCACGGTACATCAATTCCAGAGAGTTTCGACAGCTCGGGGCGCCATCATGCTTTTTTACAAAAATATTCCCCCTTCCGAGCGACGGCTACTGGGAACGTCGCGCTTATCTCGATCCCCCCTCTTGTAGGAATTAACTACGAGGAATAAGTTCTCTTGATCATGTAGCCGCGATCCGTCGATATTGCGTTACGCTTGTTGTGTATTACTTCACGTTCACAACTTTTTGCGCTTGTAATACTTTATTCCTCGTTCTTGCAATCAATCACAAGCCCCTGTGTCCACATCCAAACATAACTCTCACTCAAAGATTCAGGACACAAATACTGCACTCAACAACAAAGTAAACAATGGGGTGGAGGGGAATGCGCATATAGACCGCATTGATTTACACAGCGCATGGCATGTATAGTCATTCGCCAGTATCGGCAATATTTTAACAAAAGAATCCGCTTTTCTTGATAATATATGCAAGTGAAACTCTCAAACGAAAATAACATTCCTGCTTTTCACGTGTGCGCAGCAACGTTGAGTTGAATAAGCCTTCGCCATCTTGCGAACGAACTATCGCACCACCAATACAAGATATTGAAGATCGAACAAAAGCGTGATTCTAGCAATCGAAACATGACAATGAGGGATTTTGTGTTGAATGCGATCCTGCGCTGCCGTTCTTGCAGTTACCGCTCATTTTCGACGGAATTGCTGTCGTGCTCAGAAGCAAATGACTTTAATTGTGTGTATCTCCGTACGGATGTTTGATTTGTAAACGTGTGCTTGTGTTTGTGCAAACCAATCTCAGCAAGCCGCGCACTGGTTTAGCAGGGCTACTACACCGAGTGTTGATGAACATGTGATGAAGAGGGGAGAGTATAGCTGTGTGTGGTGTGGTAGCGTGGCAGGAGAATGCCGACGCTCGCTGCCGCCAATTTGCTGCTTTTACACTTCTTCCTCCTTTACTCACACACTGCTCTATATGGCCTGTCGTTCCCTTTCATACATTCAATTTTCTACTGCCGCCCGTAACACATACCGCGCGCGCACATGGAACTATCAGAAGAGCCGCCATTTTTAAGACTTTGTACTTTTCCCAACCGACATCCTACTTCTGCTCTGTTCGCTTGCTTTTCGCCTAATTTGTGTAGTAGTTAGTATGCTGAATTGCGCATCATTACTGTTCACAAAACAATACAACGCTTCGGGCGTCGTAACCACCGCAAGCACACACTTCCTTGGAACTAACCGTTTCAACAGCCTCGCCGCCGCCGCCGCTTTGCTTCTTCATTCGTCTTCTTCTCCATCATGCACTATCTGTTGTTTTCACTGCACGATCACTTTTGCCATTTTCCGATTTGGAAAAACAAATGTCACTAGACCATCACTGCCAGACCGGCAAAACTGATCCACCGGCATGTTAGCGACTTCGAACAAAAGCGGGCCCACTCCGCTACGGAACTACACTTTCACGAGCGACGCTGCGGCACAACCAACAAGCTAACTTGCCACAATCCAAATACAGAAGACGCTAAACCACAAGCCAACGGTTTCACTCCAGCTCCATCACCATCTTTCACCAACACCATCAAACATTGCTCTGCGCGTTGTCTGCTAGTACGATCTCTTTCCTGCGCGAAAGTAAGGCATGAATTTGCAAAAAATGAACTTGTCCCTATCTCATTCCGTCATGGCGCTTCACACGAAAAATAATATATAGCCATTTCGCTCGCTCACTCTATTCGACTTCTCCAGCCATGAACAAAGTAGAAATTGTGTGTTGTGTGTGTGTGTGTCATCAGGCAGCTACGCTCACTTATGGATGTGTGCGTGATAGCTTTTAAAATCAAGCGTAAGCGATTTTGTGGCGGTATGTGAACGTGCTTTAGCGCAGCTCACAACAGGGTGACTCGAAAGAGTTCTACAGTCAATGTTTCTCAGAATACCTGAACCAACTCACACACCCGTCGCCTTTTTCTTCAAATCATTGTACAACCAAAGAAATGCCCTGCAGGTGTGGACAACTTTTTCTCTCTTTTCCAGATTACTAGCAGTCGCAAGATTTGTATCGATCTTTCGACCTTTTTTTTGCAATGAAAATATTTTTGAAGAAGTATAAAGCTTTTAAAATCAAATTAATAACATTTTTACCATGAAAAAATCTACCCGACAGTGTTGCTACGACTAATAGTTTCAAAAGATCTTAAAAACAGTTCCTTTACAGTTCAAACCAAACATAATGGCTTGCGTAGCTCTGCTTGAAAGGTTGTAGGCTTGAGTATAGCTCTTCTACAACGTTCTGCTCATTTAGCTTTAGTTCCAGGAATGAAAGGTAACATAATACAACCAAACAAACATACACAAAAAACACACACACATACATAACTAGATGAATACGGTCAGTGAAAGTGCCATTTTCCGCAATACGGCGATCACACTACACCCTTGCGCATGATTATGGAGGCATAACGATATTACAAACAGCATGTAACCAATACGCCACCAAACCACGCGTTCAAACGGCAGGATAAGTGCTGATTACTGTCCCTAACAATATAATACGAAAAAAGTGCCATCTGAATGTTGCACATTTCTATAACTACTAATACTAGGATATCATAGGATATAGTAATTTAAGAAATCATATTGTTTAACATATTAAGTAGAAAATTACATACAAACAAGCTTTAAAACAAATGATAACTGATACTAAATAACAAATCTAGTGTTCAGTTGCTGTTGTTGGGGGTGGTCCCGTGTTATAGTGATCAACTCAAAAGACTCAATAACATGCCCATCATGGGTACAAACCTAGAATAGACCATCCCGCCCCCCCCCCCCCCCCCCCCCCCAAGCATGTCCGCGTAGGACGTTACGCTAAATAGAAGAAGAAGAAGCCTTAAACCAGTGTCTTCCAACCTTTTAGGTTCGCGGACCACCACTTGGCTATGAAAATACATTTGCCGCGCGCGGCCCATATTCATTAAGGGCATACATTTTGAAGACTTTGTTCAATGTTTTTGATCAAAAATATGTTTATATCTTATTATAGACATACCTGTTGAAATATTAATCTTGATTGTGGGAAACAAACACAATATGCTTTTCTTTTAATAAATTCTTTCGCGGACCACGTCTGTTAACGCCACGGACCACAAGCGGTCCGCGAACCACAGGTTAGAGACCACTGGGCTAAACCACCAAACAAAACCAATGATTAGTAGTATGAATAACGCTTTTTGATTGTAGCTATGGATCAAAAACAATTACCTAAACAGTATTTTAACAGCTTCCTTACAGCTTCATTATGTGCTTAGTATTTTATTGATAAGGTTTATAAATGCCACAAACACAATTTTATTTTGTGTTAGTTGTGCAAAACCTGCCGTCAGTGAAAGAATTCCATTGCTCCATTGCTGTTAAGGTGAAGAACCCCAAGCCACAGCGAGGCTAGTAGTAGTAATAGTTGAAGCTACTGTGCTCCCGGTTGAAATCCTTTGTAAGAGAGATAATACTCGAGAAGAGGGTGAGATGCCTACTCCGGATATTACCCTGATCTGAGTGAGTGCTGGGAGGATGGGGTAAAAGGGTAGGTAGTATCGACGCCCAAATGAAAATGGAGAAAAAGAGACTTGATTAGCTTCCGAAATAAAGTCGAGTCATGCAACTAAATCGAGAGTTTCTTAGGCGCAACATCCGCCTTTCGGTGGTAGGAGGCCTGTATAGAATTTCCACTAGTTTCTCTTCCTCCTTTCCTGGGCCACATGCTATACCGCTCTTTTGCCGCACTGTTGCTACGATACGAGCCGCGGATGTCGACGAAAAAGAGAGTGAGAGAGAGCGAGAAAGATCCTGTCGATCAAAAACAGCAAACTAGCACTTCAGCTAAGCTACACACCAAGCGCTTCGCGTGGCAAAGGGGCGATACGCTAGCCAAGCCAGACTCGTTTGCGCACGATAGATTCTTTATATTCTTCTACATTTTTTGTTGCTGCGCACAGTTTACCTATTGTAGAAACTCCGACGATTCCCACTTTCTGTACAGAACGATTGGATGGATATTTAACCATTTCACTACTGTCTTCACAACGTGCATTCGCGGTTGTGTGTGTGTGCTTATTTTGCCGAGGTGCGGTCTTCAGTTGTTCTTCTCATTTCGCGGACAAACGTCTCGTGACTGGAAAAGGGGGATGAAAATCACATCCGCTGGCGAAGATATCTGCTATGCCGGGAGGAGGGATGAATATGGGTCGCAAGGTGAAGAAAAAACGCAAAGAAAAGCAGAAATGGAAACAGAACAGTGAAGGAAGCATGGAAAACCTGAAACGGCAATAGAGAATTGGCCGCATAAAGGGTTAAGCTCTAATAAAAAAGATGCTGGACGACCACGTGTGTTCATCAAAACGTGTGTAGGATCTAAACTATAAAAAATCAGAGGGCGATGACAATCCGTAAGTAGCAAACTATTCATTGTTCCGTTACAATACGGTCGATTAAAATATGCTAAATTAAATTTAAAAAAGAAATATAAATAAATTAATCAATAGAAATTGTTGCGTAAAATTTCACATTTAATTTCATTTGTAGGAAGCAATGGATTATTTAGTCACATAAAATATAACAGTCTAAGCATTCCTTCTGTCATGTTTTAACTACACTTGACAAAAAACCCTAATTCAAATTAAACACAGTTATAAAATGTATCTTTCTTCAATCAATTTCTTGAGATACTACGCCTAAGATTGTTTTTTACAGGGTTTCCCACGATAGATTGGCCGGTTCTCATATTTTTTGGGGTTCGTCTCACGATTTATTCATCGTATCCCATAGATTTTTGGTTCGTTCTCATAATTTATTGGTATTGTCTGATTAGATATCAATATAATTAAACCAAAATATTTCGGAAATCGCCCCAAAAACGTGGGAACGCACCAAAAAAAATATGGGAATTATGGGAACCAATAAATCGTGTGAAACCCTGTAAAATACAGTTCGTATGATTCCATTTATTAGGTCTTTTTTGCATAAATAATATTTCAAACTCTAACTTCAGCCCAATATGCTGTCTTTAATTTCCGTGCAATGGGGAATCGAAACGATCATTTCGTAAAAGAACGAAATTCAAGATCAATCAGATACCAATACACGCGTCACACCACCAATGCCACTTTTTGGTGTCATCTGATAATAAAGAACCCACCGCCACCTGCCTTCCCCTTGCCAATTGATCGCTTACAGAAGGCTAGGTTAGCGGATTCTTATGCCAAGAACCACTTCCCCCACGACATGTTCCGTTGCTGGAAGATGAACCTCGATCGTAGAGCGATGCGCGCGTGTTGTACCAAGTGCAAGTAATGTTATGTTTGGTTGATTTTTTAAATCCTTCTATTCTGTTGGATTTGTGGTCTGCAAGGGAATGTCGAAACCTTGGAAGCTAACCACGAAATGCTTTAAACGTTTACTATTCCAAAGCGGGTAAATATCAGCGGCCATTATAGCGTGATCACTGTGTGTGTTGCTCATTTTTCCATTAAATTACTCCATGTAACAGCAACAGACAGGTGTGTGTGTGTGTTGGAAAACTTCTTGAAAACACGTACAAGAGAAAATCACTCGAATGCCGATTCGCTTCGAACAAATGTAGCAGAGAAGGGAGGAAAATGTGGTAGGCAAATTACTTCAACAAATAATTACGCTGCATGCATTGAACGAAAGAGCAGAATGGAACAGAAATTACCTCTATTTTCAGTGGTAACAACGAAAGATTTCAGCGCGGTAAAGACAACGTTACAAAATATGAGCGGCTCACCGAACGTGGTGGAGGAACAGATGTAGAACGCAACGCCCAAAAGACAGGCAGGCAAGGCATGAGTGAAATGAAGAAAAACAACAGCACACAGAAAAAAACACCTAAGAGATAAATGAACAGAAAGTAACAAACCAAAACAAGTCTCTGTTTGGTCGCCCTGAAAGCGAAGGAAACAGACCACGACCCGGTGTGTTTGATGCTGACGACCTCGACGACGTTGACCCCTTTGCAGTTGTTGCTGCTTCCCCCTGCTTTCGGAGGAGGAAGGAACCGGTGTTGTTGCTCGCGATCTTCTTTGACCACCAATACAACGAACGTATCCTTTAATTCCCCTGCCACGAAATGGTGGCAGGCGCTCGCATTAACGGCTGGGGAACTTTCCAAGCGGTTTACGCAAATTGAAATACAAGACGATGAAACAGAATAAAACAGCACGACGGCTTGAGGCTACTTATGAAACGAAATTCAGGGGAGGAGAAAAAAGTATGAAAAGCATAAATAATTTTAAAAAAAACAGCGCACCTCCATAATACCATTCTAAAAGAGACAAAATAGCTTTTATGATTCTAGAGTACCCCATTTAGAGACAAACAAAAATAAAATCATCTCAAACAGTGTTTTAATGTTTTGCGTTACTTAGTGTTTTCAACTCCAGCAACAATTATCAAAATAATTTGACAATATAATTAGCTTATTTTGGCCATGGTCAGATTAACTATTGCTACACTGTAATCACTCGTTAGTCCCAGAGTGTGTTGCTTTTATAACAGCCAAGATATCGTAAGAGATCGTGAGACAGTGATCATACTAGCATAGCGGTGTATGCGTGCGTATCAAATACTGTACACGCTCCAGCCGCACCGTTCACCTTATAGCTTCTCGAAACAGCACCAGAACTTACTAAACCCAAAGCCCTTATACATAAAGGAAGAAGAAAGGCAACACCGTTTTTAGCATCAACGCCGCTGTACGGAACGTAGTGTGGAAGAAACATTTTGCATGTTTTTTTTTGTAGCTTAATCTCTACACAAACAGACATACAAACACGAAGGGACGCAGCCAGACGGACCAAAAAAGCTTATTTTGTATTGGAAAAAGGTTGTGGTGATTGTACAAAAAACAACAAAAAATCCATCACACACACACATAGACATTGCGTCCCTTGATGCTCGAAGGGTCTGGGATGGTCATGAACGGGGATTCGATGATGGTGTGTGCGAGGTCACCTCTTCTTGTTGCGTTGCTGTAATATACAACAGGTTCTATAATGAGTGAGGAGGAAAGATGGAGAAAGATAGGCTAGAGAGAGGTTTTTACTTCTTCCCGGAGGTGCCATCATCTACAAGAGGGCTGCTGCTGCTGCTGCTGACTGCTAAGATATTCGCAGTCTGAACGGGGACAAGACAAGGGATCCAATCTAATGGAACAGGAAAGGTGGCCGGTCAGTGGCGGGTAAGCACAGCATGGTAGGTGTGCACCGAACCATGCCTAGCGGGGTCTGTTGTACACTGGTGGTAGTGACGGTTTGCCCCGAGAAGAATGAACGAACTCAAGACACGCGCTTGCCTGCCAGCCAGAGTGGTTTGGCGTGAGAACGGACGGAAGAAATGATGCCAAAATGTTCGGGTCCGGTCTACTGACCAATGGCAAGGTGGTAGAGCGGCATAGAGTAAGCTCATGTGTCGGGCCAGGTCTGAGTGACAGAGGGATAGAAAATGAAATTGCCAATAATCAGTACTCCTGGGCTACGATTAGGTATGCGCGTTGCTTCATTGGACTTTAGCGAAACCCCGTTTTGCAACACGAAAACATGGCAAAACTTGTACAACATGAAAAGCCATTTTGCCTGGATGTATGTACAATTCTTTTTTACAGACATTTTTGCGATACACACTTGGTACAATTTGTTGACTTTAAAAAAAAAAGTAATGAAATGATTTATCCATTAAAGAGCTCGATTGGGCAATGAACGACGAACCCTTAAAAAGGGTGTAAGGTAGGAAATAATTTGCTGAAATTTACTGCTGGATTTTCTGGAAGTATTAAACATAATTTCGCACAAGTTTTCCACTATTGCATATGTATGCGCTGCTAAGGTCGACCTAAAAAAATGGATAAAAGCTAACGGAGAAGAAAATAGGCAAGAGAACATTATTCTGCTGCGTGATGGTTACGAATGTAATTGTTTCTTAGAAAAACAGCCAAGTATGGATGTAAAAAAGAACAATCGTATGGCAGCTTGGCGGGGAAAACCTCCATACTTTATACATGGTGGAAAAGGGTGTCTTTACGTAAAAGAGAAAGACACAAAGACCCTTCAGCGAGCTACCAGCAGTTGTCTCTAGAGAATGCACGAATGAAAACGAGATACTTTCCGGTATGCACGCCAAGGGTCATCTAACTTTCCGGTCAAATAATTTGCATGGATTTTCATTCCAGTCCAATTCCTCCGATGGTTCAGGGCAAATCTTTTACAGTGTAGTTTTTGTTCCCTCCTGCATTACTTCGCTGGCTAACAGAGGATGTGGTAGAAAATTGCCTGCGACCCTCACATCTACCACCGCTGCCTTTAAGTGTATAGTGCACGGGACGGGACTAAGATGCAGGAGAGCATGCATGTGTGTTTTAGCCCTTCATTCCATATCGGACCATCACCGGCCAACAGAAAATCGTCTTTTATAAGCCACGCTACAGCTATGAAGCTGCGGTTGGTTTGGGATTCAAAACGAACCTTGCGCTTTTCGAACAGTACGTTAGGCATGGGTATTCCGAGTTCCTAGCCACCATTTATGTGTGGGATCGATTTATTTCATGTGTATTTTCAACCACACCACGACCTATTGCTAGTCACGGGTATGCAGACAAGTGTAAACCGGTTGTAGGAAAATGCGATTCATAGCTTAACTGATCGAGGGAGGAGGCAAGTGAACGTTTTTTGTTTTGATTCTGCACGTTTATGGGAATTCTTTATAGCGTGTATATTATGACCAAGCTTTCGTCGATGCACATGCAAGCCTTCGCATCGGTGGAATAGGTGCAGGAGAATATAAAAGCAAATAGGATCGCTATTTTAAACGGAACACAATTGCAACGCATTTATTACCACCATAGCAGAAGCTTTAACGATCGAAAAACGATAAGAAATAAATAATGTGGCATAGCAAACTAAAAATAAATTAACAATAAATATAAACAGCAATGGATACAATTTCAACAAGGATTTTGGCGGACTTTGGAGTGTCATATAAATCGTATCATACGCACTTATTCGAAAATTGTGGATCTAAACAACATCTCAACGACATAATAATCATCTTATAAGGACTTGACTGAATGCAAGCAATTGTTGCAATGAATGTAACGGAATTGTTATTAAATATGCCATAAAACACAGTAGAACATTATCAAAATGCAACTCACCTTGGGAGTAATACAACCGTACATTTCCAACACATCTTGCTCGACTGAATCCACATTGCGATAGGTTGTTATTTTGGACACTTTGGAATCCATTCGTGGAGACGTACCAATGCTCCCGCTGGTGGCACCAATGCTCGATACTTTCGTTAGCTTCCGTGCTTTGCTCGTGTATTCGTGGGCTTCCATCTCGTTTAGATAGGCTACCGTTGGTTCGGCACCACTCAATTTCGACACACTGTAAGCCATCCATTGTTCCACGAACTCTACTGGATCGGTGATATCGTTGTTGATACAAATTTCAATACCTGCAATAAGAATACGATCAGTACAAAATGACAAATTAATGAAAAATGTATGAAATTCTACTAGCTCCAGTTGGCCGGCAGAAAGGCGTCAGTTTGATGCGAGTTTTTTCTGAATACTTACACTTATTTACAACTTCATCAGATGGTTCTATGCCCAGCTCGTCAAACTGTTCACGAATCGATTCAATTGAAACCATTTTTCTACGTTTTTTGGTGATTTTCCAGCACCGAAATACAGCTACATACCGAACACAACGAAAACAAACCACAAAAGCGCGCGAATGCCGTTTGAAACGTCCGTTTGTTTGACATCTGGAGTCAAGCTAGCAAATGTCGACTACCCAAGTTACAAAATTCACAAACTGATTTCTATGCCCCGATTAGGCCCGTGTCTGTGCTCCATCGGATGCGATTTTATCGGAAGGCCTGTCAAAATTTTATATGAAATTTGACAGATAACGTCGGACGTGCGATTTCGTCATACGACGGAATCAAAAATGTTTGATTTCGTCGGACGCCGCATCCGATTTTATCTGTCAAACTAAATGTGTGGTGTTTTGTAGGAACAATCTCAACTTAATTTTTCATAATCGTTATATCATTAAAATCATCCAAATAATCGCAATATTATACGAAAAAGCGTTTGACAGCACGTGCGATAAAATCGCATGCGATGGAGCACAGACACGGGCCTTAGGCTGGTGGCATTGCACGATCGCGATTTTTCCACATGTTGTCAACACCATTTTTAACGAAATTTGACATTCAATTTTACTGTCACATTGCTTCTAGATGATCCAAAAAATCTTAATAATTTTTTTGGCACTTTCCATCTGTCAAACCGTCTATGTCTATGTCTATGTACGAAAGAACCTAAATTTGGCTACCCAAGCGCCACAGATTAAGCTTAAACGACTGGAAAATTGAATATCCATAGAAAAAAAAATGAAAGCTCCACAGCTTCATTGGTTTGATCAATAGATGGCGTATTACAACTCATCATTATATTGCTATCCTTTTCTTGGAATGTGTTTCGACAAGTTTCATCTTATCATAACCTATATAGCCTTCCCAAGCGCCACAGATTAAGCTTAAACGACTGGAAAATTGAATATCCATAGAAAAAAAAATGAAAGCTCCACAGCTTCATTGGTTTGATCAATAGATGGCGTATTACAACTCATCATTATATTGCTATCCTTTACTTGCAATGTGTTTCGACAAGTTTCATCTTATCATGACCTATATAGCCTTCTAACTTTCTGAGCAAAAATCTATATGAATGGTCGTGTGGTCAGGATACGTGGGTATCAACACCAACGAACATTAATCAAATCTCACTTGCTTCAGTGCTGGTGGTTTCCGTTGGAGTTTAGTATTTAAACAATCGTATCGCCGTTCTAGTTCTAGCGATGCATAACTTCAATGCGAAACCATACAACAGTACAGAGGAAATGAGAAAGCTCTCCTCCAAGCGATGAAGCTCAGCTGGTAGGGGTATCCCACCAACAGATAGCGCCACCAGCATTTTTGTTATTTTTAGAATGCATGAGTCGTTTGCCGTCTGCTAAACGAAGTCTTTCTATATTCCGTTTAGGTAGAGTGCTTGAGTCGTTTAGAAGCCGTTTAGTGGTCGTTTAGTGGATTTGTGGCACTTGGGTTCTAACTTTCTGGGCAAAAATCCATATGAATGGTCGTGTGGTCAGATACGTGGGTATCAACACCAACGACCATTACTCAAATCTCACTTGCTTCAGTGCTGGTGGTTTCCGTTGGAGTTTAGTATTTAAACAATCGTATCGCCGTTTTAGTTCTAGCGATGCATAACTTCAATGCGAAACCATACAACAGTACAGAGGAAATGAGAAAGCTCTCCTCCAAGCGATGAAGCTCAGCTGGTAGGGGTATCCCACCAACAGATAGCGCCACCAGCATTTTCGCTATTTTTAGAATGCATGAGTCGTTTGCCGTATGCTAAACGAAGTCTTTCTATATTCCGTTTAGGTAGAGAACTTGAGTCGTTTAGAAGCCGTTTAGTGGTCGTTTAGTGGATTTGTGGCACTTGGGTATACAGTGGAGCACCGTTTATCCGGGCTTCTCGGGACTTGACCTCGCCCGGATAAGCGAATAACACGGATAATGAGTCAAATGATATATTTTATCACCAATTCCTGGTTATTTTTTGGAAATTTTTCTTATTTTTTGATAAAAATTACCCAGTTTTTATTAGCTTCATGTTTTTCGAAAGAGAGTTTTTTAAAATTTGCTATGAATTATAGGGTTTTTTGTTATGACAATGTGCTCTTACAACCGCTTTTTCAAATATCCTCCTCATAACGCAATGTCACTTTTGTATTGAGCTGTCATTTCTCAGCAGCACGGATAAACAGAAAGCCGGATAAAAGGTACCCGGATAAACGGCGCTCCACTGTATCTAAGCATAAACAAAAAGGATAGACATAAAATGATGAGTTGTAATACGCCATCTATTGAGCAAACCAGTGAAGCTATGGAGCCTTCCTTTTTTTTATCAATTGGTATTGGATTTTCCAGTCGTTTAAGCTTAATTTGTTACTCTAGGTTTTGTGCACAAAATGAAAAATTTCCCTTAAAAAGTGTATGGTTATGTGAAGTCGTTTCTGAACGCTTATTCACTTTTTGTGAACTGTCAAAACAAGCTTTGAAAATGGTGGTTAATGACACGGATCCAAAGTGCTGCTGCATTAAAAAAATATCGACGACTGTTGTCAAATTGAGTCTCAAAATGGCAACATGCCAAACGCTAAGAAGACACCTCCTCTATATTCCACATTGCACGGATCATAATCCCACCTATAATTTAACCATCTTGAGTGTGTGTATCCGTTTGGACAAAATTTGTTGATTGGGTGTTCGTACTGGCCCGGAGCTGTCAAAATAAAAATATCAAACTCATCATTTTGTGTGGCTGATTCAGGTAAAATTGTATGCCGGTGTAGAAAGCTGAGTTTTTTGGTTTAGGTTTCTGTTTCTGTTCGCTACAAATTAGTGCACCTGTCGAAGCTAAACAGTGAACGTGAATTAGTCCAGTTTGAGAAAGTAAAAACGCTTAGTCGCATAGAAAAAATGTCCGATAAAGCGCAGTTCGTTCTGCCTAACACGCAACCGATCGTAGATCTGGAATGTGCCACGGCATTTAACAATTTGACCGAGAAGGAAAAGCAGTATGCGCATTTCTTTAGCAAGGTAGGTTGAATATTTTACTTCAGCTCAGCTAATGCCCCATTATATGAGCAACTTTACTTGCTGAAATGCCACTTTTACTTAAATGTCTTCTTCTTGCCTTTTTCCCAGGCATCTTGGACTGGCGGATTGGTAGCACTGGTGCAGTCTAGCCCGGAATCGCCGCTAATTTTCTCCCTACTTCATCGAATCTTTCTGGCCGAGCCTGTGGAAGATTTGAAGAAATCTGCACTTGCTGCTGGTGTGTCGGAAGATGAGTTTACGGTATGTGCAAATCAAACATCGGACCATTGGCTAGCCATTTATCTTATCTCATTGTTGTAAATAAAACTGTTGATGTTTTTCGTTTACATTTGCTAGGCATTTCTCGTGTACACTTGTGGATTTCTGGCGAATGCTGGCAATTACAAGGGTATGGGCGACAGCAAGATTGTCCCGAACCTGGACGAGGATAAGTTCGAGGCGATCGTGAAATGCTCTGCCGCTTACAAAGCGCATGCCAGCGTAATTGATTCGCTATGGGAGTCCACGAAGATGCCAATTTTTCTACTCACGGATCGCATGAAGACGCTAGGTCTTTGCGATACCGGTGTAACGACGTACTTCTCGAGCAACGTTACGCACGACGATACTGAGCTGATAAGCGAATGGATGAAGGAGCACAAGTTTGAAGCATACATTTGCCGTACGTTCAAAACCACCGAGAATGGGAAAACGGTATACGACATCAAGCTTGCGTCCAGCGAAGAAGGTGACAAGAAGGGGCTGACGCGCGAACCGGAAGAGTATAAGGGATGCATTTTCAAGATAACGCGGGGCGATTACAAGGAGCTAATGCAAATGGTGGCCGACTCGCTGGAGGAAGCGAAAAAACACAGTGCCAATGAAAATCAGCTGCAAATGATTGAGGCATACGTAGAAAGCTTCCGCGAAGGTAGCTTGGATGCGCACAAGACTGGCTCGCGATATTGGATCAAGGACAAAGGGCCGGTAATCGAGACGTACATTGGATTCATTGAAACGTACCGCGATCCGGTTGGACAGCGGGGAGAGTTCGAGGGATTCGTTGCCATGGTGAACAAGGAGATGTCGGCAAAATTCGGCACGTTGGTTTCAAATGCTGAAAACTTCATCAAGCTGTTACCGTGGGGAGAAGAGTATGAGAAAGATTCCTACCTGAAGCCTGATTTTACGTCCCTGGACATTTTAACGTTCGCGGGATCAGGTGTGCCTTGCGGTATTAACATTCCCAACTGTAAGCATTTGTTTTTAGAGTGTGTCAAATTTAACTCAAATCAGGGAGAATGGGTAATTTACATCTGGAATTTCAATTTGTTTATTTCGCAGATGATGAAATTCGCCAGGACGAAGGATTTAAGAACGTGTCGCTTGGAAATGTTCTTGCCAACACAAACAAAACCGACTCGATTCCGTTCCTTTCGGAGGAGGACCAGGCGTTGATGAAGAAGTATAAGGCGGCCGCTTTCGAGGTGCAAGTGGGTTTGCACGAATTGCTTGGCCATGGCAGCGGAAAGCTGCTGCGCATTGATGAGGCGGGCGAGTACAACTTTGACACGGCCAAGCTGAAGAATCCGCTCACCGGAGAACCGGTCAGCTGTTGGTACGAACCGGGTGAAACGTACGACTCCAAGTTCAAGTCGCTCGGCTCTTCGTACGAGGAGTGTCGGGCCGAAGCGGTTGGGCTATATCTGAGCCTGAATCGTGACGTACTGAAGATATTCGGGCACACGGACGAAGAGGAAGTGGCAAACATCATCTACGTGAACTGGCTGTTGCTTGTCTGGGGTGGCGTAGGCGTAGCGATGGAGCTGTACAATCCGGCCCAGAAAGCGTGGCTGCAGGCCCACTATCAGGCGCGGTTCGTAATTATGAAGGTGCTGCTGGAGGCGGGAGAGGGGCTGGTTAATGTTCAAGAGACTGAGGAGGGAAAGAATCTGCTGCTCAAGTTCGATCGCAGCAAGATTGAAACGGTTGGAAAGGAAGCGATCAGGAAGTTCTTGCTGAAGCTGCAGTTTTACAAATCGACCGGCAACGTCACGGCGGCAACCGAGATGTACAATCACTACTCGGAGGTATCGGAAGGCGGAGAGTACCCGTGGGCTAAGTGGCGCGATATTGTGTTGCTGCACAAAAAGCCGAGAATGATCTTTCTGCAGTCGAACACGGCGATTGATGCTGACACCGGCAAGGTGGTGCTGAAGTCGTACGATGCCAACTTTGCTGGCTACATTCAGTCTTGGGTTGAGCGCTTCCCCGATACGAAAATCGACGACATTCTGGAACGCATCCATGCGACGGATAAGCAATATTTTGAAGGATTGTATTAAACGTCTGCGTCCAAATGCGATATGCAAATAAGATTCAAGCTGAATAAAGAAGGTTTTTGAACAAGTGTTTAGTTTCCGTTTGCTGTGCATTTATTTCACTGCTTCACGCAGCACAACAGCATGATTAATATGTATGTAAATAGAAGCAGACTCTTGTGGAGGTAGTGAACTTTTCCATAGCACAACGTCTTTGTAGATTTAAAACTGTGATCTATTATTTCGCAAGCAGCGTGCACCGAACACCGTATTGAAATTTCAAATTGACATGTTGACAGTTGCCATTATTGCAGACCGAAGAGTTCCGAATGTTGCCGAAGGTTGACAGCGCGGCTCACCAGCACCGTACAAAGCTTGGGCAAAACGGATGTGTTTTTTTCATTCTCTTGCAAGTTTCCAAACGTGGTGAGAGTCGCGCATCCATTTGCTTTGCTGAAGAAAATCCGGAAAAAGCCAACTAACCGCACACAAATATGACCGACGAATACTTTTACGGTGAGTAACTGATCATTGTAATCGATTGTGATAGCGGTTCGGGCCGCTGGCGTGTTAATTCTCATCGCATTGGGCGTGAAATGTGTGAAGGTGCCGCCAACCGTCGCACCGCGCATTTTTACCGCACGCGCTTCTCATCGCGCTAGGAAATGGTCGCCCTTCGGACGATTTTTCACCGTACCCGGGCGCCGCACACACGTTCCGCGTATCCCGTGCGTCGTCATTGTAGCCGATTTTTTTTCTCCCATTGCCCGGGTCTCACGGTAGTGTGTATGGTTGGTTTTTGGACCGTGCTTGTGTGTGTCCAGCAGGGGCCGTCGTCGCTGTCGTGGCCGATGGCGGCGTCTCGTTTGGGTTCTGAAAGCTTTTCCCACTCAGAGCATCGGGCACAATTTGCCGGTAGCGCCGTCCGTGAGTCCGGGTGTTGCCGGAGGGGTGCGGGGTCTCTTCTCGCATGTAAACTTCCCTTTCAATGAACGGGTGTTACAGTGTGGGTCCGTTTTTGGCGGTACTTGGCAGTGGGGCATAATCTGGCTGTTTTATAATAGCACGAAAAATGCCGGCAAGAACAAGCCTCTTGAACGAGAACGCATCTGCACCGTTCATTTTTGTGCATGGCAAACAGAAAGAGCAAATGTGAGGTTATATTTCCCCGATGAAGCGGGCAATTTTCCCGGTGTTTCTGTGGTGAGTTAATGGTGCCTGAGACCGGTTGCAGCGGTCTGGGTCATTATTTACCCAGTAGGCTTTGCTAGATAAAATTTGCCGCTTTGTCCCGGGGTTTTTTTCTCTCTGCTATTGGTATTGTTGGAGGCGCTGTGTCGTTAGCGCCTTTTTGTGCGCTTGGAAACACACCAATACAGAAGCGTCTTGCGCCGTATTACTGCATGTGGAGATGTGTGTGTGTGCGTGCGCTCGTGTGTGTTAGTGAGAGTGGTTTTCGTTTTTGTTTATTTCATCCTGTTCCACTTTTCCCCCGTTTTGCACTGAACGCTGCTGCCGGGTGGTGTGATGCGCTGTATGAAGGGTTAACGTTAGCTCATTGAAATGGCGGCGTCGCCCACTGCGATACGAACGCCTTTTTGTGTGTGCAGAAATTGCTTGGGCCTGTTTTGGAAGTAGCGCAATGCGGTGAAGAGACGGCATCAATGAACATGCCAACTATTAATTTGACGGTAAAATATATTTTAATGCGCGCGAAGGGGTGTACAATGCTTTTGTTATGGATAGGTTGAATGTTTCTGAACGTTTTTTTTGTTTTTAACATTTTCCAGGAGCAACTCTCAAGGAGGGCAGCAAAACAGTGACCTGGGACCCGGACAACAAGCCGGAGGGTTACCCGCGGACGAACAAGCTGGTCATCAAACAGTGCCTCCTGGGCCATGAGGCAGCCGCGGACGAGTTCAACGTGGTGCAGGTGGAGACGATGACCATAAGGGACACGCTCCGCATACCGATCGCCGTGCTGAAGGTGGGCGAACTGCGACAGTGCCGCATGGATTTGGAGTTCTCCGACGCGCCCGTCACGTTCACGTTGGTCGAGGGCAAGGGACCGGTGCACATCCACGGGCTGCATCTGCTCGGTTCGCTGGTGGAGGAGTTCGAGGATATGGAGGAGATGGAGGAGGAAGTGCTTGACGAGGAGGAGGCCGACGAGGACGAGGATGAGGACGGTGCGTCACAGAAGAAGAAGCCAAAACTGACCAACAACTCCAAGGGCAAGCCGGGCGCAGCGGCCGGCGGTCCCGCCGGTAATGACAAAAACCGAAAGAGGAAATAAACGGGACACGTTCCGTGCACCGGCCATCAGCCTCTGTGATTGCTGTTGCAGAAGCAGAAGCAAAGTCGGCCGCCACAACGTGTCATCATTCCTCACCACAAATTAAATATATGTATTACAAAAAAAAAAACACAAACACACACTGACAACAAAACTAAAATCCAAACCACCATCACCAACTAAAAAGCCACGTCTATCTGCAAGTCAGCGCCAAAACAGCAACATCAAAAGAGGAGGAGCGAAAGGTGAACGAGCAGGGAATTATTACGCGTAATTCCCGCCGTAGTTCATGAGCTACATGAATCCTCTTACCTCGCGCGCACCTGGTATCACCGTTCCCTGTTGGTTTCGTCGGATTTGAAGACGAAAGTGCGTGCAAATTCCCTTCTAAACTAAACAATCTTATAATAATTACACGGACAAAGCAGAGAGGATCCGCGCAAACCATTAGTTGCTGCAGAAGAGATACGCCCGGCGCCCGATCCTACCGTGGCGTCTACCAATTGACATAATACCAATAATATCAAGAATTTAAGCCCCGGGGGACTTCTGTTGGGGGAGAAAACAAGGTCCAACGAAAGACTACTAACCACGATAGAGCAACATTTGTATAATCATTGAAAGAGAAGACGTAACAAATCTTCTGAGATAAATTTCCAAAAAAAAGGAACCGGAACAAATGAGAGAACTACTTTCTGAATTGGGTTGAAGAGCTATGACTATTGCATTTAAAGTTCGGTGGAAAATGCTACATACGTAAGCGCGTACCACACGGAACGGTTGAGCACATGATAATCACGGTGGCAAAGGACGGCGCAATATCATCATCAATACCCGGCAATCCCAGTCCACCCGTGGTTGAATTCTGGTCAATTCGTTTCGCCATGAAGATAATGTATCTCATGAGGGAAAGGCGTATGGGAATCGGGGAAATCATTTTAAGGCCAAATTTGAAACAAAAGCTTCGTTTCCCATTCTGCAAGTAAAAACTCTGAAATGCAAGAAAGTTAAACGAGAAGCGATCCTATACTGGATCAGATCCCCGCAGGTGGTGGGCCGAGTACAGAGCAACTAGTGTATGCGAGGAGAGGCGACAAAATATTCATCAGCTGAAGTGAAAAATGGCAAACACAAAATGGACAAATAAATATGGAAACTGAAACAAGATTTAAGAAAAAGAGCTTTAATTAGTCGTACGTTATTGACCGGTGATCGGTGACCACCAATGCCCAAGCACGTGGTACGAACGATCGTCAGTGTGAAGCAAAGAAAGAAACAGCAATTGCATACTTTTAGGCGGTTTCTACGAAGGATGATCGAACGTCAATGTGTGTACCTACTAGAAAACTTGAACTTCCGTTTCGTATTACTAGGATAACTTTTTATTTTCAAAGCTGATTTTGAGGTTTCGAGTAACTCGTTTTTTTGTGATTTGTTTACATTTAAGAGTAACGCTCTGTTGTTGATCTAAAGATGATTAACTTCAATGCGTGATTGTGATTCCCGCTTGCATGGTTTTGTAAAAAATGCCATTCGTCTTTCGTCCTGCCCCTTCTCGCTTCGGTTTTGTAGGCTATAAAGCACTGGAGGTGCCATGGCGTGAGATAGTTCGTTTGATGCTAATATTAGTTTGTTGCTGTTTCTAACAATCTACCCTTGCTCTCTACTAAGCAAACACACACTTGTTTGCTTTGAACTTCGAATTGTCGGATTCTCCAGAGCCTACTAGAACAATAGTGAATTGCTTTCTAGAACGCTAATGCTACACGCTGCGCGCAAATTCACTGCGCAGACCAATTTGATAAAGAGCAATAAGTGAATGTTTTATAACTTCTATTACCATTTCATCTATTTAGTCTATGAAAGTTCATGTGTGACATGTGTGGTCTGTAAAGTTTTGCTGTTGGCAGTTTTGCTTTCTATGTTTTATCCCAGGCATTGCGGTGTGTAAACAATTTGTAATACAACTGAAGCATTTCGCTGCACGATCGTCCCCCACCATTCCCGTTAATCGCCAATTAGGTTTCGTTTTACAGTAATGTTTTTTTTAAATTAAATTGCTTTTATTTGGTGATTTTGCTTAGCGTTGCGAAAAGGAGTTATTTTGTTTTTCTTCTATCTCTGAAGTTTTGGTTTGTCCAACGAAATTTACAACCTCATTGGCTCCAAAATGCTAGAATGCCGAAAAAACATCACGGAGCGTTACGCACGAATGATTAAACATATTATTACAAAAAAAAACAACAAAAACACGTTAAAACACAATTCATATCCAGGAGGAATTATCAATCGGGTGAATTCTAGATCCAAACCCCGAATAAAGGATCGTTGTTTGTTTTTTTTATATCTTGCTTTGTAAACGTGTCGAACACGACATTAATCTCGCACGAAACCACGGGCTTGAGTCGATTTGTGTTTGTTTGAATTCAACGAATCCATTGCTTTTGAACGACCGATCATGTTACGTGTTACCATGGCGACGAAATGGCATGTGCTTTTAATTTGTTCGTCTTGTTTTGTTCTCGTGTTGTTGCTGTTGTTGTTGCTTGCGTTCGGAAGGCCTGCGCGTTTTTGTAGTCGCTGTGTATTTGGGCGTTTGTGATACGACAACGGCGTTCTTAGTTCGGCGTTGGCATCGTTTTCAGACGCTCGAAGGCAGCCTTCTCGAGCGCTTCACGATGGTCGGGATGCGCAATCTGAATCAATGCGTAAGCACGTTGGCGCAAGCTGCGTCCGAACAGGTTAGCAATGCCGTACTCAGTGACGACGTAATGGACATGAGCTCGGGAGGTTACCACACCGGCACCTGGATGAAAAAAAAAGAACATACGTCGCATTAAGTCACCTTCTCACATTCGCGTCGCCGGTTGCATTGACGATACTTACCAGGTTTGAGAATGGGCGAAATTTTACTCTGGCCCTTGTTCGTGACGGACGGTAGCGCAATGATTGGTTTGCCCTTGCCATCGAATCCTTCGGCCGCACCGCGGATAAAGTCTACCTGTCCGCCGAAGCCGGAGTACATGCGTGTGCCGATCGAATCCGCACACACCTGCCCGGTGAGATCGACCTCGATGGCCGAGTTGATGGCCGTCATCTTGGGGTTGCGCGAGATAATGCCAACATTGTTGACGTAGTTGATCTCCAACATTTCTGTACGTACGATGGACAATGCAAAACCGAATGTCATACCCTTCTTTACCTACAACACTCCTGCAACAATCTCTATCTCGCTTACCAATGAACGGATTATTGTCCACGAAGTCGTACAGCTTCTTGGTGCCGATCAGGAACGAACCGACGATACGACCCCGATGGAACGTTTTCTTGTCGTTGGTGACGCAACCTTTGCGCACCAGGTCGACCACACCGCCGGCAAACATCTCAGAATGGATACCCAGATCCTTGTGGTTGTGCAGTGCGTTCAGTACCGCGTCCGGAATGTTGCCGATGCCCATCTGCAGCGTGGCACCATCCTCGACCAGATTCTCTGCGATCAGTTGGCCGATTTTGGTCTCGACATCCGACATCGCGTGCCCACCATGCTCGGGCAGCGGGATATCCACATTGACTGCGTAATCGAAATGCGACTGGTGGATGATACCGTCACCGAACGTGCGCGGCATCTGCTTGTTCACCTGGGCGATGATGACTTTCGAGTTTTCCAGCGCCGCACGCACACAGTCCACACTGGTGCCGAGCGTGCAGTAGCCGTGGTTGTCCGGTGGCGACACCGACACGATTGCCACATCCGGCTGGATGAGCTTGCGCCGGAACAGCAGCGGAATTTCGTGCAGGAAGATCGGGACCGCATCACCGCGACCATCGGCCACGGCTGCCCGCACGTTGCCGCCCATGAACAGTGACTTCGAGCGGAACACGTCCTTGCACTCGGGTTTGCAGTACGAAGCCGGCCCTTCGGTGTGCATGTGCGTCACGGTGATGTCGCGCAGATTGTTCTCCATGCCGTGCTTGGTCATCGCATCGAGCAGATGGACCGGGGTGGCCGCTGCACCCTGCGCGAACACAATGTCCCCTAGAAGTAGGAAAACAGTTATCGATATTACCATGAAATGTAAAATGAAGCGTTTCCTCTATTTTAAAAATCAACCTTACATTATTCAGACACTCAGAGCAAACGTAACAATTGACATTTTGAATCGGAATATTGACAAAAAAACTGTGAAAGACTCCGAGAACACAAGTTTTCGTACATTTCGGACGTAGAGTCTAGTCACACAACCATATAATCTTAGACCATCGTAGACCAATGGCTGCTTTGCAGTGGATAGGCCGTATCTTATCACTCACTTTAAATTGCTCCCCTCCAACCAGTGAGCAGTAAAGTTAGACAGTACAGTACAACCCGCACATGCCAACGGGCAAACATTATTCTAGAAAACAGACTATCTTAGACCCTGACAGGAAGAGTTCAACAAACGCCGAAAAGTAGAAATAAGATTGACCTTCTTCCTACGGATTACGTGCTATCCGTCCTTGTCCATGAAATAGAAAAAAAAACCTAACGCCTGGCCTTATCTCAGTCGTGAGTAACACATTTATCGGGCGGGCTTTATCTATTAGGAGCTATAGTTTAAACAGTATTGAAGTATCTGTTCTGTTGAGATATTTTCCGATTTCTCTTCCAGCACATTAATACGCGAGCAAAACACGCACGTGCCGGATGAAATTGCAAGCGTCCTTGCGTGCGCTGGTGAAGCGTGATATCAAGCGCAAAAGTGATGACTTCAAAATTAGATGGCACATTAGATGCATAATAAAATACTGCAGTTAAGTGGGCAAGCAACTTAGATATGCAACTTTGAATTTGTACAGAACCGAACGCCATGTTTCGAAATATCATTCGTACGACCGTATGTGACTTTTTGCCTTCTAGATCGGTGTCGGTAACCCGTCGCAACGCCGGTACGTGGCTTGATGATGAGAAGCATGCGAAGAGCGATGGGGAAAGGGTTTTGCATAATTAAGCATTCGTAGCCAGCTCCAAACGTACAAGGGGTAGCAACAGGGCATGTGGATTGGCGGTGTATCTGTGTGTTCTGTGCGCACAACAACCACACATGCACCAGCAGCTATGCCCATTTTATATCGAAACGTCTACAATGTGACTGCAGTTTATGGTTCGAAGCATATTGCGGTTGCATGACATTTGGCTTTCACGAAATAATTTCATAGGTACTTTACCAATTATACAACACTAATGACCGTTTCTCCATTTTTAGCTATCACATTTCGAATAACTTCGATTCGACAATTTCAGCAAAAGCAGTGCGTCAGACAGCATTCTAACGCGTCATCAGCAAGGAAAAACTGGTTTGTGTTGTGTTGTTCTTTTTATAGTCGCGACACTCGAAGAACACACACATTCTCTGCATCTTTAGCCGGAATGGTTAAAAACCGGATCGCTTCAATATACGGTGGGAGTAATAATGATCTGTGTGGCGATGCTATTCCTAGCCACATCACTGCCCGAGGGCGCGGTTTTGATGCGTCAAGGGCAAGGAACTATTCCCTGTCTGTTTAACGTACACACAGCGTGTCTCTAGTTGACCTAGAAACGTACGGCCGTTATTTGTTTCGTGCTTTTGGCCGACCTTGGTCTATGAAAAGACTCTACTAGAGTTAGCTACCCCTGTACATCGCGGTAACATGCCAGATGTCGCCTCACTTCCGGAGCGCAAATAGTAATGCAAATTGGATAAACAAGCACATATCGCTCATATTTCCAGCCGGTACACTTGTGCCGCAAATTTGCGCCAATTGAGTTATCATGCAATTAGGACCTCCGAAGCACAAATCACGTTTGAGTTAACACTCTCCGAGGTGATGTTTTGGCATTTGATGCCAAATGAACGTTAATGGACGGCTGTTTTATCGTGATGCGTGAGCGCAGAAAGACGGCTATCTTTGATCCGAAACCTTTCCTCAAACACGATATCGTAAAGTTTTAGGAGTTATTTGAGGTTCGAGTGCTGCCATCCAACTGCTACCGATGACGGTGTGTAACAAGCTTCAATGTAAACAGTTCTATCGAAGAATAAAAATGACTGTCGTAGCAAGCGCCATGCATGTATTTGTTCTACCATCGACGCATCTCGTCTCTCTCGATGTTCAAAGTCCAAAAGCATCGCTAATCAAGTTTGTTGTTGTGTGCGCTATACCATTCCCAACTGAGAACAAACTCCACCAGAGGCGGCACATACCGACGTGCCTTTATAACTCCCCTGATTGCGTTTTGCTTAGGGTCAAAGGAGGAACGGGCAGCTGTAGTTGAACAGTGAAAAATAATGTAAACTGTGGCCTTTGTACTCTGATGATAGCATTAAGTAGGCCAGGAGAGTTTTTACACCGCACGATTATGTATGCCTCACCGTCGCCGATTGGTCAGTGACACGGGACCTAACGAAGTCCAAATTCATCCCACAGTAACGCATTGCTAGATGAAAGTGAAATTTTTCGCTTCGGGAGAGGGGGCACGTGGGGGCACGTTCGAGGGGAAAGCGGTGCGTGCAAAATCATGGCAGGCGAAATAAACACGGCATTGCGTAACGGCGCACGATTAATTTAATACGTATGCCGTCTCGTTCGCTGTGCTGCCTGTGTCGAGTGCGCGGAGGGAAAGGATCCGGCTAGCTCTATTCTGGTTTCTCGGCACGAGCATTCGAACAGCACAACACACACACACGTACAAATATCGTCATCATCATCGTCATCAACATCTTCATCGTCCAGTATCTATGGAATTCGCCATGGAAGGAGTTTCTTGGCACCGCGGCCGTGAAACTACCCCTAAAAACGCACACACGAAGCACAAACATCCACACTTACACACATAAACGGTGCGTTACCTGATTTGATAACTTTGACGGCTTCCTCCGCCGTGGTGTACTTGGGCTCACGCTCGAGCGGCTGCGAAATTTGGTTCGAGTAGGTAAAGTAGGAATTCCGCTGCGTGGCCGCCGCCACCAACCGATGGGAGGCATTGCCGGTGAGCAACCGGGGAGCGAATCGGAGTGCAGCAAATGAGGACATTTTTGAGCTTTAATTAATCACACCAAAACAACACAGAGACAAACACACGCACTAGCCAACAGTAAGTTGCTGCCTCAGCTCTGTAGATTTTCTGCGACGGTCTAATTTTGCGCGAGAGCTTGCACTGCCGAAACTGTTTGCTCCCAGTCGGAGAGTTATGCGAACGAATTTGTTTTCATTCAATCGCTGCCTGTCAATGGTGTGTGACGTTTGCTGTAGCCATTTGATGCGTGCTTTGACCAGATGTGCTGTTTACACAGTTCATTATGGCCACGCAGCAGGCAATCTCATTCCCACTGTTATGGGTTAGATTCTTTTGACCAATTTATTTCAAAGATGAACCAGTAGTGCGGATTTAACGAAGAAGTTTGAATTTTGCTTGTGTAAACCGTTACGTTTTTGGTATTCAAGCATGTAAAGTATTTCGCGTCGTGTTACATGACGCAATTTTTGGCTTTGAATGAGGAATTAAATGGTGTTCGTCATGATCAAGAAACATAAAATCAAAGACCCGATAGTGTATTTACATTCGTTCTATTTATTTATACTTCTGTGCCGTCCACTTTAAAGTTTATTGTATTCCGTACCAAATACACCTAACATTACACGTATCGTTCTATCGCCAAAAACAGGGACAGCGGGACAATGCTAACAATTAACATTATCTGCAGACGTTAAGTGTACAGTAACCGTAACATTCGAATCTGTTGGATGTATCATTTGCGCCACTACTGTTGCTCAACACAAATCAAACTCATCGTCTAATTGATTTTTATATAAAATTATTGTTGCTACCGGAAAGCTGCGGCCAACTAGTAAATCAAGTAGGACACTAACATCCAGGACTAGTGCGGCATCGGTTGGGTTGAGATGCATCTATTCGAGCCTATTGAGACCATTTGTCAGTTTACTCGCGCAACCTTTTGTGTGATTGCATACTTAGGTAAAATGCTTTCCTACAAACTCAATAACAATCGTACACAAACGTGGGCAAAACAAGAAGAAGGTAAAATAAAATAACACTTTTTAACAAGAAACATCGCGTCAACAGCAGCACGTGAGAGCTTTACTTTAGCTCTTGCAAGTCTTAGGTTCTGTCTTTTTCTTTCTTTTTTTTTACTTAATCGTAATCTAAACCTACCCCCTAATACTACCTTCAGTTGGCCTTTTTTGGTAACGTTTCATAAAATCTACCACATTACCATTGCACATTGTCTTACTATGTGTAGCAACAAAAGGTGAATAATTCGAACAATTGGCTAGTTGAAACGATACGCTAAAACAAACGCGAACCTAAAACGTAACTTTGGTCTTGCCTCATTCCGGTCCATCATTCGGTTTGCAATGGTTTGCGCACTACTTACTTACAACGTAAGTGCTGCTACTTCCTCCCTTGCTTAACGATTCTTCGATTCTTCCCACCGTCGTTGTAGTGTTGCATTGCGTGTCTCGCCAGTATTGCCCCAAAGGACAGCAAGGAATGTGCGTGTTACTCCGGGAACTAGGCGCTTCGGAGGGCGGAGCTGCTGCCACTCTGGACCATTACCGCCCAACGAGGGTCATGTTGAAGCACAGCTGATGATCGCGCTGATCGCCCCAGCCACCGTTGCCCTTGCGCAGCTTGGTCTTCTTTATGACGCTCGTCTGCGTGAGCGAAATCGAGCGGGGAAATAGTTGCTGAGCGCCCCGTGCTACCTTCAGCACCTGTTGCACTTTCGAGATCACCTGGTTCGATTCACAGTTGCTCTTTTTATGATGCACGCCACTGAAAGCAGAGCAGAGAAGCAAAGATGGTTAGCAGAGTGAAGATGGTAGCAGGACGGGCACTAACCATTCGCCAATGTGAAAGACACGCGGTCCTTTCACCACCATCACGTGCAGCTTCTGCTTGAGGCATTGCTGTGACACGTGCTGCAATGACCAGTCCCAGTTGTAGTCGTCGTACTCGCAAAAGTGCCGCGCACAGCGTACTATCTCATACCACGTGGTACGGTTGAATGCCATGCCCATGTTGTGCTTGCTGCTGATCCAGGGCGTTACTTCAACCTGCGCAGGAAAGAAAAATGTGATGTGAGTGATAAGAAGGCGAGTAGCGCCAGAACGCGCTCGGCAACAGTGAGCAGCATTGCGCTCAAGGCTCAAGCGTAACGGAAAGTAACGCAAAAGTACACCCAAATCGGATTTTACTTTTAATTTTACTGTTAATAACCTTTACCGTTGATAACCGATTTGATAGAACAAGATCATATAATGTTGAATCGTAGCAGTGGTTTTACCATACACGTACAAGGGAAATTATATAAATACAAACACACTCTAGCAAGGAAAAAAGGAACAAACAAAAACACATCCAAACATACTTAGTTGGAAATTAAACTTTTCACTTAATTGAATATTTTAAAAGTCAAAGGCTGCTTGTCAAAAAAAAAAACCCCTACTACACACGCACACGAATGAAAAATAAATCATATTCAATGCCCGTTAAGCTACGTGCAGTAATGTTCCATTTACAAGGTGGGTTAAGATTTCGTTTATGTACAGTGAACATTTTAAGAATGGTAACTGAAAACGCAAAACAAAGGTTAGCGTAAAGGTGAGGTTAGCTAAGCAGCGAACCAAGGAGGCAGTGAAAATTAAAACGGTAGGAAATGCAGTTTGTTAAATAGCATGCCAATTTTGTGTTAGTGTACGTGCTGTGCAATGGTG
Organism: Anopheles gambiae; assembly: GCF_943734735.2. Taxonomy (NCBI): domain Eukaryota; kingdom Metazoa; phylum Arthropoda; class Insecta; order Diptera; family Culicidae; genus Anopheles; species Anopheles gambiae. Next base: position 53,979,049 of record NC_064601.1, read on the forward strand.
CTTTGATGGTGCTCTCTACATTTAAACACTGACATACACGGTTCTATACGCAGCATGAACGGCGGTAATGTACGGTGGCGACGCGCAATGGATGCGTGAGTTGCATGATGCACACACAGTAGCAACATGGTTCCATACATACTGAATGGAGCTCACGTGATACAGAGAGTACGAGAAAAGGCGACGCACACATACAAGAAAAAAAAAATGTAAAAAAAAACTGAAGCACTGAAAGGATGTCCCATATCGAACGGTTGAACAAATTGACGATGAAAGGAGCATGGATAACATGGACTGTAGACACGTTAATGGTGGGACACTTTCCGTTTCGATTAATCCTCACGATGCAATGCTGCTGATAAGCGACAATAAATAGCTGCTCGCTTTAGTCACCTATTTGCAATGTATTAATAATTTGATAGCGCTATCGTAATTCATTTTGCGCGGTACTTGATCACGATACGCTGCTATTAGATAATGCTTTTTAGATAAGTTCATCAAATCTGTTTCTAAATCAGCTGTTTTTTCCAACGATACTACTTTAATTTTGTTTATTTAATAAACCGACTATGAAACGTGTAGTAAACATGCTTTGACAGCACGTTTTATTACACTCTATCAAATCATGTAATGAAAGTTGTTTTTTTAAATAGATATCCCATCACAGACATATAAAACAGCATGCATTACTGCGAATAATTTGTACATAAATTTTCACATTATTTTATGAAGCAAATCCTTCATTTTTGCATGCACAGCTTCAGATAGACAAGAAGTAAAATAAAACGTAGTGGAAGTAAAATAAGTTATAAGCTGTTGCCTGATCCAGCAAATGAAAAAGCAAGCACATCAAAATTATTATTACAGCAAACAACTTAAAACAATAAGGATAATGTTAAAAATAAACGAAGTAAAGCTTCAATCGCTACTAGTATTATAAAAAGTCTAAAAAGTCTTTTGAGAAACAAAAAAAAATCATACAACAGAAACCAACTAAGCATAATAATAAATCTATAGCGACTCTATAAAAGAAATCAAACTATATTGAAACAATTCGTTCAATGATTGGTTGCACCATAGCAATGTACTGAGCAAATTATTAAAAAATTTGCCATTTTATAGTGATAGCAGTAAAAGTAGTAGTAGTAGTAATAGTAGAAGTAGTAGTAGTAGTAATAGAAGGCAAGAACAAGCGGTGAAAGTAGAAATAAAGACAGTAGTAGAAGGTGTAGCATTAGAAATGGCAATCAAAACTTTAATAGGGTGTACAAACAAGTTGATTGATGGCGCTACCTTCTGATAGATCGAGTACAGGGTTGGTAGCACCTGGTATCCCCACTGCGATTGAGACGCATACTTTTCAGTAGTGACCTGGGTCTGAAGCGATTGTTGTTGTGATAGTTGATCTTGCTGCTGCTGCTGTTGCTGCTGCTGTTGCTGGTGTTGCTGCTGCTGGCGTTGTTTCTGAAGCATGAGCTGCTGCTGTTGCTGCAGTTGCCGCTGCTGTTGCAGCAGCTTCTGTTGCTGCTGATGCTGCAGCGGACGCCATTGTTGCCAGGGATTGTTGTTGTTGTGTTGGCGTGACGGTGAATTGGAAGGATGATTCAGAAAACCGTTACGTTTAGCATTGATAGAAATGTCGTTGACGTGTGCTGCTGACTGTCCAATCAGTGCGACCTGCGGCCGATCGTACCAAGCGGGCAGATCTGGCGGCGAGCGGCGGAGGGTCTTTTGGTTCTGATCGAGCAACGTGCTGACATCAACCGTTGCCCGAATGCGGCGTGCGGCGTCTTTTAACTGACTTCTGCTTAGCGTACTGTACGATCCCGCAAACGACCCGAAAGATCCTTGCTCGCGCAATGCAGCAGAAGCCTGCAGCCCCTCTCGCACAGTGCCCACCTTAGCTGCATTGCCCGGGTACCAGCCACCTCGATAGGGCTGTGTACGCTGGGGTGGTACAGTGGCACAGTGTGACATGTGTGTGTGTGGGTGAGGATGAAATGAGGATGAGCGTAGATGAGGTTGATGAGCGCGGTGTTGATGAGCATGATGGCGTTGGATGATGGTACGAAGCGCGCATTAGTGACACGGCAGATTGTTGCGAATAGATATAGAGAGGGAGAGTTAATGGCCTTTTTGTTATCCTTTTTATCAAAGAGCAGCAGCAGTGAATGTGTGGGTGTGTGTGAGAAGGTGTGGCAAAGTGGGTACAACAACTGTGTGGTGTGAGACAGCATGTGGTGGAATGTGTACGGACATCTAACATCGATGGCAAGAAAGGTGGTTTATAACAACAATGCCGACATATTCCAAATGAACCGTGGTGTATGTATGTACCTTTAATACTAAGGCGTATTATCAACCGTTGCAATGCATTGTGTAGATGGCGAGTGTGTCGAGATATCTATGTGTATCAAAACAATCTAAGCTGTGAGTGGCAAAGCAAATGGTGTGTAGTATGTTTGTGATTAAGTGGCGTTGGAACAATTAGGAACCAGTGACCTTGAGTGCATGCCTTGCTGATCGATTTCTGAGTTATTATTTAATACAAAAATCAAATGTAGCACATCAAGAAAGTTGGGTGAATGAAACGGCAAAAATCAATCACTTGAAATCGATGAGCAAGCGCCAGTCTTACTGTAGCACTTAGGCTTATGTTAATGTTATCTTCATGGAGTGACTAGTGTTGAAGATGCGTAAATAAATCGATATAAAGAAAATAATCCAATCACAGCTAACAAAACAAGGGTTCGAAAACATAACATAACTTCTGCCAACGAAACAAAAGGGGGAAGCAGAATATCTATTCTGTGCGTTCGGATTTTGTCCCTGCCTGTGTACAACATATGTGTGGGGAATATATTTATCTGCTTTGATTGTGCCTTTGTGAAGGTTTGAAATAAGTGGATTCCGTAAGACGGTGTTGCCGAATTCGATTTGGTGTAAGTTCTATGTGTCGAGCCGTTCGAACAATCGTACCGAAGCTGGATCAAAAACTTGCTCCTAATGCAATTGCGCAAAGTTTTTTGGGGCCGGTATGTGTTCGTGGAAAAAGGTTTCTTTGTTGTACCGTGTATTCTCTCTCTTTCTCTCACTCTCTCTAGTATTCTTCTGCTAGCATTTAATATTCTATCAAATTACCTTCTTGTTGTATGTGTAGTAGTTGAATGTTTTCAGATATGTGCCTAGGGATAGGATGTTGCACTTCGGACACAGGTCCTGCGATTTTCGGAACATAAGTTCAAGAATGTATAGGAAGTCCTCGGCAACGTAGTGGTCCTCCTCCAGAAACACCATCATACCTGGAAGCGAGAAACGAGAGTATGAGCCCATATTGCCGATGAGGGTGCACTTGCATCTTATATTCGGGCATGTAGCCGTGTTTCTTCTTTGTTTTTGTTGGCCCATTTGTAGCCTCGGTTGGCGTGCCTACCCGTATGGTACTTGGTGACTTCCAGCTGGTCAAACACTCGATTCGCCTTCCACCACCAGTGGTGTTTGGTTTGGGTGAACTTTGCCTCCCGGTAGTGTCCGTACAGGTCGGGATGGAGTGCATTGTTGCACTTTCGCAGCAGCGCCCTAAGGATGGTGGCACAATGAAAGCAAAAGCCATCAGACAATGGCCACGATTCCACGTGGAAGGATCTATGTGTGTGCGAAGACTTACTGTTCTTTTTTAATATCCCTCGGGCAGTCGCCGGGATCCGCTCCGGGAAACTCGGTCGGATGTGTTTGTATTGAGAAGGGATAGAATATCTAGCAAAATGAAAAAAAAAATAAACAACACACACGTGTACATTGGAATGCAGGATAAGGTGGGATAGCCCCGCCGGTGGGCGATAGTAGCAATCAATATATGCGCTGGATTAACACGATTATTGTTCCGGTGGTTGGCATGGAGGGAGAGGAAGGAAGAACGTACCTGTATTACTTTACAAAAGTCGATGCTCTGCACCAGATCGTTGATGTCATCGTCGTAGTAGTCGTGCGAGAAGACGAGCAAAGTGCGTGAAATGCCCCTCGCTTGGGCCAAACTTACGATTAAGTGCCGCAAGTATGTTATTCTTTTGTGTACCTGTGCACGGATTGAATCAAATTATGAAGAAAATGAAAAGACAAATAAGTAATTAATGTACTTAAAGTCTTATGTAACTAAGATTCATTCGACTGTACAACAATTTGAGGAACATTTATGCTATATTATATTTAATTACATTTATATTAACGAATAAACTCATTTTGTTAGAAAACAGTTTTTTCTTTAATATTTATTAAAGATTCTTTAAAACATATCGTTCTAAAGTATCCAAATAATACTAACAAAACTGTACTTAAACCTATAGGGCCCGAATCTCGATTTAATATTATCTGTAAAATAGAGCACTTTCTATTCAATATCGTAGATATGCAAATAGCTCTTATAATGCTACCCACACATACAAGGAATGTTTTGATATAGATCATATCACATCATGCTTTCCATAAGTAATTAAAAGCAAACGTTCATTTTGTTAACCGAGCCATACCGGTGTCCTCCATTGATTGGAAATTCGGTAAAAGTGTTTGGACAATTTTTGTAGCAAACTCTAAAAAACCAGGGAACTAATTGTACTTTGATGTACTAACAGGCAATGGTCCCGCAATTGGTGCGTAAAGCTAGTTTCACAACATCTACCCGTACTACCACTTGCAACAAAGTTGGGTCGTTCCCACAAAGGTCACGTGTTTCATATGATGGAGGCGCCCGGTTATTTTCGCCTCGTTTCGGCAATTGAAACACTGTGAAGGATGCATGGGATGGGCTGCCCCCGTACGCAATGAAAGTAAGTAATTATTGTCGCTTGGCTTTCGCTTTAATGGAGAAATAATTGAGTCACCGTTACGAAAGCAATGAACTACCGTGCTCTTGTATCATATTGCAACATCGGTTACAGGGCCAGTGGTCGTCCCTAATTGGTTCCACAATGGCCGAGAAATGGTGAGAAATTATTGCATTGCTATGAATAGAGTACCCCCCCCCCCCCCGCCCCCACAGTGGATTGGAGCTTTAACCCCTTGAACTGAGAGTTTTATGTGAAATGATTCATGCATTATCTCGTTTCATGGAGTTGTAATTTAATAACTCATACTTCATTTCAAAAGGCATTTTAAACGTCCTTTTTATCATGATAGGAGTGTCAAACGTATTTGTTTGTTCTTTATTATTATACACTAAACTAACTCTAAACACTAAACACTAAAGCGGGCCTGTCTGTGTGGTACAGTCGTCAACTCGAACGATGCCCGTCATGGGTTCAACCCCCGAATAGGACCCCGTGTCCACTTTACTAGAAACTATTTTTGATTCTGGAAGCTGCAACTTTAACAGTAGTGTAAACAAATAAATAGCAATATATAATGGAAAACTAAAAGAATTCAATACATAACATCGATGACGGTGATTTGGCAGCACCACATCCCCTCTTTATTCTTTTTACGTCTGATGGTAGGTACGTCCAACGGGCGTTAGGTAATCATAAATGGGGCAACCATCGCCTCCAGTCGGTTTTGATAATCCCGATTCAGCATTTAACAATAACCTTTGACTGCAGCCATGGGACAGGGATTTTTAATCCCAAATAACTATCCTTCACGCTCAACCGTGTTTGTGTGAAGCATAAGAAAAGTCAGCAAAAGTCACGCCCGAAGTGTGCTTTCCCGGTTTTTTTGCCACAAATTGCTCGTGACTTTGGAATATTCTTTGTTTCTTTCCAACGGTTCTTCCTGCTGTTTGTAGCTTAAAGGCTTCGAACGGATCCACCAGGTCCAGCAGGGCAAAACAAAAAAAAACTGGAACGGCGAAAAGAAACCGAAAGAAAATTGCTTCCCGGCGGTACGATGATGATGGGAAACTTTTTAGCTTAACCTACCACAAAAATCACTGGCACTTGTGCGCCGTCGGTAATCCGACCCGATTGTGCCCGGTGCCCCGGTCTCTGTTCCCGAGGGCGACAGAACGGATTGGCATGGTTTCGTTTGCTGACGAAGGAATTTGATTTGCATTCAGCTAATAAAGCTGGTGGCGGAAAATTCTTAGCGATAGCATTTCAAGCGGCTTTGTTTCTTTTTATTACAGTAGAATAAGCTAGTAAGCTAGAAAAATAATCATAAAAAATGGAATAGCATACAGCAGTACAACGGGGGACGGGGATCCTGTTTTATTTGCAGCGAAATGGGCGTGAAAATGAAAATTTTATAGCAAGATTTTAATATGCATAGAACTAAATGCTAGTCATACTGTGTAATCGTAAATCCGTTTGGAATGGTTCGATCATCTAATGGGTAAATGGGACCGGATTCGATTCCCAGTCGGAATGATGGCAAAGGCGAAAGAGAAGAGTTTTTTTTCTAAATTAAATTATTCTTCCTAACTGTCATGCTTTATTGTAAATCAAGTTCGATAGTTATGATAATTTTAACTTACAAGTTTGTTACCCATCCAAATCAACAATGACTGAGTTTTTGAATCGAGTTGGTTCAAATCATTCCCACATGCCTTCCACTCCATTCTTTTAGAACCACCACAAATCCTGACCTATAATAACGTCCCCAATATTAGGGGCGCAAACGATAAACTTTCGATTATCAGATCCCGTGAGCTACCTTCCCTTCATACCAAGCCCTCCACTCCTACCATGATGAATCCCCACCCCCCACACCTCAATCCCACTGCAATGCCTCAGACTTTGGGCGGAATATACGAGCATCCCGGCGAAGGTGAGTTTGCGAAAACATGAAACGGACATATTTAGGACGTCCGGAATTATAATAGTTCCCACGCCAGCCTGAAACACTGGATGACACAAGCAACGGTGTGTTGTAGGGTACGGCTTTTATCGTGAAAGGCCCGTCTCGTATGGGCACTGCTCTGCTTTTGTTCGGACTTGGTCGTAAACCAAACGAACGGTTATTATTGAAAAAGCGACCATCGAACCATAACCCATCCATCGAAAACCGCCAATGTATGAGAGCGGGAGTACTAAAAGGCTCAAAAATAAAACAAAAAAAAGCAAAACAAGAAGCAACGGGAATACTGTTGACGTTGACAGGTCAAAAAAGTTGGAGCTCGCGAATCGATTTCATTTCGAGCCTGGTGCTTGCAACGACCGGTGGTACGGAACTCGGTTTCGGTTCAGGTGGAAGCTTTTATTTTTTAAGTGCTTTCGATTGTGGGCCACCTTCCCCGATTAATGAACGATCTGAAAGCGGTACGGGTTGGAAACAGATACGCAACAGCATCGTAACGTGGTGAACCGGATAGTGTAATGAATGTGATTAAGTTCAAACTTCCGGTTAGCTTCGAGCCAAAGTGCAAGCTGTACGGTAGCCGGCGCAGGTCAGTCATGTTCATGTTGCGGGGTGTGTTTTGTGTTGGTCAAATTTACTGACCTCAGAAGTGAGTGGGAAGTGAGATGTAACAGAAATTTGAATTTAACTACTTGGCAACCACGAGCAATAGATTGTGTGTTTGTGGTTTCATTAGTTTCCTACATCCTTTTCATAGCATGCATTCAATGTACATCCTATTTTGTGTGGTTGGTATTCAGCATGAATTTAATTATCCAACTATTGGATTGGAGGATTTTTCAACCACTAAATGGTTGTTTGTGGCAAGAGCAAACATTTGGTTGACTCATTTATCACAACTCACTGTGATCACGGTTTGTCTTGTAATGCTTATGTGCAGGCTTGTTCAAATTCTAATTGAATATTTCCATCGTATCTGTGGCCAATTTTGCAATCATTCTCACGACCTTGGCAGCTTAAACACTATCGCCTGCATTTAACATTCTGCATTCAAACCATTTGACTAATATAACCTCGTAGGGAAAAGTACTGGCAGGAAAATTGGTATCCCGTCTGGCTCTGAAGGTGCCTGTGCTTGCATAACCTGAACCAATTATGGAAGTTATTTATTCCGCCTAGATCTGGGCGGTGGAGGGCACTGTTGCAACTGGCGGGGTAATTTAGCTTTATGCTAGGAGCGCCATTAAACACTCGCGACACTGGCCGCTGACGCTCGGTGCACCGGTGCACCTTCACGCGTTGGTTGCAAATTAATGCCTAGAAAGTACTACCTATCCCATCCTCTGTCGTTGCATGCGTTACGTTTATGAATGGGCAGGATTCCTCGGAGCGCCCACACTACACCGGACACGCTTTTCAGCCTGTGCGAGCTAATGCTTCGAAAGCTTCTGGGCAGTCGAGTTCCGCGCAGAAAGTTCTGGCCCACCGTGTTGGTAAGTGAAGTAAGTTGGACCTAGCCTAGTTGGCTTTTGGTTTTGTTACGATCTCTCATCTCCGCTGGGACGGTCATGGACGTCCGTGGCACGTTTCACGGCGTAATTGATTGCTTTGAGCGCATGTCATCGGTCGAATGAATATATTCTATCCTCTCTTTACGCTTTGTATTCGCCATCCGCAGTCCCTGCTGCCCGGATCTGAGTCACGTCGGATCGGTGTGCGGCACCAGGTGGAGTGTCCACATGATTTTAACATCCATCTTAGGTCCAGCGTAAACTATGCCAATCATTGGAGCCTGCTGACGGAAGCTTTGCAGCACGAGCCACGGTGGCCACGGATACGCATCGGTGATCCAGCACGCAACCGGATCACCCGCCTCCACCAGGACTACCCATCGCAGCACATTTGGCAGATCCGACCCTATGACATGCTGACCAGCGCGTTTATAGTACGCACAGCGGCAAAGATTGCGTCACTGGAACAGCAGCGCACTCTGGGCAGGTTCCGACCGGGACGAACTGCGTCCTCTTTAACCACTACCACTATTACCACCACCACTACGTCTACCTCATCCGGTCGACGGTTGAGTCGGGATAGATCGATCGATGTGCCGGATGACGACGACGACGACGACGACCGGGATGACACGCAGCGGGTGCAACAGATACAGCGGCAACAGCTAATGGTAATCGGAAAACGCACAACCGGAAGCTACGAGCTACGTCTGAACAGCGTGTCAGTTAAAGGCTCCCGACACAAGCGACCGACACGCTAGAAGATTCGTTTAGCAAACACACTACCCTAACCTAGCGTCCTTCCCTCATTCTTATCGATATCATTCAATTTCCGAGCTTACCTGCACTACTATTATCACAGAATCATTTTGTAATGGACCGTAGATGTCCTCGTTGAGAACAGTCTGGAGGTCGTTGTAGCGATTTATCATGCGCATGATGTCGCTAATGTTGGCCGTCCTGGGCCCATCGCCAGCATAGTGTGTACCATTTTGACCTAATATACGATCGAAAAGAAAGGGGAAGAAAATACAATTAAAATCTTCAAATTTAAATAAAATGCACTGGAACTAGTATAAAACACAGAACAAATAAACGTGGATTATCAGCATTTTATGTTGTATAATATTACCAAACGAAAAATTTACACTTCATCATAGACGTGCTGCCCAATAGTGTGTCTGCTTTTTGAGTTTTACCTCCGATTCGTGAATTTGATGAGAAATCAATTTTTTTCCACCTTGAGGTAAAAGCGAACAAAAAATAGACCAAATCCAAAATAGCAGGCGCAGCACAGCGAAACACGTTTCCCGTCAAAAGTGACACTTTTTCGTGCCGTGAGTACGGAATGGCCTGCTTTGCCGTTGCGGTTCATCGTGGTTCGAGTTTTCTGTAGAATTCGTTTGAATTCGTTGCATTTTTGCGCGTTCCTCACATTATCGAGCGCTTTGCAAATGGTGTTATGGTCTTTATCAAAGTTTCGTTCCTTCCAGGATAAACACCAACACGGTTAGCACAAATGCAAGTGGCGAGTGGAGGAAATGAAAACGAAAAGAGAATTCAGTTTCCGTTCCATTATGCAACTCGCAGTCAACCACGAAAAACCATTTTGCCGCTGGCGAAAGACGTAAAAGCTAAAAGCATAGCACCGTAAACTTGGTTTCTCGGGTAGCTTATTTTTTGTTTTGTAACAAATGTAGCTTTGGAAGGAAAGGAAAGTATAATCTGAGGAAAGCTTCACCAAACGGTTTAGATCTTTGTTCAGAGCATCCATGAAAATATGTGCATAAGATTGATTGTTTTTCTTATACTTTTTGCTGTACAAGATTTGCTCCAGATAGGTGGAGTAGGTGGAAAATAAATATTTCCTTCGCTTAAGGAAGCACGTGGAACAGGCAGCAAGGACGAGCATTCAGCTACGAGGAGCTCATTGTACACTGAACTTTTGCAACGATTGTTTATAATTAATTCGTGCTATAAGTGTTGTAAAACAAAACTAGCTTCCAGGGGATTAGGCGTCTTCCGAATGGTAATTGAGTTGCTGATGGATGCTTAATATTTAACAGCATGCAACCGGTGAGTCGTTCGAACTTATCGAGCTGAAATTATTCATCACCCCCCTCCCCCACTCAAACGCTTGTTGAAAAACCAGCACGAGTGCTGGTGCTGCTTCGGTGCACCCCCAATCCGTGTACTGCTGACAGGAACGACATCGTAAAAGTTTACGTTATTCCATTAATATTAGTAACACCGGTCGTCCTGTTTTCGCCCGCTGGAGCAAGCGATGCTTCTACTAGCAAGCACAGTGAATGATAAATGATTCATCAACAATCTAGTGCGATCTAGCAGCTGTAGTTTTTACTAGCCGGCATTGCTAGGCGGACTGAAACTATTTCGAAGGGTTCATAGAGACTAACTGGCAACACAAAGCGCAGGTGAGGGGGCTAGGTTCGACGAAATCCACCACAACGGTGTTAAATACTTTCACCAACATTGCTGACCTCCGAATCGGCGTTGCCGCTGTTGGCAGTGCTGGCAAATGCTTACCGTGCGTAGAGTTGCGAGGTTTTCCGGTCAAATACTTATGAAATACCGGCGGCACCATCTGCAGGATCGCTGCCGTGGAATAGTTGGCATTATCGCTGGATCCACTGTCGGAGGAGTCTGCGTAGAAACCGGGAAAGTAAAGCAGATGGATGAGTGCACTTACGGTGATTGTGCCAAAGAATACCCCCTTTGCGGTGCGGTAAATCCTCCTTGCAAAGTGTATGCTTACCATAGTTTATCACATGGAACTGCAGGAACGCGAACAGAATGAATATAATTATGGCGGAACGGATGTACAGCGTGTGTCTTCTACGGGACAGTGCGCCAGTGTTTGGTAGTGCAATCGGAATTCGTCGACCTGTGGAAAGGAAAAAGCAATTATTATTGAGTGGTGTTAACTAAAATGACTAATTTAAGTCTCAAAATAAAGTCGGTAAAAAGAAGTTACTTAAGCTGTTAAATATTTTCCATGATACACACTTGCTTACAAAAGTGATGTTCTGTTATGTTATGGTATGTCCCAAACTTCATTATGCTACAGAGACATTAATTTTGGAATTTGCAGAAAATGTAGAATTTCACTCAATTTTGCTTGCTGAGCGTGCTTCAGGCCAAAATAAACCCACATGCCATGGGTACAGAATCCTGCAATGCTAATGAATTTCGGCAGCTACACAGCCAAACGGTAGCAACGAAAGTTTGTTGTTGACGTTTGGAATTGAAACATCATCGAAAGATGGAAAACGATGTCTGCTCGTACCGAATTTTAATCCTCGCGGCCAAAACTTTTGCTACACATTAGCGGAACACACACAACAAAAGCGAACGCCAAACATGTGTGACTGTATGGTGTATGCTGTTCCGTGAAAGCAGTTTTAACAATTTGTCGTATCGCCTTTTTTTTATTCTGTCACTGCGCCGGAAGTTGGCAAAAGCACACAAACAAAAACATCCAGAAAACAGCCACGGGCTTGTCTAAGCGAATGTAAAACAAAAAACAATATTATTGTGAAAAAATGAAAGTTTTTCGAAAAAAAAAACAAAACTTTCCAAAAATCTCCGGTACCGTGTTCGACTCATGATGGCTGCCCCTGAGCCACTGGGCCATTCGTTTCAAGGGAAAATTTGACCTCCTGACAAACCCTTTTTGGTGGGCAAAGTTGAAACGTTCACTGAGGGATGTAAAGAAGACGGACGCCCAAACGGAAGCACTTTTTTTTCGTGCTCCCGCGCATCCAACACACAATACCCGACGGGAGATTCCAATTGGGTCGAACATGGTAGCGAATGTCATACATTTGAGTCGAAATTGTTTCGCACCAGTGGGTTTTATCTTTTCTGGCATATTTAGCTCGTACCCAGCGCGTCCCATGGGCGGGCTGGCGGGCTCACCGCGAGCATCGTTGTCATCGTTGTGGTGGATCATCGCAAGGAGCACGGTTTATTGGTCGGCAAGGAGCAGGCATATCACAACGATACACACAACTTTGCAGCTGTGCCGTTTGTAGGTGAGGAAGTAATGTCGATTTTTCGAATTTTCCGTTACATAATCTTCTCCATCTTAGCGTGGTGATGGGCTATACTAGCTACGGGCTAACCCATTGACTGCGAAAGTCGTCGGCAACTGGTAAGGCCATTAAATGTCCCCTCCTCTAGAACCTCGTCGTTGGAAGCCATGGAAATGAAATGAGCCAAAGCAAATGCACAGGAGCACTTTTTGGATAGAAACTGAAACTGAAAGTCTTCCGCAACTCAACACCGACGGTACGCATGGTGGATCAATTTCAGTGGGCTCCTGGAAACTAATATCCGGAATCCTTTCCCAGAATGTTTCCACAGAGGGAATTCAAATTCTTGATCATCTAATAAAACTCGAACAGTCAGCTGTTGCGCAATGTTTCCGGTGCTCAATAAACGTTGAGGAAAAGTAGAAATGCTACGTGTAGAGTTAACGAATCGTTTCTTTTCTAATACTTCAATTCATTTTGCCGCCTGAGCGACGATAGCACGCTGGGAAGAATACTCCCACAGTCACAAATGGAATTGGTCACAGAACGTTCTGAGAAGCGTATATATGCCAGCAAAATTGTAGGATGTACACCGGGTTTTGAAGCGATTGTTTCGTGGTTGAATAGGCTGTTTTTTGCTCTACAACGGCGTTATCAAAATTGGATAGTTATTAGCATCTCCTGCGTTTGTTGAACTGGTTTAGGGCATATGTGAAGGACCGAAAAGAAGCACAACAATCGACGATTCTGGCAGTGGAAATGTAACGTAGTACGTTGCAATACTGTTGTTTGATTTGATATCGTTGTCTGTGAATGTATTTTTGTTTTTGTTTTAGTTTGTACAGCGCTTAAAATAGCCCGAAGGGATGATTGACATTCTTCGTACCTTAAATTCAATATTTATTAATAAAGAACAATGAAGGATGAAAGGCAGCAGCAGACAATGCCGTGGGACATTTCTGACAAAAGATTTATTAATAGGGCTTAATTAAATTTAATCACTCTTTATACTGGAACGTTTTAAGCGTTTGAGACTGAGTGACTTTTTTATTCATAAAGTATAATAAGTGGTTAAAGGTCAAGTCGATGAGCTTTAGGGGTTACAAGTCAAAATGAATGGTCCAGCGTTGTAAATAAATAAAGAAACGCTTGGTCTCGTAACAACGTCAGCTCACCCTCAAATGGATTTATCCCAAATAGCAAAAGGATTCTTTGAGCTTCCTTTCTTGGCAACACACGGCCACAGCTAAACGTGTGACCAGTGTGCCCTTCCAAAGTGTTTCATTTCACTTACATGAAATACTAAATAATTCAAGTTGCACGCGCGCGCGCTGCAAAATCACGCATCACGCGACCATAGGGAACCATTAATCACGGCACAACGCACAAAACATAAAGCGTCTGTTCTTCTTTCGATTCCCATTTCTCACGACACGATTTATCTTCACAATTAAGTATTAACTCAACTTTACCGAACGGACTCATTCTACGGAATGAAATGTTTGTTTTCTTGACTTCCCCGTGCTGAGGTTCGCGGCGCTGTTCGAGTTCGTTCCGTCCCCATCGGGGACAGTATTGAAACCAGCTTCAGCCAGTGCAGTAACACACTCCAACACAACCAACCAAAGTGTTGCCTCCCGCGGTATACTAATTCGACGAAATGGATTAATTTTCCAGTGGCCGCGTTGCAGGACCTGTTCTAGGAAGATTCCAAGCAGGAGCAGGAGCATGTTGATAATTTAACAAGCTTTTCGTCTGTTAAAACATTGCCAACGCGTAATGTTAGCAGGACCACCTAGCGGAAAAGCCGCAGATTACAAAGAAAAAGGAAATCGTCGCTAATGCTACAAAGCAGACAACAGCAAACAGTTTCCGTTTTGGCACCGCGGGAGTTTCTTTAATATTGTTGGTGGTTTCTGTGGTGATAGCCATTGTTTTGGAGCATATTTTGTGGCGCACCATGAACCCATTCCCTAAGTTGTGGGCAACATTCTTATCACATTTCTTCAGCGAATTTCCTTCTAAAGGAAAACATTTCTTCTTTCTGCCGAACTTAATGTTGATGGGGCTTGCTTGCTATGCGGAGACTAACGTAAATTGTGTGTTTTTTTTGGAACAGAAATATGTTCACTGTATCACACAAAATACACCCATTCGAACGGAGGGGAATGAATATTCATCTACTTCGCTGTATCTGTGGAGTTTAACCATCAAGACGGAATATTCGGCTTGCTTAATACTTACCTCTCATTATATAATGTTATCCACTCGGCGGTCGGAGCTTGCCAAGAGGGTTTCAGCAACCGAGCCAGGACTTCCTGCGGGCTGCACCAACAAAGGATAGTCGGAACCGTACTTGCTGTCCTCGTTCGTGATTCCGATGCACGCGAAAATGGTTTATGCCGAGTTGTGCCTTCTCATTCACTGTATGTATCTTCAACTTCAACTTTAAGTTTGATAGAAAATTTCAATGCGCGAACGTCAGACTAAAAGTCACTTGAAAAGAAATCTTCACGGTTTGAATAATCCATTCATGCAGACGACGCACCCAGGAGAAGCTAAAGCGCAAGGACAACGTTCAGGTGAAGTGTGGCAATCTGCAACACCACGTTAAGCACGTTCGCATAGCTGCTAGTAGAGCGTCGTTCTCGGTTGCAATCTAGCATAATGTCCGCACCTCGATGCTATTGTGCAACGCTGGCAACACAAACGGAGACACAGTAGGTGCGCTTGGATTAAACCGTGAAGCATCGCTTCGGAACGCTTGGAAACAACCGTGTTACACCACCACGACACGAATAAGGTGCCAGGGACATACGACAGGGTGCGATCGGGTTGGTGCTGAGGCTGGAGCGGCAACAACACACGTTCGCTGGTAGTGCTGCAATTAGCTCAGCGTGTTGGTTAGTTATGCCCGGTAGCATCTATTTGTAAAGAAGAGAAAGAGAATAGAAAATGAATGTAATTTAAATTAATTTAGATGCATTAAGAATCCAGCTCTAATTAAATACGCGGTGCGACATTAGTACATATAATTGAAATTTAAATTACAAACAATTACGTGAAAACAGTATTCAAAAAATTAACAAAATATATTTTGAAGTGTACGTTTTATGAATACAATTTCTGTAAATACTAACAGAAACAAATTGTTAAAATGTGCGCTTATTGCCTTTAACAATACACGTAGATGCTAGAAGAAGTTCAATAGGGGTGAAAAAAAACATGAAAGTTTCGCATTAACCAGCAGCAGTTTCTCAAGGATCGAAAGTATACTGCAACACTGACTCTGATTGAAACGGACAGCGAATTATGAGACACCAAACGGAACTTTATATGAAATCTTACAGAATGAATGAAATAAGTCGCAGTTCCTTTTTTTTCTTCACTATACTCTGAGGCTGCTTTTACTTTAACTTCGGTTGAAAGAAGGTAAGCAAAAAGCAGCATCTGCTGCCGAGAATTTGAAGAGAATGATGAGAGGTAGGTTAGCTCTGGCGATGGCGACATAGTCATAAGAATGACGCAAAATCGACCTGATATCGTCATCTCGGAAAACTAAGCAGAAAACGAACGACTTGCTTAAGATCCTTTTAAGAATGTTACAACTGGTTGCTTAATTTAATTTCCAGCGCAAAAATGTCACAAAAATATCGCATTTGACACATTTCTCCTTTTAATAATACGCAGAAAACAGCGAAAATAGGAAGGACATACTAAGCGTGAATTCAAAACGGTCTGCAGTGAAATAACCCATTCTGATGGAATGGTGCTGCATACCGTGTTTTCCATTTCTTTTGAAGTGCCGGAAAATACGGGTTTTTTTTCAAAGCTACCGTGACTTAAGCTCATTATTAGAAACGATGGCCTTTTTTTGCTGTAATCCTTCATTTATCTCAATTCTCAGATACTTCTTCTCACAAGAGAAGCATACCGTTCAAATAGGCTCACACATTTTCACCCAGCCGGGTGAAACATCATCAAACGTCATTTTCCATTTTCCATCATCGTAGCAAATGGTTGCGGACAAATTGAATTGCGCCGAGACTCGTCTTGTTGCGCGGAGTTTGCATCGTAGATATTGCTTTATTCGTCGGTGACCGGCAGGGCATGTCGATGATGGTCGAGCAGCGTGATACACATTTCCGGCATAAAAGTCAGTTGTAAATCGAGCGTAATGAAAGTGGGAAAGCTTTGACTCACATAATGTGCGTAAAGTTTGAAAGGATAGTAGAAGGTAAATCCAAGAAAAGAATGATCTAGATTGCTCCACGGCGAGATTACGAGCGAGCGAAATGATGCGCTAGGAAGAGTAATTTGACAAAGAACGATCAATGATACGGGTTTTCCAGCATCTCGCCGTGCTGAGACCGGGTAGGTCTGATTGGTTATGCTATCGAATACAAAGCATTGACATTATTGCACCAACTGTGTAACAGTTGCTACATAAACTGTTTTACTACAAAACTACACACTTGACTACATATACTGTTTAACTACATAATTCGTGTTATGAATATCATGTTATCAGCATATCATGTCATGCTATAAATCATGTTATTAACATGTTGTTATCAATAAGACCATGATGTTGATGTTACGTCGCCTCCGTAGCTGTCATAGTTGAGGTCGGATACTTAATCTATTTAAGTGACAAGACATTCTGATGGTCATTTCACCCATCATACCAGTAAACTGACCATCGGGGCTTTAAAGCTGAATTACTACTGAAGCTCATTTTTTGCAGGCTCCCACATCCCAAGAGTAATTAAAAGTCGTGGAGTTTTAATGTCTTTACTACAGTTTTCCCAGTAGGATATAACCGGGACTGTGTTCTAGAGATGATGGGAAAATTCGTTAACTGTAAACTAGAAATCATGGATAAATAAAATATACCAGCTAGTTTAGTCGGGTTACCCAAAGGTACCAAGGGAGTTTGAACTAGACCAAGAAGTTTTATGTTGACAGGTTGGGAATAAGAGTTTTTTTCAAGTGCCACACTATGGATTGAATATTTCATGAAGCTTCAAATTCTTCCTCTACAGCAGAAGAGTTATTTTTTTTGGAATTGAAACTGAATGTGAAGATGAAACGCATCCGTGTAAATGTTTATTTAAAATGTCCGGATAGAAACTGTGTGTGCTTTTGATGTTTGGTATACCAAGTAGTTATACTTGGTGTATATAAAATGTGTAAAATCGTTGTTTCCACGGTTGGTTATGTGAATCTATTAGAGTTACCTTATTTTGAATTATTTTTATTAGTTTAAATATTAACCCATCAAACTCAAGTGCTTTGAACGGGTGTTCTTATATTAGTTTTAGCGTGTAGGTCTGATATCACGGTAAGCAAGAATGAAGTATTTCCTAGTAGGATTAGGAAGGCCTAGCAATGAAAATCTTGCAGCGCAGTACATCTTAATCCACTAATATTATCGGTATAAAAGAATGGCCAAGAAGGCTTCACCAGAAGTAAACAACCTGTAACGTTATCTTCATTCAGAAGCATTCCTTTGAAATGCATTTCTTCAATTTCAATGGAACGAGAAACGGAATGTATTACATTTAGGGAAGAGAATAGCAGTTTTCTAAAGAATAGAAAAGACCCTTAAATGTTCAGAAACACGCGCTGAGGAATCGAGCGTATAATTGTTATTGATTTTTATTATTTGCGTCCAGGTTGAATGTGAAGGCAGGCAGTTAGTTGTTTTATTGATGTTTGCGCTACTACCAAGCGGAGTCCAATTACGTGTTGGTGACTGTGTTCTGAACATTTCTGAGCAGAGGTAAATGGCAAGCTTTCGGCCAATGTTAACAAGTTGCCCGATGTTTCAGGATTCCAGTTATAGATTTCAACGTTTTCCTAATCAGTTGTTTGCTAGGGAGGTGAGTCATGAATTATGATCTCATGTCATAAGACAGACCTCCTTGTGTCTGTTAGTGAGTGATTTTGTGTAACAAATAAATTGAACTTTTTCTTTTGGATATTACATTCGTATTGGTTTTAATTTTATGAATTATCGTAATAATTTGTATACAGTAATTCTAGTGCAATATCTTGTCGTTCGTATCGAATAATTAATTTATATTATTATGGAATTTATAACTGAAATGTGTTATACACTTTAAAGGAAAATGTAAAGTTTATAATTGATTGTAAAATACGCAAAAAAAACCTTTTTGGAAAAGTATAATAGAGGACATTTCTGAACCCGCAGTGACATGATGTTATTTGCAAAAATTCTGCAAAGGGAAGCATTAGCCGACGGTTGCAATGAATGAATGAATGAATCCTTAACCTACTTTTACCATCGATACACTGTACGCTTGATGAGCAGAAACCAGCATCATGCTTCAGTAGGTTTTTATAACATTTTGCTAATTGGCTTTCTCTTCATTGGATTCCTACAACACGAGGACTGCTGTAGAGTTTGTTGTTAAAAAAAGCTATTTGCCAGACAGTACGACCTGCTGCGAAGAATAGCAACATGATCTTATTGAAACAGTGTCATTTGTATCAAGAAGCTATGGTATGATTTAAAAAAAATGCGTTTCTATAAATCATTCATAATTGGTGCTTCATTTTGTCCTACCGTCTTAGCTGTTCAGATACAACGCCAATGATGCTAGGGCATAATATTGAGCCTTGTAAAATGTCGCATTGCATCAACTCTATTTGAGAATAATTGGTTATGTCACTCCTGCTACTTTCCACCAAAAACCACATTTGTCAGTTAATGTTACATTTGTGTTTTTTTATCAATAAACTTTCTACACTCTATAATTGCACATTCTTTTGAATAGTATTTT
This sequence comes from Anopheles gambiae, assembly GCF_943734735.2. Classification (NCBI taxonomy): domain Eukaryota; kingdom Metazoa; phylum Arthropoda; class Insecta; order Diptera; family Culicidae; genus Anopheles; species Anopheles gambiae. Next base: position 53,998,210 of record NC_064601.1, read on the forward strand.
AATATTGTTTGGGTGCATATTTTGCTAAAATCCTATTTCTAGACTCCGTAAAGTTCAATTTGTTTGGATAGCAAGGCCCCGTACTAACATTCAGTAGTCACCAAATGTTATCACTGTACGGAATGAAGACGATGGGTAGTAAGCTTGTTGAAAAACGCCCCCAACACACATTTCTATTGCTTCTCGCTGAGTAGGGTACGTTATCGGCATAAATAATACCAGCAACAGTCTGGTTTGCTCCAGCAGAACTTTTATCAGTCTGCCAACGCTTCTGTAGCCGTTTCGTTAGAAAATAGAAAGCTGATATACCGCAAGAGATAGCAGCTGAATAATCTTTCTTCATTTGTTTTCGAATATTGAGACAGATTTTACGTGCTGGAGCAAATTGTCCGAATATGTGAAGCATGTCACATCAAATACCGCATTTGTTGTGCTGATGATCTGATTCTTCCTTGGTGAATGGCTCCGGGCTTCGGCAGACGTCTTCAGACACGGCCGTTCGTCATGTGCCGCCGGTGACACTCATGCACGGCGCGTATGGTGTGTGTGCTTAATTCTTTTATTTATGATTCCTGTCACTTTCAGCTTTCCGCATGCAGAGCCCAAAATTGCCTGCAATCCGCCTCAACCAAAACGTGTCAAGAATACGTCCGGCGACAGACAACACCTTCTGGTACTAGGTGGTACACCCAGAAACAAGGAAAAGCTGATGACATGAGCGTACCACTGGCAAAAGCTTATGAGCGCGAAAGCGAGCGAGCTCAAGACGAAAGGAATTTGCAATTTTATATCTTGTGATGGAAGAAGAAGAAACAAAAATTGCAGCTCAAACGTAGTTCATGCATTGGTTGTTGGTGCATTTCGCGTGAGCAAACCATGGGCACCTTCTGCTGGTAACTAATTGAAATCTATTATTAATGGAGGCTCATTTTTCGCGCAAGGAACAGAATCTGATGATTGAAACAGGTGCACCAGTGCATGGCTTGAGGAAAAGTACATGAAACAGAGTAGAACATTTATCACAAGTAGCTGAACGGTAAGAAAAGGGAATGAAGCATAATTTATCACCCTTCAACCTCTCGTGCTTCTTACCGATCTTGGTGTATGATGAAGACGAACGGCAAATGCCATTAGTTTGCTATCAAGTTGAAAGGATAACAATTTCGAGCAAGTAAGGAAATAGATTCCAACATCGAGTATCACACGGTAAAACAGCTGTAGATTTCGATTCGCTCTATGCTTGTCCATTTATTGTTTATGTATGTGTTCTGGAGCATTCGCATACGGCACCTGCATTTGACAGGGAGTGGCCTTGTGCTTCTGAGGTTTTAATCGATTCAAAAATGCAATAGTTCAATTGAAAGTGTAGTGCATGTCCAGGAATGGTTTCGTAAATATTTTATTATGAGAAGATACGTTTGTTACGAATAGACCTACGATCTATATGGTATGTTCGAGATTCTTACTAACTTTAGTGTATCCTTCTGCATTGCATAAAAGGTTATTGAACGTCACGTATTTACCAACATTCCATTCTAGAAATAAACTGGAAAACAGACTTTACGGACTCGTAGGACGCAGAAATTGTAGAAGAACGAGTGACTATTTCTCATTGTCTCTTATTAGAACCGTTGGAACGAGCAATCCCAGTCAGTTCCAGTGTATAGATAACCTATTTTTAATTAGTGTGAATAGTTTCGCATGAGGTTAGGAATGAGATGCATAGTGTGAAGGAAAGTAAAGTCTTGGCTCGTGTTTAAAATGTACGTTTACAGTCTAAATCACAGTCTGAGGGATGTTATCTATAGTGAGACATTTCTTTATGGTGCTTTTAATTGCAATTTACATGTCAGGTTGTACTTCTGTAACAGATTCCATTATTCTTTCTTGACTAATATGTTAAGTCTGTTTTGAGCATAGCATAGAATAATGATGATGGCTTTATATTAAGCCCCTGTTGTAGACATCTCTGGAAAATCTTTAAAATTATTTTCATTGCTGAAAACCACATGCTGCACAGAACACTGCTTACCCAAAGGTATAGTGGTACCCTTCATAACGAGTTTAATATGTTTCTCAATGATTATGCGGGAGACTTTTTTAATTATAATTTCTGTGAAAAGTAAAATAATCGATTGCATGACCACAAATGTGCTAGTATGAATGTATATATACATAGGATGTTTCCTATGTCTTCATATTACTGATATATTGGAAGATAATGGTAGTTCACTATTTATCTGTCATTATTATTCAATCATTTTCTTAATGAAAGGCATTATTAGACATTTCCTACCATATTTTATCGATTTTTTTTATCAAAATTGAATATTTGAGGTAAATATTCTTTAGTACAAACACAATTTTCAATGATTACGATAAATTAATTGGCATTAAATCTACAATGATGTATTGACGAGATATCATACCACACACTTGTACATCATAAAGTTATACAATACTTCTCCTTCTTACATTAAACGTTTAGTTTACATAGTTTTACATTAAACAAAGCTTCCATTTGCCTAAGTCATAAGCAAAGTTACAGAAATTCTCAATGTTAACCGATCTTGATATTGATTTCACATCGACGCCAAAAAACTCATCAAGAAAACTAATGAGATTGCTCGTTATGCGAGATTCTACTAGTTAAGAGAGGTGTTTGTTGAGCATTTTGATTTGCTCTTTATGGGGAAAAACTCGTTATAAGTGTTACTCGTTATGAAGGGTTCCACTGTATTGATTAACATATGTGGATTGTTACAGTGTTATTCTCGGAGCAATTATTAATTACGGATTACAAAAGGACTGTATGTTGGCAATTATGGTTTTGTCACAGAAGATCTACGAACTATTCACCAAGAGTCACTAAGGGTTTGTTTGAATAGCCTGTGCCTGCAATGTAAGGAGCATTATGGTTTCAAGATACCCAGAATTGAAAAAATCGTTGAGAATAACATCATCTCACATCTATTATTAGCAATACCACAGTACAGTATATCTAGATTGCATATGGTCCAGAATTCGAATGCCACATGGTTCGTATTCTTGTGTCGTTATTTAGAGGACCTTTTTAAACATTACCCAACACTCTATATGGTACGTTGGGGACACAAGCGAAACCGTTATTTTAGTTTAGTCATTATTCTCTTTCAACTACCATCGTTATGACCGAAACGCGCATTCGAGCGCACACGTGCACGAGCAAAAAGAAGGGCTATTCCGAACAAGATAGAATAACATTAAACCAGGCAGCGATGGGACTGAATGGATATTTGAGTGCTTTTAACCGGAGGCGTTACACTTGTAGCACTTGCTAATATTACTTCAGTGAAGTTTTCTACGGCAACCGAATCCACACTGCACCGCTTCAGAAACCAAATGCTATTTTAGGTGGAATGCAATTCGAACTGCTGTGTACGCTGCTGCTAGATTATTGCACCGACCATAATTTGTTCCAGCTGGTGCAAACTTCTGTCTTCTGCCCGGGTTCCCCCGGCGAGCCGGAAGAAGTGTCATAGGACGGGACGGTGGAACTGTCTGCTGTAGGAATAACAATATCACTTTCAACTAACTGTTGCCAACCGATGAGAAGCACCAAAAGTGAAGTCGTGACATCAGACGCTAGTACACGATAGTGTTTTCGGGGATTTGGTTTGCTGTGCATATGGTGGAGGTGTTTTATTACTCGCATAAATAAGACGATTTCTTAACAACAATGTGCAAGGTTTTATATTACACCTAGAAAGGTTGCTTGTCGATCTGTTGCTTGGCTTTATTTGATCTAAAATAATAAATTATTGTTTGGCAACACGTTCTCTAGCACAACAATCTGAAATCGTACGGGATTCGTAAGCTGAATTGCACAGCACAAAATTCACAAAATTATTACATACATTTTCGATTCGAAGTGATATCCCCTTTCAAACGCTAAAATCACAAGTGGATCCATATTGCATTACAACAACTAAGTGGTTGCACTGATTGGCCAAACAATTGCCTGCTTAGTTGGAGCCAACCACAAGTAATACTGTAAAAGGCAGCGTGAATTCAGGTTTCATAAACCTGTGACGGTAAATACATTGCATATAATGCATTGTATGGTCGTATTAAGCCTGGATTGAAATCAATATTCAGATAGTTCAAAGAAAAATCATTTCAATTTATGCTTTCGCATGCGTTTACTTAAAAAGGGAGAAATGCTATATCTGAGAAATGCACAATATATTTGTCCTTTCTAATTGCTACCTTGATTGGAATCTGCTGAGAGGGCTGAGAGTGCAGGGAACATCGTCGGAAAATAAACAATAGCATTAATGAGCTCGTCTGGCATATGGTGGTATGCAGTGCAATTCCAATGCACTGTTGAAACGAAAGCAAATTACTTCCTTATTTGGTAAAGAAGATGCTGGCTGAAGTGGGAGGTATCTATCATTTAAATTTCTACAATTCGGTTTAAACCACGCATTGGTTGGTTCCCCACACATCTTTATACAGGGCCTTAGGTTGTTATTATTGTCAAAACTACGCAATAGACTAAATGACTTTTTTGACGACTGCTTATGGTTGAATATGGTACTATAGTAGGCTAGAACACGATCCTAATGATGTGTACAACATTCCTCATTTTTACGTGCCCTTTTTCATTTATTGAATACATTTATACAAATATAACTCAACATATACTGGAAGCGTATAAAAAGAGACGGTACACCATGGCTGTGATTATGTAACGTGTGCCTCATTACTTAACATCGTAGCGAGCGATAGCGTCAGCATCAAAGGGCTAAGATTTTGCAGCAGTCCTATGAGTGCTGGCCGGGAATGAAAGGAAACATAAGAGCCATTACTGTAGTTCATAATGTGTCGAGTGGTTCACACAGTGGGAATGAATAGAAGTCAAAATTAAATTGCACTAGTAGTATATCAGCTAGACGGCATAATTAAGAGTACAGTGAATCACATTGGCAAACAGTTTTTTTTATACTTTAGTTTGCGGGTTACATTTTATTATTATTATTTTAACAACCGTTGTCGGTCAAGGCTGTACCCACTTGTGAGGTTGGCTTTCAGTGACTTATGGATTATCCCTCCCCCCCATAGCAGAAATGTCAGTCCTACGTATAGCTGCACTGACCATTTGGGGCTTGAACCCATGACGGGCACGTTGTTAAGTCGTTTGAGTTGACGACTGTACCACGAGACCGGCCAAATAAATATCTTATATAGCTATACTGCACAAAAATTGCATGTATGATGATTTTTTGTTCATTGAACGCATTTCCATTCACGAATGAATTTTGTCCTTTTAAGGCATTAGTTTTAGCCCTTGGTGTTTTAATGGGGCCACACGCACACGGTTAGCAGCGTTTATGCACATTACAAATTAACACGACAGATGAAGTGTCAAGCTATTCTCTAAGCGAGCGAACGTCACGCGTGTCATGTTCGTGCCGGAAATCCCTCGGATCATCTACACTGCACATGATTTCAAGCGGCGCTCCGTGGCGTCATCCATCCCGTTTGTTCGAGTTCTGTTCTTAGACAAAGTGAGGATGAGGCAGAAAAATATGTCCTCTCTCAACGAGAAAGAGATTTCATCACGCCATCCTTAGCTAGCGTTTAATTATCGTTTATTAATATTACGCTAGCTGTCGTTGGAGACAGCAAGAAAACGTGCTAAAATCGCACTAAGTAAAAACCATTCATCACTGGAATCGCAAACGAGCATTAAAACTTTCACGATCCAAAAGCTACCCTGCTGGTTTATGTAAAAACGGCACAACTTAAGCAGATAAACTTGCGCACCGATGGAGTTTGTCATCGATTCTGATTTAGGGTGTATGCTACGAATATCAAAGATGCTAAGTTTTAATCAAAATAATGCTTGAAGAACACACACACCTCACGGCGAGTGATTGAAATGTACCGGAACGTTTATCTGCGATGGGTTAATGTGTAAGCTTTTCGATTAGACCCAATGCTATAAAATGGTGCCGCTGAACGTTGAAGTAAAATGGAACTCATAGAAATGTTAAATGATTATCTAACCATCTAGTTTTCACCTCCTCAGTACTTCTCCAGCTAATGTTGTTTCAAAAATCCTCAAGTTCAAAACAGTATTTACCCTTCTCTCAAACCATATGATGTCATTTAGTTTCGACACCATGATCTCAGAACATAATGCGCAACACAGCACTACGATTTGTTTGCCATTTAGCAGATCACTAAAACTGTACCCACGCTGAAAGTTTATCGTTGACAGCCGGAGTACGGGAATAGTAGCACCAGTTTTTGGCTGTTGAAAACCGCGTGACACAACACTGACCGTTTGCCGTGTAAAGGTAAAGCGTCTCTCAAAAGCACACACACCGAAACGCAGGTAAAGACAAAACGCTACTACTGCTGCATGTACACCAGAGCAACGACGGAAGGGACTGTTTAAAATGCAGACTGCAAACTTACACCGCACGATGGCGGTAGCTGTGATGTGCAACTTCACCGGTGATATTTGCATATGAAAGGTGATGATGGTGAGGAAAGGCGAAGAAGGAAAGGTAATTTACAGCAATTGTAACAGTGGTGGTACTTTTCGTTGAGTAGAATCGGGCTACGTGAACGTACGATGGGTAGTAGGACAACGTTAAATATGAACAGGTTTTTCTCATTAGTGTTACTATCGCAAATGTGCACTTTTGAACTATCATTTTGCTTTGTGCAGTGTTGAAAGTGACAAGAAAAAAACGTTTCATGTAAATGCTTTGCGATTTTATGGCAAGCAATCTACCAATTTATGCATGTTACAGTGATGTTATCAAAAATAAATAGCCAACGTGAGAATTGTTGGATGTTTGATGAACACGGTTTCTGCCTGTTGCCAATCTATATTTCTCGTGAGTTAGTAAACGTTTTAAAGTTTCAATAGAGGAGAAAATCTTGAAACTAGTTCAGTTCTGCACTATCACTTGAGGACTAGAAGTTCTTTTTTGTCTGATAAAGGCACCTATCAACGGAACGTATATCCAAAGACTTGGTGCATCCGGCTCGCTCCGTTATGGTTGATATCAGTTGAAGCTCTCCGGAAAATGGAAAAGCTTGTTACTTCATGCTACCTTCCCGTGGATCGGTTGTTTCGGAGATACAGTATCAACAGAACGAATGAAAAAAGCAAATTGACATTACCAACTGGCTGACAATTTGAGACATGAACATGGGGGCACACGTGTTGTAAGACAACGTAAAAAAGAGAAAATAAAACAGAACATCTCAACTGTACGAAAGCATAACATCTAAACCAGATTGTAGTAGCTTCTCCGGTCTTGTTGAAGGCTTGTTATTTTTCTACATGATCAGTTTCACTATGGCGGTGCAGTGATGGCATATTCTTTACGGAACCTACCTATCTTGTGTCAACCCTCTGGAGTGCTCCACTCAGCTCCATGTGTATGTCAATCATTATGCAATGGATTGGAGTCAGTTCCGGTGTTGGTTTCGTGTGGTTTGTGCCATTGTGCAAGCAGATGCTTTGTCGTTGGCTGTTCTAGCAAGACAAACCACCGAAAGGAGTGTGATAAAAATGCTACTTAACACTGAACAGGATTGAATAGGGGAGTACCGAAAATGTCTGACATCGAAAGAAGAATTTAATTTCACATTGTCTGCCAAGAGATTTGTCCCATGTATCAGTCAGCAAAAGGATATTTCGTTATGTAACTTTATTTTTCCTCCGTGTTCTGATGGATTGTCTTCTATTCAAAACCATTTAAAATGTCTTTTATGACTTATAACTGATCTACTGCTTAGAGAAGACTACCACAACATTCATTCATATATTTTTTTCAAACAATCAACCAAAATAGGTACTGAATATACCCGACTTAGTAGAAAAATTGGGCGGGGAAAAATGTCTACTGAAGCTAAACCGTTGCCCCCGTTAGCCAGTCAACGATATAGACAGCAGGGCCTTCGTTAACAAAAAAAAACTGCCAGCGCCGAACAAATGTGGAACAGCTCTCATTCATCCAAAATGAAAGACGAGGGTACTGCAACCAAAATGCAAATTCAATGTCAACATCGTTTCGTTCCGTTTGGCTGCGGGCTATGGTCAGCAAGTGAGTAAAAATATGGGCAAATAAAGAGTTTGATAAAGAACTTCATCGACATCGAATGTCGGACGTTTGCTGACCCAGCTGCAGTTGATGGACACACATACACGTGCTATCTCCAACTGAAGTAGAAATGGAGTCGAAACAATCCAAACCGGATCTTCGCTGGTTGGATGATTGTAGGTTACTACTCTGTGGGACTCGTCAATGGGCTTTATGCTCCACATACAAGGGACAATGTCACATAATACAATTAATGAACAAGATGTCCTGTACTATGTGTACACTTTATGTGGAAATTTTAATTAAAATTCTCAAACCCGTTTCTAGATCAAGGGCAGCTTGCGATGAGATATTCAGTAGTAAAACTGAAATTATGCTGCGCTCAGAATTAATTAAATTTTTTCAGCATGCGTGCAGAATATGAACGAGTTTATGTTAAAAATACAATAAATCCTAACGATAATTCAAAAGAATGTATGTATTGGATTGAAAGCAATCAAAATAACAACTCATCGGCTATAGTTAACCTCTGTATAAAACTCTGTATTTCTGGGGTCTTCCACTACTAAAAACATACAATGTTGTTCATGTGCATAATGCATGACATGTATTACAGGGGTTTCCAGGGGTTCTCATAGTTGTTGGACACTTCTTCGGCTCTTTCCTATTGGAAGTGAACTTCATATGTTGGAAATTGGACTCTATGGCACCCTTTTTGGACAGGCTCCTTGGAAATTCCTATTGCCTTTGTCCAACAAGGGTCCAATTCCCATTACATTAACCTTTAAGTTGGCAACCGGATACCCGGGTATTTTTACAACTTTAAACTGCAATAACTTTTGATTCACTACTTATATTGGCCTGAAATTTTTCATAGTCCACCAACTATTAATTCCCGAAAGTTTGGTGCATACATTGCAATGTTCAGCAAGCTGTAAATATTTTATTTTAATTTATTTTAAATTTTACCACGTAAGTTGGCAACCAGCATACCCGGGTATTCCATACATTTTGTATGGAGAATGACGTTTCTCTTCTTCTTCTTCGTTTCGTATTGTGCTTATTTTGGAGTCTAATTGAAGCGGTTTAAAATTTCAAATAAACCGTTAGTAATATCATAAAATGAAAAAACTTGAATGAATAAATGAAATAGGCATTACTTGCTTACTGCATTAAAAGATAGAAAGCATTGTTTACCTATGAAAACCGTTCATTTTTTGCATCAAAACGTGTGGGCAATGCGCGTGTATGCCGGTTGCACCAGAATCAATAAAGTGTCCCAAAGCTCTGAGAACTCCTGGAAAACCCTGTATTTGCCATATGAAGCTGAGTGGTTTGTCCAATGATGACACAAAACAAACTTTTCGTGATAAGACTTACTAACGTCCTTTTTAGCTAAACTTAGATTTTAGCTTGTCAGTAATAAAACCACAACAAGTACTTGTTCATTCACTAAACATAAATAATGTATATGGAATGTATTACACCAGGCGATTGAAGCAAATTAATGCATTAATGACCCTTACAGTAATGCCTAATTTTGCCAACTGTTTAAAGTGCTTGCGAGTGTCTTATAACTCGAATATCTAGTACCCGCGAAAAAGGGCGTACAGCAAAATGAAATTAATATTGCCTTTCAATGTCATTACCGTTAGCGACAAAAAAAGACGCAATCATACATTCATCAATGGTCGTTCAGATTACTGTTACGAATTTGCTTTCATAGAGCGAATAGAAACGATAACAACAGCCATCCACGCATCATGTGACAAGGTCAGCCAGAAATTGAGCGACATTCATCCACCGGGTAATGGCTACCGGTATCCTAATGGTAACGATCTATTCAGCTTAAATTACATTTCGTTGCTCACAAAACGTACAAATGGCCCCGTACAAATCCGTTCACGATGCCAATAACGACCAAGACGACAATGGCCGACGGCAAGTGCTAGCCGTTATCACATTAAGCTTTAATTTTGGGGAAGGACGGGTTGGATTCGCAACTACCGAACAGGGGCCCGTGCAGGAAATCATGTTTAATTTTGTTGTGATGATGTGATAGATAATGGCAACACTATAACGATACAAAATTGAAACATTTAGTGTCGCTTGCTACAGTGATGTGTCGTTGTTGTCCTCTGCTTTTCTGCAGAGCAAAATAGTACCCTTCCAGACTGTACAGGAGTCATTATTTTCTAATTAAAACTAATAACCCATGGAATTGATGTGGAGGTGAAAAGTTAGCTTTCTTTTTGATACAAGCTAGCCCTCGATGCAAGAAGTAACAATTACGGTGCATCGCGTCTGGTGTGAGGCTTCTCATTCGTTCCAGCACTTTACACTGACAGGAATCCAGCGTCACGAGTTCCAATTAAAACAATTAAAGCTGTGGTCGGAAATGTTACGATTTCATTTAACAAAATGTTTAACTTTTTGATGGAATGTACTGATAAATCATACTGACAATAAATCTGACCTCTCGCTAATTACAGACCAGAAATGTATCGGCACCTTATGATTAAAATGTTGGTTCTTCTTCTTCTTCTTCTTCTTCTTCTTCTACTATTTGGCGTAACGTCCTACGCGGACATACTGGCCTATAGAGGCTTTCGAGACTTAATTCATTACCACGCAGCCAGATAAATCAATCCTTGCAACGAGGGGACGTTCCATTTCAGGCTAGAATCAGTGACGGGCATGTTATTGAGTTGTTCGAGTTGACGATTGTAAAACGGAACCGTTCCTTGTTGTTATTAAAATGTTGGTTATTATGCATTTATAATCGAAAATTAGCGATGAAGGAATTGAGGATAAAATACCCTAAGAGGACTATCACGGAACCATATCATGGAACCGTCTCAGATTTTTAAATTAATTTGACCTTATCACACATTCCGTTTTAATGCGTTTACAACTTTGTTATTGAAGCAATACTAAGTATGCCCCGCAGCAAATTTACGTAAAATGCAATATACTAATAACAAATGCAATATACTGCATGCTTGTGCAAATAAAAAAATAACAAACAAACTCACAAACCGACAAACGGACAATATGATAGTCCTGAAACCAGAATTCAGATGACAAGATAAAAACGTATAAGACAATCGTGGCAGATGATACCACAATTGAAGCTCATCATAGTGCCAAGCTGGTACGACAGTACCAGTTAATTACATGCTTGCACATTAAATGCGTCTGGAGCTAAATTTCGACAGCCAAAAACGATTTACTTTCACTCGATATGAGAAATCGTTTTATCGTGCCCATGAATATATTTAGAAAGGAAGATGAGAATTTTTCACTAATAGTGGAAATGCTTTACATAATCGTATTTGTTTAGTTATTATTTAATATTATGCCATTATGTTTGTCGAAATCTATTCCTTATTGAATCCTATTTTGTTATAATACACAAATGCTGCCAATAGTAATTCAGAGAATCCCTTTCTACCTTCACCTCACCTCTCCATTCGTGCAAATTGCCGCAAATTGCCAACAGCTAAATTTGTCATTGACAATAACGTCATGCCATGCGCGCATTGTGCCTAAAAATAGTTTACTATAGGATTTGACTTGCATGTACTTGTCCAAGATCTTCTTAATCAGCGGCAGCCTCCCAGTCCCCATGTCTTGGTGCTACATTGTAATTGAGTAAACGAGATAACAACAATGGAAGGAAATCATAAATTCGTATTACCGTGCATGTTTATCCCGTGTAAGAAACTATCGAGAACTGACAATTTTTCGTAAAACAACATGTAATTATTTCGACATTTTGGTTTAGTTTCTAGAAGAAGATGAATAACTTCTACTTGACGTAACGTGCTACGCGTGCATGCAGGCCTATACAGGCTTTCGAGACCCATTCAATACTGCACGATCAACAATTTTAATCCATATTTGAGCTTTCTGTTTTATACACTATTAACATTAAAGGTATGAAAGAGCAAAAGTCTAAAAATAAGACGAAAATCAATATTAAATTCGAGCGCTCAAGCCCTTAAGCCATATTCAGCAAAGTGCCTGCAAGGGGTTATATTGACTGGTGCCTTGCATTCGTAATTCAAATCTTTGGCGCTGGTAAAATAAGGTTTAAAATGTTTTAATTATTGTACGTATTGTATATATTGTATACAAAGTGTATAAACCGACGTGAGACTGTATGTGATTTTTTTGAGATTTGTTTCACGCAAAATTGTGTGAGATGAAATAATATCCACAAGTGAATGATTGGAAAGATGAAATTCATTTCGAATTTCTCGCATGGTTTATCATTCGTGGGTCAGAAACTCGGACAAAACCCGATGTCGAATACAAACAGAACATATATTTTCTCGCTCTATGGCTGTAGAGCAATAGATGGGAGAAGAAAATCCCTCGGACATTGAAACCGGCACACGTACACCGGTTGGATTTACAGCCAAAATTAAACCATATCGGTCGAGGTTTGATCTCCCGCAGATCCTACGAACGTGCTATTCGTTTATGGGTATCTATCTCCGTTCTGCGCTCTTGCTATCTTGCGGCTCCCTACCAGATTAGTTGAATGTAGGTCAAATGATGGCATTGCTGCTTTTGTCTGATCGGGAAATGGTTGGGTTCGATTTTCACCCCATTTGATTTGTGCAGTCTGAGCGGAGTAAACAATTTGCACACCCAACAAAGTATCAGGCTCCAGGGAAGTGTGTTTATTGATGGCTGTTTTATACTTTTCCTATCGTCCGTTTATAGATCATATTATTTTTCTATGCATTACTTTTTCGACTACTTTATTATATTGACAAATTTCACGTTATATTCATTCCATGAGAGAAAAAAAACACATACAAATTATTGTTGAAGATTTTGCGTCATGAAATAAGTACCAAATACATCTTTAAAATAGCAAAAACTTATTAATTGCAGTTTTCTGTTTGGACATTTCCCGCTCAAGAACATAACATGCATGCTTCATGCTATCAGCTCGCTTGGGACGTGAATTATATGAATTGCAGTTTGTGATGCATCAATCGAGATTAAATCTTTCAGCAGAAAACATTGGCAGGGAATCAATTCCACTCGTATGACCACAAAGATGACGTTGGATTGCAGCTCAAAGAAAAGAACGGTCGGTAAACAATAATCAAGCAACACGCATCAGTTGGTAGCGATGCCGATCACGATTGATTTTAAATAAGATTGCTTCGCAAACCATTTCAATAATAAATTAATGGAAGCCGGAACTACCAGATTGTTCATACTGTTCTTTCTTATAGGTATATTATTATTGAATTTTGTTTATTCGAAATATTTAATTTAAGTCTGGGATTTGAAATGGCGAGATTAAGCGTCATCGCTTTTTATCGGCGATATTTCGCTTGAAGGCAGTGAAGAGAAGATTTCTAGGTGCCATTCTAGCAATGCATTAATTTTCTCGTGCAACCTATTGTATTGTATTGTAGGCCTGTCTCGTAGTACAGTCGTCAACTCGTACGACTTAACAACATGCCCGTCATGGGTTCAAACCCCAAATGGACCGTATCGCGATACTGACTATCCTGCTATGTAGTACTGACTATCCTGCTATGGGTGATGAATAAGTCACTAAAAGCCAACCCCACAAGTAGTGGTACAGGCAAGCCTTGACCCACAACGGTTGTTGAGCCAAAAGAAGAAGAAGAAGAAGAAGAACCTATTGTATTGGAAATGCTTTCAATGCCTCACTTTTTCGATGAGCTTTAACAAGCAGCTTGCCCATTGTAGGCATATACACACAGTACACAGTTTAACCAGTTTTTATACAGGTTATTTAGTATCAGGCCAAAGTAAGGTTTTAAATTACTGGCTCGTTTTTTGTCCGGTTCACTACCAAACATCATTACTTTATGAAAATCCAATTGGATTGTGCATTTCTGATGATGAATTCGCTCTCGATATTTTGATGAAGCAGACATAATTTTATTATATTAGCACCGTTTTTTTGCGTTTTTTCAGCTTATCAGTTTGTTTTGCCCGATAAAATTGCTTCTTCTTGTTGTTTGGTGCTAAAGTCGCACCTCACCTGCCATGCGCCCTATGATTATTTATGTTTGAGCTCTATTCTGTAAAGCTTAAGTTTGCTTACCACGTGTTTATCAGGTTGCGCAAATATGAAACGAGTTCGACAGTATCGACTCACAATAGTCAAAATGCTGTTTAAATGCTTTTACTGTTCGATCTATAAAACAGAGGGCAGCATGATGAAAATAAAAAGGACCAAAGGCCCTGCCGTGTCATCTGCTGACACTTGGTTAATCGCTTGGCAAAAGTGTACTACTGTGACGATTTGTCACCTGGATCTGTTTGAAAGCAGGTTAGCGACCACCGTGCGTTAAGGTTGATTCTTGCCCGCGTCAATTAATGGGGGAACGCATTGCGGTGTTTTACGAAGCTTTGGATACGCCACCATCGCTGTGTGCTAATCGAGTGCGATGCCATAATGCTAACGACGCGGTTCAGCATGCCCTTGCCCTTGAGGGGCGGCTTACCCGTGTGCCGCTTTCGGCAAATAACCTTTGATCAAATTTGTACACGGTCGGATCGGCTCGAAAAGGAGCCGAGGATGCCAGCGAGTAACGTCGAAACTATGGTGGGTAATTAAAACGTTCAACTCTAATACACGATAAAACTTACTTTTGGTTACCGCAGGGTTTGTAAACTTCTGCATCCAGCATAGCCGGTTGGCAGGGAGTCGTTGGATCGATGACACGAAACGTCCTTTACCGCAGGTGAACGAATTTCTATTGGATGATGAACGCAGCCTTTCGTACTTTTGCTGATTTAGCAGCTTGAGAAGTGCATGTTAAATTAACTACACTATATTATTAATACACCATCGCATACACTGAGAACGTACATACGTTGCACTGCACAGCTCGTAGTGGCCGCTTTTACACACTATCACTCATAAAGCTTGCTGAAGAGAGAGAGAGAGAGAGCCAAGGTAAACAGTAAAATTACCCCCGTTTTTGTACCTCCACGCAATTGTCGTATCAACAACAGTCAGCAGCGGTTTTGTCTGCCTTTCTTTCCTTTCCCAAATGTTGAAATGTCCCGCATTGGCGGGGGCCGCGAGTAAACTGGAATTTCTTCTCTCGAAAGGCGAAGGCAACAAAGCGGCAATGCGATGTGTTGACCGTCCTTTGCCGCGGGGCAGTCCCAAGCAGGTTTCACTGCTCGTTTATTCAATCAAAGCAACATAACCAGCGTCAAGACGACGCTGAGTACGGCGGCTACGTTCGTCGATGAACGCGGTCGTCGGAGACGTAGCCAGTGAGGATGGCGTTGCTGCTGGCAGCGGATACGGCGACTACTAAAAATCAAACCAAGTAACAGCGACACCAAATAGCCAAATAAACAACAACTACAACCGACCCCACCGTCGTCACAAGAGCGGCTGCTGTGCTGTTGGCGGACAGTGCCAGCAGGAACCATAAACCGCACACACGCGCACTTGTCGGCTGATGATGGCAGAAAAGACACCGTCTAAATATTATTCACGTCTAGCGCAAGCAATAACTGGGCAGACTGGCATTATTTTTAACCATTAGGATCACTGTTTCGCACAACTTCACTGTTTGTATTGTGGCTGCAGTGAGCGTATAGCGTACACACTTATTAACACGACAGATGCAACTATTGAAAAATCAATCGGCTACACACTGACTGACACAAACGCGATCGAAGTTGGGCTCGAATGAATAATCAATTCTCTTCCCATCGTACGAATACGTACGTGGTTTTCGCACTCTGGCGTTGCGATTGCGGATCGGAAAATCGACCACACTCCGGTGCACCTCCGTTACGACGACAGCCGACCTACGCTCGCTGTCACAGTCACGCACGTACTAATAATGGCCGAAGCTTTGTCCGGTCAGCCAGGCAGCGCCGCAGTATAGTGTAATGTGCTGCCTTCATGTGTGGCGGCTCCGGTGGCGGAGCGAGAAAACGGCGTTCGTGCACGATGACGTTTGCCGAACCGCGAGCCCGACTGAGTACGCAGGCCTCCACCGTCGAACCCCAAAGTGTCCCCTTCCGCCGGAAACACACAGCCGGCAGACAGTGCTGAACAGTGCGCGCCCCCTGCTGTACACTGTAAAATGATGACGAGTTCGAACAACCGAGCGCGCTGATGACGTCGCGGACCAGGTCCGGGTCTTTCCGAAATCGATTGTAGTGCCGGTTTTAAACCACACACACACCTCCAATCGTTAACGGAGATAAGTAGGTAAGTCATGTAAAATGAATAGAAATGGAGCTGCTCAATCATTTCTTGCTGCACAAACACGCAACAATGTTTGATGGATGACACTTGTTAAACCTATTTAAAAAAGCTCGACTTCTTATCATCAAGCTTATCACCGAGCTGCTGGAGCCTTAGTATGATAAATTTACATGCGGAGCAAAAACAGCTGCTGCTCGTTGCGCTCCAAATTGAATAGCGTTTAATTTTACGCGGGGGCCAAATCCCATAAATATAGCTGGTGAAAACAGCGTTTTTGCTGCGATTTCATTAAAATCACAAGATAACACACAAATGTAACAAACAAAACCCCAGCGATAAGAAATGCAATGATAAAAATCCATGAAAATTGAAGATAGATATAGATATATGTCCTCCCCGCCGCTACATGGTTGGCACTTGGCCAAGCATGCGCGGAAACACTTTCATTCATAACACCTGTACCGCGGAAGGGGGGAATGCAAAAACAAATTCCCCAGCAAGAACGAATGTCGGCCATCTAACATTCCGGGAAGATCAGCCGGGTCAGCTCGGAAGGGAGTGTCACCTGTGCTGGTGTTGGTATCCGCGCGGAGGTCAGCGCATTGTTTTGGGATGAATGAAACAACCACCTCCTACCGCACACTGGAACCTGGTCGTGGGCTACTTCGATTGATTCGGCTGTGTCGATCCAGCTGTTTGCCCCCAAAATGGCTGGGGTGATGTTTTTTTTCTCTTTATCGAAGGCTTTTGGATTAATTATGCGATAGTTGTTTTTTTATCTTTGACAAGGTTAACAGCTCCCGACAGCTTTTCACGCCCTGCTGCACACTTTTGTGTATCTATCACACATTTTCTCACACAGAAACGCACCAACACTAGAGCGACAACAACAACTGCACGGCAAGGGGCGTGCGCACGATGAACACAACGCAGCAGAAAATACGTCACCAAAGGCACGAATTTTAGCACGGTTGTTATGGTTTTCTTTCGCCTTTCACACCTTTACCGAAAGGTCGTACGGTAGCGACTGGTTTGTTACCACTTTTTACACACCCATCAACAACGGCGAACAGCTCTTCGAGGTTGTGGTATCAGTAGCTGCTTCAGCCGGATCTTCACGGTGCAATTTGGGTCTACACTAACTACTAGGATTTCCGCGATTCGTACGAGAGCGTACCCGTGTCTGACATCTGGCTTCTACTACCGTCGTTTTGACACTTGCCTCAGCAGCAGCAGTAGGCGCCCCGAAGCGCAAAGTACACCGACAGTACTGACGTTGCGCCTTCGATAAGACGCGACTTCGTTTCGCGGGGCGACTGCGGTTTCTTTTTTAGTTGCTGGCACACTGCCCACAGCCCACCTCTCTGGCGTCTATATAGCTCGGTTTCTCTTACGCACACGACGCTTGGTTTTGCTTATTTTTAAACAGCTTCAGCGCTCGCGGTTGCTGTACTTTCGGCCGAGAGCGGCTAGCACTGTTTACATCATGCCCGGACGCTCTCTTTCGCACGCCCGCTGTTGATTTCAAGTTCCTCCTCATCTCTGACGGAGCTTATCTCCACGTTCCTATCCTTTACATCTCGGATGCGGGAAACGAAACTCTCGCCGACAATGCCGTAATCGCACCACAGTGACTGACGCACTGAGCGCGCTATCGGTTGCGGGACTAGATAATTCTGTGTTTTCTTACAAAAAAAAATGCTTCATCAATTATATCAAGCAAAGTAAAACAAACTTCAATTATGGTGCATTTAAAATGGAAAAAAATAATTTAAAAGAAATAACATGAATAACGCTAACTAAGCCTCCTAAGCTAGAATGCGTTATGGCACGTGAGCAATGGAGCTGCCCAGTAGCAAAAACATTGTTCCAAATTTGTGGGTGTTTTTTAAACATCTTTTTAAATTAACAAACTCATAACACGAAGTGAATATAAATAACAACTAAAACAATTCATTTCTTTGATATATCTACAACAACAAGCTTTGAAACATTTTGCACACATTTTGCTACTCACTGTTGGCGCACGTGCGCAATGCGCAACCACTTGCCGACTCTTGAACCTCATGAAATGGGTGGGAAAATCACGAAGGCAAAAACGATTTCCTTGGCGGATTTTCCTCGCCTACCCCAGCTGTGGAATGTACGACCAGCGGTAGGCACATTGTACAGAGGTACGTTGTATTTGCGCTCTCGACCTCATCGAAGTGACCATTGATCGGAGGTAGTGTTGGTGAGATCGCATCGAAGTTTTTTGCTATCTTTCGACTACATATTTTCGTAATGGCCCTCTCCCACAAATTATCTCTCTCACTCTCGCTTTCTCTCTCTTTCTTTCTATCTTTCGGACCCTATCTGGCTCTCTTTCTATCTCTCCCTTTCCTTATACTATGTTAGCTCGTTTTAATTTCCCAACGTTGAACCTTTCCAGATTGAAGTAGAGCGAAGACGCGGCTAATGAAGGCTTTGATTGATCTTCTCGTTTGCGGTAGCGACAATTCAATAAAAACATAAACAAATCCTAACCCTTGCCCAAGTAATCTCACTTTGCATTAGACGCAGGCACGCGTCTACACAGAGTGTGGTGCAACGTTTGCTAAATGTGTTAGACACACATTCACTACTGGGCGCAAGAAGTCACGCGCGATAACGGTCGTTCTGATTGTATGTTATTTCTTAAGTACGTTTTATGTTCTTGCTTTCGGTGAGTAATGCAGTCTGGTTTGTTTGGATGATTTTGGTCTATTGCATCGCTCTCTCTCTCTGTATGTGTTTGTGTGTGTATGTGTGCTTATCTGAAGTAACCCCGCGATGCTGCCACTGAAGTTGGTCGCGGGTCTCGTGAGTCAGCAGAGCTTGAGTATGTGAAATCGACCGCACAGCGATGTAAACACGGAAACGGAACAATGAGAAAATAGACAAACAAAACTGTTAACCTCCTCGACCAGCTGTTAGCATGAAGGAGGCAGAATTATTGCCATGTGATGATGAGCCAATAATTCTAATAAATCCCTTGCGGCTAGTTTGAAGACGGTTTCATGTAGTTATATGTACTTATTGTTCAATAACTAATTTCAACAAATTAAATTTAATGAAATCTGGCATTATCTTTTATCAATAAATATTTGCTTCAGTGAGTATTATTATTTCCGTGGTTCGTCTTAGTTTTCAGATTTGATAGTAAGTTACCTTTTTAAAACCCTATCTGGCCAGTTTTTTTTTACCAAAGAATTATTGCTTACTTACACCATTGTAAGATTGCAAATCTTAAAATCATTCTACCGTATCTTTAGCAAATCGAGCTTGCTTCTCTTTGCATCATTCCGCCACCCATTTTCAACGACCGCATCGACACGGATGAAATGGCCAAGCGGAAACGGTATGTTTTAACGAACCACCGAAAAGCATTAGCGATATGTTTTTCTTTTCCTTTGCTTTCTGGTTTTTCGTACACTCCATTTCTTGTTTTGGATGAAATGTTAATTAAACTGAAATAATCATGGCCCTTTGTTGATGTAGCTGGATTATGTCGAAAGTTCGCACGCAGTACAAGAAGCTTTAATAGCTGCTATGAAATGTGTTTGTTTAGGTAAACTTTTCTTTCTCCGTCAACTCGGCACAGTAAGTAAACAGAGATGGAGTAAACAAAACAACAAACAAACAAACAAACAAACAAACAAAAAATCTTATCTTAACAATATTTTGATTCTTTGAAAAATTGCAAATGACACGTAGAGCGGGGTAACAGTTACCGCTCCGTCCAGCAACCGCTGTGGATGAAATGTGCGTTGAAACGTGCTGTTCGTTTCACCGGAAAGTTAACTTGAAGCAGTTTTGGTCGCAGTTTCGACAGCTACTAGATTGTTTGGTTTCTTTTTTTTTGCTGCACACGTTTGTTTCACCCACCACCCACCGTCAGAGCACTTCTTCGTCTTGCATTCAAACATCGGTTGTTGACAGTGAAATGTGGCAGCGAAGGATTCGTACTTGTAGCAGTGCACCCATCAACTCATCAACGATGGGCAGCAGCTCCGCTATGATTTACGAGGTATAGCTTCTTGACCGCAGCAAGCCACTGGTTACTTGGCTCCAGTTAAGGTCAGAAAGAGTCTAACGTTATGCTTCGCGCGTTAGAAATGCCCGAACTGGAAAGGAAGCAAGTTATTGCTTGGTGGAGCGTTGAACTTTATCGCTAGACGAAATCTTAATTGAATAACGAAGGCGCGTTCGTGTACAGTTGTTCAAACAATTAATGTGCCAACTACATCTTAGACAATTGTTTTTGTTTTTTCTTCTTCTGTTCGAAGATTTGTTATTCACAATGTGGAAAATGTTGATAAACTTCTTTTCTCTAAGTCCTAGGCATCGCATGAAACAGTACCATCGATTGTCTTAATTTTATGCAGAGGCCAACAACAAATGTAGCTTTACCATCCATTACTTTACTATCTATATGATTTTTTTTTCAACAATTCACACTTTGTGCAGCATTAAAGATTTAGATTAACTAGACACCGATAATATTATCTCTGAACTGTATACAAATCTAGGCTTTTTGGCAGAACCAGAACCGGCTATCCGTGATACTATTTGAACAAATGCCTGAAATGTACTCCTACTAACATGTGTTTCATATTTGCAGTTTTTTGTTTTGTTTCTGCGGTACTGTCAAACTTTTTCTCTCTTCTTGGAACTCATATAGTCATAGCTCATAGCTGCTTTAATATGCAAACATGTTCAGATTCTCGATATATTGATCGTCTTCTTTTGGCTCAACAACCGTTGTCGGTCAAGGCAACTGTACCACTTGTGGGGTTGGTTTTCAATGACTTGTTGGATAACCCCCCATACCAGGAATGTCAGTCATACGTATGGCGGTCCACGGTCTATTTGGGGCTTGAACCCATGACGGGCATGTTGTTAAGTCGTACGAGTTGACGATTGTACCATGCAACCGGCTGTTGATCGAAATATTCATCACAGTGTCCAAAAAGTTGCTTGTTATTTTATAATTTAAAGAAATTAATACGATATTTTTTCTTTTTTACCCTATATTTTATACACTACTGAATGGCCAGTTACGCACATTTGACCAGCTTAAAACAAGAATATTAGTTTGTGGCAAGAACATGAAAAAAACATGAGACTTATGGGGTATTTATTAAGGTAATTTATCAAAAAAGATACGAAAAAGATTAAAAAAGTATGAAATTTTCATGCAATGTATGCAAGCTATCAGAAACTTTTCTTTTGAATAGCATCCAAATTCACCATGCCCCACCTGGATTTGTTTAGTATAATCGACTATGTACACCTTTTCACTCTTCGCGATTTTTTGGTACACTTCTCAATAATTCGATTTTCGTGTGAATGATTAGTTAGAATGGACCATCCATTATGAGTCAAATGTGTTAACCCTTTGAGAAATTAAAATATTTTACCTACTCTTATTCAGACCCCATTCTATCGATCATTCGTAATAATTTTAGAATAAGTGATGATAGATAATGTTCACAGTAGTACTCAAGACTTGGAGCAGGATTAGAATACTTTGGAATTAGTCATAGAAATGATACCGAAGTTGTATTTTTCGTTGAAACCATTTTACCCTTGTTCTAGTTTCAACCTTTTGATAACATCTTAACACATGAACAATACGAGTTACTTACCAAGTTGTGATGCTATTAGCGATAGGCACTAGCCAGACACTAAACACGATTCTTGCATTGGAATGTATGCAAGGGAGGAGTGATAAAGAAAGGTACTGCTTCTATTACGATGGACAATGTAACAGGTTATGTTTTAGTACTGAAAAGACGTTCAACAGTGATCGTGATAACAAGAGCAATCTGTTATCTTCTCCCTTTTACTGCAATGTGTTGTAGTGAATAAAACCGTACCGGCCATAATAACGTAAACTAGAGCGAGATGTGTAGACACGTAAGAACATCGAGGTGATGATAGCGTTAGGTGTGATGATCGATTGCCATTGCGAATTGATCGATCAACGTGCTGATAAAACGCCGCATAAAGTAGGTGTTATGAGTGCGAGAGATAGATATATAGAGATAGAGAGAGAGAAAGAGAGAGAGAGAGAGAGAGAGAGAGAGAGAGAGAAGGTGTGAGAGAAATATCTTAGCAATATTAAGTGGCCGTTCGTGCAACAGATCAACAAACCGATCGGATTTGGTTCGAGGCAAAGCAGAAATGCTCTAATCAATAATCCATCCAACATGCATAATTCATTGGGTATGGGTAGAAGTTATAATATCACCATAAATCTTTCGTTTCAATGGTCAATCATCTGTTCAGCTCTAGTAAAGAACAGGTACAATCAAGGCTAAAGCAATTGTGGGACATTGTCGGTAAAATGAGCAAAGAAGCTCTGTCTCATGCGTTTGGTTATGGGGTTGTTCGTCTTTCACGGCTGTTATCAGCTTGTAGTAGCTAACAATCACAATCGAACGTACACAAATGCTTACGGAAGTGCTTCAACGATAATACATTGTTCATGGTTGTACAGCGAACGGTAAACGTGAAATACACGTGTTGGCCGATAACGATAATCTACGGAACCTCATTCATCGGCGACCTCGTCGATTAAGTTCGTGGCAGTTGCGTAGCAGTAATGTATAATGGGTTCCCCCGAATAACAACCATTCGAGAACAGGCAAAGTGTTTAAAAACACGGCCTCGCCAGCATAAATGTTTTCCAGAGTTTAAACTGAACACAATTCGACGAGTCTCATCGCTTGAACGTGTTTAATTAAAATCAACCCTCTTGAATAGCACTTCAACATGCCTTGGACGAGTGGGCTCTTGAAACCACTTGTAGCAGCAAGTAATCGTTTGCATGCGTGAAGAGTGCCGTTGATTGCACTTCTGCCAACATCAATCAATCCTTCAGCTCTGTTTGATAATCTTTTGCATGATGTAATGTCGATCGATGTATAACACACCACAGGTCGTCAGTTCAAATCTAATCTAGACCAGCAAACCCCTTTGTAATTGATACTGCACGACTTATGGCCTGGCTTGGTGGGTATTGTTTACCCATAGCAAGATTAATGATCCTTTCGTATTTTAACACATGTTGGGATATAAAGTCAGTGGCCCTTATTGCTGGTGAAAACTAAATTAAGACATCAACTGTAGTACATTCGTTTTCGTACATATTGCAGTGTTATCTTTCATTTCGAAAAAGTTTGGCATCCAAATTTGAAGTCTATATCGAAAAGTTTCTTTGCCGTATTGTTTTTCTCATTCACATCTGTTAGTTTCGTTTTCTCAATATTCACTAGTTGCATGATCTGAACAATTAGTTTACAAAGGGTTTATTTTGCGTTCTTGTACACTCGAATATACGCGCTACCAACACTCGTATTGGACCAGTACACAATTAATCTTGTACAAACGAGGCTATCGCTATAAATACGATACAATAATACTCCTCCCGCTACTATTCTCTTACATCTAACGGAACATAATCATGTAAAATGTAGTGCATTTTCCAAATTTAAGGTTCTACGACCACAACACACAAGTAATACAGTAGCTTCAAAAAGGCAATATTGACGCGGGAAGCTTCCTCTCTCCCTCTCGTGCTCACAAAAGAGCACGTCGTTGTGGCATGGCCCGGTTAGCAATTATTCTCCAGGATGCTCAGTCCCTGGCTGCAGCCTACCATCGATGTACACATCTGATCTCCGACAGGTGTTGTTTCACCTGATCCACCTATCGAGGTCGCTGTGCTCACCTGCGTCTAGTGCCAAACTGGGGGTCGCTGTCGATTATGTTCTTGGTGGGTATGAGTTCAACATCCTCATAACATGCCCCATTCAGTAAGAAGCATCCTATACATTCTAAATTCATTTTTTTACAATAACATTATGCCGTATTAATATTTAAAAAATCGCTCAGAAACCTGGTTTTCTAGTGACAGAAAAGTAGTTCAAAATTATGAGAGGAAAACACAAACAAACGAGAGGGTTTTGTCTAACACTGCTAGCAAAACCCTCCAAAGAGAAGCAAAAGAAACCATTGCATCTACTAAGAAAAAGGTTTCTGGGTATGAGGTAGAGTAGCACCGGACGTATCGGAGCAGTGCGGGGTGTGTGTTACACGCTTGGGATATCGGGGAAACTTTTAAGCTTAGTCCTTCTGTTGCTACTTTCCACCGATCGAGGCCACCTTCTCCATGGCCTTCAGCACGGTGTCGTCGTTCGCCAGGAACCGGATGCCGCCCACCATCTTCATCGACTCGTCGAAATCTATTATGAACGGAATACTGTTCGGTAGGTTGAACTTCATGATGTCCGCGTCTGAAATACCTTTAGATGGTAAGTATTGTGGGAGCGCGGTATGTTTGCGAGGTATGTGTATGGTTCGCGGGAATAATATTCGATGAAATGATCAGCATCAGTTAGTAGATAATGTGTTTAAATTAGAATTAGAGCAGCCCGTGTATGCGAGTATGTCAATGCAAATGGGAGAAAAAGACAACGATTGGAAAGAGAAAGGTTAGTTCCATTTTCACCACCACCAGCCCATAGAATCCTCCCACAACATGCTTCTAGACGAATCGATGCTTTACGCTCTAGTCACCTTGTTCGGTAGAATAATGCCAATTACCTTGAATGTGCTTCACCAAACCGCGCAGACTGGTACCATGGGCCACAACCAGTACCCGCTTGCCGCCACGAACCTCCGGTATGATAGAATCCGTCCACTCCGGCACGACTCGCTCCATGGTCGTTTCGAGTGTTTCGGTCGTGGGGAAATCCTGCTCGCTAATGTGCCGCAGTCGAGGATTGTTCTTGATCGCGTGATAATACGGGTTGGTTGGTTCGATGGCTGGTGGTGGGACGTTGAAGCTGCGCCGCCACACCTGTACCTGCTCTTCGCCGTAGATGTCGGCCATCTGGCGCTTGTTAAACCCGGTCAGAGCACCGTAGTGTCGTTCGTTTAGGCGCCACAGCTGCCTCACAGGAATGTCGGTGAGATTGAGCTCCTTTAGAATAATGTCCAGAGTTTGGTTAGCTCGGCGCAGACAGGAAGTGAACGCGATGTCGTAACGCATGTTTTCCCGCTTCAGTGCTGCTGCCGACACTTCCAACGCGTCCCATTCACCTGCGGAAACATATGGACGGAAATGGTGGCGTTAGTGCTGTTATCTTCGCAAGGCCACTACTCTACACTTGGGTTCTCTTTCGTTGGGTCTCGTCGACAGTGATGGCTACATTGATTCTCTTTATGCGAGATAAGCGAGTTGACCCATTCTCATTATCACATAGTTTCACCTTTGCTCAGTTGATACTCTGACGCTCATATTCTAAAGCCAAATCAATGCACACTTCTTCACAAAGCCTCCGTGGTAGCGTGGTGAATTTGAACAAAAGATGTTCATGTTCCCTGCTAGTTACGACACACGCTCGTTCCATCGCATTTCTATTGAACTATAACAAATGTGTACAATGTCAACCTAGTTCTCCTATGGTTAGGCACACTCAAATGTCAACAAACCACACGCTGCACACTTCCGCTGTGTGCATAGTAACGACACGTAAAAGCTTTCGGACATCCGGGCTCTGAACTTTGCTCTGTTAATGACCGCCAAAGCGGATGATGATCAAAATAACAGAGCAGCGAAAATTCGACAATCAACCGGTTGTTGTTGTTGTTGTTACTGTCGGTCAAGAACCAGCTCAAACGAAATGCATTGATGATGTCGTCTGTAGGCTTTCGCCTAAAAATAGAACGCGCTTTCGTGATCGATCACACTGCGTCCCAACACAAACGTGGTGGACAAAACCCACACATACCTCGTGCATGTTCGCATGATGGTTGAAAATGCACTAGCAAAATACTGTAAATAAAAACGACATCATCATATCTTTGGGCAGGGCTTTACCTTCCTCACTGAGACCGACGTCGTGCCAACCGCAGAAGAGGTTCATCTTATTCCATTCGCTTTCGCCGTGACGAACGAAGGTAACACTGTACGCTGCTTTATGCATCGTGCAATTTCGTGGAATGCAACGTTCAGGTGCACACTTTTCCCCGCTCAACGCACAATACGCAGACTTGTCACTTCCGCTGTTGAGACGCTGTTGGCTTCCGTTTATTCTGCGACGTCTAGGCTGCTGCAGCAGTTGAGCAGTTCAGCTTTTTAGTTAACCGTGCTTGGTATGTTCCCGTAGTCAAAGACTGAATGATGATGCCTAAAAGCCCTCCTCGGGCATAGTTCCCTTAACTGTGGTAATAGAGAAAGAGACGAGAAAGGAACAATGTAAGTACACTTCAAACGCAAACACTTTGCTAAACAACTCAAAAAAATGTGTTAAAACTAAACCAACTCAAAGTACACACGATCACGGCAAGAATACTTAAACGGTAATGTTCCTTCAAGCAAGCGTTCTAACAAACTGGCAGCAACTTGCCACACCACCACGTGTCGTGGCTGAAAAGGGCTCCGAGCGAACTGACGGTGTCTTCGAATTCGATGCGAACCGATCGTGCGCTACCATGGTCGATCGTGCTGTGGAATGCTGCGTCGTAGTATGCTATGGATATACCGATGCAGCCGATAGCCGATGCATGTGTGTTGACCTGGCGATGCTGAACGATGACGACGATGAAGACGATGATGACGATGATGATGATGATGACGACGACGTCCACGATGCCGCTTACACACAGAGCCCGCATGCAGCTCGCACACCATTGTCGAACAGATTCCATTTGAACGGACCGTGTAGCCGCGGCCTTGAGAGAGCGCTACCGAACAACACGGGGGGAATCAACGGTTCAACTACCGTGCCCGATCGGTCCGATGCGAGCAACCAAGAGCGCGCACCGTATACGAACCAGGCCTTGCTTTAGCAAACGACCATTGCTGCTCCTGATAAGCCAGACGCCTTTCGTCCAAACGGTGGGAGAAGAACTCGTACGCGCACACCCTTGTCACGGGCGCGCTTCACATATTCTACTAGAGTCTTGTTTACACTTTGTCGGAGTTGCTCCGAAAGAAGCTGAACGATACGTGTAAGGTTGAAGCTCCGACCAGTGTGCCTCCGCGTCCGTCTATTATTATTATTTTTGGAACAAGAGTGATAGGACTCATAGCATGCCATGGGACAGCTAATGGGACTAATCACAAATTCAATTATTTATTTTTTTACAATCATCAACAATCAAGTTACCATTGCATATCATTATCGTGATTTGCCTTGCACTCCAAAGTACGCCACGACAACCACGTGGTTTGTCTTGCACTCCAAAGTACGCAAATACATTTACACGATTTTATCATTTAAAACGCATTCAAGGTAAGTAACGAAAGTCTCGTAAAATTTGACACTTTATATAAAACATGGAAGTAGTTTTTTTTTTATTTGTAGGACTATTTTAAGAACACTCTTCTCATCAGGATTTTCAGGTGATTAGAACTGATATTATTTTCTTATCACCTAGCTGTTAAAAAACATTCCTGAGCAACATTTAACGACAGAGCGGTTAGTGGGGTCGCGCAATTGCTAGAGCCACTTCCATTTCCGTAGTTTTGTTTAACTCCATCCTCTCCCTATGCATGATCACGAAAAGCAGCAAGCTCGATGTACATATGGAATGCGACAAAACAAATACTCTAAAGGTAGGTAACAAACGCACAGAAGACGAAACAGAGAAACAGAGAGAGATACAATGAACTAAACCAAAGGCGTACAGACAAAAAAAAAGCAACAAAAACCGGCTCTGCATTCTCTTCCCTCCCGTCCCGTTTACCCTTTCACCCCTCCCACCAACTGCTCAAGAATTCCATTCATACTCCATCATTCGCCTTGCGACTTCATCATCGTTCCGTTGATGAATGAAATACAGCTACCCGTACGCCACCATGTATGAAAACGTGGTCCACATTCTCTACATCGGTAATTTGTTTATCCATCCTTCATGCTCCGTTTTGCGGAAGGGGGTCTTCTCCTGCTTTAAGGGCCTACACTCACACCATACAGATTCCCGCCAGATCCAGCGAGTTGTTTTTTCGTTGCGCAATTTCGATACGTTGTGGACGTGTCAGCTTGAAATATAGCGCGAGCGAGCGAGCTTCGTTTCTACCTGGCTCCTCGCACACGTGCTTCCAACAGCAAAGTACCTCAGCTTCGATGAAAGCAAATCATGCCGGCATAAGCCGGAGTACAACAATAACAAAAAACAACAAGTACAAACAAAACAAGCGTCGCGCTATGGACCAGTTTTCCAAGAGAGACCTTGAACGTTTGAATGCATGCCAGCCCTTAAGTTCCATATGTTTGTTTCAGTACGTTGACCAAGCAATACAATAATACACGGGCCTTTCAAATGTATGTGACTCGTTACTTTGATCTGCTTGCAATACATTCATCGTATCTAACCCATGTGAGCTATAATAGTAACGTTTAATTTGATTATCGTTCCCCTTTTCGATCCCAACCAATCGCCAGTGGAATTTCGCACCAGCGTATTGCGTATGCGCAACATATTAAAAGTGATACGCGAAGTCTTCAGTTACTGCTCCGCACCTTGCCTCGCCATTTGTCTGCCGTATCGGCGAGTCTTATTTTAAGCCTTCATACACCACTGACCACCGTTGCAGGAAAATAGAATAGAAGCAACAAACCGGTGAATATCAACGTTTTTGTATCAAACGCGTACTTTGAAGAGGTTTGCCATGAGCTGGAGGTTCAAAGAACTCGTAGACTCGGCTAACCTGCCACAAGGTTACCATAGCATAGGACGGTTTCTATTCATACGATAACTCACCGGGATGGATGGATCGTAGGAGGGTAGATTCGAAACCAATTCAACAGCGATCAAACGTGGACCCACCGTATCCACTCAAGGTCATTTGGGGATCATCGAATTACAACGGAACAAAGCGCAGAAACAAGTCGTCACACTGCTTGGCTACTGCACACAAGTGAGTTCACTTTACGACTGGCGAGGACAATAATTTGAATTCAAATAACCATGCACCAAACTCCGAAAGACGTGGAATCCACACGACACGCTCCGAATGCAACGTGCACAATTGAACAAGAGAAGCAGTTCTACAGTATGGTTCTTTCTACTCGCGCCAGACTTACCCTTTGCCGACCGTTTTCGCCGATGAATAGAAGGAGGTACACTGATTGTTAAAAGTACAAGCACCTCCGACAGGTACTACGAGACGGAATGATCACGACACAGTAAAGGAACCGATATTTCGTCCCGAGCACCGTGGTCCACCCATAACAAAACACAGCTAATCAAGCGAATGTAAATAAACACAACCATTTAATCATAGCGCTCGTATGTGTTAGTGACATACCTAGCCGCAGTGGTGCCAGCACGGGCGTTAGTCGCACAATGGTAAGCTGCTCGTCCATATTCGTTATTGCAATTGATGATACATTTGCCATATTTGCTGCAATATGTCAGCAGGAACGTGATTTGTTATCGTTAAAAATTACTTCAAGCAATTCTACTGACTGTTTAGTGAACAAACTATTTTGAATGTTTCTTAAAAAGGGATTTCAAAATGTTGCACCAGTCCTGCTACGATATTTTCCTGAAATGGTGAACTGTCTCAATGGTGCTGCAAATTGAACTCAACTCTGAATTGTATTTGTGTTGTACGCTAGCACAACTCTTCAAATCAACATCCATCTCCCATCATAGCAATCCTTTACGTACTTTTTTTCACCATCACTTCGGCATCCTTCACCGGAAGGAGAAAAAAACACTCGCACTTGTTATGATCCACAATAATTCATGCTTTTATTCATACAGAGACCAGGTTTTGACAGCGGCCGTTTCACCAGCATCACGAGGGACACAATGGCATTGATGAATTCCTTGCGGATCGACGGGATTACAGTGTATCACTAGAATGTTCCATCGCGCAGCATTTAGTTGCCTCCCTTGTACTCACGGACGTGAGCAATGACCCAGATCGGGTAGGCAATCACTCCACCGAAGATGGCCAGGCCATGGACGGTTTTTTCCTGCAAACGAAAGAAACAGTTATTACGTAATGTAAAGGAAGAAAAACAAAAAAAAACGAAACGCAGTCAGATAGATCTTCTTCACGTGCACTTTTGTAATTGTTCAACAGTATGTTCCTGGCAAGTCAACCAACTTTTCAGAGAACTTACGTCCCGTCCCGGCAGGTAGGTCTGAGACGATTCCTTTGCCTGTTGTTGCGAAACACTTACCGCGAGGGATACGCGAACCTGGGGCAGGCTGCTCGACACGGAGAAGTACGTACGGCGCTGCAGGGCCTGGGCGGCGGCGGTGGCCAATC
Source organism: Anopheles gambiae (assembly GCF_943734735.2). NCBI lineage: Eukaryota > Metazoa > Arthropoda > Insecta > Diptera > Culicidae > Anopheles > Anopheles gambiae. Next base: position 54,028,883 of record NC_064601.1, read on the forward strand.
GCGGTACGGCGGCGTTAGCAATCATTTTCGTCAAATTGGAGTGCAAACTGTTGGATCGTAGACTGAAAGAGCAGCAAGAACGTGCAAAATTCAATGAAAATGCTTGAAGAGCAGCAGCCAATGTTTTCTTACCAACACGAAAGAACAATAGAACCTCGCTTATTCGGGTTCGGAACAGCCCGGATGAAATGTCATAAATAGCCGAAGTTTGACAATGTTCCACCGAACTTTGACAGCTGGCTAACATTCAGCTATTAACCTTGGCCGATACGTAGGAAATTCAAATTTTATCAGTTTCAAAGTGCACATCCACCCCAAAATCGGAAGGTAAATTTTTCCCAATCATATTCGACGAATTAGCAGAGTTTATCATCTTTGGCGGAATTTAAAAGCTTCGGTTGTAAAGTCTAGCAATCATCTGGTATACAGTAAAACCTTCGCTGTTAGTATTTGGATCGATTTCAAAAAGCGTTTTTATTTCTTTTCAAAAGAAATTATTTAATGTACGTACATAAATTGTCGTCTTTTTCCTTCTTATCTGGCTTGATTTACTTCCTCGACGTATGTTCTAGGTTTAAGAAAAAATCTGGATTCGATTTTTGTTCTTGGTTCTTTCGGTGTTTTTTTTGTTTGTTTTGCTATGTATATAATCGCCATTTCTTACATCTTAACAGCTCTCCGTACGAGCGTATGTGCTCTATTTGTCTCATTTAAATATCTGCTTGTTTCCTATAATGAATTTGCAATCGAGTTTAGCGTGTGTGAGTTGTTTGTTTGTTTGTAATAGGTTCTGTAGTTTCTTACTAGTCAACAATTAAAGAACGAAAACAGTCGATCAATGTCTTTATGGCGCAAAGATCCGTTTGCCTTGTGTAAGGTCTTTTCCCTCGCTAACTTAGGCTCGTTTCGGCTGCGTGTATGAATTTGGTTCTGCATTTTCGCGATTTATTACATCGTTTTTCGCAGATTCGCCAAAGATGAGAATCTTTGAACAGGCTGCGACGAAGTACAATAATTGTTAGCGCTACTAGTCGATACTGCCGTTGCACCTTTGATGTGCTCTTAATTCTCTAAATTGTACCGAGTATATGAGTCCTGTCGGCTTATCCTGTGGTCTTGTGAATTGTGTAACGGATTCTTTGCGCGGCCCAATACCACCTTGCTATGGAGATGTGTGTTGGTATTTCAAACTCATGCGGAATGGCTGATCGTTTGAGCTGATCGGTAAATACACGTTTGCATACTATTGTATAACTCGGTGATCACTGGAGAATTCGTTACGTGCAAGTGTGGTGATCGGGTACGTACGGTTATGGATCGTATAGACCTAGGTAACAGACTGTTTGCGCCACTGACTGCTTCCTGAGTTTGCATTGATTAGATTAAACAAAGATATTCATTGAGGATCGTTAGATACGACACTAGCGTTTACGAGCTGCGCACGCTTATTCACTGTTAGCTCCGGAGGTTTATGTTAAGTGTAACATGGCAGTGATGGAAAAACAATGCGAACAATGCTGCTCCGGTCACCACTTAGTCAAAGGGATATCACAAACATCATCCTCCGCACTCGGTAGTATTTGTATCATTCGTCGTTCTTCCAAAACTCGAATCTTTTAATGCAGCAGCAGTTCTTCTCACAAAATACAGCTAGCTCATCGTCTTCCAGCTCGGACAGGATGTTCATTCGATATTCTATCATGTGGTGCGCCACACTTCTGACTGAACGCACGCCTTCTATTTGATTGTTCTGATCGTTTTTTGAATCGTTTCATCATCTCAGCTATAAATGTGCGAATTATTATTCAACGTTCGTTTAACCTATTCATCACCTATTCATCATAGCCTGAACTAGTCGAGCAGTATGTTTTTGAACAAAAGTTGACGATCAAGTACAAAACACAATCAAATAACATGTTACGATCGTTAAGGATCCTATAGTACGTACGATCTAGTTTAACGTTCAAGCAAAATACACTGCATAATTTTGTATCGACCATTCTCGGTATTCGGTGCGTGTCTTGAGTTCTTCTGTTAAAGGTTCCCATAATACGGAGAAGCCACTTTGGCTCAATGTCGTACGCGATTGGTATGTTTTAAGGTAAGATTTGAAAACTTTATCCACTTCTGCAATCGCCTTCGATAGTTTAGAGAGTTTAACAAAGCTGACTAGGTTTCATTGACTGGCGGAAAGATTGGGAAAGGTGGGAAAGGAGGGCGCGGGGGGAGGATTAGGGATTTGGATGTTGATTTTTTTTTCTTCTACGATTGTTTGAATAGTCGCGGACCTCGGGGATGAAAGGGCAAAAAGGAGTAGTGCAATATCCGCAGAGTTTAGATAAAGGTACAAAATGTTTAAGTACGTGGCAAATTGTGTTCTTGGTTTGTCTATGCATGTTGATATTGTTTTCGATTTTTGTGTGTGTGAAACGTTCGCTAGACTATTCCCTATCGCCGGCCGACGACACGCTTGTTATACTATTAAGAATGCAAAATGTATCCTTCTCCGGAAAGCCTCATTACAACATTGTTTGCCTGTATGTCTCACTAACCCTGTACAGTGTATCCACCTCGTCTGCAATCGTAATAACAGGTGCATTAAGCAAAACTATTCAACCAAATCGCAGTAAAATAGTTTTAACTGCAGTTAACTTGTGCACAACGTGTATGGCGGTAAATGGTTTATAACATTCAATGTGGCAATTAAAAATGCAAACTAAATAACCATCTAATCGCTTGGATAAGTGTTTACTAATGTAAAACAATATTGTGTAAAATAATTCAGTCAAAAGTAATTTGTCGAACTGTAAATTGAAGATCACTTGGACTGAACAAAATCATACCTAATCGTAGTATGGCAATATCTAATATTAAGAGAAAATGTTAGTAATCGTAAGCGGAACATTAGTATCTTCTAGCATGAATAGAAGCTAATTTTTTGCATCTTACCTTAACGGAATGTGCAACACGGGGCTTTTGCTTTTGCGCGCTAATATCGCTTTGCGGTAGAATATGTCTATGGTCGTCGTTTGCTGTTAATCGCACCTATTTGCTTAATTTTCTATTATTTCCCTATTTTATCTGTTGTAAAGTACGTAACCTCGGGTGAGGAAAAACGACATCATTTCAATAGTAAATTGCTATCTAATGTTCTTCCTCTGTTTCATAAATCGTGTTTGAATCGATCGATGGCAAATAATAATCTTGTGTTGATCTACCTTCGAGGGTTTGCAGTTTCATATCGCAAATACAACGCTAGAAAACAATAAAACTATGTGAATGCTTTTAGAAACGAAAACTGCTTTAGCTTGTAGATGTAACGGAATTGTTTTTGCTGCGCCTTTTTTGCCCTCGATTAACACTGTGACGCGAATTCTGCCCATTTTAACATTATGATTCAGAAGATTAGCGTGACAGTAAAGGAAGAAAAACAAACCGAAACATTGGAATGTTTCACGATTGCTTAATTACGTGTTCTAGACTAACGTTTGGTTTGGGTTGTGTTGACTAGCATAACTGTTTCCTTATCCTGTAGAGCATATTACGATTGGATTGCATTCTGTTGCAATTCATTTGTAACTCTTTTTATACGACGATCGAACACAATGAACATAATGATTTGTTTAATCTGTTGCCTATCCGCTGTCGCTGCAATTAGAATCATCATCACATTACGGCACCGTATTGCATATAAACAGATACATTTTCTTAATCGAATGACTCACGAATGGAGTTTCTCCATGGATATTAAGCTTTAGCCGAATGACTCAAGGTCAACGATCGCATACAACAAAATGGTTTGTCAAAACAAAAGCTTGCCCCATCGTCCGGCGTGTATGCCACGGGTGTAATATTAATGGCCGGTTCAGATCTAATCCCAATCAATCGCAATAACAGTTGGTCTAGAGTGAGTAAATTCGAGAAAAGGATCGAATATTTACATTCAGCCGGCGCCGGAAATGGTCCAACCTAAACGTGAACGAACGCGATCTACAAAAGTATATTCTACATGGTTCCCACAAATGTTAAAATGAGTCGATGATGTCGAACGCGTTCGCAATGCTGTTCACCTGCTCCACCACTTTCCACTTGTACTTGAGCGCTTTCTCCGTGAACGGATCGTCCGTCTGAATATCGAGATTTTCGATTGTGTTCGGTAGCACGAGGCGAAACGCGTGCAGAAACATGCGTGGCGGCGACGTGTCGATTTTCAAGCTGTACGTGTAGTCTCCTACGATCACGTGGCCGATCTGCGAGCAGTGTAGCCGTAACTGATGCCGGCGACCGGTGATTGGCCGTAAAAGCACTTTGGTGACCGGCTTCCCGTTGTAGTAGCCTCTATCCAGCACCAGCACTTTCGTTATACTACGTCGTGGATTTTGGCATAGTTCATCCTCCAGGATGGTGCACATTTTTTTGCTTGTATCCTTGAACCGCACATCTTCGCCTGTGGGATCGTAAAATACGTTACATTAGAGCGCGGAAAAGCAATGGATGAAACACGATAGCGGTTTTACCTATCGCGATGTCGATTACTTCCTCGTCAAAATCGGTATGCCCGCGGAGCAACGCTAGATAGTACTTCCTGGCGCGCTGCTCCTCGAACACCTGGCACACTTCTTTGCAAGCATTTTTGTTCAGCGGAATGCACAGTATTCCACTGGTGGCAAAGTCAAGCCGATGAGCGAAGTAAAAGTCATGGGTGAGATTATCCTGCACGTATTCGGGAAATTGTTTCCGCATTATTGTTTGCACAGTTTTCTGCAATTAGAAACGATTACATTAAGTACTACAGTGCCGTGGCTCATAGGATAGAAGTAAACAAACCACCTTTTTTGTGTCATTTGAGTTTATCAGTAAATCGTGCTTCTTGTTGATGACCAAAAAGTTGCCACTAGTATACAGCACATCGACCGTTTCGTCCTTTTTCTTGTAATTGTTTCCCTCGCATAGGGAAAGGATGAAATTCACAAACCGATCGCATAGGACTAGGAAAGCTTTGATGATTTTTTCCACCAGTCCAGTGGAAAAGAACTGAACGATGCGGTCTACGATTTCATCTATCATTCTGAGGAATGCGTATAATCCGGTCACGGCACCCCGATGCACTTCGGGAGCAGGCTGATCAGCGGGTTATAGAAGAGAGATTGCCTGTTAGGTAGAAGCTACAGGATATACGCAATCGTTCAATACACTAGACGTTTGAGGCGTACAACAATACGGAACAAGCGAGATCGATGAGACCGACTATCTTGGAAGAAGGCTGCTCTAGCTGCTCGTTATTAATTCAAGCAGCATCACAGCGCTTGAAGCCTTCAAGGACCTCATTCGTACATCAGCCTCCCGATGGCTCCTGCTGGTCGGTGTGCTCCTATGACACTGTGCGCTGTGTGTTCCGCGAGTACGAAAGATTCTGGCACTTGGCGGAAGAATTTAAATCGCACCAGGACACCAAGATTCTCCTGTGTGCAGTGGAAAGAACGGAATGCGCTTTGTTTTGTCGACACTTTTCTACTCCATTAGCGATTTTTTATATGCCTCATTTGTGCAACAACAGTGTTGCTGTTGTGGTGCTAAACCCTTTCGGCGAAGGGAGCTTTCTTCCCGTTTGTCCACGACACACTTTCTTCACGGCACGGCACACACCTGCACCAGGCACCAAAATTGCTGGCAAAATTGCCCAAAATACACCAAATCCACGAAATAGTTAAAAATTTCAGGACCTTGCAGAACTCAAAATTGTCGAATTGTGTGTTTTTTTCTATTTTTGGTTTTCTTTTGATGTTGCTGTCAGTGCTGTCAGATAAAAATGTCATTTCTTCTTCACGCAGTAAATATGCTACTTGGGGCCAGAGTGACCAGAAACACCGATTTATCTGTGTTCCTATCGATTTTTGATATGCCTATCGATTCACAGATGATCACCCTAACACTACCGAATTTTCGTTTATCCAATCATTCATTTAATGACAGATTATGTAAGACTTGCGATTTTGTCATACGGCTGAATAAAACAAAATTCTGCCAATGTAATTATACAAGATTGTTGTAGCAACAAGCTCAAACGTTTGTTTTTTTTATCATTATTGTTATGTTCAAAATTGAAATTGATCAAAATAATCGCAATCGCAATTGAAATAGCTGCTGATAGCACATACGATAAATTCGCATATCGAAAATTACCGATAAAATTTTAACGCTCCTACCGAAACCCGCCAAAAACATCTGTCCACACTGCTTGGGACCTATCTGCTCGAGTGTAGGATAATTCGGGAAATTCGGGTCAAGCTGCAGAAGTGCACGGATATGGCGCGGCGCCAAGGAGGTGACAAAATGTTGCAGTCTTGAAAAATTTGGAAAAATAATTCTTGACAAAAAAGAGCTTTTCTCGGTACATAAATCAAATAGAAACGTACCTTTTTGAACTATTATTATTATTCATTATTATTCATAGCAATGGGTCGCAACTGCGTCAAATAGTTGTTTGTTTACACTTTTTCGCCAACGTCAAATTTTGTCAACTTTTGTCAACTTTATTTCCTGGCTACTCCAGGTTACGAAATATTGGCAAAAGCTCAAAAAAAGTGACAATGCCCACGTTTTGAAAAAAACTTGTCAGCGGTTTGTCACTCTCGTGGCTATGCGCCTATAAACGAGTCTGTATTGACATTCAGGTTTTGTTGTGATTCCATTTTCGTTCGGGTTGATTGCGTGTAAATACTTGTGCCGTGCGGTTAGAAATTTATAGTTTTATTTGTGGGTTTGATTCTAATCCGTGCTGGCGTATTAAAACTTTCAGTCGGGTTCGTTCTAGTTGTGGCAAGAGCATTAGCAATTCCGGTACAGCTTTTGCACATCTGGTTCGATTTAGTGTGTGAGGACAAAATATGTGATGCAAAGACCGCACTCTCAATTCAAATGCAGTTTTGCCGGAAACCCTCGTGCTGCTAAATGTAAAAGATATTTGAAACGACGTTTGAGTGATCAGATTTTTAATTTATCAGATTTTGAGCTAGTGCTCGACAATTCCGATAACTTTAGGAGGTGATTTTTAATCTAGTCTTTTTGATGTAGTCCACGTGCTTGTGTGGTGGTTTGTTGGTGGAGCATGCACAATTGCGGTCCGGGTAGTTTGAGCGCGAAAAAACCCACTAATAATCATACGGGAATTCGAGCAGAAGATTTACAGCCAAAACGATGCACGTTTTCTTTCCTTTGACAGCACCGCTGTGCCGTGTTTGATTAGCATTAGAGAGTGTGCGGAAAGTGGACGAGCGTCGTCACGATAAGAAGTGGGTGCGTGCGCTGTCGCAAAGATGATGATGTTTTGTACCTTAGGTGGTCGATGGGAGTGCTTCAACAAAGCACTGTAATTGCAGGGAAAGTAATCGTACTCCGGTTCAAATCGGTGATTCGTTGCGTGTGTGTATAATGGCTAGCAGCAAGTGGTGCAGTGGTGTTATCGCACGAGCGCTCTCGTTTCCTTGAACCCGATTCGGTGGTTAAAAAACAACTGTGCTCTAAAATCGCAAGGCGTGGGCGCGGGGGGTGGGGTGCAAATAAAATCCCCCTCGGAAAACATAACACTTCCAGGCAGAAGCAGGCCCTCCAAAGCATGCTTTCCAGCAGTCGCTGTAGAACGGTTCCGAGCGTTCCGATCCACCGCGTTGGAAGTGAATCCATCCGGTCTGTGGACAGCGTGATGCCCAAGGACGAGATTGGTGGACTGAACGGTGCAAAGGGCGCTTCGCTGGTCGCCAACATCGGAAGTTAATGCATAGGTATGTATGGTGTCATCCTGTGGGAGTCGAACCGTGTGCGGGCGGCATAATGATACACATTAGATTAGGCACATGACCTTCGCTTTGATGTGCTGAGTATGGGACCATTTGGGTCAGGGGCAGAGAAAAAAACCCCGAGACAGGAATGATACAGATCGAAGTAGCTTGCCTCAAATCATGCGTGACGGGGCAAATGTATGGTGCTTATGTTTCGCGTTAAGAAACCATGACGACGACGGGCATGTAGCATTTGGTTTTATTAGTAGCTGTAGTGGCTACATAAGGAAATTGTTTCCAATGAACCATTTTGCATTCAAAGAAATTGTATTGGAAAAATACAACTGGCCCTCGCGATAATAGAGCTGTCGAGGTTTTTTTTTTGTATGAAAGGTATGCTAGCTGTGATAACATTCGTCACACATGTTATCTTCGGACACGTAATATGATACCATGTCGATTTCATTGTATTAAATCATAGAATGATACAGCGCTATTGGTTCATGGTGCTACTTTACTTTTATTAGATCGTATTCAGGAAATGTGAGGACTGTTGTGATTTTTATTTTGGTGAAATTTCATTAGAAATTTGACAAAAAAAAACACGAGCGAATGGTTGTTAAAATTACAACACTTCAGTATTTACTCAAGATGGTGAAATTCTATGATGCCTGTCGACCAAATAAAAATGTGTCCGCCAATGTCATATTTTTTTCTTCTTTTGAGTATTATAATTTATACGCATAGTTTCGCATACTAGTGAAGGTATTTCAATGAAGAAGTACCATATCTTTTATATCACCATTGTGCAAAGCTTACCTAGAGCCGGCAAGTATAGGAATGATTATCGATTTTCTCATCATGCCAAATCTGCTTCTATCCTGGGAGTGGAAATGGCATTTCTCGTACCGGAAAATGGGGCAGAGGACGGTCGGAGAACGCGAACCATTAAAATGGGACTATTTGAATGCAAACGTAAAAGAGTTGAAACCCCCACTCCCACTGGAGAGTCGGACGCATCTTAGTTCCCATCTTAACGGCGCCGTTAATGGTGACGCACGCCTCGTACATCCCAAAAAGCCGGGCGGTAGTGAGAATGTGAAGCATTTGTTTGGGTCGCTACAGATCGATTTTTCTTCCAACAATATCAGCACAACCACACACATTCGAGCGGAGATAGTTTCACGCAACAAAATTGTCAAAGTAATGCTAGTAATAGTAAGCAAACGATTGCACATGTTTGAAGCGTGTGGACGGTCATGCGGATGGCGGCAATATTCTATTGAATTTAATGGTTTATTGTTTGCTGGTTGACGAGGGGGAAATCTTGTAGTCAAACTCGTTTTGCTACATTTGATTCAGCTCCAGCTGGTTGGCAGTAGTAAGACAACCAAACGTCACCCATGATGTCATGTGGGGTAATGTGAGGGTGCAAAGCAAAAAGAAACACACTCACAGAAGACTTGCCACAGCTAATGATTGATAACTTAAATATCATGCTTGGATACGCACTCGACACTCGGCATTTGAGGTGTAAATTTGCGAGTCGTTTAGATACACTTTATTTCACAATTATAATAAAAGTAATGTAATGGTTCACAGGTGTGCTAGACACTTTTCTATCAAGCTTACGTACGGGCAAAGCCGTATTTGCCTGGGAAGGAGGAGCGCAAGTCATCCTTCACGATAACAGTCATCCCCTGCGAGAGCACATGTTCCGGTGAAAGAGTAGTTCTGGTCAGCAGTCAGGGCAAGCTATGAATGAACCGCGGTGTTGCCGAGAGAGCTTGGCGAGCTGGGAGAGCTTTGCCGCCTGCTGCTTGTGTGCATGTAGTATTGGTGGTTGCTACAACTTTACTCACGATTTTGCGTAAAAAGCGATGCGTTTATTTGACGATTTGAGTCGTCTCGCGCTCCACTTTGGGCGAGCGCTTTGGCAGAGGCTCTCTGTATAAGTTGCTCAACGCACCCCGGCAAAGAAAGCCAGTCGATTGTTGACAATTCGCGGGTTAGCATCGCAGCAACCGTAGTACGCGTCCGTTGAAACCGCCCGACCGGCGTTTGGCTCTGGCGCGGAAGTGCTGGCTCGGAAGGTAGTGAAGGTAGTGATTTGTTTTTGGTGATTGGGATTACTTTTGCACCGTGCACACACCGGTGGGCAAAACACACAAAATCATTCCAGGGCAGATCATTTTCTATGGCGTATGAAGGCAGCGTAGTGCAACGTGCGTGACATAACCAAAAGTGCGTCTAGTTAGTAGTTACGAGGGCGGGTGTCCCAGAACCACGTTACGCGATTATGAACCGTTGTGAAATTGGGCTGCCGGAAGGAACCAGCGGGAACTACTCACACGACAAGCACGAAGAAGTCGATAACATTGCAATACGTTAGCAATGTTTGAAATTATTCCAGACTGAGGCTTCGTTATATTTTGTTTTACAATTAGCATCGGTGACAGAATTGTTTAGGTTGTCGATATAGTACCGTGCACCATGCTTCGCCCTCGTTAATGTGACAGATTCTGTAGTAGGCGATGATATGCACAGTCGCGTAAAGAAACCAGTTGAAGTATATTTATGCGCAAAACCAAAACGGTCTCACTCTCTCATTGACCCATTCTAACTGCGGAGTCATTTTTTCTTTGTTTTGCTCAATGTGGTTTGGGTGTTTATTGTGGTGCCTTGTTATGTTATTCGATAGTCACCCGTGTTAGCCGTAAGTGTGCTGATGGTGGCTAATTTCCAAACATTGTAAGCCGGTGCTCCAAATCCAACTATGCGTCATAACGTTTGCTAAGAAGTTGATGGTGTTTACGAGAGTTGAATTTCCACCACGCGGTCCTTTTAAATTGTTAGAGCAATTATAATCACAATGCCTACCAGATCTATTTCTACAAATATTTTAGTTTTCGATTCATTCGTGGTTTGTAAAGTGTTTGCTCGATAGTGATCTTCAGCCATCAATCAACGATCGTCGAACATTTGATGCCTGAAATTTTGAACTAAGCTTATGGTATAACATTTTAATAATTTTGGTATCTAGATTAAACAACTGACTTTTAGTTAAAACTTCCTAGTACATGGTGGATCGTTCTTGTCTCAGTTTTGACGTAACACATGTGCGCGATGTGTAGAGCTTAAATACTAACTCACATTCCGATAGTGACAATGTTGCTTTGTTTGGTTGCGCAAGCAAAAATCTTCTTTCTAATTTGTCATGTTAATTGATATTGATTATTATAATTTTTTTTAATTGAAAAGCCTATCATCAAAACAACATTTTTTAATACGTCACATTGTATTTACTTCTGAGGGACAAATTTTTCACAAAGACAAGACAAATTGTTAACGGACTTTGCGACCCTTGATTTGGCGAACCGTGTCGCGTCGTTGCGCATTTGACGGACATGAACGATAAGATTTACCGGCCAGCCGTGGATGGCGGGAGCATTAGGGTGCGTGATAGAGGGAAACGCGGAAGGGCGGTTATGTTCCAAGCGGCAGAAGAGCAACGTTATCAGGCCGCCGTTGATAGATAGAACGGGAAGCTGAAGGCTGATTTGGTCGTACGATCATCGTACATGCATCGATCAATACAAAACTATTCGAACCCGCTCGTTGAAATTCCTTCCATCATTGGGTGCGGAAATGGTTTCACAATCGATTTAAACACCATCTAATCGGTTGTTAAATTGTTTGCCGCATTTTTGACAATCTTATCAAGTTAGATGTAGTCAATGAAGGGAATGTAGGTATACAGGCTTGCAATGGTTACCAAACAAGGAAGGAGAAATCAAGTTTGGTAAATGTGTCGGGCAGTTTAACCAATGAACTAACATTCGAACTATTATTGATCAGGTTGATTTAGTTTTTTGTCCTTTTTGTTGTAGCGTGACTTACCTTGAATATAAAGCTACTAACTTTGTAGCTATTCACCGCTGCTACATACGTATATGGACGTAAATTAAAACCTTGCTGGAGATAAACTATCGATTGTCGCGTTCGCTTCTGTCTTAATGTATTCAGTATTATTCGATTGATTTATACAACAACCTTCGATAAAAAAATCGAAGGATAACTTCTTCATCTACCAATGCGTGTTGAAACTATCACAAACAATCGATCTTTATTCTTCAAACAAATACGGCTTCACTATTTGAAAATGAATGTTAAACGATTTCGAATATGCTAAAGTAGAATTCCACTAGCGTATTCGTAAATGTAAGAAGCTGGTCGAAATTTAACAGAAAAGAGACGAATGTTGCTCAAACGCTCAAAGTATCTATAAGCAAAACAAACAACAACATATACTCAAGAAACTTGCTCAAAAACACTTCTAAGAAACACTTCACATAAGATCTTTGCTTCCGGTGGAACTCCGGTGAAACACGACGATCACTTTAGCCGATCACGTATGGCATTTTTTGTAAATTTTCTCACGCTCTCTATAGCGATCTCGTAAAAAATGTGTTTATGTTTCTGGTTTATTGCGCAAACGTCTATAAAAAAGTATCATCCGACAGTAAATCAAACCGATAAGAAGAATCGTCCAGCGGCGGGGGCCTGCTAATTAGCATCGGAGGTTTGCCGGGCGGGTGAGAGTGTCTGTGTACGTGTATGCACGCGTGTGGTGGGCTCGAGGCGGCGGTGTCGTGTCAAGAAAGCCGGCTTTTGGTTTGGCTTTGGTTTGGTGTTCCTCCAGTTGAACAAACAACTTTTTGCCAACAGGCTCGGCAAACCTCGCCGATCACTTCTTCCTCTCTTCTGCGGGCAAATGTGACGCAATTCCAAATCCTCGAAAGCACAGCCTGTGTGTGACACGCCACCCCAAACGCTTTCGCACTCTTCCTTCTGTTCTTCCCTTTCCGGACTGGATGTACTTTTACACAATTCGAGTGATCCACTGTGTGTGTGTGTGTGTGTTCCCCCTCCAAAGCGGCCCCCAAAGTGGTTTGTGAAGGTCAACACGTTGATCGTGCATTTGTTTGCTGCAGCAAGTGTTGCGGTTCGCTTTCGCTACAATCAGCTCTCGCGGGGCGCTACAACCCTTTTCGGCGAGAGAAGGTTCTTCCGATCGGTGCTCGATGCTAATGCTATGTAAATGGGAAACGTAACAAACACCGAGCAAACCGGTATCCGTAGCTGGGCACACAAAAACAATCGGAAAAGGAAAGAAACAAACAAAAATGCACATTCACCATCTCCCTCCGCCCTGGTACGGCTCCACCAGCACCAAAACAGACACCACCCGGCTTTCGTTTGCTTTCCGACAGTTAGTAAAAGCTACTAAAGCCGGTTCTCCACAAATCGTACGCACACGAATAATAAGAAGAAAATGAAAAGAGCTAAAAAACCGATTCGCAACCGAAGGAGGCTTTGCTTTGCGGTGCAATGTGCTCCGTAAGGTCATCATCATGCTTGGTTAGCTTAGTGCCCATAAACGTACTCAAGTTGTGTTTATTCCTAACCAGGGCAGAAGCTCTTCAAGAAATCAAATATAAAAAAAATGTATTCAGGTTAGTGTGCGTTTGTGTCAAATGATAAGAATGCGGGGAGAGGGGTGTGAGAGGCAACGCGGGCTGCTGGCGTGCGTTTGTTCTTCTTCGTCTATTCTGGAGCATGCTAAATGCACGTTTGCGTGTGGGTTGCCAGTAAAGTGTCGCTAATGTCCCGTCAAGTGGTCTGTTGACCGCATTTTACTTTTAATTCCGAGGCACGACGAATATGTTCAAGATGCTTAAGTTATGTTGGTTGACAAGCAAAAACAAAAAATCTATACAAAATATGTGCAACTTTTGCATCACATATTTTTGAATCCACCCAAACCAAGTGACTTTGGCGCCGGATAGACGGGTACGGATGAGCCTAGTACCATAGCCTCCCCCTTTTGTGCTTTGTCTCGGGATCCACTTTTCGCAACTTTGTTCGCATCGTTATTGTTCCCCCGTGTGCCCTATGAAGGGGGTGTGTAGTGCACACAAACACACACATATATATATATATATATATATATATGCAATAAATCATCCACTGCAGCTTCTTTAGCGGGATGGGAGGCTGTTTTTCGTACCACCAAACACGCCAGCGGTTTGATGACGACAATTCACACTACCCTATTAATGGTGTGTGCTAAAAGCCGGTCTCTTTCCTTTGCCCGATAAGCGGTTATTTCTAAACACAACACTAATCAGCTGGGTACATCTGGCCGCCACGAGTTTAGTCTGGCGGGCGGCCGAATTTCAGATTATCTAGCTTTTCGATCAAGAAGCTTCCACGGGATATAGGGCGGAGCAGTATCTCTGCGCCCACCGGAAGTACGGTTGCCTCTGACGTATCGTGGAAGATTCGCGATTGCCGCGTATTGCACACCGCACAAGTGCTCGGCATTGCGGTGAGTTGATTCACGATCGTCTGGAAAAATCTCGGCTGGTGTAATTTGTCAACTCATCTCTACCATTAAATACACACAGAGATACGTGATCTTTTCGCTAACAATCGAATACCATGAAGATTCCAGGGAAGATTCCAAAGGAAATCAGACCATTTACAGAACGGCATTATCTAAACCTGATTGTTCCACTATGAAAGGGTATTTACTCTATGATTATCATCATCACATAGAGTGAGCCTTATGATCTCCCGACAAATAGATCACAATTGACCAGAACGTCCGTTGGGTGTGTGTAAAAGCTTTTGGGGAAAAACTATTAGCAACAGGTATATAGTGCATATCAGAACAGTTGATTAGCACCTGCGTTGGCAGTTCCAGAGTGATCGCGATGATTGTGTAAAGGTGATAGACATCATTTAAGCTGTGTTCTTATGTTGCTTTTCTGTATCATTTTAAGCTTATCAATTACGGTTAAAGCTAGTGTTATAGTTTAAACAGTACAATATCAAACGGTGTATTTTCCTGTAATTCTATTTGTTTTTATTCAATAATAAGCTGACGGTCCCCTGGGGGGTCCGGTGCTACAGTCGTCAACTCGAACGACTCAATAACACGCACGTAATGGGTTCAAGCCCGGAATGGGCTCTGCAGTAAGGACTTTGACTATTCGGCTAAGTGGCAATTGAATAAAGTCTTGAAAGCCTGTATAGGCTGGCATGTCCGCGTAGGCCGTTTACGCCAAATAGAAGAAGAAGAAGCTTAAAAGAAGAAAATTACACAAGAAGAAAACAAAAATGAATGTAAGTAAAAGTACATAACAAAACAATAATAATGATATGTACTAGGAAAAAACAGTAAAATAACAAAATTTCATGAGCAAAACAAAACAAAACAAAACAAAATTCGATGAGTTTCAAAGTTTAAGATCGGCTCGTGCGACTGTTGTAAAATGTTACACGAACCGGCTCCTGTAAAGGAAGGACGCACGTGTTTGGATTCTTACTAGATTTGTCCCGCGTATCAAGGAGTCCCTCTCCCGGAATTTGTTAGGTAGGAATTTGTTTTTGTTAGCTCACTCAAGACCGTACCCGTGGCGTTATTTGGATAGATTTTCAATAATTGTTGAGTATATGGTTAAGTGGTACAAATAAGTCTAGTTAGTAAGTCTATATTAAGCTGGTAGGATGGATACATCTTACCCTCGTTTTACTGAAAATTAATATTTTAATTTTATTAATTTTAATTTTAATTTAATTTAATTTTTAATTAAATTAATTTAATTTAATTTTTTTTATTTTATATATTGCGATAAATCAACACAAAAGCTTCAGTGATGGAATTCTCACTAATAACCAAATTTAACACATTGAATTAACTTTTCCAAGCTAGAACTTCACTTAACATCGGTACATTTGGCTGCGCGCCTTGCGTGTACACCTTAGCACAAATAAATTGTTTCAAATTGCATGCTATTAGCTAGAAGAGCAACAGACAAATAGTAGCAGCATCCATTATTATCTGGTCATTTCCACCAATTTGGATGGCTTTGCTTGCACAACGCATGATAGGGGGGAAGAGTGTACTGTTCTGCCAACAAACATGGCACAGTCCGTCCAGCCACTTGATCATTTCTCGCCTATTTGTCAACATGTAATTGTTTTACAATTGTTGTGACGTGCGCCATACCAACCATGCGGTGATAATTACATGCAACTACGGTTCCTATGGCAATGTGTCTCAGCTCGTTTATTTGTTCCCACCCAAGCAACCCATTCTTCTGCGAGTGCATTCTGTGGGTGCGAAGTGTTTGCAAAAATGCATTACCTTGCATATCGATTGTCTCGTATTGTGTAGGCAGGCGGAAGCGTAGCTTACCTGAATGTTAATTGTCGTGCTTTAAAATGCGTTCGTCACTTAAGCTATAATGTTACCTGTTAGCCGTTTGCCTGTTTGCGTTGTTTTGTTGTTCGCCGGG
Source organism: Anopheles gambiae (assembly GCF_943734735.2). Lineage (NCBI taxonomy): Eukaryota > Metazoa > Arthropoda > Insecta > Diptera > Culicidae > Anopheles > Anopheles gambiae. Next base: position 54,045,027 of record NC_064601.1, read on the forward strand.
GTGTGTGTGTGTGCGGAGCCCCTCTGTGTTGTTTTCTGTTGACAAACGTTTCCAGTGCCATGGCATGCCATGACAGGCCATCCGGGGGTGTATCATCCTTGCAGGGGGACGTCAATAGACGGTGGGTAGCACGTGAGTAACGGTCAGCTGCATAATGGCTGCATATGATTGCATTTCAAACGGTCAGCAAGTAAGTGGTAGGATGAACGGGGGGCAATCAAGGGCGAAGAATTATGATTACCATTCGGTACTGTTCTAGGGTGCTTCCTACGCATTTTTCATGTCAAACAAATGTAGGCATTACCAAAGCAAGTCGTCAACGCACGTGTTTAGGATAGTGTGTTCGGTGGAAGAGTGTTATTTACAATGAGGTGTAAACATGGAGATCAAAAGCAATAGCAAATGGTTGTTAAATATTTGTGAAAAGAAATTTAGTTTACATTTTTTTTACTGCAAAATGGACCACGTGATATACATTTTTGTGACGATTTTGTTGTACACTGTACACGCGTATGTGTAAAGATAAAGGGGCAGGATAGTCGTGCAACGGAATTCTTGAAGCTACAGTGAACCCTCTCTTATTTGAGAATAAGAATAAGATGAATAAGAGGGGTTTTCAAATTACAGAGGTTGAAAGTGAATGAAAGGTCCATACAAACAAGAAAGAGACAGAACATTTAGTAGCCTTAACTGTTGCTATAGGAAACTGCGAACAGAATCGCTAATTTGAGCATACATCTTTCAATAACCATGGCAACACCATACTCAAATAAGAGGGACACAGATTTCAGAGGTTTTCCAAATTAGAGGAACAAAAATGTACTGGAAATCAAGGGACTGTGCAAAATGTTCAAATAAGAGAGGTTTTTCAAATTGGAGAGGTGTCAAATAAGAGAGGGTTCACTGTAGGGGAAGGTAGGTAAAGACGGACACTGCGGGTAAGATGGACACTTCTCATAAATGCATGAAAAAGGTAATTTTCGAGTAATTCAACAATGTAGAATCCAAACTGATGGTAAAACAACACATTTGAGAACATTTTTGGCATAATATATATAAAATTGGTTAAATCCACGAACAAAACAAATTTTCAATCATGTGCACCCTTGTCATGTGCATCTAATTTGACTACTGCCGATCTTAAGCTCTACAACTTGTATTGTTTATATTTCCGGAAGTTTTATTTCATGAATGAGTTGTCGTGATCATTAATGAAAAAACTGGCGAAAGAACGAGGGTAAAAGCAATACAAAATATTGTTTTCTGGTGATTTAAACATTCTGACATCAAAGCGGGAAAGACGGACACCTTGTTGTAGGGAAAGATGGACACCGAATTTATTGATTTTTTTACTTCTTATATCAATTGGTGATGAATATATTTCTTCAAATACCTTAAAAAAGGGTAATCCGATGCTATAAATCAATCAGTAACTAGAGAAAGTATTGAAATAAGCGAGAAATGAAACACCGGTCAAAATAGTAGCCATTCGTTATGCTATTACACGCTCGACGCTGATGAGGCGCTTCACGAAATCCAATATCTTCTCACGACTTGGACAACTTTAAGCAATAAAAAGATGAGGCATTTATACGACATTGTTCAGGAATAGATGAGAAATTCTATTGGATTACAAAAATCAAATGTTGAATTTTGACATGGAGGAAAATGGATTAAACTATTAACAAGTCCCCCCTGAAAACTGGGGTCGTGGACTTTTTGCGGAGTAATTTTCTAAAAGGAAGTTCTAGACTGTTGTTCTGTAAGCTGGAGCAACGTCAGCTGTAAGTGCGCGATATGTCAATAATGCTTTAGATGCTGCATTATACGATATATTACAAGCGCCGTTTACAATTCCTAAATTCATGGCTGAATGAATCGCCGTTGCAATAGACCAAGAATTGGTTTATAAACGTACCAGGACGTGGAAAGCGATAGAATTTGTTAAAATATTGTAAAACTCTTCACTTTCTAACCTTTTCTACAGGTGTCCATCTTACCCTTCATGGTGTCCATCTTTCCCGTATCAGGTGTCCGTCTTACCCGAACATTTCAAAACTGCACGAAAAAAAACATGTTTTTCATTCATGAAAAAAAACGCAAAAATCGATGGAAACTTAAAATTTTTAACACATTTTTCTGATAAAACATGAGTGTAAGATAATGTATGCACATTTTTATGGTCGTTGCACTTATATATCCCTAGATTTTTACCATTTCCCTTAACGTGTCCGCCTTTACCTACCTTCCCCTATATTACTATAGTTGTTGTTGTTATTGTTGTTGTTGGGACGATTCCGGCATCAGGTTGATTCTCAGCACTCTCAGCACGCAGTTATATGGACTTATGATGCCACAAACACAACAAGCCCAACAGGCTTGCGATGGTCGGAACAATCGATTTGTGATGACTTCTTAATCGTTTCACTCTTACTCGATAAAGCATTTTAATGGATTCAATTAAGAGCTGAGAAACCCTCCAGTGGGAAGGAAAGTCGACGTCCACGACGACGATGATGATGATGATTGGAGCAGATAGGGATAATGTTGGATGTTTGGGGTGTTATGGGACCATGCAACCATGGTGGATCGGTCTTTATTTTTGTCTCTACGCATGGTGGTGGTTCCCGTTCCCGTTCGCTACCCGTTTAATTCCCGGCGATCGCGAGGTCATAATCATTGATATTGCATGGGTTTTCGATGTCGATGCTTCCCACTCGTAGATATGCCCCTATATCTCAACCGAGCCGGACCAAATTAATTGGAACCATATTAAAGTGTCGTCCACAAGGACACTCGTGTGCTGTGGTAATGGCCCGGCCCGGCCCAGCCGTTAGTCATTTTTCCCGAGCAATTAGATGCGGTTGAGGTTGAGGGTCTAACATATTGAATCGTTTCGTTTGTTTGTAGAGACGCTGGTTGATTTGAGAGAAAAGAAGGAAAAAAGTATGCCGGCGACTGACGCGCTTCTCGTGATGCGTGACGGCGGGAACCATTTGGTGACATCTAGAAACTATTATGCTTTATTGTGAAATCGATCCATTATGGCGATGAACAAGAAGAAGAGTTGAGAACCGTTTTTGGAATGTCGTTTATGACTGTGGCCTACGAGTTTGAATAATCCATATGTGATGATATAGTTTTGTTTGGAGGGTTTGAGAAGAGATCGTTCATGTTTATGCCTGATGCGTGAATTGTTGTTATCGTACCTTTTATGTTTACTTTTGACTATTTTTTAAATTTTTTTTTATTTATACTTATATTTATACTTTATTAAATTTTACTGTTAGTGGATAAATACAAGGTTGCGATCATGTTAAAAGCGCTTTAGTTTGTCATTATATTGAAATTATGATAAAATGTTCAATCATAATATATTAAAACTAAAATGGTTTGTTGTTTAATAATCCACTGTATCCCATACACATTTTCGATATCAATATAGCTTAATAAATACCAGTGTGGAATGTAATTGTTTCCCCCATTTTTACTCCATTTCTAACAGATAATACCATCACCATTCTGCTTGCTGCTGCAATACTGCCTAGCTGCTAAACTTCAACTACTGCCCTGCAGCGGGAAACAGAACGACCCATCATCTTCTGCCCACTGGCGCGCATCCCGCTTGTTGATACCCGCTGTTAACGTTTGCATTCCGCACTGTTCGACGGTGTAGTAGTAGTGGTGGCCAAATGAGTGTTCGACAGGGAGTAAACTTGCCTGCAATTGTTGAATGTGTAGTGATCGACAGGATCGCATTGGATGCAGAGTAGCGTGGTGCAGCCGTACCCCACCGAAAACGCTGACCGAGGTGTTGACCAAGTGCCGTGTTCGTGAGGAGAGCCGGTGGCATATACAGCAACCTTTTGGCCAATGCAACCAACGCGACCGGCGGTTGTGTTTCGGTGTTTAATTCACCGGCCCGTTCTGTTCCTTTCTTTTGGAGTGGTTAATTTGGATTGTTTGCTTTAAGCGCCTCATTTCCGTATCCCATTTGTTGTTTGAGTTTGCCGAAAAGTTTAGTTACAGTTTACAATTTATTATTGCATTGCGTCGTTGTACTTTAAAAACTGTGCGTGTGTGTACTGGAGCAAGCCACCATAATCAACACACGCCGTATTTGGTTTGGTTATGCGCGGATTGAGCCATTTCTTTTGCCATTAGGCACGCAACACGTCGCATTTGTTCATTATTTGTGCTCGCAATTGTTTTAAGTTTGTTGTGTTTGGATGGGTAGAAACTCGCTTAGAATGGATGAGAAGGAAGTGAACTTTTTGCCGAAGCCGAAGATACCGAAGGTGGGATGCTTCCGTGCGATCTGTGGTAAGTTACTTTCCCGTCGATGGTGTAATGTGCCCCAGTCCTTTATGTCGTGGGGGGGGGGGGGAGGGTGGTGCAAGGGTTATGTGATATGTTTGTCCATCATGCGTGTATTCCCAACTAACAAAATCGACATGCTTTCTCGATCCTGCCTAATAGATCGGTAAACCTGAGAGAGCGAGAAAGTATGTTGATTTTGTCGCTTGGGTGATGTTGCATTTCAATCATCCATACTTCATTTCCCATACTTTCATCCACAAGCGCACTGAAGGTTACTGGAGACACTAAGTGGGATTATGTGCGTTTTCTGAAGAAAAACAGAGGAAGTTCGGAATAGTTTAGCAAAACAAATTCGACAATTCTGGAGATACACGGTATCTATTTTCAAATCGCCGAACAAAGGCAGTGCGCACAAGACGAAAACGGGGATAACATTACGGCATTAACTTTGAATATCAGCGTGTATATCTGTGTGTGTAAAATGGAATCGGCACATGTTCATGTTCGCGACAAAGGTTAGCAATGTTTCTTGTTTCAAGGTGCAATGATTGCCCGGTGTGGAGACTAACAAACCGACTTTAATATTTGTAGTTTGCGCAAGGTAGTTACACTGGGGAGTTTTGTGAGCATAATTAGCATGAAACGGTTTATACTAATTGGAGGGGTGGAAATGATCTGTAATCTGTCTGTGGTTGACAGTCTGAGAAAAATGCATGTCTTCATGATTCTCAATTCTTCACTAACTTGTATGCTTTAGGTACTGTTCGTAAACGTTTGGGGAAAACGATTCTCGATCGGTAAAGTAGAACCAAATTAACCCATTCCTACTGACACAACGATGTAGTTCTAAGATAACAAATCCTTATTGTGTGACTGCATTCTTTTACATGATTAATTGAAACAAACGTTTGATAACTTGTATGTAGTTCGGTATACAGTGATAGTAGTAACGTTATTTTCCTCCCACGCCCACTTTCCACTCTCTCAGATCGCATCCCAGCCCGGTTGGTGCTGTACTTCCTGTCCTGGTCCGGGTTTCTGGTGTCGTTTGTAATGCGCAACGATATCAACTTTGCCCTGGTGGCGATGGTGCAGGATCCGAGCGCGAACACAACCGGCAGCGATCACTGTAACACGCTCGTGAACGATGTGCCCTCCCTGGAGGAGGGCGACAACTACAACTACACGCTGTCGGTGGCCAACGCTACCACCACCGTGCTGCTGGACGGGCCCGCGTCCATCGACGACATCAAGTTTGACTGGGACTCGACCGTGCAGGCCGTCATCAAATCGTCCTTCTACTGGTGCTACGTACTGTCGCAAGTGGTCGGAGGCGTTGCTACCCAGTACTTCGGCACGAAGAATGTGTTCGGATGGTCCCAGTTTCTGACGGCGGCCTGCAGCTTGCTGATACCGCACGCGGCCGATCTGCACTACGGTGCGGTGATTCTGCTGCGCTCGGTGCAAGGCTTCGCCAGCGGGCTCACCTGGCCAGCCATGTACGCGATCGTGGGCTACTGGATACCGCCGGTCGAGCGGAGCCGCTTCATGAGCAGCTTCCAGGGCTTCAGCATCGGCATCGGGCTGACGTACCCGCTGTGCGGGTTCATCATTGCCCACTTCGGGTGGCGCCAGGTGTTCTACACGACCGGCACGATCGGCATGGTGTGGTGCGTGTTTTGGTACCTGCTGGCGTACAACACACCGCAGGAGCATCCGCGCATCACGCCCGAGGAGCTGGAGTACATCGAGCTGAACGTTAGCGAGGACATTAAGAATGGGCAGGGCATGCGGGTACCGTGGCGCCGCATCTTCACCTCGATGCCGGTGTGGGCCATCGGGCTGACCACGTTCGGGCGCATCTGGGTGCACTACACGTTCATCATGTCCGGGCCGGAGTACATGCAGAAGATCTTCTGCTTCGACATCCAGCAGAACGGACTGCTGTCCGGTGCGCCATTCCTCTGCTCCTATCTGTCCTCCGTGCTGTTCTGCTACGTGGCGGATCTGCTGATGGACAACAAAACGCTGACGCTCACCAACGTACGCAAGCTGTTCACCGCCCTGTCCCAGATCGTGCCCGGCGTGTTGGTGCTGCTGGTCGGGTACCTCGGCTACCAGATCGTGACAGTGCTGATACTGTGGTTCATCGCGGTCACCTTCATCACGGCGTCGTATGCCGGCGCAATGGCCAACATCGTCGATATTGCCCCGAACCTGGCCGGACCTGTGTTGGCTTTTGCTCAGACCATTCATATGACGGCTTCCTTCTTACAGCCACTTGTGACCGGCTTCATGGTGACTGATTCGGTAAGTACGCTTGCGATGTTCCTCGTAATTGCGCAACAAATAAACAATATCCTCTTCTGCATTGCTTGTACGTACTTCCGCAGCAAAACATCAACCAATGGCTGCACGTGTTTGGCGTATCGTCGGTGGTGGCCATCAGTACGTACCTAATTTACCAGGTGTTTGGCACGGCCGAGATACAGTCGTGGAACTATCCGGTGCCCGATCCGGAGGTAACATCCTCAGACGATTCGGCCGTCATCGCCAACCAGCCAATGATAAAGGTGGAACCAGGACTTAAGTTTGACGACGACGATGACGAGGACGATGACGATTGAGGAGCCAGCCTGCACGCGGTTGCGGCGCAATAGGATAGGAATATCGTTCTTTCTGTGGCACTTCTGTGACAACAATTATTAACACTTAACGTACGTTTAGCCAAGTTACTTGTATGGCAAAGTGAAGGAGTGAAGGAGGTGCAACAAAAATTCCACTTAAAATGTAATTTAACCAGAATTGGTACGCAGTGCAGGCGGGTGGGCGGGAGATGTGTGTACCATGCTGGAAGCAGAGAAACATGTGATTAATTGAATAAGCGACGAAGCGAACGGATAAGAAATCAACGTTGAACAGATGGGTGTGAAATGAAACAAGAAATCAGGGAAAACATAGAATGTGGCAGTTGTACGTGTGTACGTGTATGTGTGGATGTGTGTGTATGTATGTGTATGTGTGGATGTTGATGCAAAAGCAAGCATCTCTCTGTATGCAGGAATGTACAGGAAAGCGTTATCCAGAGGATACTTGGATGTAGTAAAACACAGCCACACACACACACCTACATACATACACAAGAAAGTTAAATCTGGAAACCAAAAACAGATTGGTTTATCGTTAACATAGATGCATAATGAAGCGGGGGGTGCGTACAATTATATCCTCTATTTGATATAGAATGATTAATGATTCGATACAAAAATGAAGGCAAATTAAGGGATAAAATTTTTAACGTCCGTTTAGAATATAACATGCAAGCTGGAAAGGGAAACAAATGTCAAAAACACGGACACACACACCAAACACTCCGGCTACATATATGAAATCGGTATACTCTCCTAAAGGAGATTCGTTTCTTACATTGCCATTTGACGTAATTGCAAAGGTGTTTTTTGTTTTGTTTCGTGTATGATTAAGTTGGACCCATATTGTTGTTTTCTTATTTTCTGTGACTTAGTTTAACCGCAGGACTCACCACAGCATAACACGGAGCGCAACATTACAACTGACGGCTTCCAAACGCGCAATAAAACGCTTGCGGAAGGAGGTGAAGTGTTTCATTACCTGTCGGTCATCGCAGTAGGTTGATAGCTTTTCTACGAGCAATGAGCGGCCTACTAAGGACATTCAAAACATGTTACCAGCAAAGAAGCGTTTTCTGAAGCGTTTGGCAGCTGTCAGTTGTTATGTTGCGCTCCGTGTTATGCTGTGTGGAGTCCTGTGGTAATGGTTAGTTTCCTCTACTTCGATTGCGTATCGGTTGTTTCGGTTAGGCTTAGTATATGCTTTTTTCAGCAACCAGACAGCATTATACAATACTTTAGTTTAGTTTAGCGGTGTGTACACATATTACGGACATATTATGGGCGTAAACAGTTATAAGAATTAGGATTAATCGTTTAGAATTGTTATCACACCCGCTGGGCCATGCAATCGTCGTCTTATTGTTGCATTCGTTGCACGGACAATAAGCACCTATGCGGTTCCATTAAATCGAAGCCAATTGTGGGAAAAAAACAAACAAATCGCATCTACATATATATATATATAAACTTTTTCAATATCTGTCGCTCCCCTTTCCCTCTCCCGGGATTAACTCTGTTAAACTACACGTGCCTATATGAAAAACGAAAAAAATACTGGAATTTCTTTCGTGCAGAAACACACTGCAAAGGATACTTTTCATCCCGAATAGAAATGTTCTTCGATTTCCATAGAGAGGGAGTGAATGATAATAGATTTAATAATAAAACAGTGAGGCAAAAACCCTCCTAATGCGCATGCATTGAACTTTCCGTGCAAAATTTAAGAATCTTACAAATGGGTCCGAGCGTAGTAAGCGTTGAAATGTAACCATTCTGCCGTTTCTGTTTATGACTTACCACCAACCATACCAACACGATGCAACACTGAAGAACGCGTTATATTCGTAGTAGTGTGCGTAGAGCAGGGCAAATACTTACCGACTCACCGATTGTTCATTGGTGGTATGGTGGTGTGTGTGTGTTGCTGATGCTGTTGGTACCATTTGTGATCTCAGTCGAATGTTTCAATCAATTTCAACCACTAAATGGCAAACACACACACACGCATCCTTCGGAACGTCTTACTACCATTACCTAACTTACCTTATGAATAATAGCAATAGTTTAGAGTTATTGAATCATTGTCATTGAATGGAATCCCATTTACCCACAAACTGTACGAACGAAACATTGTAGAAACGCCGACCAGGCTAGAGTGGTACACGAAATTCAAACATACAAACAAACAAACAAACATAGAAAAAATATATATCGAATCAATCAATGAACCACAGCACAAAAATGCTCAATAATATCTCCCTCATCGGATGGTTTATGCTCGAGTCTTGCTAAAATATTGATGCTTACACGTACATATAGGGTCGAGTTTCCTAAAAATTTGGTATATTGTAAGAATGCTCTCGGTTGCTCTGTACGTAAGTGTAAACCCCGTTAAAGACTTTCTACTTGATGACACTATGGATGTTGTGCATGTGCAAATATAGCAAAAGTATTACAATAGTAATACATTTACTGTATTTTAATCATTTTGTTTCAGATTACCGTCACTAGTAACTTAACTGTCTGCTATAGCTATTACTGGTTCTTAATACCCTTAAATAAGAAGACGGCGGTGTGGTGCACTCATAAAATGAGTCGATTGTAGGCGACGGCTCTGAGCTTAGTGCAACATGTATTTGGTAAATTTCGACGCAACTGTTTTTAAGGTCAAATTATGCGACAAACAACACATGTCATCTCTTTATTTGACTTCAAAGCCGCATATGATAGCATAGCCAGGGTAAAACTGTACGACGCTATGAGCTTATTTGGAATCCCGGTCAAACTGATACGGCTAGTTAGCATGACTATGACCAACGTTACTTGTCAGGTAAAGGTGTATGGAAAACTCTCAGGGCCTTTTGCTACCACCGAAGGTCTGCGTCAGGGGGACGGGCTTGCCTGTCTCCTATTCAACCTGGCGCTAGAGAGGGCCATCCGCGACTCGAGGGTGGAGACTACGGGAACCATCTTCTATAAGTCAACGCAGAATCTGGCATACGCTGATGATATAGACATCAGTGGTCTGCGGCTCTCCTATGTAGCAGAAGCAGGCAAGCCGCAGACTACCAAAGGCTACTCGGATTGCAGATAAACGAGGCAAAGACCAAACTGATGGTGGTAACATCAGCGGACCTACCAATAAATGATCATAATCAACGTAGGCGTGACGTGCAGATAGGTGAACGCACTTTTGAAGTCGTATCACAATTCACCTATTTTGGTCAAAGGTCAGCAACGACAATAGCAAAGTTGCGCGCAAGGATGCTGGCTGCCAACCGGTCATTCTACAGCCTGAAAAAATCAGTTCACCTCAAAGAACCTGTCGCGACGGACGAAGCTGGGACTATGTATCTCTCTCTCTCTCTCTCTCTCTTGTTAGCCTGCTAGAGCACGTCGATGTGACATGGCTCGGTCAACAACATTTCTGCAGGATGCTCGGTCCCTGGCTGCAGCCTCCCATGCATGTAGACACCCGATCTCCGTTAGGTCTCGTTTCGCTTGGTCCAGCCATCGAGGTTGCTCACCTACGTCTAGTGCCGAACTGGGGGTTGCTGTCAAACACCTTCTTGGTGGGACATGAGTCCGGCATCCTCATGGCATGCCCGAGCCATCGTTCCCTGCCAGCCTTCGTCAACGTCAGGAAGCACGGTTCACCGTACAGCTCGTGCTCCATGCTCGAACACACCGCCAAAGATGGTCCGGAGAATACGTCGCTCAAACACGCCCAGAGCGTTTGCATCCTCCGCTCGAATGGTCCAGGACTCGCGTCCGTAGAGGACCATTAGGTAAATCAATGTGCGATATATCTCACATTTCGTACGGGCTTGAAGTCTTCTGGATCTCAACAGTCGGTGAAGCCCATAGTATGCACGATTCCCCTGCACATTGCGCCTCCGGATTTCGCTGTTGATGTCGTTGTCCGAAGTAACGACCGTCCCGAGATAGCAGAACTCCTTTACCACCTCGAGACTGTCGCCGTCAACTAATACACTGCTTCCCAGATGGTCTCCGGCTAGCAGGTACTTCGTCTTAGTCGGATTGATCTTCAATTCAATACTTGCTGCTTTGCGTTTGAGTCGGGTGTACGCCTCACACACCTTCGCTGTTGTCTAGCCGATGATGTCGATATCATCCGCGAAGCCAAGAATTTGGAGAGATCGGTAGAGGATCGTGCCATGGATGTCGGGGTCTAGCCCCGTGCCTCGAATGACACCTTCCAGCGCGATGTTAAAGAGCAGACAGGAGAGTCCGTCTCAGACCTTGCCTCAGACCCCTGTGAGATTCAAACGCTTCCGACGTCAAGTTCGATACTCTCACCTTGCACTATGTTGTGGATGATAGGCGACCCCTGTTCTCACCGCGACAGTCGTCCTGTCGATGGTGGAGTCCCAGGGAGGATGCCAGTGTGCGCACGCACACTCCGGCGCATCCATAAGCACCGGACGATCAGAGTGTGTGGAACAGCCGATAGAGCAGGAGCTCTCGGCAGGGCACGCGGCCCGTTTACTGTGGTTGTATAGTGTTTAATATGTTTTATCTGTAAATATAAAACGTTCTGTTTGTGCCGTGTAATACTTCAATACCGTCTTTATGATTCATTTTGCTCGGACACAACAGTGGCGACGAGGATGGGATCCTCCTCGCGTAGGGGGGGATCTCAGTAAGAAGAACCCACGGCCGCCATCGCGATTGGAAGCTGTGTTCTGCTGCATCATCCAAGGGAGACGCCATCGCGATCGCAAGTGCAAAAACAACGCCGTGGAATTTCGGGCCGGTGCCGCCCCAACAACCGACGTTCCGACTGCCGTCCCATCACGGGGACCGTTTCGGCAGCAGTTACACACACACACTCTCCACGCAGGCTGTAGCTTCCAGTCCGGCGCGATCACTTTCCGCCGCTACTGCAGCCCCGTGTAAGCGACGTCAAAGTCGCCCGCTGCAGCTTCCAGTCCGGCGCGATCACATTCGGCCGCTACTGGAACCTCGTGTAAGCGACGTCAAAGTCGCCCGTTGCAGCCTCCAGTCAGGCGCGATCACATTCCGCCGCTGCTGCAGCCCCACATCAGCGTCGTCAAAGACGCCTACTGCAGCCTCGTATTCAGCCTGCTGCAGTTTCCTATCCAGCAGAATCGAGTTCTGCCGCTTCTTCAGACCCGGGTACAGCGACATCACGGTCGCCGACTGCAGCTCCCCCTCGGCACGGACGCAAATAGTTCGCCGCTGCAGTTCTTCTATCAGATCCCATCAAGCGAATCATATGCCGCCTAGAGTACCAGTTTCGTCAGGCGATGTTACGCGCCACCACCTTCCACCGCACCGTATCATCGATGGAAGCCGATGGGACCATCAAGCATCGTCGCCACCCACACATCTCTGGACACCCCGCAACGCACGTAAATTTGGCCGGAGGGTGTCGCCACGCCGATATTCCCCAATGGAATATCCCGCGTTGGCAGGACCCCTCCGGATAAATTAAAAAGGGGAGATGTTGTGGATGATAGGCGACCCCTGTTCTCACCGCGACAGTCGTCCTGTCGATGGTGGAGTCCCAGGGAGGATGCCAGTGTGCGCACGCACACTCCGGCGCATCCATAAGCACCGCACGATCAGAGTGTGTGGAACAGCCGATAGAGCAGGAGCTCTCGGCAGGGCACGCGGCCCGTTTACTGTGGTTGTATAGTGTTTAATATGTTTTATCTGTAAATATAAAACGTTCTGTTTGTGCCGTGTAATACTTCAATACCGTCTTTATGATTCATTTTGCTCGGACACAACACACTACATCCCGTTCATGGTGGTTTCTAACAACCGGATCAACTTCCCAGGAAATGGTACCGCTGCATGATGTTCCATAGCTCATTCCGGTCTATGGTGTCGTAAGCCGCCTTGAAGTCGATGAACAGGTGATGAGTAGGGATCTGGCGATCTCTGAGCACTTCTGGAGGATCTGACGTAGAATGAAAATTTGGTCGGTGGTGGATTTGCCTCCAACAAACCCAGCTTAGTAGCTGCCGACAGAATTAGTAGCAAGGGGCGCAAGGCTGCAGAACAGGATCTGGGACAGGATTTTGTAGGCGGCATTCAGAACTGTGATGGCTCGGAAATTCGAGCAATCCAGCCTGTCGCCCTTTTTGTAGCCTGGGTGAATAACACCCAGCTTCCACTCCTCCGGTAGTTCCTCCTGCTCCCAGACTGTCACGATCAGCTGATGCATTTTGACGGTAAGCCTCTCCGGACACATCTTGAAGAACTCGGCCGCCTCGGAAGCCTCTCCTGCTTCTGATCCATTCAGGTGTCCTTCGAAGCAGTACCTCCACCTTTCGATCACCTCCCGCTCGTCCGTCAGGAGATTTCCTTCCGCATCCCGGCACATTGCGGTTTTAGAGGAAATCCGCTCCGTGCCTCCTTTAATCTCCTGTAAAACAAGCGGCTGTCCCCCGACTGAGAAATATAATATCAGTACTCACATACGCCTCTGAGACATCGACACTGTCCAAATCTGACGAAGGGTCTTTACGAACCGAGCTTCTTGGGCAGGCCACGCGAAGGATTGGCCCTCAGCAAGAGTCGCAGTGTTGTAGCGGAGGAGAAACAAACAGCAATTGTGGACAGAGTCTTTGATTCTTTGCCTACTAACCAGTCCTTCCCGATAGTTACTTCTAATCCAAAGGTTGGGAAGCCTATGTAGACTGAAGGGGGTGTTTGGCTTGGTGATTCAGGGGCTCTATCCTATTTTGGATGTTGGAATTAAACCTCTAAACTCCAAAAGCTTCTGCGTTTGAATCTCCCTTTATTGAAAATATGGCCTACTTTTATACTAAATTTGTCCTTACACGTTTACCCGAATATCAGTTCGGACCGGATTGTTGGGGTTTCCAGAAACTTTTTATTTTGACGTGAAAAGATAAACAATGGTTACTAGGAGCAGATTGGTAAAAAAAAGAAATTTAGAATCGCTTGTGTAACAGCCGCGTTCGAGAGGAAGATGCTCAGAAGGATACTGGCTCCGTAGGCCCAAACTGAAGTGGCAAGATGACGTGGAGGCGCTCGCCTTTAAGGCCGGGACAACGGACTGACACACGAAGGAGCGAGACCGTGAGCGGTTTCGGACACTCCTGAGGTTGGCCTGCGGATGTAGCGCCGGATGAGTAAAGTAAGTATGCGACAAAACCTCATCTGCGGGTGTATTGGACAGTCCACCATTTATCGTGATAAATTCGCAACAAATTCAAAGAGTCCCATTAGGCTAAATATCTTCTTTTATTTGGCGTAATATGTCCTACGCGGACATGCCTGCGGAATGGCTTTAGAGAATTAAAAAATACCACGCAGTCGTATAATCATCAGTCCTTGGCTACATAACGAACGGTCCAGTCCATATGAGGCTTGAACCCATGACGGGCATGACGTTAAGTCGTACGAGTTCATCGCGTACTCCTACTACGGGACCAGCATTAAATATCTGGGAGTTATTTTTGACCAGTGGTCTCCAACCTGTGGTCCACGGGTCACATTCCTGCCACCGTATGATCGACGTTCAACTGTATATGACGTTCAACTGCATATCCCACTGCTCGAGTTCTATGGTTGCTATGGCGACCAACTCCACTCCACTGCCAAACTGATCGGAAAGCGAAATTGCTTGTTGAGAAAATAGGTAAGGTTCCACTTGGAATTTGGCTATCCGGTCGAATCCCATCGGCCAGCAATCCATTTCGTTCGCGATCGGACCCATTGGCTGTTATTATTGAATACGTCCGTAGCTGCGGCGTACGTTCCGACAATCAGTTTTACTCATTTCTTGAAATGCTTATGTTTTCTTACGTATTAGATGGTTGCGTTGTAGGAAATGTGTTGCCATCCATAGGAATCCAACCATTACGCGTTCGCGAAATTCCGGTTGGTGTATTTTCGGCCTTATGCGCACCCTAAATAGGGGGAAAAGCAGGAAAAAGGTTGAAAACCACCGATCTACACCTATTTCGCTGGCCTCCTAGATCCTAGTTACCACAGGAATAATGGAAAACGAAAATGCAATGGTAACACATATCAACCATACGGCATAAAAGCAGCTCGATAGCTCATCACACTCTTAAGTTGACTTCTGAATAAAACACTTTTAAACTAGAGCCTGTGTGCAATAGTTGTCGTAAGCAATATCCTAATAAGCAATAATACCGAATTCTTCAACCCCAAGTTACCTTTTGCTGGATGCCTAGTCGCACAGGTATTCACGGAAACGAAATAACAGATTGAGTACCCAACGCTGGGCGCGATAGCCCGGCCTGCTATTATAACACCCTGCCATGCCGTGACTTCATTCGCCTTAGCAAAACCATCATCGCCAAAAGTTAGAACGGCTATTGGGTTAAACCCTACGATCGCTGGTTCTTGAGAACCATAAAGACCACAAGAATACAAAGAAAAATAAATAAACCTACCTAAATAGTTCTTCTTTCATTCATTTGTACAGTCATTTGTTCGTCCGGCGCGTTCATTCGTTCGTTTCTCGAGAAATTAATTGATGTGCTCCTGTCGTCTTGACGTCGGGTTGATGTATTTTGTCTGTTCATTTGTATGGAAAAGTTCACTTTGGAGTTCATTTTCTTGACTCGAATCGAATCGAGTTCAGAATAGAATACACCTGTATGTCTCTTAAAGATGAAGATCTCTCTAAGATGAACATTCTATAAGATGCATATGCGATTTGGCAGCCGAAATTCTCTAAGCTAAATTTTTTAACGACAGTTCACAAAAATATTAGTCCAAGGGTGACAGGTTTTTTCGGCGGTTTCTTGGAATCTTCATAGCAACAACTTCATTTTGTTGAAAAAAAAACTGTATTTACCCATTTTTACCCAACTAGTGTAGTGAAGCATGGTTTTCAATGACTTATTGGTACCATAGCAGGATAATCAGTCCTACACGTATGGAGGACACGGTCTATTCGAGGCTTGAACCCACGACGGGCATATTGTTGAGTCGTACAAGTTGATGACTGTCTCACCAGAACAGCCCAAAATGACCACTAGTACACGATAAAAAGAAACATTTCTTTCAAAAAAACAATCAAAGCAATCCGCACATCAGGCACGTTTTTTTAGGTAAGATACTAAATGATTCTGTATTTTGTTCCATTTTCTCATAGTTGCGTTATGCGCTCTTCCTTTCCGCGATCATCCTCATCATCGATCTTGCTCATTGCAGTGTTAAAAATGATTTTTTTCTCCTTTTCACATTCTTTCAATGCACTTCAACACGCTCCACCGTTTACCAGTGCGTCTCCATTGTTTTGGCTTCCCGCCCCCTTACTACTGCTGCTGCTGCTTCGTCGCTGCTAATGATGAAGATATGTATGTATAATTAAAAATATTGCTCTAACAATGGAGTGAGACGGTAATTATAATATTCGCAACTATATATATATATATTCGGTAACTGATACTCGTAACTTCGTTCCGTTTCGGCTGTCGTTTCCTTCCGCCTGGCGCAACCCTTCCTCCCTTCTTCTTCTAGTGCATATAACAATTCAGATTTTCCACTTTCCAATATATCTGCTTTTTGTCTGTATGTCTATATGTATATATTTTGTTTTGTGTTAAAATATCATGTAACCATGATGGTGGAACCGTTCATGGTTTTGCTGATTCGAAATAATATTTCGGTAAGAAATAAGGTCGAACCTAATCAAAATAAAGCTGTACTTTGTGGGTTTGATGTAATGTGTTCACCATAGGATCGTTGAATGATGGGAGGATTTCAGTTGCAGAACGAAAACTGCACTAACATGCCTAATTCCAGGGAGGGTCTAATTTTTGCTGTTGCTTTTTACCATCGTTTCATTAGTTTATCGTTTTACGCACTAGGAGTATTGGAAGAGAAATTGGAAGGAAATAACTAGGGGGAGAATTACGCTACAGTTCTATCATCTACCTCCAATTTTACCTCCCACCGTTTGTGTACTGCTTTAGTAAGTACTACTTATTTTCCATTAATTTGCTTACCCCTCCCCCCCCCCCCTTTCACTCCGTCATACTCCTCATCGTTCCGCCGATCGTTGACGACCGTTATCGTGCGCGGTTGGCTCCGGTTTTCACCGTGGAGGAAAATTTTCATAAAATCGCTAATGTTAACTCTATCTCCCGTATAATTCCTTTTTTTGTTGTTGTTTGGCTGTTGTTACTATGTTTTGCAATCCATTCAAGGGCGGCACTGTTTGTGCTTTCGGTTGCTGTACGCTTTCACATTACAGTTTGTGATTGGCCGTTTGGTTGTTGTTCGGTATTCCACTGTTTTGTTGTCTGTGTACCGTGTATGTACCTCGTCGTCGGTAGAAACTCGCTACATAGTTTTGTTTGTTTGTTTCTCTGTACGCTCTCCGTTCGATCCTAGTTGAGCTATGCTAACAAATTGTCGACAGACTAGAAGACTTTCCGGTTTCAGTTTACAATAATTATTATTCGATTTACGTAACCTGTTTCTCAAAGGAATGGCTCACTGCATGAAAATAAATAAAAAATATGTGTATGATTAGTTTAAAAAAATCTATCATTTAAAACTACCCCGCCCTCCGAACGATCTTCCCTTTTTTGTTTTTTTGGTAGGTCACAATTTTTATGAAGCAGATCGCTCTTGGGTAGTTAGTTAAGTATGGCAAAACCGAAATCGCGTACGTTACATACGCACATACGATTATCATTTTAGATATACAGTTGGACACAAAAGGTGCGACTGATTAATGTTTCGTTGGAAAATATATATACGTATAGAAAAAACATTTCACATCTATCTTTAACCATTATTCTTTTGTCCGGTTTGGAAATTCCTATCCATCGAAGGAATGCGAGTTATCTTTCTGGCAAAACGTTATTTGCCCACCTGGTTTAACAGCTTGCCGTTACGTTGCATTAGTTTTCGTCTATTTTTAATATACCTCTTCAGTTGTCTCTATAATAATATCATTTTGTTTACTTTTTTACTCTTCTGTTACAATATAGGTCATAAGTATTTCTATTCCATTTAAGTATGTATATATATCTATATATATATGTATGTATATATTTATAAGTATTATTAAGCGTCATTGATTTGTTTCCTCCAAATTCTCCATCTTCATATAATGCGGCCAGCCCCACTCCCCAGGCTCTGCTGGGCACCATGGCACGTGCTACCAACAACGTGCCGGGCCCTGCGCACAGGCTACACTTTCGTTCCCTTTTCCGCTTTTCGGTATGGGATTTAAGGAAAACAGTGTCTCCGGTTTGGCCTTTCGACGTTATTCTTCGGTATAAGTAGTAAGGTTTATGGTGAATTTGGCTATTTGCTTTCAATTTAATTTTCATTTGGCACTAACATTATATATGTATGGAATGTACTGTGTTCATCTACTTAGTGTAATGCGCTTCAGTATATTTTAATTTTCAAATGTGTTTGTGTGTGTGTGTGTGTGTGTGTGTGTAAGTAGTTATAATCGTGTGTTTGTTATCTGTTTTCCGTGTAGCGTTGAATCATGTTGGCTATAGAGAGGGAGATATTGTTCCTAATGATAAATATTAATATATTTAGGTTACGTTAATGATCTGGTACATGTGGTAATGCACTATCCTTTTTCTCGCCTTGCTAGAATGGTACAAAATAACTGGATGTCAGTTACACTTTCTATTACATCGTACTAGCGCTAGACGCTTCCACCATCACTCCCTATGGAACGGGATCGAGATCGATCGTCACGTATTTTTTTCTTCTGCTTTTTGCGAACTATTATTCATTTACAAAATGGTTTTACAAGAGCACAACTGCTACACACAATCACCTTCGCATTATTGCTCTCTATATATTCTATCGATTGTTAAGAAATGTGTGTGTTATATAAAAAGCATTCAATTATTTAACGAATCATCCATCCATCAGACGATCCTTCCCGATCGGACATGGTGGTGTCAGGTCAGTTTTTATCGAGTGAATAGAAGAAGAAAGAAACGTATAAACAACGATGATTTAAGACTAGGGCAAAATGTTCCACAAGATCATGTATACTGATCGATCGACAAATATAATATGCTTTGTTTGTTTTTTTTTGTTTTTCTGTGTGTGTGTTGGTAACGCAATAAAGAACGACATCTGTTTGTTTCTAGATTAAATGTTGACCGATCATTATTCCCTTACCGATCAACAGGCTTTATAAAATATTCCACCCACTGCTTTCGGACGATCGAGTGATCGAGCCGCATGGAAAGGTACGTTTGTTTAATAATGCCCTTTGTAAAGTGTTTTTGTTTGTTTTGTTAGCGTTTAGAATAAAAACGTCCAAGCGTGATTGTTTCTTTATGTATTGACACCGGTTTTTGCTTCCACAGCAATATCCCTTTTCATATCATATCGCACAACCCATAGAGGAGGACATTAGCGCATTGTAAGGACGAGGCGACCGAGAGCCGACATGTAATTATAAAAGCCCGCGGTGCGTGTATTTTGGGCAGGCATTTGATTGGTTTGGTGATGGCAGAACAGTGCACGCGCTGTCTGCATTCCAACACGATTCCAGTTTGAATGGTGCAACCTTATCCGCCTTCTCGGACACCCACTTCTTTGCCCAAACGCCAAATATCATTGCTTTTTACTCTGGTGTAACTATTGAGAGGAACAAAGGCATATACTGCACAGAACAGAATGTGAACAACATACCGGTACGATTAGAAATCTACACGTCCTGAACACGCACACATACATACACGCAAAAATACCGCTACAGTGATTACAATTACTAATCAATTTAACAGGTAAGGCTCTAGAGACAGGACGAAAACTATTATCAAAATAGATCTCCCATCGGTTCAACGCTAATTACTGTGCGTGTGTAAAAAACTAGCTTATGGGTCCCGTACATGGTTTTACAAAACGTAGGAATTGTTAACATATCACGATCACGGCGACGACGACTCCGACGGCGATAGCCACTTAAACTTTGTTTTATCAGGGATATACACATTAACAAATCTACTATCTACTTTGAGTGATTCATTGAGTTGTTAATTTGACGAACATTTCCCATTCATTGCTATGTCTTACAGGTGTTAGGGAACTCTGTTGGGCCAATTGATTCAACTGTCTATACCGCATAACTGGAGTATTAAGTGGACAAACTAATTACGTAGGATTGAGCTGTTTGGCGCGTGAGACAGACCTTTGAAACGCATGCCACCATAGACAGTTGAATCGAATGTCCCGATTTGTTCCGCACACACACACACCCCCCCCACATCTAACGATTCGATTTTCCTAAACATTCTAATCTCGGTTTGCTACTTTCGCGATTGTTTGCCTTCCAGCTAATGTTGCCATTGTGCAGCGGATGGATGGCAATGAACATTTTGCACTCATCGGTACACCTACACGATAAAACACGTCGCTATAAACGTCTCAGTAAAATCGTACAAGGAAACTTCAACTAACATCAACTGTGCTGCCCCTGGACATATATCCGTCTGTGACGTGTGCTTCGTTTGTTGCCTGTTTGCTGCTGTTAACGCTCAACGCATCTATCCCACTAGCGTCGCAACCATATAGCATAGACAGGGCAGATATTGTTTTGTAAATTCGATCGCCGTGCTAAATCACTATCCTCAATTCAAACTACCATTCTAACGCAATTGCCATTCACATTAGAAAGTATTAGTATAAAAACACACATACGCACCCAATCGTATTTGTTCTTGTCCTGCTGCGTCGACCGCTTGTCCTTGGCACACAATACGACAAAACTTCCCGGGAAGCTCTGTCTGCTTCATGAACAAAACAAACAATTCTCCTGTGACACGTGCTGCGGTGACGGAGAAATATCGAAAGAGTTATAGTGTTAGAACTGCGGCTAATGAAGCTAAAGTTTTACGTGTCAGGGTGGGAAAAGAGAGTTGGTTGCCTCCCGATCGAAAATCTAACAGTTTTGTTTTTAGTTTGCTGACATTCAATGGTAAGATCTAGGGATGTTAACTACTAATAGGTAAAGAATTGCTTTGCTACCGCGGTCCACAAGGGTAACCAATACATCAGATTGGTGTAGCCAAATTTGGTTTGCTTTTGGTTTGCTAATTGATTAATTCCTTTCTGCCACACGCACACACTTGCACATACTGTATCGTGTCTTTTCCGGTTTCGTGTTTCTATTTCTCAAAAAACGGAGCCTACGCAAACTCGAGGCCCCGGACCCCAAACTCCATACCGTCGTCGTCTGTGTAGCTGTCGACCACCAGCAGGGAACGTCGCCGAGAGCGACATTCCACGAGAGCCGTCTGTGCCGGTGGGGAGGCGTTTTGTTACACGATCACCTCCATCCGGTTGCCCTTGCGCGTGACGCGCGTCTGATTGTACGGATTGTCTACCAGGCCACCGCACTTGAAGGTGAATATGACCGTCTGTCCTCCGAAGTTAGCCTCGAAACTAAAACGAAACCGAATCGGTTAAGCAATGCGGGGCGCATCCCGCATCAACAATACTTACTCGGTACTGATAGTTACTTCCGGCGATTTGGCAGTCGCATTCTGGATCACCAGAAACAGCTTCGTTACTATTTCGATCGAATGTGCCGTTTGGAACACAAAGTCTCCCTTCTTTTTGCCTATTTCAGACTGTGTGAAAAGAAAAACAAGAGTCATTCAGTGTGATCACATATTGTGTGCGTGCGCGAGCGCCATCGGGAGTGGGGCCAGAATGGCATTTATTTGATTTCAATCGCTGTCATAAGTTATAGAGTTGTACAAGGTACAAAAAGATTTTCTAGGACAAAAACAAAACAAAAACAGTACACTAAGGCATACTTATTTCTTGATCGTTCCATTACGGACGGTTTGTTTGGACAAAAGGGCTTGTCACGGCGCATAATGCACTCAACAACTGGTTCTTTTTCAATTCTACATGAAAAACTACGGTTCTAACAGGACTTCGTATCGCAAATAAAGAGCAAAATTATTGGAAATCCAAAAGTAACAAACAGGACATTTGCGGTTTTGCAATGTAAGCACATTAACTATTCACAACTAAATGCTATTCGGAAAATTGCGAATGCTACAACGTTTATCCTATAACCCGAAACCGAACAGCTGTCTTTGTTAGCTAACTTACCTGAAACAGACATCCGGTGGGTGATTCCGATCTATCGGACATATTCGACGAGCAATAGTTATCCTACGGGAACAGGAGGAGTTGGTTTGGTGTGAGGAAAGACAGGTGATAAGGATGATCATGAAAATGAAAGGATACAGTTAAGAACGAAACCATATGTTTGAAAGCCGGCCATACGGCAAGTTCTCTGGTTAGCTATTTGCTTGAAAGGTCACAAATCACAACCAACATTCAAACCGACCAAACCGGTGCATTTAGGATGATTTTGGGGAACGTGTGCCATAATTAAGCGTCCGATACGGATGTCGGGGTAATCAAGCATAGTGGTTTTGCGCGGATAATAAATCGTGATACTTACTGCGCGGATGTGTATCACTGCAATATCATCGAAGTACGGACTGAGCGACATGCGGTATATCTCCGACGCCGGGATACGGTACTTAATTTGCATCGTTTTCTGATCCAGCAGGAGCATTGAGTTCGTCGAGATGACCAACAATATCGGAATGAACTGTACGAATATGTTCAGATACAATAATTACAGCTCGGCGGATAATTTGCAGCGCAGTGCTAGTGCATCCACTTACCTTGCCACTGCTTCGTGCAATCTTATTGATGATGTCCGCAAACACGACATACTGATCGTTGTGCTCACAGCTGACCCGCTTCCACTGAATGTTCTGTCGCAGCCGTATGTAATCGCCATGAAACGGATGGGCTACACTGCGCGGGTACGACACTTTGCGATCCTTGAATATGATGCTTGCGGTAACCTTTTCGCGCATACGATTTCGGGCTGGTTGATCGAACGATTTGCGATACTTGTAACATCGCCAGCGATGAAAAATCGTGCGCAGCAGTTGAGATGTCTCCGCTAGGAACGTTGGTGCCGACGGCCACTCATGACAGATCGGGCTCATGTTATCGTGCGGTAGACGCAGCAACAGTGTCAACAGAAATTCGCGTGTCTGTTGGAGGAAAAAAATGAACCGATTGTGTCAATGAGTTATGCTGCTCGTACAAATCAGGGTTAAATGTTTGGTTCTCGGTTTTGTATTCTTACTTTAAGCAGCACAAAAAATCTTCCAATCACTTGTACTGCCCACAGTGCCTGCTTCCGAAACTCGACGAGTCGTATTTTTTCTCGTTCCTGCAAAAAAAGGAATACCGTCGAACGGATGCTATGGTTACTAAACCCTGTGACATGATCCTTTTATCTTGTGCAACTCACTCTCCAGGTACGCCAGTAGCTCGCAATGATTAGTTGGCTGTGGCGTAGCGTCAGGAACCGTTTTCGCTTTGTGTAGCAGCGGTACGTCTTCTGTATCAATATGGCCAACTCGTTCAGCCGCACCTTACGAAACTCGTCCAGCTCGTACACCGTGCGGGGACTGCGAATGAAAACCTTCTTGCGGCCAATGGTAAACTCAGCTCCGGGCAACGGTACACTGCGTATGATCAGCGCCACACCATCAACGATCGTCCCGGTGAAATGGGGCCAAGTGTACTGGCAAAGCAGCTTATATCGTGCCAAGAATCTGGAGTGCACCATATTGAAACAATGCCCATTGCGCCACAGATTTATCAGCGGCATTAGACTAGCAAAATAAGAGCGGAAAATGGTAAAGTGTAATTTAATAAATTCATCTCACGATTGAAAAAAAATTAAACACACTCACCAAAGGTAGCGCACTTGATGCTGCACCAACCCAAGTTCGAACATTTTCGCCTGTTTTAGTTCGTTGGGTTTGATGCAGAAGATGTAATGGTTTGAACGCTGTTCGAGCAATTTCAACAGCGTCTGCAGCGAGGTTCGTAGGTTGTTGCTTAAGCTCGATGGTTTGCGATTCGAGTGGCGCTTCGGGTTTCCTTCCGGAAAGAGGCACGAAGCGATTAGTAGATCGCTCTGAAACAGGCAACTGCTAATATGTCTCGGCAACAGGTCCAGGTTTTTCTCGATGAACCCGTTTGTCGTGTACACCACGGGACCCTCAAAATGGCGCACTCTGAGCAAGAGAAGACAACATACCCCGAATAGTCAGAAAGATGCTATCGAAGATTGGTGTGCGCGTAACTCAACTACTTACTGGAAACAATTAGAAGGCAGTGATGCATCGCGTGCGAGAAAGTTTGTGTGACCAGCACAGCACTGATGGAGTCGCGTGAGCAGGAGCCCATCGTTGACGACCTGCGGCTCATCGAGCAGGTGCAGTATGCCGAAACAAGGTTTGTCGATCAGCTCGCAGATCGGAGCATTGTCAAAGAAATCGATCCGTATCCAGTCCAGCCCTTCATTCACGTACAAATCCTGCTGGTGTTTTAGGACGCTCTTAATGAAATGCTAAAACAAATTAACAAGAAAAACGGATTGCTTCCATGAGTGACACGTCGTTGTCATGAGATTCTTCGTAGCCTACCTGTTGCAGCCGTTCGTTGCAGTAGTTGATAGCGAACTGATCAAAGGTGTTCTTTTCCAGCGCTTCGAAACCGTAAAAATCCAGCAGACCGATTGTTTTCCCTCGACTCCCGACCGTCCCACTGGTCTTGAGCTTCAGGGCGTCGTTCACCCGGGAAACGATCCATGTGAACAGCCGCCCGTACAGTGTGCGGCATAGGGTGAACTTGATGCGAGATGCGTAGCTGGCATCGATTTCCGTTCCGTCCGGTTCGAGCTGTGCCCAGTTGTCGCCCAACCGCGTTAAACAGTTGAAGAGCATTTGATTATCCAACTGCAGCAGTTGGGCAATTTCGTCCAATTCTGCAAATTTACTATGATTTAATAGAAGAAGTAGAAGGCAAGCAAACCAGTCGTCCCGTACCATACTCGTTGGAGATTTCGCAACCCTCGCTACCGTCAATGTTGGTGGTTGGAATGAACGTCAGGTTGCCTAGCTTGAGCACTACGGCCAAAATGGTAAATATCGAAAAGATCTCGTCCTGACCGAAGCCCAATATTTCCAGTGAACGCTAAGGCACAAAAAGGCGTTAAAATAACTGCTGTTCTACTATCAACGATCCCTTGGCTCACCTTGGTGAAAGTAAAATTCGTTCGATCGTCTTCGTTTGCGAAGGTATTTTTCAACAGTTCATACTTATCGATGTTTCGTTGCAATTTAAGTGATTCTGCAAGGGTAATATAGAATCCGCATTAACTTGGAGACGTTGTTTTACGTAAACTTTTCCAACCGTCTACTTACTGAGCAGTTGAATGTCGGCACCGGAGAGTAGTTGGTAGAATATGTGAAAGTTTCTCTCCCCAGAAGCGCGTGTGGTAACACGAGACTGAAATGCAAATGAAAAAAAATAAAATAAGTTACTGTAGGAAGGAAATACAATGGATTACAAGCACATGGTTTGAAATATAAGTTAAATTAATATACCTTTTCCAACATGTCTTGAGGAGTGTACGCGTTGTAGGAGAATCACAAAGCGAGTGTAAATTTCAAAATTGATCATAAAATGGTAAAAATGTTTGGCATACTTACATAATGTTAAATGTCCCCCGACAGGATCGCCCTTGTAATCGAACTCGATGTCAAAGAATTTACCCTGAAATGCAAGAAAGAAGAGTGATTACAGCGCCTGCTACGTCACTACGATCGAGGTGTTCGTTCTGCACTTACAAAGCGGCTCGAGTTGATATTCTTCACCGTCACCGCGTTGCCCATCGCTTCCAGGAAGATTTCCGCTTGCGCGACGCGTTCGCGCATTTTTTGCAATTCTAGATCGCGAATGTAAACCTCTTTCGAGATCGATTTCAATATCTGCCGACGGTGGAATGTCGACGGCGATGTGGTCCCGTGATCGTGCGTCAATGCAATCGAGGAGGACGATTTGTGGATCGAGCGGGTGCTGTTGTTGCTGTTCTGATGGCAGCAGCGCATTAAGTTGCTGCGCTTTTGCAGCGAAGGCGACGGGGACGCTCCGCCGCACATGCGGTTCAGCTCGGCATGGCTGCTGGTACAGTTGTGCTTCGGGCACGAGCCCATGGTGGTAGCCGATTTGAGCGTCGATTTGGTCGGAAATTCGTTGCCCTCCGTCGAGCGGCTGATGGATTGGTTCGAGTGCTTCAAGCACTTTGGCATGGTGGCTACCGGCATAAAGCCGTAGTTGACCATCGCGGGAAGGTTTTCCGTGCTCTTGTGGTGCGAAATCAGATCGAACTCGACCGTTTTTTCGTGTGAGCATTTTTGTTGCTGTAAAAAAAAAAAAAACGAAGCAACAGGACAGTGGTTGTAAGCGTTGGTCGGTGACAGTGAACTGGACACAGATCGAAAGGGATACATACTCTCGATGAGTTGTACTTCATGATGCTGTCCAGTCGGCCACCGGACGGGGCGGCACTTTCAAACGATGACCCAACGCGACTGATTGTGGAATGCTTCGGTGTCGATTGTCTCGAGTTTGGATTGGAGCCGCGAAGCGAAAAGATGGGCGCCCGGCTGCGCCGCATCTCCGACAGCTGTGTCAGGAAGTGTACTATCATGTGCGAGGATTCCGTCTTGCCTGAACCGCATTCTCCCGCCATTATAATGCATTGGTCTTCATTGTAGTTCAGGAGAAACTGATGCGCCGAATTCGCCAAAGCAAATCTGTCACATTGGAATTGGGCGGGTGGATGGGTGGTGGTTAGCGGTAGAGGTAGAGGTTGGAGTGACTATTTATCTATTCACTTACATGTGTGGCGGCAACTGAAAGAGGCTCTTGGTAGCATATTTGCGAACCTGGTCCGGGTTGTAGATCTGCAGTGGTTTGTACGGATTCAGGGCAACTAGAAACGTCCCTATGTAGGTCTGTGACAGAAATTAAATAATAAAAAAATTATATAGATTCTCGCGCCTTCTTCCGTGGATAGGCACTTTGTGGTTTGCTTACATAGATCAAATCCCGTTTATAGCGCTGGTGAAGGTTATTGATGAAGCTCTCCTCGGAGAGATTCTCCAGCAGCACCGAATCCCAGCTGCCAATTTCCTGCTCCATGTTGGGTATTTTCCCAGCATCCGTTTTAGCGCTTTTCCGCATTAGCCGCAATTCCTCCTTGAAAATCGGAATCGGTGTGAAAATCGGCAAGGCCACTAATCGGACCACTAATCGGTTCACTAATGCATCGGTCTCTATCTTGCACAGGCAGCAGCATCCATCGCAGCATGCCAAGGGCGCCGATTACATGATGCACATTAATTCCTTTTCCATGCCCCTTGCTTCGTAACACGAGCTGTCAGTAGGCGTTGCTGTCGTGGTGGGGTTTTCTTTGGTGGAAAAGGAACAGTTCAATTCCCTTACCCTCGGATCGATTTAACCTAATTCAATCTACCTCGGAAACGTTTGCAAATCGTTCCATACACTTAACTTCACTAGCAATGCTTTAATAGAGATATTTTACAACGCTTCTTGCACACTGCTGGCCCAACTGCTTTGTTATTCGTAGGTAAAGCTTGTAGGAAGGAAAACATCATCTCAATACACCGTAGCTCATTTGCAACACTTTTCGTTTTCTTATTTCTCACTAGCAAAAACCACAGGAAATCCGTAAACAATAACACAATTACACACGGACACACATTAAAGAGTAAGTGGGCAACTTTGGCGAAGGCAATTTTACATTCTGCACCGAGCGCAGAATGATGAACGAAAACGAACGGAGCAAGTTGGAAAACCCTCACTGTCCAACTTTTTTTTGCTTCTGCCTCTCCCCATGCATTCGAAATTTTCCTCCCCACTATATTGACATTTTTCCGACTGAGATAACGTGTGCAGTACTAGATCTCTGATAAGGCGATTCGGAGAGGCGAAGGGAATCAAAAAGTGTAGCTGGTATGTGTAATAACATTATTTTAAAATAATATATCCACATAATAGAAGATAGTTGCGCATTGTATCGCTCGTTTTAGTGTAAATATTATAAAAAATATAAATTTCAGTGTGTATTTTGTAGAAATATGAAATTCCACCAGTAACGGCCACCTTACGTATGTACACCTTGTCTCTGTGTCAGCTGTCAAAACAACTCCAAGCACGGTGTCGGAAGGGGAAAAAAGGCAAACACGAAAAGATCAGCAATGCTGCCGAGCGCAAAATTGGTACGAAAAATACACTTCTAGGCCTAATATTGAGTGAAATGAAACATCCTAACGTTGTCGTTTTTAGGTTGCGCATCTTGCCTTGGCGAGACGATGCGTGCACACTACAGCAAGCGTGGCAAAGTCACAGTCAGGTCGGTACAAGATATCGCCGAAAGGGGACCGTCCTCTTACGTATGAAATGGCAAATCCTCCGCATCAGATAGCGCATCGGAAAGCATGGAACTCGTGGAACACTTGTAAGCACCGGTAACAAGAACCAACTCGCAACCCGCGCACTCACGGGTTCATCTATTTTGCAGCCAATCTAGAAGGTGAACTGCGCCCATCGCAAACCATGCTGGAGGACGATTTCATTCGCCGGTTCATGGCGGGCACCTGGCACGGTCTGGTGCTGTCCGAAGTGATCATCAAGCGGCAGCACAATCATGTGCGTATAGCAGCGATCATTAGCCGGTCAATTCCGGCAAGGAAAATGTACTTCCTGATTGGGTACTGCGAGGAGCTGCTCGCGTACTGGTTGCAGTGTCCGGTTACGCTCGAGCTGCAGACTACCGATGATAGGAAGGATGTAATCTTTAAGTACATCTAAATGGCCCAAATGCATTTTTGCGCACTGTTAGTATAATAGGCCACAACACACGGATGCATGATTGTAGCATGTAAATAAGATAAAAGAAGACTAAATACTACGAAAAAGGCACACAACAGGAGATATATTTAATTATTCATTTATTATTCTTCTCTTGTCGTTTTCTTTGTTTTTCTTTTTCGGGGAGTTTGTGTTTCGTTTGGGTCGTTCGTCCACTTTCACTATGCTTCGACATTCAAATTAACCTCCACAATCCATCACCTGACTCCACGATTCCTTCTACGACCACGTCTTTGTATCTGTGTGTGTTTCTATTGTGATTTGCCAGATGTCCATAGTACACGATACACGCACTGCCAATTAATCTCTAAACAATGAAATGTTCAATTTCGAAAATAGTGCAATGACGGTCCTTGCTCACTTCTTGTCCTGCACCAGCGTACGAGGAGCTTATGAGATGTGTAAGTAGTTTGATTGATTAAAAATGAGCTAAAACATAAATCATCGTTAGCGGCATTGGCTGCGTTTGTCTTAGAACGGAAACCCAAAACATTTAGAATTATGCGGTAAAGAGCATCAAATACGCGTGTAGTTTGTGATTTTGTATCGTAGTAATGCGATAGCTTCCCCCAGACTAATTACCTACACGCTTTTCCACGATAGTTTTGTAAATTTAATGTTTCCGTCCGCTGACTGTAGGTGTGTATGTGTATGTGTGTGTGTGCATAATCTATACAATTGGATTGCACTGTTTTAAAAACAAACCCGGCATGCAATCAACGTTCGATGTGTTACTACGATCGTGTGAGGATCTACAATCATGTGCGTTTAGATTTCGTTTATCTTTCTTTTTTGGGGAAATCCCAAACAATGCCTGCTTCGCATAGGGTGAGTGTTCTTCTTACTCAAAAATGAAAGTTCCTCAATAACGGATGATCGAGTTCTTATAGAAATGACAACATAATTCGCAACGCAACGTGTTCAATTACATGGCTCACTCGGATCAGAATTGCATGCGCATAATAGGATCTTCAAAACACGGTACTGTAGGCGCATTCGAAATGGTTGTACAAATTTCCCTACGTGATGATAGTCGCGTATAAAAAAGGAGTTGTTGATGAGCGTGATAGATTTTACAGTTACTTGCGGTCGTGTTTAAAAAATCTCTTTATCAACGGTTTCTCCAGTTGTTACGGGAGTTTTTTTTTTGTTAAAGCATGCCATTTGCGTCAGCTTTGTTTTTCATTCATAATCGATAGCGCGGTCACTCGGCACACATAAATGCCGGATAGATGTATCGGGGCTTTGGAACATACGCTTACGGATCATGATGATGTTCGCTACCTGTACAAAAGCGAATCACTGAGAAGTGAATCGCACACGATTAAAAAACGTTATTTTTGACTTGCCGTACTCCTTTCTTGATTAATTTCTTTGCTTTCGGTTCAATTTTAAACTTCCATTGTGATTGTTGCTTCTATTTCATGTGGTACGTTACGCCTGATGTTTTAAAGGTGTAATTTTCAAGACAATTTTACTGATTATTTTCATTTTCTAGTGAGGAATCAGACCATTGCTCATCTGAATAGCCGTTTATCAACATGTTTACGTCGTTTGTTTTCTACGTAAAGATCGTTTGGTGTAAGTGAATTGCATTCCGTTTGTCCCTTCTGTTCTCTGTTGTTGCCTTTGTACTCTTATTGTTACCAACACATGAATGGTTTGTGTGTGGAAAGTTAGGAGAATTCTCATACAAACATTACCTAGCTTTATTAATGCTTATGTTCGATGCATTCATGTTCCATAAAAAAAAGTTTCGCAATTTTATGTACCGCTCTGATTGATCTATGTTTCGTTTATCGACTTATGTTGAATTGTTTTTGTTGGCTTGTTATTTTGGTTATCCTTGCAACAGTGGAGCTGTTCCGCCGGAGGAGAAGCACGATCTTTTGCTCTCCACTCCAGCGGATTGGAATATGCAATCTTTCATCATTTTCATTAGGTGTTGTTTTTATTACTTCTATAATCCTGGCCTTAAAATGCTACGGATATACGTTTCTACAATTTTGCCTTCACTTTCGCCTTCTGACTACTTTCATTTCCTTTCTCTGTCTACCTCTAACAACCGTTCTGCAAATGGTCGTATACATCCGGCTCCACAGTTCTTTACAATTGCATCTCTCTCTCTCGATTGGATGTTGTTCTTCGCAAAAGATCACTCCCTAAATTCTCACATCACTTACGCACTTATCCACCCAAGGCGTATGCTTTTTTTCTTCTTTTTGGGTGATATTTTCCATGCATATTTTCTAAAAACGGAAGATTTATCTCACGAGCTACTTAAAAAAAACTCAAAACAGACAAACAATCCTACACATACATGATAGCACAATCTCTTTGTTCGTATGTAATAAGAATTAACATGATACAAATCACCAGATGAAAAAATTGCTCGGACAAAAATGCATTATGATCCCGTTGAAAGCTTTAGTTGAAGAGCGATTGAAAGGGGTGGTTTTACTTAAAATAAACAAAAAAGATAAAGCTTTTCCCGTTAGAACTTACAATGTTGGCTAACCAAATAAAAAATAACCCTTCATCGTATATGTACCAAAAATAAAGTGCTTTTAATGAAGAAGAAAAATCACTCTATCTTTCTTTACACACACTGCCCATGTTGTGTTCTGCAAAATTGATCCTGATGGTTCTTGTCTCGGCTTTAAGCGGTTGTGAAAAATATGAAACGGTGGAGAGAAAACTAATAAAAACCCTTTCTAAGTTTATCTGAAAAATATACTTTCAAAATAGAAAGGAGAATAGGAGGAAAATAGTAAAACGTTCCGTTTGGATAGGGCATCGAGCATCCAGGTGATCGGCTTGTTTCATGGTGTTTCACAAGCCGTGCAGGTGGATTGAAGAAAATAGAGATAGTTGCTAATTTCTGAGGATGTTGCGTTGCCGTGACGTAAAACCGCCCCGATATGCTGCGAAATAGCATTGCTTTGCAGTGGTGCGCTTCATTCGTTTCGTTTAAAGCTGAGATTCGAACCTTTTTTGTTTGTTTGTTTGTTGTCATACTGTAGTTTTTCTCTCTGTGTAGGTTTGCATTTCTATTCTTCTTGTTTTCGTCATTCTGTACATTCTGGTTTAGTATTTAGTAGTTGATTTGATTTTTTCATTGTTTTCATTATCTCACATCATCTTGTATGCATTTTCCATTCACGGGTGTAGATTGATGGTAGCTATGCTATGTAGATCGTTTTCCCCGAATGTTTTGAGTGACACACTTCACTTGTTCACGATGCGATCGTGCTTTGTTGCCGTGTGTGTATGACAGAGTTTTGCACAATTGTTCCGTAGCTTACTTGCTTCTTCGGTTGTTTAAAATCGCCTTTATATATCATGCTGTTGTTATATGTTTGCCTTTACTATTGTCCCTTTGTTATTTTCCACTGCTATTACATTACCCGCTATTTACTAGTTTGCGTCCATTTTCTTGCATTTTCATCTGTTTATGTAGTTCCTAGTGCCGTAGTGGCTGCGCTGTATTGCATAACGTTAAACTACAATTTTGCAGCTTTTTGTTTCCTTCATCTCCATTCCTTTATCTCCCAAACTGTGCGCCGTTTCTGCCGTTTTGTCATTTTTTGTCGAGCACACAGTCACTGTTTTCGCAAATCAGTATCAATAACTGCATATCAGTATCAATATAGATGCGCGCGAGTGCAATGTGTACGAGTGTTTCTGCTTAATGTACAATTAATTAATGCCTTTTGGCGATCGGCGGCTGTCTGGTGTAATGCGTGTGCGCACACGCGCTGCATGTGTCCGCCAATCGTGACACAGCACTTTTCGCTGTTATTGCAAAGAGGTGATGATGAATAATGTCTGCAGCTCACGAATGTGTCTACACAATGGTGATTCGATGAGGAAATTGTCTTGATCTTAGAGTGTCTGCCATTGTGACAAGTGCTTTCTCCGGCTTTGCTTTATACACTACGGTTTGTTTCATAGTGTCGTTACCTCCTCACTTTGCTGTTGGTTGCGTGCAAGAGGGGGGTGGGGAGGGTACCATGATGTTTCCTGCTGGGGGTTGAGTTTTTGTGATTGGTGGTGCTGGTATGTGTTCGCGGCGGAGGTCGTACTATGCAGTCAGTTTTGCACGATGTCACATTCTGTCTGCCAAGGCGCTAATACATTGCTCTACCGAGCTTTATTGCTACCTTCGACCGATCAGCCCGTTCGGCTGGGCGCCCGCCGTAGGCATATGGATTAGCTCGAGCTCGACTAGCAGCGGGAAGTGATCGGACGGTATGTGCGGATGGGGGCAACCGACCACCTTGTTATCCCGCAACCATTCGGGCGAGATTGGACCGAGCAGCCCGAGCGGCACCATGCCCTGCTTCGAGTAGAATATGTAATCGATAATACCTTTAAATTCGAATGTATAATTTGTATATGGCATTATATCTTCACTGTACGCTGACGCTAGCTTAAAGGAATGAGTAAATTCATTTGGTGTATCACAATTTGATATACGCTGCAGGCAGGATTTGTAGCCCAGCTCCTTGAAATCTTGATGGTCCATTGATACACGTCCGGCACTTAGAAATTCAATCACACCCGAGTCTGGCAGCGAGTTAAAGTCACCGCACAGCACCAGCTGCACGTTATTTACATCGAACTTGTGTCCCGGCCGGAAGCTCAGCCCAGCTTCGTCCAGTATTGTCTTGAGCTCGTTGCTCAGCATCATCGTCTGGATGAGCTTCACGTCGCAGAACTCCGGATCCCAGTGGATGTGCGCGGTGCACACCAGAATCGGTTGCGATATTTGGGCCGCCTCTGACGACACACTCTCCCATGCACCTTCCTTCACCTTAAGCAGCGCAGCTAGTCCGATGTTGTCCTTGGGCATCACGCGGTTGAGCATGTTATCCGATCCTTCCGCGTTAGCCATAGCTAACTGGTTGAATTCGACTAAATGCTCTTTGATCAGGGTAAACCTAGGTAAGCAGATAAGAAGTTTAATAAACAAAACATGGTGTCTACCCAACGCCAGATGGTTTAAGCACTTACTTTGCAGAGCGGAAGAAGATCGCGCAACCGTCGACGTACTTTCGGTCCGCCTCCGACATGGTTTTAGCGCGCGATTTAGGTGAAAAAATGCCCTCATAACCATCGTTCTTCAGCTCCGGCTTGAAGAAGTTAAAGAACTGATCAGTTTCCACCTCCTGCAGACTGATAATATCCGCCGCATAATGTCGTATTTCGTCAAGAATAGCCTGCAAGAGATTGCGTGAAAGTTTAATATGGAGTATATTCATGTTATAGTATATTGTCCACAATGCCGTTACCTTTTTCCTATACTCCCAACTCAATGCCCAGCTGGGACAGTAGCCATACATTTGTCGCGTCGCATACTTATCGCATAACACGTTGTAGCACATGACGGTGAATATACCTGGATTAAGAAACGAAACAGTTGTTATTGCAGACATGAGAAGATGCGTGTAAATCGTAACATATTGAAATGTTCTACTTACATGCACCCCGGTTGCGATTCGGTCTGGCTAGCGGGATCCAGGGACGTTGAGGTGGAGGAGCTACCGTAACTGGAATTACAAAAAGGCAACAACAAAAAAGCATATTAATCATATTGTCCCATTTGAGTTTTTTGTAGTTTTATTAAGAATTTAGCAACTAAATGTGGTGCCACGGACATTCCTTCATTCTATGTTCACAACGTCACAAACATACGTTATAAATTGTTGACAGCGGAAGTTTCACGCTTGAAGGCATGTCCTGCATCTATGAACGCTGAAAACCTATAATGATGAATACTCAAAAGCCCAACACAAATTCTAGATTTTATAGTTGTGAGCAATTTCCTGGTAAATAATTATCACAGTGCTTGAAACTGAATATTTTTCGTGAAATAAATAATTCGTTTCAGTTTGTTCTACTAATTGGATGATTATTAATCCTGTTCGTTGGTGATCGTGTGTTGATCGTTTGATTTGTGGTGTAGTGTACAAAAGCGAAATGAACGATATTGTTTGATTTCTTGCAATCTCTTTGTGTGCTTTGGCGGAAAAAGTGTTAAGGCGTGAAGAAAACGATCGGTAAATGAATATTTGTCCAAATTACTCATTAGTCATTCGGTGGCAGCTAAGTCAACGTGCTCCATTCCACATTAGACATTCAAACAAAACGGATCGTCGTGCTAGCAAGAAGTTATCGATATAAACGACACATATTAAACACTAGAATGGGTAGAATGGGCGGAAAATAAGTTGTTAAAATAATAGCATACAACAATAGGGGCATTGGGAGGCAATCGTAGGCTTTTGCGCTTCCCTTCACGCCTCTGTCTCATACTCACTGGCAAGGGAGCAAGAGTGGTGAAAAGAAAATAGCAGGAAATGTTACCCAACCCCTTACGACAACTGATGTTTTCCAGGTTTTAGAATTGTTCCCGGAAACTAATACAGCCCCATGCCACATTTGAGGTGGCAGACAGAAATAATCTTCCCTTGACGTAAAATCTGCGTAGGATGATGGTCCGGGAACGCTGTGTTGTCGCAAAATGCTGATGATGGGTCAAATAGCATACGGCGTAGAAGGGAACTCACGTTGGCGGAAATATCTTTTTCTATGACATTTCTTTGTCTTCTTAAACGTTGACTTGTATGGAACCGTGTTTGTCGCAATTGGTTGCTAAAGAATGGCGTGTGACTGAGCGTACCCCTTGCACGGCGGCCCACGATTAGCTCTAGTAACACACTTTCTGGTGTCAGGGTGATCGCCCTCGGACACATTAGAATGGCGAAGTTGTGTACGCTATGCTGAACAAAGACACATGTGTACTTAAATTGTTTTATTTGTGATTTGTTCCAAACTTTTTAAATGCTACAAATGTTCCGGACCGAGCTACCGAGCAACCGGACGATTAGTACGCAGGTACCACTCGCGCAGGTTGCCATCCCTATACCACCCACAGGTACATGTCAACAACCTCTGCTCGTACTACAGACCGTGATTGTTCCCCTTGTAGCGCGCAATCGTTTACCACGTCGTAAAAAAGCTACCCATTGGTTTGGCCGCTACTACTTCGCATCGCTTAAAGTCACCTTTCTCGAAACGCAAATCCCCACATGCTCAGCTGCTGCTGTAGATATACGAGCGGAAGATAATTTATTGATATAGGCGTTGTTCAAAATAAACCATAAAACAAAAATGCTTCAGGCACACATTATGCACTTTCACAATGTGTTAAATGCGTTTGCTGCAGGCTTCGTGTGTGGTGGTAGTGGTGGTGTTAAGTGTAATCCATGGTTTTCGATCTTATCATGTTTGCTCCTCCACGCTGCTGCTATGCACTGTGATTTTCTGCATCAAAGTGGCTTTCCAGGTAAGGGATATAAATCTTGCCATAACTAGCTAATCGAGATATACAGAATAGCTCAAAAACAATGGAACATCAGGTGTGATAAAAAAGGGATCATCTAAAGTTTTAGCTACGATAGTTGATAGGCGTGCTTCGTGTAGTTTGTCGCAGCGTGCCAATAGTAGTACATTTCATAACAATACGCATGCAAAACTAGTCCATGAAATGTATCATTGTGTCTTTAGGATAAGATGTGTAACAACCACGGAGAAAATGAAAACTAAACAAAAACTTATTGAGTTTTCATGGACTCCACCTATCGTTTTTAACAATGGTGACCACTGGAGAGTATATTTCCTTGACAGATATTGAACCCAAGAGGTCAAGCAATTAGCTTTTGATGCTTCGATGCGATGACTAGTGGCGATTGGAAGGCGGCGCGCGCACGGCTGGTGGTAGTCGGCTAACCACCACCGCGTTCCAGAACTGGGTCGCACTGCACTAATAACCCCGAGCCTAATAAATCAACCAGAAGAGATGCATCTTGATAGGCGACGGAACGGAAATAGTGGCGTATAGAAATGGGTTAAGTTGTTCTGCGCTTCAAAATCTGAGCAAGAGCACAGAGAGCCAGGAAGTGCGCCGCACACTCTGTTACCGACCACAATAACCACGAGGAATTGCAACCGTGTGTTGGCGGAACCAGCCGCTTTTAAAATGTCCAATGAACAAAAAAACGGAGCAAGAACAAAATAACAAACAACAAATTGCCAAGATTAGCTTTATTGCCAGCGGCAACACGTCAGGCAGGAGAGGAGGGAATGTCTTCCTACCCTGGCCACGTGGAGCAGGCATTGGATAATTCCGTTACATAGCCCTTACCTCGGTGGTTTTGTACAAATAGGATGACATAGGGAAAAGGTTAGTGAATTGCTGTCCCGAGATAAGCTTCAGTCCGTGAGACTTCGGCCCCGGGGACCCGTCGACAGACAGCCACCGGAAGGTTTTAAGAGAGTGTCATTTGTCGCCTGAGATCATGTTTGTTTCCTCCCGCGTGACAAGTAGCCTGTGGTTGTTTTTCTGTTCTGTTACGAAGCACTAACATGGGTTTGTTTACGCTCTAACAGCAAATTGTGGGACAGACTCGTATCAGGGTAAACTCGGATGGCTTTCCTTTTCGAGAGGAACAACTCCTACAAAGGATCGGGTGCAGGGGATGAACCACGTTGGGAGGGAGGAAAAAGCAAAAAAAAAACCTTAGCAATATTAGACTTTAATTGGAAGGTAAAGCATAGCGCATGCAATAAAGTGGTTCAGAGTGGGAAATACAACTAGAAACTCTGTTGCAATCGGAGTGTTTGCTGGGCGGCACACCTAAACACGCGGTAGTTGGTATTCCATCACGCTCTCGGTTCAGTAGGGACACCACACCCACCCACAGGAAGGCTTGACGGATAACATCATTGCGCTTGCCGGTAATTAACGTGATGCTTCTGCTTAGCGAACCAATCAGATAAATAAATAAATCGGGCTTTGGAGCTGCAGGGGCTGCCGGGTGGTAGTGCTCGGGAGTACTCAAAACGAAAATTGTTCATAAAACAAACCCAAGTCTCGATACAGCCCACCCGGTACTAGTCAACAGAAATAGAAAGAAGAAACAGATAGAAAAAAGAAGCAAACCCCACAACAAGAATGTGTTGTCTAAGGGTTATGCAAAAAAAAGAAGGTGTGACGATGTTGGTGCTGTTCCAGTGCCATGTTGAAATCAACCTCTTAAAGAGGAGAATGGTAAGCAATTCATGCAACCGATGGCTCAGTACAAGTAAAGGGCATCCAGCTAGTCGAGCATCCTTTCTCGTTTTTGCACACCCGTGCAATGGTTGAAAAACACGGAAGAGCCAAACCACTGCCCGGTACGATCAAATCAGGGATGGAATGAAGGGCTAGGCGTGAAATAGATACGATGGCTCGAGCAGTTAATCGATAGCAATCCTTCGTACCTTGTAACAAGTCGGGCTCTACGCGATTTTGCAAGGTGTGACTACTGCCAAGATAAACAGCATTACAATTATCATACACTGGGGTAAATTAATGCAATTTACTTCACACGTGGTTAGAACAACAATCAAAGAAACAAAACATTCAGAACTTAGTTCAGAGTGATGACATCAATACAATACGAAATATTTGCGTTATTTTTTTATCATCCACCAAGAGAAGAATTGTAAGGAGGATTCTGAATGAATCTTTGTGTTTATATAAAGTGAAAAGTTTTTTTTTATTAAATTTAAAATTATAAGTAATTCCTCAAATATATAATTAATTTCGACTTCCGTGTTCATTTACTGAATTCGTCCTAATCTATTCTGTCCACATATATTTCCCATCCTTCAATCCTCCTTCCTTAGTATTAAGTGAAAATTGTAAAGCCCAGTGAGGCAAACAATTGAGAAATAATTAATAATAATAATAATAATAATAATAATAATAATAATAATAATAATAATAATAATAATAATAATAATAATAACAATAGTAATAAAAATAATTTAAACTTTTCATGAAATGACATTTGAGCATTCTATGTCCTTGCAAATTTAGCTACGTTTTCATGTACTTCGTAACCACGCACACTATCGTCGATCATAAAAAACTGTCTTTTAAATTAAAAAGATACTAGAGTGCTTTATAGCTTAATTGATGGTGGACATGAAATGAATCACTCTCGCCATCCATTCTGGTTTACACCAGTGCCGCCCATAGTTGAATACATTCGCGTATTGCCCATTATTCGCACCTTTAAGTGCACGATTTCACACTGCAAAAATGGGTGTACGGAGGAAGAAGCAGAGGAGATCCTGCTGGGTGGCATTCCTACTCAAACAGAGCGCCGGTAATGAGTTGGCATACCTTGCTGTTTCGCATTCCCTGGAGAAGGAAGGGATCAATTCATTTTACAATTTTCGTCGAGAGTGACACCACACTACAACGGAATAAGAATGCATCCCTCCGTCGGGTGTGTTTGAAAAGGCGTGGGCCGAACACGTTCGATGCCTTTTTCTTCAAAGCAGTGCATGGGTAGTACTATAAACTAGCTTTTTATTTGTGTAAATTATTCTCATAGCAAATATTCTACTCAATTTTACTGCCCAATCGTTTTACAGTTGTAGAGATAATATCGACGATTTTACAAGTTTAATTATTAAAGCAAGATATAAAAAATATAATTTGTGTCGTAAACTTATCAGGTGAATAAAATCTGCACATAATTTTAGACGACGTCATGCTATAAGATCAACTATCAACTAATGGAAGTAACCATTTGAATTTATTTAATTGTCAGCAATAATTCAATCCTTCATTATTGTACATACTTCAGCTTTATAGAAAACATAATGAGTCATCGTAAAGCAATGTTTAATTGCTGTATTTCAACAAAGCTTTTTAAACATACGGGACCTGCATAAATCCGAGAGAGAGAAACGAATTGAATTGTTGGAAAAAATCCTCTTACTCTTACTATTTGGTGGTGATAACATTTAGCGTTTTCTACTTAATCCCCAATTCTTCAACATTCGTTGCCTGCCCGAGAGTGCGCACCGAGAGTGAAATCAGCTTGGGAAAATCTCCCAAGGCAGCAGCAGGCAAAAGCATCTGTGCTGTGGGTAACATCCGGATTTACTGAAAAAAGTGCATCGAAGTGAAAATTGGGCCAGCGAAAATGATCCGCAAAATCGCGTATCCGATTACTCATTTATTTATTTATGTACTTGCTTGTTGATCGCATTTTGCCATTTTCCAGCTGGCTGATTGGCTTCGGTGAAAGCCTTGCCGCAGCAAGGCGAAAGAGCTTGAGAAGAAAGACAAAGCCGTACTATAAGCTAGTTACACATTTTGATTCCAGGCCGATGATTATGAGGCGAAGGTGTCACTCGAGCGAACTCTTCCAAGCGCCGCCTATACACTTACTTACTTTGGGGAACAGACAGGGCAGGTGTTAGAATTGTATGCAGAGCAAAACAATCTTCTCATGTCACCTTCTCAATCTCACCTTCAAGACAGAGGTACAGAGAAGGAGAAGAGCAGACCGGTAAGAAAATAAGAAGTGCAGTGTCGTCGTTCAAGGCAAAATCTAAATAAAAATCTCGAAACATTTGCAAACACACTGAACGTGGCTGCGATGCTTTAAAATAAACTCAACTGACTTTCATCTTTGCCAATGCTTAGCATCAACATAAGCATAGCCACAGAAACGGCGAGTTGCTGCAGGGCATAGAAGAGGAGAGGAGTTTGATAGACGGGGCACAATAGCGTCAAAATGGCTAAAGGCCGCGAACTGAATGATATTACAGAGCAAGAAACTTTCTTTCTGTCGTACGTTCTATTATTCCT
The DNA here is from genome assembly GCF_943734735.2 of Anopheles gambiae. Lineage (NCBI taxonomy): Eukaryota > Metazoa > Arthropoda > Insecta > Diptera > Culicidae > Anopheles > Anopheles gambiae. The sequence goes on from NC_064601.1 coordinate 54,085,569, forward strand.
TCGCGTTAAGCTTACCCGTTGGGCAATTCAGGTGTAAACACTAACACAAGCTACAACGGAGAAGAAATCTCAACCATCCCGCAAACAGAACCAACTGTTGAGGCGAGAAACATCGGCGAAAATTATGATGTTTGCATATTCCTCTAATCTTCATCTTAATGCTCCTCTACATGTTCCTTCTTTGGTTCTCGCATTTCTTATGGCGCACAAGAGAAATCAATCTAAATCATAGAAAGCGCGGTTGGATGACGGTTTGTACCGGATGTTGTTGCCTTAGTTGCTTAATGCGCGCCTTCGGAGCGATGGCAATAATAACCAGCAGTATGCTATGATAACCTCCAGGGCCACAGGTGACCTCGACAACGAGGCACAGAGTTTTCTCAACGTAAACTACATTACTTTGGTCAAGTATGTCGCGATGCTGGCTAATCTCCTCAGCTCAAAAAGGTGCGCTGCTGTGAAAACTTCTTCAATTTATATGTCTTCAAATATTATAAGCCGTTTAAAGTGCTAAATTATCTGTGATCCATCGCTTTAAGGAAAAAAAGGATGAAAAACACGTCACGTGAGTGAACAATAGAATTTATTTATTGATCTTCTTGGATCAATTGTATGTGGAAGATTTCGTGGCAAGCCATTGAGATAGTCTCAACAATCCGTAGTCTAGTGATTGTATTGATACGTTTTTTTTTATGGAGCAGGTGTGCTTTTTGCAGTTTTTAGTCCACTATACGCCACTAATTGACAGAAACTCTAATGATCAAAGGGCAACATTCCTATTTGATCTCTTGCAACGAAAGTAATCCAGATCACATAAGGGACAAGGTCAAATTTTATTAACCACAGATCAGCTCATTACCGCAAATTACATCAACGATGAATCTAAGCTTCATTTGAGTCTCCAATACCCCTATGTAACAGCAGCATTTGTATTGAGGCGATCGGACCATCATTAGTGTTGCATATTTTTTAATTCTCCTTTATACGCTGCTTTAACTAACCTTCGGTATTGAACGGATGGTACAGTGAATTGGCTAGTTATAGTGTGCTAACAAGATGATCCAAGACGAACAATATGAGATTAATAAATCCATACATCTCTGTGGCATCACTAAAGTATCTAACGGAAATAAGCAAAAACCTTAGATGTAAGACTATTTGTTTTGCACGTTTACGATGCGTTTAATAACGTTTTGACCGCTCTGGCCACACGGAAAGCTTGCGTATATTTGCGAGTTGCATATCAACCTTATACTTCGAATTTGATTCATTGTGCCGGATATATTATTCGTTTTCTACAGTTTTTCGATGAGTGGTGGGAGATGGGTCAAGCAGTTTGCACTTTACGATGCATGCACATTTTGATGAGCAAAAAGCAAATTTGAAACTATACGCCCACGAGTGAAGTCATTATATTCGCATTCATCAATCAATCGTAATCGTGTTACTCAAACAATGCTTATACAAATACATTCTACCACAATATTTTTGCAAAAAGCTTTGTTGATTTGTTTTACTAGTTTGTTCATATGTTTATTTTATACTTCAAGTATCGTGTTGAAACTCAAGTTTGTTCTCAAATTGTTCTGGATATTCTTTCAATTCTGATGCATCTTGTATTGTATACGAGTATTTTGTAATTGTTGTATACGCCTTCCAGCAACGCTAAACATCCACAGACAATCCATTGTATTTAAGTCATCACTACTACTTTTGCTACTCCACATAAGCTGTAAATAACTAATAAGATTCAATTGCTGCATTTATTGCTGTGTTGCATTTATAGCTACACAGTCTTGGCAATTAGAGATGTTGTTTTGAAATAAAAAAAACCCCTTCAGAAATGTAAAACATTAGTAGCTACCACAGTCGTGATGATCATTTGCATACATTCATTCATAGAGTGCACAGTTATCAGGAACAGATTCTGACAGTGGTTTCAAGTGCAGCCGTGTAAATCAAGAAACGATGTGGAAAATATGGCGCGACTGGCTAATTGCTTGCACAATACATGTATCATACAAACAATATGTTCAGCACGAGTAAAAGACAAGATAGGTAGTTCTGGAAGGCTGGAAAAATCATTTGTTGAATTTATTGAAATTAAATAAATGCTTCACTGGTTATACATGTAAATCTGTTTAGCAATAAAACTTTGCTGAAAAGCAAATTGAACAGCATGGAAAAAAGTTATGCACAGTCATTCAGTTACGATCAACAAACACATAACACATAACACATAAGAAGATATAATTCTAGTGATTTATAACTCTATTTAGACGTAAAATCAGCTAATCCACTATCAACACTTCATTAACACGGAGACCAAATTCAATAAGATCCCATCACCAGCAAAATACGATTAATTATATCTCATTAAAATACACCGGGATCCATCCAGCAACCGTATGTTTGTTGTTGGTTTACACCCCGTAAATGCGATACTAAATGACTTCGCTGACACCTGAACGATAAAATCTTTTCGAGCTAAGAAATGGAAAACGATTGTTCTGCCTTTTGCTCCTAAAAGAGCAGTTTACCTGTGTTTGATTTCGTTTTTCATTGTAAAGAAAAGAGAAGGGTTTAATGCGATCTGTTCCTGCTGTGCTAGCTGAAATCTTGTAAAGCTTTTCGCTAATGATTTATATACATAAATCTCTCTCTCTCTCTCTCTCTCTCTCTCTCTCTCTCGTCTTATTTTTATTCGAAAAAAAAAAACGCTCAAATCGTGTTGCTATTCGTATCCTCTTTAATGAGTGCAAATTTCCTATTTACAATGCTTTTTTGTGATAGAAAAGCAAACCAGAGCAGGTAATAACCTAAGTTGCATAAAACCCAAATTGCCCTCGAAACGAACCTCTAAAGTTCGACACTAGAAAGACGATCGTATAGAAAGGCTATCAAACTAGCCAGCCAAATGGTTCGTAATGTTATTCGTGCTACAAGTATCGTTAGAACTATTCTACTTTTTCATTCCAAGCTTTCCTCAGCAGCATGAATTCTCTGGAACTTGCTATAATCTGACAAGCAGCCTCCAATTTCAAGCAAGCACTTTTGACTGACTCTTGGGTCAAGATTTTATGTTAGCCGTTAAGTTGTTATGCTAGTCTCTTTTAAATTTGCCGAAACTAACCGGTAGACATTTAATTTCTCCACTTTATGTACATTCCTTAGAACATAGCTCAATCGTAAATCCACGTTCTGACAAGAAATGAAAAAGATATTAACGTCAACAAACCGGGATCGTGTACTCTGCTCTTGCGCGCGGCAACAGGGATAGTCTATAAGATTAAAATTCTTGCAAATAAATATCACATACATTTCTCAGATAAACAAATTCGCTATCATTCTCTCCGGAAATATTTCGTTTTTAGTTAATCCTTCTATTAAGATAAATTGATGTTCAATCAATAACGTTTGTGTCGTAGGGATGGTGACATCTTATATACTGTATGGCAAATGTGCAGAGTCAAAGTTGTTTTCTAATCGCCCTAAACATAGCAGTTTTATCTTTATTTACCTTCATTTATCCCTTCCCTATTACCATCCATTGTCGTTTATCTCGTGCGGCGTCTTCGTCTCGTTGTTTCGGTAATTAATTTAAGACTTGTAGGATTAATTTTATGCCTCTGATGGGGTTTATTTCAATTTCCCTCCAACGGACACTGGGAACCACAATAAGTGCGTACGAGGCTACGTTTCTAAGATATTCGCGATACGTCGGGGAGCGGTTTGCTTGCTCGGTCATTGAACTGCGACCACGTCTTTAATCGTCTGCTTACAGGATTATTTCGACACAAATACACACACTCATGCACACGTAAGATTCTGCAAAAGAGTTTGCCCAATAGATCCTGTTTGACGTGTATGTAGGAATGAGCTCGCAAAACACTCACAAATGTTACGAAGCGGAGACCATAAATAGGACAATAAAAGCAATGCGGCGTTGAACAATTTGAAACATCTTTAAGAGTTTTTCAAATATGGAAGACCGTCGCTCTGCTGACAGGGACCGTCAACGAACTCATGATTCCATTTTTAGGTAAATATTTTCTCTTCTTTATTCGGTAATAGCATAGGAATAGTGTTACCTTGTGCATGATTCCGTAAAGCACTATGCAGATTTTTATTTTGCGATATTACCTGCTTTTTTGAAAATAGCGGAAAGAAAGACATTCACTGTGCGCTGGCCAATGTTCTCACCTACAACTACTATTTCCAAGCTATAGTTTTTGTGAGACTAGAAACACTCAAATCACAATAACCCTAGAAGAAAGACTCAATTAATAATAACTATCATCATATGTAGCAATTGCAAAGAATAAAAAAACAAGTGTTTTCCAACAGGATCATCAATACCGTTACATACATGCAAAAACAAAAAGAAGTTTCATTGAATCAAAACATGACTCTAGATTAAATTGAACCTGTCTGAACGATGAATGATGGAATGGCAAAGCACTTTTTGTTTCTTTTTTGACGACTCGTAAAGAACGGACGCGTTATGAATAATAAACTGCACAACCCAAGTGCAATATACACAGCCTTCCATCCATTTTTAAAGAAGAATTTCTGCATAATATTAAAATATTGCTTAATAAATTCTTCACTTGATCAAAAAGCGTCTCACGATACAAGCAAATGTGTACTAAAAGCGTGTATGTAAATAGAACTGTTAAGGATAAATATAACAAACAAAACAGAAAGAAAAAGAAAACGAATATATCAACAACTCCGCGGAATAAATTGTAAAATCGTTCCTACACATTGCACCACACATCATTGGATGGATTGATTGATGGCAGTAAAACTTCAGCGCGAGTTTTCTAGGTCTCGTTTGCGAGGTGAATAATGACGTGCAGCGTGCAATTGATGATTCAACTAATCGTCGACGTCGGCTCATTTCGGCGACCATCGTTGCGTTTTACTTGGAGCAGTCCACATTAACAGCAGGACTTGCGCACCTCACGACAGAGTTAAGTATCGAGCGAGAATGATGAACTCGCGCCCATCCTTTTCGGGGCTTGAGGCATGATTACAGGCGATCACAGTAATTGAGAGTCAATTACGCCTGATGATGCTTACCCTTGATGTTGAAGTTTTCTGAGTGAATTAAACACTTTACGCATGCGAGGTGGTCGTTGATCGCGATTTTTGCGAAAAAGAACGAAATCAAAAATATTCGGCATAATTTGCTGATCTTGTTTTTTTTTAATTAATTCAGACTATTGTTTTCCAACAAATTTTATTAAAATCATCGTATCATTAGCAGGAAACATGTACTTTAACTCAAACAAGGACTCGCTCGCCTTGATTTCTGTAGATTATTTTTATAATTGTAAATTGCACCGGTCTTGCCCTGCGATGGCTGACAAGCGACGTTAACCCTCCGACTGTAGAATTTGTGTTCGTTACGTTCGTTCATGTTGTTTCAACAATTTATGTCCATGCAGTAGTGTTCTATGGATTAAATTCTTTTTTTTAAATACAATAATAATTTATGTCATATTGATAAGATACAGTAATCACTTAAAGCAATCACACTAATGATTCATTTTTACAGGTGTGTTTTCTACGATACATGTTTTACTTATTTGTACGTATTTAATTCACCTATATTTTTATTGCACTTTACTACACCGTCATCGCACCACCTTTACCCACAAACATTGTTATCCGCGATTTTTATTGTCTATTGTTTTGGTATGGATGCAAAATGCACGAGTAGGTTTACATATTCCACAAAAAATATATCGCCGATCCCGTAAACAATTGATGTGGAACGAAACAGCCAGCGGATGTGTTCGGATACAAAGCCGATATAATTTATGAGCAAGGCGTGCCCGTTACCATCACCGTAGAAATGGGCGCAAACATTACGCACACTTCCACTCCCACACACACATTCCCGCATACAATTTCATCTTTCTCTTCATTGCGGAGTAGTAGGAGAGAAAGTGACGACGAAGAAGGGATCGGGTGCTATAGAATCACATTTATCACATAACGTTTTCGTCCGTTGACGTTCATCGCCTATCGCACCGATGACATCTTTCGTCTATAAAAGTGCAGCCGACTCGATGTGTTATTCATCATCATCATCATTTGCTATCGTGCAGAACCATCTCTTGAGTGACATTCATAGGAGAAGGTTTACCTTCGGAAAAAAATACCACAGCGAAATGCTAGAAATGTTATTTGAAACCGATCAATGGCAACGCAACAACGTATTTTCTTACTGCCTGCTATTCCATGCCTAGATCAATACTGCCCGATAACGATGGAAGCAGCAAGAAAAAGCGTTAAACATTGTTGCACCCATGTTTGGTTGCAATTTTATTAGCATCGACTTGTACATTCTGATCATTCTTCATTCGTGAATCCGCCAACATACATTGGTATAACAACCAGGACAAGAAGTATTGCTGATATTACAACAATATTGCGGCTGTTGTGTAGCGTCTTTTCAGATCAGATAAGCACAACAACAATTTAATTATTCTGGCTGTTGTTCAATGAAACAAAACCCCTTGTAAAAAGAAGAAGTAAAAAAAACAACAGATACAATTAAAGGTGTAACGATACTTCACCCAATGCATTTTTAAGTGCAGCTAATAAATCCTAAGTAGCTAGCAATAAGACAGTGAACTATATTTTACAACTTTTTCCTAGTTTCACAAACTTATTGCTAGATAATCCGTCTGATTGCCTAGGGAAGTGCCATAGAATTACCTAGGATTGAAAGGATAGTGTCAAATAATCGTAAAAATAATCATGTTACTAATCATCTTAGTGATAAAGAAGTTGGGGATGTTGTTCTCCTTTGTAGTTTATGGTATCTAAAAATCGATTGACGCACCGCAGTGGCACGCGTAAAACATTACACAGCGTATCAATATTCACTTCAAAATTAATTTCATAATATTTATATTTACTCGCGTACACATGCAATGAAATGGTCATGCTATATCGAATGAAAAACTATGCATGCACTTGATCACATTACATCGTTGACATTTAGCATCGGGCATTTTAGTAGGTAGAAATGAAACAACCGTGGAATGAATACGCGGTACCGTGTCCAGCGGCACTAGCTAGCATTACACGCAGGACGATTCAAGGACAAACAACTTTCACGCACGTTCTTTTATCGCTCGCTCGTGCCGTATTGTATCCGACGAGGTTGGTGTTGGTCAGTAAGAACATGTGGTAGCTAAGGTATTGCACTTGGCATGGATGAGGCAGAGAGATCTGTTGCATGGTTGCACTTAAGGCTGCAATAAGTACCGTTAGGAATGTGTAATTATGTGACGCTGCGTGCCGAGAAAATGCTTTTGGCGTGAATCGATCAAATGAAGGTTAACAGGAAGGGACAAAGGTGGTGCCAGGAAAGACGCTAGGGGTGAAAGGATAAAAGCAATTAAAAAAGTGCGTTCGTTATTACCGTCTCTGTAAAGGGTATCATATGCATAAAAGGAATGCTTTTTATCGTTTTATTGGTATTGCGCACTCCCTTAAAAGCAGGTATAAGTTATAAAACAAAACAGAGTCAATGTTTCAGTTAGGCGTTGAGAGTGTTATATTATAAACATTACGTACAACAGATTTGTCGAAATCTATAGATGAACTAACTTTGTTGTTGTGTGATCTTGATGATAACAAAAAAAAACGCAAGTCACTGGTGTAACGTTCACTCAATGGATCTTTAACAACACTGTAGCTTAGGTACAACATGTATAAAAGAAAAAAATGGAACGCACATCAGTTTGGAACATTTCAATGTCACATCGAGAACAATTGAATCTTTAACGTCTCCGAAGCGGGCCTTCATACAAGGCGGTAATAATAAACACATAAGAAAACAATAATCAGTGAGCAGTAACCGAAAAGGAACTACAAAAATTGTGCTTTTTTACAAGAAGCAAGCAAAAACAACAACAAAAACATGCGTACAACAAACATACCACTTCCTTCACACCGCATTCTCAAGAAGCTTAATATAAAGGGCCCAAACAGGCTGTCACAAGCCGAAATGAAGTTGTGCTCACGCGTGTACAATCGTTCTTTTCTGTGATGCGAAAGAAATAATAGGATTGAGTGCTTTTGAGCCGATTTGGTCGTATGTAAAAACCCTTTTGCCGCACAAGCGGCGTCCAAAACGTTTGCATGAATAGTATGATGTTCCGACACATCCCACATCTTCTATGGACAGCTAAAATAACTCGCAAGTATCAGAGGAAGCATGATCGTAGAATGATATTTTTTATTTATTTTTGTTTTTTTTTTGCGCATATTAAAATTGGTACAACGCAGTCGATATTGGATCGATTGCAGCAATTTGTGTTTGCAGGACAAAAAAAAACAAACAAACTTGCAAACACCATAATATCCTCGCCTCTTACGGCCCATCATTCTTCTTACTGTCGCATTATTTTTTGACTCATCAGTCAGTGTCAGTTTTGGAGCTTTGAAGCATCATTCAACTCTTATTGTGTCCTGACGTGGGGTTTGTCGATAAGTGAATGATGCGTTGTGCTTTTGGGAAAAAAATGGATTTTGGACAATTTGTTATATTGTGCAACGCAGAAGATAGTACATTTATTGGAATATAGGTTTACCGTTTTGAACGCTTTTCAAATTTGATTACATTTTTTATCATCGAGTTACGATCAAATAGGCGTATTTCCAAATACTACAAATAACGATTTTTTACCATGAGACAAATTTCCTAGTTATATTGCGTTTTATTTAAAAATGTAACATGATATATTGGAGTAAAGCATTCTCCAAACGTAAGTTCTATTCTTTTTGTCTACCCAAAACGACACGATCGAACATGAGTCTTGTTTAGGGTGCCCGATATGATTAATGACTAAACACAAGATGCTACCCTAGTGATTAGACAAAATTTAAACGGTACTAAATTCTTTCGCAACTTCATTTTGCACACCTTGCCGCCGGAAAGTGGGACAAACACATTTTTCATCCGATCGGCAGTCAAACAGATCGAAAGTCTCGTGACTACGTTCCTTTGAGGGGGATGCGTGCCCAAGCGACACCAAGCGCTTGTAATAGCTTCGATTAGTCAGTGATTAGCAGGGACGGTTCCGAAAAAAATTTAAAGATTCGAATAATGAATTGGAAAAATATTCCCATAAATCTATTCCCAACATGGCCAAAATGTGTGCGATTGCGATTTGTCTATGTTAAGGCCCCGATCATGTCCCACTATTAAGGAAGGGAATGGAGTCACCCGACAGTCAACACAGCATCTGGCTTTGCTGCAAATTAACACATTCTTTTGCGCGTGATCTGCCTCCAGAAAGAAGCTGAACAAGGTTATCTATGTGGACAGGACGGAACATGAATGAGCGGTAGGTGCTAACCCAAGGGGATATCGGCTGAAATGTATGTTTCGGAGCGTGAAACGTGAAACAATAAATCATTACAATTTGCCCCTGCTGAGCGATACTCCCAAATACGCAACCTGTCTCGGATGGTAAACGAAAGTCCGTAGGGTTCGATCCACTGATCGCGTATCGACCAAGTTAGACAAAGAATAAAAGAGCAATATATTAGAATCAGCAAGAGATAGAGAGAGAGAGAGAAAAAGACAGAGATGAAATCGAGGAACTACAGAAACAAACACAAAACCGAAACCATATCAAATGATCTTTGTAAGCGCATTTGACAGCGATAAATGGTTTCGTGTTTTTGAAACCTTCGTACGAACTTGAATGGAGCAAGCATGATAATCAAAGGATAATGATGGATATTTTAAAGATTTTAGGGATACAAGAGGAATCGATTTTTGGGAAAAGGGTTTATAAAGGACTAGCGACCCAATTTTTTTGGAATGGATTTAAGTCCCATTCTTACATGATCGGTTGTATAACGTGTTTTTATTGCATTTTAATTACTTCGAAGAATATGGTAATCCAATTCTTTCTAATAATCATCATTAAATGAGACAAATCAAGCCAATCGGAACATTAAAAAAAATCAATTAAATTATTTATCAAAGGCAACAACAAAGTTAGATACAATTCAGAATAATTGTTATAACAGGTAACCAGATACCAACACTGAGAAGAATGTATCTTGCAGTTGCGCACAGATTTGTCTCAAGAAAAACTCCTAGAGAGGGAAAGTGCTTTTTATATTGATTGTTATTGTACTAAGACATACAGTAACCTTCTTTTGTGACATGAAAATGGATAGCATTGTTATTGGTTCACCACTGCACAAGGAGGATCTAATTAAATTGTCGCAGATCTCTTTGGCGCATTTATGTTGGAAAGCATCGAATTCAGGAAGAGTAAACTTGCTATTTAAAAAGCACTGACAGACACAAGACACTTTAACTAACGTTAGTACCCTTTACCCTTCATCTTGCTGTTCGCCCTACGTAACAACGAAACATAGAATACAAAAAGGGGAGAAAATACGTACACACAGCATTACAATGGCCAATATTCATCATCTCATGCTCCACCCCAGATACATAAATTGGTTCGCAAAAGCTTAACTACACTCAACCGCCTTACAACCCCCTACCCCCTGTGGCCTAGCGCCACAACCATAAGACACGCTCACTGCTGCTGCTAGCGGATTTCCCAAGCATGGATAGTTACAATGGCCCAGCACAGAAAACTCTCGATCGCGCACTTTCTGTCTATCTTTTCCGACGAAAAGTGAAATAGTTGTTTTCGTTAAAGTCAAATTCAACAACACCCTCTTCCATGTGCTAGTGAAAAAAAGAACTGCTAAGCGAAAGAAGCGGAAATTGTGCGGGAAATTCGAACCAATATCCCTCAAACAAGCGGGGCACGATGGAGAAAAATAATCCCGAGGGAGGTGGAACACACTGACGAACCTCGTGATGGAACGCCACAATTGTTGTGCAGTGTAAATAGTGTTTGTTTTTACTTTTCATGCCCATTTTGCCTGCGTACCTACCTCCCCTTCTCTTTAAGTACGAATTGAACTCTAAAAGAGGGATGTAATTTCACTCTTTACTTTGCTTATATTACTTTTTCCCACCGCCACCAGTAGACCATTTTCCGAAAACTCGGGCAACGAAAACGAAAAGAGTTCCATTTGTTTGCCCTTTTTCTCTCACGACGGCTCAGCAGACGAAGAGCGTCTCGAGACTGAACAAAAAATGTCTCGATGAATGAAAGTTCAGCGCCGGCCCTTTCACGGACGCTTGGGATCTTGCGGGCGTCTTATGCCTCCACCCCGGCACACGCGTTTGGGCTGCTTTGTTGGTCTTGTAGTGAAATTTCTACCGATTTTACTTCCTAAAGTACAATGCAAGCGAGTTTTGTTTGCTGTTTACAATTTCATGCCATTTTATTCGGTTCGATTTTTCATCATCCCATACAGCCGACTCGTACAGTTTCATTCGGAGAGGATCTACGATACGAAATCGAAACGTGAAATTGTCAATTGTGTACAAAGCAAACATGCGGCTTGCCATTTCAATGCCGTTCTGGATCGTGCACGTCAAACGATGTCGTTCCGGTGGGGCTGTTTGGTTTTCTTGTTCTTTTTCGGTATAATAATACCCCTAAGAGAAGATCGAGGTGAAGCCCTGATTCGGGCGATTGAATCCGACGTTTCGGAAAGTGATGAGTTGTTGAAATTCGCAAAAAGCGAAAAACACGAGCAAGAAAGAACGGGTTTCTTCGTCAAGATGAATCGTGCACATAATAAGGTATTTTATGCTGCATGAGACGAGAGCCATTTTTTAACGTCGTGTTTAGAGTTCTCGGAAGAAAGGTATTATGACTGAAAATGGAAACTTCTTGCGAGCGGAAGAATTTCATTGCCACTGCTTTGGTTGTTTTTGGTTCCAGTTTTAAGCGGTTTCCTATTTCAAATGCTTATCGAATAACGACATATCCGAGTCTGAAAGGAAGGTCTACGTGGAAAGTATCAAATCGTTCAAAGTTCTTTAAAATATCAAAGCACTGCTTCGTCATCTTATATTTGAACGAGAGGTTTTATATATCTTAGTTCTAATTCAAACCAAACTATCTAGAACAAGCGCAACAAAACAGCATACGTTGAAAAGCAACGTACACGAGCATCAGGTCGGTCGTCAGAGGATCAAGATCTTTTCTTGCCGTTGATGTATGAGCTCAACTGTACACGATGCTACATCAAGGTACTTGAGCGTACAACACATCAATTGGCACTTTGAAACTCGACAAATTAGTCGCAGTTGATACTTTACCCTTCCTTCTCGTACCACTTCTGTTTGCATATAATTGGTTACGCTTTCATATCCGCTGTGACGGACAGCAAAGATGCTATCTAATTCTAACCACATTCTTCACTGGCGATTTTATCCACGTAAAAAGTGGCAACAATCAAGTGCAGAGTACTATGGCGGACGTTTTACCGAAGGCATGATAGACCCGCATCACACGTGAAGATCGTATCTGCAGCAAACATTCATGTAAACATCTTAATAAAATCACATAACCCCACCATGCAAGCGCAGCTGGAACAGAAACGTCCAGTAATCACAGTCGAGTGAAGAATGTGTGTGCTTACTCCGGTAAGCCCACTCCGGTGTTTGACTTGTTCGCAGTGAGTGTGGTACAAATCATATATTTATTTTTCTCTTTGTGCCAGAATTGCGCAGTACTGTTTCATAATTAAAGAAAAAACATATTCCAAGATTGTGATCAGTCATTTTACTTTTCATTTTCATTCTTCTCATCTTAATTGTGTTTTTTTTTTATTTCGTTTTCTAGCAACCGCCAGGCGAAATCACGCAGAACCTTCTACACGCCACTATTAATCCCGACCACAATCCCGAAGCATCACTCATTCTAATGTCTTGGTCTTTGTTTTTCAAATGAAACTGACCGAAAGAAATATGTTTATACCATGCACGTTCTTCCAGTTCTTGAGAGTTTGTGATTTATGGCATAAGGATCCATTTTCCTAACGATAATTTTTTTTTTGGATCCGTTTCTTTGTTATTTTCGCTGAGTTTGTGAATCTTTAGAGTGCACCATTTTTATCTGCAAACCATACAAAAATGTCCCTGACCACCGTGTGCACGAGCTAACACAAAATGTAAAACGAAAATTTATCGCCCTCTAGTCCGACTCAAGGACATTACACTTAGGTTTGGATTTGCATAATGCATCATTAACTGAAGCCACTAGTTGCAGACACAGTACATTTGTATATAATCATGGATGACATATCTTTCAACGAGGAATAACAAGAACTATGCTACATTTGACCATAAATAATGAACAAAAAAATTATTTCTGTGACAGCACATTTCAATCAATCTACAAAAATTGATTTATATATTATCAAGCTCAAATAAACATACAAATATTGTCTTTTTTGTGTAACTCGAAGGAATGCTATTGAGCGAGAGAATGGGAATGTTTAAAAGTAAAACCAACACAGGAGGCTTTTACGATATTAACCAACTGTTTTATATGCAGTTTGATAGATTCTGCCTGAAAAATATGTCAGCCTAGATAATTTCAACCTGAAAAAACGCCGATTTGACGCAAGCATGATCAGGTTAGCTCATGGCGCTCGTAATTTTGTTTTTGCTGAAGGATAACTATTACAAGAAATGTTAAAATGTATTTGGATCGATTATTATTCGTCTTATTGTCTTATTTCTTATTATTATGCATCATATTATCTCACAATTTTAAATTAATTTAAATCTAACCACGAATGAGCTATCGCTCAGTACGATTGAAACAACCTTGATCATGCTGAAAACTGTTAGTGACGCAATGGCAAAATGGTTAATTATAACCATTCCGGCATTTCACTAGTTCCCACATGCTAGAACATGCGGTGATATTAAAAACAAATTAACATAGCAGCCTCTTGTCAAGAATGCCTCCACCCTTTGCCAATGATAATGCGTTGTAGGTCTTTTTAATTTCAGTGAGCATAAGGCTAGGACAAGAAACAGTAAGTTTGGAGAGTAAAAAGTTAGCTCGAAAGCAGTATAAGCACGAAAGGAAGCAATAGCTCAGAAACGTGCGAAGGCACGCGCAATGATAAATCATTTCTGTATCAAAGCGCTTCTAATTGAAAATTCACGACACAAAACTGCGCGCTTGTTGATTGATTAGTTGGGCAATCCCCAGCGCTCCCTTGCTTCAAAAAGGCTCCATGTAATAGAATAGCATTCTTCCTATGTATGGAGATACTTTTCATAGGCTAGCCAAAAAAAACACCATTCACCATAAAAGAGATGTCAAAATGGACTCCGGCGATCATCAATAATTCTTCACGACGATACTTTCTTCGTATTTGCTTCTCTTCATGTGATTAGATTAATGATCTGCTCCCGAGAGAAATGAAAATTGCAAATAGAAAAGAAGATCATTTACCCCAACAAGAAATTTAAATAAATAAAAAAAATCATCTGTACATGAAAGGATCAAGCTTTTCAACAAGTATTCGAATGCTAGTTGAATATTAGAATGAATAAATAATAAATATTATTTGGAGTGTTCAACCCACTCGTGCATTTGTATTTTTGTTGTTTAGTTGTCTTAAACTTAATAAAGATTAGAACATCATACTTTTTGTGATTATGAACATTTTATAATTATACTATTATGTTTTTCAATGAAATTTTAGTTAGGTCATAAAGTTAGGTAAATTTCCACTATTTGTTGTACGTTGTAACCACGACAAGTGCAAATCAATGTATTTCAATATTTTAAAAAGGGCGCTTAATTAATCGCTTCTACTATCCATCAAGAAAGTAACACAGATACAGTAGATATTATCATGTCTACTTTAGAAAGCAATGGAGACAAGGGCATAAATGGCACATTACAACATCAGATTTATTCTGTGAAACTGCAGGAGCATTACCGCATTGAAATAACACAATAGCGAAACTCATGATAGACGGCAAGACAGTTGTTTATTACACCCGATAATAGTTCAGTCACCGATATAGAACACATATAATTTGCCGTCGCGACTGAGCTTTAAGAAATAGGTCACGTCCGCAATGTTGATATCATGATATGTAACGTGCATATCTGGCAAAAGTGGACATTTTAATGTCCTGTCACCGGAGACATGCGATGACGGGTGATCTTGATTTTCTACTCTTAAAATTAAACAACTTATGTTTATGAAAATAATTTTAACATAATCAAAGAAACATGTTAAATGTTTGCGATTAGTTAAAAAAGATTATTATTTGGGGAAAATCAATTGCATCGTAATTCTAATAAATAAATCCAAGGCAATGTTGGCAACTGTAAATAAACCCAAGGTGATGTTTGTTTTTATCGGTACTTACTAATTGTTTTTGTAAAATTGAGATCGTAAATTAAGTCTCATAGTAGGGATACAAATTATCATAAGCATACCTGAAAAATAAAAAATAAAGGAGTTATAAAAATCATTTTAAAGAAAATTAAACTGAATTCGATACTAAACAGATAAATAAAGTAAACAAATAGTAAGAAATTTAAGTTTATGACACAAGAAAACCTCAATATACAGGGTGTGAAAACTGGATATACATATGACCATAGCAATCATATTATTTTCAGATACAACAAATTTAACTTAACAGAATTAACAATTTCACGCGAAAATTGCCCTCAGTAGCACTTCAAAGTAAAATATTATGACTCACAAGCGAGCGCGCTTTACTGTCAAAAGCGCGGATGTGCGGTGAGCTAATTTTCAACCTTCGCATAAATTATCTATGTAAATTTACCATCATTCCATTACAGTCTAAGACAAATTGGGAAGTATGTCTCATCAGATTTTTTGCGTTAGCGAAACTAGTACCATAGTTATATTTTTTTTAGTTTCGTGCTGTCGATGAAATAAGAAACAAAACGCCCAAACCCAAGATGCGCCTTCGGCCATTGTTTCTGATGAGTAAAACGAAAAACCACAAGCAACTGCCGCCGGTAACTGCGGCTTTTCTTTTTATGTGATTGTTAGTAGTTCGTCGGAAATATATTAGCAGTGTCTAAAAGCCGACCAATTAGCACATTGTGCATGCATGACAAACACCACAACGTCTCCGACTGCTACTGTCCAATGGTACGAGAATTTTTTGTTATTGAGCTAATGAAGGTGTGTCAGGTGTGTGACACATGCTAGTGTTTGTTCAAAATTAACTGGATTTAACTATGAAAACAGGTATTCTACTACGTACAAAATGCAAAAGACGGACAAACACTGAGTAGTATACGTAAGTAATGTTGGATAATAATACCCGTAAGCTCTATAACCCTTCCTTCCTCTATATGGTACACGTTATGCATGCTTTTATTACCCGTTCAGAATTATTCCCTTGATCTTTATAAAGTATGATCTTAAGAGTATTTTTATTTATCCATCGAATGGGATCCCTTGGAAGTATTTTAGGAAGTGAATCTGTGGCTCGTTTTGTGTTTCTCTCTTCCATTCAGTCTTTACCGACATGGAAATATTTTTGGCGCTTCGCCGCAACATTCGAATGCAAACGTGCGCTAGCTAAATGCGAACAGAATATAAATTATCACATTAACCATCTCCAAAAGCGCCATAGTTATGAGCACTTCAAGTCCTGCTACCCACCCAAACGCCTGCGACATTGAAGCTAACGATTAAACCTCAAGTT
Organism: Anopheles gambiae; assembly: GCF_943734735.2. Classification (NCBI taxonomy): domain Eukaryota; kingdom Metazoa; phylum Arthropoda; class Insecta; order Diptera; family Culicidae; genus Anopheles; species Anopheles gambiae. Next base: position 54,102,220 of record NC_064601.1, read on the forward strand.
CTTGACTGTGTAACCTGTTAAGGTAGTTTACGTGAACACAGAAGAAACATAAGCTTCGCTTTAAACAAAAGCAGATATTGTGCCACCATGGGTAAATTGCAGCGTATGCAAAACATTTCGCATAGTTCATATCAAGTCGGAGCGCCGTTGCTGGTGTTGTCAATAAACTGAATAAAAATTACACGTTTGAGAAAGGCTTGTTAAATTTAAAAAACTGTTCACATCGTTTCAGCTACGTCAAGGTTTGACCTTGTCCTGATGAAAACGGTATGCAAAATTGAGTAAAAGATGGGTATTCATTAGGATGATACAAAATGCCTTTAGTGAACTAGTTTGTAGAAGAACCTTCATTCAAATGTTCAGTAATTTATATGCTAACTTTTGATTAGCTTTAGTTTGACTAAAGTTAATCAAGATCATTCTAATGCCGAGGATATTTCACACCAAATCTTTAAGAGAAGCATGATATAACAACAACGTTAAAAACAAACAAATTAATTAATTAGTAGCTAAATTCAATCCTATCTGTAAAAACTACATAGTGTTTACAAAAACATGACATGCTTGGCACAGTTCTAATAACGCAGCTAATAAATACATGTTAGCAAGAAAATTAGAAACTTGATTCGATTAGGCCTGAGCAAATACCAAGAATGCTATTTTAGTATCAAATAAGAAATGCCATCCATCTTGATCGCCAGAAACGCCATAGATCTATAACCAATAGCATCATAATACATCAACAGTAACCCAGTAGTATTGGCTGCTGGCGTCATGTGAGTGAAGAGTCGTGAGTGTTTTGACAACTGCCATGTGAACTACCCAAATCCATCATAGACATTGGAGTTCCTAAACCTAAACAGGGAAACTAGATCATTTCGTTTTGGATATGAATACAGTTCACTGGAGCGGATATCATCTAACATTTGATAGAGCAACGGTAACGAGTTCACCCGTAGTAGAAAAATACATGGCTTGCTGCATCACGCATCCGATATTCATAATCTTTCCTTTAACCACGTATGACGAACGGAACGAATGCACGGGATAGCAGGTTAGGAGAACAATCAAAACCTCAAAACGACAAAAGAGCATGTGTCACTCCTAGCTTGAGGAGACCAATACCAGTTTCATTTCATTCGGAGTTTTCTTTCCGCTGAAACATGCTGATAATCATTTGAATCGGAATTTCCTGCTCTTTCACATTTACGAGGCTAGTGACGTAAATGTGACAAAAATTCAAACAAGAAATAAACTTGAAAAAAGTATTCCAAATTTAAGTCATCAAAGGGCACAACAGAGACAAACGCATATGGAAAACATCGAGAGCAAATTGTGTAGACAAGTTAATAATTCATGATATCTCTTTCCATTCATCCATGTTTGAACTGAAACAAATCTTTAGCAGAATATAGATTAATTTGTTAAGTACTTCATATTTTACATTAAAAGCAAATAAGATCGCAGTACCATCACATATGATGAATAGAAAAGATTTTATTTATCCAAGATCACAACCAAGCTTAGAAACACAACGGATCTTCTCGATCGTAAAGAGTGTATTTACTGGACTACGAGGTATGAAAATGTGCGAGGGTAATAATTTGTGCAGCTTGCTCTTACTTACTCATTTTTAATAAACTGTGCAAAATGTACTGTACAACCGTTCCAAAAAAGGTAAAATGACACATATGTCCTCACAACGCACACCGGACATTTCGATCTTATTTACATTTGTCGCTCCTCGTTTGATCTGTAGTGTCGGACATGGAGAACCGAGCGAGCACAACAAACGCTTCAAATAAAATACCCACAAACATGATGAAGTTACAAAGCTGATGATGGCCAAAAACTGAATGCACAAAGCAGAACAGAAAAGCACCACATGCACAATATTTTGAATGAATGCAATACACCGCAAAAAAAACTCGTGGGTGAAACTGCGCAAATGCAAATGAAGCACCCGTTCAAGATAGCGATGGCATCACTGTATTTTGTTTTCCCTTTGCAGCACGAAAAAGAAATGACAAACGGGATGCTGTACACTACACTGCTTGCATATGAATGATTTCACTGGCGGAGAAGATCTTACCAAGGTATAAAAAACAGACGAGGCAGAAAAGGGGCCACGAAACGATATGACTTGTCCATTGAAGTCAAAAACCTTCCAGCACGCATCATCCTTGCAAGCTGTACACATTAACCAGTCTCGCTGAGGTGATGATGTTAACGAACTCGTCGGATACACTTTGTCGCCCAGTTTCGTCACCTTGCTAACGAGCGCAGAGAGCATCACGATGAACCACTGTTTCTCCGTTGTAAATTATAAACTTATCCAAATCGTATGTGAAATCTTAAGGGTGGGAAGGACTAAATTCCACACTGTACAAAGGTTAAACAAAGGTAAGTTAAATTAGCTGATCAAACATCCTAGACGACAACAGGCAAGGAATATTATGAGAAACTACATAACATAGGTAACAAAAACTGTGTATCCTACATTTGCCGTTTGTTTCATAACTTTACTACAGTATAGTATGATAAAGTAGCAATATTTAATTTTATTTCCATTTTTAACCCATATGAGCAAACATGGTTTTGGGTCAAACTTTTTTGAGGGCCTAGGGCGGGTTAACTAACAGGCAGTATGTATTTGAAGATGAGTGAAAGCGTCAAGCAGTTACTTATGATAATTTTAATTTCGTTACAGACCCGCCAACGAGTGCCTTCTTCACTAACACTCGACAACAACGCACTCGAGCACCTGTGGGATGTTGTTTGGGTAATGGCTATCGATGCACAATGATCGTGTGACTCTCGACGCTGCGCATATTGTTAGTGCCGATTGGCGCCCAACGGACACAACATAATCGACCCACGCACTCATTGATTCTATGTGCGTTAGCTGGGCATGACGCGATTATGTGTTAGTTGGCCCTTTTTCTATCAACTATTGTCTAACGTTACGTACGAACAACCGTACGCAGCATATGTTACACACAAACAGTCATTGAAGAACTTTAGGGTATTGTGCGATTGCGGCAGGGATGTTTCTGTATAGGAAATTAACCCGTAAGCAGTTATGGGCTTCTTTTAGGCATTTGTTTCTTTTGCATACTATCTTGCACATCATGCACGTCTACGCATAACAATACCGTACATAGTGGCACACGCTGCCTTCAGAAACAATGGAACGATAAACCATGCTGGATTATCTAATGAAATAAGTTGAGGCTAATTACATTTATCTCCTGTGGTACCATTGTATATCCAAAAGACCAACCGTTCCGAATATTTTGGAACAATTCATTTTTTGCAATATATTATTGAAGTACAAGAATTATGTTTTTGAATTCTTCGCATATTTGGATAAAAGAAACGTAAAACAACTATTGACTGAATCCTACTCATTAGAACATAGTTCTGCAATGGCTTTAAATGATTATAGATTGCAATGTTGAATAGAATATGGAATTGAATTTTAAATACCAAAAAACATCGTAAATCAATCTACTATACATGCACATTATACTTAATTTAAAAAAAAAAACATCAATAATTCAACTGCCGTTGCGTATAAGTAAACTATACCAAACGGTAGATTTGATCAAGTTCTAGATTAGTCGTTAAAATGCATAAAGTCTGATTAGCTTATCCAGTGTGCAAACGGGACTGCTTGATTGCAAAAAAGAAAGATGGAACATAAACTGAGAGCCATGCCAGTTGTTGAAGTCCACCCTCGGCAAAACCAGAGCAGTAAGCTGCCAGATTCTAATCTAAGTATCCTAATACGTAAGAAGAAATATGAAATAAAATGTACAGTACCGCAATGAACTCATCACCAGTGATGCACCAGATATGGGGCACGCTTGGCTCTCTACCTCAGTCAGAAATTAAATATCAAGAGGAACAAAACGAACAAGGAAACGTCATTAAACCATTGGCGAACTAATCACCGTCTTTCGACAGCGGTCAAATTCACCTGCATTAGTGGCTTTCTCGATTTCCATAACTATAACCTTTCCTCTCCGCACACGTCTATTCCGGACAACATCGATAGCGTCGACGGCAAACGAATACGAATACCAAGAAAAACATCCACCGTAATGGTCTGCTGCCGTTTGTTGAATTCAATTAATACACTTTCCACGCCATGGTGGACATGAGCTTTGCGTTACGACATACCATCATCACAAGTAGCTCCAAACTGGGAACTAAACTAGAGAAGCGTTCCCGAAAACTGGCACAATCTAACAGTAGTTGCAACCTGTTGATCGACGCCAGTGACTCCCTCACACACATCGTAGCTCGCAGATCGAGTGGATCACAAACGTTACAAATCACGTCTAACTTAGCAACGACGAACAAAGGCCAACGAGAGGTGAGTTCGCGTGGCTCAAAATAAAAAATAAAATAAAAACTACCAAACTACTGTTACAGTTTAGATGCGATGGTCAGTTAGGTTTTCATCGCGCTCATCGATTGCCATATTGTCTGTAATGCTTATTTCAAGCTTGGTTATAGGACAAACTCACATTTATCCTATTTACAGAGTGCATGGTTGGTTGTTGCAAAAAAAAAATCATACGACGGATCTTGGTTATTTTCGCGAATTACAAATAGTAAGTGGTGCCTTAGCTTCAAAGTGGTTAACTCTGGCGACATTTATTCTAATGAAGCGTGCATTACGAGTATTGCAAAAAATACTGTTTCAGGAGAATTGATATAGATTAATCCAAAGCTATTTACAAACCGGAACATATCTTCACGGTAGAATGTTCTACATCAATAGCTTACTAGCATACCCACATAGTTGTTTACAGAATGATGAAAGACCAACCTATGATAGTTTGGCTGTTTGTTACTCCCAGCTGGAAACCCGGAATAACCTTTACCTGTTCTACTGAGATGCATTGAAACGGCGGTAGGTAAGCGTTTTTGAAAATGTGATCACAAGATCATATAGATTGGCACGCGAAGCGAAGCCACTTATACCATGCAGAGAGACATCACGACTTTCGGACACTTAGGCAGCTGGCTGAACTGTTTTTTTTTTAAACAGGATGGTAAACCACGCTGGTACCACTACTATTCTCTTGTTGGGCTTTGCTGTAGACAAAGTAGTACAAGGAAATGACGCAACATTAACACAAACACAGTGTGAGGATCATTATTATTTTCAATGAGCAGGAGACTGCTGCAAATGTCACGATTTACGTTAAATGTCAGACAGAGCGCACTGTAGGGCTATGGCTAAGTACTCGAAGAATCTTTTGGATCTATAAGTTCAACGATTGTTTTTCTTTTGCGTCAGAAGGCGCAGTCTATAAAAAAAGCTTTGGTTCGATCTAAATGTAAATTAAATCATGATCGGAAGGGATGTTATGCAGATCATATAGAATAAAAACAATCAACTTCTTTGAAAATATTTCGATACATCAATAGAGAAAAAATAATGTAACGATCCGTCTTTAGCTCTTAATAAAATCTTCCTCTTCTATTTGACCTAATGATCAACGCGGTCATGCCGGCCTATACAGGCTTTCAAGAGTTAATTAGTATCACGCAGCCGATAAGTCAGACAAACAGGGAGACGATCCTTATGAGGCTTGAACCCATGGCGGGCATGTTATTAAGTCGTACGACTTGACGCGTGTACAATGGTATTTTCCCACGCTTAACAAAATGCAATTTGTTACTTGCTAGCTTTACACCTACAACTACATATGAACTAAAATTTTAAAAAGTTTGATTCATTATACTTTGGGTTTGCCACCTTTAATCACTAAATTAATCATCGATCAGCGAGAAAACAAACAATGCAATTATTCTCTCTGACCATAATAACTTCTCTGTTACGATATTATACATCATCTACAAAACTGCTAGAAAAAGGTGGTCCCTTTCCACCAAACACCAGTTCGCGAATGACGCTCACTTCTTCTTGCGGGGTTTTATTAATAACGAAGAAAGTATGGACCCAATCAACAATCATTGGGCATGTCATGGATTGAAGAAATTTATCAAATCATGACCGACGGTGCGCTTTCACGAGAGCAGCAATTTACATCTCACTAAAGCGATGCCCGGGCAGAGGGTGGTTGGAGAACTCGGCAGTTAAATACTGTTCCTCCACGCCAAGAGCATCTATCACACAGCGAAACCCCCTTTCATCTCAAACTACCTCTGGACATAATCCAAAGATTACTGGAAATAAGACCACCCTTTAGCCCTGCGGCACCCAGGAAATGCCATCCGCTATCCCATTTCACAACGACGAAGATAATTTCAGGTGAAAGTGAATCAAGTGATGGCGGGCCACTAGCAGTCATCTTTCGATTGCAGTATGCAAATGCTCAATTTAGAGTACGCCGGAAAAAAAACATCACACACTGTCTATTGTACTATTTCCTTTCCATTCGATTAAAAAAGAACAGGGCAAAACAAATAACTCAACCTTCTAAACAATACCTCATCCCCCCGAACCGGTTATAATGGGTGGCTGGTTAAAATAAACGCTCGCCGAACATGGCATCAATCTTCAGCATCATACCAGGTCCAACTTTAATGCCCTACGGTGGGATCAAAAACAAAGGCACAGATCTCTAATGCCATCGTGCAGTGGAGTACGTCATAGGGCACGCACTCAACCCTGTCGCAGACCTCTATACCGTCATCATGTTTTTTTCCTGTTGCTATCCACATCAAAGTGGTGGAGTTTTTCGAATTCCACTACCTATACGAGTGGATGCTTTTGACGCCCCAAATAAATTCGTTTTATTTGAGTGAGGAAAGTTGAAAGTTTGAAGGGCGCCATCATAAACGCTGCATCCGCTTAAACCATGCGCTGGTCTTTTTTTGAGTTGGATTCACTAGGATTCAGTATCACAACCGGAGCATTGTTTAATTGATATAAGCTTTTTTCTTCAACACACCGTTATCCAAATGATGCATTTAACAAAGATACTTTTTAAGGGTCTAGTAATTAAGCATACAATAATACTGAACCGTAATGGGCCGGTCTGGTGGTACAGTCGTCAACTCCAACGACTTAACAACATGCCCGTCATGGGTTCAAGCCCCGAATAGACCGTGCCCCCATACGTAGGACTGACTATCCTGCTATGATAACAATAAGTCACTGAAAGCCAAGCTCACTTCACTAGTGGGTACAAGGCCTTGGCCGACAACGGTTGTTGTACCAATGAAGAAGAATACTGAAACGTAGAGTTATAGTAGCTTTGACTATCAAAGACGTGTGTGTTTGAGAATCGTTTACATAAAACAAACAGCACATTTCAACTACTCTTATAAAAGTTTTTTAAAAAGCTTATATCTTTTTTATCTTGTGTTTATATTTATCCAATACAAGAATAAAATTTTACAAAATTTAGCTTTATTTCCACGATATAAATAATACTAACCAATTCAACAACCATATAACTTTAGAACAAACAAAACAAAACTGATCCACACCTCTGGTCCTACAAAAACCATGCTCATTGACCACCCCCAATATACAGCTAATATTGCTTGGCTTAGTCTGAGAACCTTTTATCATATTATTCTTCCTTTTTTCGTTTTCCAGCCGTATTTTGCTATTGTTACCACAAACTCGAGACGATTGATGCTTTAACGGCGGTAAGCATGCAGCGCAATGCAATGCAAACACAAATGAAGCAATTTATCCAAGCAAATCTTTGCTGATCTGGCGGCAAACATAAAGCAACTTCAATCTAAGAATCTTTCACCGATCTGCTCTCATCTATCTATTTCAGCGCAAATATCATTTTCGAACGTCGCGACAATAGATCAATAATATTTAATTGTAAACACAATGATGCCACTCTGGTATTCAATTCTTTGAAAGTTGTTCAACGATTCATCTAGACCTTATATTTATTATCTCGCTTTTTCGCATTCTCTGTAATAGGACTGAAAATATATGTTGCTTTAGTTCTTCCCAATGAAATGTTGAAAAGATTTCTTTTACGGCTCGTAATTAAGCGATAAACCTTCAACATTCTTCTTGAGTAAAGAGACAAGAAGAAGAACCTTCGTTTAAGATGTCTACATTATTTCGCCTAGCCCATCGGCGTTAACCATAGCTTTGCTATGAACAAACTTATAAAGGAGATGTTAACAATCGTGCTGACATCAGAGATATCGTCCGACAAGAGGGCGGAAAGGTTCTTGTTTTGTGATGCATTACTGTTGGCAGTCTCTATACAGCATGTAATAGTGTATGCACAAACCAGTTATATACACCCATTTTTGTTTTTGATCGCACATACTGTCCCTAAGCTACTTTTAACTTCTTTTTAAAACTTTTCCATTTGCTTAACTGATCTTCCTTTCTTTGCAACAGCTGGCCTAACTATTAGCTGGCCTAGCAACAGATTTAATAGTATTAAAAATGAAAGAAAAAAGATTACGACGTTCCCAGACACGATGCAGATGTTTCCAAGACATGTAATTCTTGCATGTCTGTCTTCAACCATGGAAAGCAATAATTATCATTCAATATGACAATGCAGTACTATTGCAATTTGTAACCCACATGATCCCGGCATATCCCCATCAACTTATTTCAACGTCTAAAGGATTGTTTCAATCAAGTCGGTTCCATATATACACACAAAACATTCTTCACATACATGAGAACAACCCGATACCTTGTTTTTCAGCATGCTTCTTGATTTTGGAGTTAGTTTCAATATGTAAGGGTATCACTGCAGACGAATGACTCCATGCAATACCACCAAACAAACAAAGAAAAGCTGCCATGTTCTACGTGTAAATGTTAACGACCTCACAAGTACGTGTACCTTACACTCGCAAATATATCCGGGAGAATATCTGCATCTATTTAGTCTAATACTATCACCTGTCTAGCGTAGGCGTGTTCGCGATTTATGCATCCATCGACGGGTCACAATTACCATTCAATAGCATGCATGTTAAGCGTGAAAAGTGCTGGACAGGGTTTCTCTCCGCCACATTAGTTTAACACATAATCGAACATTGGTACATGTTCAGGAATGGCATTTCACAGTAGATTGAGTTTATTTTTTGTTCTACAAAAATGTTGAAACTCTGAACACTACATCATGATAGTAATTATGTTTGATGTTTAAGATTTGTTTATTCCACATCACAACACTTGAAAGTTTGTGCTGAAAACTTAGCTTATTACTTGATAGAATTTTATTTATTATAAAAACGAACACAATTTATCGTAGTAATTTAGTGTGTAACCAGACACAAAATGAGATGCAAATTGAAATAAAAAAAAAATTTTTTTTATTTTTCATGCACGCAAGAAATATAATTATTTGTCTAGCCCTTTTTGGATACCACACTGAGTAACATAGACTCCCTAGATGATATTGGCGCGCCATATGAAGAATAGGCTGCTAGCACCACCAAAATAGAAGACAAAATTTGAATTGTCATCTAATGGTAAATCGTTAAATGATGCTCCCAGCACGTCACGCATCTAATAAAAATGTCACCCTAACTAACCAATCTACTATTGAGTTCACAACCGGACGCACCAAAGGAAGCCACCCATAAACTGATTTCAGGGAAAGGGCGCACGAAATGAATGTATCTCAACAGAAACTGCCTAAGTCATGGTGAAAGGCAACACAATACATCTTCACACCGACTTGGGTGAGGATGGAGGCAACCATGCTAGAGCTTAGGTGACGAGAAGCAATAGCTCCACACGTCAGAGGCAATTAATCATCCAACATAAGCCGTACCACATGTCGTTAAGAAATTTCCAACCGTTGCGGTAAATTAAAGAAAAGCTAAAAAAACGCTCCAGTCTGCCCACATAATACTCACTGCACATTTCTAGGTTGTTAGCTTTGTGGACGGTTCTACCAACGAGCTTTCATTGAATCGCTTTTGATGTTTCGAGCGAAACAGAACACGAATTGTTCTCATCCGTACAGCAGCAGTTGGATGATACCTGACAGACGATCCAAATAATCATTCATTACATCGCCATGGAAAGCGAAATGTCGAAATGATGGAAAGGGAAACCGCGAACATTTTCTTCACCCGTCTGTTAATAATGCTAAAGGAGCGGAAAAACTTCCCACCCCGCCCCTTTTTGAAGCCTCTTTAGGACAGAAAAGAGAATGAAAAGAAACGCATCAACAACTCGCAGCCTCAAACCACAATCGGTTGCTAAAGGGATGACACCTTCCTCCACTGCCACGGGTAATGTTTTTGTTTTCGCCATTTGCTGTCGGCAAGAGGCGAACTGGTGAACCTCATACCGGGGGGCCGGGAAAGGTTTGCACTGGGTCACTGGATAACGAGGTCAATGGCTTGCAAGACTTGATGGCAGAGTGAAAAATTATAGAACATACCTAGGCCATGCTCGCAACAGCAGCCAGCAGATGAAAAATATGAGCGATTGAAGTGAGAGCTTGCGAAACGGAGGCTACCTTACCACCTTCCAAATGCTAACGACATAAATCGACGTTGATAATAACTAGCGAAAGGGTTCATAATTTCTTCTGTCTTCTCCCGAAGCCTTCGCCAATGGGAAAGGCGCTATCTCTTTCAAGCACTTGCGCAAAATTATCACCGCATTGATCATCCGCAGCTTCATCCACAGGGGAACGCAACTTCAGGAGTGGTAGTAAACTGATGGTGAAATGGTTTCCGGCAGCTTCTATCCTACTTCTGCTATCCGCCCGTTAAATTACCTATGCCAAACTTCCGTTCGCCACCCGCACAACACACATTCATTCATTCCACCTTTGACACGATCACAACAGAAGCTGTGAGAGAATGGAGCGATGATACGATACTACTGCGGTTGTTGTGGTAAAGCGTTCCACGCCGACTGGAGGCATAGTAGAGAAAAAAGAACTATTGTGATCCCCCACCACTTGCAAGGTAGCAACATTGCGACAGCGCTGCGCAATCGAGCCAGATGCACTAATGCAGTGTAATAAAAATGAACGGTTTATGCTGCGCTGTCACAACGTTATGACAAATGGTCCGGGTCGATTATTGCGAAAAGTGAAACAAGCGACTTGCAGATCGACTCTTAAAGATCGGCAAAAGACGATCGAAGCTGTTGAAACTGGATGTTAGACATCTTTACTTATAGCCGTGATAGATCTTCAGCAGTGATTTGTTAAATGGAGTACACACAGTGTTGCAACAAATATAAATTTTTAGTTATTGGTTCAACTCAGTTCCATGAGATCATGGGGTGTTTAGCAAAACAGTGTTGATATTAATACAAAAGCAATACATTAGGCACCCTTGTGTTGAATATCTGCAGCAAGATTAAATGTACATTAAAATGTGTAATTGAAATATTAATTCTAATGATATTATTATTTGATCTTCGTTGACAGATCGATGACTTTATCATTGACATTACTCTGCCTCTAAATATTTAATACGCTGTCTACGGTTTAATCGCACTGGCAGCTCAAATGCTGTCTAGTAGCAAACCAATGTTGCTATAGTTAGTCCTTGGTGAAAACATAGTGGATCGATTGCTACTTTGCTTTGTTAGCCCTTGCTTAACACTTGCACTCACACTTTTCTACAGTGTCTTACATGCCCTGTATTCAATGCTGTTCATTTGTAGAGAAAATATATCCTACTGAATCCAGTTGCAACCAGTTACTCAGTAGTTATTCGTATCACGAGTGTGAGTTTACTTCCCATTGGATAAGTTCCCATATTTTATTTTGTGCTGTGTTTATTATCAGCACCAATAGCAGCAACCTGTTCACCTACCACCCCAGCTTGATGCTCTTTTCTACGCAAGTGGAAGGAATTGTCGAGTTGAATAAAAAATTGTTAATATGCTCTCAACTAGGAATATAGAGAGTGATACCGACCATCGGCCAGTTTTTTATAAAACTGTAGACCTTTTCACTGGGACACACTTTCCCGTGTTCCCTCGCTTCCGTGAGATGTAGATGCAAGCTAGTTTTTTTTCTGCAAAACGTAATTCCTTGCCTTTCGTGTAGCACCTTTGCCCGAACGTGAAAGTTGTGGGCTTATCTTATGTTTCCTCCCGCTGCCTTCGCTAATTACAAGTTTTATCGCATGTGCGAAAGCGATCGGAAAGGGAAATGGTGTGAGGGGTTCCCCAGACTCAACCGAGACGTCTAGAGAAAACCCTTGAAGGAGAAAGAAAAGTAAAAAGTTCAAGACGCAACATCTAAACTAAGCCGTTGACCCGTTCCGATCGACTTTGTCCGGTTTGTCCAGACCACCACCAATCACCCGACATCGATCAATCGATCTACTCGATCACGTATCATCCCACTGGTGAGGAACGAGCACCTCAGTGGTGGTAGGTGATCTACTAAACCGATATCGATTAATTACCGTGTGGTAGGCATCGCCCGCGGGCAGCCACACACGCCTCATCTCAACAGAAAAGCGTACCTAACTGTCAACACTTTCGAAACTAGTTTTCTCTAAGGAGAGAACTACAAAAAAACCTATGTGCTTTTGTCAACATAAGATGTCTAGCAAAAAAAAAATAAAACGGAATTCTATCTTGATAGTACCTTTCGTATATCTATTGTAGTAATTATTTGCAACAAAGCGATTCAGTTTGCAGCAGTTTGAAAATTGTTTATCTTCAAAAAGATTACTGTACAACTGTAGTTTGGGAAACACTCACATATTCCGAACATGATATTGCAAGTCACGTACCAGAAAATAAGTATAACTATAAATATTATAAGCGAATCCCAATGACCAATCACGAGCAACTTATCAAGTTCATCTATCATAATTGTCAGGTAGACCCGTAGAAACGCCATACGACCACAATTTAAATATGGTCGTGAAATCTTAATGGAAATACTTTCTCACTTTTTGTAGGTAGCTAGTTCAACTATTAAGGGGAAAAGGCCTAAATAGTCATGATCTCCCGGATATCCTTGGATTATACATATTAGCGGACCGTTCTGGTGGTACAGTCGTCAACTCGTACGACATAACAACATGCCCGTCATGGGTTCAACTCCCGAATAGACCGTGCCCCCATACGTAGGACTGACTATCCTGCTATGGTAACAATAAGTCACTGAAAGCCAAGCTCACTTCACTAGTGGGTATTGGCAGGCCTGTACCGACAGTGGGTGTTGTGCCAAAGAAGAAGAACAAGATACATATTAGCAGCCGGGAGTATGATATTTAATGCATTATCGGTACACTACGCTTCAACTGAATAGTCCAAATATAAATACAGTCTATCAACTCACTTCCTGACTTTACTAAAGAGATGGCGCATTAATAAAGTTCGATACTAAGACTACTTGGACTTGACATTCAAAACAAATCATGGTTTAGGACGTTACTACCACCAGTGACCATAGATGGTCAATCCTTAGAACTGCATATAGCAACGCGTAGCCGCGTGCTGACAGTTTCAATGCGATCAACAAAATAAGATTCCATTAGTGTGGTACTTTAATTACTCGTGACACTAAACGATGTCAAGGAAAAACCAATATCAGTCCTTGAAGAGTTCTAGGCATCAGTCCGATGATAATAATAAAATGAGAATTATGAACGAAAATAGGTATAACTGGTAAGTAAAAATGAAAAGGTGTAGTAATTAATCAAATATTGTCTAAAACATCAATCCTATTGTCTTTATTAATCCCCTGAAGCATTTTTATGGAAATAAATCAATTCAACGTCTTCATACCAAAAGTACGTGGTCGACACATACAATAGCTTGGTAAAGTATAAATCATTAGGCACGCTGGCATACTTTAGTAAGACCGCAAGAGAATTAAAAATTGACAGCAGCTCGTATAACAGACTAAATATTTTTATCTCTCCGTCGGTTGCTGCTGATTGAAATGATGGTTGATAATGTTAAGTCTATGGGCGGATAACTACGCTTCCGCTGGCGTACAAACGTTTGCGGCAAAACTAACAACCAATTCATTGCGGATGAATTAGTACTATTGAACTAAAGGGTTGTGTGAGCGCGAACGGTAGAAGTCTACCACCCTTAACTACCATCGGCCTTTCTTAAGGGCCGCCTAGAGGGAAGCATCAATTTGCGCACGATTGGACTCGCGTGCGTTTGGCACGAAGTACACAGCCACATGAGAAGGAGAATTGAAGGGTAGTCTCCAGCTTCTGAGCGGTGCTAAACGATCGCAAAAGATCAGCGCAAGGTGCCGCTCGAATGTTCAACCAGGAGGAGCAGAATGGGGAGGTCACTCGAACCGGTTTCGACGATCCGGACCAGCTTCTCGCAGTAACCGGATGGATGGGAACATATATAGGTGAAACCGTAATTTCAAGCATGAATTCGCTACAGCCCCTCTCCAACATCTTTTCTTGTACCGGTCAACAGACCAGACTGAAAGGGTCTATGCCGCACCTAGTCCTATGACATGGGACCAAACAAACAAGCTATTCTCCAGTAGTTTGCTTACTTTACTCTTCAACATTTAAATTATTTCACCCTTCCAAGATTATTTATCAAAAGGGAACTTTATGGTGCATCACAAAAGCCTCTGAACTGTACGGGTTTTTTATTTCGTTTTTTTTTTATAAAAGTCAAGATTTAAAGCTGAAGGCTTACGTTAGTGTGAACTTTACACAACACACAACAGGGGAACTTTGTATTCCCAACTAAACACTCCTGCACAGGGAATTCCAGTCAATGTGCTAGACAACAAACCTGTTTCAGTCTGCGAACTAAGCTTGGTGCAACGCGATCGAAAGTAAAAGGGAATCGGTCATAGCAAAACGTACGTCAATCTCCGTGCACCTTTCCTCTACTTCTGTTTTCCGATCCAAAGCAAATTGCGAAACTAATCGCACACGATCGGTGATGTAGTGGGATAGGTTTGAAATTTCAGTCGTTTAAATCTATCCTCAGGCCAATGATGTACTTACTGCACCTGAGTATAGTTCTAGAAATTGGCAACATCAACTTTAGTTGCTCTTCATTTCGTCGCAAAAATACTAACAAAACCCAAAACAACATTGCTTAGCTCGTTGGTATAAAGACGATTAATCCTTTTGTCCCTAACCACTAAATAAAGGAACATCATGGAATGTAGGAGGACACATTACAGAGCGATCCATATATTACCAAGGTAATCCCGTTTTTATGGATTCTATGACTGGAACTCAGATAAATCGAGATAGTATCACATTATTAATCCATTTCACAACACCTAAAATGTGAATGCTCGTCTCGTTCAGCATTTACAGAGGTAGTGAAACAGTAGTTTCCTTAGGAAATCATAAGGAATAAATCCGAAAGGAATCCGGCATAAATTATTATTTTTACGAAACAATTATTTTTTCGGCCGCTACCTAACGGAATGGCATCATTTAACGTTTAAACCTTTTGTAAAAGACCAGATAACATTGGAGACTAGAACTAATAACTTAATTATTTATAATTTATCCACGCATTTTAGTGCACTATAAACTCAGTTGGTAAAAAGTACTCAACGAGGCACTTTCATTTATTTAAGTTAAAATCGAATTAACAAGTGACAGGTTGGAGAGATCATGTTTCATCTCATGCTCTGCAATACCAACCAAAGTTTGCATTACAACATCAACATCAGCCAACACCTCTACAGGACCACAGTTCAAAGCACACAAATTTGACATCCAACGAGGCATTCTTTCAACCTTTTCGTCGCTGATGTTGCAGAGTAGCATTGCGAGCGCCAATCGCTCTCCTTCTCTCTCGGTCTACGTCATTATATTTCACCTTCGATAGATTAGAGTTGGATGATATTTCAGTTTCCACACTTCATGCACTACATTTTGTCAGATTCTTGTATCGATATCATTCAAACTCGTGTACCAGCAGTGCTCTCCAGGATTTCGAAGCACTTTGCTGCCCAACACAACATTGAATGAAGCTGATTTTTTATTCTGCTGATGATCACTTCCTGTGCCTTCACTGAGTATTTCACGCTACATTGTGATCCTTTTTATCCACAGCCATTGTTTGATCTTCGAGCAAGATGTTTGGCGATCTTTGTGGAAGGATACAACTAGAGAATTGGAATATATATACATATCATAGCACGCATATCTAAAATCCACAAGTCTGTAGAGCAAAAAAAAAACGAAGCAATTCATTCCTTTTTGAGCTACTTAAAATTGAACGACGTCGGGCAACGCGAAGCTTTAAATACGTTATGTGATGTGACCTGAATCGATAATTAATGTTTGGACACGGTTTTAGATTCGTACGGTTGAGCTTGACTACCGAAGAAGGAGTGTACGCGTACTAAAGATTGATTTGAGCTAACCTTGAACCATACCGACACCATCATAGTAAGCAATGGAAACACAACTTAAACGAAAAGCGTTTAAGGTATCGTTGAACTAAAGGTGTAGGACAGATTGAACATACACACACATACTCGAATAGTTAGTCTACTATGCCAGAACCAAAATACTCCTCTAATGATCACCAACGCTTCACAGCGGAGATAATGATTCTAACGATGGCGTGCTTGGAATCCCAGGAAAGACTGTTTCCTCCGTCATATGAAATAATGGGTATTGATTTTAAGGCTACCACAGTCAGCAAATGCATGCTATACCACCGTGAAGGAATTATCTATCCTATTCGACTACATTACTGAACAGTCAACTCTTGCGTGTTGTAAGACTCCCAATTTCAAAAAATATTCTGAATCAATTAGGACTTCCTCTCTCATGGCTGGCCAAATATGTTTACTGATAATGACACTAGAATGATTTTTTTTTTTTGTTCCACGAATTTTGTAGCCATTAAGCATAACAATCCACAATAATTCAGAGCAAATAATACTTTTAATTATCAATACGACCGAAGGATGGATCTGAATTTGAAAGAAAAAGTTATTTTTACCTTACTACGTTTGTGTATTTTATGCCATGAAGCTCTGTTAACAATTTGTTTTATCAAAATATTAACCACTAGCATCACTTCAAATACAACCACACGCGTACTGTTTCGTTGC
The DNA here is from genome assembly GCF_943734735.2 of Anopheles gambiae. Taxonomy (NCBI): domain Eukaryota; kingdom Metazoa; phylum Arthropoda; class Insecta; order Diptera; family Culicidae; genus Anopheles; species Anopheles gambiae. The sequence goes on from NC_064601.1 coordinate 54,119,232, forward strand.
AGCACGGACAAAATGCTTATAAATTTTTATCGCATGTTCACCATTATGGTCAACGACCCTTTGACCTCTTCTCGTTTTACGAAAAATCCGTTAAATCGAACCAACATACGTGCGCGTTTACAACGGTATCGTTCAAAGAAGTGCAGCCAGTGGTCAGTTTTATGATACCGAACAAAAAAATTATAACCCACACCAACACAGAAGCGCTGATGCTGCTGCAGTTGTTAATCCTACCCAATCATAAAAGGCAAAAAAAGAATTCTCCCTGTTTAAGCCCAAAATGTCTGACAACCTGAACTGTTGGATGGGGAAACAGTTTCCCACCCAACCATCTGTCTGCCTTTAGGTACGCTGCATTGTTTGACGTCTTCGAAGGGCTTCCCATATTCTTCAGATCGTATACGATGGGGCTCAGCTAACCACTGCTGTCCATGCACCCAAAGAGTGCCCTTGAAGCTTTTGTATTCATGCTCGCCAATGGTCCCTGTGGAGACGTGCTTAAGAATGTAGCGAAGACCGAATACTTGCCGTGTTCGAATGCTTGCGTGTTGCAATGATATACGTATGGCAACTGTTCCTTTGGGGTTTTAGCCCTACCTTGTCGACACTACAGCGATTTTATGCACATTTTTACGCTCCGTCGGATTTCGGCAGGATGTGCATTCAAGCTACCTCGAAACATAACGAAGCTCCATCTTTTTCTTGTCTTTTGTCCCTAATAGAGAAAGGATGAAAAAGGGTTGCTTCCAAAAAACTCTAGCAGTTTGCAAAGAGAAGTCTTGAAGATGTTTTGGGGTCATTCGCGCCCAAATATCTTCGAGACGCCTCGGGTGGATTTATAAAAAAGGCAACCCAATATTTAAGCAGACAAACGCCAAACACTGGTCAGAACTAGCTCAAGCAGTTTTCTGGAAGGTAAAGTTTTTTTTCTTAATATTTTTGCTTTTTTCGGCCCACATTTAAAGCGATATGATTTTTTTTTATTCTTTGCGTAACAGACAAAAACACCATCTTTGGGTTTATTTTTCCTGGAAATTCGGGTCCTTTTGTAATATAAACAACAAAAAAAAAAACAATTTAGGAAAAAAAATAAAAGCATAAATACAAATAATTTAAATAGATGATAGATCATTTCAGTCAAGTAAATATATCCTTAGAATACCACCTTTCGAAACTAATTTCTCATTTGACGGTTTTATTTTCCATCTTTGGGACCATCCACAATACTAGCTAGCTTTTTTTTCATACGCAGTTTGACATGATTATAAAAAAACGACCCAAAGGCCTAACGTTTACAGCATTGATTATATAGCCTGAAAAAATGTTAACTAACACTGAATTGTCACATGCTCTATCAGGGTAGTTCATGTATGATGCTGCAGCATATATGTTTTGTCAAGAGATGCTACAAAACAGTTTTAAATTATTATTATTTTTTAAATATAAGTATTACTACTCATTTTGAACAGAAAAATGATATGGAAAATACATTCAGGATAATGCACATTGTTCCAATGACTTCCGCTGACTGGATAACGAATAGCATACATAGAACATAGCGCCCAGTGAATAATGACGTGCGTGTTCGAAAGTGACTTGGAAAACCATGTAAGAAAGACAAACCAACAGAAACCCGAGCAGAAGAGTTTGCAACGTAACAGAGGAAATAAATCGTTCAGCGAGTAATAACTAGCCTGCATAAGGGTTTCGTTTCCTAACAGTATTGACGATTTTCGCTCAATTTTGTAAACAAGTGTCCCAATAACAATCGATTGGGTGAAAATCAATTGGATAAAATTGCAGATTGCTCCTTCAGTCAAACATTGCAAGATACCGCCTTGAAAAGAAATCAATTCAACAGCGTTCACACATCACATATCAAGCTAGAGTTAGTGTGAAACATAAGTGAGAAAATATCTACTCCAAGCCACAAAACAAGAAAAAATATATGCCATTGTTTGTTTTTGCGTACGCAATTGAACTGCTTCGTTTATTTTTCTTTACTTCCTTCATTTTGCGGCTCTCAAATAATCTCGCAGCAACCGAAACCATCGTGTGAGAAGAAGTTTTCCAAAAAGGCCATTAACTTCAACCTAACTAAAGCGTATGTTAATGTACCAACAGAAAAAATAACCCCCCAACTTGGAGAATATGATTCCTTTAGTTCAAGTTGCTGTTCCTAAACAGAGACTGGGACAAAGAAATGGAAATTATAAAAAGTGAAACTATGTTCACACATTTCATTATCTCAATCGGTTTGGGCGGGTATTCGACCCGTGCTTCCAACCGTGCACAACATTCAATGTCTGTCCCGGGCTGAGCGAAGCCGCCATTTGCCGCCTCCTTTCTCTCATTATTTGCCCATATTCCTCCACTTCTTCAGTAGGCCGACGGAAAACCGCCAGAAACACTACCCACGTCGTGATCTACATTTTATCGTCATTTTTTCCGCAACATTTCCAACACTTCAATTAAAAGGCTCCCGCAGGTTTTTACTACCGTCTGGGACTAGCGTCTGTGTAAGCACAATAAGCGGCACTATCTGTTGGGGAGGTTGGTTTTCGCGCCAATTGATGCGAACTTGCAACATCTACACACAGCGATGGGATACTAGTGGTTGATGATTCGCACATTTCGCTCTTTTTGCATTTATGTGTTAGTCACTCGTTAAGTAGACCTACATATCAAAGATTTTTTTTAACGGCAACAAATTTTGACCTATTCAACCGTTTCCACATTTGTATTACATTTATTATGTAATGGATACGGAAAAAGCACTAATGCTCTTGATCACCATAGAAAATTATCATCAATACTTGCAAATGTTGTACTGCAATATATCTTATCTACCACCGCAGATCTCTGGTGGGTGAAACAGGAAAAACTTAGCACCATAATCAGTGATCGGAAGTACGTCTAATCGTAGTTCCGGTTCCATTTCAATATATACTACACTTCAATACTTCATTTTCGGAGTCATATGCCCACCCTGCGCAGTTTCCCTATTGGCACCAATCAAGTACTCTATGGCAACTGTGCCAGGAACGCCTGTAAGGAAATGAAAATGCACCCGTAGCTGCACGGAAAGAAAATCAAATTTCCTACCTAGCTTGCTAATTTATCGACTAAATACTGACACACTTTCCATTGATGGGCGCTTTTCCATCTTCTGTCGGCATCCTCTTTCCACCTGATAGGCTGGACGTTTGTACATTGTTAATCAAAATATTCAGCGGCCCGTCTGCTGGAGCCTAATTAAAGAGCGAAAGGATGAAAGTTTGTTTTACCCACAGTCGCGATTGAAGTGACTGGAGCTTACTTACTAAACAGATCTAATTGGATTAATTAGCATTCTAAGGTAAGCTGATACATTTGAAAGAGATAAATTTGGCAAACAGCAGGAATCACCAGTAACTTTTAATAATTAGTTCATAAGGGAAGTTTAAAATACGAACATTTAAACCCCATTCATTTTTGCACAATAAATTATAAAACACAATACTAGTCATGTTCCAACGGACTGTCACTTGATACAATGTGACGATAAAAAATGTAAATAAATCAAAGTAAATTAAATTTTCTATTTCTGTTTTTTATCTATTATTTATATAATTTTTTATTTGTTATTTATCTATTGTGTAATAAGTAATGGTAGATGTAATTTAATGCGAATCTATGGAAATGGTATTATCTGGGAAAACAATAATTAATTGCCACGATTGGTGATTTTCGTTTACACCATGTGTAACAGCAGATAAAATTATACAAAAAGCATCTTTTTTTTTGCTTCTGCCAAAAAACAAAACATGTTGTTTTTTTTTGTAAAAATTACCACCGGCAGAAAGTACCGTACATTTGAAGTAAACTTTGTCATTTGCTCGACCGATGTTTATCTTTAAATCTTCATCAAAATTACGCTTTTAAATTTATTTTTACCTATTTTCGGTGTGTTTACAGGATTTACAGGATTTAGAATCATTTAATGGAATAGCTCAATCACTTAAGGAAACATATTCCATTATAGGATTGACATATTCCACGCTATTCGGGCATTTATCAATAGGAATAATGCATCACATAAATAAAATAAATCACATCTTTGCAAATAAAATTGTTGAGTATCCGGAAGGGTTACGACCAGTAATATGTCCCACATAAGAACTGTATCAACCTTCTAGGAGGAACAAGACAAAAACAACTTCAACACATATAGGGCGAAATTGAGGTCAAGATTGGGTCCGTCAGCGCGTGTGGGCTTGCCTTCCGGACATACCGACCTATTCAGCTCCTTTAAAAAAAATGCGCAGACCCAATTCCGACCGCCAGACGTTGTTAGTTCGACCAACATATCACGAACCCCTCAGGAAAGGGACAATCCGCTAAAATGCTCACGTCCCGTTTCACCGTCTCTTTGGCACCAATCCTGGCAAATTCTACCCTTTTTCCTAAGGGCAGCTTGCTAATGAAACACAATACATTTTTGAATACTGATATGGGATTGACTTGTAAGCATCATGCCAAATCCGATAAAGACTTGCTGAAACGAGTGTGGCACTCAAATACTCTTTAAATATAAAATCATATAAGTTATGCGACATTCTACCACACTGTTTATTCTGTGTACGGTTATAATGTTGGTTATTTTTCAGTTGTCTCTCTTGGCAGTCTCCTTTGATACAAGGAGATCTGTTCTGAACTTTCTGTAGTCGGGCTTTCGCTTGTTTCGGCATTTTCGTTTTCCGCTTTTGCATTACAATTTGGCACAAAAGGAGAAGGAAGTTTATCTTGGTAAAAGGGCCCAATGGCTCCCTACTGAACATCATGGCATGTTTTTTATAAGCCACTGGCAACGATCCTAAAGGATTTTTGTGAAAATGCACTTCGGCAGAAAATGGAGTCATTCGTCTCTCTTTCCTTTGCTAACGTGCGGTCAAACATGGTAGTTCAACATACTGGCACGCAGTACACAAGCGAACGGCTCGAGACGTCGAAATCGTGAGCCAAGATTTACCTAATGACCATAATCACGATCCAAGTCACGCTTTTACTTTGATCCATTTTTGCCGTGGTTGATTTGAAGCATTTGATGCACCAATTCACTTTGCCGATGCAGCCGGTATTGATTGCACGAGTAGGAGTGTGATAGCGAACTTCGGGCTTGGTTCGAAAATCGAACTATATTGGCAGTATGCCACCCCCAGAGGCTCTGCCGCTTTAAATGCTTCCTACGTCTATTTTTTGTGTTTCTTCCTTAAATTCATATCAGATTTGCTAAGGTGAAAATTACGATCAATCGTTGCCAGCTATATCCCCGCGGACGGTCGGTGGTCTTCATGATCACGTTTGCCTTCTTTCTACAGTTTGACCCTTGGGCAGCGTGTTAGACCACTGTATAGTAATGCAATGCTTGCCAATCTGTTGCTTGTGAACAGCCGACCGAACGAAGGGATGATCGACCAATAACAACATATTCCTTTCAATGCAATCCCAATGTGCCCCACCCACTCAGTTTGCCCGACAGGCTAATGTGTTAATGGCTAACTGAGAAGGATACAGTTGTTTCGTTTGAAATCGATAATTTACGCCTTCAAAAGTGGTACAAAATCGACCTACGATCTTGATCAGTGATCTTGCTCTATACTTTCAACGGGTTGAATGCAATGACCGCAGGGGTCACACTAGGTGTCAATAAACGAACAGTTTTATACCCTACCCTATTCACAATATTTCTAGTTAAAATAAATAAAAAAAATTTGACATATGTAGTACTCACAATTGGAATGCCTTGAACTCTTGAGTTTAAGTTGTGAAAGTAGAAAAAACGCCATCATGTTTTAAATCCTTACCTGAAAGTAGAAAAGAATGATAATGATATTATTACTAACTAAATTTCATGGTTAATTGTTCATGTCATATAGATCGTTCATGTCATATAGATTATTCGTCAATGAATCGTTACCTTCACTAAGCTTCGATTATAAGCGCAAAATGGTTCATTCTAAAGCAAAAAATCGACATTTTTGTAATTTTAAACTCAACCAAATTACCAACACGGAAAAACCACAAAATACGCAAATGGTTTTAAAATTCGCAGCTCGATCAGGTTGGTTCATGCAATCATTGTTCTATCTTCTGCGCAATATTGCCGTCACTAACACAGCCGTTAAATGTCAGCATTATTATTATTATTTTTTTTTTTTTGAAATTTCAAAATGAAAATTTACCTACTGGCCTACATATGAATAGCTATTGAAAAGTAAATCAATAACTAAATGTTTGATGTTCCTAAAGACTCTACCCAAAATCTATACGTTGACTCACTGGAGTGACTATTGTGAGCGGCACTGTGTATATGTTAATCAACCAGCAGCAAACGTAATGTACAAGCAGCAAATGCAATGAAAACCTACACATGCGGCATAAACGTTTGGCATCAAACATTTTTCAATTTGTACCGGTTATGTTGATGTGTTTGTGCGAAAGATAAAATAAATGAAACGTAGAATGAGTACCATACAGAACACTTTCATCCGACTGCGGGTGAGTTAAAACATGCCTGCTGCTTCGTTCTCAAATATCGCCAATGGTAGAAATGTAAATGAATTCGTAGAATGAAACACACGTCCCAAGTTATTGTATTTTAATTTAAATGCAACTAAACCAGGTCAAACACAGCCACCATTTTAGCGTAGTAATGAAACGTAGTACGAGAATAGGTCATACGCAAATGAAAGCAACGCAAAATGATACTGGTAATAGAAGGAAAGTATTGCTTTTCATTTTAAATTGTGCTACTAAAACCAACTACGATGAAAATAAAGTACAAATACCATAGAACTTTTCTTTTAGCAGCTCATTATACTAACAGTGTGCTTAACTACGTGACCTAAAAAACCACAGCAGGGTGTGTCTAATTATACAACAAGATGAACATCCAAAGACATTTAAATTGATGACGAAATGCTATAAAAAAGCAATACTCGTGTACGCAAAATCCCCCCTGTTGCGAGCACACACAAGACTCAGGGTGTATGGTTTTCATACACAGTTACAACAAAACTCAGCAGAATATCATAAAGGCCACATCACTTTTTCTCATCTCTCAACAACCATAAAGCGGCACTGCAGATGTAGATCACGACCTGGAAGGGATACACACCATGAGCTTTTATTACACGTGCAACCAGGTGGCTAATTGGCAATCTTGCGCGGGAATTTATTGACAGATTGACACCGAAAATGATCCGTCTATCTTCGGACAGGAAACAATACTGACCGAATTTTGAAAAAACACCTTCGAACATTTATGACATGCTGATCGAATTTGGCACAGTGTAATATAAAATCGTGTTTTAATATGAGCCATTCTTGCCATTCTACAAAGAACGATTCTGCTATTTCTGGATTTGTACAAAATATAGCAATAAATCAAACACTAAGGAAATACAGAGCTCTGTATAATTTCCCTACGAAATAAAATTTCAATGATTGTCCTATCTGTTATAGCTATAATACCCCCAACCCCCCTTCCTTGCTTCTCCCATCGCCCTTCAAAAATAAGCTCTTAACAGTAGACAAGGAAACACGAAATAAAATTAATGAATCTTTTTAAACTTAATGTGCGTAATGTGCCTAATACTTCTTTTACACTCCATCCCACAATTGTACAAGCGCTCTAATAACCGGTTCGAGTTTACTTTCGCTGATCGACACCAACCGATGTGTGGGTTTGTCGATGGAAGCCTGCACCAAATCCTTCCGCCAAATGTCAAGCGATGAAACGCGAAAGCCGTAAGCCGTTTTCGTTGCTGCTGGGCTTCTCGGACGCAAGTGTCAAGTCACGCGCACTGCAGCCCACGAAAGTGAAAGTAGCAACAGCTACATCACGAACAAGGATCCAGCAGAAAAAGAAACGAAAATACTGTTTAGCTTTACCAGCGGCAACCCTCCAGGGAGGCTGATCGGTGATGCTTGAAAGTGCTCAGTTCAATGGCCGTTAATGCCTGCTCGTGACTATCGTAGTCCCCGAATGCTATGGCTTTGGTGATCCTATGATAGGAATTAACGCACATCCACGCTGCACATCTAGGAAGTGCAGTCAATGCTATAAACGGAACACTTTCGCTTTTCATTACAAAAATGGATATACTGTTACAGTCACCGAACCTAACGCAGTTAGTATGAATGCATCCTTTCGTGAACATCTTGAATCTGACTAGAGCGCTCTACACTAACAATACGCTTAGTGACTTCACAGACAACATCGAGCAAGTTTTTCCACTTCTTTGGTCGTTGTACCTCTTGCCATAACGGGTACCTCTTGCAGATCATTGAAGTTCAGGTCCCATGCACCAAACAATTCTGAATCACCAGCTACTATGAAAGATTGCATAAATTGTCAACATTCAGTGGGATGACTAACAATCAACAAGGCTGGTTTAAATTATTAAACGGCGTGCATTGTACTACTATATACTTCAACACCATTACACCAAAAATGTTTACACAGATGGTCGTTGAAAACAATCACAAAACAAAATGAATTAGTCTATCTGTGAGCAGAAACAAAAGAAATATGGTGTAATAATATAAACCGAGCTCGTATATTTTACATCTTTTACAGAGCCAAAAAGATGAATTTGAAGTCTAACGAATTTATTGCAAAATTAGGCTATTTTGTAGTTGACAAAATGGCCTGCATAAAACTATACAATACGGGTACATACACATGAAATGTATGTTTCTTTAAAAGACAGGTAATATTTAAGCTATTATTGAATAACATAGCATTTTAGCAATTTTAAAGAATAGGAATTATGAAAATCCACCAATTATACCTCCACTGGATAGCTCAACGCTCGGAAAGCTCCCAAGATGTGTAATTATCGCGTGTGTTTACACAATTTATTGTACTTCCTCCTGACCCAATCTTACCCAAAAGCGTTTCGGGAGGAAAGTGAAGACGATTTCCAAGCTATTTGGCCATTGACGAAGCCAATCCCACTGATGGTGAGTTTGCTTAAGGTAATTTTTAAAACACTCTCAAGCCCTTGCCCTTGTTACTCTGTCGAGCGATTGCACACGAGACGAGCATAGGGTGATCGCATTACGCTCCGTGAACACCACAATGTCCCCTCTCCCCGCTACCGATCAGACTACGTCTTAAGGGAAAATACGGAAGTTATGTTCCGGTTACCTGATGGCCATGAACAAAAAAAGTAAAGCAGAAGAGGTGTCTAGAGCCATCCTAACCATGCTAAAACATTACACTACTGCACAAAGCTACAATAAGGGAGACGAACCTACTTTGCACCACGGGTATCCCCCTTGTTTCATTCCGAGTTTCCATCCTCTCCCTTCCACTAACTGTCTGTTATTCCGCTCTTTCTATGTCACTTTCTTCTTTCTCTCGCTCGAGCACGTTGTAGACCATAAACGGACTTTACGGAGGCTCACCACCCTACCCAAACCCCTCCCGCCCCGTTTCCCTTCTCACTCTAGGGCACTGCAAATAAATATCGCACCATCATCCAGCCACAGTCGCTGCTTTCTTCTCCCTTTTTATACAACTGACATTGATGTCTGTTGCTCAGAGCAAACACAGCACTTCCGTGTGGCTTCAAGAATCAATCCGGAAGTATTCAATTTCATCTGCTGCATACTGAATTGAGGATAAAAGGAAAATAACGACGTAACTTGCAAACACAACGGATCTGGCAAGTGAAAATAGAAACTGGAATAGAAAATAATGAGTGTCCTCGAGACAAGAGTTAACCCCGAAAGCAACCGAGAAAACAATTTAAGCCATTAAACCCTTTTGCTTTTTGAGTTTTAAATGATAGGGGAAAATGCACTTTTGTGGAAATCGCATAATCCTTCACTAATTGAGAATGTTTTTTTTTCTTCTTTGCAGCACAGAGCAAGACTCTTTTGTTTGCTTTTCGATTTTTAAAGCCGAATGGACGAATGGCGCGAAAAATGGAATCGTTGCCAACAAAAAATTTCACCATCACACATACGATAATCGGTCAGAAACCGGTCTCCGGAGGGCCAACGTGCGAGGAAACTGGAAATCAATTAGCAAATAATTGTTTCCTTTTCACTCGAAGCGCCTGTGCTTAATCATCTTTTACTGAAAAGTGAACGATAACTATTTTCCCATCCATTTGCAGCCATCGTTCCCGTTGTCATTCATTGCTCACATACGCGGTACTCTGTGTACTTCACATAAAAAAACTTTACAAAAATACAAAACAAGCTAAGCATGTGCAATTTACCCCAAAAAGCCAAAATGAGATAAATTTCGAATGATTTTCTCCCTTTAACTGTATTTTAAAATCAAATATTTCGTGTTAGAATTAAATTTTAGCCAGGACTTTAAGCTCTAAGAACAAGAATGAAAACCACAACTCATAAAATACACATTAACCTTCATTGTACTACTGCTCATTAAGAAATATTTGAGCTATGTTCTCATCTTCTTATAATTTCTATATAACTAAAATAGCACCAAAGTTTGATCTCACATTCTAGGATCAAATTCACACACGTCACACATTTCCTTGCGGCAATCATCGTGTTACGGGGTGAACGTGTTGATGAACCCAGTTCCCACCGTGGCATTCACTGCTGTAACAGTAACACAGCTTAACTTTCATGCGCGTAGTGCAATCTTGCCCTTAAATGTCACCCAAACCGTGTGACGAGCGTTGATGATCATGACACCACAGCCAGCTAGGGCGTGCTGCTGCTGTAGTTGTTTAACGATTTTCGACCCCAACCATAGACTATCGCCGAATTATACGGCGTGTTTATGGCATTTACCCCCTAAAACCGCCCAACAGGAAAATCAGTCCCACTGTTCCACATCTCACGATATCTGCATCCGCATGTCTGGCACAAAGAACAGCTAAGGTGAGGAGAACTCTACTGTATTTATTGGCTAATCAAACAGCATTTATTCGCAAGTGGGACGGGATGTTACTTTGGATCGGGAAATGGTTCAGTGCCTCACTTTCCTAAGGTCAGCCACAAGAAGCGGTTGTTAGCTAAAATACATTTTCGAGTGAGGTCGTTAAAATAAAAATCAATCTGTGACTGATCCGATCGTTACCCCGGTATCGCATGGTGCTTTCTTTTTCTAAGAATAAAGGCAAAAGTAATTTGTCGGTGCCTACCGAATCTACGTAAAAGCAAAGAGTCGGAACGATCATTTTCGAGCAATACCATTACGAATAGCACAATAAAAGGGTATTCCCAAATACAATTCAATGTTTTAGAAAGAGCTGCTTTCACAATACATTAAGATAGAAAAGGATTTACAGATTTAACATCTCTCTTTTTTCCCTAATTTTCTATGTTTATTTTTTTATTGACTTTCGTATTTTAGGTTTAGAATAGTCAGCTGGGTCCTTACAAGTTTTGACTTCAAAAGCATTTTATTAAGTCACTCATGGAAATCATTGGCTGGTATTATTGAATCCGTTCGTAGCGGCGGCGTACGTCCCGACACTCATTTTCCTAACGTACTAGATGGTTGCTACAGTTATTCACCGCGGCGTTGTAGGACAGGGCTCAAGAAATGTGTTGCCATCTCTAGAATTTCATGTGAGCGCCGTACGTTCCCGCGACGAACAGATTCTATAATACCAGCCATTATCAGAATGGAAATATTCCTGACCGAAATCTCTTAAAAAGACGAACGCGGCTATGTTCCGCGTTTAATTCTGGATGATGGATTGGCAAAGAGACCGTGAGCGGTTTCCTCTTCACTCTTGCCGCAGGCCCAATCGAAGCAGATTTTTTTTGCTTAATGTTGTGCTTTTTAAATGAAATTTATTGAACTGTAATCACCACAAACAGACATCAATGTCATTGATGTTTTCGAAAGACTTCAAAGCAATTGCTTAGCTGATCTATACCACAAGTAATGCCCCAATTAGGCAGTCCTTGAACGAAACATAATCACCGTTTCAGAAACAGAAGATAGAAAAACGACACCAAGCAGTACACTACAATTGATCGGTTGCATGAAGCAACAGAACAAAACAAATTGCAACCGAAGTAATGTGATCGCCGCCGGTGAAGCTTGTACATTCAGTTCTCCATTCAGTTTTTGCATCATTTCAAATCGTGAGACATGCTGCAAGAATAAAAAGGCCTTTCAATTTCCTAACCTTGCTCTGATTTTCTTTTCTTCGCTTTCAAAATACTACGAAATATGCTATGAAAAATCGAAACGTGTACCAAAAAGTATGCAAAAGATGGAGCAACGCTTCGAGCAAAAAAAAAGGAAACATCAGTTCCGGAATCCATATTGTACCCCTCTTGAGTAAATTGCTCTACTTTACCAAAATTGATTTTTTGTTTAAATTTTCATTTCATCCTCCCACTAGACGGAACGTTCACCTTAGGATGGAAAACCACCACATTCGAAACCCCAAGCTCTAGGAGAAGAAAGTCTATGTTCATTCGAAATGGAAAGCGCACGAAGAAAGACCTTCCTAGTTGCATGCAAAACCAATTCCAATAGATCGGCTTTCCTCTTGTCGATCCCGAGTGTTTACCATCGATCCAAGATGATTAGCAGAAGGCGAGGAAGATGGGGAAATGATTGGGAATTAAATCAAAACGCGCCGCAGTTATCAACGCAAAAGGTAATTACAATTTCTAGCGCGTCTGCAATGAACAATTCGTTCGAAAATTAGGAAAGCAAAAGTATACACATTTCGAAAGCTGTATCGAAATAAAAAATCACATCATTCCATTTCTCTCGCTTCGTTTCTCACTCTCTCACTCCCCCTCTTTCTCCTTTTAGTGAGTTACGAACTTGCGAGGATGCGAAAAACGCACCCATTTCTCCATGCAAACAGGGGTATAGCGAACACGATCGTCGGATTTCGATGAAATTGTCCATAAATAACGTAAATCCTCAGGGCCGTTCAAGCGTCGGTATCGAGTGCGCGAAAGGTAGGAGAAATCATTGAAAGTGAAACTAGCACCAAAGGAAGGTGATGTAGTAGTCGCGAACACCGATTTGACCCACCCCCGAGCAACAGCGACCGGATGTATAAAACCCGGACTTGCTCTCGCCAATGAACGGGGAGAGGCGACAGGCAGAAGAAAGTGTCGCGATGTACCAGACGCGACTAGAGAGCTGATGACGACTGCACACACTATATACGGCACGTAGAGAGGAACGAGAAACAACTCTCCGGTGGAAGTTTCCGGGCCGAAAAGTGAAAGCAGTTAGACCACAGGCGGTATAGTAGTAGTGGGGTTTCGGAAACATACGACCGGATCGTTAGGCCCTTTTTGCTGCCTTTTGAGTTTTGTTTTTCTCCGAGCTCCATGCGGTCTCAGGTAAATGCTCCCAAATGCAGCAGGCAAGCTTGTCCTGCACACTAAAAGGTCATTAAACTTTGATAGAAAAAAGTACATTCAAGCATTTGTGAAGGATTCTCTGTATATTTCTATCACCAATGAACGAACTTAACCCGGGATTATTGTAATACGTTTCTGTACCTCCAATGAATCGCCGCAAACCGACCCACATTCCACTAAAATACATTCAAATAACAACCAGCCACGAATCACTCACGAGATACCCCCGTTTGACAAACATTTCGATTGCCTATAATACACAATGCTCAATAGCAACAAAAAAACTAAACTTTAGCCAGAACAAATTTTATTTTGTCCACATCTCTGTACAACACATTCTATATGAGTACCTAGGAGAATTGTTTAGTTCTATTGTCGATTGTTTACTTCTAAACCAACTAATGGTTTTCACCATCACGATTAAGACCATCACGATCAAGATCATCAGTAGACATGTTGGTACCCGGTCCATTCAATTTTGTGTTAACATGTACTAGCCTTACTCAATGCTAACTCGTTGAAGCTTCATTTCATGCCCGTACGTGAAGTAGGATTTTTTCCCAGCCGGTTGCGAACGAACCGTGATTTGTGACGTGCAAGCAGCACACCATAGACTCCAGTACACCCATGGCGTTATTACATTCACCTAATGTTTATTTCATGAAATTCTCTTCATGCAAACCGATACTGACGCAGTTTATTGACAGCCATAAAAAGGTCATATTATCATTACATAGAATTATTAACAACAAATCTTTCTATGATGTAAATAAATTGGAATTTTTTAAAGTCAAAATAAATATTATTTTATAGCATTTGTTTAATAATATGTATGCAATGGTAGACAATACATGAAACTATATCAGATCGGATAGAAAAACGCTCGCTTCTACTTGTTGAATAAGACATACGTTTTGTTACAACGATTGTGTCAAACGCAACAAAAAAGATGAAACGAATATTCTAAAACCAATATGTATAAAACCAACAGAATACAAAAGCCTTGCACAACTGCAGTATCTCTTGTATAACGACAAAACAACGAACAAGTTCATAAACGAATGTGATAAAATTAGAGTCCATCAACATTACTGTCACATGTAACATTTTTCTAGTTTTAAGCTTTATTTCTACTCCAACCCATACGCAAATCATAATCGTCGGAGCAGTATTACAGCGCTACTCTAAGTAGGTCCTACAAGTAGGTGCCTTTAACAGATACCTTCACTGAAACAACATTTTAACTGAAGACCATTCTTCATCCTCCGTATGGTTCAAACGTCAAATATTTCCTTCAAGAAAAAAGCATATAACATCGTATAAAGTACTGACGAAATAACATCACGTAGCACCACCATGCTGAAGTTGGAAATTATCTTTCCATCCCCCATCCACCGTGTTTCGATGGGAAAACTAAAACTTCATTCTGTTCTCGAGTGTTAGTAGTCATCGCTGTAGTCATCAAATTTGCGTTACAGGGCGCTACCTACCATCATTTTATGTTTTCTCTAAAACCACACATGCAATGGCTTTCTCAAGAGTACCATCCGGTGCTAGCAAGTGCACAGGGGTCATGTGATTTATGATCGACCGTAGAAAAACGGTAAAATCCTCGACAATCATATGTTTGAGGCTTCCTTTTACACTTTGTTTGAATATATTTTGATGAAATATACAAAACAAAAACACCAATGGAAAAGAAAACACTACTGAGTTTTTTATCAGCGCTCGAAAGAAACATGTCTACCACATGGCGAGTAAAAACAAAGTACTCCCACTTAGAAATGCTGTAAAACGAGATAAATGAAACTATAAAACGTCAAATAAAACACTGCAAAAGCAAAAACAAAACTTCCTATCTTTTCGCATTTCCGCCTTTCACCATCCATCTACAACAACAACAAAAAGAAACTACACACTGAACAACAGGTGTCAGGAAAAAAAACAACAAATCAACAATTAACAACAACCGACAATGCTCGGGACTGATAGTAAATGGAAATATGCAAAAAGACACCTACGAGACAGCTAATTACAACGTTCCTTCTTTGTGTAGGGTTGTTCGTGAATGTCATTGTCAAATTATGCCGCAGCACGACCGCACAGCAGGCTGCTAGTCACGTTCCGTGAAAGAAAGAACTGTTAAAAATAAGACAGCTGCATAGAGCAACCACCAATTACCAAACTTTCACTTAACCTTCAAAAATAAAACCCCTGGGCAATAGGGTGAAAAGAAAAGAAAAAAAACAGCACTTGATTTATTTAAATGCATCAAGTTCATCAACAAAGCCACGGGAGATAGGTTCACCGTTGTGCGTGAACTGTGGAAATTGAGCTGTCAAGAGGGTAATGGGAAAATTTTGACATATGCTCCTATTTCAACTTGCTTATTGAAAATGAAACTTTTCTAAGCATGATAGCTAGGATTTGGTATCTCTTGTTTACCGTCAGCTAGCCGCATTTATTAAACCACCCAATACTTTCTTAACAAATGTACTACCGCATCTAGGGAGCTTACGCTGGGATTCATTATGAGATTAAATTCATTGCATTAGCATTGAATCGAAATTGTTAGGTTTAAAACTCTGTCTCGGAAGTATACCATGCACCGTCGTACAGATTTCTTGTTCAAACTCACATCAAACGGTACGAGGCGGTGTGTGGTTGATGGCGTGAAAACCCTTTCCCTATTATCATTTACACTTTTTATCTGTTTTCTACCGATCTACCCTGTCTTACGGCTAGGTTGTAAGTGAATACGCTTTGCGAAACCCGAGAAGAAGCCACTCGTATTGATACCACGTGCAAAACAAGGTGCACGTATACGAACAAGAAAATTGAAAAAGAAAGCCACCTCAACCATCATCATGCTACGATTTTCTGCTTATCTTTGTCCATTGCCACATGGTGCCACGCCATCCGTCGAGAAATGCGTGAAAGTTGAAAAAATAAAAAGCTAGATAGGTCCCAGACTGCTGGAAAAAAAACTGCTAACGAGCTAGTTTGTGAACGCATCGCACGCTCTTATTTTCACTTTCTGTTTGTTAAAAAGGAAAGAACGAGAGCGGAAACTGGCAAACAACTAACAAAAAAGAAATGAGTAAGATAGAAGCAATACGAGTTGGAGAAATGCCTTGCCAAAAAAAAATTCACACCGATCATCTCCAACCCAGCCTTCAACGTGCCGAACAGCCTCCAGTACTGTTCCGTACATTCAATCCCACGACGTTACTCAACAATCCTGAATATCAAAATGTAAAGTGACCGTGCCTTCCCAGTACCAAAACCATGTGGCTTCAAACCACACTCGGATCGCATGTTTTGAAAGAGAAAGTCACTTACGTTGTAATCTGAGATATTGATAAAGGCCGGAATTGATTACTCAGTATCTGATTTCGATTCACCTTTCGATTCTGGTTTAGGTTTCTTTCTATTACTGGCGTAGAAGTCTTTCCATTTGGATTAAACCTTTCTCACTTCTCGCTTCATTCCTTTAACGAATCAATTCTAAATGGAAATGTGGAATCTGTATTCTATTCTACACCATAAAACTAATCAATATGAAACATGAATCGATGATTTCATCCACTGACGAGCAATTCCCTCCATCGCTCCAACTAAATAAATGACTTTCCAATGGAAAACAACGATACTGAAAAATTCCTTCCAACCGGTTGCGTTTACGACCATTTCTGGAGACCTTGAACCTAGTAGCGATCGGCAAGATGATATTTATTGCTATTTTGGAACTCATAACATAATGCTGATGTCTTATGGAAAGCGAACGTTGAATAATCACAACCAAACACGTCATTCCATGCATAAATTAGCCGGTTCAAATTCATATGCAGATCCTTTGAGGTTTGCAGACTAGAGTAAACAACTCAAAGTATATTTTAACGAAGAAAGCTATATTTCGCCGCCGGTTGTGATTTAATATAAAATATATAATACTTAATAGTAAATTCTCAATTCTCACGAACAAACAAACCATCTCTTTCCATGTGTTAATCTTAACATGTTTCTTTCAAGTAAGTACAATAATTTTTATTTTTGTATACATTATATTATTACAAAATTTCGGTTTATTTCAGAATATTACCATTTTTCGTTTTCATTTGCGTATCATTCTTGCGTTTGTTAAAACCTATCTATAATTATCTGCTCCGTATCTATTTCTATGCGCATAAAACTTGTTATGCCAACCCGAAACAAGTTATAAAATACAGCGATTCTGATACACTATGCATCGTTGCAGAGCATAGTAAATGTGTAATACTTAGAAAAAGAAGCAGGATACAAGGACCAACAGAAACACTGTTATGTCCACACGCTCAATAGGAATTAAAATAACACAGCAAAGCAGTTTACAATACCATAAAATACATCTGCCACGCAATTCACTCTCCGTTCATAATTAATTTGTTGTATTTAAAACAATACTTTTTAAAAGTAATAGATTTTTTCTCAGCTCATTCGCAGTTCTTGCTTGTTTTTCTCTCGGTACAGTCATACGTTAGTACACAATTGTAATCTATTTTGCTTCTGTATCTGTATAATTGGCCGTTATAATATTAACTGCATACAAATGTATTAATGCGTTTTACGGTAATTTCTTAAATATAATTTTCGCAATAAACGTTTCACAATCATCGTTATCAGTAACATTAGCGCAGATATGATGCAAATAGATTGTATGATATGTTTTGACCCATTACTAAGTCCTACTTCTCGCATAAATGGCTACCTCGTACCTCGTCCTACGGGCAGATTGATTCAGTCACTGACATCTTTCATAGAAACAAAACCAACAAAACAAAAGCAACTTTAGTTGGACGGGACACAATATAAATAATCAATTATGTAATTGTTCTTTAACTATAACTTTCTCCAGCAGTTTGGTTCACCACGTTGATCGAGCGTAGGCGCACCTACACGTTTATGAGTGGATCGGTTGCGGAACGCCGCTCTGTTTTAAATGAATGCGGAAGATCAGATAATATAACATACATAACAACATAGTGCTAGAGAACTGATACCTTTTTTTATTGAGCTGTAGGCAATTATGGAAATTTTGAAACTGTAGGGGCGATTGAATTAGACCAACTTGCATGAGCTTCAAAAGATGCGGCCGAAAACGGGAATCTAAGGGAAACGAGTGTAATGGTGCACTCGCTTGCTTTTCTCGCTTCTGCTTTCTATCCTAAAGGCCGATTATGATCGATCAGTCCAACAGCTTCATGGGGATAACATCGAATATAAAAAAGCAACATTTAACGAACCTTAACCTATAATACCACTAATTAATCCTACCCGTACTCGCTACGTTCATTTCCACGCGTCACCACAAATTCCACCATCACCTGCTGCGGCGGGGGAAATGAAGAAAAAAGGGAGCAAATGATTCGGCGCAAATGGAAACACATGGTGAAGCAACAACACGCTGGCCCTGACGGGAATGGTAGATCGTTTTCCTGCTCATGTCTAAGATGTATTTTGATATTGTATAATGTTCCCCTTGGGAACTACCCTTACGTCGACTTCTCCATCTCGTCCATCCAAGATAGTATACCCTCTTTATCCATGTCGGTAGACAAACATCAGCAACCCGTACACCAAATCTAACTGAAGCATAAGCGCCCTGCTATAAGCCCTTGTTTCGAAGAAATAATGCATCTACAAATGCTTTTGAATGATCAACGCCCTCGTAAGAAAGTGGCACACGATCGATGGAACAGATGATTCGGCTACGTCTCGGATATCGGAGCTTAAAGTAGATATATCTTTTCATACGTAACTAGGTAAAATCTTACGGTGTATTTGCTAAATTTAAGCAACGCAAAACCTCAAACAAGTGTTCTATTTTGAAGCATTTTTATGAAATGATGTTACAAACGGTGATGATTGAAAATCTCGGAGCAGTTATTCTCTTTGCATCCAATGTACTTCTAAACATATAAAAGTTTGTGTGAACTGAGTGTTCACACATTCGAAATAGAAATAAAAACGCATCTCTTGTTTTAATAATAACTGAGTTCGTACGCTGATATATTTTATTTCTTAACACTTTACTGAATAAATATTAAGTTTTCTTGTGCAAAACGGTCATAATATACCGTTTGTTCCAATATTGTACACCATCATTTATACGTACAGCAATTTCTATTTTTGTGTTTCAACTAGCAGGGAAAGCGACATATATACCTAATGTTATATAATGTAAAATAAAGCGACGTGACAAAACAAATCAAAAATAACAAAAACAAAAGATCCATCTTACTTCCATGAAATGCCCGAAAATTCCATTGAGGCCTACTAAAAAACCTTCTGTGCTAGATTCCAAATTGAGACCATCGATGGTCAGTAATGACTGGTCACCAACCGTTAGGCCTTCTAACATGCAAATGTTGCGAGAGTGTGTGCCAACCGGTGAGTTCTCGTTTAGGTTACCCGGTTATATAATCTAACAGTACACCAAAGATGGTCGATTTCACACGTCAGCTTAAAACCCGTAGGACCTATACCGTACCTGAATTATGAAAAAGATCGTACTACTGAACACCATTAAAATGTACGCAAAGCAATTCGATTAGCTAGCAGCGCATCTAATTTCCCTTAAAAAACACCCTTCTTCCAATACCTCTCCTCCATCGTCACTCAAGACTCGAGAGTTTAGACAAAACGGACGTAAGAGTTTCAACATCGCATTGGTGGAACAAAAAAAAACATAATTCCCTACCAACTCTTTGAATGTTGTTCGTGACTCACAGACTAACCCGCAACAGAAAGGAAAATAAGTAAGAGTGAATGATCATTCCAATAAGGAAAACAACGTTGAGCGTGAAGCTTGTTTTGAGTGCCAAACAGAATAATATGCTTTCATCAGTTACAGCCCTCCAGTTTTCGGAACATAGAATAGCTCAAGATACTGCGTTCTTTGCTTAAACTGGCGAACAATTGATGCAACTTTTCGCAGCGGCAATGGCTATGGATGTTGCATCGCTTAGGCCATCAACCCTTGCACAGACATAAATCGCCCAGAGTGTGCCAACGCTTTAAAGCATAAATAAATACAATTACCGCTAATCAGCCAAACATTAATTGAATTATGAAAACGAAACGAAACGAAACAAAGCGGGCAGCACAGAAAACAGCACGAACGATAGTGGTACCACGATCGTATCGTAGGGTAGATTGGGACTGAGGACCGTGTCATGGGTAGCCTACACCCCCATGTTGCAACCACAACTGGCGGCACATTATATTAAATGTTTTACAACAGCAGCATTGCCGACACTGTCGGCGAAGTACCGTCTGCCAGTAGTAACGAGTCAACTTCGTCCATTCCGTAGCATCATCATCGTAGCAGCAGCTCTTAACAACGTACAGCAACAGTCATGCAAATAAATGCATAATAATTTGCCACTTGCTGGCCTTTGCGAAGCCCTCCCGTCGAGTCGGAATGTGTATACCCTTATTGGAGTGAATCGAATCCAATACTTGGCCGTACGGCAACACTCTGCATGGCGCGCAGAAGTGTAAATGTGCAATAAACTGTGGCAATAAACAGTCGCATAGCAAAGCATCTCTTAGCTTTGGCCGCGCTAGTTGCAGAAACTAACCAACTACTGTGACTCTAGCCACCGGAGCTAAACATCATATTTTATCTCTTATGATCGTTAACTCCTCCCCACCCCGTGTGTTGATGGAAATAGTGCCTATCGCCGCTGCCGCAGCCAAGGGCGACTGCATTTGCAGATAGCGCGACAAAGCACATGTCTAAGACCACCGATTTACCACAAATACTTTTCATTTCTTTCATCGTTCCATCGAGCGATTGAGATAAAATGTCCTCCAATCGTAAACCGTCTGGTACACATTTTCTTTCAGCGAGCGACCCGGCAATGTCCATGAAACCCACAGCAATCAAATAACAAGTTGCTTAATGCAGCATTGCACCTAGCAACCGCAAAACGGCTGTGACAATCGGTTTACTCAGACCCTGTACCATTCACACGATTCGATGCGATAGAAAACGGATTCTGAGGGTTCGTAGCCAACGGGTTTCTCTGACCCCATGGGTTTCTCTGGCACGCATTACAACAACAACAAAAAAAACCCTCCACTTCCAAACGAACTATATTTACACACGCTTTCGCATGTAATTTGCCGCCATAATGCAAAGGGGAGTCCATCGTGTGTCGCCGACTGAACATTGTTTCGCCTTTTACATAACATGCTTCGCATACTCTTTCATTCTCCTTCGTTCTTCTAACTAACCTCGCTGATAAATTCGCTTTTTGGGTCTGCTTCTCGTGTGCCTCGCGAAGCGCTGCCCACTCGTGCCCACTGCACTGTGTACTCAGCACACGCAAAGAACGTTCATAAATTAATGCCCTCGAGGCATTATGTACAGAATCGCTGATCATTAAAAGGCAATTTTGCCACGCAACCACCAAAATGCTACCCTTAGTTCGTTCGTTCGATTTGCTCTATGACCTACCCCCAGTTAGAAGAGTGCGTCGTTTTTTTTTACATTATCTATTTCTTACCCTTAACGAAAAAAAAGCCATAAGACTTCAACGTGAATGTAAGCGACAAACCTCAACACGGTACAAACTTTAGCCAAAAGAACCAGGAAAAACTACTAGCTATCGATTTATCCAGCTGCCAGGTGTGTGTACAACGAACCATGAGATCTAAAATGTTGATCGCTTTCGATGTACATTCACTAGTGCACAAAAAACATGGTACGTTTTTATTTTAATTCTTTCAAAACATACACACTTCTACGGAAATGATACAAGTTACATCAACAGAGGCATTCTTACAACCGCTTTAGGGTGAACAAACATTTAAACATCACTCCACCTTCCCCAGAGAGACTACTCTCCAAGCCACTGTAGGATCTATTGAAGCTTCTATTACTTCGCTGCTAGTGCTTTGATTGATGGTCATGGTGATCGTGATACGCTATACAAAAAAACTACGATCGAGGAGAAAAAAATATCTTCCCAACTAGCCTATTTCTCCGATTTCCCTTTCTCTATCATTTTCAGTTATCCATTCGTGTCTATTTTTCTTCTTCCTCTGTATCGTTTTTTAGGTTTTCAACAATTCTACTTCCATGAAGACTTTCGATTTTACCGAAAATCTTTCCTATCATCCTCCCGGTTCGGCTCGACGTTAGGCAATTAAATGCGTCATTCTTATTATTCCACTACCTGCCAAGTATAGTCCCATCCGTAAGTCTAAGCCATTCAGCGACGCACGGCTAGCTTTGTGTTGACTCATGAAATAGTCCCCACGGAGAAGTACACCGGGCACGCTTGCACGGAGGTGATAATTTTGATTGATAAGTGTTATTACGCGCCATTACCGCGCTTTTTACGGTGAAGCTGTACGTCTTGGCCATCGGAGCCCGGATGGACCAAGCCCAAAGCCGGCGAGTGAAACAGGGGATTAATTTCTTAAGTGCTGTTCAAACGCTGAGAGCGGAATGCTACGCGCGGTTCCTCAATTCTAAAGCAGTTGAGGGGAGTGGCGTTTATTTTGTTTTACATGCCTTCGATGAGTTCACATCTTCCTACACGACACTGCCACCAAACACTGCTGGTGTGTATCAACGTAACTCCGGAACAATTTGGCTTAGAGTGCTTGTTTATCACTATGTACGAGAATGTTTATTCTGCTGATTAAAGCCAATAGAGCAACTGTTCGTCCAGTACACACTAACAACCTTGCGAAAACAACAAGATGCGAATACGAACGCACACATGTTTGCAGAAAAATATCATGTATGCACAAGTCGTGTTTTAATCAGTATCAGCCATTTTTTTAAAGAATCACGCAGTCTATGTTTGTTTCTGCAACAGTAAACTATATGAACATAGGATGCGTGATTTTTTTTTCTGTTATCCTGCAGACTGCCAAAGTACTTGATGTCCTTCGGCTCCGAGTGAGCCATCTACTGCTATAGGCTAAAGGTAAATGTCTTAAGCAAGTTATTAAAACAGCGCTCATCAAAATGCCAAAATGCTAAATTCTCTAGAAACCTTCATATTCCCACAGAGAGTCCTGCTGCTGGTGATCGTGCTCGTCCGCTACTGCCTCAGGGAAATCACAGAACGGGCTTTTCGAGTGAACAGACAAAACGATCAACTTTGCAGGTGCCGTATTTCAAGAGGCGCCCCCAAAACCAGTATCGATGAGCAGCAGCAAGTGCTTTGGTTCAGCTCAAGGCTAGCCACTAAATTCACAGACGAGGGACTACTACGAGTCCACACTCTTACAGCATACAAAGCACGCCTGTCGTTTTGGCCGGTTTTGCGACAAACAAGCCGGCTGAAACGATTCGCTACAAGGACAGACAGAGCTTTCGTAGCAGATGATAGACACAGGGTGGAGGAAAATGACATCGGCCACACGAGAGCATAGGGAAGTTTATGGATCCATCAGTATTAGCATAAAAAATCCATTTTTCACCCTTAATCGCAATATGTGTTGAACTCATAGATACCACGCAATGTATTAATACTGAAAATGCTGCAGAGTCCGACAACTGTTTTAAACTTTAGTAAAGTCGGCAATAGAAATGAACTAACTATTTTTGTTTTTTCATAATTAGGGTATTGCACAAAAAATCGTCAAACATATATTTTCGGAATACAAGCTATGGTTATCATTAATTTGCTTTAGTGTATCAACCATATTATTAGCGCAAAGACAGTAAAAGACAATCAAACGCATCTCTCCTGAAAAGATTAAAAAAATGTCTCTTAAATGTGTATGCTTGAAATCGTCATTCAAGAGCAATTCACAAATTAAACGCAATTAATGAAATGTTCACTACAATCATGCATTGCATCCAGGACGAGATACTGTTTATGGATTGGAACGAATTGCATTAAGTCTTTTTTTTGTACAACATATGAACATCAAGACAAACCACTTGTTAATTGTTGATTCCAATTCACCTGTAATGAAAATCGTATTCCTCTCAAGACCAACATTCGCCATCACTACCACACACCACGATTGAGCACCAATCACATCAGAGAAACACATCATTATTGCGTTTCCCCATTTCTTATACACGCATTTAAATCTTCCAAATTGAATGCATTCGTATGCAGCAGTGCAACACACGGTGTATCGTTTTTGTGAGGCAAATTGCTTTTTATCAAACACCTCTTATGCTCCTTCACACGATAAGTGTTCCTCGTATCGAAATTGAAATACCGACCAGAAAGCATCCAAATTGCATTTAGTCCAGCATTATCGGAAAGCGAAATTGCTGCATCAGTAACATCATCTACCATACAATTATCATGCGCCAGCAATAGTGGCCCTTGGTTTGGTCGTTTTGCCGTTGTGTATTTTGAAGTTTTTTTTTATACTTGTTCACTCTGCTTCAGCCCATTCTTGTCTTTTTACACTAAAAAACATATAAAGTTTAGCCCCAGGAGAAAATGTGTACCATGCGAGAGAGCTGCGTTTTGCGGTATCGTTACATTAACGCAGTCAATTGTAAGAATGGCAATTGCTAACGCAATGCAAAATTAAATGTTCAGCCTCTGTACCCTCAGGAGGAAAGTTAAACAGCATCAACATGAGGATACAACGAGGATACTTTTCCGAGGATACGGGGGTTTGATGATATTCTTTCCCTCCATGTGTATTTGGAACGAAAAGAAAGAGGGCGATAATTTCTTTTCGCTGTCTCCGACAAAAAAAATCCAACAAAGTTAAAGGTAGTTAGTTGATGGATCATTTAAACTAATGTACGAAATAACGGGGCACGTGGAACAGCACAGCAAAACATCGAGAGTTGCATTCCACCAACCGCAAGACGAATGGCTACAAAAAATCACACAAGTACGCCAAAGCAATAAATTTCCAATCGAGATGTTTTCGCTAAATTACACCAAAAACAGTGCATTTTTTTGGCCCGTCGCACCAGGGTAATACGGTATTACAGAAAATGCAGTAAGACAATTTGCTCGTCAGACCCTTTTTCCAAAACGAAAAACTGGTATTCCTCTGATACAAGAATGCACTCGAAGGAAGAAACCATGTACATGGCTCAAAAAGGTATCAAGGGTCAGGATATTTTATTTTTTCCTTTTTACAAAAACGTCCCGGGGATACGAAAACAGGTTTCAGGAGCCTGCGAAACTATTCCAAGAGCAGTAGAGGCCAATCAAATGACAGTGTTATTGTTATACAACGCTTTTTGGTCAGCTTTCAACAAGTCAAACTATACATCGAACTAGAACTATCGCTACATCATTTATCTGTCAATCGACATTTTTTTATTATTTCTACAAAAAAAAAACTGATCATAGCCTAAACAAACTGGATGTATCGAAAAGTAACAGCAATAAGTTTCAATATTGTTGAACTAAGATGTTATTACATTTGTTATAATTTCAGATGGAATTATTCGTAGTATTCGGAACTATTTCATGTAATTCGAGCACATCCACAACAACAGAGTTCCATAGAAAAGGCGAAAAAGCAATGAATTTAAAAAAAGTCTAGTACAACACACCTATATCTCATTGCTCACCAAACCCAATTGCTTGAGCTGCTTTTTCCACAACTTTCACTCGTCAGCACATTCGTCAACAGCACACATTCGCCTTTTACAATATTGGAAGCTGTACATTTCTCTCCTTGTCTCTCACTCCCAGTCACTCCGTCTTCAATTAAATGAAGCAGTAAAACCACTTTTTCTTCTCTTCCACACACACACAGACGTTAAGTGCGAACAGAGAATTGCTCCGATGGAGTACCAGCAGAATGAAGTATAAAAAAACAACAACTCAAATATTCCAAGACGTATCGAAGCCTAGCGATCTTTGCGCCGACTGCTTTTCTCCGCCGACACATTTAGTAATTGGAGAGCGAAAACGCATCATCCGATTCGAACACGATTGCAGCTTTTAGCTCACCTTGACACTGCGTAGCGCATTCAGGGGATGGGCGGCGGTGTACCAACCGCTGCACTCCATATGCCCCATCAAGCGACAACAACACGGCAACACCTGCGCCTGCGGTCGGTGTCCCGGCGGCAAGCATCAACAGCTTTCTGGGGCAGCGAATGACAATTAAACGTCATTACATACAGCCTGGTGGTGCGCGAAAGTCGCTACACGTGCTCAATAATTTGCCCTTATAACTTCTTCACATTACACCAGTACGCTGAAGCTGCCACATTCACCGCAAGGCAGAATTCAACCGATCAGAATGTATAGGATAGGTGCAGTTCTTCGGGAACGTTTCTGGAAACCTACTGACACACATGATACGTACGTACTAAATCAATTGCCTCCTACTTCAGCATTGGCGTCCTTTGCTACGAAAGGGTCAGTTTATTAGTAAAACATCAAATCATTGTATTGTATGCTCCCAATTCATGGAATCACAAATCAGTGTCTTTACAAAACCCTGTAACCTTCAAAAATAGAGGAAATCTTGAAAATACATCTAAATCTCGGGCAAATCGGTGCGGAAATGTATATCACACACCGCTAACAGGGTACTGAATCATTAATTATTTGCACTAAACACTCTTCCGGTCCAACGGACTGTCTACACCTGCTAACCCAGACCTTAATCAATGCCGCCGCATCTGTAACATTCCCAAAACCTGCGCATTTGCACCAACTAACCAATTGACTTGAATTTCACCCAGCGCTGCACATTGGGAACAGAGCGTTCGCTGCATTTCAGTGGCTTTACTGAACAGCCTCTGAAGCTTACCACGACGGTGATGAGAGAAAGACGCCCACGAATGTATGAACTCGTTACGCTTTCTGCCCTCAACACGTTTCCACCACCCGGTGATAGAAGATCGCACGAAAAAGCTAAACGAACCAAAAGTAAATGCTATCTGCTTACTCGAGCAATCATCCACCTTTGCCTTCCATAAAATTGAACTTATTTTGAATACGATTATAGCCTCTCCAGAAACTTGCGCCAGTTCTAATTAATTGCTTTAAGTTTGATGGATGAATTCATTAGCTCCTCCTAGTTCGAATGTTTGATCAATTTTCCCGCATTTGCAATTGTTGTTTGTGAAGTCCAACAAAATATGGATCGAACACAACTCATTATAATGTTTCAATGATCAGCAAACTTTCGATTCTATAACAAAATTCACACACGCAACCAAAAACAAATCGTCATCAATCGTCGAGAAGCAACACCTCCGAACTACCAAGGCTAGTGAACTATCTTTATGAATGTTAGATAGATTCCTCAGACATCATTGCAAATTATTTCCAGTGGATCATCAAAGTAAAACATTTTCAAACTCTTCATGTTTTACAAATACAAAATGGTTTGGTTTGAAGCTCCAGTGACAGCAAGGGTTGGTCATTGGATATATGGTTATGTATTAACACCCCTTCCATTCCGCTGCTAAAAACAATCACCACACCGACATCTTTTAGACCTCTCATCATTGGAACACCTTCAACAAAACTGTTCCAAATCACTCTTCACCTTTACGATCTTGCCAGGCCGTTGTTCATCTCAGTCTGTACACACAAAAAAAATCATGACTTTCTTTTGCAATAATGTGAACTTCGCTGGTAGACACTTTAAGCGATGCCAATGACATCACATTAAGGAACAGTTTATAACCAATAAACATCTTTACGATACTATAAAATTTAAAACTTTAGTTCCACTATGAGCTCCAATTTAGTTTTTTCGTATTGGATTGTTAGCATAAAGCAACCAAATTTAGCCAAACAACTAAAAAAAATCATATGCGTGTACACAAACATCCACACGAATGCTTGTTTCTATTACGTATTAATTTCGCCAAAGGTGTACTACACACACCTCGATCAACCGATTGATTCATATTTTCCAATAGCCCGCATAACCGCACGCCCAGGAGTATGAAACTTTACACATAAAAAGTGATTTGTGGTGCAAAAAACAGGACCTCTCTTCGCTGTTATGGGAGTTCTCTTTCTTGGTGCGATCCAGAATCATTAGATACGCAGAGCACATCGCACCATCGTCGAATATTTTAGAATAAGACGCGTGCGCATACAGTGCTGCGATCGATTCATGGATCTTCACCACAAACATACCGCCATCACAAATCAGGTCACAAACGACACAATTCTTACTGTGTCCATGGACACACGATTTAAGAATCCCTATACAAAACAAAACTACGGTTGTAAAGCTTTCGTGCGGCAATATTCAACGAGTTTTTTGTTCCTTCTCAAACCAGTAAAAATTCAACCATCAGATTACGAAAACCACACATTGGCTTATTTATAGCACTTCACCCTTTCGGGAGCCACAACAAAAAGAGACAGTTTTAAAAGTATAAAAAAATAACAAAAAGCGAAGAAAGGAGAAAAGATAGACCAGCCAGCACCCAAAACCACGTTTCTAGGCATATGCAGCAAAACAAACAGTAAGAAAAATTCCACCAAACCCCATTGTGTTGGGACAGGAAACCATACACAGCAGGGAAATGAGATTAATGCCCCTTCAAGATAATTGTCATTCATATCAAACTGTTGGTCATAAAAGTTAATGTTTCGGGTAACCAATGTTTGTCGCTTTGCATGTCAAAAACATGGTTTCAAGTACCAACATGAGGATCCCACTGCTTGACCCAGAGAAGCACCTATGATTTAGGCAGAGATTGGGAATATATAAACGCGGACAGGAAGCGGCAAACAACATGTGCCCCAAAAATCGTCACGTCTGCTGCCTTTTCTTTGATAGTTCAGTTATTTGCATATTTTATACCAAAATACATAACAGCAACACAGTCTCTCTCGACTAGCGCATCGGGGGTAAGCTTCAATATTCATGCCCGTCTACCCCTGTTCCTTCACAAGTAATATCTGAATACGCTTATCTGTTCCGAATACTATGGGGATGCATTAGCTGATACACAATACGTCATTGATCAGACAAGAAACAGACAAATCGCATTAAATCCCATCTTTTCAGATGCATGCATAACAAAACTTGCTTTAACATCCTGTCAACTATTTTTCCAATTTTAGCAGTCCAATTTTTTGCTGGATGCGAAGAACGAACGAACAACGGAAATTTTTATGCTATCAGTCATTATTTAAGCACTTTCCAAAAAAGCAAGGTACAGTTTAATTGAACGGCACTGACCATACATAATAGGAAAGTCGAGGATGGAAAAGAGCAACCTTGGGTCAACCACCAAAATACATCTTAGATCATTATCAATCGTGCATCCATTCCCATCTGCCAATTCATACGTATTATTCATTACCTATATTTCTATATGTATGTATAAATTGCGCCTGAATCATTTGCTCCACATTTTACGGCAAAGACCTATCCCAACATGCTCAAAGGAACACTACCATATTCTATTTCTAATACGCAATGTATCCATCAACGTTTCATCTAAAACACGCTTACACTGTAATCAATTGAACGGCGTTCAACATTTAACAATTTCACGTTACTTCACACAAACACGAACCAAGCCACCAGTTCGCTTATGAACGTATTTGCTTATGATCGCCACCACTCCATACTGTATCGAAGCAATTCAGCATGTCACCGACACTACCATTTGAGGACTGTCGATAACGCTGGGCATGATCTTGCGATTCTGATGGTAGCAGGAACGACGACGCAGTATGCTCCTGTTGCTGCTGTTCCCTGCCGTACAGGAAGTTTCCGCCGCCAGCTTCACCAGCGCTGCTCCAGCTTTTGCTGGTGGTGGCCGCGCCGCTTTGCTGGTTCGCCGAAAACAAGCTGCTAACAACGGATATCGGGCGTAAGCTAAGCGGGTTTCGCTTCTCGCACTGAACGAAATCACTCTCTTGCAACACGCTACCATTCTCTTCTGGATCACTTGCCCCACCATTTCCTCCGTCCACTAAGCCAACCTCTTTATCTTCACTTTTGAAGCTTTCTGTGTGCATTTTTAGCGACACCATATGCAACATTTCACTCGTACATGCATTATTATCACTTATCACAAGACACTCATCGCGAGGATCGAATAGACGATCACCGCCCACCAACAGTCGATTCCTGATGCTGCCGTGCTCACCGAACACATTACTGTGCGACAGTGCGTCGAAACAACCGAAAGCATTCGGCGATATCGTGGAAGGAGAATCCCCGCCGAGGAGACTCCCCATACCACTGCTTTTATCACTGGTGCTACTACTGCTACTACTACTGCTGCTGCTACAGCTTCCACTTCGCGGAGCACTACAATTTCCACTATCTTTCTGCATCCTGAACGATTCCTGATTCTTGCAAGTCTCACCATCGAGATCAAGCGTTTCATGTAGCTGCTTAGTGAGCTCACTCATCAGCAACAGCTCATCGTCGTTCGTTTTACGCAAGCAGGGTGAAGCTGTTGAAGACCCTACCGGCTGTCCAACGATCGAGCTGAGCCAGGGAAGATTACCGTAGTGTCCAGCGAATGGATCTTTACTTTTCACCGTAACCAAAAAACTGTCACCTTTTTCCACTTCACTTGCACTGCCACCTTGATCATCGTTCTCGTCGTCCTCATCCTCTTCCTCCTCCGTTGAACAAAGTCCCGGAAGTCGGTTAAGCAACAGATCGCATCCAGAATCCGATCCGGAATCGCTAAAACTACCCTTCCGGGAGAGGCACTCGTCAGCACTATCTCCAATGGTAATTGTCGCAATTGGTGCTGACTCTGTGGAAGTGCACCATTTGCCCCGCACAGCAGCGCCACTGTTTCTGTTGCTGCCAATCACTCCGACATTCTTTTTTCGTTCTTCGGGCTCGAATCCATCCGCAGAAGAACAGGAAGCCTGGCGTAACATTGGAAAAGCCCAGATACGACCGAAAGGATCGCACAACCGACAGCTGCAGTTTGAGCTGGCCGAGGGACTGATCGGTTCCGACAGTGGCAGCGATGGGGAGCATGACGGCAATGTGTTGGAGTCGTGTTCCTGCACTGACTCGGGAACAGCTGCATTTACATCATTCGAAGCGAAAAAGATTCCTGGTAACGCTGCCGGCGGATGGAACGAAGCAGGGCTAGAATCGCCTGACTCGCTACGAGGGCTGTACGCTGTGCTCAGCAGAGGCACCTGATGTTCCCGCGTTTGCTGCTGTTGGTTATGCAAAAAGTGAGCGTGCGTTAAATATTGTTGCTGATGGTGCTGTTGATAAAGCAACTGTTGATGCTGATCGTGCTGGGACGGTAACTGTTGTTGCTGGGCTTGCAGTATCCGCTGGTGCTCTAGTTGCTGCTGCTGCTGATGTTGTTGATGATTTTGCTGCAATTGTAGCAACAAACGATGCAGCTGTGTGCATCGCTGCCGCGGAAGTAGCTGCTGCTGAGGTAGGGACTGGTACCTTGCAGCGGCAGCGTTACTACCAGCTAAAATCTTGGCTAGCTCTGCAGTTAACTGTTCCGGGAACAATACAGACGTATTGTGGGACGCTATATAGCATAGCTCGTTCAAAATGTCTCGTACATTTGGTACACCTCCGAGCGGCTCCATTGATGTTGAACCGTAATGCAGCTGCGATTGCTGATGTTGCAACAGAATGTTGTTCATCGCCTGTACGCTGGTACCACCAATGACATTCAGCGATTCCATACACGGTAACCCACCAATTGCACAGCCACTAGCTGCATCATCGGCCGCTACGCACATACCACCTTCAGTGCCATTTCCTGCTGATCCGGCACCGCCGTTCGATCCACTAGAAGGTTGAGCGCTTGGTTTGCGGTCTTTCTTACGACGCTTGCGCGGCTTTATGATGCGCGGAAGACACATTTCCGTCGAAGATGACGATGTTGTCGACGATGTCGAGAAAGAGGACGACGAGGCCGACGAAACCGATGAAGCCATCGCTGAGCCGGACATAACTGTCGGTGGACTGCTGGTGTTACCGCTCGAGGGAATCGACTCTAGCGAAACAACGGATTCGTACGATTTTATTACACCACCACTAGATTGACCGGCCGCTCCCACAGGCACGGGGTGCGCATCTAAGGGTCGGCGTTGGCCGCCGTTACTACCCAGTCCCGGATGTAGCGGCTGTGTGGAGGATCGTGTCAAACAATTTGTCGAACTTTCCGGCTGGCTTTGTGACCCGCCACTAGTAAAAGCTTTTGCACTACCAACACCACACCCAGCGGTCTGCTGGGAAGCAGACGATGATGATTTATGGTTACGATGGTGGCTGTGGTGGTAGCGATTGGTGGACAGAATTAACGGTGCTCCTTGGGCGTGCAAAGCCAGCCGGGTAAGGTTGGCATTTTCGTCGAACTCGACTCCGGCAGATGTCCCCTTCGGTAGGTTATAATGCTGTTGCTGCTGAGCGAGATGCTGTTGATATGGATAGTGATTCCCATTGTTGACTGTACCTCCACTTCCGGTGAAATGCTTTCGCTGCCGCCTGTTACTGCTTGCGGTCGATATTAACGGAACACCGGTCCACCCACTAGCACCACCCGTGCCGGCCCCGCTATAGCACCCTGCCATATAGTTGGAGGATACGCCATGACCTCCTGCTGCTCCTCCCGTCGGATGAGTTGCCGGTGTTGCTGGTACCGATGGATTCGGATGCTGCACCGAATGGTTATGTGCGGACAGAGTGATAAATTGGTTCTGGTGCTGCTGCTGCTGCTGCTGCTGGTGTTGATGCTGTTGATGATGATGATGCGGATGATGCTGGTGGTGTATGTTTGCCGGTTGCTGATAGTATCCAGCAGCTACTGCAGAAGCTACTACTGGCGCCGTCCCCGACTGCAGACGCTGAGAATGCACCGGCTGATGATGGGAAGGTGGCGGCGGCTGCTGATGTACTACATATCGATTAACGTATCGTTCCATACAGCTGTTGCTGTTGTTGTTCGACGGCAGGAGGCTGCTGTTCATCATTCACACATAACATTCATGGATTGAAACTAGCGGCACACGCGGTCATTATTCAACTAATCTTCACTACAATGAACAGTACACATTAATACAGTTTATACACCAAACACACCAGGCACACGTTGAACTATCACTTGAATGTCGAGCACAGATATAATCCTCCAAAACATGTAAGGCACTCGGTTAAGGCGATTCGAAATTCAGCAACACCAAAACTCGTAGCCGTTCGAAACACAACACTTGTGGTACGAGACGATGCCGCAAACGAGGAAAACCGCGACTGTGCTTGACAGAGAAACCTTCCGCGCGCTACGAATGCCGGCAAGCGAATGGAATCAACATCGAATGAAAATCAAACGAACGCTACACGCTCTCGCTGCACACTGAGCTATTTGGAACAGTGAGAGGCAAAAAATATGTGTTAGAAATTCGATATTGTTCTTCGGTAATTTGTTTTATGTTCTTTTTGAGTACAAGGTAAATTTTGAATCATCTAGTTAGCTTAACAAACATTAGTTAGTTAAGTAAATTTTTCAAGATTCAAATAGTCGTTATTATAATGTGAGACGTTACGGAGAACTCAGTTTTCAGTTCAAATTGGCAACTTACACTCAATTCAACTTTCCATCCATAGAGATAGTTTTCTTTGTATAATTGCCAAAACTCTCTGGTTTTCATTCAACATACAAGTGTTAATACACAGACATATAACTTAATTTATAAGCGAGAAAAAATATATGTGGTATGAATAAAACACTTACAATGTAATTACAACTAGGAGCTATTTAAAGAAAACGATTGAATAAAAAGAAACACTTTAAAATATATCAATTTTCAGTATCTTCAAACATGAGCCAATAATGCCAATTTTGGACTTTAAGATGGCAAAGAAGCCATTGTGCACTGAGCGGCATGCTGTTGTGGACCTTCGGGCGGTTCATGCTCTCACACTCTGCGTTTCAGATGAACCTGTTGTGAATTTCACTCAGAGAGAACAGGGTTTTGTCGATCATGCACATCTGCTAAATATGCAATGTTAGAGGAAACCCCAACTATCTTTACGGCTTTTTATTTGTTTACAATTGTACTTAAAAGACAAGTTACACTACGATTCACAAAAATACAATTACATCATTGTCACGAAGTCAAACCAATTTTGACCATCAATTTTACAACTATGATAAATTCTAGTTCAAAGTCCATATAACTATTATAAACTCAAATTTTGGACTATTGGTTTGTTTGGTTACGCACTACTTCTAATTTATTTCAATTTATTTAACAGATACAAAAGATACTAACAAACCGTCCGGGTCTCAACCGGTTCGAGTAATATCCGATTTCACCTTTCAACCAAACTATTACAGGAAAGTGTAGTTTAATAGAGATTCCTTTTTATGTTAAGCATAACAATTACAACTAGACTTTTTTACTATTTTACTTTACATGTAATGAACCCTGCCTGAGCTACCTTTAACTTCGAATCCTAAAGAGAGTGCGGCCACTCAAAAGCAGCTGCGAGAGAATGAATGGCCCGAACGCAGACCGAATGAAAACAAAAGCAATCGCAAAAACTGTGCCGGTTACTTTCTTTGCGTCCCACAACTGCATGCCCACTCTTTCTAGTGGCCACATTTCATTCGCCCTCTCGCTCTCTGCTACATTCCCTCTCCAAACGCGATCGTTCGCCAGAGGAATTATATAAGAAATACCCTGCCTATGGTCGCTTCCATTAGATAGATCAGGGAACGAAGAGGGAAAAGCAGGGAGAAACTAGAGACCGCGTCCACATTCGAAAGTGAGCCGCCTAGCATTCTCCCCTTTACAACGATTTCTCATCGCCGCCGATCAAATAGGGGGGATGGGTGTTCACACGCGTCGCGATCAAGCTTTTTTCCGCCGGATTGCCGCAAACCACAACAATCAGCCGATTGTTCAATTATGCTGCCGTACACACTCGAGGGCTACGACATGCTGGCGCGCACGAGAAACGTAGCATAGACAGATGTTGACGGCTAGGCCCAATCATTGTTTGCACAGTGAAGCACGTGATCAAGTTTGCGCATCTTCTTTTTCTTTAACAAGCCACGTTGATAAGACCGGGGCGCTGTCTTTCTTTCGACGCACTCGGTTTCATTTTGCCCTTCTCATGCTTTCTCTTTATCTTCCGCAGCTCGCTTTGAAAGTTTCGCGGGAGGTGCGATTTGTCGCATGCAATCATGGAAAAGTGCATCATCCAACACAGAGGATAGCAGTGTAAGCGGGAATTGGCGAAGATGCTGATCGGCGATGAGTATCACTTTTACACAGCCCCGTCTATCAATGACGTACACGCCATGCGGGCCAATTGAACCGTTAATTGAAAGATGGGTCAAAACTTCAAAACAGCTGAAGAAAACACAATTTAACGACACCATGCTGATGATACGTTACTAACAGTTTCAACAATAAATCAGTTTTTATCAAACTCGAATAGGCTAGACTACAGTACAATGAAGGTGAAAGTTTGTATGTGTGACCAGTGAAGGTGAATAACACAGGTCCGATTTTTTGGACCGAAAGTAATAGAAACAAATGGTAAATAAATGTTTATATTATTTTCAAGGCTAGGTTTCATCAATATTGTTGTTTTTGTATAATTCTATTATTAATAGAATTAATAGAATAATTAATAATTATTTGTAAAATGTATAATTTAAGGTTAAAAGTTAATAGTTTGCTTTAAAATCAAAGTTAATTTAAAACCACTTTATAGTGCCGCATATTTACCAATTGAATTGAATAATTATTCATTATTTCATACGCACTTTATTCTTCATTGAGGAGGACCTGTAATAAATACTTTAACTCGTACAACTAAATAACATGTCTATGACGGACATGCTGTTGCATGCTGTTTTAACGTTGAATTACTATTTCGCAATGAAAGTGCTTTTAAATATACGGGAATCAAAAGTGCATGAGAAAGACAAAACCCCAACCCACACAAAAATAATGCACAATCAGCTTCATTTTCAAAACACCCAATGGATTATTGAAAATGAAAAATGATCCAAACATAGAATGAAAAAAATATCCAAACAAAACAACTTCAACGAGAAGCAATTGTGCGGGAACTAAATAAATAAGTAAATACAAACAACAAACTCTTACCACAACCGATACCGTTTCTTCCATTGAACCCTTGGTTCTGTGAATCTTGGAAGTGATCGGATGCCTTGCGATATACTGTGAAATGTTTGAAGAAGCAAATACACGTCACCTACCTGTAAAGTAAGAAAAAAAGAAAGAAGAATTAAAAAACAAGAACTCAGAGTAATACCCGACACAAGAAAGTTGGTGACGAATGGCGAAAATTATTGAATTGATTTGGCAATTTTGTTCTTTAGATACACTTTCGAAAAGCGTAGAGAAATGGACAAAAAGTGTGGCTTTCTTTCTGCAACTGTTTTTCGTTCCGTGCCAACCATCGGATCGCGAGTAAAGGCTGGCGGCGAGGAAATTTCCGTGACGGAAGCAACCATTTACCAGCAACACAAGATCGCCGCCGTGCCAGGCCGAGACTCCATTGGAACCATCACTGTACTGTTCAATCGATTATTGAATATTTGTCCAAGCTGGCGGGAAGCTACAGCCTGGCTTGGGAAAGTGATGAATGATTGTTGCTCCACGAGCAAAACAAAACACTCGTACATTCAAAGGGAAATTAAACTAAAATCAACTATTGCGTTAAATACCGCCAACGACTTCCCAAATTCGTATATTTCCTTCTTCCTGGGCAGCTTTCTGCCGCGGTGCAGCAAAAATCAATTTCATCCCAAGCCCAGCGCGGCTAGTGGCACGCTTTCTACCCACAGCATCCCTTTCACAACGGTCGTGTACGCGCTGGGGGGAGGGTTTGAAAAATCAATAAAATCATCTGTTCCGGTAATTTTGGAATTAAAGTGTAGACCACCCGCCCCGACCGACCACTTTGCACCGTCTGAACAGAATCGTTCACAATAAAAAAACACCGGTAGGAAAAAGCATCACTTTCGCGCAAGGCACAACGTGTTGTTGATCAAGTCACATAAATTCGCCCATCGCGTTGGAGAATAGCATAGTTCCTTCCAACGATTTCAATCAACAATCAAAGCTATCGACTGTGATCAAGGCTACCTCCCCGTGCTCGCCGCCGTGAGCAATGATAAGCTTTGAGTTGCTTGAGTTGTTTTGCGCTTTCGTATTGTCGAAAAGTAATTGTATAGAAACCAATTGAAAAATTACAAATACCACGACATTGTAGTACGAACTTTCTGGTTAAGAAAGACGAAACTGGACGTATTTTCCAGAAAAAAAGGGAAAGTTCAATAACAAGACAGAGACACATGAGTGTGATATTTTTTGCACTGAATTTGTATCCCCTGAATAACTATCCTGAATATGTGATTGAAATAAAATATCAAGAAAGGGCTAACAACGATTTTAAGCTTATCTTCAGTTGATTTGCTTCTTTTTTTTTTTAATCCTTAAAATTCAAAATCCCTTCACACTTCAATGTGTATTTGCTGATTTTTGCCAACTTTCCGTTCCGCGGGCATCGACAATGCAAGCAGTTGATTTTGAACTAAACATGCATGTGTTTAGTAAAATTGATTTTTTTGCTATAATTTCAACTCTACTCTGTTCATCAATACTGTTGTGTGTGAGATGGCATGTTTGTCAACCGCAATAATTCTTAGAACAACACACTAGAACACGCATACGGGAAAGTTCACGAATGTTTTAGTACGTTAAACACGTTATTTTCCTCTAAAAGGATACGACTTTCTTTATACATCAATGGATAATTCATTTATCTTTTAAAATATTATTTCAAAATATTTCAGTTTTTTATGAAAAAATAAATCAAAATATTATGTTTCACATCAAAACCTATAGAAATGACTAAAGTAGAAGTGGTGGCTTAATAGAAAACAAAAATGTTTTTAA
Source organism: Anopheles gambiae (assembly GCF_943734735.2). NCBI lineage: Eukaryota > Metazoa > Arthropoda > Insecta > Diptera > Culicidae > Anopheles > Anopheles gambiae. Next base: position 54,157,502 of record NC_064601.1, read on the forward strand.
GTATTATATAAATAATGATAAATGATCATGCACACACGAGTGTCCACATTACCCGCAGAGCCCCTAAATCAAATAAACAGCCAGATATTTAAAGTAAATGTGTCTCCACTGTTTTCATATCACTCTGAGTAGCTTTGTACATCAAACTGGGGAGCACTTTCGCACAAAACTTTCTTCTGCTGGACACCTATACCATGGCGCCTGGTTTAATTTTGCGTGGACATGGCAAGCTCAGTGAAGTGGCTGATTTTTTATACAGCAGAGCACCAAGCGTCAGCCGGTTTACAGGTGGTACACATATACATTCGAATGGATAAATATCGCGATACTGCAAAACAGCCGTCACACTAAAGTATAGTTTCCCTTTCGTTTCAAAAACCCGACGTTGGGGTGAATCCAAATTTGCTGCTCAAAACATGTCTGAACCAAACGGAGCACGTATTTTTGCTCCATTTTGAACACCAGACGAATAGCAATCAGGATGTAGATGACGAAAACAATCAAATCGTACCAAAAAAGAAGTGAAAATAGTAACGGTTAAAACAATATACCAGTCTGATTAATAAAAGACAAAAAATAAGCATAGGATGTATTAAAACACATTGTTATCATGTTACTTTTACCAAAACTTCTCCCCATATTGTTAAAAAGTTGTCAAAAACCACCAAAAATATTGATTTGAAACGAACATGGATTTTAAACGATGCCGGAATAAGATTTTTTTCCTTTTCCAAACTGTTTTATTGAAGAATTTCCTAAACCTTCTTCACATAATGGACCTGTTTTGGACAGCCTAATCATCTCAAGCAGAAACGAAGCCATTGCTACCGCCCAAGTAGAAACGTGAGATCACCCTCATAATGATAGACTGCCGCAGACCAATAGAACCATCCATGTTTATGTTGCTGGTGTCCAACGTAACAACGTATTTTGCAGACCTTTCGTGATGATTACAGTGTGGGTGTGTATTGACTTCACAATTGCCTTCCGCTAGGCTCTTTAGAAGGCACGGCATCACGAGCACATAGTTCAGAAGCAATGTCTGCCTCTTTCAAGGCTTCGACAAAAGTCACTTTCGTTATTCGTCTTCCGATTTTGCTCTAAAATTAAGCTTTGTAGCTACTCATTATGTCTACCAATCGTTTTGCTTCTGCTGCGCTCGATGAGTAGAGTTACAACTGAATACTACATGAACACGCAGACCGAAACACTATTCGTTTAACTTTTTCGTTTTTTAATATAACATAACGTTTAACGTTTTTTAATATAACATTGCCCTTCTTTTTTCTAGAAGTAGTAGACAAATTGAATGTTACTGTAGTATCTTTTTTGCACATTTTAATACACAACAATTAGTAGCAATTAATCATATTTCTTGCATTGAAACGTACAACGTATATGAATACACGCAAATATTCCTTTTTTTTGGAATTTCATTTGATTGCTACCAATTCAATGAAACTAACAATTCCGCCATTATTTTACTTAAGCAGGCAAATAACACGTGTATGCGTTTCAAACCTCATGTAATAATTTAATCATGTTTCTAATTATTTTCCTCCGACACTTTAAACCGCAAAGTAAGAAAACAAAAAAATCTCAAATCATTTCCAACGAAATACAAAACGATTAAAACTGACCAAGATGATACTTTCACCATCATATACACCCACAATTGCAAACTCTATTTATGCAAAATGAGTTAAATAGTTTATGGCAATTATGTTACTTTTCCACTTTTCAAATGTTTCACGGAACCATCATTTGGCGATTCATCTTCGAAGTATAAAAACAATTTTTTTAAACATATGTAGCATATAATAATGTAGTCATGTGTTCAAGCCCAGAATGGACCGTCCCCCCGTAGCAAGGATTGACTATTCGGCTTACGTGGTAATGAATTTAGTCTCGAAAGCCTGTATAGGCCGGCATGTCCGCGTAGGACGTTACTCCAAATAGAAGAAGAAGAAGCATATAACAAGCAGACACCATTTGTTTTGGTGTATTTTGTTTGTATTACCGTTTAGCCCCTATAGTAAATGCATGTATGTTAAAACATTCATTAGTGGAGGCTATTATTGGCACATTCGATCGCATTGCTTGGCCATATAAACCTACATTGGTAATATTTAAAAAAAATGACATCCAGTTGTTGAGTATCAACCGATCGTTCATCAAAATGCTACGGATGAAGCATATAATAACTGAAAACAGGCATGTCACTATTCGGCAACGCCCCATCTAAAATAATATCTTAATAATGAAACCTGCCAAAACTTTCATTAAATCGGGTTTGGTATACCGTATGTATTCAATTTCGTACAATTGCGCTTGTACAAACAATAATAGCCGCTAAAGATCGATCATTTACTTTTACCCCCTGGAGTCATCTACACATGGATGGTACGGGCATCGTAAAAAAAGACTTTTCATACATGTAGTTTGTTAGAAATGCCACTTGTAATGTTACTGATATTTGTTAGTTGTACACCTTATAATGTGACCTTCTCCAGGAAAAACGATACAGGGTTTTCCTAGTCACTTTCGAATGTAAAAATTGTTATTCACCGCCTGCAAAATGTTATTCCACATCGATCTGACATTTCATTTACATCATAATAATTTTTAATTTCTTCAGCATGATTTTCAACACTTCAACGAGATGGTGCCATTGTTTTTTCATCGGAGTTTGAAGCCCGATCGTGTCAATCGTTGACAGTTCAAGTGTTGAATATCATGCTGAAGAAATTAAAAATTACAGGGTTTTCCAAGTCACTTTCGAATGTAAACTTTGTTATTCACCGCGTGCAACATGTTAATCCACATCTATCTAACATTTCATTTACATCATAATAATTTTTAATTTTATCAGCATGATTTTCAACACGACTCAAGCTGGATTGAGTTTGACAGTCCTTTGTTATGTGGTGAAAATCATGTGTTGAAACTGAAATTTCGTTTTGAAGCAAATACAACATTTGACAGATGTTGAAAAACATCTTGAAAGCGTTGAATAATTATGTGCACATTCGAAAGTGACTTGGAAAACCCTATATGATAGAAATGAATTATCAGAGTGATGTGGAATAACATTTTGCACGCGATGAAAAACAATGTTTACATTCGAAAGTGACTTGGAAAACCCTATATTCACCACCTCCAAGATGTTTTTCAACAGCTGCCAAATTGCATATTTGCATGAAATTCAGTTCTAACGCATGATTTTCAACACACCACAAAGAACTGCCAAACTCAAACCAGCTTGAGACGTGTTGAAAATCATGTGTAAGAAATGGAGCATTATTATGATTAAAATACAACATTTGACGGCTGTTGAAAAACATCTCGCAAGCAATGAAAAATGTTGTTGATATTGGAATTTTACCCGGAATATCCTCATTACATGATGACAATTTCGTCTACGGAATAGATATTTAACACTTTGACCGCCAGCCTGACATCGCCGTGATTCAGGTGAGCACGTAGCACATGACAAGAGAGCGATGAGAACGACAATTTCTCGTGCGACTGTTATCATTCTTTTGTTTCATTGCGATAAGCGGCGTAGCGCATGCCGTTCTCGTTTTTTCTTCTCTCTTTCGTTCTAAAGAGAATTACTGAGCGGTAAGCAAAGCCGTCACATGCTTTCATTGGACGCGTCGCTTAAAATGTTAGATTTTTGAGTTCATTTCATGTATAACAAATAAATAAACTAACGATACATTTTTAAATTGTATATCAATATTAACGACCAAGTTAAGTTCATTTACAAGCTTTGTTAGCCATTTTATGAAATAATAAAGTGCTCAAGCTGAAAATGATACCTGTTGAACCATCCAGGAACTAATGTAAATTGCGAATTGTCAATATTGCGATAAAGGCTCATCTGATCAGGCATGATGATTCTGTGTTCTTTACTTTGTTCTGGAAATTTATTCTCATAATCGCATCCACAACTCCAAACCGCCTCCTAGAATAGTTATACCGGCGTTACATGGTGTACCCACTGGCCGTCCGGTGCCGTTTAGAGCCATCGGATCAAACCGTTAGTCATCGATGGCTTTCAAAATCAGCAATCGGAGCTTTTCGGAGCTAATAATTTTGCGGTTCCGGACGACTTCTATCCGCTCCCGAGGATTCTAAGCTTGCAGCTACCGTCCGGATATGAGTAGAATCAATCGTAACAGATTTCGGTGCTTTGTTGAATTTACTCATTACTAAATTGCACAATTACCGGTATTCTAATACTTTTTGTACTTTGTTATTCTCCCCCCCCCCCCCCTCCCTTTTTAGGCAAAGGCATCTACAAGATCGAGCCTAGGAAGGTTTCCTAGATTTATTTGCTGTCCGTAATCGGACATAATCAGATGGTCCGCGATCAGAATCGGCTCCGGAATCGGAATTGACCTGGGAATCGCAATTTGCCCCGATAACGGAATCATAATTGGCTCCATTATAAGAATTAGCTCCGGAATGTGAATTGGTTCTTGAATTGAAAAAAGAAGTTTTAGAATCGAAATCAGTCCGGCAATCTCCATGAGAATGGATCTTTTATAAGTATATTTTGATTTTTTGCGGTTATAAATATGTAGTATGATTTTTGCGTTTGCGTCCAAAACGCCTATTTTTATGGCGATGCCGAAACTGACTCCGTTTGGAAGCCGATTCTAATTAAGACCCAATTCTGATTCGAAAGCCGATTTCGATTCCGGACCCAATTCCGATTCCGGGGTCGATACCGAAACGGATTCCGATTCCGGAGTCGATTCCGGAATCAATTCTGGAGCCAATTCCGATTCTGGAGCCGATTCTGATTCTAGAGCCGATTCCGATTCTAGAGCCGATTCCTGATCCAATTCCGGAGTCGATTCCGATTTCCGAAACGGATTCCGATTCCGGAGTCGATTTCGGAACCAATTCCGGAGTCGATTCCGATTTCGGAGCCGATTCCGGAATCTATTCCGGAAACTGATTCCGAACCTACTATCCGAAATCGATTACAGAAAACTGCAGAGTTAGCCGGAATCGATTCCGACCAAAACTTCATTTTTCCCATCACTACTGCGGTGCTCAGCATATCAACGATTACCCCTAACTTTTCACTAAACCACTATTTTGATCAACCCTTTCTTAGAGGCCGGCACTATGTGATGTATTTGTAACTGCAGCAGGATAATCTGTCTATATGTACAGCAACATGCGTTCTTTATTAGCATGATCTGATAGCCTTATTTGAATATCTAACTCCATTCTATCCTGACTATTTGGGCTCTGACCCATCTATCCATACACACCAAGCCAAGTACTCCATTGATCTCTACATTGAAATCAAAATCTTTGTCATTCTATGCCTTCAACTTTTCTAATGCGAAGATTTCCTAACATTTTTAGCAAGACGACATTTACAACATTTACATCTGAACAAAAAATATAACTGAAAAATAATATTTAAGTGCGCTCATCATCGCATGATTAGGCATGCTGCAATACTTCTGGCTTGCTTCTTGAATTTTCATTTCAAAAATGGAATGTTTCTATCATTTCAATTCAGGTATCACGGCACGCATCAACTTACCTGACAGATTATCTAGCATGTACGTCAGCAATTTGGACGTCCCGTTCGGTTCGTTGTAGATCGACAGCACATCCTTGCCGAGCGGATTTCCGTGCAATCCGAGAACATGCAAGTTGAACAGCTTCCCGAGCTCGTACGGGAGTACTCGCAGATAGTTGTTGTTCAGCAATAGCTCCCTAAAAAAGATAGACCATATCAATCATGTTGTAGATTGGTCACTAGATGGTGGTGCCATACAGGACATGGCATTCACCGTACACTTACCGCAGCTGGATTAGTTCACCAAGCTCGGCTGGCAGGCTACGCAGCTTGTTCGCGGACAGGTCGAGCGTCCGCAGATTGGCCAGTTGGCCGATCTGATGCGGCAAGCGCGTCAGACAGTTATCGTTTAGGAAGAGTGCCGTTAGATGCTCAAACTTCCAGAGCGTCGGACTAAGATTCCGCACACTGCCCGTTATCTCAATGCCATGCCAGCACGTCTTCTTCCCGGCAGCAATATCCTCGGCGGTCAGAAACGTTTGCTGTCTCCGGGGGTTGTTGCTTTCGTACTTGTCTTTATTGCGTGACATCCTGTCGCCCTGTCCGCTTCTTCTTCTCCGGCTGTAGCTTCTGGTGTACTGGTAGATGATGTTTCCTGCGGTAAAAGGCGAACGAACAATGTGATTAAAAATGTGCCAAACAATAGACAAGAATTAATCTTCTTGATATGGAAGAAAACTCGTTCATTCTCAGCCCAGCTCACCCACCTGCATCTACTTCCGGGAAAACTCGTAGGAAGTAGCTATCCTGTGATTCGCTGTTAAGTATTCTTTCAACCTCGAGATATTTTCTTTTTTATCCTGTCGAACCTTCAATTAGATAAATTATGTTCAGCTTAACCTATACACCACACACAAACACATAGCACTCGCGCGCGCACACAATCACGAACTATTGATACTTGGATAGCAGGAGGAAGGTAAAATAGGTATCACTGTAATTATTTTTCACTTTCTGTGGAACAAACGAAAACCACCTCTAAATTAAAGCATACAAAATCGGCTTTTGGTGAACTTCGAGCGGACAAATCGCGAACCCATACACACACACTCAGACGCACTGGATAGGTATGAATGGTACACAATACCGTGGGAAAAAATGCCTCCCACAAAACCGCACACCTACGAAGGGAAGAAGGAATGCGCGGCGCGCGCGATCATTCAATCGTTTGGTTAATTCTTACTCTATCTAGCACTTCTTCACAAGTTGATCACAAGCTCACAACATAACAGCTAAACATTTCCTCCTTCCCAACACAATAACCAATAGAATAACAGATACGGCCATGAAGAAAACTACAATCACGGCCAAAGCCCGCAACCCCGAGGACCTCTGATCCCGCATGTGTCCTTCCTCTCTTGCAACCGTACGCACACACACGCTTCCCTTCCTTCACTCCTCCCTCACCTGGGTCCACGCGTTCTCCACACGAAACCCACCACACACACATCCAACAAACAATGGTCAGCCTCCAGTTTCAGCACTTCTACTGCTGGCCGCCGTCGGGTAGGGGTTGGCAGTATGTGAAGTTTAAAGTGACTTTGGGAAAATTGTTTATACTGATGCGTCGCGATCCAAACCCTTTCGGTTCCGCCTGACCTCACTGTCCCTGCGGGAACAAAGCGAGCCAGTGTGGAATGGCGTATGAATTTTAGCAGCAGAAAAACATCCACCACTACCAACAAGCAGCAGACCACCAGGACGTTGCACAGTTGATGTGATGAAAGGGCGATGACCGGGAGATCGGAGACGGGAATGATCACAGAAAAACTTTTTCCGTACCCTCAAGCCTGCCTCCGCAGCCTTGCTTGAGGCTTTGGAATGAGGCTCGCGAAGATTGCACTTAATTTTCCTCGCCCGCTTACTTCCTAAAACCACGCATACGCGCCGCACAAATCCGCAGCTGCCAGCTTTGTCGCTAGCGCAACTAACTGCGACCACACAACACTTTACCCGTACGCTATTTTGCTTCTTTAAAAACAACGCGACAAAGGGATTACGCGTCCGATTTCCTTTCGCAAATTTTTGTCGGGAAATTTACAACACACGAAAATGTACAGTAAAGATTTGCGTATAAAAATGACATTTTTTTTTCTAAGATGGCAGCTGTCAAAACTGCTGCTCTCACTGTGTCGATCAGTTTTCTCACTATTTTCGATAGATGAGCAGATTCGTCTCACCTGTCGAGCAGTTTTCGAGAAACGACCAAGGTGCATACACACGCACGGGCTTGTCATTTCGTGTTGGTGTTTTGTTATTTAGCGACTTCGCCTTATCATCGTTTCATTAACTAATAAAACGAAAAATTAACTGTGAATCGACTTAGTCTGGAGCCGCGCGGGTTAAAAGCTTATTCTGTACAGTCTCGGGTACGATCCGGCTGCTACTCGCAACTCCTCTGCTCGATACAAACCACAAGCCACGACAGAACGGCTTGCAGTGAAGAATCCTATTTTCACACATTTTTGGTTTCTAGAAGGTTAATCGCTTCGCAAATACTGCCGCCTGCCTGCCTGCCTGCCTGCTCAATCACTGTTCTAGTTACAACTGCACTAGAAGCAACATCGACGAGTAAACGTAATACATCCATTGCGACAAGCCAAGGCGGAACAGCGAAAGACATGCAAATGTTTGGCATCGATAGTAGAAAAGCCACAACCTTCCCGGCGTATGTGGTATCTGGACTTCTGTTGCTGCTATTTGTACGACACAGTTCGCAACAAAGCGATTACAATGACTACATGAAACGAGAGCATTCCCTTTTCAAACCCTACCAAGGTAAGTGGCCCAGTGGTCTTTGTGTGCCAATCTACGCACGTCGAGAAAGGTGATAAGTGTCTAACTAGCGCATCATCACGCACGCACGCGGTTTTGTTATCGGGTTTCAGGATCGGGCATGACAATACCGTACTGGGATTTCATAGGTACGACTTTCGTAACGAACTCTTACGTTCGGCTGACGCCGGATCTGCAATCGAAGAATGGCGCCATTTGGAATCATGTGGTACGTGCAGTTCGTTCTTTTATCTTGGTGAACCGCTTCCTATAACTTTACACATTTGCCTTCCACAGCCCTGCACATCTATAAATTGGGAGCTCCAGGTTAACTTTAAGGTACACGGCAAGGGCAAGGATCTGTACGGCGATGGCTTTGCACTTTGGTATTCCCGGGATCGGTTACAAACTGGACCGGTGTTCGGCAGCAAGGACAATTTTATGGGACTCGCCATCATCCTGGACACGTACAGCAACCATAACGGTCCGCATAACCACCAGCACCCGTACATTAGTGCCATGGTGAATAATGGTAGCCTTTCGTACGATCACGATCGTGACGGGACGCACACCCAGATAGCAGGATGCGAGGCCAAATTCCGGAATGTGGAATTTGACACGCAGATCAACATCCGGTACGAGAACGATGTGCTGACCGTGTTTACCGATCTGGAAAACAAGGCCACATGGAAAGAGTGCTTCCGAGTGGAGGGCGTTAAACTGCCGACCGGATACTACTTCGGTGCATCGGCGACCACAGGAGACCTGTCCGATAATCACGATATCATATCGATCAAGTTCTTCGAACTTGAGGCTCCGTCTCTACTGGCCGAGGACCGCCGTCAGATCGTACCGTCGGCAGCTACATTCGAAGCACCGCGCGAACACAAAGACGATCCAAAGCCTGGCATGTCGAACGTGAAAATATTCTTCCTTATTCTGCTCTCCATGCTGATAGTCGTTGTGTTGGTTGTGATAGGCATTATGTTCTATCAGAAACACCAGGAAAACGCTCGGAAGCGGTTCTACTAAGAGTGCGCTCAGTTCAGCCAGGGGAAACTATCTTTGTCTCGTACGGTCGAATATCTCTCTCGAAGACCAACCGTGACCGAATCACGCGTTAGAAGTGACGAATACGCAACATGTACCAAACAAATCAGAACATTTAGACAAATTGCTGTACGTAAGCGAGGGCAAGCATTCGAGAGCAGGTGGTTGTTCGTACAGATTGCAGTGAGATGGACCATGAGTTGGTAGATAAATGCTTACACGAAAAGCGAAGAAAAACAAACATAACCATCACCGTTATTTTCTCCAGCACCATTTCTGCTCTTCATCACCATGACTGCAGAGAGAGGCCATTTCCTTTTGTTGTGAATCACATATTTTTTTACACTATCATTTACTGAATTTGCTGTGAAAGTATGTCTTTAAGTAAATCCCGCTCAGGCTAGGATGAATTTTCATTATTATGAACCATACAAATCCCCTTTGGGCAGAAGAGACGAAACGAGCATAAGAGATCATCCAAATCGTACACCTTCTATGCTGGACGACACTGAGTGTGTGGATTTTTAAAGGACTGCAGTCTTTGTTTTTGTGTTGTATGCATGAATTATAATTATGGATTTCCGGTTATTAATCTTAGCGTGTATTCCTACTGAATCACAGTCTTGAAGGGGGCTTTATGGATAAGGAAATAAGTGGTAGGTTAACAATTGTCCAATAAAATCGAACGATGAACATACAAAGAGTGAACAACAATCCCTGGACTTTGGACTTTTCAATTCAGTATATTGTGTACAATAGTTTATGAACGCAGTCAGTAAGGTAAATGGAACATATATTTCAAGAAGGTAAATCATAATTTAAAAAAATGGATTTAGAAGTTATAAAAAAAAATCGTTAGACAAGCACACACAAAGAAAAAAAAGTCGCATTAACTTTTTTTTTTAAATCATCAGGACAATCGGTACAACATCTTTCGCTGCAAACGGTGCTGCAACTCGCCGCGCCGTATCAGCGTGTGAATAACCTTCCGCACTGCTGCTTCTGAATATTTCTGGCGCGCAAAGTCCTGAATAATGCTCTGCTCCGACACCTGCGATCCGATGGCGAACCGACGCTTCAGCTGCTTCTCGATCCGGTTCAATATCTCCGTATCCTCTTCGCTGGTAAATCCTTCCGCACCGGCAAGCGAACCACTGCTGGCAGCGGTCATCGTCGACACGGCAAAGAGACGCAGCGCCTCGCTGACATGAGCCTCTGTTGCAAATGGTTGCAGCTGCATCTTGGCCAGCGATTCGGAGATACGAATAATGGCTTCCAATTGGCGCACGGTGATCGGAATGGACAGACGTTTGTCTATCGCTTTTTCATGCTCGCCAACACCGGCACGCAGTCGCACGTACTGACTTTTAAGCTTCTCGGCCGCCGCCTCGTTCAGCCGTGGACCACAATGCGTGCGACAGTAGTGGATGTACTTCTTCAGCATGGCTAGAGGAATTTCACCCTCCTTTGGTTCGGCTGTCGCCTTCGATGCGTTCATGTGGACGCTCATGACGTGCTTGGCCAGCGTGATATCGCGTTGCTGATCGTGTTCGTCCTTCACGATGAAGATCATATCGAAACGGGACAGAATGGTCGGCATGAAATCGATATTTTCATCACCTTTCGTATCATCCCACCGGCCGAAGATGGAATTGGCCGCTGCCAGGACCGAGCATCGTGAGTTCAGTGTAGTCGTGATGCCAGCTTTTGCGATCGAGATTGTCTGCTGCTCCATCGCTTCGTGAATCGCGACTCGATCGTCTTCCTTCATCTTGTCAAACTCGTCGATACACACGACACCACCGTCCGCTAGTACCATGGCGCCACCCTCCATGATGAAATTTCTGGTTGCCGGGTCACGGATTACTGATGCGGTCAGACCAGCCGCACTGGAGCCCTTGCCTGACGTGTACACTGCAATCGGTGCAACCTTTTCGACAAACTTCAACAGCTGCGATTTGGCGGTTCCTGGATCTCCCAGCAGGAGAATGTTAATGTCCCCACGACGCGTCAATCCGTCCGGCATTCGCTTACGCGATCCGCCAAACAGCATGCTCGTGATCGCTTTCTTAATATCCTGCGAGCCGAAAATGCTCGGAGCCAAACTGTCCGCCAGCGTGTCGTAAATGTTCGGATTGGCAGCCAGCTTACGGAACGTTGATTCCTCCTCGGACGTAATGTTGTTGAAGCGTGATATAGCACCCATCCCCTCCGTGTCGACCGTAATGCCCACCACTCGCATGTACGGAGCACGCACGCCTATAATTGCTTTATCCCGACCATCGCGCTTACCCTGGCGAGCGATCTTCCGGATCGAAAAAATGCCATGTATCAGTACTCGATTGCCAGGCACCACCCGTTCGCACAGGCTGCGATCGCAGAACAGCTGCATGTGGCGCGGGATTTCTCCCTGCGGTATAAAATCGGGCAGTTCCTGCAGCTTCAACACCTGGAAATCGACACAGCGACATTTGTCCGGCATTATGAAGTAAGGATCAAGCGGACACTTCGGCCGTCCTGCCTGTTCCGTGTTACACTTTCTGGGCAGTTGATACCCTTCCAAGCCCGGATTAACAGGCAAATTCGGAATGACATTGTTACAGGTGCGGCACTGGATAGAGATGCGGGTTGCTTTGGCTTTGATTCCGGAGGCCGCGATAATGATGCCCGCAACCTTCACCAGTTTCGACACGCAGTCTGACTTGAGGTCGCGGATGTTGGTCGGATTCGCACCGGAAACGAGCAACACCTGAATGTCGTGCACGACTTCCTCGCCTTCAGGTCTTGGGGAGGTTATCTCGTCGGCCACTTCCCGGGCAGCTTCCTCAAATATTTGAAGATTCTCTGTCGGTTGTTTGTACAGTTTATCGGCCAGCGATTCATCGAACCCAGCCAGATCCTCGATCTCCACCTCCAGATAATAGCGCCCGAGAAGGTAGTTGCGTTTCAGCGTATCACTGCAGATGTCATTACCAAGCTTGTTAGTTAGTGGTCGAGGAAACCCATAAGAAGGGGTACGAAAATGAAACAATTGAACTATTTTCTACTCACCGATATTTGTAGGAAAAGTTAGCTTCACAGAATGTTCGAATGAACTCGCGATACTGCTTCTTCACCAGTTGCAGATTGATCTGGTTCGAGTTCTGCTGCTGGTCACCATCGAAGTTGTCCGAGAAGAAAACACCAACATCATCAAATCCATCCATTTTTCTACGATTGGGACGGTTTTAGGAATAAATTAAACACAATTAAACAGCAACTTTGTGAAAACAAACACAGCTTGCAAGCGGAGTAACCAAATTTACAGCCTATGCCAGATGAAGCCACAAAATTTGCGCGCGCAATGTGTTGACAGTTGTGCACGTCAAAAGTTGTTCTCTCTGTCTAATTGTATTCCTTTCTCGCTCGTTTGGATCATGCAAACAATGGGAAAATCGACTACATCATTCGTCCAGAATTTAACAACACGAACGTATTTTGACCAGATGTACCGCAGTGCAAAAAGAACATAACAACAGTTCGGAAAAAGCCAAACAAACACGCCGAAGTCACAGCAATATTATAAATCAACAATTTGTAACGCAGTACCCACACGTATTGTAAGTTTGTGAAGTTAGGTACTGTTTGTACTTTGCTAAAGAGTCGTGAACGTCGTGAAACAAACCAAACAACAGCGAACAAACTAAACGTTTGACCATTCCACAACAGCTGTTCCGGAGTGGGAACGTCCGGCGGTACATTTCCTGTTTCTCAACTAGTATTCTCAGCCAACAGCAATGGCCAGTTGGGCAAACCGTCCTCCCATCGAAAGTAACGGCGGTTCTTCGTCATCGCGCAAGAAATGGAACCTTGAAGGTATTGAGGTTTTGAGCGGCTTGATGATCTCATACCGTCCGGCTCATACAATGGCCTTGAGCACCCGTTCTCATTTGCACTTGTTTCCTTGCATTTCAGATAAAAAGTCTCTTCGCAACTTAAAGTACCATTTCGCCGAAGATGGCTGCTCGGAAGTGCAGTTTGCGCTGGCTAAGCAACTGCTGGAGGAAAACTCCGAAACCGATCCGGCTCACAACCACGCGCAAGGAGTGCACTGGCTGTTACGCGCCGCTCAGCAAGGACACGAAGCGTCAATCGAACTGCTCAAAGAATGCTACGAAAATGGCCGTGGCATTACCGAGGCGAACGAGGAAGACGTTCGCACTATCCTGGCCATGAGCCCGGGGGAGCGTTCTGCACGCCGGGCAGCGCAAGAACTCTTTGCGAGCCTCTCGAATGGCGAGGAATACGTGACGGCAGCACAACTCGAAAAGCGTATGCGGGAAATTTACAAGATGGACAAAAAGCGCCGACGCACCCAGCCGGATGGCGCCGAAGCAGAAGGAAGCATGGAACACAGCTTGGGTGGAGGTGGTGGATCCGATGGTGGACGATCGCCTGCTGGAGAATCATCGATCGGTAGCCCAAACGCCGGCAGCCATCGGTTGCATCGTAGCCCGACCGTGAACCACATTTCCGAGGCGCATCTCTTAGCGGCCGCCGTCAATTATTCGAACGGACATCTTCCGGCCGTGAGTGATGCACTCATGCTGTCATCACCCGATCCTCACAGCCTGAATCACGTGCCATGCTTTCATCGACCATTTTTCCACCCCTTCATGTTCTTCCAACTGCTGTATCATCGGTTCGTGTCGCTCCTGTCCACGTTTCCCGGCTCGAGCGGTAGCAGCTGGATGCAGCTGGGTCTCGTTCTCATCACTTACTGGTACTTTGCTAGCGATAACCTTGTATCACTGCTGCCCGTTGGGGGATACTATTTGAGCCTCGCCATCATGGTATTGTGCAGCTTCCGGATGCTGAAATCCAAACACGAGTTCATAGATTTTCGAATGTGGTCTGGACTGTTCCTGCGTTACGGTGACGAACATTTGAACACCAACGACTCGGAGAACCAGTATCTACGCAACAACCTGAAGCCCTATTTTTACTTCTTCACGGCGTTTTTCGTCAACATGGTCCTGCAGCCTAACATTAACGACCAATGGCTACCGTTTTCCGAGATAACGGTGCTCGCTTTTGCGCTAACCTTTCTCACGATGTTCGCCTTCATTTACACGTCGGGCGATTCCTTCCCGGACTATCTGATCCTGTTCTCGTTCGGGCTGAACGTGCTCGCCAAGTACCCGTACGAAATGGACGATGTCGTGACGACGGGTTGGCGCTTTCTGGATCTAAAAGTGCCTGGATTTTCGACGTTCGTTATCGGCAATGGAATTGAATTTTGTCTAAACTGCCGCGCGATGCTCTATCTCATGATTCCGGGCTTTCTTATGTACATAGCGCGACGTAACAACTGGCGTGGCATCTACCAGTACCTCATTCCGCACTGTGTGACTCTTGCATGGTTACAGATCTGCATCATAAGCTCGCAGTCGGCGACAATGTTCGGTTTGGTGCGTGGTGCTCTAGGATTATCCGGACTGTTGCTGTTTCTACCGCTCTTTGGCATCGTCACACTGCTAATTCCCGTGTTTGCCGTCATCGAGTGGCTCTCGCTATCGGATTCAACCGTCCGACTTTGGTCGTCGATTGGCGCAGCTGTGACGGCCGTTGCCATCTCGGGCTACATGGCGAGCTCGCGGCGAACGGAACGATACGTCACCTTTCTGCAGATTGCAATCTGTGTCATTGGAACCATCTTCCTCACACTTCCCCACATGATGTCGAACTTTGAAACGATTGGAGTGAATGAAAATCGCCTATTCGAATCGACAACGTCCGACTCGCTCGATGACCCTCGCGAACCAACGAGTGGTGGCGATGCCCTGCCATCGACTCTCAGCTGGGATACGTACTACCAATTCTGCCATCAGCCGGCGTGGGATACAGAGAATAAAGTGAAGACGCAACTTCGCTGTACCAATCTCGATGGCATACTTGTCCGTTGGGAGGGAACTGTAGTCGATATGGCAATCTCGAGTCGTCGCAATCTTCGGGCCCAACTAATCGAAGGATATCTGCCAAAGTTTTTGGCCGATCGCATCACCTGCATCTACGGTGAACCAATTGAACCGGACTGTGGCAACCTAAATGGATCGGTGGAGGGTGAATGTGAAAATTTAAAACATTTCATGCAACGACAACGCACGTGCCATCTCAATAAATGGAATACGTAAGTAGAATTTTGTTGCTATATTTTGATCAAGTCGCTAAACGGTAATTGTTCTCTTCCATCTGTTGCAGCTATGAGTACGAACTGAAGATACGAATGTCCACTGGACTGTTGACCAAACCCGTCGAAGTTGTTCTGAAAGCACAGCACGTGTTCGGAAACTTTACTCAAAGTCTCAACTATTCTGATCGCGTATGGTTCGTCGGCGTGTTGCGCGATTCGGCTCAATCCGGGATCGCGTCATCCGGAAATACCGATCAGCCACATTGGGACACGGTTAGCAGTGGATTTAACTTGAACATGGGAGGACAGGCCGGAAGTTTCGGTGTGCATTCGATGCGATTGGGACGCAAGAACCCGCTAGTCGAACTCCATTCAATCGGATGTCGACAGTGTCGTAATCCTGACCTCCCGACTGTTCATCTCACCGAAGGCATGAAGGTAAATGGACGTATGCGGGATCTACTGCGAGGGGTAAAGTATTTGTTGAACGTCATCTTCAACCCGCTGGTGATCTTTAAGTAACGCACTCTAGGCACCGTGAGGGACGTGTATTGTAATCGATGCTGGTCATACTCCGTACTACTCGCTAGTCGCTCTGTTGGCAGAAGTTCTCGTGCTGGGTCCACACTTTTGCCCTGGCAGAAGCAATTTGTTTTCTTCTTTGAGAGTAGCATGATTTATCTTACATAAACGTCAGTAGTTCAAACTTTCTTACAAGAGAGCTAAGCTAACGATGACGATGACTGTCTGTTTTTTCCTTTATGTTTGCTGAATAATTTTACGCTAATAACATTTCAATTTAAACTTTCTTGAGTTTTGCAATAACATATAGTACGTAATGAACGATAATAAAATTTGTAGAAGTTGTTAAATTAAATGCCGAAAAGTAAAAGTTTTCATTTTTCATTGTAACAAAGAAAGAAGCAAATAAGTTATCTATTTTAGTTTTTTGCTTTAGTTGTTATTTGCAAACAGTTACGCAATCTGCGCATTACGTTCGCCTAATGTTCCTTGTTGACTGTTTGACCCGGGGGAAGAAACTCATACTACGCAACACCACGATAATCGAAGAAAACATTCAACATAATTTTGATCGATTGATCGGTGTTTCGGGATCATAGATTGTTTTCCGGGTCAGTTTCTAATGTAAACGGCGTTATTCAACAGTCGCAAGAGGTTTTTTTAACAGCCCAGCTGTCACAAATAATAGCCACTATTGAAAAACATCTTGCAAGTTTTGAAGAATGCTGTTCACATTGAAAACTAAACCAGAAAACAGTATCTGTGTCTATAGATTTATTTTAGTACCACGCAACCATATATAATAATAACCATATAACCATATATCTGCTCTTGCTAAGGGACATGAGATTTGAACCCATGACCGACATGTTTATTAAGTCGTACGAGTTGAGGATTGTACCACGGGACCTTATCATATTTATAAATTTGGCCAATATAGATTGGTATAATGTTGGTTGGCCACATAATTGTAGATTTGGAGCCCCTTAATTAACCAACAGTTTCCTGCATTAGACAATAAAATTCTAGGATGCCAGGGTTCATGTGCTCTGCGTAATCCGTCCCTCAAGTACACTCTCACTTTCCTTTGAATCTTTATCCGGTTGCTATGGAACTCAATCCATGAAAATGGATCACAGGCAACTACGTCTGAATCGTGTTCAACTTCGTTTGGATTTTGCAGTAGCTACGCAAAATTTCATTGCGGTGCATAGTTTATTCAGCGACCGCTCGGCGTTCCTAACGATTCTCAACATAACAAACAACTAATCGCTATAGACAATTGTGAAGGTGGTATTGACAGATTGGTTGGCTTCTCCGCATTGGAATCAATTCTCAATCAGACCGTCCTCCCGTATCAAGGAAGGAATATCCGGCTAAATCTTGATAGCTCGAACAGGACTGAATGGCAACGTAGGTTGTTACGCCAAAACGAAGAAGATTGTGCAGGTTTGTTCGGCAAATGTGGTCAAATTAAAAACAAATTTGAATTGTGAATTAAGCTTCATGTAAAAAATACTATGGGTTTGACAATTGAATGCATTAATTACTTGACTAATTTCCTTGCGATGCAAATGCGCCCCTCGGTCACTGAACAAGCGGTGCACTACAACGAAATTTGCGTGATTACTGCAAAATCCAAACGTAGCAGAAAACGATCCAAACGTAGCAGAAAACGATCCAAACGTAGCTGAAAACGTTTCAGGCGTAGTTGACTGTGATCCATAGCAACCGGATAAAGATTCAAAGGTAAGTGAGAACAGTTGGATTATCAGATCCATTAGGTTGGGCCATAACAAATCGATCTTCCTAAAACGCGATACCTATACATATATTTTCTATCCTCTAAATCACGGTCATATGTCTGTCTATACAGGGAGATTTATTTTAGTACCACACAATCATATAAAGTCAGCTCTTGCTAAGGGATATGAGACTTGAACCCATGACGGACATGTTTATTAAGTCATACCTATTATATTTATAAATTTGGCCAATATAGAATTTCATGCCAGCTTATACGGATATATATGTATTACGACTATTCACGTCACATGAGATAAACATATCTAGGCTCCGGAGATGAATTGCGGAGGGGGGAATGTTAGGGAATCGAACCGATCCGGATAGTTCCATCCTTGTAAGAAGCTGACGCGTCTATCCAAAATACCAATAATCTCCGACCTGTGCGTGGTGTAAATAGACGTAATTTTAACAAATAATCCTTTATAAAGTTTACATCTCGTTTCTGCCGCATATTCTGTTTTCATTCTCTACTCTGTTACCCTATGTCCTACATGATATTGCTCGTTATCTGTGTTTAGCAAAGGAAATCATTCAAGAATGCGTAAACATCAAAGCGAAAACACACATTAACACGTCAATCGGGACTGAGGTGGAATGAGCGTTTTGGCTATATTCATGTTCATGCTCTTCCAGGGCACGGTCAAAAAGGATGAGGAAAAATTTTAATAAGAAAGCATTAAACGACAAATTGCAGTCGATTACACCAACCATTTGACTTGCAAACTGAGTTGTATTCGAGCACGAAAGTGGGTGTGTTGCAACTCAATCTTCCTTGAATGTGGTCCTGGTGTAAATCTTTACCTATTTGGGCACTGCAAGCTTGCGTTTCGTAAAAATTGTCACCCTTGGCCAGCTCATACAAAAAAAAAATTAATGAATAAATAATCAAATGGCCATTCTAATTATTTATACGTTTGTACCAAACTTTGTTTTTGCCCTAGCAATTGATAGTGTCAAGGGTGTTTAGGGGTGAAAAGTTTAATCTTTTAGCATGCATTATTGGCGGCTTATACAACACTAAATGTACGATAAAATCTATAATTAAAATTGAATTTATCGTTATCGAGGTGTACAGCTTAACCAGTTATTATTATACTAGCTTGGAATTAAAAACATATTTATCCGGTTCTCAGGTAATCCAGATCCTGTAATAGAAGCGTTTTGGTCGTGAACGTCCAAGAAATGATTAACATAGCAAATGTGGCTTATAGCAACATTTTCTTTTCACCTCAATTATCTACCACATAATGTGTGGTAATTTTGATTTTTTTATTTGTCTCACAAAAACGTTTCACTATCATATTTTTATCCTGATAAATATGTAAAGATGGGTAAAACAATGAGTAACTGATAGCCCAGTCTATTGGTGTCTTATGACAAGCCTCGACCGACTACGTTTGTTGTCGAAAACAGCAAAGATTAGAAGTTAATGTATACTATTAAGTAATTATTTTGCTCATTGCATTATTTTTTTATTAAACAAAATATAACACACCCATTACCTACCTAAACATGCAATTTATATTAAAAAAAGACAATCATTTTTATTGGTATATTTGTGAAATATAATCATTTTATATCACAAGAATACATACTTACATACTTTCTTTGCAATGAACTCAATTATGGTAAATATAGAAACAAAATCCCAACAGTTGAAATACAGTAAAAGCTATTATTTATTAACAATGAGGCACATTCCTTTATTTTGCTCAATGCTGCTACAAGGAACAATCCATACACTATAGCTAGGACTTTCTACCCATGTCGTTAGCCCTCACTTGCCTTCATTATTGTCACAAAAAACGGTGTTTATATATCACTATTTAAAAACGAGAATTAATGCACTACTAAAAATACTTTTTGCTACAGTCCTGCCCATACAGCTCAATATGCATTTTATATTCCCTCAAAAGGTAAAACGAAAGGAAACTCAGAATTAAAGATTCCAGCCAAAGGCGAGGGGTAGTAACCCACTGGTTCTTCTTCACAAATTTTGTACGCACACTTCGCAGGGTGTTTCAATGTCTCTGGTTCTTGTCAGAGTGGAAAACTCGTAAGGTCAGAATGTGGGGTGATGGGGGGAGGGGGGATGTTACATGTGCGTAAGCAACGGCTCCTAATTGCTTTCACTTTTATTCTGCTCTGACGTACCTTCCTGTGGTCTAGCGGGAGATGTATAGTCAGTCCATATTCTTCTGCATTTTTTTTTTAAATTTCCCACTATCGCTCTTGTGCGTCTTTTTCCCGGTACCCGGTAGGGTAGTTTTCCCCGCCCTGGCGGAGCATCTCTGATCGATAGCTCACCCCTTTTCTACTACAACTAATGCTATCTCATTTGCATAACTCGATATGCTCAATCGCGAATCAACTAGAACGATGATTTATGTTATGTTATTTTGCGCGAAACAGAAAACGAAAACGGTTGTTGTGCGCGGCGCGCGGTGCTATGCGTGTAGCAGAAAAATGGGATTTTTTCGATGCACTCCAGAGAGGCGAGCGATCAACGACGATCGTCCATGACATCGCGGCATTTATTGCGTGCGTGGTCGTTTGCTGAATGTGCTTATTGTGTGACGAAGCAACGCGCAGTTTACTATGATCCCTGTGTGTCCCGTCTATCTGTACAAACAGGAACGAGAATGGGGCTCATACATTGCGATGTGAAATGATCGATTCATCGATCATGATGCCATCGCCAGCCAGCCAGTGCGGAATGCGTTACAGATATAGACACGCAAACCGTTGTAAACATTGTGCCACACACACATACGCATGCACGCTGGTTCATGTTGGATCCGGTATGCAAAACAAAACGAGAAATTAAAATTAAATCTTCACACCGGACATACAAGAAGCTGCACACGAAATTCCATCCACCCACTCACGTAAGCTTGCGTAAAAATCTTGGAATAACAACAAACAGCGACAGACGCAGGACATAAGTCACGCAGCAGGAAATCACTCGATTTAGCACCAACCAGATTCACTGCTCAATAAAAAGAATGTTTTGCGTTTTGAGGATAGAAAAAATGCACCGCTCGTGCCGCACCGAGTGTCTACGGAACTACGGACCAGAAACAGAAAAATCTTCCAGAGAACCGGGCCAGAACAGATGGCGTTTTTTATCGTGTTTGTTTAAAAAATCAAAATTGCCCCTCTGTTTCACCACACGTTTTTTCCTCATTTCATTTAAAAATGTACAAATCCGATCCGACACACGCACGCACGCGCAACGCATTTCCTCCGTGCTTGGCGAGCTGCAACTCCACTCCATATTGCCCCCATTTCACTACTGCAAGCTGTGCTCCTCCATCCCATCCGGTGGTGGTCTATTTCTCCTTCTTGGTAGATGATTTCAGCTCCTTTCTCGTCTTGAAGCCGCGGAAGCTGGCCTGAATCTTGGTCGCGGCCTCGGTGGCCATCTTTTGCTTCTTACGCACCAGAAAGCCGCGCACATTCGCCTGTATTTTGGTGGCCGATTTGTCCTCCACCGTGCCGGACGATGAAGTGCCCGAGCCAGAGCCAGCGCCTGCACCGGGCACCATTCCGCCCGAAGCGATGACGGCACCCTTGCCTCCACTGCCCTGACCGCGCATTTGCTTGCGCACTCGGTACCCGCGGAATCCGGCCTGGATTTTCGTGGCCGCATCATCTTCCGACTGGGAGGAGTTCGGTGAGCTCGGATGAATATGCATCTTGGTTGGTGGCGTTACGCGGGTCTGTCCTAGCTGACGCGCTTGCTGCTATTGTTGTTGATGAAGCTGTGCGCTTGAATCGATTCCGAATCTCGAGGAACCGGTTCCACCGGTGCCGCTGGGTGTTGATGGGGAGCCTGGATCACTTTTTCCACCGTGTATCACACAATCGTTTGGCCCTGTCTTTTTTACACGCATACGAGCACACGCGTATACAAGCTTGGTTCGGGCTGTCTTTCCCAGCAGCGGGAAGGTGATCGTATTCTGCCTCACAAGGGGTGTGTCTTTCAACTTTCACTTTGAATCAAGAATTCATGCACTATGCACTTTCTCTTGTGTTTTTTTTTCGATTCTTTCAACAAAACGTTCAGCTTAGTTGGGGGATGTGTTTGCACGCAGACTGGATGTATCTTTCAGCAAACTAACCCCGGTGGTGGGCGGCTATGCGCAGATCGCTAACGTCACGTCGAACCTGGTGAACGAAGTATTTCAAACTGCGGGAGAGCGTGTGCCGCGAATGGAACCGTGGTCGCGCGTTCGGATGCGCGCCTACCAACTCATCCGTCTGTGTTTGGTTTGTTACGAGCGGACGAAACAGAGACGGGGTATAGCACAACGGCCGGCAAAAGGAAAGAGATGCCATGATAAATAGTAGGAGAGCGGCACACGAAGATCAAGTGCGCGAGCAAGAGACACAAAGCAAACCGCGAAGCGAGAGTGCTGCTGCTGACAGATAAATGGGCTTTTCGTGGGAGATGCTGTTAGAGTGTGTACAGTGATGGTTATATGAATGGGACAGTTGGCTAATATGAAAACACCTCCGCTTCATGTATTATGTACTTTTGTCGGATTAATCCAAACCAACTTACCAACTTACAATCACATTGTTTAGATTCGCCATTCCACTGTTTAAATTGGACCAGTTTCATTCATCTAGGCTGTTAGGAGAGCACGCTAAAATCTTAAAGCACTATAATAATTGTTCTATGATCTGACTCTTAACAAAATCATACCCACAACCAATACACCCTAAAGCGCCTGCCTCTTTCGTTCTGCCGTTCGGCACTGTGTTTCGTCTATGAGGGACAGCATTGGAACTGTTGCCACAATCGGCGTCATAACGAGCAAACCAACAACAAACATCGCCACACACATTCCAGTGCGTCATGCAAGAAGTCCCACGCGGCCAGAGAATTATGGAACCTGAGGTCGGTCTAGTGACGCTAGTGTAGATCGATCCAGATCTGATCAACTGTTCTTCAAACACAGGTACAACGGTAGATGTATAATATAAAATTAAAATATATTACTTCACCGTCACTTACTTTGAACGATTTAAACATATTTAAAAATGAATTCAATTTCTGCTTAAGACATGACCTCAACACTCCATCATTACCAGCAGCCAATGGAGAAAACAAACTGTACGGCAAAGCACTGTAAAATGTAGCTTTAATGGTTTTCTCTCTAATGCTATTCACCTGAAAGGAAAGCCACCACGGACGGTTTAGAAGGTCAGAGTCAGTTTGAGTTTGCATACCCGCTTAAGCCGTACCAGATGGGAACCATTTTCGTCAACCCAGGAACCCTGGATGGATCAACAACTTGGGAGTTCATGGGCATGCTGGAGAGCAACAGAGCTACAAACCTCCCCCCACCAAACCTCCGTTAGACGCATCTATTGACGCTGCCTCGGTTTTCTTGTCGACACATTTGCATTGTTATGTACCAATGCACCCCAATTCTCACCTTCCCGTGGGAGGCAGAAGGGAAAACGCAACACACCCGTCAGTACGGGGAAAACTGCCACAAAAGAGGAAGAAAGAGAGAAGTTAAAAATATGAAGCAAACGCTCGTTTCAGATGGCAAAGACGGCATGATGCGGGGACTATGCATATGACAAAAACGTGGCGGTATGGTTTGCCATATAAAGCATCGAATGGAGCACTGTTGGGTCGCTCTGCTCGGTGTTGTTGTGGGGTCTCTCTCTTTCATTCTCATGTGTGTCCCTTACTCTACGAACGGTAGGAATCAATAGAGCGAGCCCCTGGGGAATTAGAAAGATGATCGTTTTATTACTATTTCATTGTGTTTTTCCCGAACCATCATCATCATCATCATGAGCGAAGGGATTGGCACACATAGAACAGGAACTAGAAACAGTGGCAACCAAAGCGGCAACAAGTTCGCAAACAAACAAACAAACTAACAAAAAAAAAAAAAAGAACAAACTGAAAGCAAACGCATACATTTACCAGTTGATGGTTTACATTCCGTGATTGGCCATTGTTGGTCAGGGTCAGGCGCCGATGTGTGCGACGTTTCGTTGCGACCATAATTTATGAGAGGTTTTTTTTTGTGTGCGTGTGTGTATTTCTTCTTTTGGTATGTTTATTTTTTGTTGTGCACAATGTTTCAGCACAATGTTCAACTCGATTGATTTACGAGTTAGCTCTTTTTATGGTGATGGTATATGGTTGTGTTTCTCCTTTTTTTCTGCTGTCATGCAGATAATAACCCAAACATGCGTCAGGTTTATTTACTGTCGTTTTGCTGTCGATTTGTGTTTTAAACGAGGGCGATTAACCATTGCCAAAAACAAAGGTTTCTGAATATTGCTATCGACATGCACACATTGAGCATTATGTGCTGAATGAAATACTTAAATTCAAATAATATTTCCCAGTCCGCAATGTGTTGTAGTTTACTCAACTTTTCCCTACCTTTCTCACGTTTTTACCTTCCACTATACACTGTGTTTGATTGCTCGTATCATCTTTGCAAACATTGTCATTGAACATTCCATCCACCTGCATAAAACGACAACTTGCCCAGGGCACGTGAATCCAGCCAGACCCCAGACCAAAAGTACCACACAATACGCCGGTCATTCGAGTTCATCATCATCATCACACACGTGGCAAACGATGCAATTTCAATCATTGCACTTTTCATCATTGCACATTTCGTCTTTCATACCGTTATGAGTTGTCTTTTGCAGCCGATGCCACTCGAGGTGCACCTTCAACACAGAAACAGAAATTGGTTGCTTTTGTTAGCTTAACTCATTCTGGAAACGGGCTGGATTGTGTGCATGAAGCGCACATACAAACACACACACGCTGAGCTTGGTTTAATTTTGTAAGCATTTCATTTCCAACATGAAAAGAACCACTCAACCCAATCACCGCTAGCAAACATTCGTTTGACGAAGGTGAGCCGATGGTCCGATGCTTAAGTGGCACTGATTAGAGCTGAGCTGAGGCGACTGGGCAGTAGTTTTGCTACGTCGTCGTGCCTTCGTCGTGGCAACTATACTACGTTCGCTGTGTCTGTCCGTCCGTCCAAGGGAGGATGTTAAAGTGGCCCCGGGCCCACCCACCCGCCTGGTGCGTCAGTGATCGAGTGACCTCAGAGCATTTGTTTTCCAATTCCAACGTGCCTTTTGTTTCCTGCCAGCATCCAATTCTTTGGATTCACAGTGATAGGTTTATTTTTAACTCGTTCCGAACCCATGTAACCCCCGCGGGCCGGTGGTTGCACAATTGTGATCACGATTTCCCCCGAAACTAGAACCTGTCCCATAAGCGATCAGGAGTAATTTATTGTTACGACAGCGTTCTCCCTCGATCGAACGCAGCCGTGACGTGACAGTTGAAATTGGTTTCGATAGTTCTTTGATTGCAAACCAGCCAGCCCGGTGCATCATGGTTGCATAATTCAATCAGGGACTGTTGTTGTTATATAGCTCGTTTAATGGATTAATTTAAGCGGCAAAAACATTACCACACTACTGTGCCGATGCACCGTCCTAATTGTGTAGAGCCTAATTAGGACATTTTACAAGAGCAACGTTCGTGACAGCGTAGGAGATAAGGAAAAACGGTTATTTTATAGCCGTTGCCACTAAATGCTGGCTCTAATTCACCTATTTTTGTGTTTAAGGCACCTATTTGTGCGTCTAAAGCATCATTTTTTGACAGTGCGCAACATTTATTGTCTCTAATAATCAATTTTTGACTGTAAGCCAATCGCTTTATTTTAAAAAAAATATAATTTCATTGAACCATTAAAAATAATTTAAAATATAATCGCTTTTATAATGATGATGAGTTCCACCACCTACCTCGACAATCGATTGAGATGAACGCTATTTATCACTAGGATATTAAATTTACAAGTTTGAAGATTATAACCTACCAACTTC
Source organism: Anopheles gambiae (assembly GCF_943734735.2). Lineage (NCBI taxonomy): Eukaryota > Metazoa > Arthropoda > Insecta > Diptera > Culicidae > Anopheles > Anopheles gambiae. Next base: position 54,183,346 of record NC_064601.1, read on the forward strand.
ATAGACGGCACTGCAGTTAATCGGCAAAATTATGCAACAGACCTGGGCGTTCTTCTAGACTCGAGTATGAATTTTAAACAGCATATCGATGACGTTGCAGCTAGAGGAAATCAACTACTTGGCGTGGCTATTCGGACAACTAACAAAATCCGCAACCTTATGTGCATTAAGGTGGTCTACAACAGTATCGGTTCTGGAATATTCGTGCGTAGTCTGGAGCCCGCCTACTGCTTCTTCAATTGCTCGACTTGAGGCGATTCAACGAAAGCTCACGCGAAGTGCCCTACGCCTACTCCCCTGGATGGAACACAATAATCTTCCTCCGTATGCTGCGCGGTGTCGTCTTCTGGGCCTTGAGCCTCTCTCGATTAGGAGACGCAATGCACAGTGCTCTTTTATCACTGGTTTGCTAAATGACTGTCATCGCTTTTGTTGCATCGCATCGATATCTAGGCACCATCCCGACTACTTAGGTCTAGAGAGACTCTACGGGTCGTTCCAGCGCTGGCCGTTCAGACCCTATGTTCCGCATGTCGGCTGTATTCAACGCTGTTTCGGATTGCTTCGACTTTAACATCTCAACTCAAGGCTTCAACGAACGTCTCCGGCTTCTGCCGTGGCCACCATGAACTGTGAGCATAATCTTAATTTTGCTATGTATTTTGTTTGTAACTCATTTTAATTAGGCCATATGATCCGTTGAAGATTAACTAACAAATAATAATAATAAGATATTCAGCAAAATCAGAGAGCTACAGTAGCATCCATAATTGGTGGAAACGGTTTACAGCCACTTGAGGTCTGTCCATCTCAAAACCCAACACATGAGCCCATAACGATCTGATCCTCGCGCGCGTGTCTCAATAGATTGTCGCCTCTTTCTTATTATCTTTTTCTATATATTCTTAATACTTTACAAAACAAACAAAAAATAATAAGAAAATCTAATCATCATCACTCTCACAAGTAATGACAGTGCAGTGTATCTAACAAAACGTAATACAACAGTTATCTTACATTACATTACTATGATACATCTGTTAATTAACTATACCTAGACTTAATATATGTCGCGCAAAACCTTTTAAAGTTGTATAGTGACCGTTGGTTAACCACATTACGGGGCATGCTATCGTAGATTTGGAGCACTTTAAATAACAAACAATTTCCCGCATTAGACGATAACATTCTAGCCTGGACTCCTGTTCTCTGCTGTTCCATGTGCATGTATATCGTTACCCCGGATCATCCTTTCCCCCAAGTACACGGTTACATGTCCATTTAGTGTTTTGTAGATGAACATCATGGTTAGGTAGATTACCAGAAGATTATGCCAAATTTGAAGTTTTAATGGAGTGAAAAAAGTTAGCATATATTTACAGGTTTAAACAATGACTGTAGAATCTATTAAATTTCAAATCAACAATCAAATCGCACTGGTTTTGTAGTGTTTTTGTGATCTCAAATTATAGTTGTCATACATCTGCTCAACCATGCTCTGTAATGGGATGGGATCCGAAGCCCCATTGAGGGATAATACAGGCTCTCCCATCCAACTCCTATTCCGACACGTCCTCGTCGTGCAGAGTGGTAACATGTGTCACCACATATCCAAGCTTGGGTACACGGGCTTGACCCAACCCCTTGGGCGGATGGTGGCACATGGCGAACCAGGAGGGGGGTGGGTATCCCGGGAAACTGGGTGCCTGAACGTCGGGGGGGGCAACCAGACGCTAAACAAAACGGTCACGTGGGCGCGGGGCCAGTCACCCAGTCCCATGAATTAACGACTACGGAAAGCCACAGAATTGAGGCAGGCCAAGACCGCAAAGCGGTTGTAGCGCCGGATAAGTAAGTAAGTACATCTGCTCAAATATCTGGTAAATTTATCATGATTCCTACAATAGTCAAAAATTGTTCACTTAGAGACAAAAATAGGTGCGTTGGAGTCCAAAATTGATGTGCACTGTCAACATTTTTATTTTCTACTTTTCGTAGACGAAACTCAAGTTATAGTATAGTGGGTGCTTGCAGTTGATGGTAGTCTTCGTATTGTTTTACATACATATCTCACCCAAATATTGCGTCTTAGCTTATTTACACTTGTCCATGATTACAGTCTGAGCACATCAAGTTCAAGGGGATACAGTAGGGTAACTATTACCACCCCGTCAAAAGAACCCATTTGCCGTTCGCACACTGACAATCGCTGCAGAGGGCATCATAAACCGTCCATATAACGCTACACACGGGGCGGGACGTGGAGGGGCTATCATTAGATGTGTACCTCTTTATTTCTGTGAGTTGAAATCGTTTTAATGTTCTACACCCTTCCCTTTGAGCTTCCAAATTGAATCACAGTGCGCGAAAATAGACCCGCTCGCGTGCGTGATGATATCCGACCGAATCTGACCCATCGTTCATCATTCACACACGCAGGCAGTGTGGTGTGTATGGCGCTGCGCTTGTCTTTACATTGTCGTGCGTATAAAAATTCCAAACTAAACATTCCATATGCGTGTCACGCTCACGGTGGGAGGTCATCCGCCGTACAATTACCGCTCACTTAGTGTGGCATGCAAACGGCCGCGCTGTGGTTGATATTACGTGCTTCTCCAAATCGCCGATCAGGCCGATCATGTCAGGAAGTGATGAAAACTTGAGCCTTCTTGTTCCGCCATGCAATGGAAGCGTACATACCTCTTCCCCCCCCCCCCCCCCCGCTCCCTGCAAAACGACCCCCTGCAACTGCCGAAAATGCGCGCCAAACCCGTATTTTATGTCTCAAAAGCAAAACCATGTGTTTGTGGCAAATTATTGTCTATGTTCGCGCAAAGGAAGAGTCATCGGCCAACCGTCCCTGTGCCTCTCTGACTCTCCCGTCCCAGCATCTCTTGAACAAGGTCAGCCCGGGCTGCTGAGAGTGGGCCAACAACCACTAAAACTCGCGAAATGCATAACCGCACCCATCGTCGGCCCCCTTCAGTTAGGTAGCCGCGCACCATATCGCCCGGTTAATGGTGGATGCCGGTCCACCACTTTGCACGGCATTTCACACCGTCATAATCATCATCTTCGTCGTGAGCATTGCTGTCAGTTTTCTAGCTCAACTGCCTCCCCCGTTGTTCACCCTTCCTTTTCGCCTGCCACGACTATATAGTCGTAAAATGTTCCCATCCCCCGCTTGCCGATCACTTCACTGCACTGTCCGAGCGTGGTGTAACGAGCGTTATAGTTTATTTCCACCATTACTCGCCCTTGCCAACAACAAAAAAAAAACCAAACACAGAGAAGGGCCCTCTTTGCACATCGGTAAAGATAGATCTATTCGGGTCGGGTTGGTTGGGCATTCTTGAACTTTGGTGAAATATGACTGACCGCGCGATGGTGGATAGACTGAAAGGCAAAAACCGGAAGTCGAATGCATACGCTTTTGAGCGGCCAGATGACGCAGTGAGCGGTCGTGTTGGTTGATGCGTTCGAAGATCGGCATTTTGGGACGATGAGCAATATCAAACCACCTACAGCATATCAAACGTTGGATAGAGATCGTTCTTTCCGTTTTACTTCAACTCGTAAGTCATCGATAATTCGGCGCTCAGTTTTCGATGTTTACAAGCTGAGGATGTCTTTATTCGACCAATTTTAACTCAATACGATCGTACGATCGAGTATGGTTTCCTACTCAGAAAGGAATGTTACAAATACATCATATCCGTTGAATAAGGAACACTACTCTACCAAACGCAACTACTTCCCGCCATTTGGCCATCATCGTAAGGGCAAGGGCAGAAGAAAACGTCGACGACAAGACGACAACGCCGAGGCCGTTAGCGGCGATCTCCAACGCTAGATACTGCCGCGTATTGTAACTATTAATAGTCAACGTTCGATTCGGACCGCCCGACAGGCAGCTAGTGGATCAGAACGCACCTCGCTCTTGACCGGAGCTGCCAGCATGTCCCCCGAAGAGGTAGCTGTTACGCCATGTTACGCAGACACTCATATCGATCATACTCGTCGGCCGGCCGCGGCCACTCATGGGGAGGGCGAGGTGGGCAGGATATGAAGATGTTTTTGGGGGCAGATCGACACTGCACGGTTGCTGCTTGCAGCTGCGCCATTAACCACCATCGCAACCGCCTATCGGGTCACACCGGGTCCGTGCACATGAAAATACAAACTGTCGTGACATTTTCCGTAGGTGGCCAAGGTCGATCCCGTCTCGAGATGGCGATGGCAGGCTAATCTTCCGCTTCGCGCGCGCCTGGAGGTTGCCAAACAGGATGGCAGGATGGAAATATGCATTTCATTTGCACCTTTCGCTGCATCATCGTCACCTCGCGTAACGGCACACGGTCTGGTGTGGAAGTGTCCACTCGGCTTGTGCGCGGGTAAGTCGATTACTCCCTCCTCCTCCCCATGGGTGGGTCAACGGTTTGGTGGTACTCAAAAATGGACCAGCAGCTCACAACCGACGCAGCCTGTCGGTCCAATTGAGGGTTGACGTCAGTTGCCGGTCGACGACGACGACAGCGTGTAATGTTTTTGTGTGCGTTCCCGTATGTGCGACGTCCGGTCCCGGCCGAATGCTGCTGCGTCGGTTGTTAAATGAGGAATTTCAGCCCGCGGTCTTTTGTTTTTGCTTTCTTTTTCCCGCGCTAGAACCTCGCGTGCGTACTTTGTATTCGCAATCATCCCACAGCGGCTGAGCGGAAGGTTTGTTGTTCGTGTAGTATGGCCGTTACCGTAACCCCGGTCTCGTGTCACTTGTCTCCAATTAACCTTTTTTCCCCCCGGTGCTTCACCGCTGTCCATCCACACGCCACAACTGCGCATCGTCTCGGCACAGCAGTGATGATCGATTGAATAATGTCTGTTTGGGGGGTTATGACGCATCATCCCCCTGACGTTCGTGGTGCTTTGTTCCGTGTTAGGGCTGAGAAATCGAATGCGATAAAACACATTCGCGGGATTTGACAGCCAGGTGTGTAGATTTTACCCAGGGAAAAAGGGTCCAAAACGCCCGTATGAAATTCAAGCGACACTAACAGCAACACAAAAATGCCCTTTTTCCGCCGCGAGCTAAGCTCAGGGTCGCTGGTCGTCATTTACGCTTTGTTCGCTGCTAACTGACCCATTTCTCGCACCTTATGAATAAGGATGAAATGGATCAACCCTTTTTACACAAGATTTCGTTACAACAAAGACTCTCACTTACCCCAATCTCCTGTTCAGCCGTGAGGCGGTGTGAAGGTAAATGGTGTGTATTGCGCGACAATGCAACAAAGCTATCATAAATTATTCAGATAACGTAGCATGTAAAGTGAAACGAATTCATCTCTCAAAACAGGGAACTGCTTTAGTTGCAAAACAGCTTGTAAACTTTATTCGACAACTTTGCAAACATGGAATGTGCTAACCTTCTATCATGTTATATAGAGCCATAACTTCTTTACTGGAACATACAAACACTTATGTAATGTAGCGATTTCAAACAACCGACCAACCCATGCTTGCGTATGGTCTAACGGCTCTAAAAAGCATCAGGTGCGTTTTCGTTGTCCCCTTAGCATCTTATCAGCCTTTGTGCGATGGGTAATTTGTGTTGAACTGTGCAAACATTGACTATTTTTATTTTTTGGCTGACGAAGAAGGACGGCCACCTAACAACGGACGTAGATGGAGATAAAAAAGCTCCCTTAAATACGTGCAATCTACCGAACGGCATGTCAAATAAAAGATTCACCTTCCCTAAAGGGTGTCATTGGCCTTCGTGGTGGTGCGTTTCATTCTGTTCGTAGACATCGGCCAAATAGAGGTCAGTTTAATATGTAATGATAGAGTCTGGAGTTTATTATCGGTTAGGCTTAGGGTTTATCATAGGTCTGAAGCGCGTATAAGAATCCGCCCATTAACGATCGATCAATCAACAGTAACTCTTTTTTGCTTAATCCTATTTGTGAAGAGATTTGAAGAATATAAAAAAAATCTTTTGACCACACATCTTCATGAATATCGCTGTTATGGAATATATTCTAGTAACACTATAAACATTGCTTAAACACGACATCATTGGCTACCAGTTGACATTTATTTACAATGAAATCTGGATAAGAGAACCTAACGCTACAAGGGATACAATTATTGAGTTTAGAGGTAGAGTGGGAACGAGATTCCGATTGCTTATATTAAACACCAGGATTATTAGACACCAGGACCAGGCGCATACACAATTTTAAGCGTTTCGCTATGACCGTCTGTTTTGGTTACAGAAAAAAAATTGAAAAGTTAGCAATTTTCGAAAAATGTAGAGACTCATTCATTATTTGGGAAACCCTTTCCTATATAATTTGTATGAAAAGTTAAATAATTTGTTCCAGGATCAGGACATGTGCTGATATAAATGCTAATGCGTAGCTGAAAAACTGAAAAATGTCCTCATAATACTAATATTTGGGAAGATATTTGTGTATAGTTTTACTATTTCTTGGTCAAGATTATTGATCGACGATGATTTTCTCAGATTATTGAGGTTGATTATTTATTTTCTGTAATATTTTTCGAAATTTACAAACTCCACTATTTTGTACACATAATAAGCCAGTTTCATTAGAAGAATTGAACATTAGTTTGGAGTAAACAATGCCGGATTTAGGGTAGAATCGAAGGGGCCCCTAGCGGTCGCTCAGGCCGCCAACCGATGGTCAATATTCTTGAGCACGAATTAAGATTTCAATAAATCAATCGGCATCATATCTACAACACGATTGGGCGATCGCGTGGTATAGTCGTCAACTCGAACGACTCAATAACAAGCACGTAATGGGTTCAAGCCCGGAATGGACCATCCCCCCGTAGTAAGGATTGACTATCCGGATACGTGGTATTAAATAAAGCCTTGAAAGCTGTATGTATAGGTCGGCTTGTCCGTGTAGGACGTTTACGCCAAATAGAAGAATCTACAACACGCTTGTAGCCGTCCAAAACTCCCCCAAGGGACATAAACTGATAGATCATATGATGATCAAATCTTAGTATAGAAATGCAAGAAACACTTGTCAATATACCATATACTTATGCACAATTACATATACGGCAATAGTTTCTTATTCAACGATTCTTAGTTTCGAAACTCCCGAAACTATTAAGGGGCGTTTCGGCGGTACAGTCGTAAACTTGCACGACTTAACAACATGCCCATCGCGGATTCAAGCCTAGAATAGATCATCCTCGCGTAGCATGAACTGGATAAAAAAATTCGACTGCATGGAACATGGTCACACATCAGCAGCAAAAAATGTATGAGAAACACACATGAATTTGCTTGTTATACGATATTTTTCTCGTTATTAGAGGTATTTATTGAGAATTTAGATTTGTTCGTTACGCGAAAAAGGCATAAGAAAGGGTACTCGTTTTGACGCGTTTCTCTGAATTTAATATTTTGCACGCCAACAGTGCTCTATTTACTCAAATGTAGTTCTTAAAATTTTACAGATTTAAGACAAATTTAAGCTAAAATAATTGTTTTTAGATCTAAATTGCATAAAAAAGCCTTTTTTAAAGTGATTTTTAGCTTAAAAATTTTCAATTCTATCTGATCTAGAATTTACCGTATTTGAAAGAAAATGTGTCACCGTGTAATTACATTTGTCGATAAATTTGCTACAACTACAGCACCGACAGCCAACAAAAACCCTGCAAAAGTATGGCATGCAACATGCAATTTACGTTTGAATAACTCAGCAGATCGTACAATCGATAAGCTAAACTAGCATGGACGCATGGTAGCTACACCGCTTGCCCGACATATTGGTCAGCCTACAAGCGACATTTTCTATGGCCATAACATGGCATCATGCCTACGTGCGTGTGGGATGCGTCACTGTGTGCGGGAAAGCATGAGCTAGCGGCGGAACCGAACAAATCAACAAACCTACGGGAAAAATTGACAAACAAAATTGTAACAAAAGAAAACACAACTGTTTTGCAATGTGCCAAACTGATCATTATTAGTTGATTATATTTTGCATTCATAATTGGTACTTCATGTACGTCCACTACCATGCTAAAAACGCGCGCGCGACACTAAGAGTCGCACCCGTTACTTCCGCTTGCCGTTGCCATCCAGCATGCCCGCACTGCTGATCCGCTTGCGCATGTGCTTCGGAAGTACCCGGATGACGGACGAATCGATCTGTACCGGCATCGTGCGCTGCCGTGCAATCAGCAACAGACTCTGCACGTCCAGCGGTGCAAAGGACGTCCTGAGGCTGGTGGCGGTTCTGGGCGCGGACACGGGATGCTGCTCCCGTCCAGTCACAGTCCCGGCGGGGCCACTTTTCGGTTCTGCAAGAAAGAGATAGCGCACGGAAGGGGAGGAACGAGCGGGAAAGAAAACCGAAAAGAAAGGGGGAGAGGAAAAGCAGAGAGAAAAAACGCTCAGATATCACACGGATGATGGCACCGGGCCGCGATAGAAGCAATATTTGCAGTAGTGTGTTGCTGGTGGTAGTACTAGTAGTGGTAGTAGTAGCAGTAGTAGTAGAAGTAAATGCAGTAAATTGGATGCATTACATGAATGCTCCCACAGTGCTTGTTGTTATCTAGGAACAGAACTTTAAACTCCTACTAACTTGATCGTGATGAGTTTAGTGCGCCATCCTTCGGTTCCGGCTCGTCACTCGACCCTTGGGTAGCATCCGCTTTGGGTGGCTTTTCGTCTGACGAGCTCCGACTTTCACTAGCACCGGATTCACTAGCAGGTGCCGAGTCCTTCTTCGCAGTGGCCACGCTGCTGGTTAGCGATGGTTTTCGATCGGTGGACACGTTTGACGACTTGCCGGAGTCGTCTTCCGGCGTTGAGTTGCGCTGCATGGCCACACCGCGGGTTAGTGTCATACGCCGTGCCACCGTGTCGTACTCGTCAATGTTCAAGCTGTACATTGGCCGACGCCCGGTCGCACCCAACGGTTGTTGATGGCTTGCCGTTGCTGAATCACTTTCCTCTCCAGCGTCCCCTTCCGCTGGGTCCGGACCGTCTGGGCGTCGCTGGTCCAGCTTGATCTGGATAACGCTGGCGGCATACTCTTCGCCACTTTCTGCCGACTGGTCCTCGGTGCAGGTACGCATCGTGCTATGGTAGTCGCGCAGTAGCTTCTTCTTGTGCGTACGGTACGAGCGCTGAATCTTGGTGGCCGCCTCGGCCATCGCTTCGTCCTGCTTGTGTTGCTCTTCCCGCTCGATAAACTCATCCAACGATTGATCGATGGCGGCATTGCCGAACGACGCGTACGGTATGTTGGAGGACGTGTTCTGCGAGTGCTTCCGGAGGTAGCTACGGCGTCCCGCCTGCTGAATCGTAGCCTGCGAGGCGATGGTTGATTCCGTATCGGTAGAAGCGATCGTTTCCAGCGCCGTACGCACCTGGTTCTCGTCGACCGATTCAACGGACGAGCGTGTTCCATCCGGACAGTCGGAATCGGCCACCGAGACGGATGAGGCTAGAATCTTATTCTTTATATGCCCTACATAGTACCCATCAAACTGGTCCTCTTCCTCGACGTAGCTCGGATCCTCGGTCGACGGTCGACTGTCGGCCGGATCTTCATCCACTGCCGGATCGTACCGCTGCAATCCTGACATCTCGGTCATACATCGTCGCATGATCGGTCGCTTGGGGGTTGCATCATCCGCCTGCCCTTCGCCCAGCTGCTCACCCGCATCTCTGCTGTGCAGTTGCTCCTGAAATTGTTTCGATCGCATCGAAACCATCACCATTGGATTGAATTCATCCTTCTGTTCATCGGTTTCCAGTGACGTTCGCTCCTGTTCCATCGGTAGTGGATCGAGCGCTTTAGTTGCCCCATCACATGGCAGGGTCGTAGTGGGGGTGGCAGCTTCAGTGATGGGGGTTTCATCTAAAAAATCATCTGTAAACGTTCGCTTGGTGCGATCTTCGCTCGAAGTAGCAACAGGCTCTTCCTTTACCACAACGTCCTGATCGTCGTCTTCTTCGGTTTTTTGTGGCTCAATTTCCGCATTGGTGGCTGTTGTCGTATGGTCGTCCCCCATCGTACCACCATCAGCGGGATCCTGATTTTCGAGTTCGCTCTTTTTCAAACTGTAAAAAAGAGCCTCGGCCGAATCTTTGCTAAGTTGGCTAAGATCAACTTTCTTTATTTCTTCCCGCTCTTCTACCTGTTTCTCGGTACTATCCTCTTTTTCTAACGGACCTGTTTTAGAGGGTGTTATTTCACGCTTAACGCATGGTTCTTCAACGACTTCTTCAAGGCTCACTTCGCGCTTAGGTGTTTCTTCATTGGTTTGCTGTGAAGCAAGTGGAGTCTGGTCCAGTGCGTTTTTTGAATCAGCAACCGATTCGTGATCGCCAGATGATTCCTTAATTGCGGTAACAGCATCAGAATCATTTCCAGATCCAACTTCTCCAACATTATCACTCGATTGTGTTTCCACTGGTACATCAGCAGCTAATATAACAGCATCATTGAGATCAGCTTCAGATGCATCACGAACATTTTCTTCTACCTCTTTACTTGAGCTGCCTGAGACCTTATCTTGTACGATTGTGCTTTCAGTTTGTTGCAAATCGTTTTCATTTGACAGCAGTTTCTGCATTTCTTCTACTACAACACTTTCCAGAGTGGGAGTAACGTCTTTTGTTGGAACAGCGGTTGGTGCTTCAACTTCAGCTGGTTTTTCATTACTTTTGTCTTCATCATCGACTTTCATTTGCTCAGACTCTTGTTCCTGTTTTTCATCTTTGTTAACTCCACATTCTTCCGTATCTGTTACAGGACAATCCTTGGGTTCTTCTGAAACCACACCTTCAGTTACCTTTGCGGGAGCATTATTCATACCATCATCAAGTGGTTCAGCTTGTTCAGCAACCTTATCTTCGACAATCCCTTCACTGCTGGTAGCTTCTGGAATTACTGTGCCGCTTGCTGTAGCATCATCGCAAACTACATCTTCAAGAGAGCGATCCTTTGTTAGCAAATCATTTGCATCTGTAACATTATGTTCTTTATTTACCTCATGCTCATTTTCCTGGGTGTTGGCTGATTCATTCTTCTCTTCAATCTCGGGTTTTGCAATATCGGACTTGTCAATGCTTGACTCGGTAGCTTGCTGATCGTCGGTTACTTCTTGATCGATCACAGGATCAGTTGCTGGATCGGATAATTGGTTACCTTTCTCTTCGATGGAGTCTGTAACGATCATTTCTGCATTTGAAAGAGCATCATCTTTCGCTTCAACTGCATGCGTTTCATTTTCTTGCTTCGTTTCTTGATTTGCATCATTATTTACTGATTGTGCTGCATTACTTTCTTCTGGCTTATTTTCTGTTTCGCCTTTAGCATCCACCTCTGCTTCCTGTTGCTCATCACTTCCTTGCTTAGCATCATCATCAAACGATGTTTTCGATTCTGGCTGCACCTCAAGATCGTTCTTCTCCATAGTAAGTTCAGATAAATTCAAATTTAATGGAGTGTCTTGCTCATCTTTAACTGGTATTTCACTAACGATGCTTTGATCCTGCTCAGCTGGCTCAGCATCTTTAACGGCAGTTTCAATTTCTTCATCATCTTTACTACTTTCAGCTTCTAGCACATCTTCATTTGCTGTTGTTTCAATCGTTTTCAATTCAGTATTCGTAGTTGAGATTTTATCAGGCGAATCGACATTCTCTATGGCATTCTCAACATCAATTCCAACCAAATCAAGTGTTTTGGATGGCGTATCAGCCGTTTCTAGAGGTTCATCGTCTTCAAAACCCATTCTTGGTGCAATTTTTAAACCATCTTCTGTAGTCTGAGCAGAAGAATGTTCTTCGCTCTTTTCTATGCTGTCTGGTGTGGTTGGCGTATTTGGTTTCTGTTCGTTATTTGGTAAAGTAGAAATTGCCTCACTACTAGTTTGATTTTCAGACAATTTCGCTTGCTCATCCTTTTTCGTCAAATTGTCGGCTGTTTCGTCCACCAAGACATCTACAGTATCTTCTCCATCATTTGCTTTAGTTTGATCATCATCTTTATCCATCGCTACAGGTGAACTCGCACTTTCTTTTACTATTTCATCGTTTTCCTCAGGTTTTATCTCGTTGGTAACGAGTGTTTCATCTTGCTTTCCTGACTCATTATCTATCTTATCTTCTTTGTCGTTGTTCTCCTCACTGCCATCAAAATCGGCGGCTGCTTGCACCTCAGTTCCTTCTACTGGTATGGGTTTCGTTTCACTATCCAGTTCAGCTCCTTCTACTGCTGCAGGTCTCGCTTCACTATCAACTTGCTGCTCTTCCTGCCCAACCATCTGAATTTCTGTATTTTCATCATCATCCTTCGGTACTTCGTGCGCGTCCTGCGACGTTCCCTCATCACCAACGCTTTTCGGTTGCACTTCAACCTGCGGCCCCTCCGGAATGTCTTCTCCTTCTCCTGTAGTAACACTGGAAACCTTCGTTTCCTCTGGCACACCTCCTAACTCATTGCCCTGCTCGGTTTTATAATCTTCGGAGTGTTTTTCCAATAAATCGTCAACGTTCGCTTGCACAAAGCACGTTTCCATATCTTGCAAGGGCATCTCACCACTCGGCTCCAAGTTGTCAACGGTCGGCACACGAGGTCGCTCAGCAACTTCCGCAGTACTAGGAGCCGTTCCTATGTCGTCACCATTATCAACCAACTCATCGCCCGTTTCCTTTCCACCGGTGGTGCCGTCCGAATCGAGGATCTGTTCATCGTCCAGAATGCTCGAGACGGCATGTTCCGCCTCTACTGACTGTGCACTTACTACCCGGCCCGGGGAAGGGGTCGCCTCCGGAGGATTGTAGTGCACCTTCACAATCTCCTGCTCCACCACCGGTGCGGGAGCGCTCTCCTCCGACAGGGATTTCAACTTTTGCGGCTCACCCTCATCGCTAACCGACGGATTGCCGACCATCGTGGTCGGATTGTCCCGCTCCCTAGTGGTGGGTTTACGCGCGCGACGTCGTTTACGGCCACGCATTTTCGATTCACTTCCCCCACTGCCACTTTCGTCACCGTCGCCACCGTTACCGTCACTAAGCGAAGGGTCCTTTGTTAAGCCTAACTTTTCGCGGGTCTTTTCCTTGTAGTCTGCGTACACCTGATACGCATTGAACGTTGGGTAGCCATGGTCGAGATGACCATCGCGCTCACGGATCAAGTTTTCAAAGTACTCTGCCGCATGCACGTACAGATTTTCCGGATTTTCCTTAATCACACTCTTGGCCAGCCCTCGCATTAACTCCGGCAAACCGTCGGGAATTTTGGGTGCAGATATCGGCATCCTGGCTGGCTGGGTGGCTGGCTGGCGGACTGATGTTTGCACTTTGCGCTAACGAAATGGCGAGCCGTGTACAACGTTCCGTTTCGGCTCCTGACAACAGTCTAACTGTTCTGTCGGCATTAGCACCTAGCTTTACCACCTAAACCCCGTCACACCATCAATCGATAATGTGTTTGTGTGTGAATGGTATTGTGGCTTCTTATTTAACGAAGAATCAGTTTTCCTGTGTCCGCAAGGTTACGACCCGCAGTACAGATTAGTACTAATGGCGCACGGACTATACATAGCAGACAAGGCACAGCCACTTCCCAGACCGTTTTAAGGGTTAAACGTGGGTCGTCCTGGTAACTGCGATGGCACAAACAAAACAGCTGCGCAGGCACAATACTCTAGCGAGTGGCCAGGATAGAAAGAAAATCCTTCGTGTAGATGGAACAAGCAAACAATAATTTAAAAAAAAAAGAAAGAGAACTATTATTGAGAGGTCAACGCTCAAAACTCATTCTCAACAGCAGCAACAAAAACAGACATAAATTAATTTCGATTCAAGTTTAACCCCCTAGCGGCTGTGAATAAAGTTTCTCTCTCGATAATGAACTTGATGTTTTGGAATGTAAAATAAAAATATCAAATCTTTACATAATTAATTTGATAGTTTTATTGATTTGGGTAAAATTATGTCTTAGTTATTTCATGCCATTTCATGATTAGGGAACATCGCTTTCTACGCTGCAGAAAAGTAGCCAATATTCCAAATTTAATTTGCCACTTTCCTTTGGCGCATTGGTTTTCGGTTGCGTAGAAATAACATTGGCTAAAGATATTGACCTGGGCGCATTGCCAATGGTTGGCAAGGAATGTAACCGTGAAATGTAGAACTATCAAGTGCACGAAAGGAAAGGAAACAGCTAACAGGAATCATCAACAACTTAGAAAATTAAAAACACGTGCATGTTCGATGACTTTTTTGTTTTTATTCTTTTATGTTTGAATATTAGTGAAAATAATGAAACAATTTATTCATGTTTCCGTTTCACATGTTTAAATGATTATAATATAGCTTGTTGCCAGTTTTCCTACCAACATCCAGACGAATTAACAATCCTACGGAGAAAGAATTTCAAGGACACGCTACGCATGCAAACGCCAATCAAAAGTCATTGAACTGGAGGTAGATTCAAATTTTATGCGATCCAGCACGCCACACCTTAAGCAGGTAGGTAATCATAAGACAAGGAACCAAACAAATCGTACCCTTGAACTTTGACCGTCCTGATGTCAACTTAGGTGGCCCCAGCTAGTCTGTGGTATGGCTGCTGGCGATTAAATCTCACCGCCATATGATTAACAACTTTTTGTTGCCCGACAGACCCGTAACACAGCATGAAATGGTAGCTGGCTTATGTAGCTTTTACGTACGTAGCTATTTACCTAGACTTTTTTTCTTTTTATTTTCCAGCAACTCTTCCACAAAGCGGAAATGACGCGGCATTTTGTTACATTTCAAAAAACCATTTCGATGATTCACAATATTTGTTGCTTTAGTTCGGCAAACTGCTGCAGAAATTCCATTTCCAACGGATGAAGCTGCCCATTGGGAATGATAAGCGAATGTAACGGTGGTCCTAGGTCGACGTTTCTCATTTCGCTAAGCGAACATGCTAGAATTTGCTGTGTGTCATGGCCCACTCGCGCAAGACCGACAATAAGCGTGTTTTCGCTTAGCCCGTGTTCGTTTTGCTGGTCAGGCTGAACGCCAGCTTCTGCATCCGACTTCTTGGCGACAATCTGCAGCAACTGGTCTGCCGCTTCGCTAACGGACATAAACCGTGGCGGCATGTATTCGCGCTTTTTCTTCATCAACGATTCTAACGTTGGTTCCTTTACTTTGATATCTAAAAGGCATAGCGTGTGCAGTCCGTGTTTCAGATTGGCAACGATTTTATCGTAAAAACTGTCCGGCTTCCAGCTATCGTCCCAGTATGGAATGGACACAGTTTCACCGAAATGATACAACTGCAGTCCACAGCAACCCACGGCATTCATAATTGAAGCATTGTGAACGATCGATGTTTTGATGCCTTTTTCCTTCGCTCGAAGCATCAGGTCGGTGTGCGTGGTAGCGCCAAACGGATCACCGACGACCAAGAACGCTACCGATACACTTTCGGCTCCCTCCAAGATGTCATCGGCCCGTTGCTCGACCATTTCTCGATCAGCTAGAATGAGTTTTCTGCCGTAGAATTCTTCCTGCGAAAGCAATAAGCTTTTATTATCAAAAATTTAGCTCGTAAAGCAGCATGATTTATATTTACCAATTTCTCCTGTCCACAGCACAGCACCGACGTGTACGATTCTAAATAAACGCGTTCGCACTGTTTGATTATGTTCAGTCCTTTCACGGTGATGTCCTCCGGATCACCAAGGCCAAGTCCAATAATGTAAAACATTTTAAAATATTCGTAAAATATTGATTTTGTACAGAAAATGCTTCGTTTCGCTTCGTACTGGCGATCTACCGGCAAACCCCAAACAAACAGGCATGCTTTCAGTGACAGCCGACGTACGTAAACAAATCATACGTCGTACGTACGTCATTTCGCGTCTGGTCGCGAGAAGCAAGTATGTATGTCAGTGGTCGTCAAAACAAGGAATCACATGCATAATTTTTCTTTTTTTAACAGATTTAATCTTCAAAATCTGCGTAATATAACAGCTAAATAGCCTAATTCTTGTATTTAATTCACACCATTAACATCCCAGTTATTAAATTTATTTACGAATTTATAATAAATTTAAATCAATTTCTGATTAGGAAGCACTGATCAGATTTCACTGCAAAGGTGATTGCTCTATCTACAAGCGACGAACCCAAAAATGTTGTCTAGATGAGAATGTACAATTCAGTCTAGTTTCAGTACAATCGTGAAGTGCTCGTGAGGTGATCGAGGGGTACTTTGTTGGCGAACTGGCATGTGCATTGCATACCAATTATGACTGACAAACGGAAAGAGGGCACGAAGAAGGTAATTTGATTATGGTGATACATTTGTAGATCCGGTAAATTTAATGGAAGACAAACTATTATTGTAGACGGATGATCGTTCCAAAGCAGAGGACGGCGCCAACACGTTAAACGCAAAACCATCCTCATCGGTTAACCATAGGCGTTTGCAGGAAGATCGAGCAAGTTTGTTCGATTTGCGTACCACATCGGGACAGATTTTGTTCATCGTGGTGACTGTGGCTGCCGTGGTGCTAGTACAATGTCTTCCTAATGATTCGCTCAAGTCTCTCCTGAACTTGCAGTTGCCAAGGCAACACTGTAAGCCAGAGGTACAGTTGGTGGAGAAGAAAGTTGTTTCGCACGAGTCACGCCCAAAGTATTGGGTGTTTGGACGTAATCCCACTGGAGGTCACCTGCTGCATGTGCACAATGTACTGCAACGTTTGGGCATCGATCAAACCAGCAACGATACGACCGACTGGGATCTGCTTTGGGCGCACGATTATCCCTTCCGTAAGCTTAACCTGCAGCGCATGCAGCGTCATCAATTAGTGAACCATTTCCCGGGCTCCGGATACATTACAAACAAAGTGGATCTTTCCACCACGAAACTGCAGTACATTCCGGCGGCATTCAAACTACCTGCCGAATTGACCCAATTTAGAGAATACGCTAAGACCAATCCACACAAACAGTTTGTACAAAAGCATAATCAGCATCGCCATATACAGATCAAGAGAATCGACGAAATCGATTTCAGCAACAACGATACCTTTATTCAAGAGTTTATTGACGATCCACTGCTGGTGGATGGATACAAATTCGACATAGGAGTGTATACTGTGATAACATCGATCGATCCACTACGGGTGTACATCTACAAAGGGGACATATTGTTCCGTTACTGTCCCGTGCCTTACCACCCATTCAATGCCTCCGATGTGGACAAGTACATTGTGGGTGATGACTATCTACCGACGTGGGAAGTGCCTTCCCTGAAACCGTACTACACAAAGTATGGATTTGGGATGAAAGATTCGTTCGATGCATACGTCAGAAGCACGGGACGCGATCCCACCACGATATGGGAGCAGGTGGAGGATGCTATACGATTGTTGATTCTCAAGAAGGAACCCTTATTTACCGGGCTGCTATCACGGTACGCTTACAAGCGAAACTTTTTCGAGATGATGCGCTTCGATTTGGTAGTTGACAATAAGCTGAAAGTGCACCTCATGGAGGCCAACATGAGCCCAAATCTCTCTTCCGCTCATTTCAAACCAAACCGGCTTCTGTATGAACAGGTCATTTATAATCTATTTCAACTCGTCGGTGTTGGAGCGAGCATTCAGCGAGATTCATTCCGCAAACAGCCCCTAGATACGGAAGCAATGCTGACCTCGTTGAAGAATCTTGCCACGACCGCCAACCTTTGCTCCGAACTGCCCTGTACGGAATCCTGTGCTCCGGTGGAGTGTCAGCTCTGCAGTACGTGTTTGGAGGAGAAGGATATCGATGATCTGCAGCGTGCCTACCGTGAACACATGAATCGCGGAGATATGAAACGGATTTTTCCGGTGCCAAAATCGGACCAGCATAGGGTTGATTACGAATTGCTTTCTGCGAAAAATCAGTTCATGTCGAAATGGTTTGAAGAAAAATGTAAGGTGGATCAATCTTACTGTTAGTGTGTAGTGTAAGTCTTTACAACTTCAAAGGTGCTGGTTGCCGCAAGGGAAGATATATTCATTAGGGCAAATGCATCATAATTTATATTTTAAACAACATTTCTTTTTAACAATTTTATCGCTCTAGCAAAAAACTTCATCTTAATTAAGTAACTTTTAAAGAGTGTAGCTCATACATCGTTGTGACGATATTAGTTTAGATTTCAAATGTAAGTAAAATGTTAACGTAACGAAAATACAGATGAATATGTAGACATTTCGGTTCAAGCAAGATAGTCGAAAATGTTTATAAAATGAACTTAATATTCGGACGGTTTAGAAAAGCTCCGAGTCTTGTTGCCTTTTTAATCGTGTATAACTTATAACAATTTCAAAAGTTCTTCACAAATAAATCAACAATTTATGAACATTCAGTTATCGTTTTTATTTCATTTTCAGTTTTATTCTTATTTTGTTCTATAAAGCATTGTGATTTGTTTCTATTTGCAGTTCGACAACAAGCAAGCAAAAGAAATAAAACAAAACAAAACTAATGCGTGACAGTCATAGGACGCTTGTGTCAAATATCAAAATGTCAAATCGTTCTTGGTGATAGAACCTCTCGAATGCATGGCATCTAGATCAAAATAATCCCCCGTCTTCTCGCATTTAGTTCATCGGCAAAGTGTTTATCTATTATTTAAGTGAATTAATCGAAAATGGGCGACCGTAACCATGATCCGGGCATTATGGATAAGTCGATGCGATCGGTGTTCGTGGGAAATATTCCGTACGATGCAACCGAGGAAGCGCTGAAGGAAATATTCTGCGAGGTCGGCTTGGTGCTATCCATGAAGTGAGTAGATGCCGGCTGCTGTCTGAATCCCCCAGCGTACACCGAATGGTTGTCTAATTGTTTACTGAACTTTTTAGGTTGGTCTACGATCGCGAAACAGGGAAACCGAAAGGCTATGGCTTTTGCGAATACAAGGACAAAGAGACGGCGCTTAGTGCGATGCGCAACTTAAATGGGTACGTGTTCGGAGGGCGGCCGCTTCGTGTGGACAATGCTTGCACGGAAAAATCACGCATGGAGATGGCTGCATTGCTACATGTGAACCGAGCTGAGAGTCCGTATGGTGAGCACTGCTCGCCGCAGCATGCCCCGGAAGTGATTACTAAGCATGTCAGTAGCCTCCCACCGGAACGTTTGCATGAACTGATGTTGCAAATGAAGCAGTTGGTGCAAACTAACCCCTTTGAAGCGCGTCACATGCTTGTCCAAAATCCCCAGCTGGCATACGCACTGCTTCAGGTGCAGGTGCTTACGAAGGCAATTGATCCGGCTGCAGCATATTCCTTCCTGTACAAGTCGCAATCTGCACCTGGCTTCAGCGAGCCATTCCAGGGAAACCAACCTCAAGGTGGGATGCAGGGAAACGCAGGACAATTTATGCCGCAGTATGGTGCCAATAATGGCAATGCTGAAAGCTTTCGCCCGAACGTTGACCCTCGGCTCGGACGCCAAGCGGCATCGGGCGCAAACGATTACGATCCCCGGAACCGTTTTGCGGCCAGTAACCAAACAGGACAAAGGCCTGCGCAGCCTCCCCAACAAAATGCAGCTCCCTTTCCAACCGATCCGAGACAGCGCCCCGTCGATCCGCGTATGGGTAAGGATCCACGTTTGATGAACGCTGGTGCTGCTCATTTTGGATCGAATGCAAACCAACTACCGTCGGGAGGAACCGGTCGACCAATGGTGCCTAGTGCTGCATCGCTGTCCGCTGCATCGTCCGGGTTGAACTTGGATCCTCTTCCGAGCGATGCCACAGACCAAGAGAAGGCAGCACTAATCATGCAAGTATTGCAGCTTTCCGACGAACAGATCAACCTGTTGCCCCCGGAGCAACGGAACAGTATCCTTGTGCTGAAGGAACAAATAGTTCGAAGCACACAAATTAGATGAATTGTCTTGATATTTAACATTCTGACCGACGTGCGTGGTTTATATTTAGACAAACTTTGTCCGAACACCATGAGACTAATAAAATATGCAAACGTCTCCGAAACATAATGCAACATCCGTTTTTTCGATGACTTCCATAACCCGAATATCCAAAATAGTTGGCTGTGAAAGTCGTCCACGAAAGTGCGATAGAAATGGAGAATGCATTAATATAGGGTAAATTTTGCCCTTCCTCCAGCGTGGCCGTGTGGCCTAATGGAGAAGGCGTCGGACTTCGGATCCGAAGATTGCAGGTTCGAGTCCTGTCACGGTCGCTGAGCAAGAGAAGCTTTTTTGTTTTGTTTTTTTGCCATGTGAACTACGAGGGTGCGATAGCTGCTGTCTCGTTCTCTCCATGGTTACCGGTCTTTGTTATTATTGATATTGGTTTGTTTGTTGCTGCCCCATTTCTTTTTCCACTTGTTTCGAGAACGTGCGCTTTCATCAGAACTGTATCATTTTACTAACATCTTTTACAATTACTTTACAAAATGGCAATAGCCAAAGCTACCACCATCAAAGAAGCTCTCAAACGACTCGAAGATCGTACTAAAACAAATTCATGCGATGAGAAAGAGATTGACCTCTGCTTCCAGTGGCCTCCAATAGAAAAAATGGATACCACCTTCTCAACGCTGACGGCATGCCAGTGAGTATATAATGTTTCTATTCAATGCTACCTAAACGATACAATCAGATGCGCTCCAATTTGCTTGTTTCATTCGATAGAAAATTATCGCTATCCACCAATATGATTGACAAAATCTATGGACTGAGCGGCATGAAGAACCTACGGGTGCTTTCACTGGGACGCAATTACATCAAAGCGATTTCCGGCCTTGAAGGAGTCAGTGATACGCTGGAAGAACTCTGGATTAGCTACAACCTAATCGAAAAACTGAAAGGCATCAGTGTGCTCAAGAGATTGAAGGTGCTGTACATGAGCAACAATCTGGTCAAAGATTGGGTCGAGTTCAACCGTCTGGCCGATTTGCCCATGCTGGAAGACTTGCTCTTTGCCGGCAATCCACTGGTGGAGTCGATGGAAGAGAGCATTTGGCGGGCGGAGGCAAGCAAACGGTTGCTTCCGCTGAAAAAACTCGACGGTGAAACGGTTATTCGTGAGGACGCTGAGTCGCAGAACCAGCAGGGCGTTGGACAGCCGGAGAAATAAGGAGCGCATTATTTGTGTTTTATTATTCTTCAATAAAACCACCCACTTTACAATTATTAACACGCGTTATGTATTACGATCCTGTAAGACCTCGTTCAGCAGTTCTCCTTCTTATCCGCTTCTTCTGTCTTCTCTTCTTCAGCGTAGTTTTCCGTTTTCATGTCGTTCAAACCCAACTCCTCGTTTTGATCGTATGATCGATGGTAACGAATGATCCGCAATGCCGTATCGGGTGTACCATCATCGTTTAGTGACTGCACGTAGCTGTTGCCAGTGGGATCATCCATCACTATCGTCAGCGGTTTGTCGCCAGCGATAGCCGCGTCCAGTTCGCCAAAGAACTTATCCATTCGCTCTTTCGTTTCTGCGTCATTCGAATCCATAAACATGCCGGTACTTTCCACCAGCTGCTCACGCATCGCTGTCAATAGGCCCTCGATCGTGGTAAACCTTCCACCCAGCGCACCGGCACCGACCTCGCACTCCAGCTCGCGAATATGCAAGCTGCAGGATTCCGATTTCAGAACGTCACGCGCAAAATCGATCCTACCACGTACGCTTACTTCGATTTTCACGCCCTGCTCTTCAATGCCCCCGCCCGGTTTCACCTCGTTCGTGCGCAAACCACAATTGTCGCAAACCGTGGCCATGATTACTACCTCCTTGAAATGGGGAATCGTTGTCACCTTCATGTTCGTATCGCACGCGGCAGCACACTCGGGACAGTGCGTCTGAAACTGCAGCACCTCACCCTGGAGCTCCTCCAGCGGCCAGGCACCTTCGCGAATTGGTTTCAACAGACTGTCCACCTCCTCTGGCACCGATTCAAGCTTGACGGATTCCTCCACCGCATCATTGCTCGGTTTATCGGCAACTT
Source organism: Anopheles gambiae (assembly GCF_943734735.2). Classification (NCBI taxonomy): domain Eukaryota; kingdom Metazoa; phylum Arthropoda; class Insecta; order Diptera; family Culicidae; genus Anopheles; species Anopheles gambiae. The sequence continues at coordinate 54,205,414 of NC_064601.1, forward strand.
CGTCATGCGCGAAAATGCCCAACATATGGTTTTGTTCTTTCGTCCGCTGAAAGTACGATATCGTTGTAGCCACATCCTTTTGCGGAGCGTTAGGATTTTCCACAAAACTGTTGCCCGAAATGTCCGTTAACGTCAGTGTGAAAGGTCGTTCCAATTCCTTCAGTTTCTGCAAGTTGCTGATAAATGCATCAATCTGTTCCGCCGCTTCCGGATGCTGTATCCGACGGACGGGCTGATCCTGGTCCAGCCCTCGAACCACACGATCGATGATACCCTCCACCGTTGTTACCTCACCCTTCTGTGATTGAGCCGGAATTTCAAAATCAAGTTCCTCAATGCGTATGCACGAAAAGTCCGACTTTACCACACGCCTGTTCAGGTCACGGGGCGTCACAATCTCGGTGCGGAATTCGATACCTTTCGGTGCAATTTCACCACCAGGTTGAATTTCGTTATTCTCATACCCGCAGTGGTCACAGAAAAACGACATTATCACCACCTCCTTGTAGAAAGGGATCTGGGTGAGGAGCAAACGCGTAGTGCCCTGAAATGAGAAGGAGATTCAAAGTAATACCTCAACTACCACCACCCCGCGAATGATTGATCCGCCTTAACCCAACTTTAGTGTGTGTGTGCTCCCGGTCATCTTACATTTTCGTGGCAGTTCATGCACATGGATTCCACTTCAGTAGCACTTAGCTCAGGCTCTTCCTCGACGTTCAGCTTCGGAAAAACATCACTCTGCTCTGCTATAGTTTCCATTGCGGAGTGCAGTTGGATGAGGTTGAATGAAGTTCAATACACTGGATAATAATTCTCGAAAAATCGCTTCTCTTCCAGACCACCCGGCCAGTGCGGCGATTGCTGTAGAAAAAATACAAACAATTGCATGTTGTCAGTTTATTTGACGTTTGCTCAAAACCAAATCACAAGGTTTACACAGAAAACGGTGTGATTAATACAAAAGGCCTTTTTAGCAGATCAACATGACGAACGAAATGGGACAATCGTTGGTTTAATAAAAGAAGAATACACTTTGGATTCGTTTTTAAAAATAGCATTTATCAGTTTGTATTTATTTTGCAAACATTCCCACCGCAAACCGTTTGAACTTTGGTACCTTTTGCTTTCTAGTACATGATTTCTTTGGCTCCCCTAGGTAAACGATAAATTAATGCAGGAAAAACTATACACGCTTTACTTTTGGAAGCGACCTATCGTTTCATTGTTTAGCAATCGCCGACATCGACAAGGCTGCTCGACTAGCTTACGACCGGCAATAGGTTCGAGTAGGTAGGTGGCAATTAATAGGCAAGCATATACCCAACCAGCTTGACTACGTTTTCGCATTCCGATGGCACAAGGCATCTCGACGCTAAACGGATGAAATGCACATCAAATGGCATCGCTCGACGGGGAAGCTTTAGTCGAATGCTACGAGCTGCAATGTTCCGTCGCTACATCCGGCATACAAGTGTGTTTTGTCCGCGCCCATAGCGACAGCGTTAATGCAAATGCCATTAGAACCAACTACAACTTCGCCGGTCAGTTTCGGTTGTTTAGCATCCAGCTCTGACCACTGCTTGATTATACCGCCGTAGCCTGCAGTGTACAGGTACTCATCCTTCGCCGCCATGGCATTGATTATCATGTTATGGGCATTCTGGAAAGTACCGAAACCAAGTCGATGATTACATTATTTTTTCTTTTACTACAACAGTAACCATACCACTTACCTCTTTGGTCCATGTTACAGGATACTGTTCCTGTTTGCTATTTCGAATCATCGTGATACCCAACCCATCTCGCGTGAGTATAGCTACATTTTGGTAAACTCCATCCTCAGTACAACCGCCGCACAGCCGCACCGGGCATCTGCCGGGGATGGACGCCTTCGTCATGAAGCGACCCGAAGCGGATCCTTCGATGATTTCCGTCACGGTCAGATCGTTATCTCGAATCGAGTATATTATGTTCTTCTGTATGGCCATCGAGCGTACCTGCTCGACCACATTGAACTTATACTTGATGCGTTGATCGATCCACATCGTAATGATGCCCTTATCGTCGCCGCTGTACAGATTATCCTTCGGATCGACGAACAGACATTCGATCTCATCCTTGCATTTGAGCAGTTCCTTACAGTCGTCACTGGTGAGCGGGCTCGTAAGGCACTTGATCGTACCGTCGCAGCTGCTGGTATAGAGCTGGCCTTTCGAATCGATTACCATCGTGTAAATGTAAGCCTCATGAGGCGTAAGCTCTTTAACCAGTCGTAAATCTTTAGTCCATACCTGTAAAATTGGAAAATTATGAATAAGCTTCGGTTATAGCAGGCCGACGACTGTTGGCTAAGCTTGCTGTTGTACTCTTTTCATTGAATGTAACATGTGGAGGGTAATGTAAAGATAAAAGGACGTGCATTCGATTGATAAGCGCTATCTCCAAAATCTCGCAGAGTTTCATTAATATCTGTAACTCTTACATTCTTTCATTCGTACAAAGCGCTTGGCGCATCACAGATGACGGCGATCGGAAGTGCATGTCTCAGAAGCGAAGAACTAATTTTAGATCCCCGCTGTCGCCTTCGAGAATGATCGTTTTCTCGAAGCCAAGCGGTGCAAACAGAAACCATAAATGGTGCAGAATGTATGGCCACGATATTTACCTTTACTTTTCCATCACCTCCAGCACTGAAAACGTGGTCGTTGTAGAATTGAACAGCCGTCGTATCACTGCTATGTTTATCACTATCCCCTGAGACGTTCTGCACTGTTGCGGGCATTTTGCGTACGGTGTATACTTCTACTTCGCGTATGTGCCGTGAGCTGCAAGACTTTTTTATCCCGCACACAAAGGCTCGATGTTTAAGGTTTATTGAAAAATAGAATATATAGATAATGTAAGGCGATTCAAACTGCTGGTCTAAGTGCGACACTTTTTTATCAACAATCACTGTTATCTGCAAAACAAACGCGATGCTGAGATGAAAATACACGACTGCACTCCGGCGACTTTGTCACGCAAACAACCACCGAGGGCGAGAGAGAGCTTGCCCGAAGATGTTTTGAACGAACGAGTGAGCGAGCGAGCAAACGAGCGGTAGAACGTGCTGTCAGCTGTCAAACTGGCTCGCAACGGTTCCAACGTCACAACAATTGACCACGGCACAAAACAGCTGTCCCAGTCAAGCTCGGTAAACATAAATAATTCCCCGGTGGCAAGAAGTTCTCTGCTCCGAGGACTGGCCTTTTTTCACAAGGCCAGGATGCAGTAGTTGGGCTGCGGAGCATTACGATCCCCATAATTTCTTCCGTAGAAGCTAAGTGTTCACATCATTGTTGCATGTGTTATATGTTTTGTGTGGTGGTTGTATACAGACAAACACTTAATTCGCCATGGGTCGAAATGTTCTTGTTAGCAGCTTGCAGAATGCCTCCTTCAGTATCGTCTTTCAGGTAATGAATACAGGTGTATTTTAGAGATTTACCAGTTACGTCTCGTTCGTTCATTTTATTTCAGATTATATGCCGATGTATTACGTTCGCCATCAACGCATTCATAGTGCGGAACGTTGGACGGGAAGTACTTGGAATCACGAACGTACGACTGCTGCTCCTCGAAAGCACTCTGCTCTTCCTGTCGAAGGAAGCGATCATCCGATCAGCTCTTAGCTCACGCCACAATAAGCAATGTAGTTGGGCTCAGCTGATAAATCAACTCTGGATCACGTACGTTGTCGGCATACCTGGATCAACGCTAGAACTGATGCACGTTTCTTTTCCCTTGCTAGCGTTCCAGTATGTTTCGCGCTCACCCTGCCGTGCTTATACATTTGGCTGAACTGGCTATCGGCAGTGGATGCTATCTACGCCGAGCAGTATCGGTTCGGTTGTTTCGCGATAGCATTTTCGTGCATCATTGAAATGACGGCAGAGGCACCGATCTTCGTAGGGCAGGTGTTTTGTTTTGTGAAGCTGAAAGTCATCCTTGACACCGGCCACATCTTCATTCGATCGTTCATCTTCATCTTGATCGTGCTGATGAACAAGGACATTACCATATATGCTTTCGGAATTGCACAAATCACCAGTGCATGCACAATTATAGTCGGAAACTATGCCTTCTACTACTTTTACATCCCGAAGCTGCTGCAGTATCGTAAGGATCTCAAAAAAGTTGACGACAAGTACGTGCTGCGTGACCAGTACGGACAGCATTTTGAAAATATGGAGGATTTTCCCTTTGTTTCGATCAAGCAAATGCTTCCAGGAGTGCTACCAAATCCGGTAAGTATGTTCAGCAAAGTTGCTGTGCAAAGTCTCCTCTAATTTAACGTTTATTTTGCATTTTCCCGTGCACTCACTAGAACTCTATGTTTAACTCCGATCTACAAACGCTCGTGTTGAGCTTCGCGAAGCAGGGAGTCCTGAAGCAAGTGTTAACTGAGGGTGAAAAGTACGTCATGTCCGTTAGCCCGGTGCTGACATTCAGCGAGCAGGCAACGTACGATGTAGTCAATAATATGGGCAGCCTGGCAGCCAGATTCATCTTCCGTCCCATCGAAGATAGCAGCTACTTCTACTTTACGCAAACCATTGCACGCGATTCGGCGCTGGCGGAGCAGAAGCGCGAAATGGTACAGGAAGCATCGGACGTCCTTGCGTACGTAATGAAAACGGTAACGTCGATCGGTCTGTTGGCGTTCGTGTTTGCGCAGAGCTACTCCGGCACGGTGTTGCTTTTGTACGGTGGAGCAGATTTCGTAGAAGGTGGCCTGCCCGAGCAGCTGCTCCGTTGGCACAGCCTTGCAATCGTGCTGCTTGCCCCGAACGGCATCACCGAGGGGTACATGTTTGCCACGAACACATCCAAACAGATCGATACCTACAACTACTATATGGCTTTCTTCTCCGTCACCTTTTTGTTGCTGTCCTATCAGCTTACCAATTGGTTCGGTCCGGTTGGCTTTATACTGGCGAATTGCTGCAACATGAGCTTCCGGATCAGTTATAGCGTGTTTTACATCAACAAGCACTTCCGATCGATTGGGATGAACCCGTTGCAAAAGTCCCTGCCCGGGCCGATGTACCTGAGCGTGCTAATAGTTTCCGGTATAGTGTGCAAAGTGTCAGAGGCATACTTTAGCGGGCGTTCAATTGTATGCCACCTGTTAGTTGGTGTGCTTTGCACGGGCTTATCCGTTGGTACGTGGAGTTTTGAGAATCGAGACCTTTTACGCACAGGATTGGCACGATATCGCACACGCAAGCAGAGTCTGACGCCAAGCGAAACTCATGTGAATTAATGATTCTCGTCACAATTTTCCTACTCCAATCCGTACCAAAGACATTAGCAGGTAGATGCTTAGCAAATCCTTCTAACTAAGCTAAATGTTTGTTTGTTTGTTTTTTTTTCGTTTTAAAGCTGCTAATGCAAGGCACAAAAAAGTACTTGAACATATTCGATTGACCAACAATTGCCCATATCGGCGAACAACGACCACGGTAGATAGGTAACATAATTGATACCGCATAATAAATCGCCCGCGAAGGTTTAAACTAACAATGGTTACAAGATGACTGGAAAGAAAGGTTCTCTTTTCGGATAGAAATCTAGATTTTGAGAAAGAAAATATGCGATGACAAACGATGTATACATTCGTAACTTAATTATTGGTGTGATTCATTAAATTTTCTTCAAATCAATAACTATGCAGTGTTTTGCTCTGCTAGGTGAATTTCGAAAATATCCTAAAAGTTTCTTCTGTTTTTTCTTCTTCTTTTCATGTTCTATTTTCAAAAATGGTTCGCTATGCCCTCGTGTGGCGTACAATGTGACATTTGCCGCGTTTGCATGACTCTAGCAACCTACAAAAAATTAAATATTATACAACAAAGCAATATTAGTACTTCAGATTTTTTTGCATAGAAACTTCAGTATGATGAAGAGAAACAAATCAAACACTAATTCGCACCAGAACGTCGCTGCCACCATACTGCATTACAGATTTAGGATAATATCTCATTTACGATCTGACAGGTTTAGTTGACCATCAGATATTAACAGACCTTGAGGAGCACAAGGGGGGAATGAATGCACATGCAAAACGTGTACAGCAGCACGTGAAAAAAGATTCCAGTGGGTTTGCACAGTTTCTGTTCCAGGTAGTTGTACGGGTAGGAACCAGCCACCCGTACGACATGAAAGAGAACTCCCTATCGCACCGCCACATTTTCACCAAACACTACACAACTACGATATTTCCTGCCGCTGTGTGAAAACATAAAATAAAATGGTTAAGATCATTTACTGAGGACAACGCTTTTCGATGCGCTGTGGATACGCAACACCGACAGAAGCGGGACAGAGGGAAGGAAAGTAAGAGAGACTGTGACGGGCTGGTTGGCTGATCGACTAACTGTCCTCACTGTGGTCAACTAACCGACTAACGGGTTCTGCCGTGGTTTTAGTAAAACATATTGGCCGCCGTGCTACCGGCCGCTGTACCGTACGGGCTCGACCGGCTGCCACCGTACGGGTTGCTTGTCGTTGTCGTAGATGTTGCCGTGGCCGCCCCAGGCACGGGAACGGTACTCATCATCGTCGAGGTGGATGGGACGTGCTGCATCGAATGCGGACTGCACACTACGCCCCCACCACCGTGGCTGCCCGTGGTGGATGTTATGACCGACGGATGAGTTACCTTGTTCTGCTTCAGGCACCACTCGACAAAGTCATCGATAAGCACCGGCCATGCTCCTTCTGCGTCATAGTTGGACATACTGTCATCAATGTACGTGGCAAAGTCAAGGAGCAAATTCCACGTATCTTTCGGTATTGATCGCTTGTGATTTTCCTGTCGAAAGAAACATAATTTCGGTCATTTCTGGCACTCGAAATGGTAGCTGCATTGTACATACCACCAAAAACTTGCACCAAAGATCGAGAAATTTAAACCGATCGTTAAGTACAATGTTCCAGTACGCGATAGCCATTTCCAGATCGAGGCCCTTCTGTCCCGGGTCCTTTGCATAGTTGAAGGTGAATTGGTAGAAATCTTTGAACCGTCCCGGATCCTTCAGTTCCTGCTCGAGCCTCGGTAGCTTCTCCTTTAGCTTCTCTATACTGTCCACACCCAGATCGTAGAACCCGTTGATGAACTCATTCCGTGTGAACTCGCACTGTGCCTCCGCTTTGAAGCGCCAGGCAATGATAAGCACCAGCTTCGATTCCGGATTTAGGTGTAGATCCTCCAGAAATCGCTCCACTCCGTCGGAATTGATTTTATTCGGGTCCGACGGATCGCGATACACATTAAATAGCTGTTCGATTTTCTTTTTGTCTAGCTCACGATAGTACAGATCCGGATTTTGGAAGTAGGTATCGCAAGACAGATCGAGCTTCCATTCGTTGTCCTGCAGACATCGGATGGCCGTCTGCTCTCCGGTTTGTGTTAGCGAGATAAATTTGTTTACCTTCACCTTTTGATTCAGCTTTAATTTGTTCTGCAAAGGAGATGGTAGCATAAACAATACAGAAAGGGATCCAGACAAGCTGGCACAATTTCTAAATAGCAAAAATACAATGTAACACTCAACATAGAGATCGTATGGTGCAACAGTATCCAAAACATATCAGTTTCTGCTTGACCTACACAGTACTTTCGTGCTGTTGAGCCACTTTAAATGCACTTACCATAGTTTATTTCGGTGAATGAGGGTACAAGTTACACGCAGCAGTAGGTTTTTATCAAGTTTTGTCTAATTTTCGGGCTTATTAATGTTTCTTTCAGGAAGAACTTAATGTAAACATTAAGCCAAATTGAACGATATAATGACAGCTGAAAAATCGACATGATTAAGACACGTATACACGGTGCATGGAATTTACGCCTGCATTGCATACACGGAGGTGGTTACAAATTTGACCGAGAATCGTTCAAACATCGAAGATGCGTGAGTCTCGAATGGTATCTTTAGTATAATGTAATGATAAAATTACAACGCATTTAACTATGTACTGTAATGCTTCGCTTAAACATCTTGAACGGATAGTTTTCTGGAAAAATCATCCATTCCACATAGTTCAGCTCATTTGCACAGTGTATACGCACCTTCAAGGCGAGAATATTGACAGCCTGTTAAAAGCGTAACGTTTATCGCCACCTTAATGTTTTTTTCCAGTGCGTGCAGCATACCTCAATATTTGGGAAGAAAGTACGAGTTTTCACGTTCTGGAGTATGTTGCAATAGAAAGGCGCAGAGCATTTCAGTGTGTTATCATGCAATACAACACGGTCTGGGCGGCGGGTGCTTGCTTTTAGTGCAGTTACAGTATTTCGAATAAAGTTCCGCGTAAACCCAATTGTTTTCGTCGTGCAATGTAGTGAGCGCGATTTTTGGGCAGTTTAAATTATGTTCCAATAACATAGGAAACCCCGTGGCGTTGAGAAAATCCGCACGCACTGGATATTTGAGTGAGAGTGAGTTATTAATGGTAAGCACAGCGCATTGGCTATGGCTAGTGCTAGAGAGAGAGTGAACACGCAACAGAAGCCGTAGCTTCGTGACACGCGAAACATATATGCGGTGCGCAGCATTTGCTGATTCGCCTTTTGGAGGTTTGTCCAATTATTGTTGTGCATCTAGTGGTCTGTTTCTTGGTTTGCTGTGCTCGTGGTGATAATCAACTGCAAGAAAGTGTAGTAGTAATTTAAGAAATGCTAAACGATTCAGTGCTCTAGTGATCATCTGGTATGAAATGATTTCCAGCGTACCAGAATGCTGGTGAAAAGGTAGTTTCATTCGCGCTCCTGGAAGGGTGTATGTGTGTTGATGTTGGGCTGGAATGTGAAGAATTAATCCGTCGAATAAATCGTCACTGTGCGTGAATGTCCGTCGCTTACTTTGGCAGTAACAGTAGTTCTTCCAGTGGACTAACTAGCAACCACCAACAAATCGTGAATGTTTAGCGTGCCGGGAGGAGAGAGCCTATTTACACGGTCCATGTTTTGCAGGATAGTAGCAACAGCATAGTGTGTGCAAGGCTTTAGTGGAAAGGTAAGTAGCACGAACATAGTCAACTCAAAGTGAGCTAGTACAACTGGGTAATTTCCACATCAAAATGCTGGAAAACGGATACAGTACGTTTCTGCATCCGCAAATTTCACTCTATTTGAAGGGGTGGGACTTCTTTGTTTGCACCTTTCGCGCCCGTCATTTATGTGTGTTGGTGTGCGTGCTGTGTGGATGCGTCAAGTGGGCAGCATCAGATGTTCGTCTCTCAACGTAAGTGGAAAAGTAGGCTAAACATGCTCGCCGTCCCTTGCAAACCATTGCCCGAACGAACAAGTGTCGAGAATTGTGGCAATATTTATGCATTCATGCAAAAGACCATCCTAAAAAAACGTTGAGAATTTCACTCTGACAGGATTTTCAGTTGCCTATCGAGTCGTTGGCATGAAAGGAAGTTGAATCTTAGTTTAAAAAAAAAGTCTCTTCTGGATGTGTTTAATCCGATGTGCAAATACTAGTGTGTTTAGGATGAGGCCAATATCGTTCGAAACGAAGGATAGGTGATCTCAAAAAATGAGGTGTTTGGTGGAAAAATCCGTTGAAAGCGAAAGGACACAATTAATTGACATTTTTAATCTATTGGAAATATTATGGATATGGATATGAGATGTCTTTTATTGCAGATGTTTTGTATGGTTTGGTTATATTTTTTATATTTTTATTTTATATATTTTTTATATTTTATAAACCACTCCTTCTTTGGCATCCTTATGAATAGTCGGGAACGAGAGTAAATGCTATGTTCCACTCTGTCCATTCCTCATCATCGCATGGCATTATGGAATCGTTTCATCAACACTGCTGTCTTGAATCAACACGGTTGTCTTGAGTTCCAATTTTACACGCCCCAAATTCCACCCATACGTCGAACCAAGCTATACTAACACAGTCCAAAGAAGCTCTTCAATGAAAAATGTATTTTATTATTTTTTTTTTTTTTAAGAAAATCTTACCTGTTTTGATCGTGTTTTACCTTGGTTAAGGTTCTCAAATCATTAAGGGATCGTTCCATGGGTTTTTTGACGATCAATGAAGTGATAAAGAATTGAGTTCTGTTTAATGTGATGTGACCATAACAATTTATGTTTAAATTACTTTGGAGAGCGATTTCAAATCAGTAATTAATTCCATGGCATTATTTCTTATTTTTAACAATATTTTGTATTCTAACCCTAACCAAACGAAAACATTAGTATATCTGTTGTACTTAGTCCATGCACTCCGATTGGTCACAATCAATCGGCACATGCCAAAGTGAACCAATTCTAGCAATTCATGGCACCCCTATGCAGCAGATGCAATTGATCGTTCGGACCTGATCGACAGTTTACGGGACGTATAATTGTAGAGCAATTTAATAGATTGAAGCAACTCGCTTGAGGTTGTTAGGAAACATTCGCAACATCTATTTTCTGGTCTAGGTAAATCATAAACCCTGATTGACAGTGTAACCCGTTTCTGGAATACCATCCAATCAGCTTAGAACAGTAGTAGAATATTTGAGCCGTTCAACATAATTTGGCACTCTATTTATTCGCTGGTGCTGGTGCGATAGCATCTTTAACCGATAGCAATGCTCCTGATATATTTTGCACTCAGTGTTAATGAACCTTTCCCCTAACCGATCCCCGCTTGGCATATTGCGCATGGCAGCGAATCAGTTGAGATTCACGCAAGTTAGTGACCAGCGCTGGTCAATCGCTGCTGGCCACAACCCCTTCCTTATGACGATGGGTTTTTGGAATGATGTGGGTTCATTTGATTTATTCACTTATTTCAGAGTATTCAGCAGGGAATGTATGCCCCAGAAAGGATGCAATAAAGCATGATAAATGGGTCAAATAAGTGTTTCAAATATTGATCGAATGAATGATGGAAAGTTATAAAAAATATGTCTTATCGCGATTTACATTTTACATCCGTTCTGATAAGAATTTGGGTTTTAAATTGTGATCATACGATTTTGCCTCCTTACGAAACATTTTTGTAAAATAATAGATTTTTCATATAGCAATGGGTTGGAGCTAGCATTTGACCTTACCGTTCTCTTATCAACGTTGAACAATAGATCCCCATTGTGTAATAATTTTGTAATGTAGGATCCTACGGTCGTGTAGATTTGGTGATGCTGCGAATTTATTCCCCTAATAATTCGAGCGCTTCTCAGTTGAAACGATTTGCACTGCACACGAAATACCCTCCGGAATGCTAATGATGCTCTTCCGTTCCACCATTCAGCACTACCATTGGCCAAACATTCTCAAGCTCAGTGGAACAAAAACGCTGACCCAAGGAATCGGATGTTATTGTGAGTTCGGTTCACTTTCTTTCTTGCTTGCTTTTTGAAGCATTTTCCTCTGCATTCTCTTTTTTTTAGCCATTGCTGACCGGGTTGACCCGGTGACCTTCCGCAGCGGAAGCATCAAGTTGATCCAGTACTTCGATTTTTTTTTTACTTTGCAATATCTTTCGATCTCTTCCATTCACCCCCTACTCACTCTCGGCACATCCGGCCCGTTATTCGGTAGCTTGTTAGACACAACTGGCTGGACACAATTGGCTGCAATGGCCTTTGGTTTTGGTGGATGCGTAACAAGAATTGAATTTAGCACAGTGACGGCGCGTCTACCAAGCGAGATACACATTTTTGTGTGTGTTTTTATGTTGTGTTGTGAACTAATTTTCTGTTTCTCACATCTCATGCTAATGCCAGACATGATTGTCGCTGTTGGGAATAATAAAACAAAACTGGTGACGGCATCGATCGTCGTCGGACGAACAACCGTTTCGATTGTATGCGACCTTGGAACCGTAAAGCACCGACCGAATCTGAACTTGAAAGATAGTGTAGACGAAAAACGTGCACGTGCAGATTTGTGCTGTAAGATAATCGGATTCGTCTTGAATGGCGAAAGCAATGCTCAACAATTAGCGACAAAGTGAAAGTGCTCAAGCGGTTTTTTGTGCCAAATCAAATGTTGTGCTACATTTTTTAAACACTTGATTTTAACTGATATGAACTTATGGTATGATATTATCTTTAAATTGCGATTCGTTTCAGTTTATGTAAAGATTATTTATGTTTTTATAGTTTCCTGCCTCCCTGTAATATGTACCAATTCCACTGACAGCAACCATGAGTGAGTCAAGATGATGGAACACTAAGCAATAAAATTGCACGAAAAATAGTATTAGTCATAAGAACATAGAGAGTCATAGAACATTTTTGGACACACATATTATTACATTCAGACTCAGAAGCATACAAAATAGAACGCTGTGTATGTTTATTTTTATAGAGACTTTCAGCCGATTGGTCTCATTCCTATATTTTTAATCAATATATAAAATATAATATATTTGTCATTTGCTTGGCTTACCTTATAATGGCTAGTCTCGGTTTATTTAAAGCTATTCGTTGATTTTAATAAGAAGGTTTACCTGGTTTAAATGTGGATTTGGCTATATTTTTTTGTAAATGTTAGTAATACGAAGGAATTTTAAAAGTTTTCGCTGGCAATCGCTGCCTGGTGAAAGGTACAGGGTAATGATCTAATACAGGGCAAATGAGGTGATCAAAAGTTTTCTTTTCACAAATCAATTGCCACCGTAAATTCGTGACAAAAACACTTTTATTTCGCAATGATTAGATTACTACAGTACTCGTTAATATGCATTTTTTTAAATTATTAGCGATTGGGGATAATGTTAATCTTGTTGGTTTTACGGCAGTACGTCGTGAACATATCCAGCAGTTCCATACAAACCATTTTTTTTTTAATCCTTGACGTGGTCACGTGGTACAATCGTCAACTCGCACGACTTAACAACATGCCCGTCGTGGGTTCAATGGATCATATGGATCGTACCCCCCCCCCCCCCCCCCGTAGTAAGACAAGGATTACTAAGAGGAAAAATAATAATAAAATAATGACGACAAATAATAAAAGAACAAACAAAAATAAGTCATGAACTTGAAAAGGAAAAACGGATAGCTAAAAAGTTTAATTAAGAAGATGCTTCAAGGACTCCATACAATGCTGGCATTATACAAAATATAACTAACCAGAATGCAATAGAGAGTCCTTAAGTAAGAAGGATCCCTAAAGATATTCATACGTTACACTCATGTTAACGCGACAGAGGAGACATTCAAAAGCATTGAATCGAAGGAAAGGAGAGTGTGAGAAAGAAATAATTAAAAAAAATTCAGGATAAAGGAGTATAGAATTGGTAGAATAATCTGCGGCGAAGGTAGTGTTCAGTTGATGTAGTGTGTTGAAGGCATAATCAGTGGACGAAACGTCGTTAATGGAATAATGCAGTAAAAGAAACAACGATCCGGGTGAGAATTGAACCTATCTGAGTGATCATTAAGCCACTTCCGGCCCCGTACTTAGTGGCCCTTTTTAAATATGAATACACTTTTCGTTGATATAAGATGAGGCCATGATTGTGGAAGTGAATGGACGATTTATAGTGCGTGCAATTCTTAACATTGAGAGTTGATATTATTTTATTTTTAATATTCATTAGATCAAGTATGACAAGCAAGGCGAAGGCGGCCTCCAAATTACTTAAAATCTCTTATTTCCGTACTAATTTGGCGACTCAATTTCACCTACGATAGCGGGCCAGCGCTTTCTTCTATTGCAGAACCTAATTTCTTTCTCCATTCCTCACTCCCTAAGGTGCATTGTTGCTGCGTATCAACAACATTCGACGTATCCTATTTGGACGTTGGGGCACGGAACAACAAATGTAGCGATGAGGTTTGGAATTAATTAACGGGATTATTCGTTTCTGGAATGCTCAAACACCTCCACTACACCCAGCAGGGGATTAGTTAATTCCGGCAGAGAAACGTGCGGCGCCCCTCAACGGTTTGTTTGTGTGCAAATCGTATGTGTCGAACTGCTGGAAAGTGATCAAGCGAAGAAATGTGGCTTAAGCGGTTGAATTTGAACATCTTCATGATATTTATGATATGTAAAACAACTTTTGCAGTGAGCCAGACTCTAGTATTGCGAGAACAAAAGTCTGAATTTTAAGACATTTCAGAACGATTGAGCTAAATGTGTGGTTTAGCGTGCTTACGGTTGTATCTTAAGAACCGTTTACTAGTTAAAGCACAATTTACATGTTTGCCGATGAAAGATGAACTTTAAACCACCTACTTGTTTCTGCTTTTGGTTTCACAACCACGAGAATCCGATGCAAAACACACATGGCCATACCGGTACCGACCGAGAGAGAGAGTTCGACAACCTTTTCGGTTCGGTAAATGGGTGATTTTTTTATTCGAGCATTTGCCTTCCATTCCGGGAACGTGGGGTATCGTCGCCGCAGCCACCAGACAGACATTTTCTATTGCTAACAGCTAGAACAACAGGAAGATCTAAAAGGAAAGTGGCAACATCATCATCATGCCCCCGACTGTCTCCTCTACCAGCCTCTCTCTAGATAAGACACACTTCCGTCCCTAACACAGCTGTGTACGGGCCCACGCTAGTGGCACATGAACAGCTACCTCTACCTCTACCAACTAACCACCTTTATCTTTTAATGTACTTCCGTCGCTGTCAGTCGATTACGCGCCACACATTCAAAGACCGCTCCCGTAGATGATCCATGAACTACGAACGCCAGAATAGTCGGGTTATTTTATGTTGTTTTTTTTTTCTCATCCCAGATCACCTCTATTTCCTAGCGTAATCATGGCGAGAATGCATCCACTGCCATGCCATAGCCCCCGCCTCGCCGCGTCACCTTTACAAGCGCGCACACACACAAACACACTTCAAATTCACTTCAATTGTTTTGAGAAAATGGTCTGGATAAGGGGCTGCAGCGCCTGGAGGATGCCAAGATCAGTTTGTTGTCTAGCTGTAGGATTTTCAGTTATTCTAACTCTCTTGATGACTTTTTCACATCGTTCGTTGTCCTCCCAAAACACAGGCAAACACACAATACGCCGCGAGCCAGAAAGCATTTGACAAAAAGAAATATTCGCAAAAAAAAACGCTTATTTAAAGTGAGAAATAAAAAGACATGGTAAGCAAGGAATGGCTTTGTTTGTACAAATTGAAGCAATTCCTCTCCTGGTTGATGCTTTTATATGGAGGTACATTTTTTAAAAGTTCAAAAGAAGTTCTACCTTAAGGGATGGAATCATGAAATTATTTAGGTGATATTATTTATTTATTTATTTAATTTTATAGGGAGTTGCGGGAAAAAAATGAGTTGTCAGAAGTGGGATTCGAACCCACGCCTACAGAGTAGACTACGACCTGAACGTAGCGCCTTAGACCGCTCGGCCATCCTGACTGTGTTGAAGGGGGCGAATGTTTGTGATGGGGTGGACATCACCAAATTTTGTATCTCATGGACTGTAATGTGTTTCTTGCTAAACAGTTTACTAGTTCGAATCGAATTTAAAGACTGTAAAGCTGTGAACAGTTCGAGTCGAATTTAAAGACCGTAAAACTTTGATTAAATCATTTTATAAGTCATGACAATAGCCATATAAGTGATTCCTTAATTTCGTTTTGTAGTGAATTACTTTAGCTCATTTAATGTTATCCTTGCGTTGCTTTCGGGGAAAGCATTTAGTATGCAAATGAAATGAATGTTCATACAAAACGCTCCATTGTTTCATTTCAACTTATGTAGGATCACAATGTTGAAAGCCTGATTTATCTTCAGTACAAGAATCGTGGCGTAAAGTTAAGTATAAATAATCTAACATAGAATATAGATAGGACTGGAAGGACTGTTATGAATCATTGTTAGCTGTCCTATTAATTAATAGCGGATTGATTCTCGTCTACAGAACTAAACATAAATGAAGAAAAGACAGCATAGCAAGTACGTATAATGCATTCTTTTGAAGGAAAATAATGAGCTGTTAAGTAATGTTTCTTCATTCTTGCGTTGCATTTGACCCATTTCATATGCCTCTTTCCCATCGCTGGGAAAATTGTCTCATGAATAGGTTTTTCAATAGCTTGCACAGCTTTATAACGGATGAAGAGTTGTTGGGGGGAAAGCTGTCCGACTCACAGTACGTATGTTTACCCCGGATGTAAAATGAATACCGACATCATGACTGTGAAATGATGTCTGTCCATGTAGCGCATTTCACGCAGACCAAACGCTTCAAAACCATCCATTCTGCCTGCAATTGTTTACACAGGCAGACAGGAATTTTCATCCGCATTACAGCTGCACAACTGCATCTGTGGGTTCGGCGGGTTTGGGGACGGCAGTTAGCTCCTCCGATCCGCCGACAGACTTTTGGAGCGTTAGCAACTGGTGTGGTCATGCTGAATAGTGGAATTTCTGTGTGTATATTTTTTGTGTTTGGTTTTCCCCGTTTTCCACGTTCAGCTGACCTAATTCTGAGCGTAATACCGCGTCGTGCAACCAACTACGAAACACATGGAAGCACTTAATGTTTAAGTGGAGAGTAAGAACTTCATTTTTACCTACTTCTTATTCTTGTTAGTAGAACGTAATTTCCCTATAGTTCTTTCCAACTTTTCGTTCGCTTGACGGTGAAGCCTTTTAGGTCGCTTAATTAGTTGTGTTACTGTTTTTTTGCATTTCCGGCGACGAACAAACACGAACATGGAAAGAGGCTGGGACAGAAAGAATATGATGATTTTCGGATCCAAATACTTTTATTTTTTGGCTCGGTATAAGCTAGGTGATGGATGTTTAGAGAGCGTAATTCACCAATATCTTGAAACAAATTGGTTTTGAACCAGTTGCCTCTACTAAGGACCTAGATAGACGAACAGGGTATGATATGTTTGTTATTAATACCAATGGAATGCATCCTTCGTTATTTTTGATCACTGCTTGTTGAGGAAATTGTCCAAGTCTGGTCCGAAGTTGGAATTGTCTAAAAGTAAACTAGTTACATCGCTATCGAATTATTAAAGGACGCTAATATTGTACATGGTATGAACAACTGGAACAAATACTGTACATGTGTTGAACATTGGAGTTTCCCGAATACTAAATGTATGGTATTCGTGGACACTAACCAACGCTTCGTTATTTTGTTGTGGTTTGCGCATGCAGGTCAAATTCAACCTGTTGGAACAACCGGCATTATTTGTCCTTGACATCAACCAGCAATTCAATAGATTACAATATCCTGCTGTTGGCGATACTGTTATGATGCCATGTTGTTTATTTTCATAGAGACTTTGGGCCTATCACCCTGCCTCGCCACCCGTTCTAGAACATGTAACTATTATGACGTTCATAACCATTTAACGTTTGTTCTAGTACGAAGAACAGCCCCGTAATACTAACCAACACTTTCCAACATTGAGTAGAGATGCACTTAGGACGCCCTTTCCAACATTTCTTTCGTCTCTTATCTTAACCACACACCAACACAAACACACACGGTTCACATTTTCACAATCCTCGAGATGCCTTATACTGAGCGAGGAAGGATGATTTATTTCTTTCCAGTAGCGGCAACATGCTGCGCGGTCTCCTCTTCCTTAGCGATCGTCTGCAGAAGCTCCTGGCGCTTGGTGGCAATACGTTCCTCGCGACGACGACGGGCCTCACGAACCTTGGTACGCTTGGCTTCGGCCTGATCGCTCAGCATCTTGGAGCGGGCCTTCTCCGCCTTCCTCTTGTGGATGTGCTCGATCAGGATACGCTTGTTCTTGAACACGTTACCCTTCGCACGCATGTACAGGTCGTGGTACAGGTGACGGTCGATTTTCTTCGCCTCACGGTACTTCTTCAGCAGACGACGCAGCACACGCATACGGTTCATCCAGAGCAGCTTCTGGGGCATACGGGCATTGGCCGTACCCTTTCGCTTACCATAACCGCAGTGGCGACCCTTGCGGCGAGCGATCGTGTTTTTGCGCACACGGTAACGCGAGTGGACCACCACCGGCTTCTTGATGATCAGACCATCCTTGATCAGTTTGCGAATGTTTTGTCCTGCAAGCAAAAATAGAATAGAGCATCGTATCAAAGTCTGTGCGAAGCAGGTGCCATATGTGGTGGGCTGCTAAAGCATATCGCTACTTACGCGAGTTGGTGTTTCCAATCTCGTTGATTTCATTAGGATCCAACCACACCTTCTTCTTGCCGCATCGCATAACCGAGGCTGCCAGCCTCTTCTGAAGCTTGAGGGAACTGAAGATGAAAAAAAAAGGAAACATCACACACACGCATTAATCGAATTGCACTCGTTGTGAGTTCTGCATATTTTTCTCTTGCAATGTTCGGTTGAAAATCACCCTCTTGCCACGTTTTTTTTCGTCGGACACTGTAAACACTCAAACGACAAAGAACCGTACGGTAAACATTCCCATCTAATCGAAATGCACCACCCTTTAATGCAAGCGCGATCATTTCATGCGAAAATATTCTATGTTGTATAAACCGGGAGCTACCGGTAGCGAAGTATGTTTCCGCAAGCCACTTTCTATCGCGCTCTATACACTCGCACCGGACGGTGAATCGATACAAAGGCAGACGCGCCACATACACATGTGATTTGGAACATATTTTGAGCACTTTCTTCCGTGCGTAGAGGTCGAAATCACTCTCATTTCCTTATTTGGTCGGTTCTTTGTCACTTGAGTGTTGTTTTGGACCGAAGCGACTGTGATAAAACTGTAATTTTTCTGAATTTTCGACAACTTGCGCACCTCATGCTGCTGGTTGTTTCCTCGGATCGAATAGAAAGAGAGTTGCACAGCACAAAGCGGAAGCTCTTGTGTCATCCGCGAAGCGCCCTCTGCCGGCAAACCTGTTTCTGTCAATGTCATGGGGAGTACGAATGTGCCATCGTGCCGAACATTAGATCAAGTTTTAGTTTTATCGTTTTTGTTTGTAATTAATGTATTAAAAATGCAAGTACTTATCTTGAGTGTGTGAAATCATTGCGTTCAGTTTGTCTTTAAAAACAACACCACGCTTGTTTCATTATTTTTGGTCGATTCGTGCAAATTTACTTTATACCAGTTCTGCATGCTGTGTTTCGATGGCGAGTGCAGTCCTACCCCTCGGTGTTTTTTTTATCATGTTTTTTCGACAGCCTTGACAGCTGACTGTACGTGAATTTTCTTTTGGTGAGGAAATGTAGCAAAATCAATGGAAAATATCCGTTTTATCGGGTAATAATTGCTAAAAATAGTATTAAAATAGTATTAAGTTCGTATTATTGTATAAAAAGTTATCAGACCAGGGAAGGAAACCACACTGTCCGTGCATCATTCTCTCGCCCTGTACAGAAGGTTCGATTATCTCCGCGATATATCCTATGAACAGTATGTTGTTTGCAGATAATGCAGATGTTCCTCATACAAACAATTGTATGTACAACATAGGATATATGTTCTCGAATGCTCTTTCAGTTCTTTTATACATAAGATGGTTAAGTGAAACACATAAATTAGTGCGTGTTCAAGAATGGTAGTAACTGTGTTTATACCAGAAACGTGATAAAAATAGACCAGGCGTGATCGCAAATGGTCCATTATTGACGAATGTTCTAATTTGTTTTGTTGGGACCCCTTGATATTATTGAAGCAAGAATCGAATGAAGAAAACGACAATTGAAGTTTGAAATATTGGGGGGAAATAGATTAAAGTAAAACAGTTTGTCGATTGGAGCACGCAAAGCACGCGAAACTACATTAAACATATTCGCATCGCATGCAAAACTTCGTTATGGGTCAGCCAAGGTCATCGTCGACAGAATTTGATAATAATTTTCGTTGATTATTCGCGTGATTGTTATGTGTGCTGGCTAGTATTATGTGCATTGAGCAATGCGTGCAACCTGCAATACATGATGCATGTATAGTTTGCACCCCTATGCGAATGCGAGTGTGACCCGTTGTTCTGCCTTTGGTTGGTGTTATGGAGCAATGCTCACGGCGGAAGCCTGAGAGGGTGCCAGCTGCCTGGTACAGTGTCATGCTTCAGTAGTCTTAAAGGGATTGTTTGAAATGTTTCCTGTTCCGTTTTATCGAGTGGTTGGAGGGGTGGAGCAGCATAAAACATGGAAAAAAGTAAAGAGCAAAGTGTTGACGCGATCACTATGGTTTGTGCATGAAATTACCATATTGCGGATTCAATAAAACAAACTGTAAATCCAACTGTTTTATTAATAATTAATATAAAATCCTCTATTTTTTCTGCATCTTTCCAGCTTCCAGCGACACATCAATGCCACGTGTAAGGTTTGTCTATCCGGATCGGACCTGTAGCAGCAGCTGGAACCAGTTGCCGATTTACTGCAATCATTACTAAAAAGTACAAATGTCTGCCATCCGTCGTTGTGACGATTGCCGTTACTACCGCTACTGCCGTCGTCAGCCACATGGCCATAGCCAGTTTGCCATTGTATTGTAGCACACATTCCAAACAGCACAGTTAAAGAAACGAAATTCATTGATTGTCATCAGTACGTTGAAATTGTTTTAACATATTTGTTTGCAAACGTCAAGTGTGAGAATTGTCGCAAGAATCATGGTCCTCGATACGGTAAGAAACGGCGATGGCACGACGACAGTGGCGGCCTTGCGCGGGCCTTCAAATACAGCGGCCGGAGGACCGGTTCTAGTGAGACCCACCTCACTTCAGCCACCAGAAAAAGAGCCTGTGAACTTTCAGATCAATCTGATTGGGGCCCCACCAGAGGTGGAACAGCTGATAGAACACATCAAATCTGTCGCCGAGCAGTTTCTGTATCATTGGAAAACGTTCCCGATCAGTAAGTTTTGACACATGTAATGTAATGCTTATTATGGTTAGTGCAATGTCAACCATGTTCTTCTTTGCAATTTTCAGACTTACCAACTCCTCTTTCAAGCAGTCCTGGGGGAGGTTTTGGTAATGGTGGTAATGCAGCTGCACCAGGCGGAGGACAGAGCGTAACCTCCCTATCGGTAGCAGGAAGCGGTGGAGGAAGCAATGCGAACATACACAGTACAGTCGTGAGCAGCGTAAATCGGAAGACTCGTCCAATCAATCTGCGCGATTTATTTATCGCACCTCCGTTCGACGAGCTGGACGCAGTTGCTGCCGATGGCACAGGAGAACCGCGTTTGCTGACCAATGCCCAGTTGCGATCGTTGCGTGAGCGTGGGTTAGTATCATCTACGATTCAAAATAATTAGCTATTATAAATTCTGCCGACGGAATAGTGAGATTGTTCGCTGAAATGTTTCGCCTTTCATCAGTTTTGCGTTTGATTCGGTATTTTTACCCATAACACCCATGCGCCATATCAAATTATTTAATTGGATTGGTTGCTTTATATGATTTTTTTTGCTTTTAAGTTATTCATATTGTTTTGTTGCCGTTCATATGCGAATAATATTACATAATATGCAAAATGCTTTGATGATTGGAACATCACTAACACTTATTTCTAGCTAAATTGTGGTATCTGTTGATCATAGAGAGTAAATATTACGTTTTTCATATTTATTATCAAATTTATTCATACTCCCTGCAAAAGTATCTACTACGATGTTACAGTAGATTTAAAAATGTTTACATTTTTCATTTATTATTACATATAAAATATGTACACATTCATCATATATTTGAATGTTAAACAAACAAGTCACAAATATGTGTCCCCCATTGCGTATTCGTGGAACTAAAAGCACCAACAATGTTTGTAAATATTTTCATTGAAAGCTTGCAAAAGGACAAATTTGGAAAACCGAAGAAATTGAATTGCGAACAATTGGAAACGATACAGTTCACTGGGTAAATGAAGTTGAAATAATGTGTTGTTTTCACTTTCCATTATATCTATAGTATGTTTTCCGTACAAATCCTTCGTGTAATATTTTTCATATTTTGCGTATTACTCTTTGTAACGTGCCTGTAAGAATCGATATTGAATGTATTATGTTGAGTATACTCGGTGTTAGCTACCAACCATCGATTTGACTGATTTTGGCTAACCTTATTATATCGTTTTTCGTTGTGCCGTGTGGATGTTGAGTGCATCGAAGTGTTAGGCTAGCATTAGAGTAATTATGAGGAATGTAAAATATGTGATTAAACGATTTCGGCCCGTGGAACACATGATAGTGAAA
The DNA here is from genome assembly GCF_943734735.2 of Anopheles gambiae. Lineage (NCBI taxonomy): Eukaryota > Metazoa > Arthropoda > Insecta > Diptera > Culicidae > Anopheles > Anopheles gambiae. The sequence continues at coordinate 54,227,600 of NC_064601.1, forward strand.
GAGTGTGTGGTTTTGCTAACGAAGTAATGGAGGCATTACATCTTCATTTTGTTTTAATTCAACATTCTCAGCATTGTGCACCAGTTTTTCGATAGCAAAAATAGCTGCATTTGATGTCTTTCCGTAGTTTCACGCGTTTGTTATTCTCCTTTCTCTTACTGTGCGGTATAGATATGCTATTTTCCTTCTGGTTTGTTGCATAGTATAATATTTCCTATTTTGTGTGTGTTAGATTTGGAATCCTGATGAATTGGAGAAGAATTGGGAATTGTGTTAATTTATTCATCCATTCTTTATACCAGCAATAATATTGTATTTGAACGTTTCCCTGTAGCGATCATAAGTAGATAATAAACAAGTAGTGAAAGTGGTTTGCAGGATTTTAGTAGAGCATAGGACTCTTGGAGCATTTGAAACCCTAGTATTAACGCAGTAAATGTTGATCGATCGTGTGTTGCATGAACTTTCTTTTATGCAGCGTAAATTAAGCATCAGTTTTTAAAGCAAAATATTCATTTTTATTTGCAGAGAGTTTGAGGTACCGAGTTTGAACTTTCCGGGACAAGTACATCGCTGGCGATTGTCACAGTTTCTGCAGAAAGGATCCGAAAGGACAAGGGACTCGCTGCTTAGCGATCTGGCACTATCCGCTCGCTTCATCGTTATCACTGCCAAAGAACGCCTAACCGGTCACTTTTTCTCTGTTGCCCATGCCTTTCGAGCACTGCTGCAGGGATTGATTAAGCTGGTGGACATGATTGTCGGTGAGTAGTGTGATGTGATGTGAAAATGGATATGAGCTTCAATTAATTGTTTTTCCGGGTTTTCCCTCAATCCTTGCAACAGGTGTTCCCTCATTGCTAGCGCATAATTTAGATAACAAAATTAAAGAAGAGCGTTGTCGGTTTTTGGTAGCAGAACTAGTTTGTAGGGTAAATATGCCGTGCTCAGAGAACGAAGCAATTGGGACACATTTTTGATGTATTTTGTATTTATGTATTTGTTTGCTTTGCGTCTCTCGTTCTATCAGAACGAATATGAAGACTGCCTAGATTCGCTATGTAGCTATGTGCGCCACCAACTACGCCGAGCCACCATGGAAAAGTTCGACGTGAACTGCAACCAAGCGCAACCGATTCCTTATCTATACGTGACACCCAAAGGACAGGACATCGATTTGCGTCTCTTCTCTAAGGACACAATGCGTCGGGCTCTTCCGATACTTGTTGGTATTCTGGAGAAGGAAACACGAGGCTGGTTTTTACACTTTCGTGAAAGGTTGATAGCCGAACTGCGCGAACGAAAAATGACCGACGCCGAAATTGAGGAAGAAGTAAACGATGCCGTAATGAAGGAGTACCTGCAGCGCGTCTATACATCTATCCTGTCTAATGTCGAACTAGCCGAACTGGGAGAGAACATACCGCAATTGCTCGTGCAGCAGGCACAATCAGTGGTCATAATGCACAAGTAAGTGAATAATGAGTAATGAATTAGTTTTGAAACTTCCCGATTCCGATTCTGGAATTGAAATCAGAAGTTCCAGAATCTGCAAGAGAATGGATCGTTTACAAGTGTACAATTGGATCGTTGGCAACTGGCGGTACAATTGTAGCTGCATAGGACCTAAATATCTATTTTCATGGAGATGCCTAAACCGATTCTGATTCCGATTCTGATTTTGAAGCTAGTTTCGATTCCAGAGCCGATTTTGATTCCGATTCAAAAATCGATTCCAGAAACTGTTTCCGCATCTACTCTCCGGAGTAAACTTCGATGCTAGCCGGAATTGATGCGGACCTAAACTTCATTTTTTCCATCAGTAATTAGATTGTTATAACAACTCTTGATTCTTTTTCATAGAGCGGTTGACAAAATACAGAAGGAGCTGAAAAAATCGCGTGAAGAAATGGAGAAAACGTTACAAGAGCAGCATCCCGTACTGTCCCGCGTCTATCCGTGGCTGCGCGCTAAGCTGAACGCCGGTGAGCAGGCAAAGCTGTCGAAAATTACCTGGGGAGCGCACGAGGAGGCACTGCGGGCTGCGCAGCGTCTCAATCTGCACCAGACGGTATATTTTCTGAATCGCGACCTAGCGTTCATGAAAGAGGTACGATTTCATTGACGAAACTCAATTCTGCACCGAAGAGGTACAAGATCAAGGCTTAAAAAACGAATTCAAATCTTTAAATACTTTCACAGCGGGAACCCGTCTTGCTGAAGGAATTAAAAAATGCGAAAACACCAACGCGTAACTTTCAGTGGGCTTGCCGTATCTGGTCGCCTAAATCATGGATTATTCGGCGCAGTTTCCAAGGCCATTCGGAAGTAATACCGACGGTCATCTGCCAGCAGGCTACCTCGATCGTTACACCACGCTCAGATCCGAGTCAGCCCGTCTTTTTGGTCGAAAAGGAGCTGATCCGTTCTACGAGTACACGTTGGCCGATGTGGCGCTTGCTGAACCTGTTCCAACGCACCTGGACCTGGACCTGGAACATAATGTTCTTGCTCGGTGTCATCGTGCCCTGGTGCAGTCCACTCGGTTTGCGTGCCCTGTTCTGTAAGAAACCATTCATGGCCGATCTAGAGCTGTCGCAAGTGAATGGCACACTTTTCCCGCGCAAAACCAGTATCACGCAGACGATGTTTTCGCGACTGATGGAACTGTGGCGTCACATCTCCAAGGCTCGGACACATTTCGAGACGGAGCCGGACACAGGATTCATAGGAAAGGGCATGACGCGCCATTTGAACCGGTTGTACAACTACTTCGTGAAAGGATTTCTGGGCACACTGGTCATTTTGGTGTTGTTCCCTCTGCTATGTTTCGTCGTCAGCGCATCCAGTCTGGCACTAGCCGTCACAGCCCCGCTCTGGATGCCATTCATTACGGTCACGTTGCATCTTTACATGATGCTGATCTACGATCTTGACTGTCCGGACGAGAGCCGCCGCAATCGATACTGTATCTTCCTCGAAGCGGTTGGATGGAACATTGGCATTCAGGGTTTGCTTCAACCGTTGGCAGCCGTACTGGTAGCGTCTGTAATTTGTCCGTTAATAGCGGTGTTGGTATTCTTCGTCGGTATTGTACGGTACTGGGTGCGTCTATTTTGGGATGCCGCTACATTCCATTTGTTTATCAAAAAGTGTGGGCGGGTGCCTGCTAGCGATAGCTTTGCCGTCCGCCGGATAGCAGGGCCTGGTTTAGCGCTGGATTACTATTTTTCGATCAAACCAGAACAAGCGCTGGCAGCGTTCGAAGCCAAGATGGAGCTGGATGAGCTACAGGTAAGTTTACAATTGTCCCACCTACGCCGAGCTGCATAATATCGATATCGTTTTTTGTGAACCCCTTTTAGGCATATCAACACTCCATGGAAACTATCATTTGCCAGCCGCAAAAGGACTTTAGCCAATTTGTGGAAGCCTGCTTTGGACCGTTTTCAGCACAGCTTTCCAAAAGTGTTGGTCCATACCGTCAGCTAGAGCGCGAAGGTCAAGACCTGATGACATCGCTCCACGAGAAGCTAGAGAAGAGGCGGCGGGATTTGCAAACGGGCCTAACGACCGCGGTAAAATCACGCATCAAGCTGAACACGATGGAACTAAAAATTGTGATTCAGCAGTCAGCATATATGCTGGAAAAATTCTACCCATCGCACGTGATTGCTCGCCTGTCCATCAGCGAGGAAGAGTTCTGGGATGCGAAGGGTCTGTCGGTGGGCGATTGGGCTGGATTGGCGGGTATGCTGTACGCGGACATATTTAGCCTAGATTTTTTGACCCCACTTTCCGATACCGATACACAGTTCAAGCTAGAACCACACGCACAGTTAGATTTGCATCGGTATAACGAGATGGTACAAAACACCAGCGATATAATGGGCATTAATGGGCCGGATCTGTTGGGTAATGTGTATGCCCCGCGTGGGAACATTCAAGTCCATTCGCCATACTTGGAGGTGTCCGCGTTCAACCCACGATCGCGCGTAATGATCAATTCACGGCGAGCGGAAAAGCGCAAGTAAGTAAAAATAAGTGCACGATTTCGGATGCATGATATAGCTCATAACATTACAATTGACTGGTCCGTCTCGGCTACCGTTTACAGCGATACGACATCATCTGGGCTGACAACGCCACGAGTTCGAGCACGTCGCTCACCAATGCCGTCGCCGAAACAGAAAACTCAAAGCTGGAAACCTTGGAAGCGAAAACAGCAACCGAAGCATGCCGCCGACAAGATGTTGATTCCGCTGCCCATTCCGCACCCCGTGCATATTGCCATATCAATCTACAATCGTGACTCGGACCAACCGATCCCGATCGAGTCGGAACTTTGTTGGGAGATACTGCGATCGATCGAGGAGTGTCAGGGAGACCAAGAAGCGATCGAGCGCTTCCGTGAACTGGGCGATCGGATCGACGGTCACCATCACCATCATCATTCGCATCCGAACCGTTCGGTCGGTTTGAGTGTGGACGGGCTGGCCGCTATCGATAGCAGTATCGATTCTCTCGACTCCCAGAACTCGTCCAACTCGGGGACCAAGGATAGCATGGATATGATAGCGGGTGCGACGGAAACGTTACCATGTACTAACCGCGAGGTGACGATCATGATGCCCTCTCAAGTGCTCGGAGTAGATGACGATGATGACGTTAACGTGGAAGGCAATGGTCGCGGACGCAGTGACGGTGGTGCCGGCGAGATGAATCAACACGGCACCACCAATACAACGGTGGTCATCATGCCATCGGCAAACGGTTCCGGCAGCGTGACGACGGCAACAGTCGCTACCGGTGGTGCCGGTGCCGGCGGAGCTATAACACCGTCATCTGTCACCGCCGCCCCGACACACTTCCACTGGACCCTGCGCAATTGGGGCGGTGGAAATGGGGGGCAGTCGGGAGCGCAAGGCAACCGTCGACGGAATACTAGCTACACGTATAGCAGTGCTACCACCACTAGTGGTGGCGCAGGCCAGTTGAATAGTGGCAGCGCCACCAACTCGGCCAACGATAGTCAGCTGGACCAAATCCGTGTCGATCTAGCCAGTCCGGAAGACATTTCGCTTGATACCGATAGTTCACGGGCGATGTTTACTGCTGCGTATGGTACATCTGTTTGAACGAAAAATTATCTTTCCAGAGGTAAGAGGGGTCGAACGAAGTTTGATTGGTTCAATTAAAACACCTACCACCATTTATTTGTAGAGGTGTGAAGCAGGTTTAAAGTAAGCATCGTGTGCAAAGGTCGGGAAATGATTGGGAGCAATCGCAACCCATCTACCAATTGTTGCACACACTCCATTCATTTTTCTTCTAATTTCAAACGGCATGGGCGGCATGTAAATTTTAAGGAAATTTACGAAAATGCATATTGTATTTCCAATTTTAACCTCCACCAACTAAGCTCTCTAAACGAATACACTAATTTGATAGATGATAGCTGTTTCTGTACAGTCACTCTCAGTGCATCGATGATAGCGATCAAAGCGTTGTAGATTATGCTCTCTTATTATATACGTTTTACGTGTGTCTAGTCGCATTCATGTACGTCTTCTTCTGATTTTGTTATGTTATGATTTGTTTACATAATTGCAAGTGATGCTCTATCCAATCCGTTTGCGTTCCGTAGTTCCGCTTGGGCGATATGCGCAGAACTCGATTGTCCTTACCATAATAGGAGCACATCGTATTGAAACGATGGGCCCATAACCACAATGATAGAAGATTATCTCATGATACAATCTCGCTTACCGAACGAGACGGTAAACTGATCCCATTCTAGGGAACAATGCTACAAACAAACTAATGCTAATACTTGAAAAGCTGCAGTTCGACTGTAGGTGGGTGAAATGGGGTGGGTGGGTATGTGAAATAAGGGTGATACAAAACAAGTGACTAAAATAATTTCGTTGAATGTGGCAAACTTTGAATCTTATCGAGAATTTATCTGATATCGAAGGAGAAAAGCGGAGATAGGAATATAGAGAGTTAGATTATTGAATATATTTTCGCCCTCTTTCCCTCGTTCCTTCTCATTCGCTTTGACTTTTTAATCGTTAATCGTACATATATACCAATCTAAAATACTTACTACCCTGTAGAAAGTCAACTAACACGGTTTAGCGTATTATTGCTATGGAGTATCGCAGAATACATTCATTACGATGTACATTACTAACAACAGTACGATCACATAAGCAAAGAGCAAAGAGAGGTAAAGAGAGAGAGAGAAAAAAAACGGAATCGAAAAGGAAAAGGTAGCATAGTTTTGAAAACACCCATTTTCATGCCAACAAATCAGGAATAAGAGAAAAATCAAGCTATCGCCAAACATATGGTAGTGGCAACATTCACAACATACAGTTGTGTTTAAACAATTAAATAACACAATAACTTGCACGACATTGATACGTTGAGCTCTTTATCTCGCTCTCTATTTTGATCGATTCCAATTGTGCCGGCCTCGATTTTGGCTGGTTTAACAACATTAAGCTATATTTTACACATATTTTACATATTTTACTGGGTAACCGGCAAGCACAATAGAAACAAAAATAGTGTAAGATAAATGTTTAGCGTTCGGAATGAAGTATTCCAACCAAAGGCATCGTAAATTCCTGTGAGTTACATTCGTTTGTCTGTCCATCAAAACTAAGGTTTACAAATAATCTCCTTAATCTAACAGTAATTCGTTTGTTTTTGAAACCTAATTTTTACAAGCGATATTCGTTCAGTGTTTTTAAGGCGTGTACGGCATCCTTTTGATTGCTCGTGACAGGGAAGTTTACTTTTACAGTAAAGTTTTATCGTATCTTTTCATTCTTTATTCCAACCATGTTGTGATATTCAGTTTGAAGTGTTTTTGGATCATTCCATCACGCAAACAGATGAAATCTTCCGCAGACATTTTTGTTTTAAAAGAATCCATCTATCTATTCATATTGTTCCATTTCCCGCTACAAATTAGTATCATTTACAAACGCTGTCAGTCTCGATTACTACTTATATATTTGAAAAAAAGGACATTGGAATGTAATTCGTATACCGCAACCAGAAACCATCTCCGCCGTTACTGATAATTCAGCAAAGTTTTTTTTTTCGCATTTAAGAAACCCCTAAGCACACCAAAGAAGAAGACAAAACAAAAAAACATGACCAAGCATAGTTCGTCTCATTATTTGTTGTACCTTTTTTGTGCAGGTCTCTCTATTCAAGATTTTAAACTAATTTTACCTGTTCGCAACAATGTCGGCAAATACAAAATGTGTAAAACAGTCCGATTCGTTGCTATCGGAAGAACTCTTATAATCTGCTGAATTGTGAATATGAGTTGAGCGATGAGTTACTAAATTATTTAATCCAGTATATTATTTACATTGGGCAAGCTATCGTTTTATTGTTGTGTATTTTTAACTTTGTGTTGTTCTTAATGATTTATAATTTCCCGATAGTGTCATGCTTTTTGTTTGGAACCGCATTGCCGTTCAGTGTATATACAAAATACATGCATACATAGAGGTGCTCGAATTTATACGAGTAAAAGCTACCGATCGTCAACCTATCAGAAAGCTGTAATCTTTTACACCATGTTGAATTAATCTAAAAAAAAACTGGTCAATTCAGACCATAGATCGTTGCGTTGAAAAAGGAACATGCTTAAAAAGTGTATTTAGTTTGCGAGCATGGGTTACACATTGATTATAGCGGACAGAGTTTGGATGAACAGGTGACCACCACCAAGGGATGTGACCAGCTAGAATGGAATAATGCGTAGTGAATGCAAAATTAAAAGAAAGAAGAGAAGAAAATGAAATGTTTTTTATAACATCCGTTTGCTCGTGCTACAACAATCAATGAGCCCCAATTTGAATGAAACAAAGGAACGTTTAAAACAAGAGTAGAAAGCAGTAAGTTGATGAAAATAACAACCCTAAATATAATGAAATTAATTGAAAACAGTGTATGGCTAGTGCAAAACATAACAGAACAGAACAGTACATGTGTAAACATGTGTTTTGAATACGGACGAAAGAAATTCATCAAGAAATCAATCATTGAAAAAATTCAATTACTACCAACCAGCATCTTTGGTGAGTACACGAGTGAAGAGAAAAAATGCATTCTTCGGATTGTTGTAAACATGATAACATATAACAATATCTTCACTTTTCGTCCCTTTTCATAACACCATGCTTCTGCTGTTGGTGCCGTTTGAGGGAGCTTTTACTAACGTAAGAACCATTGCAAACATGGCACAGGTACCGATCCTCCCGATGGCTCGCTGCAACATGTTCGTTCAGATGCGACCGTTGCAAGTAGTTCTTGCCACACTCCCCACACACAAACGCTCGCTCCTGTCGATGCCGCGATCGTTGGTGTTTGTTCAGGTGATCTTTCGTGGTAAAAGATTCGTTGCATTCGTCACACCGGTAGTCCTTTCGCGCGCTGTGCACACTCCGAATGTGCGCGTTCAGGTTCGAGTTGGCCGTAAACGTTTTCTCACAGTACAGACAAGCGAATGCCTTAATGCCTGTGTGTCGTTTCAAGTGATACTTCAGCCCGGATATGGAACTGAACCGACGATCGCAAAGCATGCAATAGACGGGCTCCGATGGCTCCATGTCCGATTGATGTATGCGTTGCTGATGGGTTTCCAGCTCCTGGCTTGATGTCGTGCGGAACTGGCAGTGTGAGCATTGCTGCAATTCCGTCCCATTGACACCTGCACCCTGCTGCTCTGAAGTGTTGGAGTGCTCCAGTTGTTCGTAGTACAGACATCTGTGCTTTTCGAGGTTGTGCTTCCGCTGGAAGGTGCGATCGCACAGATTACAGGTAAACACATAACCGCTTTCCTCCTCGTGCACGGAATAGTCCAAGGATGTGCTTTGGACTAGCGATAGCGCTTCCTCCATTTCGGGAATGTTGCTCTCACGAAATCGAACATTCTCCTTCAGATGTTCGCGCCGATGGATGCGATAGCTTGCATGCCGCGTAAAACTAGCTCCACAATCGTTGCACACCAAACTGGACACGTCGTGCTCTTCCGCCAAATGAATCGTCAGGTTTCGCTGGCTCTGAAACCCTTGCTTACACTGTGGACACAGGTACATGCACACTTCTTCCTGTTTCTCCGATTCATCCATTCCCTTGAGGTAGATATCATAATCGTCGATCAGATACTCTTCTCCATTATCGATATACTTGTTCCAGATCTCATCATTCTCGAACGTTTCGTCGAGAAAATCCTCCAGAACCGTCCGCTGATCGATGCGCGGTTCCAGCGGCTGACAAGTTTTCGGCCTCTCCGGAACGCTCCGGACGAGATGCAAGTTCTGCAAAAAACGATCCTGCTCAACATCTACTACCTTGTCGTCCTCGAGCAATTCCAGCTCTTTGCCAAACAGGGATGCATTTAGCAGTGTGCCATGCAATTCTTTTGCTGCAGTAGTGGTATCATCTTCCGCGGTATGTTGCTCCTGCAAATGGTTCATCAACGCTACATAGCTGTCGTAGCTATGCGTTGCCTCCGCATTCCGGCAATGCCCACAGTAATACGGATTCACCTCTTGCCCGTGGGCTGTGCGAAGGTGTCGATTGAGACATTTCTTGAGCCGTTCCTGCTTGTTGCAAAACCGGCAAACAAACAGCCCATCTCTATGAGTGGTACGCACGTGCTCCAACAGTTGACATTCGTCTGTCCATCCGCTGTTGCAAAAGCTGCACACATGATCCTTGTGAAAGCGCATGTGGTTTTGTAAGTTGGTTTTTGTGAGAAACTGTCGCTCACAGATGTAGCAGCGGTGCAATTCTTGGGACTCGTGATAGATTGCATTGTGCTGAAGCAGGCCACGGTTGGTTTTGAACGATTTCTGACACGCTGAGCAGTAATGAAACTGCTGCTGATGCTGTTTCGTTGGACAGTGTTGCACTTTCGCATGTTTTTCTAAATCCTGCATCGATTCAAATGCCGAATCACAGTCAGTGCAACGTATGGTGGGGATGTTATCCTTTTTGGGCGATGCAGTGATACTATGCTCTTTCATGGTGATGGTTGTTATTAATGTTTCGTAGAAGAGAAAGCAATTTTCGAGCCGCTCCAAGCATGTTGTACATATACCATTCGTTTTTCGTAGTAAGGATTCCTAAGTAAAACAATATACATCATAAATATTTTCATATATAAGAGAGAGCGAGAGAGATAGTATTACTTACTTGGGGTAACTGGAAAATTCCAATCATTTCACGTATTTTCACTTCCCTTTCCAAAAGAAGCACCTCGGATTCGAACTCTATCAACCGATCTGCAGTCTCGTTGCAGCAATTGCACCGAATTGTACGATGCCGCTGCTGCATGATAACGTTCCAACCGACGATAGATCATAAACAGGTATACAAATAATAGTACTTTAGTAATATGAATGGGCGATTGTTTTGCGTTCGAAAAGACGCACCAAACTGAGACGCTAGGAAACAATACGCAGTAACTGAACTGAAAAACAACACTCTTGGACTCAGTTTGACAGCCGGGTTTATTTTTATGGTGAGGCCTCACGCACACACCGACACAGCAGTTTGACAGGTGTCGTGCTTGTCGCAAGTTGTGGGTTCACGGAGCATGTAGACGGATGTTGCACTTTTCCATTAGTTAATATTTTCATTCTGTGTTGAAGTAATCCAACGATAGGCTAATCCCGTTTTACAGCTTGCCAGGCGAACTACAGTGCATGGTAAGATGATATCAAACCATCGTGTCAATGCTGTTTTCATTCCCTGTCTGCTTCTTTTCAGCGTATTCAACAGTGAACACACTCTGCGCTGCCCAACCCAATACCACATCATATTATTAGCTTAATTCATAATTTCTACGCGTCACACTGGTGGTGAAATGTTTCTCGTTGCGTTAACCGGCGGTATCGCCTCTGGAAAGAGCACCGTGACAAAGATCTTCCGCGACAACGGAGTTCCGGTAATCGATGCCGATGCCATCGCCCGCCAAGGTAGGTGTAGCACGTTTACGAAACGATATATAATCGGGGGCCGTTGACACCATCGCGCTTGCCCTGGGATCGTGCACGACCGCTGCGTGTGTCGGGTGGGGTGGTTGACGAGCGTTTGTCGTTTAGCATAGCAGTTGCATAAGCAAATAATCATTCCATGGCACAGTTGTACGCCCATCCGCGATCGGAATTCCGTCCTATTTAAATACATACATACTGACACATATTACCCGTTGCTATGTTTTAGTGGTTGAACCGGGCCGACCAGCATGGCATAAAATCAAGGCCGCCTTTGGTGAGGAAGTCTTCCATGCCGAGAGCGGAGAGCTGAACCGAGAAGCGCTCGGGCGCATCATATTCGATGATGTAGAGAAGCGTCGAGTGCTGAATGAAATCACACATCCCGAAATTCACCGCACCATCTACCGGGAGGTGATCAAGTGTTTCTTTATGGGGCACAATTTTGTGGTGCTCGATCTACCGCTGCTGTTCGAAATACGAGTCATGTTGAACTACATCCATAAAATCATTACCGTCACATGGTGAGCGCACTTGGTGGAACTTGTTTCCTTCTAAGCACTATTAAGAATAACGTTCTGTTTCTGTGTGGTTTACAGCGAGGAAGATATTCAAGTCACCCGTTTGATGGATCGGAGTCAATACACCGAGGCAGAGGCGAAAAAGCGCATCAAAGCACAGATGCCACTGGAGCTAAAATGCGAACAATCACATTTTGTGATTGAAAATTCAGGTCAGAACAACGCATACCGAAACAGTGTGCCACAGTGGGAGAGCTTCAGTGTTGTGTTTTCGGCTTCTTTTCTTTCACAGGTACACTAAGAGACACTGAAGAGCAAACGCTAAAAATCCTCGCCATCCTGCAGGATAGTAATCAGCATTGGAAAATGCGAGGCGTCATCTTTGCTACGGCGGCGTTGCTCGTTTCCAGCATCGCGTGGCTTTTAAACTACAAGTACAAGTGGTTCAACTCGAACTGATTGAGCCGCGTGCGAGCTACGCTGTGATTCGCCTACGATTGCTTTTATTTCGTACCCAAAATCGCTCGCTGCTCCTCTCCTTCCCTGGTGGCAATATTCGTTTTGCATTAAGTGCGTGTTTCCTATTCCCTCGTTTTCCCGAATTTTGTTATTGTTTTGTCGTCGCATCTATTGATGTAGATTTTAGGACGAAGCTACATCACCGTGCAATACGTGTCCTTGCGTGTAAATAAGTAGCACTTCAAGATGTACAGAAAAGTCAATAGTGTAGGTAATCGCGCGTTATTATTTTTTTTTTTTTGCTTCAGTAAACAAAGACAGAGGGCATTTAATAATCGGATAGTAATGTGCTGAAGATGCAATCTAATGTGTTCGTGTGCACGGGTACTTGGTGTGGTGTCTGCGTGTGCAATGCAAGCTAAATGAGCTATACGCTTTTCCTTTTTACATCGTCCTGACGGAGAGAATAGAAATATAGAGAAGCGAAAAAAAACGTAAATAAATAAGGGTTGTTTTTTTACTGCACAGTTGAAATAAATTACTGAAAGAACAATATGATCTTCGGTTGAATTAATAAACGAAACTCGCTGCAAAATGCTAACTAACAACATGAAAAGGAAAGCTTTTATCGAAATATTATTCTATCTGTGATTAACGATCGGCGGTTTTGTCCAATTTGAAATAATTCTTGGTTTTTTTTTTCCAATTTGGAATAGATTACTGAAAGAACAATATGATTGTCGGTTAAATTAATAAACGAAACTCGCTGCAAAATGCTAACTAACAACATGAAAAGGAAAGCTTTTATCGAAATATTATTCTATCTGTGATTAACGATCGGCGGTTTTGTCCAATTTGAAATAATTCTTGGATATTTTTCCAATTTGGAATAGATTACTGAAAGAACAATATGATTTTCGGTTGAATTAATAAACGAAAATCGCTGCAAAATGCTAACTAACAACATGAAAAGGAAAGCTTTTATCGAAATATTATTCTATCTGTGATTGTCGGTCGGCGGTTATGTCCAATTTCGTGCTGACGCGAGCGCACTGTGCTTTCACTCTGTATAGCTCTCTTGCTTTCTTTTTCTGTTTCTTTACCCGCGTAGAACAACAATCGATCCCGGAGAAACGTGATGGTGCTCGCGAAAGGGGGTGAAATTTCTAGAAAAAGAGAAGATTCCCCGTTCCGCGTGCACTCGTGCACTACCTACTACCACGCGGGAACACACCGTACTGGCTGCAAAAGTCTAGCCGATAAAGCGACCTGAAACCGGTCTGCGGGATTTCCATGTCCCGTCTCTTGCTTCCTCCACGGCCATTCTCGTACGCATCCATTTCTCTTCATCATTTAATCATAATAATATCATCTGTTTAGTGTTTATTTACTTCGCGATCACTTTACCACTACACTTACGCTGCGATCTCTGACTTTGCGCATACAAACGATCGCACCGCGACTGCTTCGATGCGTGCGACGTTTTTTTTTGTTTCCGTACTCGGCGTAAAATTGAGTTCGTGTGTATGTGTGTGTACAGAGGAACGACGGAACAGTTATTATGTAGTGGTGGTGTGGCTTGAACTTATAAATACAAGTGCACCGGTGTGATCAGTTATTTGTTTCGTGGAAAACGTACTACAGCGCGGATCGCGAGCGCTAAGCGGAAAGCCCTTCCGGAGCCTGTTCAGGCAGAGTCAGGTCGTCGAAATTGTCTGTGCTGTGCTGTGTGCGCGAAATTGTGTTCTAATTGGTCGGTGGAAAGTGATCTGTGTAACGTAGGGTGATCTGTGCAACGTACAGAAACCGAGAACGATGGAACGTGCCCGTGTCCGTGCGATCGGGGTTCCCTTCGCCCTGTTGCTGTTGCTTGGTCTGGCTGCTCGTTCGGTGACCTCTTTCGAGTAATGCATTTTTTGTTGTTGTTGCTCCATTTAACCATCCCATGTCCCGTTATTCCCCGGCCATCCTTATCCGATCCTTAATAACGCTTCCACCTTCGATCGATTGTCCTGTCCCGGTGCGGGTTGACCTTCGTTGAGTAATTGAGCTTCCAGCTTCGCAAGTAGCCGATCGTTAATTATTGAACAATTATTCCAGATCGTGATCAAGCCGTATGCTTGACAACGCGTACAACTATCTTGCTTCAAATTTAATTATTTCTAATTCCACACCGTTTAGTTGGAGTAAACGATCAGTAGGGAAGCGCAATAGAGTAGTAGTAGTAGTAGTAGTAGTAGCAGTAGTGTTGGTACCGTGTAGCAACGATGCCCTTTGGCTCTTGCTGACCGGAAGATGGCACGAGATTCTAGAAGTTTCTCATTCCCATTTCGCCATCTTTCCACTCCAACGTCCTCAGAGACGGATCATGTTTGGGGTGGTAATTGGTGGTGTTTTGCGTGTTTTCACTACTCAATTGGCACTTGCTTACCGTTGACTACGGACACCCAATCGTCCATCGTCCTCGTCCACATGTGATGTAGGGTTGATTATTTAATAATGGATGCTGCTGTGGAAGGCCAGTTTAGAATATAGCCTCTTCCGTTTGAACGAACGAGATAGGGACACACAGGAATAGGGACGGCGGACTAGCGATCGTTCGTAGGATAGAAAGGAGAAAGGAGATAAGCGACGCTGAATTAGCAATGAGCAGACTCGTTAGCGGGAGAAAAAAAACCCTTTCCATTTTTTGCGACGGGATTCAACGGGATCGTTCAGAACCAAATCGTACTTTCTCCAGCCCAGCTCCAGTCGGCAAAAGAAAGCAGATTGAGCTCCATGCGTGATACCATAGTCTCGTGCATGAATAGTCTGGAGAAATGGAAAATATTGAATTGATGTCCTTCCTTGACCCGTTGATCCTCTAAACCCATTAACAGCTAACACCGTCACTGCCTTACAATACTTTCCATTTTTTATGTGACTAATCCCGACCGCAGTGCAATCCGTTAACCGGGTGTACTGCTTGCTAATTGTTTAATTTTGAAAATTTTGGTTTCGGTTTTTGTTTTCGTTTCATCTAACCACCAACCACCAAATGTTCGTCGCCACCACACCACCACCTTCAACAACCACAACAACATTAACAACTACACGAACGTTATCTATTGTTACTACTCAACCGGGGGCGATCGGTGTTGATTGCGTGGTTTTCACCCGGGCTCTACAACAAAATCATCAATAACTCTGTGGCCGCGGGACTCGGAAATTAATGGTGACCATGTGTTATCCCATGCGCGCACAAACAAATAAACTTTCACACAAACACACACACACACACACATGATCACACAATGGTATATCGGATGTGGTATTATTGGTTTTATATACCGTGTTATATACACAACCTCTAAAGTGGTTTGGATGACGAAGTCATCCGGCTAGCCGGACTTGGCGAAGATTTGGCCGAGTGGCCGGCAGAATTGCACGAACCGATTGCCACGGCCGATGTCAATCCATTCCTCTGGATGCTACGCCATATAGATGAGCCTGACCGTGTCAATGACCATCACTATTCCAGGGTACCGGAAGCGCTGGTCGGTGGTGCGTTTGGTGGATCGGAACGGGAAACCGCTACGATCGGTGGCCAGGATCGCGAATCATTGGGTAAGTATCTGTTTGCATTTCCTAAGGCTAGGGCCCTCTTTTGCGGTCATTTACACCCAATTTGTTCCACATCGTTGCGCAGAGTTGGAGAAGAATCGGATTCGCAAAGCCCACACACACAGATGGTTCTAACTAGAACACTGAGTCGAATCGAGTGATTTGTTTCTTCTAGTAGTATATTTCTTGATCTCATCAGCTTCAGTTCTCATGTGAGCAAAAGCATATGCTTTAGCAGTGTTGATGCATAAACGCTCATCGAATGGCGTAAGACGCAATAAATAAGATTGAATAGCACGACGCTTCAATGATCGATGGAGGTTAATGGTAGAGTACATAAATATACCTTTAATGCGGTACATATGCTGCCACTCGGTGTAAATACATTTTGGTTGAGCGTTTTCCTTTTGCCTTCAAACCTGGTTCATGAATTGGAAATTGATCTGTTGCGCATATACGTATATTCATCCATCCAAACCACACACTTGGCACACCATTACTGACCAAGAATTCGTCTCGCACTCCAGAATCGGACGCAGAAACGTTTGCCGACGAGCTGGGCCAGAATCCGGATGACAGACAACCATCGTCAGTACATCGACCGGGACTAACACCGCCGTACCGTCCACCGGCAGCGCAACATCCCGATGTGGAGACGGTGGATGATGGCCGCCAACCGCCACCGTTCGATACCAGCTCGCTGTTCCAGCATCATTTCAACTCGTTCTTCAATACGCCACTGGAGACGGGCTTCTTTGGAACGGCCGGTCTTCCCGGATTCGGTTTCTTTGACACCAACGCCAACCGTCCGTGGTGGAAGGGGTAAGTTCGTATCTAGTACAGACTGGGAAGTAGCGATGAGCAATGGATAAATTGGTAGCAAATTGTCGCACGGTGCACAAACCCCTCCAATCCGTGATGCACTAATAATTTGCATTCAACGCCTAATGCTACAGTCTCCGTGCACACACACACACACCCAGTCGCACTACGCTTTATAGATAGTAATGTGTGCGCCTTGGATAGTGGATAGTGCATAAAAACTGTGCCAACATGTGGTGCAACAGCGCACACTGCACACCGTCGCGCACCAACAACACGCATGGACAACAGGCGGCCGGATGACATGAAAAAGAACCAAACGCAAACACATGTTTTTGGTGTGTAAAGATCAACATCATCAGCATTGATGAAAGGCGGCGTTTAATCGTTGCATGTGGCATTTTTACACCACGATCCTGGGGTGTGCAATGGCTTGGTGTGCCGTACCGTGGAAAGAACGCCGCGTAAAGATCGGTTCCGATAGGGAATGAACTGTGTACATAGTTTGTGAACATGTTTGTGAAGCAAAATCAATATGAACATGGGAAAGCAGGACTGTTTGATCACTGTTCTCGTTTGGGACTGTTCTCATTGTCGTTAAGCACCTATTTGCATAAAAAAGAAAGGAGCAAAAAAAAAACGATTTACTTACTTTCCTCTGGTGTCTCGAAAGCTCTTTTTTGTTTACTACAGATGCAGTAAAATAGTAGAAAAGGAACACTGTATAAACAGGATAAGAGGTAAACCAAGCATCCGTGCAAAATGATAATGATGTGGAATATTGAAAAACCCATTTTTGGGAGAGCAACACCTACAGCAGCAAGCCGATCTTGAACCATTACCGTGTCTAGACTGACCTACATTATTTTGCAGGTATCGCATCCGGTCCCGCAATCCAGTAGAAAGTTCCAACGAGCTCATAAGCGATTTTCGGGTTTAGGTAGGGCGGTTGCTAGGGTAACAATTTAACCCAACCGATACGCTGGGAAGAGTTTGTCGCCCTTGCGACGGAACAATGCCACTCGGATGGGTTGTAAAGGTAGATTTTGCTAATTTTGAAGTGTGTTTTTGAGAGAGGAAGAGAAATGGGTACATTCCTTTCAAGTGCTTTCCAAGGTGAGCCCAAGATTTCAGGTTTGTGTTAAATCCATTTACGTACCCCAGACGGTGGATACCATTGTGTCGCTCGACAAACTTCCGGACGGTAAGATTTTGTGTTTTTTTTGGTACGCATCGTGAGAAGGTTATTTGTTGGGCAAAGCAAAGTCCGTATCCGTGGGATAAATTAGAACGATCTGTTTCTTTTATTTTTGATAGCAAGACAGGTACAATGTAGGGGAGCGTGTGGGTGTTTTGTGCACGTTGAGACAAGTGCGCAAAAAAACCGTAGCATGTAACACACATTGTTACGGTGTGTGTGGGAGCTGTCGATGCACAAGCACAGGAGAATGGTTTCATGAGACCATAATTAGGCATTACATGCTGTCGGATCTCCAGCTTTCACAAACAAAATGGCTGTATGCAACGCATTGCGCTTTATGATTGCACAGGCTGATAGACACGCATCGCAGAGGGGGCTGGCTAGTATATCCAATCAGAAGGTGTTGTAAAGTGAGCTTTTATGGGGTGTAATTTAATTTACGACATTTATTTTGTACGTGTATTTTTTTTCCAACTTGACTACGTTTCCAACCCTGTTTGGGGGTTTCCCGCTTGATTTATAAGCAGTTTGTTTTCCGGTTAAGGAAAAATAGGAATATCGGAATTCCTGAAAATAAGGAATTTCTCAATATTACAGATCAAATGTCAAATTAGTACAATTTGCTTGAAAAATTGTCCAATGCAGTGTAAATTGCATTTTTGCTAATAAATTTAATCCACTTAAAAGCCAAAAATATCAGAATGTTCTGCACGAATCGTATCGAATAAATTAAGTCAAAATACCGAGTAATCAAATGTATTTTGGCTGTAATCCGCCAAATTCGACTTACGTTGATATTCTAGTTACGCGGATTCCCCGGGAACGCACAAACCGCGTAACTCGGGAACAGACTGTATATAGACTGGGATTGACAACGTAGGCCGTTACGCCAAATAGAAAAAGAAGTTCCTGTTGGTTAATGTAGTTAACATATATCCCAGAACTACGGTTTAACACGTCGTCGCCGCTGGACACGGTCTTGTGTCGGTTGGTAGCTTATGATGTTCGATATGCATTATGGATGTTTTAAAAGGTTAACAAGATGCAACAACGAGAAATCACCGCACTGTGGCAGATCATTCATTACTGGATCATTGCACCGGTCAGCGTTTCTCGTTGCATGCTCACCCCCAAAACACGTTGATCGTGCTCAGCAGCAGTTTAAATAATCATTGCTCTCACTCTCACAGAGATATGCTGATGCTGTTGGTAATGTAAAGGCAAAAAATGCAGTGCCAATGTCTTTGCTGTGCACAAAGTTCTGATCGAGGTCGCGGGTAGTTTGCTCATCTCCGAACAACGGGGCCAAAGTGGACCCCTCCCGGCTCGCAAGTCCTACTAGCTGATGGCTTATCGTTTCGCACTGGGGTTGTTACCACTGACCCGGGTCTGAATGGAGACGATTTAACTGATTCCGCGCCGCTGTGCAGCAGGAGACATATGCTCACGACCCCAGCGCGTGTTGTTGCGCTCTCGGAAGAGCGCTCTCCATAATCGTATTCGCGACGCAAATGCAAACTGACGATGATTTACGGCGAGAATTGGCTTGAATTTCATTAGTTTTAATGCAATGTCCGTGAATTATTCACACGACCAGAAGGAGGGAGTAAGCCACGCCGTCAAAGGAAGACGTACGCGGCTCGAACGATGCTGGACAACCGGTGTAGTGTCGACTGTGTAAGTGTTTTTTTTTCTCGCAGAAGCTGCTTTATCCATTGTTTTTATTCTCAAAGTTTGGACTGTTGAGAGTGGAAAGGATCACGAAGATAGACAGCAATGGACCAGAAAGGCCTGATTTTGTGAAGCAAAGCAAATGAATGGGCCATTTGCCGCACAACTAGCTCGTCTGGGAATGCAATCAAAAGCTGCACACTGGAGTATTTTATCAGCGCAGAAGAAAACCAACTGGCAGCTTGACTACCCCGCAAGACGCGTGAGCATCATCCTTGAATTGTATCCAAATTCAGCAGAAAAGGATGGGGTGTTGTAAAATCTAAGGTTCCATGTCGATTTGAATTAGCTCATCTGACGACTTCAAGAGGAACTTGCTTGCCCGAGTCGTTTAGATGTGTACCGCAAAACGGGCATTGAATTTCCAACCACAAAGCACACCGCCGACAAGCGAACGTATTATCGTTTGGTTGGCAATGAAAATGGACAGATATTTTCCCACGATAGCTAACTGTGCTGGGTTTTTGTTTCTTCGTAGGCCTTGTTACGTCATTTTACAGATGACTAGAAATTTACTATTGGCATTGCTAATTTGATTCCCTTGAACTAATCTTGCAAAGGGGAGCATTTTCTGTTCTATTCCGTTTAGAACACTTCGAGCGAAACAGGTTGACGTTCGAAAGATAAATATGTACGTCCGATGGATGTGAACTTTTTTACTCGGAGTAAACGAACATCAGTTTTCTTTCTGAATTCATTTGTTTTTGCTTGCGTGAGGATAAACGTAACAAAACTTAGCGCGCAAAGGCACGGTGACGAACTGAAAAGGTTACTTAAAAGCGCTGGATCATGCATTAATCAGCAACTTATTTTGTCGGACGTGTGACATTACCAACTCACTTTCTACCAACAACAGCTGACCGTTGATGTATATTTTTCATTTTCTTCGAAAACAAGACATTAAGCACATAATGATACCTTGCCAAACGCAATTCACCTAAAGTTAGTGTTTTGTGCATACTTGCTAAAACGGAATTTGTAATTTTAAGAAGAGTTTACTTTTCTTTAAATGTTTAAAATTTTCTACTTACCTTTAAGATCAGTTTGCAGGTATGGTAAGTGTTACAGTTCATACGGAGAGCAAATGAAAGCCAACTTGCTCGTTTGGTGGTTAACTATGAACTGATTTATTACAAAAGAAAGCATAGGCTACTATGCCTAGGAAGCGAAATTATGCTGAGGCAAAATCCACTGTTTAGTAGTCATAGCCTACTGCAGTAAGGTTTCATGAAAACGACGAATGTACGGCCATTGCTTTTTCTTCTCAATTAAGCCTTAAATTTCAAGCAAGAATTAAAAGCGACCCAGCATCGTTCGCTAATCCACTAAAATGCACTTTTTCACAGGGAAAATGTTTGCGTTGAGCGGGAAGAAAAGGAAGAAGACATAACATCGTCCGACAACGACGAGGTATCGGTCAACGGAGGCACAGCCAGCGGAGGCAGCAGTTTCGGTTTCCATGGTTTCAGCACGTTCAACTTGAACGTTCAATCGTGTGCCGAAAAGCAGCACAAATATGTGTGCACCTCGATGTAAGCAAGGATTTGCCTTTTTGGACGGACAAACCGTAACCACTGGTCGGATGGTTTTTTTCGCTCTCCTTTTTCTCCACAGCAAAAACGTCAACGGTCGAAAGCGCACGGAGAAGCTTACACGCCAATGCTGTCACGGATACGGTCGACCACGCAATGGACCACCGAACGCGCATTGCCAAAAGCTGGACCTATACTCGATGGAAGAAACGGTCGAGAGGCTCGGCGCGAAGGAGTTCGTTTCCACGCTTAAGAAGAGCGGTTTGGATGCTACATTGGAGAATGATGTGACACTGTTTGTTGTACCGGACAGTGCCTACACTACCTTTGCCGAGCAAATGTGGGAAAACGTAAGTATGCCATGGCTGTACAAGCGGAACTGTTGCACAACTCTATAGCGAAATTGTTCCTCCTCTCTGTTCCCCCGTTGTCACAGAATCTGGTTGCGTTTGACCCGATGGCACGAGCAAAGCGCGCGATTGACTTCGCTAGCATGACGGCACGGGACATGATCCTGGCGCACACGGTCAACGGAACGTATTTCATCGAGGATATTAGCAACGAGCAGCTGCTCAAAACAGATCTGCCCGGAGCGAACATTCGCATCAACATTTATCCCCGGGGACCAATGGCGGCGACGGTTCGGGATCAGTCGCACGCTGAGCATCCTTACCGCTACACTGCCAACTGTGCGCCACTGCTCAAGCTGAACCGTGTGGCCGATCGGGGCATTGTGCACGTCGTAGATCGTGTGCTGGTACCGGCTCGCAACACGCTGATGGACATCATTGAGGTACGGGACGATATGACGCTCATGCGCACCTTCCTAGAGATGACCGGGCTGGACAAGATGCTGCGCGAGCAGGGCGATGACAAGCACTACACCATTTTCGCGCCCAACGATGATGCGTTCCTCAAGCTGGACAAAGACATCCGTCGCAAACTGAAGGCAGGCAATGGCTGCGCCATGAGTAAGTGCTCAAGATTTCCTGTTTTGTATATTTCTGCAAACGTATATTTTACCATCGCTTGGTGGTTTTCTTACTTTTGCTTCTATGGAAATGGTGTGTTTCTTTCTTCTTTTTTTTCTGTGGACGAGCAAAAACGAATCGATTGTTTACGGCTCGATGACTAATTGCAATCGCCGATTGCGCCGGTTCTTACGGTGGCCGGGGTACATTTTATGTTACTTCGCGTCATTCACAATTACGGTGCTCATTGTGTGCTGGCGCGAACGTGACGAGAATGAAGGGGATGCAAATGTTGGAACGTTCTGCCATTATGAAAGACTCCACAAGTTCAAATGAATAACAGAAACAGCCCCCGCATGTTAGAATCTGTTACAAATGGGCAATTGTTACCCCTTGCATAAATAATTTTACCGGATCTGTGGATATGTAGGTACGATTGTCTCGGCAATTCGTAACATTCGTTGCGCTGTTTATTCCAGAAAGATTAGTTAGAGCCAGATAAAAAGTTGAATCAATGTTATGTCAAATTATTAAATTTACTTTTTTTTATTGCTATCTTCATTGAGGAACGTTTGTGCAACATATGTAGCATAAATTCAACGGTAAATATTTAGTTCAACTACTGAACATTTATTGTTGATTTGCCATTGATTCGTTCTGAACACACAGTCGTAAAATGTATAGAACGATCATTAAATCACCCCCCCCCCTCCCCTCCTCTATTTCTTCTTTTTAACTACATGCGAATGATCGTTTATCCTGGTTATGGTTAAACCAACCAGCTACTGATAACCAAGTCAATAATTGATGACTATAGGCTTAAGCCAAAATTTACGAAAGAGTTATGTTGAATATGAAGAGGATCATGCTTTGCACCAACCGTTCATTTTATTTCTGGGGTCATGTTTTTATACTGTCTAACCCAAAAACAGTATTCGATATGCTAATACCAAAGCAAACCCGCGTGTTCTGATCATTATGCACTGTTTGGAAAAAAGCAAGCAAACATTACCACCAGTATCGCTTTCTCAAGGTCTTTGCATCACACATGTACTATTTTGCATTCAAATTACAATCGATCGTTTCGCACTAAGACCAGGAATGCATTTGCCAAAAGTTTGATGATTTCAATTGATGCCGCGTTAATCGTATCGAAATCCCGATTCAGTATCCTAATGCGTTTAGTGATTCGGTTAATTGAATTTTACCCATCATGTGTTTAAGCAACTCCATATTTGTTTCCAATCGACAGACATCCTCAAGAACCACATTCTGGATATAACGTTCTGCTCGCTTGCTGCTGTTAACGGCGTCAAGACGTCGACGTACAACATGCTCAACGAAAAGCTCGAGTTTGAATATGCCATGGTGGGCAAGACGCGTGTCCCATCGTCCGTGGAGGGTGAGCTGAGCGAGGTCGAAGACGAGGGCAAGAAGACGCAGCGCATCCGCATTAACGGTTTCGCAACGATTGAGGAGAGCGACGTGGTTGCTAGCAATGGTGTTCTGCACGTGATTGACAGCGTTCTGCCGACGGACAGTGGCATGCCGATTTCAAACACACTGGGCAATCACAATCTAACCGTATTCAAGCAGCTGATCTCCGATGCCGGACTCGAGGAGGAGTTTGACGGCATGTCCAACCGTACGTTCTTCATTCCAACCGACCAGGCATTCGAACAGACGGAAACGGGACGGTACTGGATCCGTCAATTGAAGGAGCACCCGGAAAGCCTGCGTGGTAACGCTGCACTCAAGGAGTTCCTCGAGTATCACGTGGCAGAACCGTTGATTAAGACCTGTGGCCTGGAGGAGACAACCATACCGACAAAGGCCGGACAAAATGTTCGCGTTAACCTATACACTACGGTAGGTGCCGGAACGAGAAGCTAGGGCATTGGAGAACAGGGTTTTCATTGAATTTTCTCTTTCTCTTTCTGTAGAATCCCGTATTCACGACGGTTATGAATCGTGCCACTGTCAACTGTGCCCGTTTGGTACGTTTCGACGAAGAAACGTGCGGATCTGTGGTGCACGAAATCGACAAGGTGTTGGATGTGCCTAAGACGGTAAGCGAAAGCGAGTGCAGTCGTCAAAAGACATCCGCGGAATGACGGACACGGCGTTACTAATGACACATTTAATGGGACTTTTTTTAGAACTTGATGGAAGCCCTAAGCGCCAATCCGGATTACAGCATGTTCCAGCGTATGGTTAGTCTTACCAATCTGACCGAGCTGCTTACGTCTCCCGATTCTGGACTGACGCTGCTGGTTCCGAAGAATGACGTGTTCCTCGAGGTGGACTCGTGGTATCAGGAAACACTCCAGAACCAGGACGAGCTGGAACGCATCATTCGAGCGCACGTGCTGCCGAACGTGATCTGCTGCACTGGCATCGTACCGTCGGAGTGGCCATTTGTACGCACGACCGAAACGATCAGCGGCCATCAGCTGAAGCTTAACCGTAACCGCCGACCCCAGGTACAGAATGCCGGCATTACCAAGTGCGATGTTGTAGCCCGCAATGGTATCATTCATGAGATTAACGATGTGATCAATGTGCAGCCGAAGCGCACCAGCAGTACCGGTGCTGGTTCTGGCAATCCGTTCGAAAGCTTCGGTAGCATCACACGCCCACTCACTTTCTGGTTTAAGTGAGAAACGACCTGCTATCTCATGCTTTATATCCCACTTTCTTATTCTCTATGTTTGTGGGATTGGCCTCACCCCAGGGATTCGGTTTTTAAAAGGCATCAGATGCTTTACTTTTAGCACATCCGGGTGGAATCGTGCTCATCCTGAGCAATGCAATATCGATTGGTTCGTTAATTATTTGAACGAGTATAGGAGAGCCACGGTGGTGCCGAATTCTGAGAGGCATAGTTTTACAATACTTCTAACATTACTGTATTTATACAACGAGAAATAAACAACTCATGGTGTTTAACTGTACAAATATTTTGTGCATATTATTGTGCTGTCCGATTTGTAGGTAAATCTATCTAATTTTAGTGGTAAATAAAGAATAGCAAAGAAATAATGATGACATAATTATTTCCTTGCCCCAATAACATCGAGCAATACAATCACAAGCGGATGAAATCACATTGTATAAACGAACGGTATGATTTATTCATTTCATTACCTAACTAGAATCTAATGTATGGTAAACTTGAAAGTCTGTGTAGAATACAAAAAGTTGCAGTATCTTATCATCAGTTCTGTTGTCACGAGATTACCAGATCCCAAGTGCTGCGTGGGGAACTAACGCATAGGTCCAGCCCCACAGGTGATCCCTTGCGTATGTCTTTCACAGTTAAACAGCTGCCCGAAGCAATGTTGTAGATTGGTGTGCCAGACTAAATCGAAAGAATAAATATAACAATAAAAATAATAAATAGTCATCACTACGTATCGAATGAATCGTACTATCTGCGATAAAGGCTTAGCGACTTACGGTTTTACGATGTTTCCACGCCTGATCGCCACCCATTTCGTGGCACTTGTTCAGCTTGGGCCGTCCCTTCGTTGCACTGGACGGTGCATCCAAGCACAATAGCTGCCCCAATACGAGTTCGGACTTTTCCGTCTCGTACCACGTTTGATGTTTCACGCGCAAACACGGCTGCAGCACCAAACCCGAGCCCTTCTTCCAGAGGCTCTTCTCGCTGTCCAGCTCGGTCGAGAGGCATAGCGAGCTGTTCGATAGGCGTATCTGAAAACTAGCGACGTAGTTTCGCTTTCGCGAATGCCATGGTTCAAACTTGGGCTGGGTGGCGTCTCTGGCATCGGAGGACGTTTTCTCGCCCGGCACACGCAATTGCGGGTAGATGTTGTCCAGATACCATCGAAACGGTTTGCAACCAAGACGTTCGCGTAAACGCTGTCGTTCGCTAACGTTTCCATACGGTACGTGGTGTGCCTGTGGTTGCTGCTCGTAGAAGTATCGTATGTAGTCATCCATCCAAACATGCGCTAGGCGCAGTGAATTTCGGATCATCGTATCCTGCCCGTCGGGAGAACCGTAAGGACGTCGTTTGCGGAACACGTGACCGATGCGGGAGCAAGGCAGTAGCTCAATCGACCCACCACACTGCCAGGCGCGGAAGGAGATCTCCAGATTTTCGCCACCCCAAACATCCATGCCCATATCGTACTCGCCCAGCTCCTTGAAATACGCTCGATCGATAGCAAACAGGCCACCGGCCATTGTCGGTGAGTTGAACGGGCCGACAAAGTCCGTGTCCCGTTCGAGGCTACCCTTCGGCAGGTTGTCCCACTTGAAGTGTAAACCCCAGTTGAACCCGCCCCGTACTAACGGACTGGCAGTGTACACGAATGTGTCCGAGTTGATGATGTCGATTACCGGCATCGCCAAGATGGTACGGTCATGCTTGATGCGCGCCAGCAACGGCTCGATCCAGTCCACATTCACCTCGATATGGCTGTCGAGAAATATTAGCACCTGGCCGGTTGCATTGCGTGCACCGTATACCCGAGACCGCATCAGTCCTTCTCGATCGGTGTTCCGCAAGAGGCGCACCTTGTTCGTACCAAGTTGTGCTAGTTCTTTCTCTAACTGCCCACCGACTGTTAGGTCCTCGAAGTCGCTACAATCGTCCACGAGGATGAGCTCCTTCAGCAGATAGGCTGGAGTCCGTTTGAGCACGGTGTGAATGGAACGTACCAGCGTCTCGAGATGTTCGTTGTAGAAGCACATGACAACCGATGCGACTGGAAGCACCTTATCGTACACCTGTGCTTGACAGAGCTTGTGCCGTGTGTCCGGGATCGGTCGGAACGGTCCCAACTTGTTGCTGACCAGCACGTTGAACGCATGCTTCCTGTACCCAATGTCACGGATAAACTGCTCCTCCGAGTTTTGCACCATTCCGAACTCGTCGGTTCCATTCGGTTGTATCAGCATCGGTTGTAGTTCGTCGATCAACCGATGGCTTATGCGTCGCTTTTCTTTTTCGTGCATGAATCGGGCGTACTTTTCTTTAAACAGACTTTTACCTTTTTCCGCCCACTTTGAGGCTTTCTTATGTAGCCTTTCGTCCGATGCACCAATCAGACTGTTTTGATTCCTCAATATGAGCTGCCGAGTGTCTTCTGCCGCGGTAGCGGATGTGGGGGCTTTTGCCAATCGCTGCTCACTGCTGCCCGCGCCGTTCGTCGGCGTGTTGCTGAGATTCCAGTACAGGTATATGCTAATGGACCACGTTAAGGAGGCGGCCATGACGCCCCACAGGAATGATCTGTTCGTCATCTTGGAGATTCTGGGACTATCAGGAAACGATAGACACACGAAACGAAAGGTCAATATTGTATGCAGTTATCAGCAACAGGTGGTGCAATCTGCCTGCACCAAGGAAAACTGCTGAGAACTGTAGGCTTACCTTTTCTTGCTGTTGATCTTTTCGCTCATGGCCACATGCTGCTTCGCAGCCGGAACCCAGTTCGCCTAGAAAATTAACATATTACTAATGAGATACACCAAACTGAACCACGGCACTGTTGCAGAGTTGATGATGTTTTGTATTGTTTTTGCACACTGTATTGACAGGGAAACCTGAATCCAGAATCAGAGTAGGTGGTCTCGTTCGTATGAGCTTGGCAGTACAGTAGAGAATTTTTTGTAGCTAAAAATCATTCTATTGTATTGTTAAAAATATTTGTATGTGGGTGAAAACCTCGTTCGTGAGTCAGTTTTTAGTGATTTCTTGTAGTGTTTTTTAACCATAATATGATTTTTATCTGAAAAATGAAAACATAATCGGAATGGAAAAGCCACCTTGTTTGATGTATCTTGGCGCTTCCTAGTGACAAGGTATGTGTAGGAACGAGGTTAAATATTTGCCATAATCGGTTTGTCCACCTTGGATGCCATTCGACAGTAGAAAGCCCTTGTAAATGCAAACAATTGGCATTGCAAGAGGCATACATACATTTCCTATAAAATTTATAAACCAAATAACAACCTTCTCGCGATCATCATCATATACTCATCAGTATAATTACATTGAATGGAAAAGTGGTATTAGATGTCAAACTGTCTGTAACGAATTTTTGGCACTTTTCAAATCGTTCTAAATTACGGGACCTCGTTCCCACACAGACCTTGGCCCGATACCATCACTCCGATTGAAAGCAAAGTGGGTTCATTATACAGGTGGGCTTATCCCGAACAATTTGACAGCCGTGTTGTAGAAAAATGAAAACGAAATGACAGGAGGGGATTCGATCATTTGTTGATGTATGCGTGTGAATTCCAATGGCTGTTTTGGTTGATGTGTCGTAGTGTAGGTGAAAAACTACGTATCACAATCGAATCCCCTCCTGTCATTCGTTCGTCCAATATGGCCTTCCCGCCAAACCTATAAGCCCACCTAGTCCCTATACCCACTTTGATTGAAAGTCATAAAAAGACAAGCCACTCGAACGGGAGTGGGAAAGCGCTTAATCGGTTCCATTTTTATTTTCTGGTGCAGCTAATCTTTAATTACGTGTACAGATTTTAACGTACGTAGGCAAAGGTCTTGAAGAGCTCAAAATGGGAGTGCCAAAGTTTTTCCGCTACATGAGCGAAAGGTATCCTTGCTTAAGCGAGCTGCTGAGGGAAAACCAGGTAGGCCTCGCGGGAAGCGTGCTTATGTGTGGGGTGGAGGGGTGCAGTGCACAATAGATGGTGAAATTCTTATCTACCTTTCTCTTGTTGTCTTGTTCCTACCATCTTTTGTTTGTGATGACCAGGTGCCCGAATTCGACAACTTGTATTTGGATATGAACGGAATCATACACAACTGCTCCCACCCGAACGATGCGGACGTGCACTTTCGGATTTCGGAGGAAATGATTTTTGAAGGCATCTTTCACTACGTGGAGTATCTGTTCAAACTGATTCGACCGCAGCAAGTGTTCTTCATCGCTGTCGACGGTGTGGCACCGCGCGCTAAAATGAACCAACAGCGTGGACGTCGCTTCCGTTCGGCGGCTGAGGCTCAGGACCTGCTAGAAAAGGCTAAGGCGAAAGGAGAGGAGATCTCTTCGGAAAGCCCGTTTGACAGCAACTGCATAACACCGGGGACTAGCTTTATGGTTAGGCTGCAGAATGCTCTGCAACACTTCATACAGGTGAAAATAGCGACCGATCGTCTGTGGAAAGCTTGTACGGTCATCCTCAGTGGTCACGAGGTAAAGTATCCTGCTGTATTTGCTATTTCGTGCTTGGCTTCAAAGGGAAATTCTAAATTCTAAATTCATCCTATATTTATTTACTTTCCAGACGCCAGGCGAGGGAGAACACAAAATAATGGAGTACATCAGGCACGCGAAGGCTCAGCCCGGGTTTAACCCAAACACGCGGCACTGTCTGTATGGCTTGGACGCGGATTTAATCATGCTTGGACTGTGCACACACGAGCGCTACTTCTCGCTCCTAAGGGAAGAAGTCAAATTTGGCAAAAATGACAAAAAAACGTCAAATTTAAAAGAGATCCGGTTCTACTTGCTTCATCTGACGCTACTTAGTGAATATCTTGAACTGGAATTCGCCAGCGTTCGCGATCGGCTGCGGTTCCCGTTCGACATTCACAAGCTCATCGACGACTGGATACTGCTGGTGTATTTGGTGGGGAATGATTTCATTCCTCATATGCCACACCTGCACATCAACGAAAATGCGCTTCCAACACTGTATGAAGCTTACATGGACGTATTGCCGAACATGGATGGCTACATAAACGAGGCTGGCATATTGAACTTACCTCGGCTGCAAATGCTTATGAGACGGCTTGCTAATTTCGATCGGGATATGTTTCTCGATCGTTACACCGACCTAAAGTATTTGGAGGGAAAGTGCGGCAAAAATAACGTATGTGTTTCACGGACCGGACCCTTTTCAATGTCGGGGATGGATTTATGTTTTTAATTATATATTATTTTCCTGCGACTTTTTGTAGTTGGATGCTTTTGACGTCGACGCGAATGAGATAATCGGGGCGAGCGAGATGGACAAGGACTTGATGGCACTGATTATGTCATCGGAAATGCTGGACTCCGAGGGAGAAGACAATGCAGCACCGGTGACGCTGGGGGACATCGAAAATGACCCTGAATTATTTGAACAAGAATTTAAGAACTACAAACGAAACTACTACATGAGCAAGATGGGATACGCGGATTTCACTGAGTATGTTGTGTTGTATAGCAGGCCACTGCTCAGTACCGGCGTGCAGTATTAATTCATCCCGTTCTTTTGTTTCCAAACTTATAGGGAGGTGCGGGCAGAGCAGGCCGAATGCTACATTCGAGCCTTACAATGGACGCTCCATTACTATTACCGAGGCGTGGTATCATGGTCATGGTACTATCCTCATCATTATGCTCCGTTCATTAGTGATGTCGACAATTTTGCACATCTCAAGCTAGACTATGAGCTGGCGAGACCGTTTTTGCCGTTCCAGCAGTTGCTCAGTGTGCTGCCCGCAGCCAGCAAACAACATTTGCCGTCCGCGTACCACCAACTGATGACCGATCCCAACAGCTCGGTGTATGATTTTTACCCGGTCAATTTCGCCACAGATTTGAACGGCAAGCAGCAAGCGTGGGAAGCGGTCGTACTGATTCCATTCATCGACGAAAAGCGTCTGCTTAAGGCGATGGGTCCGTGTGATGCGTTTTTGACGGACGAGGAAAAGCAGCGGAACGTGCATGGGCCCATGTTGAAGTATCAGTACGATACCAAGCAGCATGCACCCCTGGAGGCAAAGTATGGATTTGATCGCGTTGACGAGCTGCATGTGAAATGTAGCGAAATATGGCGAGACGATCTGCGCGTTGCAGAAAACAGACTAGTTTTAGGACCATCGCAGGGCGCAGTGCTGCACGGGTATGCGAAAGGATTTCCCACCTTTGCACATTTGCCGTACCATGTGAGTAGCGTAAAAGTGTGAGTACATCGAGTAAGACCGAATTGTAATCATCACTGTTCTTATATCCAGGGCGAGTTGAAGGAATTACGGGTAAAGATTTTTAACTTTGCCAGTAAAAATGAAAGTATGGTTGTTGTGCTAGATACGCCCGATGGACAGTCATCAGACACTGCCGAGCTGGCAAAAGAGCTCCTAGGAAAGGTGGTACACGTTAGTTGGCCACACCTCATGGAAGCCATAGTGGTACGGGTGTCGGATCGATCTAAGACGTACGAACGTAACAGCGAACCGTTGCCGACTGACGAACGATCATTCAACATGTGGTGCAGATCGATTATTGAGCAGTAAGTGTAAAGTGAAAAGTGCGCACACACGCAGTATGCCGATTTTGTCATGAAAATTCTATGTTTCCACAGCAACAACAACCGGCTCGCTATAAACGTGGGTACGATTAAACAACTAGTGCACGTAAGGATCGCTGTAGGCACGGAGTATGTGCTAAAGGACAATGGTTTCGTGCTGAAGAAACTGTGGAACACCATCGATACGGCATATCCAGCTCAGGTAATTCATCGTATGATGTAATTGAATTCCGCCCATTAATGCAGTTCATAACCTCCTAACTTTCAGACCATTATTCAAGACCTGCAAGATATTATGGCCAAGCAAAAACCGTACATTGAGATGGAGGAAATGTTCCCGCGAGAAAGCGTCGTGTTTTTACGTGCCACAGAATTTTACGGCAGTATGGGCAATGTGGTGGATGTATCAGGCTCCACGAAACGGGTGCAGGCACGTTTTCTTGTGTACGAGGAACCCGATCTGGGGCAGGTATATAACGTACATCGCCAGTCGCTACAGGGCTACCGGAATGCCAACGATACCGCGGCAATGCTCGGTATCTCGGTTGGTTTGCTGCTGCAGTTGACAGGCTCAATATTGGTTGCACCCGGTGGGCATCGTGCGCTTAACGTGGACGAGAAGTCGTTGAATATCGGATTGCGCCTTCGAATGATATCGAAGGACGAGGAAGCGGTAGGCTACTGTCGAAAAGTAAACAAAACATGGTTATTTTCCGACAAAACCGTGAAGCTGATGCAGCAATACATGGAACGAGCTCCCGGGCTCTTTGAAAAGCTTGATTGCTCTCGTAAAACGAACGTTCACTTTGAGACGGATCTGTTCGGCGAAGGGAACGAAGGGAAGCTGCAGGAGCTGTACGACTGGTTGAAGGTGCAGGAACACGTGAATTCTGAAAGGCGCAGCTGCGGAATCATACTGCTGGAAGAGAAAGCAATAGAAGCTCTAGCCGAGACCATTGACAAGTACCAAACATTGCATCAACCCAAGGTGCAGACCATGTTTGTCGACCCGAAAGAGCTGTATCGCCCGGGGATGAAAAATGCGAAAATGATCGATCCGTCGGCGCACTTTGAGTTGCTGGATCGTATAATTGTGGTGCAGGAAAAAGAAGATGTACCGGTAGGCGCACGAGGCACCATTATCGGGATACACCGCGTATCGGACCCCAATCCTGTGCGACGCGAAGCGATTGGACAGGAGGATACAAACTTTGAGGTGCTTTTCGATAAACCTTTCTACAAGGGCGTTGATATTTACAACATATCTAGTACCGAGAAGCGGGTGCTAAGACTATCGCAAAGTGTCATTATGAACATTTCCCACGGCAAAGCATCCGCTGGATATCGATACAAAATATCAGTGGACAGGAGCAATGCCGTACGAAAAGAAACGCCAGCAGCGACTGAAGGCAGAAGCGCAAACAAATCTATGGCAACGGCGGAATCGATTCAAAGGCGTGTAAATGAACGCATCGGTAAGCGTAGTAACGCAATGAACAATGTATCTCTCGCCGGTACATCGGCTACCCGGCCGACTGAGCAAAACGTCATGCAGCAGAAGGACGGCGACCAGCAGCGAAAAATCGAGTTCGAGCGCTTGTGGAGAAAGCTGAAGGAATCTCCAAAGGCTCCGGGCGAACTGTTTGATGCAATGGACATACAAAACATTGTGCAGGCTCCACCCGCGGAGAAAAGCTCCTGGCGCCGAAAACCCGAGGATGATGCTACTCTCCCGAAGAAGGATGGCGAACAATGGAATGGAGATAATATGACAGGATATTTGAAGCAAATGTTACGCATCGACGAAAAAGCTGGAAGCGAAAAGGGGAGCGAGAAAAGTGTAAACCCTGCAAGTATTGCCGTGCCCGCCCCAGCTAGTTTGCCGAAACCACCGATTCAGTGGCAAACGCAAGCCGCTTCAAAGAGTCCGGCAAAGGGACCGACAGCGGTTCCTTTGACGGAAGTAAATGAAACAACGAAAAATAACACTAACAACACAGCGAACCAATTTATTGCACAATATATGAAAACTCCACAGCCCCAAATGGCTTCCATGGCACAACCGATGCACCTCGGCTTCAGACCGATGCTCCGTCCGCCAACGCACACGTTTGATCCGCGACATCCACAGCCACAGTTCGGGCCTATGATTATGCAACCAGTATTTATGCAGACGGGTACGAACATGCACCAGTCCATGGGAGCATTCCAGCAGCCAGCTATGCCACCATTTCCCCAGAACATGCCAATGCGACCACCGGTACCGTTCCCTAACAGAATGGAAAACAATGTACCGTTTCCGCCACACGGGCATGGATTGAACAATGCGCCAGCAAAGATGATGGTACAGCAGCAGCAGCAGCAGCAGCAGCAACAGCAACAGCAACATCAACAGCAACATCATCAACAGAAGCAACAGCATCAAGTACAACCACACTATCCCTCCAACTGGGGCCCAAAAGGGCCGCAGCATTTGTCATACAACAAGAACAATCCTGCCGGTAATGGTGCTTTTGTGCCATTGCAGGCAATGAAAAAGACAGCTAAGGGCAAATCGGGAGGAGGAAGCGGTAGTGCTAACTATAGCAACGTTAGTAATGTGGCAGCAGCAGCAGCTAGTGAGACTTTGAATAGCCAGAATGTCAAAAATCAGCCCACACCACCATCAAAAACCAACGGGCAAACTACCGGTGGTTTTAATGAGAAAAATGCTCGCCGAAGGCAGGAGGTGGAACAAAAGCAAGCGGAAGTTAAGCAGGGCTTTGCCACTTTCCTTTCTCAAAAGTCGGACACAAAGCAACAAAAAAATAAGCACAACAGCAACACGTCGACGGCAAAGAAGCAGTCCACGGTGGTGACGGCTGTGAAGGACCAGGATGGTCAGATTGAGGACACTTCTGTCGTGAAGGTAAGTGGCTTTGAGAGTTTAACATTCATCGTGCAAGAGAATGTACGCTATTGGGTTGTTTTTATTTTTTCAATCTTTCTTTCAGCAAGCTCCTTCTAAATCCAAGCCGAAGACACGCATTGCCGCACGGTTCGGAGTTGCCTCCGAGGGCTAAGCCGCCAAAAGGACGTTAGTGTTAGTATGTATGTACGTAAACCCCGTATACCAATAGGAGTGTTTTAGCATTGTTTTTGAGCGCAACGTACTCGAGTTTGGGTGTGTTGTTCAATCAATTCCTTCATTTCGGTATACAACAACAATGTTTGCAAAGTTTACGTACCTACTGTAAAAAGACGGAAACGTTTTGAACTATGTACAAACGAATAGCAGATTTATTTATGGATTGATTACGAGGAATTATCTGTGCTGGGAAAGGGCAGAAGAGTTTTGCCGAAGCGTACAAAAGTTCTGAGGACAGAGATACCAAATAAACTCTCCGGAAACGGAAAACCCGGAACGATTGGGCAACATATTTTCTAATGTGTTCTAATGTGTTACATGTCACACAACGGCAGTGATGCGAGTCCCGCCACTTTATCGCAATGCGGTAGTGCATACATCTTCTCGCTAGAGGGCAGCACCATACAACGTAGAAAGAAATCAAAACAAAAACGATTAGACAAGTGACAGACGCGGACGAGTGACGGTGCTATTGGTTGCGCTCGGTTCAGTGGAGAAATTAAAGTGCCTTCTTTTTTAGGATAGCGATCAAATACGTATTTTTATCTTTTTGTGGTGTTAACGTCACCAAGCGGGAGTGTTTAAACACGCACTAGCTTGTGATTTTAGTAAAGATGGTATCGGCAAACAAGCATACATGGATTTCGCCCTTAGGCTTTGTTGTGTCAGTGCTGCTTCTAAACGTTGCCCTTTGTGATGAGCCCAGCAAATTACAGCGAAAAGTAGGCCGCTCCACACGATTATCGCGCTGATCGTGGCGTACCAAAGGCGTCACCCCGTCGATCACCATGAGTCACAGTTGTGTTTGTTGTTTTGTTTTCTGTCCCGTTTGCAGCTTACTGCTACGCTGAATCCTGGTTGCAGAGAATTCTGCGAAAATAACACAGCCATCACACTGGTGCATATTGCGGCCACGTCCGACACGGACACGATCCATTATGTGTGGGATTTTACCGGCAAGCCTACCATTCTGGTAGCACTAACTAGCAAGCAGGCCGAATTCCACATCGATTGGCCCAGGTTGATGGAGAGCAAAACGGGATCCGTACGATTTACCGAGGCACCGCAATACACGTTCATGGCGATTATCAATCGGGTAGGTATGCATCTGGCCCCAAGCGGTGGGCGTTCGCGGATGTAATTAGTTGCAAAGGCTTTGTCTTGCGTGTCTCAAATACGCGCTTATAGGATCTAAGTAACGAAAATATAAGCAGTGACTAAGTCATCGTAATATTCAACCCAAACCCGCATGTGATTAGATTTTTCAATACAATGATGCCGACGATCGAGCAATGCTGGATGAGGGGACGAATGCATTCGTTTACGACCCACACAACTTCATCTGGAACCGGAGCCTACTATGGTCGAACGAGGAGGGCGTCATGATGGCGATAAATGCCGGCGATGATTTCCTGTTCAAGGTAAGCATGTACTACCAGGAGGGAAATTCTTTTTATTTTTTTCGTGCATTGTTTATCGATTTTACTACCATCAACAATACACTTGCGGTTGGTATTATCGATTGTGTTGATAAATAATAGTTAAATGGTAGATTTGTTTGTTGTTTTGTTGCAATGAGTGTCGTCAAGTTGCAGAAACTGAATATTAACTACAAATACGTGTTTCTTTTCATTCTCTCTCATAGTTGAATGCCTACTCGTCGAAAGATCATGGCATGGACTTTCCACATCTGTTACACACTTCCAACTCCACCCAAATTGACATCGTGTTTAACAACATAACGAACCGTTTCGCCAATCCACGGTTCGCAATAGAGCTAATGTTTGTCGTCTCAGAGCAAGCCGTTGTCGGATCGGAGTTTGAGGTCACGAAACGCAAAACGCTGGATGACGAGCACACGCCGGGCATCTTCGAAATCGTTGACGTACTATCACCGGGAGCTTTCACTTTTTCAGCCGGTGGCTACATCGAGTATCGCCCTGTTTCCTACACCCACCCGGAACGAGATGTGGCCACCTCGACCGAAACACGACAAAGTCAGCCGATCACTGTACGGTCCCCGTCGGCCGTGCTGCAAACCACTCTGGCGTACGCACTGTACGGTAACAAGCTGGACAGCTATCTAGTGCAGGGCATGAATGTTTCGTTCGGCGTCAGCGAGGATGGCTTCTATCGCAAGACCAACTACACCACCATGACCTTCCAGGTTGGGTACGGAATGCCACCGGTCGAGGAGTTGTCCGCATTCGTGCTGATTGTGGCCGGCATCGGGATCGGAGTACCGCTGGTTGTGCTGATCGCTAGCTCAATTTACGTTTGCACAAAGAAACTACGCAATCGGGACCGATTCCAGCAACAGCGGCTGTAAAGATTGTACCGTAGGAAGGTGCACTACGAGTGCAACGATCTCTCATTCCCGAGGTGCTTGATAGTTTGGGCATAACATAATGAAAAGCAAACGCACATTCTGGTACACACGTGCAGAATACATGCTATTAGATGGGGACAAGAAGGGCGACACTATTTGTACACCGTGTTTATAGCAAATTTTAATCAGTCGACTCTTTTTTTAAGTACTGTATTAGCTGTGTTATTCAAATAAAATATTTTAATTTTGTAGCAAACCGTTCGCGCGATAGAAAGAGGCCGATTATTCTATTTCCGAAGTCCCCTTGCTCTCGCTATTCGCTAAGTTCATGCTTACCTCGTTATTATTGATTGATTTGGACATGTTTACTTTTCTTAGACAAAAATCAAGCTTTAGTAACACGAAACTGTACAAGTATCATTGGTATTTTATAATAAAAACGAGATTTATACGTTCACTCATCAGTTAAAGGTAGCGTCAAATGGCCCTCAACATAGTTATTTTTGAAGCAATGCGGCCCGCGAGCTGAAAAGTTTGAAGGCCCCTGGACTAAATTATCCACCCCGTTATCGACTTTCGTTCCCGATCAGGCCCGATGTTCGTTAACTGAAATGAAAATTATAACCATCAAAGCAATCAAATAAAACCCATTTCCATGGTTTTTCTTTTTTCCATTCGCATGCGTACGTGATGATACGATGCCGGTTGTTTTTGGTTTGACGTTTAAATGATTTTTAACTGGGATCCATCCCAGGTAACGAACATCTTTCTTCTCGTAGCAGCTGAAGAGTGCGGACTTGTTCTATCTCGCGCTCCTCGACTGACCCGTACTTTATACCCCTGTGATTAGTGCAGTGCAGAATTACCTGTGTCCAAACAGTGCAGTGGTGGAAAGTGTTGTTCGTGTTTGGTGTTTCGGGAGTTTTGTGCTGTAGTGTAGTGCGTGTGAAGAACAAACAAAGCTTAAATATCCTTTTACGTTGTTCGTTGTTTTCACAGCGATACGTTAAAGTAAAAATCTAAACATTTTAGGCCATTTTAGGTTCATTTTAGGTCTTTTTAGGCCGTCCACAAGGACAGAGGAGGCGTGGTTGGCCCAAATTGAGGTGGCAAGATGGCGTGGAGGCGTCCGCCATTAAGGCCGGGATAACGGACTGGCAGACGAAGGCGCGAGACCGTGAGCGGTTTCGGACACTCCTGAGGCAGGCCAAGACAGCAAAGCGGTTGTAGCGCCGGATAAGTAAGTAAGTAAACATTTTTAAGAACTATCTCAACGCACTTTACGTTGTTCGCGCTACGTAAAGTGTTGTGGCCCAAGGTTGTAGCCTGTTTTGTGAGTGCAGATAGTGGAAGTTTCTAAGAAGTGAGTGCTTAAAGACATCCCTCTCAACAATCTCAGAGAGAGTTTGTATGGAAACCGCTTATGCTTATTCTCTGCTTATTCTCTGCTGCTTGGTATAACCAGAACTCGGAGAATAAGCATAAAATGAAC
Source organism: Anopheles gambiae (assembly GCF_943734735.2). NCBI lineage: Eukaryota > Metazoa > Arthropoda > Insecta > Diptera > Culicidae > Anopheles > Anopheles gambiae. The sequence goes on from NC_064601.1 coordinate 54,265,721, forward strand.
CGGCACTCAGTGACGTCATGGATTGGATCGAATCCTGTCCGGAGAATGATTGTTCCAAATCGCTCAAGCCATCACCACACCCGCTGTCAAAATTAAATTAAAACGAAACTCTTTTGTTTACTTTTTATTCAAAGATAGCCGCGTCGCTTTTCGTGCGCTTATAAAACCCAGTTTTTGTGTAGATTTCTGTGTACAAGCTTGATTTCCTTGCTACCTATCCGTGTTACCTGTAAGTATGGAGATAAATATTAAAAATAAGACATTTTAAAGACATGCAAAACTCATATACTTACTTTTACAGCTGTGATTGTGGGTGGTTGTTGTGTGCAATTCGATCGGGAGTTGCTAATTGTTGTTCACCTGTAAAACCTGTAAGTTGGATGAAATCAAATTGTATGTTTTTCAACTATTACTTTACATTGAAACTAAATGAAAAACTAAAAATAACATAATTGCAGGTTACCATGAGCGGTTCGAATGTGGGAGCTACTAGCTGTGGAGCACACCCTAAAATGAAACAATCATCGAAATTAAACACAAGCACACCTTACCTCAGCGTCGGCATCGTGCGTGAAGGCTAGAAATTTCATCCGGTTTTATTCCATGCTCCAAGCATTTTTTTTCGCTTCCACCACAACTAAATCATACTTCCGTGGTTGATTTTATGTTTATTCTACAAAACAAAACGTTTTTAATGATAAATATCATATAATTTGCATAAAATACTTACAAAATCACGGCACACGCGAACACTTGTTGTTTACATTTTAGCTTCACTCTCATTTGACATGTCAAAAATTTGCAAGCCCCAAAGCGGGGATCAAAAAGAGGGGTGGGAGGGGAAAGAAGGTGATGAGATCGAAGCGGCACGAAATGACCGTTGCAAAAACCGCATGCTCAGAACGCTAAGTCCCAGAAGAGGGAGATCGAGCTACGAATGTGACAGAGAGGGCATGAGAAAATGAGAGAATTTGAGTGCCATTGTCGGGAGGGGAGCGCACTGGCTCAAAGAGAGAATTGTGAGGGAGAGGAATTGATGAGAGCGTATATAAGCAAGTGCTCAAAGCAAAGAAGGGGCTTTTTGGAATAAACAGTTGGACAGAGAACTATTAACAGCACCGAACTAACGGGCAGGATTCTACAATTGGCGCAGCCGGTAGTGAAAATTTTGTTAAAATAAAGGAAAGGTATATACAATGGAAGATCGGATTTATCCGAAGTACTGTGAAGTTTTCAAAAGCGTAATAGTTGGTTAAAAGTAAGCTTCAATTAACATAGTGTAATACCATAATAGCGATACACGAAGTGAAAGTGAGTTATGAGACCGGCAAAAGCCGCAGCAAGCAAAAAAAAAAAATAAAAAAAAAAAAAAAAAAAAATAAGTTGGAAATCCGTAGCATAAATTGAGACCGGAAAGTCAATACGATGTTAAATTGAGCCCGTTAAAACGTAATAGTGAGAGAGATTGGATCATGAGACCGGCAAAGCCGCAGCATGTACAAAAAGTTGAAAATCCGTAGCACAAATTGAGACCGGAAAACTAGTACTATAATGGGTTGAGTCCGTTAAACGTAGCGCCCAAATGAGTCCAGAAATAATTTCTGTAGCAAAATATGGGACCGGTTGAATCCGTAGCATAAAACGAGACCGGAAAACCGTAGCTAAATTGAAGTTAAGGCCGGTGAAATACCGAAGTAACTAAAAGAGTCCGGGGTTTCCGTAGCAAAATTCGTGAGGCCGGTCTTATCCGCAGCACCAGAAAAAAGGGAGGAAAAAGGGCCGTGAAGTTATGTTAGAAAGTGATGAAGCGAATGAAAATTAGTATTGCGTTCTAATGAGACGACAAAAAGGTGGAATTAACCGTGATTGAAATAATATGAAAAACAAATAAGTTGGAATTGGTGGCAATCGTGCGTGTGTAAGTGAGTTGAAAAAGAGTTAAAAAAAAATATATTCACGTATGCATCCACATTATACCAGTGGAATAACCTACAATACAAAAGAGGAGAATACATTTCAACGGAAACAAAGAAGTGGTAGAACTGAGTTGAAATTCGAAGAAAGATAAGACAATGGGTCAAAACCAGCTGCTGCTGCCGAGTCGTGTGTGGTCGAATATGGTGGCAAAGAAGACAAAGAATAAAAAGGAGGAGGAGAAGCCGGTGACAAAATAACTAGTGCAAAACAAACTGCGGTAAACAACTTGGTGCCAAAATGTGGATGACACGGAATAGGAAGAAAAGAAGAAAAGCGGCACGTGCGGTACAAAGGAACTGTGAAGTGTGTTGGATAAGAACGTTGGAGACAGATAACAAAAGAACATTAATAATGTATCAATTTTGGACACAGTCTTTTGTACTGGCTTGTCATTTGGGAATAATCAGATAAATCTGGGAACAGTTTTACGATGTGTGTTCTTGGACACATTATGTGTGTTTTGAGGATATGTGTGTATGCGTGTGCATGTGCGGATGTGTGAGTGTATGGATTTCGTGAATAATTTATTTTATCTTGTGTGTGTGTGTTTTTTTTTTCTGCTCCCCATGCTTATAGCGGTTAAAAAAAAAAATATTAATAATAATAATTTTTTTTTCATGGGATTAGTTATTGTGGCATAAAGACAGTAAAAGGGGATTTTCCTTTTATTTATTTATTTTTTTCTTTCTTTTGGTTTTTGTTAAAGTTATTTTTATTTAAGGTATCCTTTTATTTTTTTAAATTTTTTTTCTCGTTACATTGTAGATGGAAGAAAATTGGCCATTGCAACCGTTCAATGAGTCGGTGGATGCTTCGGATTTACGCCGTGAGTGGGAGGAGTGGCACCGAGCATTTGAGCTAATAATAATGCTTAAAAAGATCAATACGCAAGATGAGAAGTTGGCGTACATGCTGGCACGTGGAGGTCGAGGATTGCAGAGAATTTACTTCAATTTGGCTCCGGTATCAGGAGAAGAACAGCCAAGTCCAGCAGTAGTACCCTTTCAGCAACCACAAGTTCCGGAGTACGACAATGCTATTAAACGTTTAAATCATTTCTTTTTGGGAAAGAGAAACGAACGCATCGAGTTGGAGCTTTTTCGTTCTCTAAAACAAGAAAATGAAGAATCGTTCAACCAGTTTGTGTTGCGACTAAGGACACAAGCTGCACGATGCGATTTCCACGAACGAATAGTAAAAGAAATAGCACACCAAATAACTGTAGGAGCAAAGGATGAGCGAGTAAGAGATAAAGGGTTAGAAAATACGATGGAATTGGATGAACTCATTAATTACGCAATCAATAGAGAAATTCTGATAGGCCAAAAGATGAAGATCAAGGATAAGGAACAGGAATCATCAATAGCGTATGTAAAATCAATGCCAGTAACAGAAAAAAGGAAATGGCGTGAGTCTAGCTGCTATCGATGCGGTTCGTGGCGACACAGTGGGGATTCAAGTGAATGTTATGCGCGTAAAGCACGATGTAACTCTTGCGGACGAGTAGGTCATTTTGGTAGAGTTTGTAAGAAAGACGGACGGAACTCGGTCAAAAACAATTATCAATGGAAGAGAGCAAAGAATGAACCAACGGATCGACGAGAACAAAATCAACGAAATGAAGCGAATGAAAAGGACAGCCTTAATGAGGTATTATATCACAATTGAGAGGGCTAGTAGAATCCTGTATGGGTGTTTGTAATGATATCTTATTTTCTTATTAGATTTTTACCACGACGCGACTATTGGACAACGGTATGGTTAAATGCATGTTAGATACGGTTCATGTAGTTTTCCTAATAGATTCCGGTGCATCAGTAAACACAGTGACAGAACAAGTATGGTTAGAATTACAAAAATCAAAGGCAAACATTCAAGATATATCTTACAATTGCGATAAGCAAATCACAACGTACGCCAGTAATAAGCCTCTGAAATTAATTTTAAAGTTTAAAGCAGTAATATCAATTAATCAGAGTAAACCTACAACTTTCGCTGAATTCATTGTAGTGCAAGGCAGTAATAAGTCGTTGTTAGGTAAAGTGACGGCTGAGGAATTAAAAGTTTTGAAAGTAGGCTTGGAAGTACAAAATATCGAGGAAAGATGTCAACCATTTCCGAAATTCCCCGGTATTCAGATTCGATTATCTATTAACAAAGAAGTTCCGCCGAAGAAAATATCCTATGTTCGCATTCCCATTGCACTGGAGAAAAAGGTAGAAAGTAAAATTCAACAGATGTTAGAAACTGATATAATAGAACCAGTTGATGGTCCCCCCGAATGGATATCACCAATGGTGGTGGTACCAAAGGGCAAAGACGATATTAGAATTTGCATAAATATGAAGTATCCAAATCAAGCCATACAACGAGAGCATTTTCCACTTCCAGTTATCGAAACTTTATTGAACAAATTACAAGGATGTAAGATTTTCTCAAAACTTGATATAACTTCGGCTTATCACCACGTAGAACTCCATCCAGACTCGAGAGGAATCACCACTTTTATGACAAACAAAGGATTAATGCGTTTTAAACGATTGATGTTTGGAATAAATTGTGCGCCAGAGATCTTTCAGCGGATTATGACGCAAATGCTTCTAGGAATAGCTGGTGTAGTAATCTACATAGACGATATAGTCATTGCAGGAAAAGATAAAGTGGAACATGATAGTCGATTAAAGCAGGTGTTAGAAATACTAGGAAAGAATAATGCTACATTGAATAAGGATAAATGTTCTATAGAAGTAAAAGAATTGGAAATCCTCGGCTACAATATAAGTGCGTCAGGTATTGGTCCCACAGAAGCTAAAATAGAGGCTATAAAGAACTTTAGGAAACCAATAACAAAAGAAGAGACTAGAAGCTTCTTAGGTTTAGTTAATTTTGTTGGGCAGTTTATTCATCACCTTTCAAGTAGATCAGAACCATTACGAAAATTCATCAGAGGAGAAATAGAAGTATTTGGAAAAGAGCAAGAAGCAGCGTTTGATGATTTAAGACTGGAATTGTCGAATAATGTACGTAAACTGGGTTTTTTCAAACCGGAAGAGGACACGGAACTGTATGTTGATGCTTCTCCAACAGGATTAGGTGCCGTGTTGACCCAGAGGAATAAGAAAGGCATGTCTAGGATTATAAGCTTTGCATCAAAAGGCTTGACGAAACCTGAAAAGGTCTATCCACAAACGCAAAGAGAAGCGTTAGCAGTAGTATGGGCTGTTGAAAAATTTTATCCATACTTGTTTGGTACTACATTTACCATCTTTACAGACCATAAAACATTAGAGTATATATTTGAAGGAAAGCATCAAAGCGGCAAACGAGCTTGTTCTAGAGCGGAAGGCTGGGCTTTAAGACTACAGCCATATAATTTTGTAGTAAAATACATTCCAGGTTCATCTAATATTTCAGATAGTTTATCAAGATTATGCCCTAATTCAGATAAAGATAAATCGTTTGATGAAGCTTCTGAACATTATGTATATACCATTGAGAGCGAGTCTGAAGCAATTACGTTAAACGAAATTAAAGCGGAAACAGATAAAGATGAAACAATGAGAGAGGTCATTAAAGCAATTGAAAATCAATCTTGGAAACCAAAACTAGCACACTATCAGGCATTTAGTAAAGAACTAGGAATAGTGCAGGGTATTGTAGTTAGGGATGATAGATTAGTTCTACCTGAAAAATTGCGTCAAAAGGCCCTAAAAATAGCTCACATAGGTCACCCTGGCGAAGAAACTATGAAAAGAAAACTTAGGGAAAGAATGTGGTGGCCATATATGGACCGAGAAATCACATGTTTTGTAAAAGCTTGTGCTGGTTGTGCAGCAGTGAGACCTTTGGGTCACGCAGAACCAATGATTAGAAAAGAAATGCCAGATCGTCCTTGGCAGGATATTGCAATAGATTTTTTTTCGGTTAAGGAATATGGAACGTTTCTGGTAGTTGTCGATTACTACAGCAGATTCATAAAAATCATTGAGATGAAAATTACATCAGCAAGTAAGACTATCGAGGCTTTAGAGACAATATGCAAGGATCAATCATATCCAGAATCAATTAGATGTGACAATGGGCCACCTTTTAGTAGTGAAGAATTTAAAAACTATTTTAAACGTAAAGATATAAAAATAATTCACACAATACCGTATTGGCCACAGATGAATGGACTTGTGGAAAGGAATAATAGAGGTATACTTCGTGCTTTGCGAATTGCGAAAGCAGAAAAAACAGATTGGCGCGAAGCAATTATAAAATATGAAAAGATGTACAACACCACTCCACACTCCATTACAGGGAAAGCTCCGCTTGAACTACTCACTGGAAGACCAATCAAAGGCCTATTGCCATCGTTAAGAACTACAGAGGTTTGGAATCGGGATAGTGAAGTTAAGGAAAGAGATGCTATAAAGAAAATGAAAGGAAAACTTTACGCAGATAGATCAAGGAAATCCAAACAGTCTGGAATTAAAGTAGGAGATAGAGTGCGGGTATGGAATTACCAGCAAGGAAAATCGGAGCCAAATTATGGAATTGAGATATTTAAGGTGTTAAGAAAAGTAGGAAATGATACGGTAGTTGTAAGTAGTGCAGGTGTAAAATATCGCCGGCCCGTGGCTCATTTAAGTAAGGTTTGTGACGAAGAAACGCAACAAAACAATACAATAAGTACACAACATAAACAGCAACAAAAGGATAAGAAGGAATTTAAACGTCCCACGCGCATTCGAAAAATCCCAAATAGGTATAATGATTAGTTTTTTTTTTCTTTTCTTGCTTTAAGTAATAATAATTAAAATATATTTGTAATGTACATATTTCACTTCCGAGTAGAAAAGGGATGTAGAGTTGCGTACAAGTTCAGCAAAAGAGAGAGGATCGCATGAGTGGATGAGCGCTGAGCGCACTGGCTCAAAGAGAGAATTGTGAGGGAGAGGAATTGATGAGAGCGTATATAAGCAAGTGCTCAAAGCAAAGAAGGGGCTTTTTGGAATAAACAGTTGGACAGAGAACTATTAACAGCACCGAACTAACGGGCAGGATTCTACACAATGGAACACTTATCACCATCACACCCCACACTACTCTTAATACCGTCCAATGCGTAATTTTCTCTACTGATCTTAAACACATGAAGGATGAAGAAGTCAATTTAAAAGATCAAAAAGTTACGGAAGTGTGTCGTTTTACTAATAGTGAAATAATACCTACCATTTTTTTCCTCCTTCGTATTGCTTCAACTCGTGTCTCCTTTGTTATCTGCCTTGGCCCACTCCAAGTAAATCCCCCATACATACTATCCCAAACCCATGCTCTGCCTTAAACGTGCCCACTTTGGCCATACCAGGCTGAAGTGTGGAACCTAACAGGTTTGCAATAATTGTGATATCCCTGCCCATGGCGATTGCACTGTACCACAGAAATGTGTTAATTGCAAGGGTAACCACAGTTCGTTTGACAAATACTGCCCATCTTATCTCAAAGAACAGGAAGTCATTAAATGGAAAATTGATTACAACGTGTCTTTCTCTGAAGCACGAAAATAAATAGAATCTCACATACATAGAAAGAGCGTAATTCAACAAAGGCTCACTCTCGCTCCAATTGTGTCCTCCAATCCACAAACTAACGTTGCCCTTTCCACTATACCCGATTCTAGAGATGATGAAATTGCCAATCTTAAACTAAAATTGCCAAAAAAAACTAAATGAAGAAAAAACGAGCCCTCTCAAAGGGGTCCTCTTACTCCGGGGAAGAAACCTCCCTCCCTCCCTCCCAAAAAACCTCTTCACAAAAATCCTCCTAATTTTCTATTCCTATCCCTTCCTCTTCCAATCTCTTCAACTCCGAGGGAGAGGAGTCCCTTCTCTCACCCGATAATGCCCCGTTCATCGAGGTGAGGAAGTCAGAGAGGAAGATAACTTCTATAACACAATGACTACATACACCACAACTTCTTTTTTATTCAACTCCAAACATTCATTCTCCAAATTCCCATCTTTCGTTATATAACAATACACCTTTATTTACCATATCCTGGAATATCCGGAGCATGAGCTGTAACTCTGATGAACTAACATTTTTTATTAAAAAATTATTTAAATGCACTGCATTGTACTTGTGGAAATCCCGACTGTAATACCCGTGGCCATATGCTGCAGGACTATTTTGATAACTGTAGCATAGACGTCATTCATAACACCACAGCCACACGCACATGTCCCACTAGTGGACAAGGTACTATTTTAGATTTTTGTGCTCTCTCCTCTTCTATAGCTTCTAGTTTTACTGTTTCCATTCATAACGATACACATGGCAGTGATCACCACTGACCCACGGCCCTCAAAAACGCTCCAGGTGGAAATATGAGGAGGCTGACTGGGAAAAATACAAAATAGAAATGACATACACTCTACCTTTAGATGATCCTCCATCCTTTACACGCTTTACAGAGACAATAACAAATGCAGCCTTAACTAGTATCCTTCTTACAAAGGGTACAGTTGGCAGAAAGATCGTCCCCTGGTGGATTAAAACAGTTGCCTTTGCCATTAAGACTCGATGAAAACCACTCAAGAGTCTTCAACGCTCAAAAAAAGAAACAATATTTTTACCCCGCTCTTGGCCTATCAATACCGAGAAGCCAATCGGGAATCAAGAGAAGCCGTTAAATTTGCAAAAAAAAATATCTAGGGGTAAATTTGGTTTTCAAATTAACCCTAAGACAACCACCTAAGTAATATTCCGGAAAGTTGCAATATTATCTGCTAAAAACTACAATTCTACACCAATCATTACTAAAATCAGAAATACCTAAGACTTTAGCTAGATACTTTTATGATACATCTGCAACACATAATTTTCCATCTCATTTTCTAAGCCATAAATTCATCTCTGAGTCCAGACCCCTTCCCTTCCCTTCCGTTGATGCTTCCGACCAAAATTACAATAGTTTTTTTTCTCTTGATGAGCGTGATGGGGCTCTTAATAAATGGCGTGGCATGTCTTCAGGCCCGCACAACATTGGTTATCCAAAGCTTCAAAATCTCCCTTACCGGTCCAAAACAGTCCTCCTTCAGATTTAAAATATTATTTGGTCTTCCGGGAACATACCGGATGACTGGAAAACGTGCTTCACAATTCCAACGCTCCCTCCAATACCCAAAAAATCACCACATGCAATAGATAGCTACCGCCCCATTTCTCTCCTAAATTGTATTGGCAAATTCATGGAAAGAATGGTAAATAGAATACTGACCCAAGAATTAGAAGATCGTAACCTCCTTAGTACCAATCAACACGCCTTTAGAGGTAGGAAAGGTACTGAGACATATTTTGCCGAACCTAATGAACTTTTAGAAACCCACTACCCCAAAGGCCACTAGTGATTGTGCAATATTAGATTTATCAAAAGATTTTGACAGAACCTGGCGACATACAATTCTTGAACAGCTCAATGTGTGGGGTTTTGGAGGACGCATTACAGCGTACCTTCAAAGCTTTCTTTCAAATCGTACATTTAAAGTTTCAATTGGAACTCAATCTTCTGACCTGCACGTCCAAGCGAATGGTGTTCCCCAGAGTGCCATTCTCTCTCGTACTCTTTTCCTGATTAATGTAGAATCCCTCTTTCGCCCCTTGCCTAGTAACATTAAATGTTTCATGTATGCTGATGATATAGTTCTTGTCTCAGCATCCAACAATAGAACCGAATCACGCACAACTTTACAAGAAGGTGTCAATATAGTTCAGAAATGGTCACGTTGGACAGGTTACACAATTTCACACTCCACATCCAAAATACTTTACATCTGCAACAGCAAATATCATACTCTAAAACCCATAACATGCAAAGGCTCTGTAATACCAAATAAACGCACAGCCGATATCCTAGGAGTGACTTTTGATCGTCACTTAACATTTAAAGCACACACTACACGAGTCAAAAGAGAAGCGAAGAACCGTATTAATCTGTTCAGAATGCTTGGTATCGGACAACATCGCGCCTCCCGCCAAACACAACTTTAAATCATCAATAGCTGGCTTCTACCAAAACTACTCTACGGCATCGAAATACAGCCGTACTGGCGAACTCGTTCGTCGAGCAACATTCGTCGCTCATGAGTGGACAGGCTTGTACCACTAGGTCAGGCAGTACAAAATCTTTACGGTTATCTAATTTTTGATCTAGAGCAGCGGTCGGCAAAGTCCGGCCCGCCGCAACATTCAATCCGGCCCGCGAAAGGTTTTGACTGATTTTCAAAGATGGGAAGAAACTATTCGTATACAAATTACTGAAGATCATTTAGTATACCATATTATACCATCGTACTTTTTCAACTTTAATTAAAGTACTATGGAATGACGGACCGTTCGGTATGTTAGAACTCGTGATCAATATCCCCGTAACGTTTAAATGAAAACAATTGCCTTTTTTCGGATGGTTTTAGAACAAAACTAGGAGAGATAATTTATTTACATGTTCATCATTTGAAAGGTAATTATTTGAGCTTCCTTGGAAAAATAAATCTAAGACTTTGGGTGTTGCCTTTCATCAGTTATCCGGAATTTGTGACACGATGGACGAATACATGCTTATAGGCATCCCAAGTTTTCGCGACAAAATTGTTAGAGTAGAGCTTTTGCATCATGTTGGTCCAGAAAAAATCGATGGAACACATGTGACGGATGTTGTACCAGTTTGCGGACTAAGGTGTCATGTCGAAATTTTGCCGAAACTCGCCTAATATAAACGCATTGAATTTTGGCGTCAATGTTTGCCATTGCGAAACCAGTGGACGCGATTTCTGCTTCCTAAAATGTGTGTTTATGTTTCCCAAGTACTATTTCACTGTTTGGCGGGTTGCATCAATCTCCCGGCCCAGATAACCCAGCAATGTAGCCACTTGTACCTCTGTCTTCATTTTTAGCTTTTTTGAAACCTCAAAAATGAACCTGGGTTCTTTTGCGATGCTTTGATTGTTGCATAATAGTGTTACCAAAACCAAGTGTTGACAAAAACGCATAAACGTTCTCATGCGACGACAAACTTCTGTACGCAGTGCATTTGTCATTCGTTGATCGCGCTCGCTTCTAAGTTGGTTGGTTAACTTTTTTGGTCATCATGGTTAGAGTTTGACTGATAGAGGTGTCTAGGTGAAGTGACTTATAGAGGTTGCCTGTTGTCTCATGGGATACTACCATTCAAAGTGCAAGTAACGATTTGTTAGAACAGATGAAGATGATCCCACGATAAACCCCTGAATTTGTCAATTTGGTAAATGCAACCGTTATGTAATTTTAACATTGTTTCAACACGACAATAAGACTCTCGGTATGAAGGAAATCGCACGCGAAATTTTATATTGATGAGATGCACTAAAGATTGGTTGAAATAAATTTATTTCAAGTTTTGCATGCGACTGCGATGGGAAAGCATTTGACTTTCGCCAACGCAAAACATGCAATACAAAGTTTTAAATATAGTGAAACAGCTCCATACATTTTCACGCGATAGTTTTTTTTGTGTTATGTTTTAATCGTTCCTCTTAATTTCACACAAATCAGTTGGTTTCCCTTTAAATTTGTTTTGGGATATTTTGCCGACGTTTGCCGACCGCTGAACTAGAGGGCTATGAAATGAATGAAAATGAGCGTCGCGGCGAACGTTCCTAGGAACGAACGAGTTCGCCGATACGGCTGAATATAGCATTGTTTTGTGGTTTGTTATCAAGTTTTTAATAGTTTTGTATAGATTATAACGCAGGTAATAGTTTCACAGCATTTACATAGACATAGGTACGCTTAAAGTAATATTACAGGAAGTTTAATTCGCTATTCTTTTCGATGTTCACAGATATCTATAGAAAGTATTATTGCATGGTGCTACTACGGCGAACGGATCTGTGGGCCACGCGAAGGATGCGGCCTTGTAAATCAAATCCGCACGGGTAACAGCGATCTTCTCAACCGTTCGACACCAATGATTAACCTTCCCGCTAGTTGCTCTCTCAAGTAATTTGAGGAGCCTATGCTGCAGAAGGGGGTGAAGAGGGATGAGAGATTTCTTTTGTGATCCGAATATGCAAAATTAAAAAAGACGAGCTTTCTTAGAGTTGCAAAATCCGAATGGTTCTTTATTCAATGTTCGGTCCCTTTTATACCCCCGGAAGCCCATACAATTTTAGGGTGTTAGTTTATCCTTTCCGAGGATAAATAGTACATAAGTGTTCGTACGCGTAAGTGCCGTGTGTTAGTGTTTGTGACGCATATTTATTCCGCTTTTACACGTAGCGTACCCGGTTTCTAGATTACGGTGATCGCGCACCTCGCGAATTTACAGTTTGACACGTTCGTTATGGAATTAATAATCGCGAACGTAACATCCTTTCCCTCGTAATTCATTCCAGTGAATTTCGCAAATTGAAGAGTGAGTGATTATTTCACTGGTTGCCTGCGTTGCTCGCTAGCCCAATCGAAGGCCGCATCCTTCGTGTGGCCCACATATCCGTTCTCCGTAGTAACAAAGGGAGTTTAATTAATTGCTCAGTTCGATTTTCACAGCCTTTACCTAATTATTTGTATGTTTAAAGTAATATCATAAAAAAGTTTAATTCATTGTGCGATTAGATACGGCCTTATGTCTGTCATTAAATAAATAGATATGTTATAAAAAAATATCCGTATTAAGTATAGTAAATAGTAATGTAATATTACAGCTTGTGTAGTTCATTGATAGTAGTTCATATATTAACGTACGTTTAAAGTAATATTACAGTTCGCAATTCACAGCCATTCATTTGTTTGTGCTACAATATTCAAACTTACTATAGATTTTCTTCATTCCATTCATATAGGGTAGGGAAAATCTTTACACACGCACGTTTGTTAAGTTTAATTGATAGGATATTTTCCAGGGTATCGTTGTTAAGCTTTGTTCGATTGCATGAAAGGACTAAACCAAGAGCGCTAAAAGCTCGCTCCACCGACCCTTGATTCAACGGGACTGCTATAACCTAGTGTGGCTATCTCACATAGTTCAGGGTGTATATCTTTCCACGACATTCAATAGTGACATTAAATTTTCAACAGGTCCCTCATAAGATTTTTGAATCTCAACCCCACATAAATACAAATTTTTTATCAAAAATGTATGTTCAAAGCCAAGTGGTCCGCGATCCATAAAGGGTTGGAAAGCACTAATCTAAACAAATAAAATTTACCAGCTTTGTTTTTTTTTGTTTTTGTTGCCGTGCGCATCGCGAGTTCTTTTTGGGCGGCAGTTTGCGACTGACCCAACTAACCACGCTAGCAATATGTGCATTATTTCTCAATCAAGGTGCGATTGATATTCTTGTGTGGTTTTATGGAACAAATTCATCCGACCCAAAACGAATGTTTTTTTCTCTTGTTCTCAAGACATCTTTGATATCGACAGTCATCTTGCATCTTGTTCGGAGCACATTTCTAGTAGATGTGTATGCGTGCGTAAGACCTACTCGTTCACTTTTTTGTGTGTGATGATTAACTGCATTCTTTAGTGAACTGATTATACGGCATAGGTATCATACAATTATCTTATGCCTAGTCTGTACGGTGCTTGGGAATGGATTGAAATATAAAAATAGACTAATTGTTGGCACAATATCGACCTCGTGTGGATTAGCCAAACAAATAGCAAATCAAAACAACGAGCTGTCAAGGACAGCTCGAACAATTGTTAAAGATTATCCCAGATGGCGCTGTCGAGAGAGATAAGGACGGAAAGATGCGCCAAGATATGAGACAACCAGCTGATCATAAATAGGGTCAATTGGATAAGAGTTTGGCTAAGTTCACTAAGCGGGGTCAGGCAAGGGCAGGGCTGATCAGCTGAGGAATAATAGGCGCCATCGCAAACCGCGGCAGTAGCAAAAGTTTTGCCAGAAAGGACAGAAGAATTTTTAAACTGCGCAATAAATATAAAACACACAAAGCCAGTTCTAAAAACGTCTATCAAGCTACTCAAAATAAATAGATAGCTACATCCGTAGCAACACTAATTATTATATTGTCACTGAATTCCTTCGGATCAACGAGTTTAAATTTTTAATGCATATAACGCAAACTGCCATGATTGCTGGTCACGCACTGCTATGTGCGGTTTAAAAATCAGCAACAACTGGGTCACTACATGCCGTAATTTGAATAATTGACTACACTAATAAGATAGGCAGCCAGAATACTATCGGATCATCTGAAATCATCATGCACCGATTGTACCTTAAACAAGGCAATGTTGTAATTGACGTTACGTCCTGAACCCCTGAATACCCATAACTGTATCCTGAGCTATACATCATGTAAGAAAGGCAAAGGATGATGTTATTCTAGGTACATACATTTTTTATCCACGGCCACGCCAAAACAGAAACGCTAAATTAACGCAATCTCCTATAAATGGCGGTGATGCGACGAACTCCTCCAGTTTGCTCGACCGACTTGTTCAGTGTAGATTCCCAGCACAGCATGGAAGCGACAGTGGCTCAGCTAGGGCTGAACAGTGGTGTTCCAATTCCGACGATGAGTGTGTTAATGCGTTTTCTGATCCTTAAGTATTACTCGCAATACTACAGCTTCTGCACGGTTGGAAATGATTTTCTCCAAGATGTACCATTGAGCAGGATTGTGCTGTCGCTATACGATCAATTGAACACCAGTATGCTCCACGCAATCGACAACGGCTGCCAAGCGTTCGTGGTTGATGAACAGGGTGCTGAACATTTTCTCGATCTTTACCTGCCGGTGCACGATTTGGCTCGCCAGCGATCGTTGGACAAAAGCTTGATCCTCCTGATAGCGAAGCGAAACCAAACGCACTTATTCGATCGTATGCGAGTGCACGAAGCATTTCGCGGTAAGGGGTGTTACGTGATTTTGAACCATTCGGACTGTGCGATAACAACTATTGACGTTTTTCTCGCCCATGCAGAATTGGCGAACGTCCTGATCGTAGTGTACGATGAGCAAGAACGGCCTACTGATCTCTACAACACCGTCGTCAGAATATCAGATGTACTTGAGCGAAGCGTGAACGTTGCTATGGAGCTAGTCGCCGTAAAATGGACCAGTTGGAAGAATCACTCTTTTTTCCCAGACAAAGCCAGAGATCTGAATGGTTACGTGTTGCGAACGTCCATGTGCAACTATTTGCCGTTTACGGGCTATGAGCGATTGGTAGGTAAATGAGCGGTGAGGCTAGTGGAAAAATATGCTGATTGTCTTACTTAACGACCTTTTGCAACAGGACCAAGAAACTGGCAATGCCTTCGATTCCGCGACAGGCAAGCGATCAATATGGTTGGATGGCACAGAACTACAGCTTCTAGTTTCGTACTGTGAGCGTCGTAATTGCAACATTATGGTGTTCCCAGGTACCTACTCAACCTCTCCGTCGACCACGTGTATGGTCCAATGCTCCAGCGCTGATCAATTGTTACTCTCTTTCGCTCAACCGCCACAGAGGATGAAGACGAGTGGGGCGATGTGTACCCGAACGGTACCGGAATTGGTCTGATGGGCAGTGTGGCCGAACGACGCACAGACATTGCCTTTGGAGCATTCTACCTTTGGTTCAAGCCGTACAACTTCTCCTCCTATACCGCCACCATCAGCCGATCTGGAGTGACCGTGCTCGTGCCGAAACCGAAGCTGCTACCGCACTGGCGTACCCCGTTTCTTTCCTTCTCGTGGCCACTATGGATTGCCGTGATGGTCACATTTCTTGTTGGCATTATAGCTACTTGGTTGGCGGGTACGGTGCGTCTTCGATTGTTGCTACTGTCCGCTCCAACCGATCAGCCGTGGACTGGTCGATCAGATCTGATTTCTGAGCAGCTTACGCTGAGCGATGCCGCGCTTATGATGGTTGGCTTCTTCGTAGCACAATCATCGCCCATTCGAACTGACCTATGGTCGTGCGTGTGCCTGTTTGCCTCGTTGTTGCTGGCCGGATTTATGGTAAGCAATTTGTACAGTGGCGGACTTGCCAGCGTCATGACGGTTCCGAAGTACGAAAAATCGATCGATACTGTCGTTGACTTTGCCGCGACTGGCATGAAATGGTTCGGTCCTACGCCGTACTGTTTGGAAGAGATTAGGAACGCCTCTGAGGTAAGATCAAATCTCGTCCTGAAGTTGTTAGAATAGTTTCCTTGCGGTACAGTTTCTTTTTAATGACAGATCGATCATCCAAACAGCCTCATTTACAACAAATTCAAAAGACCTTTAGATCAGTCGGACCGGAAGAGATGAAACAATACGCGCACATGGGCGGCAGCGGGTTTATTATCGAGCAAGCGCAGCACGGTAATTTTGCACCGAGTAACTTTCTTGATCGGCAAGTTTCGACAACCTTGCAGCCGCTGAAGGACTACGTCTACACGCAGAACTGTGCGGCACTGATAACCAACACTAATCCGTTGCGGTCCAATCTGAACGAGTACATCCTGCGGGTTCAGCAGTCGGGTCTGCTATACCATCTCGGTATCCGGACCGCCATTCGATACCTGCCAACGGACGTGATGCGAAACATCGAGCGTTCGCGAATGCATCAGCACGACGACGGTGCGGTTAGGTTGGAATTGGGGCACTTTTTGGGTGCATTTTTCATACTGGGCTATGGGTTGTTGTGCGCTAGTCTCGTGTTTGTGGGAGAACTCTGTGGCACAGTGATGATGCGACGATGGAATGAGACGTTTGTAAGCAAGGCGACCGTCGTTACTGCCTACTGAACCCTCACCGAGCAACTTTTCGGTTGAGCGTAGCTCTTGGTACATCAGGATTTGTTATATTAGGTGGTGAAGTATCGAAAGAAAGCGTAAAAACACATTTGGGAATACTCACGTGTACTAGCTGCGGTAATAATGAAAGGCAGATAACGCTGCAACACACTACAGATGCCAGTGTGGTATATTGCTGAACTGCAATAATTATGTTTCGATCGTAGTTCGACGATGCAACCCACTCCATTGCTAGGTTGCATTTTCAGAGCCCTTCCCTTCTCTATCCTCTCCATCATAAACTGATGAAATTGATTGAAACAGAAATTAAATTCATTCATTATTCAGCAACCAAACGTTCTTTTTCCGCCGTCCGAAACATAACAAGCGTACCATGCTATTCTGATCTGATCGGCACATACGAAACGTGCCGATCGCGCGATCGCTGACCTTCATGTAAATCGCATACACACACTTTGATCTAAGATCGTTGTGTGTCATCGGCGACGATCTACGGGACCATAAGGGCCATAACATGTCCTTACTTTTATTGGAGCAGTTACCCATCAAGTTACCCGTATGCAATTTAAAAAAATGGACTATTTTCGGCTGAGTGTAGAAAAAAAAAACTAAAAGAGAAAATTTCTTTCCATAAACATCCCTTGAAAGGTAATTATTCAATCTTACTAGCAAAAATTAATCGGCATCTATTCCTGAGTGCGGCACCTTTTCGGCATCTATTCCTGAGTGCGGTTCGATTCGTCTAGCTCTCCGCTTCAAATAGTTTATTTGCCCGTGCATTACTCGCCTGTGACACGTTTATCACGCAAATTCTGATCACTGAACTTGCCCATCGTGCTGGTTGGAAGTTGCATTAAGTGATTGTCGCCCGATTGCAGGTTTATTTAGTGAATTTAATTTTGGCGTACCGTGCTGGTGTTGAAGATCGAGTGTTCGCCATCATAGCCTGAGGTGCTTCCACACACACAGCTGTCTGCACACGCACATTGCATCTATCGCCTTCACTACTATCAACTCGATACGCGTACGCACTTATCACTACACTCACATCCAACTGCACATATATAAAGTGAGAAAGATGAATTGTGGAATCTGCCTGGAGCTCACTACTGGTGTCCCGTTTGTATGTGATGGTGGCTGCGCACAACACTTTCATCCGTCCTGCACTGGCCTCTCAAGTTAATCCTTACGTGACTTACGAAGATTTTCCCAGTTAAAATGGTTTTGCAAGAATTGTGAAAAAGCATCAACTTCACTTATCATCAAGGAACTAACATCAACAATCACGGATTCCCTGGCACTTATGAAAGTCGAGCTATTGAAAGAGTTACCTTTTACGGAGAAAAGGGTTGTTGCCCCGACTAATTTCCGTGCCTTAGAGCCAACACGCACACAGTAATACGAAGGCACTCATCTCGGACAACACTCACACATTCAACGGGAAATACTTGAAAATCGCAACAGACCACTACTGCGAGGCACTAACACTGATGATAATGGTATTAAGATAAAAACCGTGGCTAATCCTGAACCTCGTTTTTGGCTATTTTTTACCAACATCAGTCCTAATGTGACTCCCGACGATATGGCAAATTGGGTTCAATCTAAGCTCAATACAAACGATATACATGTTCGCCGGTTAACCAAGTATGATGCGGATCTGAGCCGACTAACATTCGTTTCCTTCAAAGTCGGCATCCCATCAACTTTGAAGAATGTGGCTCTGTCTCAAAATACTTGGCCAGCTGAAGTTGCGTTTCGTGAATTTACCGATTACCGTTCGCAACGGGGGTTTCAGTTCCCATACCAACCCCACGCATTGCACCAACATCAACAGCAACCACCGGCTCCACAGTCGCCGCCACTAATCGATGCACAATCACCAATACTCACCTCATCGCCCCCGCATCTTTCGTCCTCATCACCACCAGCATCCCCGACACTGCATTACAACCTACGCAGCCAAACCAACAACCCACCATAGACGAACATTTTGCTGCAACGTCTATAACAATACTTACATCAACGCCAGCAACAATACCAACAACAACAATAGTAACAACAGCAACTACAACAACAGCTACTATAACTAATTCAACAACATCAATATCAACAGCAGCAGCAGTATGTGCAATGCCTGCCTTTCCGTCTACATCGACTGTTATGGTCCCGTCTACTATTGTTCACTTTCTCAGTCATACGCAATCATTCAACAACACTCAATATTTACTATCAAAACATTCGTGGTGTGCGTACCAAAGTCAATGAATTGCGGTTATCTTTATCCGAGTCCCACTACAACATCATCATACTCGCCGAAACCTGGTTGGATGAGAATATTCCATCCTCGCTTCTATTCGGCTCTGAGTATACTTCCTTCCTGCTTTATCTTCATCGGTGCAATCTACATATCCCCTTCTCTCGCCAAAAATCAAAATATGCTCAGTGCACTTGATGCAACGATCGATAGTATAGTGACGAAGATGAAAAAACATGATCGTATGCTGCTTTTTGGAGACTTTAATCGAGCGGATATTTCATGGATACACGACACAACACATCAGTATTTTCGTGCACAAGTTTCCCCTACATGCGTTGATGCGTTTTTCGACATTATTCGTTTTTATAACTTGCGTCAGCTCAGCGGCATTTTAAATTATCGGAATGTTCAATTAGACCTAATTTTCTACTACTCTACTCATGACAACTACGCGTCTCAGTGTCAGTGTTTCCTTCATTAGCGGCTTCTCAGCATCACCCAGCATTAGAATTGTGTACTTCTATTAATCACACATCCGTTAATCAGTTGTCGGCGTCAATTCAATGAACATTACCGGGATTTTAATTTCTAATTTTATGTTCCGGCTCTTTGTTATTTTTTTCTAATTATGACTTTTTTATTCTTAATTTCTTTTTTGTTTTAAATATTTTCTTCTTATCCGCTGCTTATTTTCCTTTCACTATGGATTTCCATTCTGTTACATCTTACATTTTCTGTTACATTTTCTGTTACATTGATTAAGTTACAGTTAGTTTAGTACCAATAGGGCCAACTAGGTTTTTAAGCAATTATATATTCAACCCTTGAGGCAGACATATTGAAACTAATAAATGAAATGAAATGAAATGAAATAATCGACGGCCTTACGAAGTGCCTTGTCTTATAGTGCCAATATATTGTAGATTACGGAACAGGCTTTCCCGACGTCCACAAACTGCCTTACGGTTTCCGTTTTAGACGCTACGTAGTGCCTTTCTTTGATCGTGCACGCTGCTAAACGAAGTTGCTTCACTTTTTAGACCATCATGGTTAAAGTTGGACTGATAGATCTCATGGGGTTCCATTGAGGTCTCGTAGTTCTTTAGGTTTAACAATTTCAGCAATCTGAAGAACTCACAGATCGATTTCCCCGTTGATATTCCTGCAATCGACCAATCTTGGTCCGTGTTGCGTTGATCCGGTTTTCTAGACGTCGCATCCAGGCGGGCTTTTCAGCCTTGGAGCATGGTCGACCTTCGCTGTCTCCTTGCGGATAGGTCCGCAATCATAGCGTTCGTACAACAGCCACCGCAGCCGAATTAACTGCAGATCCTCAATGCTCCCTACGCTATCCAAATACTGAGGTAGAACATCTTGGTTTATGATGCTTACTGCAGTTTTCAGGCGGTAAGAATAATGCAGTTTTGGTAGTGGGTGACGAGACAAGGGCTCTGTCCCATGGAACTGCGTAACAGCTGTGGCCATCTGGTGTTGGATATCCACTGACAATCCTGGAGCGGTGGGTTCATCCAAATCACGATCCTCACTCGCCCTTGATGTATTTTGGTCTATTGTATTAAGCCTAGCAGAAATCCTACTCGACTCGCGCGAGCCTGCCTCTTCCTCTCCAAATTCCCTCCTCACCGCCAGCTTGATGAACTCCAGTTCCTCAGGCGAAATAATAGCTCGCTGCCGTATATACAACTTGCTCAGGTCAAGCTGATGCGCAAACCGAGGGAAACGGTCATTGAACATACCCAGCATCTTCGCTCTGCCGGGCATGTCCGTCTCCATCCTCGTGTAAACATAGTAGCAACGGATCACGTAATGGTTCATCTCTCTCGTCCACATAATCCGCTGCCGTCGGCCTCCTGCCAAAATGAGTGACTGTTGTCTGTTGTCTAACCGTTTCTGTTTTGCGTTCGTGGTACGGGCAGAGCCCGTTGACTGAAAGAACGCTCTTGCACCATTTCATCTTCCAGCCGCTGGATGCTTGCTCTGTCTCCCGTCCCAGGCCCAGCTCCAGTAGGGGCTCCCTCCTCGGGCAATCGTGTGGTCCTTTTTCTCATAGATCGTGTCTCCATTATTGTGGTTAGCCTTCTGTAATGTGAGGATCGTACAACTGTACATCGAGTACCATCGCGGTAGGTCAGTGTTTCGCTGACAGGTATCGAGGTAGAATAAAACTTTGGTCGAAGCGGACTTTTCGACACTTGATCGTACAGGCGATCTTTTAAACCCGGAAGGGAACCCCCTTACTGGAATTGCTGGAGTTTAGAAGCCTTACCTTGGGTAGGGGGACATAACTAAACTCTTGAAATAAGTTGGAAGGCGAAGTTTTTGGGCAGCCTAACGTTCTATCTTGTATTTTATTATTATTTATTTATTATACAGGGTTTCGAATCATATAAGGGAATAGTTCAATCACTTAGGGTAGCTGTGTCAAACTCATTTCATTAGAAGGCCGTAAGTACAGATTTTCAGTGATTCGCGCGCCGCATAGTTTATAATAAAAAATATTCCCCAATATTTATATAAAAAAATGTTTAATATCATTATTGTTAAACAAATTGACTTCTTGTCAGAGGCAGATTTATCCATCTCGGGGCCCTAAGCGGGGGATAGAATTGGGGCCCCTAATTTCCTTAAGGCTCGGGTCTATAAAAATGTTGCGGCAACATTTGTTACCAAATCGTATGGACGAACTGTCAAACTCATGTTTCGGGAACATTTTTGTTGCAAGAGAAACAAATCGATTTGTTTCATGTTTATGTGTTGTAGGAACATTTTTGGACTTGTTTGCATATCAAAACGGATAAAACATAATTTCAACTTAATTTTGAAAAAATTATGTGATGAAATACGTGCACAATTTTTGAAATAAACAGAAAAATCAATAAATGTTGCCATTGTACAAATGTTGCCGCAACATGTTCATAGACACGGGCCTAAAAGTCAAAAAAATTATATCGCATTTTTATGAATATCTTGTTACGAATTCCAAATACAGTCTTCGTGTAATCAGGCTAACATATTTTACATATTTTTAGGATGTGCATCATCGTTGATTCCAGTAGTGCAAAAATCAAAACTATATTCAAATACTAGCTATACTAGTGTTACTAGTGTTTGGTGTAAAGAAGCATTTCATTTGCTGTAGTAGTTTTTCAACACAAGTACGCATTAGGTCGTTTTTCTAAGCCTCTTAGTCTTTTATATTGAAATGAATCAATGAACAATAAAATGATAAACTGTAGTTATTAAAACTCCAGACTTTCCGAATTTCAGTACAGATCTAGGCATATCTACATAAAGGCATATCTGGAAAACCTATCAAAAAAATCTGAATTTTACTCATTTATACTTTTGTATTTTTAGTACATGTCTCGTAGTACAGTCGTCAACTCGTACGACTTAACAACATGCCCGTCATGGGTTCAATCCCCGAATAGACCGCGCCGCCATACGTAGGACTGATTATCCTGCTATGGGGGGAATCAATTAGTCACTGAAAGCCAAGCCCACAAGTGGGTACAGGCAGGCCTTGACCGACCTCGGTTGTTGAGCCAAAAAAGAAGAAGAAGATTTTTAGTGCAGAGTTTGCAATACATTTGTTTGCTCATTAAATGAGCAGTGAAAGCCACTACACGAAGCTTGTGTGATTACCTGTTTTACATATACAAAAATATGCATGAAATCAAAGCGTCCAACAATGTTTATCCTGCACTTGCGTATTTGTAGTCTTTTCGTCCTTGCAATCGAGACCGTTTAGACCGTTTCTTAAAAAATATAAATTAATCGTCCCAGGAGCTTCTTTATGACTTATTGCCAGAAGAAAATTTATTGTTTTTAATATGGAAGAGTGCGAAAGTATGTAAAATTTGTTTTGGCCTTCAAAAATTATCTCCAAAGTTCTTAACAACTTTTAATTGCTATAAACGTTATCAACACATTCCACACACTTACTTTTAAGAATGTACTACTTTGAGAATGATTAAGTTTTCCGTTCATTTGTGCATTATTAATAAAACATAAATCGCTAATAAAAGTGAACTAACATGTGGAGGTTTAGCTCGGGGCCCCCCTTAGGCCGGAGCCCCCCGCGGCCGCTCAGTCCGCTTATAGGAAAATCCGCCACTGATTTGGATTATGCAACGCGTGCCAGACTTTTCAGCGCTTTATGCATCATGTCTTCGGTGATTTTGATTTTGTGGTGGTGTTTGTCGATGATATATGCATTGCATCGTCTAATGAGGAGGAACACTTAACGCACGTTCGAACTGTCTTTGAGCGTTTCAAATCAAGCGGCTTGGTACTGAACTTGGACAAATGCAAGTTTGTACAAACAGAAGTCAACTTTTTGGGGTATCATATCAGTGCATCTGGTATCAAACCTTAAGCTAATCGCGTTCAAGCCGTTGTTGATTACAGTTGTTCGATTACTATGAAGGATCTTTCGTCGATTTTTGGCATTGCTTAATGGTTACAAACGCTTCATCCGGAATGCCGTCTCATTGCAACAGTCATTGCAAGCACTCATTATTGGAAATCGAAAAAAAACGAAACAAGAAAACTTCAGTTCAACTTCAACGATCCAAGCAGACGAAGCTTTCGTGAAATGCAAGGAAAGTTTTAGCCAACGCAGCCAACTCGTCAAAACGAATGGGACTTATGATCAGTGTTGTAAGCTGTTGACATTTTTTTTAAGTTCGCAGTAGGCTACTGGTCAAAATCGATCGCACACATTTTTCGTACATTACATTCACTGTTGCCATGACACGACTGTTGAAGAACGACGTTCATTTCTATAGTTACCGTCAGTGTCTCTGCGGTGACATGACTGTAAAAAAATGTAGTTTGAATGTCAATTTACATTCATCTTGTGAATCCAGAACTGCCTGGTGCCTTGGCCAGTGTGAAAATCAGTGTCTTCTTTCTGGAGTACAGGCGGTCCCCGAGATACACGGTAGGAGAAAGCGGGGCAAAATGGGCATGTTAAGCAGTTTACTGAATATTCCTTTGAATATGCCATAAAACACAATTTTTCTTTCATTATTGCATGCTTCCACCATTTATCTATGGATTTAAATTGCCACATAGAATGAAAACAACTTAAAAACATGTAAATAATGTAAAATAAAAGTTGATGTTTTACGAGAAGCATTTTTGACACGCGGGGTAAAATGGGCATATCCCTGGGGCAAAATGGGCATATGTAAACAAACTGTGAAACGTCAAAACACTGGGGCAAAATGGGCCACAACAACTGCGCTTAGGTAATGGTCTATGCTTTTGCGCACGTGTCGTGAAATGTATTTTCGTTCTATCTTTTGTTTTGCTGGTCAGAAAAGCCCTTAAAATTCTTCCAAAAATATGTTATCAAAATTAAAACAGTTTTTACACGTTTAAATCTACAAAATCGATTCTTTTGAAGCTGTGTCTGTTATCATTATTGAGGCGACAAATACAACACCATAGCCTCACCAAACGCCATTTGTCAAAAGTATCTGCCCATTTTGCCCCAAGCGTAACTGCCCATTTTGCCCCACGTGAAGCATTTTTGTATTTTATGTTATATTAGTAAAAATACGCATTCGATCGCCTTGCTTTCTTCAGACAAATTGTATAGAAATATCATATCTTTAATAATATATAATGTAAAACTTCAACGCATCCCTGTGACACTGGGTTAAGCTTATTTTCGAAGTGACAAAAATTACATCAATATGCTACTAAACCTTATTTTGCACTTTTCTTGGTTATTTGTTGTGTTAGGGTTATGAAACTTACATGGTGTTCATAGAACACTCTCATGAATACATTTTGAGCATTGGAAAGTATTTTTGTAGTCAAATAATGCTTAAATAGAGGGTGCCCATTTTGCCCCACATGCCCATTTTGCCCCGCTTTCCCCTACCTCTTATACGCGGATTCGGAGATACGCGGTTTTCTAAATTTGACAATTCTTTGAGCAAATTGTACTGATTTGACACATCAATTGCAAATTGCCAAATAATTTCCGTTTTGATCCAATGTTCAAAACTATTTCAAAAGGTTCACACTTAAAAATATTTCACGACCTCGGTTAAAAAAACTGCTGAAATTCGTCGGCTCTTTCGATTCTTGCTGATATGTCAGTTGAAAATTTCCCATTGCCGATAATCAGTACCATTTAAAACCGAAATATCAGTTAAAAAAATATTTTAACCGAAACTCGGCAACACAACATGCCGATTACGTACGTTAACACTGCTGTCACCGAGGTCATCCGTCAAAATAACCGAAATTTCGGCATTGTTATTTGAGTTAGCCGAGGCTCGGTTTTCTATCTGTCATTCATCATTTTGTCGATGCAGATACCTTTCGGAGTGATTTTGTGTTATAAAATTAATAGTGTGAAAAATAAATGAAAATATGATACCCAGCGTGAAGAGACCAATCAGTAGCGTACGATCGGACACGGGTGGGCTAGGAAGCTCTGTCAACGCACGTAGCCAGTGCACATAAGATCGTCGCTCGAAGCAGTCCTTATCCAAGGATTACCGGATGCTAGTCCGATTGGACCAACCTTTGACGGCCTGTTCGGACTTCCAGGTTTCATTTCCAGTTACCTTCACGAGGTAAATATCCAAATACTCGACCACGTGACTTCCAATCAAGGTTCACTCAGGCTTGTTTCACTCTGCCCGCTTTACAGAACCGTGTCTGTACCGGTGCCCGCTCTATGCCCGGCCCATCTTCCTGCACCTTTAATACATCCAAACGCTGAACACCATCTGGTGTTGTACCGGCGGCCGTCCCTGCGCTTCCCATCCCACCACAACTCTCATTATTTGGGGGTGGGGAGGTGACTTCCTGCCGTCCAACTACAGATACGATGGTGGTATCATGCTGCAGAAAATGTACATCGGCAATCAGCATCGGGTCTGGCTGTTATGGATGTGGCTCAATAAATAATTGTGTTTGTTTTTATAACTCAAACTAACTTTTTACGCAAATAAAACCACTAAAATTAAAAAAAAAGATTGTTTTTATAATTAGCTGATATCTCGGATAGCTCTAACCGAAAATCTCGGTTAAACGTAAACGTCAAAACAAAATGTCAATTGCATTTTTAACCGATATTTCGGCAACAGAAATTTAACCGAGATCTTTGCCGAGATCTCAGTTGTGCAGATCTCGGCAAAAATTAACCGAGATTCGGCAAACATTTTTAAGTGTGTTTAAAACAGTTATATTCAATCAGAATCATATCAAATAATTCATAAAGTGACTAAAACCGCCCCCTACTTACAAAATTGCACGAAAATTTGTGATATTTTAGCTGGAAATCACGAGATTCGACTTACGCGGAAATTCGAGATACGCGGTATTTTGCGGCCGTTTTCGGTCCCCATTAACCGTGTATCTCGGGGACCGCCTGTACACGAATTTAAAAGAAAAAATGTTACAAGTGTAGTACCCTGGAGATTTGACCCCTAATTAGACCATAGTGCCGGATCGGAATATGACCGTCACCGCGACAACTGTGCGATAATCCGAATGTCAAAAATAAAGATTATTCGTTTACGGATCGTTGTACTGACAACACCTTCAGCCTTCTGTTAATTCTTCTGCCTTCCGATTTTGTGCCTTTTATAAGTTCAACGTTTAGTTCAAATTAGTAAAATTCGAGGTTTACATCTCAGAAGTGGGATTGTGCCATGCCGTCTAAGGCAGCGGTCTAATCTTGTTGCGCGCAACATTGTTGCTCGGCAACATATCGCTGAGGTGGTCTATGAATGTTGCTGGCAACATTTCGCTTTGACATTGTTTAGCGTAAAAAAATTGCCAATTAACAGCTCAGAGTTTTTTTTTATTCATTCACTTGTTGAATAAAGTGTTGAAAAAATGAAATATACACCAAAAAGTGTATTATAAATGCTTAAAATCCAAATTTAGCGGATGTCAACAAAACGCACACATTTTGCCAGCAACAATGTTGCGCGCAACCAGTGCCTAAGGCACTGGTCTAATCTTGTTGCGCGCAACATTGTTGCTGGCAAAATGTATGGATTTTGACAGCTCGCGCAACTTTGTTGCCAGCCAAATTCAAACCAATTTGATTTTTGTCTGGCAACATTTTCTATTTACCTTGGTCATGGTAATCGGGTGTATGAAATGACACAGCAGCAGTGTGCGTTTTGTTGACATCCGCTAAATTTGGATTTTAAGCATTTATAATACATTTTTTGGTGTATATTTCATTTTTTCAACACTTTATTCAACAAGTGAATGATAAAAAATAATCTCTGAGCTGTTAATTGGCAATTTTTTTACGCTAAACAATGTCAAAGCGAAATGTTGCCAGCAACATTCATAGACCACCTCAGCGATATGTTGCCGAGCAACAATGTTGCGCGCAACAAGATTAGACCGCTGCCTAAAGAAGATATGTTGTGTGCGCTGGAGAACGCGAAAGTGCCGGTGCCTCCAACCGCTACGATTGCTCAAATCCGCATGTTGTACGAGGAGCTATTTCCTAGAAGTCACGTTGTAGCCGAACAAAAGCTTGCGCCCGAAGTAACGCATGATAGTGTTGATACTGGGGATTTGGCGATAAAGCAAATGAATGACGAGCAAGAAATTGTCAAGACAGCTAATTCTGGCGGGTTAGAGACGGAATTAGAAACACTGCAGAAGGAGCTGCAAGTGCTCGAACTTCGTCAGAAAATCGCTATGCTGAAGTCATCTAACATCGCTTCGACTTCGCTACCATCATCATCATCACCACCACCGCTGCCTTTACCTACAGCGCAGCCAGTGCCGCCATCTTTAACATCGTCACCACCGCTCCCTTTGCCGCTACCTACAGTGCTGCCAGTGTATGTACCCAACTTTGAAGACTTCATAGGAAAATTTAGTGGTGAAAGAGGAGGAGTAGGGGTGGAGCACTGGTTTCGAGAATTTGAACAAGTATGTAGCTTGTACACACTAAACGACCAGCTGAAATTTTTCTGTATGCGCCGCCTGCTCACCGACACCGCCGCCAGCTCACCGACACCGCCGCCATTTTTGCTAAAACCTCAGGCGCATGCACCTATGAGACACTGAAAGCTGACCTTATTAGTACTTTCACATCAAAAACTTCACTAGAAGAAGTGTTTAAAAAACTAAGGGCACGACATCTCTCGCAACATGAAAGCATCACAAGGTATGTGTTGGAAATGCAGCAAATAGCGGGCACCGTCATTCCAGAGGAAGACTTGGTCAATATTATAATTGACGGAATTGATGATCCTATTAATACGTCATCCATACGTTTCGCTGCAAAATCGCTCGAGCACCTTAAAACCCTGCTGAAAAAATACGAAACTTTTCGTCAAACTCGTGGCGTGACTCCTACACCAGCACCGTTACGCACTAAACCCCCAGCTCCACCCCGCAGCACTGGCCCCTCGCGTCAATGGGCGCAGAACAACAATAATGAACCGGCCAGATGCTTTAACTGTTCTCAATTCGGCCATTATCAAAGCGCTTGCCCAATGCCACGCCGCCCCAAGGGATCCTGTTTTAAATGCCACCAAATGGGACATACACATCGAGAGTGCCGAAACTTCCAGCCCGTTACGACTGCTGCGGTGCACCATCTGGGTTCCCATGGATTCGATGAGGAAACTGCGGACCAAATACTGCTTAGCGAAATTGAAACGGTATGTGTTAGTTTCAATATCCAACATACAATTGCGTTCATAAAAATAGCAGTTCGTTTTAAATATATTTAAAAGACTTGTTAGCAGTAAGATAAATTTCATATATTCACTTTCTTATTTTTTTAAATACCAGTAACATACAGTGGCCGGCAATATAAAGTGGCCACTACTTACAATGTTACATTTTTTACATTTTTTCCATGAAAAATGAAGTTATTGTACTGCTTTATTTTTTGAAACATTGCTCGTGATATGCTTAAGAATGCGCAGTACCATAGCATGACAAAAATGAGAAGTTTGCTTCAAGAAAAAATATTTTTTCCAAAATTGATCAAAATCACTGTGCCAAAATAAAGTGCCCACTTTATGTATTCTACAGAAAATATTTTTCTGTATAAATATAACACCAAACTTATAATTTATATGCGTTCCTTTCGCATTATTTACATGTTCTAGGATCTTTAGCGTATTTTTTTCTAATTTTTAAAGGTTTATCTAGTTCTGCATTTAGTTTTTGCATCTGGTTCTTCTCAAGCGTTATCAAGAGCTTTAAATTTAAATTTATTTGTTTGTGACACCAGTTTTATCCACCTTCGCACATAGAATCTGCAACAAATTCTCGATGGAACCAAGATTTTATACGATACTAGTTGAGAAATGTTTTTTGTATTGATTGTGTGTGTTGAGATGTTAGCCTGTAGGAACATGTTTTTATTTTTCAAATCCCATTTTTTTAAAGAAATATCCCAAAGTATTGATGAAGAATGTTAAAAAAGATATCAGCCATAGTTGTACTTTCGATTCACACCAGTTTTTACGCTACTCCTTAAGATAAACACTCCCTAGCTATCACATTGCAATTTTCGTAATTTACTGCTCGTTAGATGTTGCGTCCTTCAACTTCCTCGCCCGAGCTACAGCAAGACCAACAAAGCCAATTGGCTTCAATATGATCAAGAACATGCAGATATATCGTTAGATTGTTGAAAACCTGATATTTGGACAGATGAGTCCAAATTAGAACTGATGTTCAAAAATATCTAGACGCGATCAAACAAACCAATATGTATGAAGAATGCAATGTGATGACCAGGGAGGGGATTTCTATACGAGAAGTGGGGAGCATGGTTTGAATCGGCGGCATAATGAAAGCTAATACCTATATAAGCATCCTGTGTGAATTTATCTGTTTTCTATGAAAAATACGGAGTTAGTAAATAAATTGATGTTACAACAGGAAGACTACTCAAGTTATACACGAAGAATTTTTGAAATATTTTTTTCTATCAAATCGAATAAAACTTCTTTAATGGCTCCCACTTAGACTTAACTTTAATCCTATCGAGATTTCGTGTGCAAATTTTGATGCAAATGCGGTGAGAATAACGTGATTAGAAAAAACAAAATATGTTAAAGCTCTGAAATACTCCTAGGAAGAACAAATGCCAAATACGTGCAAATAAGACAAAATAAATTATGTCAATGGTCCTCGAACATGTAAAGAATGCGAGGGAAACGCATATAAATTATAAGTTTGCTGTTATATTTGTTCAGAAAAATATTTTCTGTAGAATACATAAAGTGGGCACTTTATTTTGGCACAGTGATTTTGATCAATTTTGGAAAAAAATATTTTTTCTTGAAGCAAACTTCTCATTTTTGTCATGCTATGGTACTGCGCATTCTTAAGCATATCACGAGCAATGTTTCAAAAAATAAAGCAGTACAATAACTTCATTTTTCACGGAAAAAATGTAAAAAATGTAACATTGTAAGTAGTGGCCACTTTATATTGCCGGCCACTGTACAATCTTACTAATTTGCATCCCTTTTTATTTTACTTTATTTTTATTTTCAAGTTATTTCAAAAAAGCTTCAAAAGGCTGTGTTCAAAATAATAGCAGTATTGAAAAAAATTATTAGAATTATACTTTTAAGTAGCTTTAAGTTTTAAGCCGGATAAGTAAGTAAGTAATACTTTTTTTAATTTAAATTGTGCTCAATAATTTTTTTTTCGTGTTAATTCATAACATTATGTTCCTTTTTTCATGTTTAACCATTAGTATCCTGAAGCATTTCCTTTATTTTTAATAACAGCAGCACACCTTGCCGGCATAGAATCAACTAATGACTGGCAACGGGAATCAGGTATAGCCTTCCATGAGTCTCGAACTACTTTCCATAAATCTTCCAAATTTCTAGGGTTAGCTTCAGAAACCGCGTATTTTATGTCCTTCCATAAATGCTCAATAGGATTGAGGTCTGGAGACTGCGCTGGCCACTCCATAACATCGATGTTATTCGCAATAAACCAAGACTTAGCTCGTTTGCTAGTGTGCTTAGGGTCATTGTCTTGTTGAAATACCCAATCTGGTGCCATTTCATTACCTGATCAACTGCAAACCTGTTTCAATAAGCCAACACGAGCCCCAGCCAATAGAAAGAGACGGGAATATAAATGATAGTACTTCTTTGAAACGTGAGATGACACTACTACATTCTCAGGTGATAAGAGATCAAATCGTAGATCATATATATACAAAAACCGGTGTCAGTATTCTAATGTGTGGCATACTGCTATTTTAATGAACACAATTGTACATGGAGCGAACAAACGTTTTTACGATCACTTTTTGATACAGGCAGCCCTGTAAGTCTAATAGCAGACAATGTAGTACCAGGTAACTTTCCGCATCAACCTACCCCTTCTGGGTACTGAGGATTAGGAAATACTATGCTCACAACGTTAGGTCGAGTGGAGTGCAGGATCATAATTCGTAATATTAGTGTGACACACTCGCTTATCATTTTACCTGCTAGAAGTATGCCTTGGCCATTCATAATAGGTCGTGACCTTTATGAAAATTTAGAATCTTTCTTACACACTATCCAAGTATGATTCCCGTACATTATGCTCGCGAACCGGAGGATAATTCAGATTTCGAAAAGATACCAAAACCTGTTAAGTCCCTTGATGTAGGTGATCCTTTTAGCCACATTTGTGTGTCGGAGATATTTGACAGCCCCCTTGAATTAGATATCGGGAAGCAACTTTCGCCTAAAGAGTCTGCAGCCATTTTGTCCGCATTTGATCATTGCTACACTAACTATCCTATTGAGAATATAGAATATCCTCAGTATTCCATGAAAATTAATCTCGTTCATGATACCCCTATTTATGCAAAGCCACGTAGACTTTCCTATGGGGAGAGGAATCAAGTGCGACAGATAGTAAATCAATTGTTAAATGATAAAGTCATTCAACCAAGCAATTCCCCATACGCTTCTCCCCTTGTGCTAGTTAGAAAAAAAAGTGGTGAAGTGCGTATGTGCGTCGATTACAGGCCCCTGAATAAAATAACAGTAAGGGATAATTTTCCATTACCGTTAATTGAGACATGCCTCGAACACCTGAGTGGTAAAAGTGTATTTAGTTTGCTTGATTTAAAAAGCGGTTTCCATCAGGTAAAGATGGATGAAAGCTCAATTAAGTACACCTCCTTCGTAACACCTGATGGGCAATATGAATATTTAAAGATGCCTTTTGGGCTTAAAAATGCCCCCGCGGAATTTCAGAGATTCATAAATTCAATATTACGCGAATTTATAGATTCCGAGAAATTAGTTGTCTACTTGGACGACATCATAATAGCTTCTAATGACTTTCACTCTCATCTTGAGACGTTGAGTTCTGTTCTCGAGAAACTTAAACAAAATGGACTTGAACTGCGCATTGATAAATGTAAATTTGCCCACACTAATTTGGAATATCTTGGATACGAAGCCTGTGCCTCTGGTATACGACCTAGTGGAAAACACCTTACATCAATATATAACTTTCCTATGCCCACTAATGTCAAACAGTTAAGAAGATGTTTAGGGCTCTTTTCTTACTTCCGTAGGTTCGTTCCATCATTTTCTCATATATCTAAACCTCTTACAAATCTTCTTCAGAAAGATGTGCCATTTGATTTTGATAATTCCTGCATCCAAGCATTTCAAACCCTTCGTCAAAAACTTGTCCAGTCTCCTGTCTTGGCTATATTTAATCCCAAATATGAGACGGAGCTGCATTGCGAAGCGAGCTCATTCGGTTTTGGTGCAGTCTTATTCCAAAAACAGAATGATGGGAAACTTCACCCAATAGCATATTTTTCTAAAACCACCTCTAAAGAAGAATCAAAACTTCATAGCTACGAGTTGGAAACTCTATCCGTAATATATGCGTTGAAAAGGTTCCACTCGTACGTCCATGGATTACCCTTAAACAAAATCACGGATTGCAATTCTCTTGTACAAACGCTGAAAAATCGTAACACTTCTGCGAAGATTGCCCGGTGGTCCCTATTCCTCAAGAATTATGACTATACTATTCAGCATCGCTCAGGTTCCTCTATGGCCCACGTGGTTGCTCTGAGCCGGACTGAAGCAATTGGTGCTATAAGTGAACTTGATATTGACTTCCAACTACAGCTAGCCCAATCTCGTGATCCTACTATTGAAAGCATTAGGTCCCAACTAGAACTGGAAAATTTACCTGGATATGTTTTGCAAGATGGTTTCGTATATCATGAGTCACCCTCAAAAGAGCTTCAGTTTTATGTCCCCCGCGAGATGGTAGATAATATCATCCGCCACACACATGAGAAAATAGGTCACTTATCGGTTGACAAAACAATTTCAAAAATTAGCTGTTATTATTGGTTTCCTTCTATGCGGAATAGAGTTGAGTCTTTCATCAAGAATTGTTTGAAATGTATCATATATTCAGCTCCCACTAGAACTAATAATCAGAACATCCACAGTATACCGAAAGCTCCCCAACCTTTTGACACACTTCACATTGATCACCTGGGACCACTACCTCTTACGAAATCCAAAAAGAAGTATATATTAGTTGTGATAGACGCATTTACGAAATTTACTAAGCTATACGCGACTCGTTCCACTGGAAGTCAGGAAGTATGCAATGCTCTCAAACAATACATTTCCTATTACAGCCGATCCAAACGGATAATTAGTGACCGAGGTACCTGCTTCACGTCCAACCAGTTCGAAAATTTCCTTAGGTCAAATGAGGTACAGCATGTACTCAACGCTACTGGTTCACCACAAGCAAACGGACAAGTCGAAAGGGTTAACCGCGTACTTCGACCCATCCTCACCAAACTTTCGGACTCTTATGATCACGATGATTGGAATTTGCATTTACTGGATGCTGAATATGCGTTGAATAATTCAAAGCACGCCAGTACGAAGTTTTCACCCTCAGTTCTCCTGTTTGGTATTGAACAACGGGGTCATTTAATTGATGAACTAACGGAGTTTTTAGACGAGCGTCGTGGAAGTACACTAAATGATTTAAGCGACATTCGGGCTGAAGCATCGGCAAATATAATTAAATCTCAGCTTACCAATGAAGCATATTTTCGTAAAAATCATAAACCAGCAGCTAAATATGAAGTTGGAGATTATGTAGTAATGCGGAACATTGATGGCAACACTCAGCAGAATAAGAAGTTGATTCCTAAATATAAAGGTCCGTACATAGTCCATAAGGTATTGCCTAACGATCGCTATGTCATTAGGGACATTGAGGGCTGTCCAATAACTCAGATGCCATATGATGGTATATTAGAATCAAACAAGTTGAAGAAATGGAGTGAGCCGTATGAAACCGTTAACGAAATTTGAATTACTAATATATTTACACATAAATTGAGGTCAATTTGTTGGTTAGGATGGCCGAGCTGTAGTACCCTGGAGATTTGACCCCTAATTAGACCATAGTGCCGGATCGGAATATGACCGTCACCGCGACAACTGTGCGATAATCCGAATGTCAAAAATAAAGATTATTCGTTTACGGATCGTTGTACTGACAACACCTTCAGCCTTCTGTTAATTCTTCTGCCTTCCGATTTTGTGCCTTTTATAAGTTCAACGTTTAGTTCAAATTAGTAAAATTCGAGGTTTACACAAGGGAGAATGCGATGTAGTGCACTCGAAAATGAAAGTCAAATGAATGTCGTCGAATCAAACGACATTTTTTGACATGACTGTAGAATGAAAGAGTGAAAACTGAATGCGAATCATCAAACCGTGTCAAAGTAGGCAATTTCATGTGGAAAAACGTCACCGCTAATAACACTGCTGATGATTGCTGCTTCGGATACAGCGGCAGGAGCTACTCTACATCAATATGTCGCTGACGCATGGCAACCGCTGGGGTTCTTCTCGCAGAAATTTTCTCCTTCACAATAAAGTATTCCGTCTTCGGTCGTGAGTTAACAGCCATGAAATTAGCGGTGCAGTATTTTCGACATCTCGTGGAAGAGAGAGAATTCACTATTTATACTGATCATCGTCCGCTCATGTATGCTCTGAATTCTAATTCGATAAACCCTTCCTCATGAAGGGTTCTAACGATATTTGCTGTACATTTCGAGTTTCACAAAAAAATATTCGGCTCATTAGTGACAAATCTGCTGCAAACGCATTATGCAGAGTCAACACCATCTCAGCTCCTTCAACATTGGATTTTAAATTATTATCGAAAGCGCAGCAAGACGATCCAGAACTACAGAAGCTACTTGCTGATCGAACTACATCAATGAATTTGCATGAATTTAAGTTCATCTATTTCAACTGATAAATTGCTGTATAGTGTTGTTTGTCGGGTATCGTACATGTTAGACCGTGTGTACCAGAGAAGTTACGGTTACAAGTTATTCGCAACATCCATTTCCTTTCTCATCCTGGTGTTCGAACAACGGGAAAAATGGATGCACGAAGGTTCGTTTGGCCCTCAATGAATCGAGACGTCTCCCGCTTCGTCAGATCTTCTATCGGTTGCCAACGACAACCGGTGTAAACGACAATCCATCCGCATACAT
Source organism: Anopheles gambiae (assembly GCF_943734735.2). NCBI lineage: Eukaryota > Metazoa > Arthropoda > Insecta > Diptera > Culicidae > Anopheles > Anopheles gambiae. The sequence continues at coordinate 54,301,332 of NC_064601.1, forward strand.
CTGCGGCGCGCAACGAATTCGAGCTTCCCAAAAGTTGTTTCCGTCACGTTCATATCGATTTGGTTGGACGAGTTCCGACGTCGAACGGAAAGTGGTACTTATTAACGATGATCGACCGGTTTAGTGGTTGGTCGGAAGCAGTTCCTTTGCCAGATATGCGAGCAGAAACAGTCGCTAAAGCAATTTGTAAACGTCGGATTTCTCGGTTTGATGTTCCAGAAACAATCACGACAGATCAAGGACGACAATTTAAATCCGAATTGTTCGCGGAACTGGCACGGCTTCTTGGGACTCTCCATATTCATACTACAGCGTATCATCCCGAAGCTAACGGCCTTAAATACGTCGCTCACCTGTGTCGATTTGAAACGTTGGTGCGATAAACTGCCGTTGGTCCTGCTCGGTTTGCGAACTGCTATCAGATAAGATATCGATTGTTCTGTCGCAGAGATGACATACGGACAGCCACTACGAACTCCTGGCGATTTTTTGGAACCCTCGAAGACCGAAATATGTTGTTCAGAGTTTACCAAACTGCTTTGCCGTACCATGCAACAAATCGAACCAAATAGAAACTCGCATCATGCCAAACGATCGACATTTGTTCCGAAGGACGTGCAAAGTTGCAAAAGCGTTATTGTGCGAATCGATTCAATCAAGCGGTGCCTTACACACCCAAGAGACCTTTTCAAATTATCGAAAGGCATGAAAAGTATATCTAAAAAGGAGACAAATCTAGCGCCCGTAACTACCGCGGCTTCACGTCGCTTTGCGCCTGCGTTGAGGTTTTCGATCCGCGACCGGTCAGATCAACAGATTCACGGTCCAGCATTTTTTCCACCAAGCATTTTTCCTTAAAAACTTTAGTTTAATGATCAATTGTGTATACAGTTGGTTGCTTTCCAATGACTAGGTATACTGAGCCGACAATTTCATATAGACCAATCGAAATTTCCCATTGTGTTGAACTGATTTATGTTGATTTTCAAAATTGAGCAGAATATTATAATTTTTTAATCCAACCAAATAAGCTCTCAAAAATTATGCGAACAATCAACCGAGAAAATATTTACACCACCGCATAGCTAAGAAAACGTAAAATTTTTTGTGGGGTTAGTTGAAAAAAACTTTCTTTTTGTCACTGAAAAATTCAATTTAAAAAAAGATACAACTTTTGGGGCAAAAGAGCCATCTCTATTTGGGGCAAGTGTGCCACCATCTTTCTGTCAAAAATGTAAACATTGTTGTAGCGTTCAGCGGGATGGTGCGCTTTTACGAGCGGATTCTACTCCGGAAAAACAGACCAGCAACAACCCATATTGCGATACAGTTTTTGATGAAAAGGGGTTCATTGGTGACTCAAGACATGTAGGAATACATACACTAGTGGTACAAACGTAATAATTTCCAATTATCTAAGAAATACGGTTATTTTAACCAGGTGGCCGTCTTGCCCCATACGAGTGGCACTCTTGCCCCATAGCCCAAAAAACAACGTCTTTTTGGACCCTTTTTAAAACGCTTCAAAAACTGTTTTGTTTGCACTTTTTTCAAGCGAAACTCATTTATAAGTGAGGAAATAGATGTAAAATGGTTTTGAGATTCAAATCGGCTTTTGAAAAACACGTTTTAGTGAGTTATAACTTGAAATGCTTGAGGTGGCACACTTGCCCCAAATTCCGCTACTTGTATACGTTATTTGTAACCCCGCTTCGAGAGGGCCACAAAAAAAATTTAAATAAACAAATATCAAATATCAAATATGGACATAAATATGGACGATGAGAAAGGAAGAATTTCGATTGATCGTATTATATATTTGGGAAAGGACCGGTCTAGTGGTACAGTCGTCAACACGTACGACGTAACAACATGCCCGTCATGGGTTCAAGTCCGAAATATACCGTGCCCCCATACGTGTAGGACTGATTATCCTGCTATGGTAGCAATAAATCACTGAAATCCAAGCTCACTTCACTCACTAGTACAGGTAGGCCCACTGGTACAGGTAGGCCTTGGCCGACAGCAGTTGTTGTGCCAATGAAGAAGAAGAAGAAGATATTTGCGAAAAGGATTCGAATGAGGATGATGGTAGAACAAAAGTTACGCCATCCGGTCACCGAATTCGGTTCTTGGCGTAACTGAGGGGGACTCTGTGGTGGATTGCTTGTAGCAATCTCTTAGTTGTAATCAGGTAGCCATTGGTTACAACAACCGTGGTTACACTGAATATCCAATAAATGTAGTTTGTCTTAGTTCACTCTTAGAACGGTGTACATCGTCTTTCAATCGCTCCCACAGGTCTGACCGACCAGCACTGGTTCGAAGCTGATGGTGCAAAAATATTGATGCGGGACAACAGAAACTGTGAGTCGATGGCACCGTTGAGAAGACCACCGATGAAAAGGCACTGTGCGTTAAAGGGTTTTCCAGGGGGTTCTCATAGTTGTAGGATACTTCCTAGACTTTTTCTTATGGGAAGTGAACTTCATATGATGGAAATTGGACTCTATGGCACTCTTTTTGGGCAGGTTTCTTGGAAATTCCTATTTCAGTTGGATTTGTGAAATTTATTGCACAGCATTAGCAGTTGTAACACCAACACCAAGGTCTAAACCAACATTTGCTGAAAGTGGGTACCTCCCTCAGGAGAATGAAATTGTTGTGAGCAGCCGTGCCGACCCCTGGACTTGCCGTGGCAGTTGCGCTGCCACCGGTCAACGTCCAGGAGGACGACAGTGTGTCACGCAAAACTGTCGCACACACTAAGCAGCGCAAGGCTAAGTGTGTGCCGAGCGCCGAGCAGAGTGTGTTAGCGAGCCGATCGAGCAGGAGCTCTCGGCAGGGGCTCTCGGTGCGGCTGGTGCGCGGCCCCCGTACAGTATACGTTTCATTGTGATTGTTAATTGTGTTGTATTATTTATTTTGTATGAGTGTAAATAAAATATTCAAAAACAAAAGTGCAGAACATAACAGAAATACAGCTGCATTTTTGGATACACACCATCAGACCATTACGTTTGCGCCAGGAACAAGAACAACTCAAGGCATTCTTGTAAAAAACCGTAACTTGATGGCTGCGTAAACTATGATACTACCAGGAGGTAGTGCGAAAGTGACATCATCCATAAATATGGTGAAGATATGCTTTGCTGAACCTACTGAACCTATCGTACTTGTTGCATTTTTGAATCGATTCCGGCCTAGCTGCACCCCATTCCGAGTCGATCCGTTAATGTAGTCGTATGACCCATCACTACCGCATGCTCTTCAACTCTTACGATGTCTCTTGGACTTTCGATGAAAATGTCTAGCGGCAACTGGGTATGAACTGATAGCCTAACTTAGCCATTCTGTCCACCTGACCATTCAGCAATAGCAATCGACGGCTTTCGTATGATATGTGCGTGGAAGGATGTGCGTGAGTTACGAGATCGCTGATCAGAGGATCGAAGGAGAGAGTTCAAAATAGAGGGAGCTAAATCACAGCACGCAAGCAGTGATGAGTTTCATTCGTGCGACTGAGCTAAAGCAAATAGGATTAAACGGGCTCGTGCTGATAATAATAAAGTGTTGTGGCTCATTTCTAGAAAGCCGCACTAGAACAGACGGCGAAAGTTTATCAAAGAGTCTTGAGCAAAGGTCTTGCTGGTAAATTACAACATAGTTAATTTCAATCTAATGTGAAGCATCTTAAGGTTTCCTCATTTACCAAGAGCATTAAAACAACATAATGACTATAATTATAAAATATACAATATATTTCCCTGTCCATTGTCCGCTATGGAAAAACAAATTTTGGATTGTTCTTGTAAAAGCACTGCAACAGTATTGCGGCCGCCTCACAGTGGTCCTTAACTCCTTGGGCTGCAAATCAACAGAACAGAAGATGGCGAAAGATAAAACTTCAATATCAATGTGACAAACAGTCGATCCACCTCAACATACCGGCCGATTTGCAAGCTTCTAATCCGGCCCGAAACGCCGGCTTCATGTGGTCCGGAAGCATCGTATCAATTTGTTTGAGCGATTTTTCGTAGTTCACCTTTCCCTTTCGCGCCACCTGCATAATGTCCAGCAGACAACTCACATAGCATTTAAAATCTTTCGTATCAGCAAACACACCACGATTAACTGCATCTGCTACTTCTACAAGAACGTACAGAGTGTATAAAGAAGAAATGGAAAATGTGGAAATGGAAAAAATATGAGCTTTTGGTTACTGAGTCGTATACCGTCGCGTGATTAATTGGTACCGTCCGATATTTTATGCTTCGGCTGGCAAACCTGTCGGAAGGTCCGGGCTGTTTTCTCCAACTGTTCCTGTGTGATGCTCTACAATGGATTGAAATGTAAACATAGACTAATTATTATATTGTCACTGAATTCCTTCCGATCAACGAATTTAATTTAATTTTTAATGCATACAACGCAAACTGCCATGATTGCGTGTCACGCACTGCTGTGTGCGGTTTAAAAATCTGCAACAACTGGATCACTACATGCCGTAATTTGAATAAGTGACTACACTAATAACATAGGCATCCATAATGCTATCGGATCATCAGAAATTATCATGCGCCAGCATTGCACCGATTCTACCTTAAACAAAGCAATGTAATTGACTCTATGTCCTGAACCCCTGAATACCCGTAACTGTATCGTGAAAAAAGGCAAAGGACTCCCTGCGCTCTTGTAGTAGACAATCAGCATTGATTATGTTATTATAGGTAGTTGTGACATTTCTTATACATGGCGCGTCGTACGCTAACTACATATTTAAACAAAAACGCTAAAATAACGCAATCGGCCGTAGCAAGTAGTATCGTAATACGACTAGCGTAAGCGTTACTCGAAAAACTCCTCCAGTTCGCTCGACCGACTGGTTCAGTGTAGATTCCCAGCACAGCATGGAAGCGACAGTGGCTCAGCTAGGGCTGAACAGTGGTGTTCCAATTCCGACGATGAGTGTGTTAATGCGTTTTCTGATCCTTAAGTATTACTCGCAATACTACAGCTTCTGCACGGTTGGAAATGATTTTCTCCAAGATGTACCATTGAGCAGGATTGTGCTGTCGCTATACGATGAATTGAACACCAGTATGCTCCACGCAATCGACAACGGCTGCCAAGCGTTCGTGGTTGATGAACAGGGTGCTGAACGTTTTCTCGATCTTTACATGCCGGTGCACGATTTGGCCCGCCAGCGATCGTTGGACAAAAGCTTGATCCTCCTGATAGCGAAGCGAAACCAAACGCACTTATTCGATCGTATGCGAGTGCACGAAGCATTTCGCGGTAAGGGGTGTTACGTGATTTTGAACCATTCGGACTGTGCGATAACAACTAATGACGTTTTTCTCGCCCATGCAGAATTGGCGAACGTCCTGATCGTAGTGTACGATGAGCAGGAACGGCCTACTGATCTCTACAACACCGTCGTCAGAATATCAGATGTACTTGAGCGAAGCGTGAACGTTGCTATGGAGCTAGTCGCGGTAAAATGGACCAGTTGGAAGAATCACTCTTTTTTCCCAGACAAAGCCAGAGATCTGAATGGTTACGTGTTGCGAACGTCCATGTGCAACTATTTGCCGTTTACGGGCTATGAGCGATTGGTAGGTAAATGAGCGGTGAGGTTAGTGGAAAAATATGCTGATTTAACGACCTTTTGCAACAGGACCAAGAAACTGGCAATGCCTTGGATTCCGCGACAGGCAAACGATCGATATGGTTGGATGGCACAGAACTACAGCTCCTAGTTTCGTACTGTGAGCGTCGTAATTGCAACATTATGGTGTTCCCAGGTACCTACTCAACCTCTCCGTCGACCACGTGTATGGTCCAATGCTCCAGCGCTGATCAATTGTTACTCTCTTTCGCCCAACCGCCACAGAGGATGAAGACGAGTGGGGCGATGTGTACCCGAATGGTACCGGAATTGGTCTAATGGGCAATGTTGCCGAACGACGCACAGACATTGCCTTTGGAGCATTCTACCTTTGGTTCAAGCCGTACAACTTCTCCTCCTATACCGCCACCATCAGCCGATCTGGAGTGACCGTGCTCGTGCCGAAACCGAAGCTGCTACCGCACTGGCGTACCCCGTTTCTTTCCTTCTCATGGCCACTATGGATTGCCGTGATGGTCACATTTCTTGTTGGCATTATAGCTACTTGGTTGGCGGGTACGGTGCGTCTTCGATTGTTGCTACTGTCCGCTCCAACCGATCAGCCGTGGACTGGTCGATCAGATCTGATTTCTGAGCAGCTTACGCTGAGCGATGCCGTGCTTATGATGGTTGGCTTCTTCGTAGCACAATCATCGCCCATTCGAACTGACCTATGGTCGTGCGTGTGCCTGTTTGCCTCGTTGCTGCTGGCCGGATTTATGGTAAGCAATTTGTACAGTGGCGGACTTGCCAGCGTCATGACGGTTCCGAAGTACGAAAAATCGATCGATACTGTCGTTGACTTTGCGGCGACTGGCATGAAATGGTTCGGTCCCACGCCGTACTGTTTGGAGGAGATTTGGAACGCGTCTGAGGTAAGAGCAAATTTCGTGCTGAAGTTGTTAGAATAGTTTCCTTGCGGTACAGTTTCTATTTAATGACAGATCGATCATCCAACTAGCCTCACTTACAGCAAATTCAAAAGACCTACATTGCAGCCGGCCCGGAAGAGATGAACCGATACGCGCACATGGGCGGCAGCGGATTTATTGTCGAGCAAGCGCAGCACGGTAATTTTGCACCAAGTAACTTTCTTGATCGGCAAGTTTCGACAACCTTGCAGCCGCTGAAGGACTACGTCTACACGCAGAACTGTGCGGCACTGATAACCAACACTAATCCGTTGCGGTCCAATCTGAACGAGTACATCCTGCGGGTTCAGCAGTCGGGTCTGCTATACCATCTCGGTATCCGAACCGCCATTCGATACCTGCCAACGGACGTGATGCGAAACATCGAGCGTTCGCGGATGCATCAGATCGACGACGGTGCGGTTAGGTTGGAATTGGGGCACTTTTTGGGTGCATTTTTCATACTGGGCTATGGGTTGTTGTGCGCTAGTCTCGTGTTTGTGGGAGAGCTCTGGGGCACAGTGATGATGCGACGATGGAATGAGACGTTTGTAAGCAAGACGACCGTCGTTTCTGCCTACTGAACCCTCGCCGAGCAACTTTTCAGTTGAGCGTAGCTCTTGGTACACCAGGATTTGTTATATTAGGTGGTGAAGTATCGAAAGAAAGCGTAAAAACACATTTGGGAATACTCACGTGTACTAACTGCGGTAATAATGAAAGGCAGATAACGCTGCAACACACTACAGATGCCAATATCGTTATGGAAGACATCTCGGGACGGAAATGAGATTGTTTCGCATAGCACTATGGCATGTTTTATAGAGATCGAACACTGAATATTGCACTGAACTGTCAATGATCGGAAGAAATTGATATCACGCTTGCTGCGATTACTTTTCACTCAATTGTGATTGACACTAAACTGAGAGTATCTTGATGGCAAACAGAACATTTTAAATGTCACGAAGCATTTTTTTCTGCACCCATAGTTACTTTAAACAGTTTTGCAACGCTCACGGTTTTACACTTCGTCACTACAAAATGGTACGTCCGGAAGTGGTAATTAAACGATTGTCAGCATGAAGCTTGTCTTTGATAGCTCAATCATGTTGATGGGCGGTGACTAGACGTTAAAGATTTGACGACAGCGCTTTAGAGTGGTGTAATTAATTCATTATAGTGCGGAAAACACTCGATCGTAGGGCTTAATGAAATAGTGAAATTATATTGTTAATGTAAAATTATAGACAAATTCTGTGAGTGTTTACGACACCGTATAATTAACTTTTATTTGCAACTGTTTTTTTCATCTAAAAAGTACAATTTACTTATACGAGTACGAGTATTACTTTCATTGTTTGCATCTGGAATCAATAAATACAAGTACCGAACAATACGAACACTGCTTTTAAAATGTTTTTTGGATAGATTTTTGCGATGCTGAATTAGCTTCAATTCCGCGCTGCTCAATCAATCAACTAAATTATTTACCCTGTCCAGTACTTCCCCGTTCATTGGTTGCACTTTCGCTATCTAAAACAACCGATGCCATTTTAGTACCGTCTTCTTTACATAGCAAACCCGGCACTGTGCTGGTCCCCGTAACGGTAACGTGCCGTGTGGGACCAGCACCTGGTACACTCTTTCTACCGTAACTACTCTTTCTACCTGGTTTACAGTAAACGCTTCCGTGATACGACGAGTAGGCAAAACAACGACGGTCATCGGAGGCGTAAGATTTCTTTATCGTTTTCCGATGTTCATCAACTAGAACGGGAGTGCCTTTGATGCTCTCTTGCTGTTTCATAGTTCCAGGATTAGCAGGACCTTCATTAACGTCAAAATTCGTGTCGTCTTCGTCATCATCATTTTCGTTGTCTTCGTCGTCCTGATCGTTGTCATCCTCGTCTTCATCGTCGTCGTCATCTTGGCTGGCTGCGTGGAGGTTTGCCCGATCGAGATTGTTTAGTGGACATCATTTATCCCACAGACCGATTTCCTTCATTTTGGTTTGAAAATACCGTTCGAGAGTGTTGGCGCAGCTATCAGCGATAAATTTTTAAAAAAGAAGAAGATTGATTAGGATTTTGATATGAAAGACCCCGGATACGATTTAACTTGAGACAGCATCATAGTTTTGCAACATCTTACCGATAGTATTCTGTCTCCGGTGAATTGTAAAGACGACAATTGGTAAAAATACGGGCCATATCAGCCATGAACAACCGTCTGGTAACGTAATATCTAAAAAAAAGTTCACATGTCAAATTGATCATTTTGTTTGTTTGTCAGCCATTGACTCACTTATTCTTGAGTCGTTCATTCATCGTTTTGAGATCCATCGGGTATTTAATATGATCGTAATAGTCTGGCACCTCCGCCTGATTGACCGGCTTCAGGAACGGCCATGCAGCTGTATGCTGCCGAACAGCAAGCAAAACTCCGCTCAGCGAATTGGCCAGCTTATCCGGGTCTGCCGATTCTTCTAGCGGTCGAGCTGTTCGCTGTGCTCGGAATGTCGGTCTCCATCCTACTTCTCGCAAACCCGGTATCGATTCGATAGGTATACTACGAACACCTTCCTTAAAGCAGGTCAGCCCAGGGTGAACCTTTTGCACTTCCTGCTGCCGCTGAGTGATCAATTCTTTTACGATCTCCTTTTGCTTTCGAATGACTGAGCTAAATTGCGTGTAAATTAAGCTGGGATGGAGTTCGCAGTGCATGAGCGTTGCACCTTCATATTCTTTTATGAATCCTATAAAAGAAAGAAAATAAATTGTAATCAATAGAGCGCATTCATTTAGCACAAAAAGACATAATGAACATACCAGCGTACACGTGGCGCGCTACCTTGATGTCTTTGGAAAATCCTTGCTTCTTGAAGTACCCGATCGCAAACTCATCAGCGTACGTGAGGAAATGTTTAATGCCACGCTGAGTACTGTAGTCTTTCAAATGATTCATGAGATGCGTACCATACCCCTTCACCTGTTCACTGCTTGTAACTGCACAGAACACAATTTCTGTGAAGCCTTGCGAAACGAATGTTCTGAAACATATTCCACCAATCGGACGACCTTCTTTAATTAAGGCTAGCGTTTTGTGTTTCCTAGAAATAAATAGGAACCATTAAAGTTTAATTCATCATCGCATGTATTGAAACAAAAGGCAAAAAGCCCAAACAACAACACATACGGGTCAAACACTAGCTGGCTGATGTACTCCCTGGGCATTCCTGGCAGCTGATGGGCAAAGACGCTGTGTAGTCCAAGTAACCACAGCATTGATTGTTTCGTTACCGGTTTGGTGAGCGAGTTGCCAACGACATGGAATTCGATTTCTCGCCGATTTTCTTCTGCCTTAGCCGCTTCATCACGAGGTGCGTTCGGTGGAAAGACGACCTCCGCCCGGCTGGAGTAGTTGCTGTCGTTTATGCGCTTCAGTGCACGCGCTACCACATCATCGGACAGATCCTCGCAGTCTGATTCCTTTTTGTAGCGCTTTGCATCTCCCATCTTCTTGCCTGTCCCCGATAATGACGATCCTTCGTGCTGGCGTTTGGTTTTGTGCAGCAGAAGCGACGACGTTGGCTTAAAGTTTGGCGACCAGATTGGCGAATCTTCGTTCACTACCTCCTGCTTAAGTGCTTCGAGGAATTTGGGCAGCTGCGTAAGCATGATACGTTTTTCCGGCGGCATTCGATCGCGCTCAATCTTACAACGCATCAGCAACTGCTGGTATACGTACTGGTAGACGGCCTTTAGCAGTGTGCGGCCGAAAACGACAGACGTTTCAAAGTGCCGCAGTGAACTGCAGAAAGCCGGCACGTGACAGAACACCAGCCACCGTGTGTAGTTAATTTTGTAGTTCGAAACATCCTCCTGGCTAACTAGATCCTGCCGCGCACTCGGTGCTTCAAAATTCCAATGATTTAGACAGTGCAGAAACGTCTTCGCAACATCGGTCATAGAGTCCAGTTCTGCCTGATGGAGATGACCATACCTGCCGAAGGAGACAATGGTACAAATAATGTGAGTGGGTTCTCCTTGTCTATTAGCATCTACTATTTGCCTTACTTGTGCATAACGAAGTTGGTGACTGCTTTGGAAATCGAGGGCTGTTCAAACGGAGGATCTCCTAGCGGTCCTCGTATAACGGCCTGCGTACGTGTTAGAATGCACTGCCGCAACAAACGGAACAGATAAGCATATACCTTCTTCGTATCGGTATCCGTTTCCCGGAGCATGCTCATGTACAAATTTTCCACATCCACAATGGCCCCCAGCAGCTCGTTCATCTGTTCCTCGGTAATATCACCTAGATGCTGAATGTGCGTCTCAAGACTGTGCTTACAGTTTGGATTTCGGCACTCTTCAGCGAAATCGGGGCAATAATCGACCTCCACATCTTTATGGCGATTCTCCTCCGGCGTTTTCCAGCCACTGCAGCGGCATTCGTTTGCTTGACAGGAAGAGTACATGGAAAGCTTGGTCAGCTTTTGATTTCTCGGTAACTGATAAACCTGTAAGGGAATGCGAGATGCACAGTATGTTAGCAGGGTTCACAACGGAATAGCTGCAATAGCTTAACAGGAACAAATGGACCTTCCGTACCTTTTGTTTGCGCATCATGATCCGCTCGATGCTATCCTGGCGTGTGGTTTCTTGCGCTCCGCTGCTGTTGCCGCCATGATTCGAGTCGGACTTTTCTTGCTTCACTTCGCCGTTCTGATTTTTTGGATTCTCGCTCATGCTTCTCCTTTACAGTATGAATTGTTCGGTGAAAAACGTATCTTTAGTTCCAGATATCGGCCGATATGTAAAATTTGTGATTCGTGATTTGTTTTGCTTGGATTTTCTACGCCTGTCTGTCAAGCGAACGTCAAGTTGCACGGAACAAGATACATAGAGCAATGGTAGGCGCGTTTAAATATCTGCCTGCCAAAAAAATATACGAAAGTGGGAAAAATGTAAAATGCAATCACCCCGAAAATGATGTAATTAAATTGAAAGGTGTTCAACCTACAAATTGATTCATTGTAGCTTAAATAAGAGAAAAATAGTTTTTTTGCGTTAAATTCTGAATTTTTCACACGAGCTGTCTCTAAACCTCGATATTGTTGTTATTCAGTTGACAGTTTGATTTTCCAAAAGCCTCGTATGTTCCACAGATAATTGCTCATGTATTGTAAACTTTTTTGCGGAGTGGCAAGACGAGCTCATCTCACTGCTGCATCCGTTCGGTCGACCTTTACTCCGTACAGACAAACCGGCAATACGGCAAGCATCATGCAAGAGTCTTATCCAGTCATCGCAAAAGTCCCTACCCATATACTAACGTGGGGTAAGTGGATCGAAGAATCGCTTGGCGATCAGAAGGAAATCGTGCTGTGCATTACCGGTAACCCAGGACTGCCTGGTTTTTACACGAAGTTTCTCTCCACCGTATATGAGTGCTTGAACAAAGAACTGCCAGTGTGGGTAATAGGTGAGTATAATGTTAATTTGTATTTGTTTGCTGTTTTAAACATTATCTACTGCTGCTATGCCGCATTCCTACAGGTCAGGCGGGCCACGATGAAGCAGATGAAAGCCCGTACAAGAAACCGGTGCCCGCATTGAAAGGGAACGAAGAAATGTTTAACTTAAAAGGACAGCTACAGCACAAGATAGAGTTCATACGGAAGTACGTTCCCGAGGATGTAAAAATTCATCTAATCGGTCACTCGATAGGAGCGTACATGGCGCTGGAACTGCTCAAAGTTCCTGACATAAGCGACCGCATTCAACATTGCTACTTTCTCTTTCCCACCCTGGAACGGATGGCCAAATCGAGGAACGGTTTCATAGTGACCAGAATCATTAATCCTATGTGGTGCGTGTGGCAATGGTTTTACCGAATGTTCGACATGCTGCCCTTGTTTATCCGGACTTGGATTATCTACATGTACTATCTGGTGGATGGAATACCAAAGTACTACCTAGGAACCGGTCTGAAGTATATGAATCCCAGCGTAATAGATAAAATATGGTTCCTGGCAATTGATGAGATGGAAAAGGTAAAGGACCTGGATATGGATACCCTCATCAAGAACAAGCAGCGCATTAAGCTGTATTATGGCAGTAAGGATGGATGGGTACCGGTACAGTACTACCATGATCTGAAGCAACGTATCCCAGATATTGATGCTGAACTGTGCACCAGGAACTATGAGCATGCATTTGTATTGCGTTCAGCGGCTCAGATGGGCTTTTCTGTCGGTGAGTGGATCTTAAAATATCGTGCATAAAACTTTTTTCTTTGTTGAGAAACAATGGCCTGGCCGTGATGATTTATAATCAAATCAATCTAGATAAATAGTAACAGGTGGATGCAAAGTACATAATAACAATTTGATCTTTACTTGAATTTACTATCAAACTACTAGAGCCTGTGATTGTGGAAAGAAATGTTTTAATCAATATTGAAGTATTTAATTACATTGTTTCTTTTGGCAAAAAAGTTGTTTTGGTACTAGAGAATGTTGAGAAATTAAGTAAATATTTGCAATTGAACTATAATCCACCATGAAAGTGCAATCGTAAAAATAAATTTATTTGTTATTTATTTATTTATTTTTTTAAATAACAGATGGAAAAAAGCTCTTTCCCATACCGGGAATCGAACCCGGGCCTTCTGGGTGAAAGCCAGATATCCTAGCCACTAGACCATATGGGAGATGTGAGAGAGGGGATGCTGGAAAAAACTAATTTGAGATCTCTGAACTATTCTGGCGTAAGAATTTGCCAATAATTTTCGTAATTTTTTTGTTACTCGATTCAGGATTCGATTTTAAAGTAGAAATCTAAGCCTTATTATATGATGCTGATAGTGACACTTTATGAATATTATGGGCATTTTCTGTATGGTTATCATGGATTAGTAACAGTTCATTATTGATGTAAATCTTACCATTCCATTTGGTGTCCCGAACTAGTCTTTCTTCAGTGTACGGTAATCGATCATGCGCACTTGTGCAGCAACGCTCTCTCTCTCTCTCTCTCTCTCTCTCTCTCTCTCTCTATTTCTTTATCTCTTTAAACGAGTGAATATTCGTCCAAGAGATCGGGTAGAGCCAGTAGTATCGAGAAATCCTTCCATCTATCTAGTCGCATTCGGTAAGGAAAGCCAAATCCCGAGTAGTCGGGTTTGTCAACATTATAAAACGTATCCACATGAGGCTATTTACCTTGCAAAAGTGCAGTGATGCAGCCACAAGTTCATGTTTTTATTTACTTTTCGTTTCCGTATCTGTCGCCTTACGTACGACGCCTAGAACGTCTGATTTTCCTACACCACCTACAGTGCAAGTGTGTGAGTGCGTGCTGTAATCAATTTCCCAACGAGGGGAAATGTTGGTCAAATGTGAAGGTTACTCCTGAAAATGTAATGAAAACAAACAACAAACGCATCGGCATACGGCAAAATGAGGAAGGTGCTTATATCTTCCATCTGGTATCGTTCGCGTTTTTCCATTTCTCTATCGTTTTGGCAATGGTTGACCAGGATGGAGTTTTGTTACTACCTTTAACACACACGATTGTTGCTCTCCGGTGACACAATCCCTTGGCAAAAGTGGCCATAAGCCCGTCCGTAATTCGTGGGACAGTGGGACGCTTTTGTAGGTCGGAATTGTTTCTATTTTCGTACAATGCAGAAGCGCGGAACCTTTAATAAATGTTCTCTGTGGGGGTTGTAAGATTTGGTACAGCTTTGGCTACGCTAGCGGCTTAGCGGTCGGTAGTAGCTCGCAGTCGGTGATGCGTGGGAAGCACATTTATTATTGATCGCTCACCGGCCAACAATGCGAGTAACAAAACAACTCTTTTCGCAGGTCGATTCGCAAAAGGTTTGTTTGGATATATCTTTTTTTCATACAAAATGATGAGTGTTTGACGATAAAGCATAAAGTCCTTTGCAGGAATTATAAGTAAGGTTTTCGAAGTGATTAAATCAATAGAACCACTCGATGGTCTCCATACTTGAGATTATTTACACGAGGATTACAAAAAATGAGCCATTTCATTTAAAACAATAAAACGCTACACACATCGGTATAAGCGCCGTGACATTGAAAGATACGGGAGCATGTACGAGGAGCAGGCACGAGCGAGCACGCGTCCATATAACGAAGTTAAATAAAACTCTTCAATGTAGGACAATTTCCGGCCGATTGGAAACACTCGCTGCTTATCGATAAAACTGTAGTATCATTGGAAAGCGGTGAAGCGCGCGAGTTTGAACATCGTCGTCGTCATCATTATGGCGATTACACAACCTAGCGCCTAGAACTGCATTCGGTACACCACCGGGGATGGCAGGATGCAGTGTATTTGCGCCGTTCAGTAACGGTATGATTGCAAATTAAACACAGTGCAGCTCTCTACTACACGCACGTTTGGCACAATAACATCGTAACTTGCGCGAGATCTTATCAGTTACTGGTATGCACCCCCTACAGCTGTTGCATTCTGGATATCCGCACATACCTGCACGCTGCACTTGCACATGTACAGCGAATGATCAGCGGTGAAACAGTGCACTCTCTCCCACTCTTGGTGCATTTATACACGTTCAGGGTCAATACGTACACATGGTGAGAGATTCATTGGTGTAAACGTGCACGTGACTTCCTGTAACGACAGTTGAAATGCTGTAATAACAGTTGAAATGCTGTATCTAGTGCACACAATGATGCTGATAATACACTAAATAATGCCATGCCGAAATAATGCTATGTCTCTCGTAGGTGTGTGATATTCACAAAAAATATTCCCTCTTTTTATGCTTTCAATCTTTGAAATAGTGTATGAAAAGCGTCCAAACGTGTGGCGTCACTAATACTACTTCAAACCGGCACGAAGCGCAAGTGTGCGACACACCAGCGAAAGTGCATCGATCGCGAGAATTGATCACCACTTGTCAAGTCCCCCCTCCCCCCCACCTCCATTCCACCCTATGCTGGTTTTTTATTCTTTTCCCCGTCGTCCGTTCGTCTGCTTATTTATAGCATATTCCACCTGCCCCGGCTCAACGAAACCCGGTCACCGACTGCATCCCAGTCTGGTGATATAATAACGTACACACTCCGCCAGCACGCTCATAGGCGGAACACTTTAGAAAAACTTTGCCTCAAAAAGCTTGCTCAAACATCACGAACGGCAAAAGGCAATGAAGCGGGGAACACCGTTTCCGCAGGGCGGATGCCGCAAAAGCACACGAGTTCGAACCGAACGATGCCCGACCGATGGCACCGGGCGCGCTAGTTCAGCTAGTCTGGCGGGGCGATCGATGCCAGCGATGATATATCCGTTCACTTGCTCGCCGAACGTCGAGGTCTCGAGTCGTTTTCGATCGTACACCGTGACCGGTTTGCCTACGATCCCCATATCCATCTTTGCGAAGGACATCCTTGCCGTTACTGCCTGCATTCGCCACAACCTAGTGGCGCGCTTCGATCGACAGTTGGAGCTAAAATCCTTCGCTCCACGGGAATCAACGTTTGTCAAGGTAAAAGGGCGGCAATTACGCATTCAGCTCGTGCCACTGAGCAGTGCAGCCTCCGACATGTGCCATTTAGTTCTGTGTCTAGTGCATCTGTTCAGTAGCAGGCAAACTGCAGAACTGCGATTCCCTGTTAATATTATGTAACGAGATCTTGGCATCCCAGAATATACACAGGTGTTTTACGTGGCGTGTCAGTGTGATTGGAACGCGAGTAGAGCGATCATGAAAGAGTCCCAAATTTACCCAACCCCTCCGCTGTTGGGTCGGCGTAATGGCGAGTGCTTTGTGTGTTGAACGCGCGACGAGTGCTTTAAATTTGGTACTGTGCAGTGACCAGTGGGCGATCCTTTTTGGCGCTGTCGATTTTTTACATAACCGTGCCCATCTCGCTAGATAATGATTACGATCTAAGCTAAACCCCCCCGCATCAGTGTCGTAGCGAGCGAATTGCACGATCTCCCTGTCTTTCGAGTGCATGTATTAATAGAATGGAATGTTACGACGTTTTTGCTACCGTGGGTAGTTTTGATATTCCGTCTTAATTAGCTAACGATCGGTCACAACGGCTGAACGCGACACGGTACGGTTTAGGTACGACAAAACCAAAACAACGGAACGATAGAAAACCCCACCGGGAGAGGTTCTTCGCACTTTATTTGCTCGGTTTATCGGACATGATTGATGTTTGTTTTGTGCGCCAACGATGGCAACGGATTTTAATTTTGCGTTAGAATGATACCACTGGTACACAGCTCGGTACACACGATCACACGATCAGCTGTGAACGATACGTTGATGGGTGCGTTTCGCGTTTCATTTGCCGCCCCAGTTTGCTGCCGCTTGAGACAGGACACGATCATGCGCCTGATTTTTGTAGTGAGATCACGTGACTGATCGGTGCAAAGGATTGCTGTGTTCCCCCTGAGGGTGATCGTGGATTACCACTATCTGTTCGTTTGTTTGTAGTAGCATAGCATATGTTTGTGCGTGTAATAGCAGCAGTACCAGTTACAATTAGACCTTGCCACATGAAATCAGCTGCGCGCACACTGCGCTATAAATCCATTCGCTTTAAATGTTTCGGCGTCGCTGTGAATCATCAGCCTCTGTCAACATGCTGCGCGATGATGTCATTTAAGCGATCCAAACGACGCCACGGCCATAGTTTTGTATGGTTTTGCACGCTTGGCTACATTCGCGATACATAACGGCTGCTTCCTTTCCGCAGCCAAGCCAACTAGCCGCGTGTTTCGTGATGTCTGTCTGCCGTCGTATCGTGTTTTAATGATTCTTTTTTCGAGCTTTACGATTCTTGCAAAGCGTGATCCACGATCAAGGGCAAAACATTTCGCGAACTGCGAAGGGGTTTACTTTTTTTTCCTTTTCAAACCTTTAGGCACACAGGGGAGCAGATCATCAAGGCCAAACATTACAATCTCGGTCTAGACGGTAGAAAACGTCCACATCTTGCACGTTGCACGGAGACACAGCACGAAGTGTATATGTGTAATGTGTGATGTTTCCCACTAGCCACTGCCTGCCTCTCTGCTCGATATCTCCTTTATATGACCTCTACTCGGTTAGGGCAACTTGAGGCAGTGTCTATCATTACACCATCCCACGAGGATACTGACACTTGGGCCGTCACTGGCTTATCACGTGTAGGTTTCAATGAACAAACAAACGTAAGCGTTTCGTTAAAAAACACATCACACATTGCGCGTAATTATCTTGTGTTCGGCTGCGTATTGGCATTTATCTCTAAAGAGGACGCCACGCAGCAATAAAACGTAAACTAACAACACCAGTCGTGGCGTGTACGAACGCTGTGGTACTGCCGTGTGCATTAGAGGGACCGGAACGGTAATGATAATTGTTCTATTCCTGAGGACAATGATTAATTTATTGCATCGCACCATCCGAGTATGAAGCGATACGGCATTGCGTAGTGATCTTTCCTTCAGATTAAAGTCAGCGGTATTTTACTAACGACGAATGAATGTTGCATCTGCTGTGCAATGCGCGAATCCGCGATGGAGTTTATTATCAGTAGCCCTATCGGCAAAGCAGCACGTGTTAGTACCGGCACGGTTGGGATAGAAATCAGATTATAATATTTTTATAATTGCCATGAAATCGTCTTCTATTCATTAGCTCACTTTTACCTTCGCAGTTCCTAATTGAAATATTGTGATGCTCCCTGTTTCCAGCAGCCTTTCGCACGAACCCGCTAATCAACAATGGCATCGAGACTTCGAAAGTTCGGCGTGACAGCAGCCGGTATCGCGATCGGTGCCGCCCTGTCCACCTATGCCCTGCAGCACAAAGATACGCCCCAGTATCAGGTAAGCTCGGCAACCGACCCGGTTTATGGCCAGCTCAAGCAATCGTGTGTTTCGTTCTGCAAACAGGTTCAAATGGAGGAAATGCAACGTATTCGACGTAAGCGAACGCTGCCTTCACGATCGGAACAGATCAAGGCGCTGCAGAGCGACGAAGAGTACGATGTGCTGATCATCGGTGGTGGAGCCACTGGGGCCGGCTGTGCACTGGATTCGGTCACGCGCGGACTTAAGACCGCCCTGGTCGAAGCGGACGACTTCGCCAGCGGTACCTCGTCACGATCAACCAAGCTGATCCATGGTGGTGTGCGATATCTGCAGAAAGCCATTCTCGGTGTAAGATGATCATATTGCTTCCACAGTCCATAGAATGCTAAACTAAGGTTGTCGGTTTGTGCTTCTTACAGTTGGACATTGAACAGTACCGGATGGTAAAAGAAGCTCTGCACGAGCGCGCCTCAATGTTGCGATCGGCGCCACATCTGACCAGACCACTGCCGATCATGCTTCCCGTTTACACGTTAGTTTTTGCCTGGTTTTGCTGCATCCTACCTTTCCGTCCTACCTCTTATGTTTACAATATTAATCGACTATATCGTCTCGTTCATCGTCTCGTTTTTTCAGCTGGTGGCAAATTCCGTACTTCTGGGTCGGTATTAAGGCGTACGATTTCGTCGCTGGCGATCGTAACGTGAAAAGCTCGTACTATCTGTCACGCGCCGATGCGCTGGAACTGTTTCCCATGTTGCGCGGCGATAAACTGTGCGGAGCTATCGTGTACTACGACGGACAGCAGGATGACGCACGTATGAATCTGGCCATCGCACTGACCGCGGCACGCCATGGCGCTGCCATCACGAACCACGTCGAGGTGTTGGAGCTGCTGAAGAAAAAGGGCGACGATGGTAAGGATGTGCTGTGTGGCGCCAAGGTCCGCGATAACATTAGCAAAAAGGAGTGGACGATCAAGGCAAAGTGTATCATCAACGCGACCGGTCCGTTTACGGACTCGATCCGCAAAATGGATAACCCGACAGTGAAGGAAATCTGCTGCCCGAGCTCGGGCGTGCATATTGTGCTGCCGGGATACTACAGCCCACAGCAGATGGGTCTGCTCGATCCGGACACTTCGGACGGTCGCGTTATCTTCTTCCTGCCCTGGCTGAACGGCACGATCGCCGGTACCACGGACTCGCCGTGCGATGTAACGCGCACCCCCACGCCCACCGAGGACGAGATCCAGTTCATTCTGAGCGAAATCAAGAACTATCTCAACAAGGACGTTGATGTTCGCCGTGGTGATGTGCTGTCGGCGTGGAGTGGCATCCGACCGCTGGTGTCCGATCCGAACAAGGAGGACACGCAATCGCTGGCTCGCAACCACATCGTGCACGTGAGCGACTCGAAGCTGATCACGATTGCCGGTGGCAAGTGGACGACGTTCCGAGCGATGGCCGAGCACACGATCGATGCTGCCATCAAGGCGTGCAACCTGAAGCCCGAGCGCGGTTGTGTCACCGATGGGCTGTGGATTGAGGGCGCCCAGGGATGGACACCGACGATGTACATCCGCTTGGTGCAGGATTTGGGTCTGGAGGTAGAGGTGGCCAAACATCTGGCCATATCGTACGGCGATCGTGCGTTTGCCGTGGCCAAGCTGGCTACGCTGACTGGCAAGCGTTGGCCCATCATCGGCAAGAAGCTGCATCCGGAGTTCCCGTACATTGATGCGGAGGTGCGCTACGGCATTCGCGAGTATGCCTGCACTTGCGTGGACATGATTTCGCGCCGTTTGCGACTGTCGTTCCTGAATGTGCAGGCCGCCATCGAGGCGCTCCCCATGATTGCAGACATCATGGCGGAGGAGCTAAAGTGGTCAAAGGACGAAAAGGAGCGCCAGATAAAGCAGTGCGAACACTTCCTGCAGACGCAGATGGGCCACCAAGCTAACCGCACACTGAAGGAGAAGGTACCGATCAATCTCTCCAAGCAGGAGGTCGACATGTACGTGAAGCGCTTCGAAACGATCGACAAAGAGAAGAAGGGCTACGTGTCGATCACCGACATTAAGCGCGCAATGAAGTCGTTCGGCGATGCGGAGGTCAGTGGCGAAGAGCTGCACGACATTCTCAAGGAAATCGACACCAACATGAACGGACAGGTCGAGCTGGAGGAGTACCTACAGGTATGGTAGATTGCGTTAGACTCTTCGATCACCTTCCGGTGAGAGTAACCGATTAATTTGTGCTTGTTGATCTTTCGCGTTCGCAGATGATGTCGGCAATCAAGTCCGGATTTGTATCGCACTCTCGGTTTGCTGCGGTGGCGGAACAGGAAGAAATCCGCAAGGAGCAGGAACGTCTCAAGAAGCAGATCACCATCGAGCGATCTGGAGGTGGCTTATAAGCGCCCGGGCAGGATTATCCGGCCAAGTGGCCCCAATCGATTGGCTTGCGGACGATGCACAATCTTCGCGCCAGTCGATGTGCACCTGCGGGCACCTTGGCTTTGACAAACCTGCCGGCGTTCCTCTTATCCAGGTAATTGCGAAAACGCACAGAAACACACTAACGAGGGTCCCCCTCCTATCCTTCTTTTCTCTCTCCGTTCCGTTTACAGCCACTCAACGAAAGTCAAACTAAAACTCTGCGCGTTTGTGTCTTCAAACTGCCGCCACTAAAGCATGTCCTCTACCTGTTTAATCCACCAACATTTGCACTCAATGCGCATTTGTGTGAACACCGTTGTGCATTTGCGAGGCTAGAAACCAAAGCAACTCAAAGCATATACACTCACCAAGAAACCTCCTATTTGTATCCCGTTGTTGTTAATATGATTGCATTTTTGCGCATCGTCGATCGTGCATCGTATGCAGTTGTGTATCTGTAAAAGCTGTCCAACTGTCGCTGTTCGCTTGCCAAGCGAATGGAACGGCGGGCAGTGTATTGCTAACCTGGCCCTGCGTGCTGATAGTAAATCGAGTAACTTATTCTATTCTGTAAGATCATACCAGTGTACATATAATTGTTGTAAGTCACAGCGCATTGTAAGTGTAATTACCACTCTCGGATTGTTTACTGTTTGGAGAAGTTTTCTGGAAGTTTAACCAAATGAACGCAAACCTCCGAAAGCTAGATCAAATGAAGAAATCGTACAAAAACGAACAAACACACCAAGAGAGCATTATAAAAAAATAAGCTCTGTCTCCATTGCTACTCTTTGGTGGTGGAGATTTGATGGTTCTTTGGTGTTCTGTTAGATCCAACGCGATCGATTTTTAAACGCCAATAGGACAGAGAAGGGATCATCTGTATTCTCGCATAACGATGTGTAGGTAATTCTTTTGCAAGTATCCAAAAAGTTCTTTGTTTGCGGTGATTTAAATTTTCGAAATATTTAACAACACAAACAAACAAACAGCCTTTAAAAACTAGTTCTTTAAAAACGAACCAAGAATGTTTATTTGTTTGATGTGGGTTATAAGTAGTATTGCACATAATTGATGTAATATTACAGTAATTGAGTTCAATTCGAAATCATGCTTTAATGTGTATGTTTGTATGTGATCTTGTTTATGTGTTTATGTGTGTTTAACCATTCATTTCTCGTTATTGCTTTGCATTTTAATTATCAATCTTCACATGTAGGTTCATCTGTATTTTGTTACTTTTCCTTCATTGTATTCACCATGTGGTTTATTGACCATTATGTATAAATGATTGTTTTGGCTTTTACATTGCTTCGTTTGTTATTGTCCATGTTGTATACAATTAATAGTAACTTTTTCCTTATTTTTTTCTCATCTCTCATCGCTCCAAAATGGTTTGTTTTAGCTAAGTGCTGTACCACGAACACGGCTGTTATTTGTGACAATGGATAACTTATGGTTGCTTGCATAACACCCAGGATGACCTTCGCTTCTCTCCAACGCGATAAAAGACCTTACTCATCGGCAGTTCCCACGTGCTCCCTGTTGGTTGGTGAATTGATGTTAAGATACAGATTATTTTAAATTCGAATTACTTTTGATCTTCACAATTCACAATTTATTTATTCGTACAACTACTTTTATTGTTTCTATCTCATCGATTGGCTTTGCAAGCTTCGTCAGGGTTCGGCACTACCCGATACAAACAATGAGCATAAATTATTAAGTTAATTTCCACAAACAAACAACGAAAAAAGTGGAATTGCAAAAACCATGAACCTGAAAAATGTGCTTGATAGCACATTTCACGCTTTCTGTTTCGTTACGTTTGAAGAAAGTTTTTAAGATTAATGGCTAAGGATAATTCGATGCAAAATGTCAGAATATAAAAAATATGCGGAAAAAAGAGAGCTGTTTATACCATTTCACTCGTAATGGGTTGGAAAACGTTGAGAAATTTAAAAGATCATCCTGTGTTTACCTTGTTATTTTTTTTTGTTTCTTCTCAACGGGACGGTCTCGTGATACAGTCGTCAACTCGCACCGCGTAACAACATTGCCCATCGTAGGTTCAATCCCCGTATCGACCGTGCCCCGTAACGATGACTTTGACCACCATATCCGACTGTGCATAGTCTTTGTCTCAAAGGCCTGTTACGAAGAATAGGGCAATATAATATAATCATTTACGTGTGTTGTCCTATTATACACCCATGAGCATAATTTTCTCCCTTCGTGTTTTCCTTCCCATGCGCCAGTGATGTCAAACACGTTTTGGGACGCGGGCCGGAATGCAGTTAAAAATATTCTTTCGGTTCTGCAGTTCAGCGGCAAAGGGGAGGTTTCACTGATTCAAATTCCAGTTTTAAATCTGTATTAAAATCTATTTTGTCTTATTTAAGAATTTTCAAATAATAATAGATTTTAATGTAGGTCAACTGTTAGTTTCTCCTTAGCCGTGGCTTTCTATCGGCGAAAATCATTAAAGACAAATCCTTGGACCTAGAATCATACCTACATATATTGATAAGCTCCAACAAATCGATTCATAACAAAAACAATCCCAAAAATTGTTGATTATGTAGAAATAAGGAATAGGGAAATAAAACGGTACTCAGCGAACCAGTTCATGATATTTACTCATATCTTCAGTGGTTCAGTCCTGAATCGAAATTTTATAATTCTTATGTTCTGTTAAGCGAGTACAACAAATTGAGCCAGTATCTAAAAACACTCATCGAAAACCAAGCGTGGCCATTTAAATAATTTTCGGAACTAGTATTCTAAACTTAGGTCATTTAATAGACACACGAATTATAAATGCAGCCTTTAGACAGCGCCAATGACTAATAACAATAACTCATAATTATAACACTACATCGGTAAATATTGGCTAGCCATGAGGTCATTTGATTTTCGGCAGAAACATGATGATAGAGTACCCCCATCAGTGAAGTAAAGAACGTGGTGTTCCATTGCGTAGTTTCTAAGCCAGACAATGAGTGAAAATATGAGGAGTCTGTCTTTAGGCTACCGCCACTTATAATTAAAAAAACCACACGCTACATGCCGTCTTTGCGGTCCTGCTTCATGCAAAAAACTGCCAAATATATTCGCGGGCTGCATTTGGCCCACGGGCCGTATGTTTGACATGTCTGCCATAAGCCAATTTAAAAACTTAAAAAAATCTATGATATATCTTAATTTTTACAGTGGATTGATTGTCACACAAACGTGCAAACAATCCAATTGTTTCAGGACAGAAGATCAGATAATCGCATCGATTGCAATACTTTTCTCACATTTTATGCTCATCCCCATCGTACTGCACAGTACAAATGAAGGAGGTCCTCGGTACGCACAACGGGCGTTTATTTTACGCACGCAAGCACGCACACACACTCACAAGTGTGACTACACAGTCAAATCGCAAGGCCTCCTAGTTTCCGGGGCTAGATTCCAAGCGTGTTGCCTGCCTGCCAGTCAATCTGCCTATGGAAATGTGTTCGAAGCCAGCCCAGAAATAATCAAAGTACATCCCGACCGACCCCGGCAAGCTAATTCGCATACAAAAATGTATGAAGAAGGGGCAGATGCAACACACCCAAACATTACAACGTTGCCGCTGTTCTCATGAATGTGTTGGGCCGCTTCGAGCACATTCCCTTTCCTTGTCACTCGCGCACGATGCACGCATGGAAGGATGAAAAGCAGCATGTGCTCTGTTTCATGCGTCGTACTAGAGCATCCTTTTCCGTCAGGCTGTTTGCGCTGTCGATGCTTGCTAGCCAGCAGAAGGCAAGCGTCGAATCAAACTCTCTCTTCCCGCTTTCCTGAAGTAGCGCTGCACTGCTCTACCTACCAGCTCTTTTTCCACCAAACAGCCGAAAGACTCGTTTGATTATCGCATGGATCGCCACCGAAACGCCCGCTCCGGAGCGCTTGGCATTTCGAGGATGGGTAACTTTACGCACGGGGACGAACCAGGACCGCACACGCACACCGTTTCTGAGGGTGTTCCTTGAGCGAGATCTTGCGACCAATGGTAATTGTTTTAAGCGGTTCCTTTTTCATTATTAGCTATGCATTGCTAACCGCAAGCAGGACAAACACTTCTAAAAACTTGGTTGTGATACCCCAAAAGACCATCATTCAAGTGAAAATTGTAATACATGCCGTAGTGCAGCAATGCACCGGTCACTGACACTTGCCGTGTGGGAAGTGGGATGAAATGTGTTCCAAAGCATAGTTTAAGGGGTCTGTACAGGGGGCGTGGTACCGACATTTGCGCCCTGTTTTATTTCAACCTAAAACAGAATTTGAATTGGCGCTGCAATACGCACGTGTGTTCGCCATTTCTCCGCCTTTCGTTATCAATCGGTTGGAGGAGCGACAGATCGTTCCTCAAGATCATGGATCCAAGATCTAACGTCAAGAATTGTCTAATAATCCTTCATTAAGCAATCTTTGAATCCCGGATACTTTTTGTTGTTCAAATTTAACCATTGTATCATTTCCAGTTTGATATGTTAGTTTGCTTTGATATGTTTGATATGTTAGTATATAATCTTATCCTGTTTTGCGATCTAAATACGACACATTCGGGGAGTAATTTAAATTAAAAAAAAAAAAAAACAAGAACAAAATCGACCACTTTTTCAAGAACATGGATTAATAAAAAAAAACAAAATTAGTATCATTGTTCATTTGTTTTCATATGCATACCCTTAACCAGCACACTTACGGTTCTGGAACTAATTATTTTACTTTTCATACACAAATTTAAAAGCTGAGACCATTTGTTTTTGGCTGCTTATTTCACATTGAATGTGAGGTAATTGTAATTTTTTTTGCCAACAGTTTTTCCAAATGACAAGTTAATAATAATGTGTATTGTTCTGATTATGTCTTTTTAATCTTTTTTTTTAATTATTTGTAGATTTATGTCTACACCCTATCGCAAGCCTACATAACATCCTTATTTGTATAAAAATAAAAAAAAAAATATCTAAATAACAAAACCGACCGCAATTAATCTGTCACAATAACATAACTGTGGCAGCATAGCCTTTTCTTGTACAGCACTGTCCCGCGCTAACGCTTCCAGTGGTAGTCCGTGTTATCACACTAACACTAACGCTAAGCTAACACGAAGAAAACCGAACTATACCGAACATCTAACGAGGCGAAGCGATGATAACGATCATCTAGGACTTACGATAAAATAAACGGAGAGATCGCTCTCATTCTAGTCTGGTATTCAGAACAAACCGTGCTTCAATAATTACGCCAAAAACGAAATCGAAAGAACGCGCTAAAGTGGTGACCCCGACGTGATCGTTCAGTTCAGTTTCTTTTTTTACGAATTTTGGTGTACATCGCAGTAATGGAAGAGGATAAGGTTGCGCCTAATCCCATTTTACCTGGCCATTTTCGGGCTGGTT
Organism: Anopheles gambiae; assembly: GCF_943734735.2. Lineage (NCBI taxonomy): Eukaryota > Metazoa > Arthropoda > Insecta > Diptera > Culicidae > Anopheles > Anopheles gambiae. The sequence goes on from NC_064601.1 coordinate 54,327,677, forward strand.
CTTTGGTGCCGACCCCCAGTGGGCCTAGTACAGCAGTGCCCAACCCTAGTGCGCCTATCCCTAGTGTGTCCAGCCATGCTCCTCAACCCGCTGCCGTAGAAGCAATCCATGCGCCGCGACTGAACCCACCAAATATGGTGGATACGAATATCGAGACGTATTTTTTGTCTTTAGAATTTTGGTTCGCTGTTTCGGGTATCAGCGCATTACACGATACGCGAAAATATAATATAGTGATGGCGCAAGTGCCCCGAACAAATTGACCGAGTTGAGGTCAATTATTGACGGTACACCGGCAGTAGAAAAGTACGCGTACATTAAGGCAAAACTGATCGGATATTTTGCCGACAGTCAGCAGCGGCGCCTGCAGCGTGTATTGTCCGATATGCCGCTTGGTGATAAAAAGCCGAGCCAGCTTCTCAACGAAATGAAGCGCGTTGCTGGCAATTCCCTTAGTGAACCGGTTCTTATCGATTTGTGGGCATCAAGGCTGCCACCACATGCCCAAGCTGCAGTGATCGCTTCTCGCGGTGACGCCGCGGACAAAACCACCATCGCTGACGCCATTGTGGATTCAATGAGCCTGAGAAGCATTAACGCCGTCGAACGTAGCAACGCAGCGATGGCGCCTGGCCACGTGGCTGATGCCACAATGTCAACGACCGCATATACGGCCAACGACCCCATATCCGACCTACGGAAAGAGATTGCCGAATTGTCAAGGCGCCTTGAAAACGTGCTGCCTAACCGAAGGTACCGAGGACGATCGAATTCCCGCACCGGCTCAGCACGTAATCGCAGTTTAAGTCGCGGAAGCGATTTTTCGACCGGCCCATGCTGGTACCATCGCAAATTCGGTAGTGATGCACGGAAATGCCGAAAACCCTGCACCGTTCAAAGTGCACCATCGGCACAATAGTGTCGCTCTGCTGATGCTGCGGTGGAGATTGGCGAACTCACCACTACAGCCGCAATCTTTCGTCTACGAATTGCTGATAAAACGACGTCAACGCAATTTTTAATCGACACCGGCGCTGATGTGTCTGTGGTTCCGAAAGATATGCTAACAGCCAGAGTAAAACCATCACCGATTAAACTGTTCGCCGCGAACGGATCGCCGATTAATGTATACGGTGAAGTGTTGTTGAAGATCAACCTCGGTCTTCGTCGCGAGTTCCTATGGTCGTTCCTGATAGCTGACGTCACTTCGGGGATAATTGGCGCGGATTTTTTAGGCAATTTTGATCTGCTGGTGGATATGAAACGGAAGCGCCTCATCGATAATACCACTCATCTTGAGTCGGTTGGCTTGCTAGCGAAGAGTGAGCAGTGTTCGGTTAAGACCTTCAGTTCAGTGTCGCCTTACGCTGACCTATTAGCCGAGTTTCCTAACATCACTCGTCTAGCGCCACCGGGTACGATTAGCGATGCTTCGATTTACCATCGAATCGAAACAACAGGGCAACCTGTTTACGCACGCCCACGACGTCTCTCGCCCGACAAACTTCAAGCAGCGAGGGCCGAATTTGAACATCTACTGAAGCTTGGTATATGCCGACCATCCAGCAGCAGTTGGGCGAGCCCGCTCCATATGGTGAAGAAAGCAGACGGTTCTTGGCGGCCATGTGGGGACTATCGGGCGCTCAACGCACAAACCATCCCGGATCGCTATCCCATACCGTACCTGCAGGACTTTTCGACTATATTGCAAGGTAAAATTATTTTCTCTAAAATTGACTTGCAAAAAGCCTTCCATCAGGTACCAATCCATCACGAGGACATCGCTAAAACGGCCATCACGACACCGTTCGGACTGTTCGAGTTCGTGTTTATGACCTTCGGATTGCGAAACGCAGCGCAAACGTTTCAACGGATGATCCACGAAGTGGTCAGAGGACTGGAATTTGTATTTCCTTACATCGACGACCTATTCATCGCATCATCATCACCCGAAGAACATCGTGATCATCTGCGACAATTGTTTGAAAGGCTCAAACAATATAACTTGGCGATAAACATTGCTAAGTGCGAATTCGGCCGAGACAAGATGGATTTTCTGGGTCATTCCGTCTCTGCCGACGGTATCCGTCCCTTACCTGACCGCGTTCGAGCTATCGTGGAGTTCAAGCTTCCTGCTACGGTGAAGGAATTAAAAAGTTTTTTGGCAATGCTCAATTTTTACCGTAGGTTTTTGCCAAACGCGATCGAGCACCAGATTCCACTCCTTGCCATGATTCCTGGCAACAAACGCAACGATCGCTCCCCGCTGACATGGAATGACGCAACCATCGCGAGTTTCGAACGCTGCAAACATCAACTCGCAGAAGCAACGCTTTTATCGCATCCCGCTAAAATTGCAGAACTTTCCCTTTGGGTCGACGCATCTGATACTGCCGCAGGGGCGGTCCTACATCAAATCGTTGATGGACACCCTCAACCACTCGGGTTTTTCTCAAAAAAATTCGACAAGGCCCAGCTGCGATACAGCACCTACGATCGCGAACTCACTGCAATCTACCTAGCGGTGCGGCATTTTAAATACATGCTCGAAGGACGTAGCTGCCACATCTATACCGACCACAAACCCATCACCTTTGCCTTCCAGCAGAAACTTGACAAAGCCTCGGACCGTCAAGCTCGCCAATTGGATGTGATTGGACAGATCACAACGGACATCCGTCACATTGTGGGAAAGGATAACATCGTGGCTGACTTGCTCTCTCGCATTAATGCTATACATCCAGCGCCATCACTGGATTATGAAGCACTTGCGGAAGACCAAAAAGACGATCAGCAGCTCCAGAACATCGCACAAGGTAAAATCGAAAGTTCGCTAAATCTAAAGTATTTTACCATTCCAGGCAGCACCAAACAACTTTTATGTGACTGCACTGGGAATCGCATTCGCCCTTTCATAACGGAACGCTTTCGGAACGCTGCGTTGCAGGCAACGCACCAATTGTCTCATCCTGGCACCCGTACAACGGCCAAATTAATGACGGAGCGATTTGTTTGGCCGAGCATCCGCAAGGATAGTATTATTTTCGCTAGGAGCTGCTTGCCATGCCAACGTTCGAAGGTGACGCGACACACACAATCACCTATATCCCGATATTCGGCTCCGGACAGCCGATTTGCGCATGTAAACATCGACATCGTGGGGCCCTTCCCTCCAAGTAAGGGCAACCGTTATTGTTTAACGGTCATCGACAGGTTCACGCGTTGGCCTGAAGCGTTTCCAATTCCTGATATGACCGCGGTAACAGTTGCAGAAGCTCTAGTTTGTGGATGGATAGCCCGGTTTGGTGTCCCATCTTTCATTACGTCTGACCAAGGACGCCAATTTGAATCAACGCTTTTCGGGGAACTGACTCGCTTGCTCGGATCCAGCCACCTGCGCACGACTGCATACCACCCACAGTCAAATGGGATTATCGAACGGTGGCATAGGACCCTTAAGGCATCTATTCTGTGCCATGACCCCGAGCACTGGAGCGAGCATTTGCCTATGATTTTACTCGGGCTGCGTTCAGCCTATAAGGAAGACCTTAAGTCATCACCTGCTGAGATGGTATATGGCACAACTCTCCGAATACCGTCCGAGTTTTTCGTAAACGACACCGAAAACCCGAACGAAGCCGAATTTGTCGACAAGCTTCGAAGAGCTATGCGAAAAATCCGTCCCCAAGAGACTGCCAGGCATGGAAATCGCAGTGTTTTCGTTAATCAGGACTTACAAACGTGCGAGAACGTCTTTGTACGCAATGATTCGGTTCGACCCTCGCTATCACCACCGTACGAAGGACCATTTAAGGTGGTAAAGCGAGCCGAAAAGTTCTTCAAGTTGAACATGCGTGGTCGCCAAGTAAACGTTTCGGTAGATCGCTTGAAGCCAGCATATGTGATAGGAGATCAGGCAAACGCAAGTAACAGGGAACCTGCAGCCACAACTTCTGATAAGCTTTCTTCGACTAGAGTCACTCGTTCCGGTCGACGAGTTGTAATCCCTTCGAGATACTAGAAAAGGGAAATCTAGTCTAGGAGGGGAGTACTGTGGCAGCATAGCCTTTTCTTGTACAGCACTGTCCCGCGCTAACGCTTCCAGTGGTAGTCCGTGTTATCACACTAACACTAACGCTAAGCTAACACGAAGAAAACCGAACTATACCGAACATCTAACGAGGCGAAGCGATGATAACGATCATCTAGGACTTACGATAAAATAAACGGAGAGATCGCTCTCATTCTAGTCTGGTATTCAGAACAAACCGTGCTTCAATAATTACGCCAAAAACGAAATCGAAAGAACGCGCTAAATAACTAATACACATGGTACATACACAACGAACGGTAAAATAAATTATATGTTCTTAAAATCGCCAAACCAAACTATGCAGAAAGTCTTAAAGTTACTTAAGCTTATGCTAAAATCTACACTATTTCGTAGTGAGTTGTAAACTTTGGTCATTTTTAAAAGAAGATGATTGTCTCCAAAATGTGTGTTGTTTCAATCATTTTTTAAATTGAATACTAGAAAATAAATAAAAAAAAGTTATGTTAAAATTCAAATAAAGCAACATATAATCTGCAGCATGATGTTGCTCCAAATTAATCTTTTGAATATAAATGCTTAAATGCCTTTAATTCCCTAGAGTTGAAAATTTTACTAACTCATCGATTGACTGATTTTTTTAATAGTCAAAAGTAACAAAAACGAATATATAATTGGATTAAAAAACTTAACGATATGATAGCCAGACGCATTGCAGACTCTTGCAGGTCACACTTGATTGGGAGACCGGAGTTCAAGTAGAACGTAAAACCTTTCGCGCTATCAAATCTTCTTTCTAAATTATTGCAAAGCAATAGAAAAAAGCGAGGATTTCCTACTCACGTAGAGTGTTTCCGTGTTGTGGCAAAGTTAGTAAGAAGCAAGCTGAACGATTTTTCATTCGGTAGCTTATTACCATATCAGACTACTAATGCCCATGCCAGACGCACCTGTTGCGATAGGAAGAATTTGATCCTAATGTGTCAACAGCGAAGCAGTGAACAGGATTTTTGAATTTTAGCTCCACTCTTTTTTTTTTCACCGACTGATCTAAAAGGATATCAAAATTCATACATGTTGCGCACAAGTCTGCTTTAGAATTTCACAGCTAATCGCATAACAAGGATCGTATTTTGGGAAGGCTCCACGAGGTTGCAATACACACGGTGGTCTTGCGCTCTGCTGGACTAGAACGTATACCATTACGATAGACACATATCACAAACAGAAAATATATGTTTGGTAGAAGAGATATTTCAAACATGAAGCAGCAAGAATTAGAGTGACGATCAATACGACGAAGACGATTGGGAGGTAGCGTGTTAATTTACATTGACAACGACAACGATTCGGTCAACGATATCAGCAGCAAAACTATCAAAATAATAGCATAAATTATTAAAATTAGGAAAGGCGCATCGTGCATACGTTGGTATTCACCAACTGAGACGAAAAGGACCTAAGAGCATTACTTTCGAAGTCAAGAAGTGTTTAGACAGCATTCAATATATATATATATATTTTTTTTTATTTATTGGGTTTTTAAACTTATGTAGGCAATCTCCAAAAAATTGTAGTGTTATCATAACCCATCATAAAAGACGTAATCAAGGTTAAGCCACGGTTAAGCCAACAATCATTATTGATTCATCTTCTTCTATGTCACAACAGACGCTGTCGGTCAAGACCTACCACACCTGGTACCACACACTAGTAGGCTTGGATTTCTGTGACTTGTTTTTTGGATGCAATCTAGTGAAAATTGAAAGAGATTTTCCATGTAGGGCACGGTGATAACAAAGAGATTTTTCTAAGGCCCTCACAAAGATCATGAAAATGTACTACTCTTGAACGCTCGATCTAATCCGACTCTCCGATCCGATATGGTCACTCCTAATTGTCACGCAATCAATCACTCTATAGTTTTCTTGCTATTATTCCTAACTCTGAATCTTAATGCTAATGCTGGAAATCAAGCTATGATTTCAAAGTATCCATAATTCAAAGATGTTTTGATTAGCAAAGCATTAATAGAAAATGCGGGACGTTGGATCTTGGTCCCATAATCTTAATCAGATGTAATCAAACTTATTTGTTCGGTGGGCCACTTATTAACTCGGAAATCCATTCGCTACCGCAATATCTGTGTCTATTATCGATGTTAAAGATATTCCATTTCAAATATAAACTGAATTAATCATAACTTCGTAGTGTTGCGAGCCGGATACAGTACCATCAGGGACCTCATGTAGCCCATGGGCCACCAGTTTGACATACCTGATCTTGAGGAACGATATGTCGCTCCTCCAACGGATTGATAACGAAAGGCGGAGAAATGGCGAACACACGTGCGTATTGCAGCGCCAATTCAAATTCTGTTTTAGGTTGAAATAAAACAGGGCGCAAATGTCGGTACCACGCCCCCTGTACAGACCCCTTAAACTATGCTCTGGAACACATTTCATCCCACTTCCCACACGGCAAGTGTCAGTGACCGGTGCATTGCTGCACTACGGCATGTATTACAATTTTCACTTGAATGATGGTCTTTTGAGGCATCACAACCAAGTTTTTAGAAGTGTTTGTCCTCCTTGCGTTTAGCAATGCATAGCTAATAATGAAAAAGGAACCGCTTAAAACAATTACCATTGGTCGCAAGATCTCGCTCAAGGAACACCCTCAGAAACGGTGTGCGTGTGCGGTCCTGGTTCGTCCCCGTGCGTAAAGTTACCCATCCTCGAAATGCCAAGCGCTCCGGAGCGGGCGTTTCGGTGGCGATCCATGCGATAATCAAACGAGTCTTTCGGCTGTTTGGTGGAAAAAGAGCTGATAGGTAGAGCAGTGCAGAGCTACTTCAGGAAAGCGGGAAGAGAGAGTTTGATTCGACGCTTGCCTTCTGCTGGCTAGCAAGCATCGACAGCGAAAACAGCCTGACGGAAAAGGATGCTCTAGTACGACGCATGAAACAGAGCACATGCTGCTTTTCATCCTTCCATGCGTGCATCGTGCGCGAGTGACAAGGAAAGGGAATATGCTCGAAGCGGCCCAACACATTCATGCGAACAGCGGCAACGTTGTAATGTTTGGGTGTGTTGCATCTGCCCCTTCTTCTTACATGTTTGTATGCGAATTAGCTTGCCGGGGTCGGTCGGAGTGTACTTTGATTATTTCTGGGCCGGCTTCGAACACATTTCCATAGGCAGATTGACTGGCAGGCAGGCAACACGCTTGGAATCTAGCCTCGGAAACTAGGAGGCCTTGCGATTTGACTGTGTAGTCACACTTGTGAGTGTGTGTGCGTGCTTGCGTGCGTAAAATAAACGCCCGTTGTGCGTACCGAGGACCTCCTTCATTTGTACCATGCAGTACGATGGGATGAGCATAAAATGTGAGAAAAGTATTGCAATCGATGCGATTATATGCTTATGTCCTGAAACAATTGGATTGTATGGCTGTTTGTGTGACAATCAATCCACTGTAAAAATTAAAATATATCATAGAAAAATGTGTAGAAATTACAAAATTTAAATATATGAAGGAAACACAAAGGGAGAAAAAATATGCTCATGGGAGTCTAGGACGATGCGTCGTACTTGCTCAATGCTGCGCTTCTTTCACCAGATCATTTTCTCTCCCATTCCAGCACGTTGTCTTGATGCCAGATTTAACCACGGCCCTAAAAATGTTACAATGTGGATTATGTGGGACCGTTTTCCACAAACAAATGAATGGGGTGTTATGTTGCTCGCGAGACCTCGTCCATCCTTGTCGATTGTGCCGAAATTGTAGGCCTCATCGAAAAAGGTATGCTTAAAAGCGTGTGCTGTGCGTTGGTCGAAAAAGGGGGTGTGCTCCCTCGCTACCGTTTCATATTGTTTTCAATATAGCCATCGGTACTATCTTTACCCGCTAGCAGCATAATTGTATGTGGGGTGCAGCGTAGGGTCGGTACCGCTAGTGAGTGAGTGAAGTGAAACTATATGTTGCTCTTTCTCTTCGATGCAGCATTGGACGGATGAGGGATGAAGAGCACATAAAACCAGCGATGGATGGGTGTGTTTGTGCGTGCGTGCAAGCATAGGTTGGTCGGGATTGTATGCAAGTGTGTAGTTCATTTCGTGCGCAGCTCTTGCGAGGGATGCACGCTCGTCTGTGTGTCGTCGTGTCGTTGTGCAGCAAGAATTAGTTTATAAAAAGGCGCGAATAGTGCGTTAATCGAATATCATACTCTTTATCTTGGTTTATTGTGTTTCGAAAGGCAAACATCTGATTGATTGCAGTGCAATACGCTTTCCAAATCGACAGTGCAGCTGGCAATAGTTGTCGTCGAAAAGGTTTGGCGTTCGTCAAAGTTCTAAAGCTGGCGTTGTAAACACAACCTGTCGCCTGTCGTGGTGTGCGTGTGATCTTTTGGGGAAGTGTGTGATGTTTTATGTGGCTGTCACTTGGAAGAAGAAAAATGGGCACGCAGTGATCTAAACAGAGAAGACTAACAACAAATTAAAAGATAAAGTCAACACAGAGCAGTTACGGCGAATACTCTACGCAACGAACAAAGTTGTACAAAGTGATTGTGATTGTCCATGCGGTGTGTGTAGTGTGTGCCGCTTCCCGTCGAACCGAAGGCACGCGGAATGTGTGATGGAAACTTGGTTTGTGACACCAGCCTTGGTGAGCGTGAAGATTTAGCCCAGTAGGGGAACCTCATAAAATGACGAAAAAGACAAAGCCCAAGATAGAATCGAGTGATTCGATCGAAACGGTTACTAAACCGGACAGTGAATCTGTACAGGTACGCGCCATTCGAATAAGTAATCAATTGTTGTGTTGTAATGTAACTGCTCTTAGGTTCGCTCCGCCCCTCATCGCTGGGCAAAAATAGCGCATGGAAAGATCGACAGTAGCAAACGAAAGTAAAACATCAACATGTCAGCGATGTTCGTTGTGAATACGGAAGGACGGAAAAACGATGATACGGGAGAAGTTATGATACACGAACAACACATGCTGTGGGACCTTAATATGTTCTTCTCTCGAACAATAGTAACAAGATAATCCTGCTCAACAATAATCAGGATACGATATCTTACTAACACATCATCAACACAAGACCGTCTACAGTCTTGTCTTTTCCCGTTCCCTTTTGAACATGCTTCACATTCCATTAAATTCAGCTGCAGTTGTTGTTCGATTCTGTGTGCTCGCATACAGCAACGATTTGTTTCGCATGACATAGATTGGTGTGTTAATGCTTTGTCTACTCCTTTCGCAAGTACGTGTAAGAAATTGGAGCATACGAACGAAAAGTACGCACGGTAGATGCAGTTACTGTTTCTCGAAAGCCATTCATTGTGTTTTCAATACATGTGCACAAACATGGCACTCATACTGTCGCACACCAATACTATCACATCGTCCTTTCGATGCAAAACAAAGTTGTACCTCTCACTCTCGCTCTCGCTCTCGCTCTCACTCTCTTGTACCTCTCGCGATGATAGGATTTGTTTATGTTTGATGTCCACGCCAACATGACGTTTGTGTCGGTTTAGTGTGGGTTTTTTTAAATGCTTCAGCGCAGTTCTATTATTCCAATGCCCAAGTCATACATCGGTGTCTCATACCTTTTCGTTGTGTTTTGCAGTGATTAGCACTAGGACTACCTTGCTGTATGGCCGTGTAGATAAGAAATAATTCGTAAACGCTGTGCGGCTTCAGCTAAAATGAAGCGTCTGAAATAAACACGAGCAAGAATAACAGATTGACGAACATGTTTCTGAGTACGATGCAAGTGTCCAGCCTTCGTCAATACCGCAAAGTGTAGTAGGAAGCAATATGGATACGGGCCAGGGTGCATTGGCACCTGGGCAGGAAATACGAATCGTCAGTGCCTCGGTGGTGGCACATTTGCAAGCCCAAGGATTACAGGTCCGTTGCACGACAAGATATTTCTTACATTGTAACATTGCATTTATCGCTGCTTATCATCTTTTTGGTTAACTTTTGTTCTTTTTTTAATCTATGGTGTTTTGAATCTTGTGTGGCAAACTAAACTCATTCCATATTCTTGTCATTTGTATGATTTTATCGTACCACCCCTAACCAATCTTGTATATCTCCACCAAAAGGAATTCTAATCGAAGAAAAAAAAAACACTTGTGGCACTTTTTTATTTTAAAAGTTTATTTGCTAACAATCAATTATGTAGCAATTACCTGAGTTTTACCCCCTCTGTTCACTGACAATATTATTTAACCTGCGTAATTTCGTTCACTCATGTTTTTTGTTGTTGTTGTTTTCATTGCACCTTTATTCACCCGTTAATCACAACCTCACTTGCTGTGCTGCTGGTGGGTTCATTTTGGGCTCCGTTTATGCTTTTGGTTTATGTATGCTCTTTTTTATACGCTCGTAGTAACTTAAACTGTAAGCATTCGATGGTTGTCCAGTGAATTGCACGTAAGAACGAGCAAAACAAATTTATTAAAACGTTGTTTATTTCTCCAAAGGGCAATGAACTTAATGCGGCAATTATGGCTGCGTCGCAGCCACAAAGCGCTGCACAGCATCAAGTTCAACAACAGTTGCAAGCGCAACAACAACAACAACAGCAACAACAACAACAACAACAACAACAGCAGCAGCAGCAGCAGCAGCAGCAGCAACAACATCATCAACAGCAACAACAGCAGCAGCAACAACAACAACAACAACAGCAGCAACAACAGCAGCAGCAGCAGCAGCAGCAACAACAACATCAGCAGCAACAACTGCAACAGCAGCAGCAGCAACAAGCACAGCAGCAAGCTCAACAGCAAGCTCAACAGCAAGCTCAACAGCAGGCTGCTGCTGTTGCACAGCAACAGCAACAGCAAGCGCATGCTGCCGCACAGCTTCAGGCGCAAATACAACAGGTTTCAGCGCAAGCACAACCTCAGGTTAGTTTTGTTATTGTTCTGTTCGAAGCAATGTTTTTTTCGAATGGATTTTAATGTTGTATAATTTTATGTTTTAGGTTATCACCTTACAACAGCTTCAAAATTTTCTCCCACAACATCAGCTGAACGCTCTCACTACAGCCGATGGTACCGCTGTGCAGATGGCTGCATCGGCCGCTTCTGGTACAGCCGGAGCGACACCAGTCGGTACACCGATGAAAACGTTCGTCACTTCCTCGCCCCAGATGCAAGGGCACTCGCAAATTGTTAGCCTGCAAAGCTTACCGCAACAGTTCTTGCAAGGCGGCGGACAACTGGTACAAAACCAGAATGGACTCTTTCAGATGATTCAACCAGTGCAAACGATTAGCCTCGATGGTCAGGAAGCGCTGTATGTACCGGCAGGTTTCCATGCTCAACAGCAGCAACAGCAGCAGCAGCAGCAACAACAGCAACAGCAGCAACACCAGCAGCAGCAACAGCAACAGCAACAGCAGCAACAGCAAATGCTGGCCGGTGCGCAGGCAGTGCAGATTAATGGTCAGCCGGCGTATATTACACCGTCTGGACAGATTATCCGTGCGCCGAATGGGGTTTTACCAGCAAATTTTCTCCAAAACATGCCGCAGTCAGTTCAACTACCTTCTGGTAGGTATTTAAACATTTTCTAAACAACTGTGGGATTGGATTTAAAAGAATGGGTGGTAAATGGTATGTACATAAACCAATGCGTGGGCTCATGTCGCCTTCATATAATTTATTTTTCGTATGGCAGATATTATACACCACAAACGAGGTAGAAATACTAAGCGGTATTTCAATTATGTTATTCTTTGTACATTACACTACAAAAGAATAGTGATTGTATGCCTTTTAGGGTGAATTGGATGTAATTATTTCCAAACACATATTTGTAAAGAACACCTGCACTTTACAATAGAGCAAATCTGTGAATATAAACACGCATTAACCTTCATTTAAGAGCACCATGTAACAATCATACAATCAAACACGTTTCGGCTTGCAATTTGTTTTATTCCATCTAGCTGGTCAGGCTACGCTAACCATACCGGGCACTAATATAACCATACCATTGGGAACATCTAATGCCCCTAACATACTTCATCAAGTACCACAACAACAACAGCAACAACAGCAGCAGCAGCAGCAGCAACAGCAGCAGCAACAGCAGCAGCAACAGCAGCAGCAACAGCAGCAGCAACAGCAGCAGCAACAGCAGCAGCAACAGCAACAGCAGCAGCAACAGCAGCAGCAGCAACAACAACAGCAAAATCAACAACAACAAAATCAGCAACAGCAGCAGCAACAACAGCAGCAGCAACAACAGCAGCAGCAACAACAACAGCAACAACAGCAACAACAGCAACAAAATCAGCAGCAACAACAACAACAACAACAGCAGCAACAGCAGCAACAACAACAGACACAACAACAAACAACTCAGCAAATTGCTCAGAACCAGCAACAACAAATAGTTACCCAGCAGCAGGCAATAGTGTCGCAGCAGCAACAGCAACAACAAACCGCTGCTGCCGCAAATCAACAGCTGCAGCAGCTTCAGCAGGCTACATTTACTATACCGGGCACGAATATACAGGTGCCAGCGTCCACTATGACTGCGTTGAATCAACTCCCTGGCAACATAACAACGATTAAGTTAGAAGGAGGTAAATTTCCAGGATGCTCGTCGTTTAACTGTAGCGATCGAAGTTTTATGGAATTTTAGCGTATAGTTAAATTTAGTTTGACTAGGTGTACGGGTTTTAGTATTGTACATCGCCTGAGTAGTATTAATTGTAATGGAATGATAATAGTGTAGTAGACATAACTTTGCAAAAAAAAAAAACTATCGCACTGATTGATTGATTTGTTGCATGTTTTTCTTTCAGGACAAAACGTGCAAGTACGTCCAGCAGGCACCGCACTTCCGCAAGTGGTTCAATTTCCGATGCAGCAAACTATCCCAGTACAAATGCCGATATCAACAGCAAACGGGCAGACTGTGTATCAAACTGTTCACGTCCCAGTGCAAACGTTTGGCTCATTGGTGCAACCCCAGATGCAGGTTATACCGCAGATACCACAGATGGCTAACATCATCACCCCCAGCGGCCAAATTCAGCAGATACAGTTGACGTCTCTAAATCCGTTGGCTGGGTTACAAGCAGCATCAATGCATCCTAACATCATACTTCAGCAGCCACAAGCTACCGCTCAACAAATTCAGAATGGCCCAAACGGACCAATGGTCGTGAGCACAGCTCAGGCGCAGGCTGCAGGGCAGGATCCCAACGCTGTTAACCATCCGCAGCAGCAACAGCAGCAACAAGTTCAGCAACAAGTTCAGCAACAACAGCAAGTTGCGGCAGCGGCGGCGCAACAAATGGTGGCTGCAGCGGCAGCTGCAGCATCAGGTAGCACAGGAGGGCAACAACCGCAACAGCAAATGATCAGCGGCTTATCACAACCGATAACGATCACTGCTGCGCCCGGCGGTCCTCAGATTGGTCAGCCAATAACGCTGCAGCAGTTGCGTCAGCATATGCCAGGGCTTGCAGGATTGCAGGCGATTCCTGTGCAAAATATTCCCGGTATTGGAAACGTTCAAGTTATACCGACAAATTTCATGCAACCGGTTCAACCGCAAACAGCAGCGTCGCAGCCTCAGTTGAACCCGGTCACTCAAGCAGGGCAGCATCAACAGCTACAGCAGCAGCAGCAAGGTATGCAACAACAGCATCAGCAGCAGCAACGCGCTATAGTCGCAGCCCTTCAGCAGGCAACGGCGCAACAATTATCAAGTATAAAGCAGGATCCAAGCGAACCCGCTAAACACTTGGTGAAGCAGGAATCCTTGTCTACGCAACCGGCAACAGCTGGCAACGGGGCCACACTAGCTACCGGTGCTCTGTTCACGTCGGCCGTCGGCGCTCCTGCCCAGATAGTGGCTGTCAGTAGTGGCGCTGGGAGTTTGGGAGGGCTAGGAATACCTAGCAGTACGATCCCAGGCGCTGCTTCGACCGCAACGACTCCATCCTCCACCCAGGTAAACAGCGCGAAGGGAGATCTCGTAGGCGGTTCCCCTAATCAAGCTACCGGTAACGTGAACGTTGGTGCTAATGCTCGCGTTGCTTCTGAGACAGGAGGGAAAAGAGGAGTAGGGAAAGGAGGAAGAGCGGGAGCGGGAGCCGGAGCAGCCACAGCAATCGCAGGGGCAAAGGCAGGTGCAGGGATGGGGATGGAACTGGGCACAGCAGCGGGAAAGGAAGAGCCAGGTGAAATGGAAACCGAAACCACGATTATATCAGGAGAAAAGCGACGGCGGCACACGATACCGAAGGTAGTCTCGGCAACGCACACGATGAATGGGACCCCACGGCAGCGGGTGCGACGTGTTGCGTGTACGTGCCCAAACTGTGAGGTCAAGTCGAGTGGGCCGCCGGATCGGAAAAGGCAGCACATATGCCACGTAAGCGGCTGCAATAAGGTGTACGGAAAGACGTCTCATTTGAGAGCTCACCTGCGTTGGCATACAGGTACGGGGGGTTGGCAAAGCAAGTCGCATATAGCATCTCAATTGACCCACTGTTTTATATTGTTTGCAGGAGAAAGACCCTTCATATGCAACTGGGGCACGTGCGGTAAACGATTCACGCGATCAGACGAACTGCAGCGACACCGGCGGACACACACGGGTGAGAAGCGGTTCGAATGCGTCGAGTGCAACAAAAAGTTTATGCGCAGCGATCACCTGTCCAAGCACATACGGACCCACGGAAAGTTCAAGCGGGATCATGTAAGATACACATATTATAAGAGTTTGGAAAATAGTTTCTGTACAGATGTTCAAATGAAATATGTTCCCGTTAGAAGTCGTAGAAAAGCTGTTTTTAGACTGTTTAGAATGTAATCGTCGGTGCGGCATTATTGCTTTCCTCCGTCTGGTGTAGATGTTTTGGTACGGTGTCGGAGATTAGATGTTTACAAATTGACTTGTTGTATTGTATGGCGTTCATGTGTAGCTTATCCTTATTTGTAGGTAGTTATTTATGTTTCCTTTTTATTTTCTTGTACTCTTTTTCTCCTATAAACGATGCGCTTAATCACGTTATCTCGTACAAAATTGTTGACGATGTTTGGGAACGATGCTGGTTGTGCGCGCATGTTGTGTTGGATATGCTTCTGTTTTTGCACGGTATTTAATTTCAACGTTGAGCGAATATTAGGACTCTGACGGTTACTATAAGTCTGGCGATGAGCTCACTTACGAGGAGGAAGAAATCCACGAAATTGACGACACTGACTACAAAATGGATGACGAAGACGATGCGGACCTGGAAAGACAATCTCACCACTCCTCCACAGCTGGTGCATATGACGCCGATAAAAAGGTAACACTCGCATAGCAGTGTTGGGTAAAGGTGAAATCAGAATAAGAATATCGTAACCTCGCCAGGACACGCCGTGCAACGCCGCTTTCAAATTGGTAGAAATTCGAATTCGTATTTCAATACATATAGCAGCTGAGTAGCGTAATAGTAGTACATGTGTACGGTAGCTTTGTTATAAATGAACTTGTTCACTTGTTGTGTGTTCAAGTGTTTTTTTTAAGAAATTTAATATTACTAAAATTGACAACAATGCATTTTTATGTTGTCTTGTTTTTAAGGAAGCTTTTTAACGCGAGCGTCTCTTTTTCAGGATGACATCGGATCTCCTCACACTGGATCGTCCGACAGTAACGATAGCTCGGATCACAAAATGATGATCACGATCGGTGGAGACGAAGCGGACCATGAGGTGTACGATTCCAATTAGTGCTGCCGTACTCTCGACAACCCTGGAACGAACTCTATTCCCCTTTGCAGGAAAGCCATGAGTATTGTATCAGTTTGTTCATATTAGTAATACTTACCCAACACGGCAAAGTTAAAGTCCTTCAAAGCAAAACTGGTTCGCAGTAGTTTGCAAATAATCTCGCTCTAAGGGAGGGTTTGGTACAAGCAGTGTGCAGTGAGCGTACCGAACGAACCCCAAAAAAGACAATATGAATCAATCTATTTTTAACGATATTTTTCTTTATCCGCTCGTTTATTGTGTGCACTATTTTTGGCGCGAATTTTTGAATCCAGAAACAATAGCGCTACCAGTGTATGTGTGAATTTACTTAAGGAGACACATTTAGTGCTTAGAAAAGAAAGTCAAGAAAGAAGTTTTACTCGCTCTTGCGCATAAGGTTTGCTTTGGAAGATTTTGACTTTGTTCGTTTTGAAATTTCGGGAATGTTTAAGTGTTAGAAAAATAGTGAAGAGGAGAGTAATCGGAGTCGTAAAGTCGTAAATAATATTTAAATTGTATCTTTTATACGCAACTCTTAATCGAAAACGGAGGCCAGATGTGTAGTAGAATCGCCCAACAGATCATATGCAGGTTTACAGTACAGTGCGGCATTTGACTAGTAAATGTCGAGTGAATGTAGATCGACATTCAATTTTAACATGTGTACGATAGTGGTTAGCGTCTCGTGGTTGAATGCCGCGGTGTGTATCGCAGCAAACTAACGTTTTAAAGCAACACGCTTGGCTGCAAGCGGAACGTAGTCTTTGTAAGTAACTAAGGAAGGCCTCGTTCTAGTTTATCACGCCATTTGTTGATATCATGTAGCGCCGGGCAGTATAAATAAGCAAACGTTTGGCTAAGTAAAAAAGCAAGCAACAACGAATTCAGTCTCGAGTTGATTTAGGTTCATTTTGTGTCGAATTTGCTTAAATTTATTCACTTTATTGCACTTTATGCAAACGATTATTGAGCCTAGTAGCAAAACCACCGAAAAAAACAAAATCTCCTGTTGCGCATCCTCGACGGACTTTTGGTAGCTGTTTTGTTGAAGTAATGCTACGAGGTTGTCCTACATTTTGGCAGACAATATAATAGCATGATTGAGCTTTTCCCGATCGCAACAGAATGGCGACGTTAGCAAGTTTAAATTCATAGTCAATTGTTTATGTTACTTGTTAGTAAAGCGAATTACGCGAGTGGCTTGGCATGTAACCGGGAAAGATATGCTGAATTTGCAAGCAAACGGTATTTCATTGGACATACCAGTAACTATCAATTTTTTTAAATAAATCTCTCACTTGTGCTTCCCTCCTTGTCATAATTGAAATGATACTTTTTACATATTTATTTATTAGTACTGATTAATAGTAGGTGCGAATCGACTTCATACAGCAGCAGTGTAAAGTGTGAGGGATACGTGTTTTCGTTCTTTTGCGTATGTTTTTGTTGTTGTGCATCATTAACAGTAATAAAGCGTAGAAAGAGTTTGCTTTTATATCGATGTCGTCGTGAGGTTTTAGTATCGGAATGAAATAGAAAGTTTAACTGAGATGTAAATAAAATTACCAGTACTGTATCGCGGCCAATCAATGTAGGAACAACAGTATGAGGTACGTGATGGCGTTAAATCGTGCTAACGTTCATTGTGGAAGAAATAATAAAACTCGACGTAATTTCATGTGTATTGCGTGGTGTATTTGTTTGATTTTTGTTTGCAAAAATTTAGTCACCTGCTTTTCATTTACTCCTAGATTAATAAGGAAAATAGAAAAACAATCAACAACTTGTTTCTTATTTTTAGGAATTAATTAAAACAGTTTTCGCTGACCGTATTTCAGACACCACTCTTTTTTGGTTGTGATGGCTTTATCGCTCAACAGGATATTAAATTGCGCTTCTGACGAATGGCGGCAACCAGCTCCGGATCACACCCGGTTGCTGCCGAAGCGTACGACTCCAAAGGAGCGCGCAGAAGTTTAACCGTTTGTTGCAGGTTACCACCCAGGGATTGGCCCATCTCTTCCAGCACGCTGCCAAAGTACTCTAGAAGTGTAAATGCTCCAGTAAGGCAGGATAAGGAAAAGACACCACCACCACCTACCAATCAAACTTACCGATATCGGTGGCCAACTGTTTCGCTCCCGACACGCTCAGCGAGCAAATGTTCTCTATCTGCTCAACGTACAACGCTTCCGACTCTTCCACGACGAGGGCAAGAAACACGTCGGCACACGGTCGGTTAGACGCGTACCGATGGTCTGCCACCTCCAGCACCGCTTTCAGTGCAGCGGCCGGCGACAACAGCAGCGGTTCGAGATGCTGCGGAAGCGTAAGCAAATACTGACTGATGAGCGTGATGTATTCCTGCGGTGCGTAGCTGTAGTCCGGCAGTGTGTCCATTGCCGTTGTACCACCGGCTGCCCCGGTCGGGCCAGTGGCGGCGGGCTCAATCTGTTTGAAGTGTTTCGTTATGGGTGAGAATGCAATCTGCAGCATTGTATCGTGAATGTCCTCGCAGGTGCGTTTCATGCGCTGGTGAAACTCGCTAAAATACTCTCGGCCCGACTCGGAGGACGTCTGTTGGAATGTGGTGGCAAGTTTGTGTAATTCGTTAAACTCGCCCTTGGTATTCAACCGATATTCAAAGCGAGCTCGTGCGGAGCCTGCAGTGAGTTGAGAGTGTTTGGTAAGGACTTGTTGCAAGAATGTTTGCTCCAGCTCGTAGGCAGCCTGTCGGAAGGATCCAAGATATTGCAACAAAACGACACTCAGCTGCAGCAGGTTCCAGTCAGTTTGGCTCGGCTGGCTGGCAGCGAGCTGCTTCTGCACCTTGTTGTACTGATCTAAGTAGGTCAGCAGGTAGTTTTGCAGCACGCTGCCCAATGACAGAAGCGCACAGTTTTGTGTAATGTCCTGGCAGCGTGTCACCGCTTCCAGGGCCCAGCGTATAATCTTAGCGTTCGCGCTCTCCAAATTGTGAACACTGTCGGCAGGTGCCGTACCGACGATGGTCAAACCTTGAAGAGACGCTTCGAGCTGGGAGTTTTCGAGCGTTGGATACTCCTTCAGGAATATTCCGAAGAAGACAAACAAGGAGTTCGCTAGTCGGTCGATGGTGGTCTCATCGTCACAGCGAATATCTTGCTGAGGACCTCCCCGTACCCAACCCTCAATTAGGGAGCCCATCGACACGTTCACTTTGGAAAATTGTGTCAATGTCCAGAACTTGTCGGTGGCTCGTTTGAGTGCACTGCGTACGACACTCTCGCGTGTGGGGTCAAGGTTCTCCAGTGCATCTGCGACGGCCAGCACACAATCGGTAGCTTCACCAAAGCACTGACAGCTCCACCGCAGATGGCTCTTGAGCAGCTCCACCAAATGGTCGTAAAACTCCTTCAACACATCCGAACCGCCACTTTCGCTGCCCTCGATCGCGCTGCTCCACTGTTCCTGCACGAATGTCTTCAGCACCGTGCGGTAGTATTGTTTCAACTGTGCTAGCCGGCCGATTCCTTCGAAAATGCCAACGTATCGCCGGCAGGCAGCGGTATCCATCGAGCGCAGTGCTACCACGACCGAAGGGCTCACGAGAGCTTCCAGGCGGTTCTTGAAGTATTCCACCTGGTTCTCGCGCTCCGAATGCCCGTGCAGGCCGACCTGGGCGGCGAGCGATTTCTGCAGGGAGAGTAACTTTCCGCTCGATGCATCAATGTCGGACTTTTCCAGCAAATCGTCCAGCTCGCCTGCTAGCTTACCCCACCCGTCGGCTTCCTGCAGGCACTGTTTGGAGCTTTGCAACCGCTGCTTGATGTCGTCCAGCCGCTCGAGACTAACCATACAGTCTCCGGTTTCAGTTTGCAGATGTGCAATCTCGCGTTGTACCTGATTCATGCGCTGCTTCAGCAAACCCGACTCAATCTGCAGCATGTTCGCGTCGCTGATAACCTTGGGGATGTTTTTCAGCACTTGCCCGCCCGTTTGCTCCAAGGCTACATTGATCTGCTGGACGTACAGCTGCATCTTGGAGACGAGCGACGATACGAACGCTTCCTTGCCCACGGAACCAGTGGCTGTCTTTTGAGACCGTTCGTAGGAGGCATTAATCCAGCTGCTGACATCGAAATCGTCGCCGGAAAAGGCACTTACATCCTAGCAGGTAAGTGTTGCGGAAAGTGAATGTGTTGTACTCGGCAGACATGCGATGGGCAGCCGAAACTTACCATTTTAGCCAAAGTATGCGTTCCAAAGCGAACCCACCGGAGTTTAGTCGAAGCCGTATTATTTTGCAACAACTGAATGCTATTTAGTAATCTGTTGGTATTTTTTCTCGAAAGCAGTCCGGACCCAATTAGCCAAATGCTACGAATCAAAACAAACTCTGTACGTGGATGATTTCAATGCGGCTGGCTCGCACGCACACATGCTCATGCCCCGTAGGGCAAAAATCGTAGGGGTTTCGCGAGCTCGCCAGCACTCCAAAAGCGAGTGTTTTTCGCACTCTGGGGAGGTTTTTTTAAAGACGTTGTGAAGGTTTTTGACGTTTCGAGCGAGTGTTTTTGGCGGCCATCTTGAAACATAAAAAATGGACTTTGGTATAAGATACTGAGTTGACTTCTTCATTTGAAATCGAACATGTGTGAACAATACTCGTTGGAGCTTGCTGTGGCGAAAGATTTGCTTCAACTGGCCCGCATTTTATTTTGACTTGCGTAGCTTTATCTACGTAGCTCATTCCATTTCTTTCATTTTATCAATTAATCACGACGTATCGAGAATGTCAAATGTGTTGTGGCCACTTTTTATTCGAGTGTAATTTTTTGTGTGAGATTCGCGTGGTGTGTTTGTGGAAGGGCTCGTTCACGGTTAGTTTGGTGTGGAGGTTTTACACAATCGCATAAGGGTAGTTGTAGCTGTAAGCTGTAGAACAATAATATTACTCGTTTTTATTTTTAATTTTCCTATCTTTCTTTTTTGCAGCCGTTGCGTTTACTCACCTAGACTAGGATATGCGTAAGCAGTGTACGGCAATACGCTACTGTATGGTGAAATGTAGCTCGCGGCGTACGCATACGGATATGCAGCATAACCAACCGGAGCAGCTGCCAGTAGCTGTGCCTTGGGATCTGGTTTCGGTTCCGGTGCTGGAGCTGCCAACGTACAGGCAACGATAGCAAAGATCACAGCGATCTGCAAAGCACATTGAATCAAATCAAACCGGTGAAAACTTATTCGTTTCATTTACAGGCGAAATCTATTCTTCTAGTGGCATCATCTCGACGTAGTGTTGATGAGTTTTTGAACGCAAAAAATCACTTAAAACTTTTTTTTGCACACAATTGCAGTTGAATTCAGAATAAGTCCAAGATGCACACGATCGGGATAAACTGCAAGTCGCATTGCTTACCACAAATTTAATGGCCATTTTTTTTGGGTTAATATAATGCAACCAAGAGTCACTGCAATCACACGATACTACGTTCCAGAGCGTATTGATGTGGAATTCGGTAGTTCATAGTTCTTTTATACCGCGATCGTTTTACTATCGATTCTATTTGGGGCTGGGAGGAAGCCAATAATTGTATCGTTCATTCCCGTCACGTCCGAGTACGGGGTACGTAAACCTTAGCGCAGTGCGATCATCAGTGTCACTCCCAGTGGCCGATGCAATGGTGATCCGGACGATATGTACTGTTTGCTGCTTCCTAACGTAGTTTCAATGCAATGCGTTCGTGCGGAAAACTGTATCAAATTTTTGGGTAGTACGCACGAATCGTGATCCAAACTCGAGGACAATGTGGGAATCGTGAACGACATCATGTTGTTGTGGCACCGTGTGGCGAATATAGGGAACACGAATGCTTTAACTTTTTTGAATATTAATCTTCTACATAATAGGTGGATTGCATAATGCAGTGTATATTTTTTGTAGATCAGTATAGAATGCGCAATCTGCATCATAAGATCATCATTTCAGCGTAAAAGTATTTGGTATTGGTGACCATGCGAGCTTGAAATTTATCCCGGCATAAACATATTGACAGCGTGTGCCATATCCGCCATGCGCCAACAACCATCAACCTACAATGTGCACGTACTGATGGACGTATTAGGAGACTCGATATAGCGGAGGTTGTACGTGTTTTGGTAAAATGACCTTGAACATCGCTGATTGATTCAAAACCATTTGGAACACTGTCTATAAGTGATATAACAATTTAGGTGAACTTGAATGGTTAATGTTGCCAGCTGGGGTCGAACCCTTTAGCCCAGGCGAATGGTTCTTAAATTATTACGTATCAAATAAACATCTTTTCACCCAATTGCTATGCATACCATGCTTGTGAAAAGGGGCTTACGTGATGATAATGCAAACATTATTTTGTTTGCATTTTCTAGCGTTCAAATCACTAGAACTTTATGAGAGGTGAGGCGAAAGGCCGTTTTATATCTTATAAAAAATAATATTTAAGCACGTTTGAATGAGTTTGAGTTGTAATTTATTTTTGGTGATAGCTACTCAAAGAGTCTAAGTTTTTTTTATTTAAAAAAAGTCCAGGGAATGAACACACCGATGAGTTCAAACATAACGGCAATTTTAATAAAGAAATCAGCGTCATCTATGTGTCGAAAAATCTGGCATAGCCTGTCCCCTAGTGTGCTATAGCTAAACTAAAAAATAGGTGGTTCTGGTCTACGATTTGATACATTGAAGCAAAAGAAACCTTATTTTTTATGTGCTATTTTCATGTGAATTAATTGAGCAACCGTGCATGCCCAAGATAAATGAGGGGAAAAATTGCCACTCATGTAATTTAGCTAATTCTAATCACATCGCAAAAAGTCCGACAATACGGCGCATTGGTCAGCGGGATGCGATGATATTGATGCGATGAAATATGTCGAATAATAGCGCCATCTATTGCTTAAAGTGTGTGTAACGAATAGTGGTAGATTTTTTGAATTGTTAAACATTTTAATGATTGTAATAAACTAGAAGTTTAAACATGTTTGCTTGCACAACATATTAAGTAATTACGGAATAAATGTCCCAACTAAAGTTGTAA
The DNA here is from genome assembly GCF_943734735.2 of Anopheles gambiae. Taxonomy (NCBI): domain Eukaryota; kingdom Metazoa; phylum Arthropoda; class Insecta; order Diptera; family Culicidae; genus Anopheles; species Anopheles gambiae. The sequence continues at coordinate 54,350,587 of NC_064601.1, forward strand.
TTCCTTCATTGCTCTGCCACGACACGATTCGACAAACAATTGAGATTCATGGACATAATGTTTTTGGACTATGGACTATGGGATGTTACAAGCAATACGGCATAATACGATTAAACGTGTTACAACCACACGCACACTTTTACCGATTGTCGAGGAGCTCAGACGTGTTTCGTTAGCGCTCCTGTGCAGTGCTTTTTCGCGTAAGCTTGTACCTTATTCAGATCAAGGTAATTCAATGATAAAAGAGTGTTATTGCAAGTGAGACGAACAAAAGGATAAGGAAAAAACAAAGCTAGCTCAAAGAAATGGTACGACAATGCTAGTTTGTAGCTATTGAAAGTGATAAGTTGCTGTTTGAGTGCCCCTGTAAGCTTGGATCGTTTATCGCCCCAGCAGGGAATTGCGAATTGCGGCTGCGATTATTAGTTGAACACGCAAATGAAACAGTGATCACTGTGGATAGAACACGCGTAGAACGAGCATCATTCGGCGCCATATTATCTCGCAATTGGGTCTGATCGTTCAGCAGCGGCATTTGTCTCGCAGCCCAATATCATCATCACCGCTGACGATCACCACACTCCAGACGGCGTCGCGTGGCAACGCTGCAGGATGAGATTTGGGAACAAGATTGGATCGATGCGAGGGAATACCAATCGCATCACAGCAAACAACATTTGCAGAACTGCGCTGGCTGTGGCTGGACTAGGGCTCTGCAAGTGTAACGTGGGCAGCGAATAATCCGTACATGCAAGTTATGCTGGCAATTAAGAAGCATTTGTGATTCCTGTTTTCTTTTTTCCCCCGCTCGGGATAGCTTCAGTGTGTTTTTGGGAGTATGATTTTTGATGGTGTGCGTGTGATCGCGAGTGTGTAGAGTGTGGTTCTGTGCAATGTGTGTATGCGCGTGTGTATGTATGTATGTATGTATGTATGTATGGGTTAAACGTGGTGATTATTACGGGTTCCTGATTGTCCAGACATTCGAGGCCAAGATCGCTTTCGTGTTCTTGGGGCACGCAGAGCCAAGGAACGAAATAGAATCTCAATCAGATTAGATACAAGCATTAACATTTGGTACTTCGTTAGAATTGCCAGAATTGGCCTGCCCGCGTCCGTACTCTTTTGCGTGTGTATTATTACAATTGGAAAAGTGGGCTGTGCGTAGGAGTGAAGAGATTGCATGTACGGTGAATTCATACTATCGGATTACACGGTTTTCCAATGCGTGTACAATAACGTTAGCTTTAATGTGTAATTTAATTTGCAGGCGTTCGAAGCAGTTGCAAGTGTGTGTGTGTACAGTTAAAACAAAAAAAAAACGAATATAATATTCACCCCGAAAAAATGATGTGTGATTGTGCCTAGTGCCGGGCGGATTTGGTTGATTGAAGTTGTTTTTGGTGTTTTGTTTATTAGTGTAATGTAAAAAGAATCCTTATATCAAGTGTTCAAGCGTATTTCAAAACGCCAGATTGTTGGCTGCGAAGAAAGAGAGAGCGAGAGAGAGATAGAGTGTCTTTTCAAGTGTAGCCCGAAGAGGTGTTGTGCTACGAAAACACAATATTTAGGCAGTTGGAATAAGGGAAAGCAGGCTGCAAGGATTTTGCACGAACGCTTCATATCCGGAGAGCGGCAACAGTGCCGCCATCATTTGTTTGAAAGTACCGAACAAACAACAACGCAACTCTGGATTACGGATTCGGCGAAGATACCAAAGGTAAGCATGGCTGTTGAATTTTGAATTCTCCTCCGGGGGTCAGCCCGTCACATACGCAAGTTTCGCCATAAGTACATATTGGAGCCAGATGTTTTCGTTTGGGTTTAGAAAACTAAGGCCAAGAGTAAGCCGCAATGCAGTGCAAGAATGGTGAAAAAGGGCGAAACTTTCTGCCAAATGAGTACCAGATGTGTTTAATTATTGCATTTGTTTATCGTAGTTGTTTTAGCAATGGAAACTAAATTGAAGCATTATTTGCTGTTGTTTGATTTTCCCTAATCAAATGTACTTATTTCAACTACACTTCAACAGTCATAACAAAGTATCATATCATTGTTTCCCGTTTTTTTTTAATATTATGCACAATGGAAGGCAAAATCATTGCCAACCATTTCATACCACATGGACCTGAATCCGCAACATATTCCTGTTAACGGTTATGCTTACGCATCAGCTTTGCACGCAAATACGCAACGTCGCGAATGCGCGAACTCCAATACTGTTTTATACCCTTACGCGGAGCCACTGCGTCCTACTGGCTGGGTTTGAGGGCCGGTTGGAGTGAATTTTCATCAGCTCTCTCGTATTCGTTCCTGATGCATACATAAATTTTTGCCCTTTCTGCTTTTCTTATGATCTTAGGCTTCAAGGAGCGCGTTCGTACGCATTTCTTCCTGTATTAAACTCCAGCGCGCAGCGGTTGAGCTCCTCAAAATGCCATCGGTTGGAAACGGGTGTTGAATTCTTCTGGTTCGTTCTTCTCTGTTACTCTCTTTCGCTCTGTCTTACGTTTTCTCTTTTGCCTTCTTGTTTCGAAATTCAGAATGTTGTTTTCGTTTCATACTGTAGTAGAGGAAACTCGTTCCTTCAATCGACCCGGTGCGGGGTTTGCTTACGTATTTCTTTGCGTAAGCTACGCGTGGAACGGAATGACGCGATCAAAGCAACCATGGAAGGAAAAGGACAAGGAAAGGAGAAGGAGAAGGCTACCAAAATTAAAAAAAAAGGAAAAAGTTGGTAGAAAAACAAAAAAAAATCTCGACATGGCGACGTTTTTTTTGTTATTTCTTTCATTCTATCTCCTTCTTTTCCACTCCCTTTGGGTGTGTTTATACTGTTGACTCAGAAGAGATTGGGTAACGATTCTGGGCCGGTCGTCAGAAATACCGAACGAAAAAATAAACACGCTCGACGGAAGGAAGAGTGGGGAAGGCCAGAGGAAGAGTGAGTGGTGGGGAGCGGTCCGTTTTATGGATCGCGGTTTTAGTTTGGTGTGTGCGATGGTTTCTGTTATTCTTTTATTTACTTCACCAAAGCCTCTCATGCAAAGGTTGAAATCGTTCCCTACATCCCATCATCATCACAGTGGCCTGCGTTTTCTGTTCTGTGCCGTAGCAGACGACGGTGCACGCTAGATCGAGCTCGCTTCTTGAAGGCAAATCATCATCATCATCGTCCACGAATGTGTGTTTGGCGCCGAATGTGTGCTGCCTGTGCTGTGGTGGTGTGGTGTTGGTGTTGCGCAAACTCGTTCTTCCACTTCCTCCTGGTGGTGGCGGCGCGCCCGTTGAGATGTTTCTCCGGTTTCTTTACGCGCTTATGTCACCTTGATTTTTCGGCATCACTGCTTGCGACTGGAATCTGCGAGAATGCTTTAAGCAGCCGGTTGTGTTTGCTTCTTGTTTGTCCTGCGTTTCTTTTGTTCGAGCTTATTTTGATTCTCGCTGGTGGAAGCGCTGGTCGGCGATTCGGTTGATTGTGTGCCTCGATACATTTACGAAAAAATAACCAGTTTAATTTGGTGGCTATATTACAGCTCCAAAAAGGGCATACAGTTTATTTTCTAACTCCTTTGAGAACAATGCACGGGTCCACAGTTTGGCATTTCTTTATCAACAAAGCTAAACTGACCGATAACGGTCTCTAGTTGTAGTAAAAGCAATCACGCCGAGTTAAGCATTTGGTTTTTAGTGTTGTGCTTTTATTCTTGCGCAAAAGATTGCAGACTGACAAAAGATTTGTGCGACGGCGCAAGAGACGAACCTCGCCTTGGATGTAGACTGACGACTTTTTGCTTTCGAGCTAATAGTTGTGTTAAAGAATGTTTCTCATATCACCCACTAGTCGACCCTTCACAATGATATGGTATAGACGCTGTTTTGCTGCCCTGCTGTGTTGTTGTTGAGTGATTTTAGATCAATTTGGGAAAGGAATGTGCCGCCCCGTGCCGCCACAACACATGGGAGTGGGTGGGCTATGAAAGATGTATGTAATAACGGAATTGAAACCCCCAACTGATCCATTAAGTGACCAACGCCGAGGATGAGATGCTTATCGCTTGGTGAGTGGTACACGGTAGCTTAGGTATTCTGGGCTTGAAAGGAGCTTCCTGTTTTGTGGGAAAAGTATAAGACACAGGTTGTCCCGAGTACTGCCGCAACAGGTTGACCACACTGCGCGAGGTAGATAGGTCAGCAGTATGAGTAAAATATAGCTATCATTTCGTCGTCTTTTAGATACCACGATAGCACGCCAAATTCCTACTGTGTAAGCGATGAATGATAAATAAACTGTGACCCATGATGTGAGCTTATGTAACAATCGAACATAATTGGTGGCTTATTTTTTTTATGTTTCCCGTTTTTCGTTGGATTCTTTCGTGTATTGTGATTTCTCAAATATAATCGAATTTCAATGGACTTAATCATCTCACTCAGCTAGATCAAGCTACTTTATTGGACGATTTCATCGCATGTTGCCGACATACTTCAATTGCAGCTATTTAACAACAACATACCAAATAAAAGCGGGGCTTTAAACAAGTTGAAGCTCTTGAAAGCAGCTACTCGCGATTGATGTGCATTTGTTGAAGATACTATAAAAAAGATCATTTTCGTCGTTGCGTAGATTTCGGTAGAAACAATTAGTTATGAACTATTCACCATTAAGCGATTAACAGCCTTCTTGAACAAGTAAAGAGCATTAAAAACCAGTACCCTCTATAGTAAAGCACAAACACTTATAAGTATGCTTCAGTGGTGTAAATGATTGTGTTTACTGCTATGCTCCTAACCACTGTAGCTTGTTGCATTTGCAGGTGAAACTATCGGTATCCAGTTCTCTCGTCAAACCAGGAAGGGGAAAAACTCTGCAAAACTTTAAGATGTGCAATTTGATGTGTGCAGTGCATAACGTCGACGTACTTGCCCACTCAGTTCTATCTACTGGAAAGCTTGCGGTGCGCGTGTGTTAAGGTTTGTAAGTGAATGCATCCGTTCGGGTTTCATGCTTGAATGTGCTCGGCGGTTGTCTGTGTTACAATATTATTAACAATCCAAAGTTTATAAGTATGTCAACTTCGGTCAACCTTATGATTCAAACTCGATCAATTTACATTCGAATCTTTAAAAGTTTCAAGTTCAATCAATTCGGGACTCCAATCATTGCGAGCTTACACAAGCTATATGCATGCACATGGTTGAGTAGGAATGAACAGTTTTTTTATATACAATGTGTACATGTGTGTTTATTTTTGTTTTGTTACTGAGAGCCACCTACTCTTACAGGTTTTACCGGCAGCTTACCACTAATGTCGATTCATTCTATTGACCCACTTGTAGGACCGAGTCTCCCTCGCTCAATCATTAGAGTGATGCGCCAGCGATAGTGCTTTGATTATATTTTGCAAGTTGGTTATATTTGCAAGCCTGAGTTGACAAAAAAATATGTGACATTTCCATGCCATATTACAGCAACCACCGCGATGTTCGAATCCGCAATGAAAAGGGCATGCCTGTATTCGTTTGTGGATGCGAAACAGTAACACAAAATGTGTACTATAATGAACTATCATTAACAGCGGCTTAGAAAGCGCTCTTTTACCTCGTACCGAATTAAACGCTTTCCGGTCACCAACATTCTCTATGAATTGTGGAGTGACGTGTTCTGATTTTTTCCGATCTTTTTTCGGACCCGTACATAACAGTGTCATGCTCGCTGACCACTGAACAGAAGTGAAGAAGAGCCACCACTGCACAATGGGCAGTTTAGAACAAATTGCGGGATAAAATTATTTTTGCAAAAATTGTTAGTTTTTATCATTTGTAGTAAAGTATTATGATAGTAAATAACATTTTATTTGTAGTTCGCATCCACACCACCAGGTGGCGCTACATAAAATAGTGCTTAAGGGATCTTTGCTTAGTTTTAGTAATTTTGTGTGTATTTTTTCTTGTATTATTTGTTGCTAATAGTGTAAACCATTTTAAAATATACTGTAATGTTCCATAATGAAGATTAAATAAATAAATAATAATAATAATAATATATAAACAAAACATAATAATTTTGAATAAGATAATTTTTTCTGCTTTGTATAGGACAATTGTAGCTAATTCTCGTCACTTTTACTCACAGGTAGTACAAATATTAAAAATTTACATACACAACTTAGGTGGATGCTATTACAAGCTCCTGACGTCTAGTTCACTTTTCTAAAGACATGAATAAAGGCATTTAAATAATTAGATAGAGCAGGTGCATTGAAATAAAGTACTTCCCAAATTCGTAATGAAAAGCAGCACATATTGTTTGTCTTTGAATATTCATCCAATACCTTTCCAAGTGCTGTACTGCCTTCAGAAGGGTTAATAAAACTAAAAATCCTTCTTGGTTTTACAACTATCTGAAAAAATCAAAATTGCACGATAGCTACAAACTAAGTATTTACTTCATTTGTAAAGTTAAACCCTGTCTTTGTTTTAGTGCGTGTAGCTACTGATATTGAACTGGTTAACGAATCAGAGGAATACAGCTCATTATACAAAATGTCCTTCTGGATGCATTTTCTTTCTTGCAAAATATTCTTTGTAGCTTCTCCCCTCTATCCTTATATTTAGTTTGTCATGAGTTTTGGGAGTTTCTTCTCCCAAAACGCCAATAGATGCTACTGTATTCATAACGTTTTCCTGTTATGCGTATAATTTAAGAATTACTTTCCTTATATCCTTCTATAATCTGGAGTAGGACCAAAAGGTATTTGGTTCTGATTTGCTTCATTATATTTAATGATAAAGTTAGGTTAGAATAGAAATTTAGATATAAGATAAGTACATGAGCTGAAACTAAGATACACAGCTTCGTAATTGAAATGAAAGTAGATCAAAAGCACGTAGAATATATTTTTGTAGAATACACGAAATACGCTACACTAGGCACCTATGGAGCCGCCTAGTTACGCATGTGTCTGTTTTTAGAAAAAGTTGATGTGAAAAAACTTCAATAAAATTCGCGTTCGCAAACTTTCGCAGAATATTTCTTCACAGATTGATAGTATATATATTACAATATGATGTGACATATATGAGACAACGCCACTCTACGCCACTTTTATAATGGCATCAAGTCAAAAATTAAAATGATGAAAATTTTCAGGAGGTTTCTTCAGTTATTATCGTATATTTTTGCATAAAATTAACTTAGCTCAAAATTTTTCATGTGTTTGTAAAGCTGACTAAATATCCTTTATATAATGTCTAAATTTATCAAAATCGGTTCATATTTGAAAAAGTTACAAAGGTTCAAAGTTTTTCAAAAAAGTGAAGATTTTTCTGCGTTTTTTTTAACAAATCTCGACTTTGAGAGGTGTTTTCTAGAGAACCAGAACAGATAAAGAGCTCATATTTGGTATTTTTCTTAGTTTAACCCTTAGTATTAAAACCTATTATTTGGAATTGCGCTATTACAAAGTTGATTTTTTGAATTTCATCCCGGCAAATGCCCATTGTGCACTGGCTGGGGTTGGTTGACTTTGTTCGTTGGTCATCCGCGGTTGAAAATCTCATTAAAATCCCCGGTGCTGCGCATACCACCCAGTGGGGAGCAATTCGTCACGGCACGGTTCCCGGTTTTTGAACGTTTTTCTTGCTGATGAGCGATGCAGCGACAAACAATACGGTTGCGTCGTCATCCCGTGTTGCAAAACGAGCCTGTGTGACCCCTGTGGACTGTAGGTGTATGTGTGTGTGTGTGTGCAGTTTGGGTGATTCCCTCCATACGTAAAGAGCGGGAAAACATGAGAAACAGCACTAGAAATGTATGGGAAAGCCACGGTTAATGGCGCGATCTTCGACATTGCATAAAACACACCGGATTATTGTTCTCTGTTACGAAACAGAACGGTCATTACAGTTTTCGGCAAAAATCGGTAGCTTTTTTTGTCTAAGTCATACGGCACCTGTTCAAACGGTACATTACTGTTAATTCGCAAAACAGTTGGAACGTTTACGGGCAGTAGATCACTGTAAAGCAAACTAGCCAGTATCGTGTCATATCCAACGCCACAACCTGTCCAAGCCGGGCCAGGTGAAAGCTGATACAATTACCAGATTTGTCATCGATCAACCCGAAGGGGGCTATTGTGCTATGCTGGCCCAGTGACTGGTGGTAGTCGGTTTTGGCAGGGTGCAGTAAATTGGTGTCCGAAAGATGGCCTTCCAGGGTGTGTGCCATGGTGTGCAGCGGTTTGTTGTACGATGTGTTACCATCTGGCGGCCAAAGCGATTGACGAAAAGGGAAAGTTCAATATTTTATATCAGTTCGCTTGCTCTCTGCCTGCTGCTGCGTACACACGGCGATCGTCTCTTCTCGTCTGCTTGAAAGTGTCCCGTCTGATAGCGAGATGGTATTTTTATATCGGTGTTGTGTCACACGAACGAGTTGACACTGTAGCCTGGAGTGACATTTCCTCCCGGCCTTTTTGGGGCAACAAAAGCAATTCGGTTGGGAGTGCAACTTTTCACTTCAGCTCGCTTGTTGCTCTCTTTCGGTCTGTTTTATCCGTATTAATTAAACTCCCGCCCGGTGGAGAAACTTTAAGCGAACTCTTACCCAATCTCTCTTTGCTGCCCCCGGTCTGTGGCGCCACTACTACTACCGAAGGACGCAGGTAAGAAGGGGCATTTGTTTTTTTTGCTAATCCTTAAGATAGCACAAATTAGTCCGGTTGTCAGCTCTGTGTTTGTCTAGATTGATCTTTTGCCTATTTGCTTTGAGTTTGTTTGAGGGGAATGACTTTCAAAGATGTCAACATTGGCTGACGACGATTCCGAAAATGGTAGGATTTTAGACGCTGGTCGTTCTCTCGCTTTCCCTCTCTTTCTCGCTCTTTCCTTCGCTCTCTGTCGCTCCCCGCTTGGGATAGGAGCGATTCGAACTGATCAATTTTTGCATAAATTGATTGTGAAAGTAGTAGATATGCATCTCGGTTCGGGCGCCGCTATTGAGAAATTTGAAGGCCCTATGCCTTGGCAGTGACAGTGATCGACAGACAGATCGTCCAGCGTTTTGATTTAAATCCTACCATTAAATCTTTGTAGGTATGTTTATCTGAGCAAAAGATGCACAAACGTGTTGTGTATGGGAAACAATGTGGTAGCGAAACAAATGTCAGCATCGGAAAGATTTCTCTGTGCTTTGCATGTTTCGTGTCGCTACTTAATGTGTGCATCACACGCCCTAAATGGTGTGCCGAGAGAAGAGCCTGCACACGCCTTCCGTTTTCGAGAGCCTTTTGAATCGATTTGCTGAATGTGTAGTGATTAGCATGTACTCAATATTTATGACTGAGTGAAAATGTGAGCGAGTTGGAAGACTCATAACCGCATATTCTAACAGGTGGAAACAAGTGGAGGATTTGAACTGGCTCGGCTCGAACTGGAGAGCGATTTCTTCTATTTATGCAAATTTGTGAGAGGATTGCTCGGTTGGTTGAAAGCCACGCCACATACGTTTACTGTTCGGCACGGATATATTGATGTATTGGACGCTTCCTTTCACTACCTTCGCGGTTTTAAGAAAGTGGAGAGAATTTTCATTCATTTCGAACATGTTGTTGGCTCTAGCTATACATTATGATAGGGTATCATAAGCAGCAATTGTTGCAGTAGCAATATATTTTCTGACATGCAAATTTCCAGTAGTGTAGTGTAGAGTTTAGTGTACTGGGCACTAGCACTGATATCGCTCTAGTGAACCGCGACCTAAGCTGACAGCTGTTTAATCAAAGTGTTTACGCAAGCGGGCCGCCGGGTAGGGAAACTTATCAGTAATATTTACATTCCATTCTGTGCCATGTGCAACGGTCGAGAGCGGGTGTCGTCTTGCTTCAGTTCAGGGTGTGATAGGAAACAGATCGATGGAACGCAAACTATTAGAATTTTCTGAGCACTAATGAGTAGGAAGAGCGATTATCAGCAGAGGGAAGACGCGTTATTTGTTGTTCAACCTCCGCCTGTCGTTATCTGCATATCGATCGATTTCGATTAGTAAATCATCACGATTAATGAATGGTTTTGTGTGCATTGCCTATCATGTATAGTGGTGTTTCATGTTTTGCTTTGATGTGGCATGGAAGTATACAAATCTCAATGTTTTAGTTATTCTAATTTGCCCTACCGTCTAATGACAATTTGCTGCATTTTTTTTAAAATAGAATTAGCATCAGTTAAACTGGCTGGCAATGGACCGCGAAAAAGTGTGAACTAATTGTACAATTTCATTTGGCTTCGGGTGGGTTTCCTTTTTTGCAGTCCCTCTGCAGAAGTGGTTGAACGTGCGGGAAAAGCGATAGGGCATGACTATTATTACACAAATACACCACAAAAACCTCAAAACAACCACCGATAACTTGGTTTGCCATTCCTCTAGGGCTTCGGGCACTTCTTTCCCATCCGTTACATTGTGTCACAGTCGTCGGCACAGGGTCGTCGACGTCGACAAAGCTTCACTTTCTCCGCTTCTGGTGTGTGATAGGCGGGTGGCGTCATTTGAGCCTAGGGTTGGGTTGGGTTAGTTTTCCGGAAACAGTGACGAAAGCATCAACAGTTCAGCCCAACTGCTGTCGGTAGTGCTCCACCGGCACTTTAGGTTTTTCCATAAAAAAACACCGGTGAGCATTCCGCGTTGGCAAATGAAATTAGCTTTCCCTCGCGCGTAGCCCACGAATAGCAACACACCACCACCGCGCCCTAATGGTGTTTTCACATGGCAGCGTCGCCGTTGTTGCGATGCGGTGTGTAGGTGCGTTGTTGCAATTGAAGATCAACTATACCGGAGTGTCTAGGCAGCGGTGGCGATATATTATTCATATCCTTCTATTCGCTGCGCGTAAAGGGGCCGATGGGTTGGAACTTAAGCCATCATCGCCCTACCAGAGCTTGCGATTATCGGACAGGCCGGGGGTAGACATAGCGCGCGCGATTGTTCGCGTCGCTTCGGAAGCGAGTAAAATTTGAGCCCATTCACGGTGCATCGGGTTACATGCTGTGTAATCGGAACAACGCGATGTATTTCTATTTCTCTTGTTGTAGTGTAAGTTTCATGTCTCTCGACGTTTTCTTGACGACGGGATGTCCGGATGATGTCGTTCGACGCTGTGTGTATGGTGGCTCGCGGTTATTCGCCAGAAACGGAACAGGTATTCTCCGGTGTCCGGAATGAAAGAAAGGGAGGGCGGGTGTGCGCAACACGAGCGGCTTCTTCCGTTCGCTTCTTGCGATTATGTGGCGGCTGGACTTGTCATCAATCGGTGTACTCAATAGCGGAATAGGGAATCTAGTGTTGTGACTAGAGCGCTGGAAAAAAAGAGGAAAGCGGAAGACGAACTCATTTGTCTGCGGTCGGTCGGTCCGGTGGGAATGATAGATGAATTGCAGTTGGCCAGATGAATGGGACTGGTGGCCTCCTTTCGAATGAATCGTTCGCTTTGTGGTGAAAAGTTGACAGCAAAGCTCTTCACTACGACCTGCTAAAGGTAGTTGTGCACCTATTGGGCAATTTCCAAAATGTCATAGAAATGTTGTGCATAGGAATGGTTTTTTTAAAAACTTTTTTACCAAATATATTTGTTGCATTCGTAATCGAGCCTCGTGTTAGTCTGGTTCAGATTGCATTTGGAAGCGTTGGAGTCAGCGATTCGGAAGCGGTTCCGGTGTGCTATCTCAATCATCACTAATTCGAACCCACGGTACGAGGATTGTATATAGTTGTCAAGATGAAAAGCTGCAAGTGATTGAAGTATTCACCTTATACGATAACACCGGTATGTGTAAATATCACTTGCGATTGATGACGTGTGCCCTAGGTGGTCAACGCAGATCTGACTCATTCTAAAGCAAACAGAACACGTAGCACGTAGGCTCACCGTATGCGACAGGTGGCCTAGCTAGTGCCTCCTACGAGAATAGCAAATAGATTCGCTCATCGATTATGACTTCATGGTTAAGCTATGGGTCCAGCTTAAAAATTCGAAGAATCTTCAAGCGTCATCAAGATGTATTTTTTACGCACATCTTGGTGTGGACCCTTACGTTTGACCTTTTTTACTCGAGGTATGTAAATATGTTAACTGAGGCCGACCTAAAAACAGCAATACGTGTGTTTCGATAATAAAGTATTCAATGCATGGAAATGATGATTGCAATGCAGGCTGCCGAACGGTACGTACAGAAGAGTGTATATGCTACGTGATGTTTGCGCATTTGTTTGAGTGGTCTGAGAACAAAGATCCTGGGGTTGTCATAAGATGACACACTTTGTTGTATTGAAGTTTTTTTTTGCTCTTCCTGCTTTGGTTGGTACGAAAAAAGGATACTGGAACGGATTTTTATTACAATTGCCTCATTATTTTGGTTGTGAATAACGTTAAGATTCGTACACAAATGCAAAAGGTATAATTATCCTTTTTTTTGTAACAATTGCGCGATTTTATGCTAGTTGACAGAGGGCAGCAGAAAGAAGATCAAAGTAACTGTTGAATATTGTGAAATGTTTGATTGAAATAATTTTTGCCAGCGACAGACGGGGAACGTAACTTTAAAATGAACCCCTTGGGTTAGAGATGTCGCAGTGAACAGACGGATCTACCAAATCGTTAAATACATGATAAGTAAGCCGACCCTGGGAACGGCAATGGAAAAGAAAGGATAGTCGAGTATCATTATTCCTCCTAGACTCGTAAAACTACGTCGACCGACACCGAATGTCGCTATTTCCAAACCTGCACATCTATAGCGACCCATCAACGAAGAAGAAAGCACCTTTTCCCTGTTAAATAAGCCTGATGATCGTCTCTTGCTCGTGCCTTTCTCGTACTAGAAAGCCGCTGAGGAATACCGCACGCTCGGTGGTTGTTGTGTTGGTTCAGTGTTCGGTAAATGTATACTTTCTTGTTTTTTTCTTCCATCCATTCCCTATCCTCTTCACGGCAATCGGTCGCGTCGTTTGCTTTATTTTATTATGATTTCTAATTCTATGCCTAAATGCTGCGTTTTATTCACGCAAAGCGCAGCCACTTGCCGCTTAATCACAGCTGCGGCCTGCACTATGCTTCTATTGTGTGTAGAAACTGGTTTCATCTTTTCACCTGTTTTTGTTTCCACTACACCATCACCGACACCACCACCTCACCATTTGCCTCTGAAGGCAAAAACCGTATGTTCGCCTCTAATGGTGAGAGAAGTGGTTCCGCCATAGGATTGTTTTCTGACTCGATCGTTGAATGCCGCGCAATCGGCGGTTTGTTGTTGTGCTGTGCTCGTTGCGCTACTGAAGTTAATCAGAAGTAGTGAGAAGAGGAAAGATATTGTTGGTTAGTTTGATGAGCAAAACAAGAAGCTTATCAAAGTATGACTGAAGGTACTAAATGATTTAACATACCCTTTTTTTATCGGACGTTTTGCTCGATTTTGTGGGTTTCTTAATCTCTGAAATTATTGGAATTGATGTTTCATTTCATTTCATTTCATTTCATTTATTAATACAATATCCGCCATCAAGGCTAAATAAGGCAGTTCGCATGTTCGTTCAGCTTTCGTTTCCGTAATTTTAATATGTTAGAAATGTAATCCGATTTCAAACCGATCACTATCGTATTCGATTAAATTGTACGGGTTTCCTCTCAATATTAATCCCAATAAGCAAAATTCTTAGCATTCCAGATTCCAATGGGTGTTGCATTCCAGACTGATTTTTTTCTCTGCATGGATATCTGATAAATGGTGCCTTCGGCGAAAATGCCCTAAACTGAACCACTTTAGCATGAGAAAATAGTACAGTGATTGTACCAGCAATTACTATTGTTTTGTGCCGTGTGGGTTAGATACTGCGTTGCATGAGCTATTTGTGCTAAAAACGGTAGCGATGGGAACGAGGATATGACCGTGAATCTAAACAGAGGAGAGGGAAATTTGAATAAATGGAAATGAATGTATAAAAAAAGGCTACAATTAGTAAAATCATACAAGAGGAATGCAATGCTCGTGTGTAATGATCATCCGAGAAGATGGCAACTAAGTGTTGGGTTGTTTTGCTTCAATGCGCATTTTTGCGCATGCTGCATTTTCGTCAGCACGGTTGTACTTGGCCAACATTTGTTCTTCACTGAAGGTGCGCTACTATCATGCACCTGCTAAAGGCACTGCTTACACGCATGTACTTCGTAATAGCATAGCTGAATGGATCCAATTTTTGATTACTGTTTGAGAAAGCGAAGTGTTTCGTTACTCTTTCTAGCTTGTCACAGTAGCAGCAAGCAGAGGTAGTTTTGATAACACCAATAGAAAGCGAAGCATTTATTGTGCCCTTTCTTTTATGACAAGTGAAAACTCTTTAGCGGTACAAAGCATATTGGAAGAAACCGTACAATGGTGTTGAATTTGTACGGCTTCTCGGTGCGAGGTAGTTTATAGTTTCAATAAATCTAAGAAGAAGTCAAATCGGAACTGTTCGTAGAAGATTAAAAAAATATAGAGTAGATCCATCTTTGTAGATGTATAGGTGGAAAGATTACACTCCAGTAATCAAACTGCCTAGTGTTTTTGACATCTTGAGGTGAAAGCGGACAAAGCGGGGGACAAGAAAGTGCTGGAAACTAGCGGGAAGATTAATTGAAGCGTTAACTATCATTGTAAAACGAGAGAGATTTCGAGTGACTGGTGACTTTCGCAATGGACTAATTTCAAGAGGGAATCAATTGCGGATCTAATTGATTGTACCCAACAAGCATCTAATGCTGGGACCACGATCTCGAACGATACGTTGGCTTGCTTATCCCTTGTGATGTTTGCTAGCGAATTCGGATCAAGAAATTTCCTTTGCACGTTGTTTTTAAAACTGTTTTCGAATCACAATTAAGCATATATCACCGTTATAGTGTTAAAGCTAAATTATGTTGTTTAGTCATTATGTCTGTAGCAAATGTTAATGCTAAGGTAGATGTTTATAACTTCCCGCTTTGTTGGACCTCCTTGCTGGTGAAGTAAGTTACTGCTAAACAATCAAATGGTAGTAAGCTCGTTGGCAGTTTTGTGAGCAAATAATTTAAGATGAAATATAATCATTGATGTAGTAGTATGGAGATATATACAATTGGTGGTCTCATGTCAGTCCGATGGGACGAGGCTGTGTTTGGAGAGTATAGCATTCAACACTTCAAATCGATCTTAATTGACTAGGGCAATTAGCTTAAATGTTGTATTCAACATTGGCCTCGGACCGACGCCATGGCGATGTTTAGGGTGCGGATCTTGTGAGGTCAATTCCTCAACGAAGAATTCCAACGAAGAGGTTTCTGAACTCCCATGCCTGTAGCGTGAGTGCTTTGTTTGTGTTTCAGCTGTTGTGGTACGTGTAGTCTTTTGAGAATGCAGCATCGCGTTGCATTCGGCACTCTCAAATGCAAGTGCTATGGGTTTTGTTTTTATATTTAGATATAGTTTAATCCAAGCGATGTTTGCGAATCGTTGCGATCGTTTACCCGGGCAGAGTACGAGTAACTTCTTGTTGGTTATGTTTGGTGTGTCTTCCTTGGTGATGTATGCAGTACGAACTGATCTGCTTGTAGTGTTCTTTGGCTATAGACTTTGATCGACATACTTCAGCTTGCTGTGAGTAACAGTGCTTTTAATGCACACGAATCTGGTCTTGACAGGGTTCACACGCACAACCCGCTGGTCGAGTGTTGGTGACACTTCAGCACATCAGCGATAAGCCACGACCCGTTCCCTGGAAGCGAACCAACTAAGCGTTCGATCCCGGTGACGTTTCTTTGCATGAGTGCGGTAAAATGTAAGGCAGGGGACCGGGGAGGTGTCATAAAAGATGTTAATTGTGTGGAATTTTCTCCTTGTGCGTGGATGCTACAGTGCTGCCGCGGAAGGTTTGGTCTCGGATATAATTAGATCGTACCCTAGATCTTGCCATCTGCCTTCGCGACAGGGAAAGCCGACACTCCGGGACCTTGCGAGAAGAAAGGCGTGTTAAATGAAACCAGTTTGGTTGAGCTGTTGGGTGAATAAGATAATCGCTCCGTAGTACTTGAATTGCAATTGGAGTCGTAGGGCGACAGAGGATGATTTCCGAAGTTGTGTTGCTGATTTAACATTGTAGCAATGTGCGTGGTTGTTCAATGTCTTGATGATGAATGCTTGAGTTCGTTCATGTGAAACACCATTGGTTGAATTGTTATTCTAACAGACAACAGTGACGGTCGATTCCCAAAGACAATTAGACTGGAAGTTAATTAATTTAAATTGTATCCTATGGAAACTGGTGGCCCCTGGTGGTGGTCCCCTTTGGTCGCTGAGAGCGTTATGGATGTCTGACACTGACAGCAAGTCTTTGATCAGCGACTCATGGTTGAGGGTGGATTCTACCGACAAAGTGATCCAGTTTCGGATCAAAATCTAAGAACTATTAGAAATGCTCTGTCTCGTTTGCTAACGGACCACAGGGTGGTGGTTGAGCTTCAATCTCAAACTACTAACGCTGATTGCCGCTGGCGTTGGTACGCGCGTTCCATATGCGCAGCCAGTTGGCCATTAGTGGTGCGCTGTCCATTAGCATGAGGTGTGTGAGTGCTGCAGCAGGAGCGCTGTTTAATGATCCCTTCACACTCTGTGTACTGTTGATTAATGGTTTGCGATAGGCTTCGAATCCGTTGGTAAAGAGCGAATGGACCGATATTTGCGACTGCATCGATGGTAAATTATAACCGGCCGAGGGAGGCTAAGGTTTATCACTCAAGAGTGCGGCGCACGTTAGACCTAAGCGAGTGTTTGCTATAAAAGTATGCCAATGTGCGAATCAAGGTACTTGGGTCGTTAAAACGCTAGGGATTGTCAGTGTAGAGAATTCGCTGAATGCATTTATTGACGAAGGCTTTTCTGTGGCGTACAGTGTACCTTGTGGTCGTGATTATCTTTCTTTGATGAGTTGAAGGTAACGCGTAAGCAGCGGTGGAAGTAGATAGTAATTTCTCTAACGTAGCGTTTTATTTAGAAAATTGGAATGATGTCCGAGGGTTCAAAGTCGTGGAAGCATTTCGACAGTGCCCATCCACTTCTATTGACATTGAGCCACTAGTATTGGAGACACTTGAGAGTGATAATAGGCTACGTTGATGATAAAACCACATAATGAATCTTGAGGTCAATAATGTTTAATCAGCAGCCAATTACTGTCATTAGATAGCTAATCATAAATCCGTCTCGCTAGTGAATGCAGTAGAAAATTTTATAATGATTGGCTCTAAGTTATAGTGAAGAATATGAACCGCCCTCTGTATTGTGCAAATACACTATACACTGTATTTCGATAACTGGTAACACATCTTTTTGGAAATTGTACTATTGTGGAAGATGGAAAGAAAACAATCTTCTTCCAATATCTTTTTTGAAGGAGAATCGAAGTTGTAATAGATAACAAAATCGTCTTGTTCGATGTCCGTCGCAAGATTCTTATCATACTCTTGACATGAACCAGTCGTAGCGTTCTAATTTGTGGCACTTAAATCAATCGGATTGATTGGCACCTTATAGTCAAACGCGTTTCTTCTTGTTCCCTTCTTCCACAGGTAAGCCACCAGCAATGTTCCGTTTCTGTGTAGCGATAAATGGACTGCCATTGTCAACTTGTCGGAGCTTGCTGCACTGATACGAGGTTTGTCAATCTACGTCATTTGGTATCCTATATCTGTTGAGTAGATCTTCTTCACTCTTGGAAGGTATGATAGTATATGGTCAGGTGTGTCAGCCCAGCGTTCTTTGGAATGTATGTATGGTGTCATTGTATCACACTAGCAGCAGATGGCGCAATGTTAAGTTTGGCTGTTGTTATTTAAGGACAGTTTTATGTAGTATATATTTTTTATGAAGGATATACATGAGCAAGCTGAGCAAAAATGTCACTATTATTTAGCGTTGTAAATTATTTACATATCAATAAATTCTCCATGGTTCCGAATGCGCATCATCTTGCATATCAAATTGATATCGCCAGCGACGCGATCGTAGAATGTAATGATCGAAGGTCTGCGGTTTGCAACAACATCATCAAGCAAAACGATTTATGACCAGAAACTCGCACGCTTTTTGTTCAATAGGTATGGCCAATTGAGAGCATTCAATTGAAAGTGCAGAACAATTATCGTCACAAATGTTCTTTGGTCCAAACTATCTCCTTCGGTAGGGAAAGTGGCTCAGTGCAGTAGCACGATCGTGCATGTACCTAAAATGCCAGGAACATATAGGAATTTACTCGCAATACAGTTACCCGTTGAATTAATTTATGGGTAAGTTTGTACTACGTAAATTAGACTCGGCCACAATCGCTAGACTGTTAACGTGTATGGATCAAGCAATTGCTTACTAAGGGCAGGTCTTTGCCTTTCAGCGCGCAATTGGAGACAATTAAACGGGTAGATGATCTCTTAGCGGTGTTTCTTGCGAAGATGCCGCATGATTTTTGAAGGACAATTGGCTCGATCGCAAATTACCTCCCAATGTGAATGTACTTGTTAGGGTTGTTGTTCCTTTTCGGTGTGTCGTTTTTGCATTGTTTATTGAAGCAAGAGCACAGGTGCAGCTCACATAAACTTTGCTCTGCTAGCAATAATGTGCAACAGTAACTTTACGAGCTTCTCATACATCTTTAAAGATCGTCTGTATTTTGCATTTGGGAGCGTTGTTTGCAAGTGTAAAAACGAAGGTTTATTTGAATTTTATTTTCTTTTTTAACTGCTTTTGTAAGACGACTGCTCGTTGGGAAACAGCACGTTGAAGTCTGAGAAATTTGTCTACTTGGACCTCCAATATTTTCCCATTTGTAGGTATGTCGGTGGGGCAACCTAGCCGATGGGAAGATAAGTGTTTCGGTATGCTTCCACAGAATGCGGGCTGGTACAGCTACCACATGTTGTGGTTCCCTCCTGAAGCATGTTAGTAGGTCGTGACTGGCGTGAAATAGCTTCAGTATGACATCACGCTTTTCTGTTTCTTTTTTGCTGTACAGGGCGGGGGGGGCTGATTCGGCGAGAAAGGGACGCATTCGCAGTGCAAGAGCAATGTCGTCCTGTGTCCAGCTTTGAGCGGCTTAGGAATCACTACACGGTTTCATCTGTCGCTGACGTTACCGCCATATGACTTCGTACAGCGGCGGTGTGACTGGTGTTATTTGTTCCACGCTGCGGATGTTATTGAGTTTTTATTCACTCACAGTAATCCAATCGCATCCATTCAATCGGCCAGAGACACTCTACAGGCTGGCGATGCGGCATGGCAGCTCGTGGGGATGCAATTAATAATTCATTTACAGTTATTACTCCTGGCTGGAGGGTAGGTGGCTATGGTGCAATGTTGGCAGGATGTGGCGGCTGTTTGAACGTAACAGAAGGAGACGGACTTAAAAATAGAAAGAGAGAAAAACACGTAGAAGAGAAATACTAACACAGAATGGCTGGAATGGAAAGGTCGAATGGCGGCAAGTCCAATTCATAGTAGAGTTAAAAACACTCGCGTGCCTTTGCTAACTCTTGAGCGCTGGCCTGGCGTTCAATGCGATGCATCGGGTGCATCGGTCGAGGAGCAGCACAGAGTAGCCGAGGTAGGAAATACACCCAGGGTTTGTATTACCAGCAGTGAAGGTCGGTTCGCCGGCGGATTGGTGACTGCGGTGACCGGAACGGAAACCGGAGCAAACGGAAAAGACCGGTTTGTGGTGGGTGAATGGGACCCGGTTTCTCTGTTGGCCGGTAAACTTCAAAACCGTTCCCCCTCTTCTGGCCCCGCGTTTCCTTCCTCCGCGTTTCGCGGCACTACTGCCTGCCGACGTCATCGGATGCCAGTAGGTTATAGGGGGGTTCGGCAATGCATGCGAGTAGTCCGGCATCGAGTGTATCGTATGTATTTTGCATTGCTGGCTGGCAATGGAGTTAGATGAACGGGAAACTTATTCCAAAGGATTTTGAAATGGCTCAGCGTTGTACTGTTTGTAGTGTTCTATTGAAGGAGGTGCATACTCAAGGTCAGACGCCCTTCCAATTATGTCGCGAAGGAATGAAATAGAGGCTTGGGTAGAATTCCTCCAGGACAAAGTGTAGACTGTACTAGCGACAACCAGCGGTGTATATCTGCCAATAATGCATAGTTTCTGGGAGTGTATTTTCAAAGTGTAGTTTAGTTATCCTTCCGACACTGTTGTGGCCATTATTAACAGGATAGAAGCTTGGCCCAGCTCACAAAAGGCAAGGAATTTAAAATAATAAACGAATCGCCGCGATATTCGCGATCGAAGAATATCGTACATATTTTAGTTTATCTTTTAAAGGTTAGTTCGCAATCGACTTGTCTGCACACGCTGGTTTAGAATTGCGTAAACAAATATTTTGTTTTGTTGGTCATATACGGACGTATCGGTTTACTCCTGGTTTAAATTTCAAAATAGTGTTACAAAATTGTAGATATACGACTAAGTTGCTCCATTACAAGGTTTTGTATGTGATACGGCAACGCATCAACGCATAATTTGCATGTACGGAAGGGGGATAGCATGACTTATATTGACAATACGCTTACTTATCTTAATTAGGCAATTCGGCCCGTTGAAAATTAAAAATAAATAATAATAATAACACAGCTTTAAATATATTTTAGAATATTATTTCTCATGAACCAGCTTTATAACAGCAAAAATCGTCTAGAAATGAGGGACTTTGACAAGCATATGTAAGCTTTCACGTTTGGTTCCAATTTCAATTCTGTTCGATGGATCGCGTGATGTTTTAGGGAAAATAATAAGAAATATCTATTTATGCTTGATGTTGGTGTTTTTTTCTAAACTTCTTGCGCTTATTTTAATAGGTTTAATCTTTATGTGCAATTTCAGCATGAGTTTTGCTTTATGAATCTGTTTTGAATAAGGGGCATATAGTTTGACATGTTTATAAATATAATCATCATCATCATCAACTTTCCTATATGAGGAAAAATCATTACTAAAAATAGAAAGAATCTAATAAATTGGCATATTTATCTGTTAGGTTACTGTTACTTTTGATAATGTTTTGCACAATACAATGATGTGTGGTAGCAGAAAAGCCCCCATGTTCGTTTCATTTTAAATAATTGAAGCAGTTTGATAAGATTGATCTTCTATTTTTTTACATTTGACGTTGATTTGACGTGTAAGGTGTTGTTAGAAAATGGTTTCATTTTGCTCCATTTTTTATGTAATTCAATGCCTAGCAATTGCAAGAGACTGGAAAGAAAATATCGAATGAACATTCCAGCTGTTGTGTTTCTGTTTCTTCTTCGTAATGTATTTTTGTTTGCCTTTTCGTGACGATGGCATTCCTTGCGTTCCAAACGGATGCATCTTCGAGGACGGCTGTGTGTTTCTTAGGGCATTAACATGATTGTTTTTCATTTCTTCGATTTAATTTCATGTTGACAGAGATGTTTATTGACCATCTGGCTTAAACACCACCCTTCCTTGCGATCGAACACTGCACACTCTATCTGCTTATTTTTCCTGACACACGATGATGATGCGCCACGCGTTATGTCGAGTCCCGAGATCGGTCATCGCATCACACCTCTGTGGCCATTTCCAACGACTACGCCCTTTTCCGGGTGGAAATTGGATATGGAAAATGAAAGGGCGAGCGCTCACTGTCAGAAAAAGGAGTCAGAGTCAGTGGAGGCTTGAAAAATATGCATTAGGGAAGTGACGTGACGGTCGATTCCTTCCGCTTGGGGGGCACCTTTGTGTGGTTGGGAAATGGAATTTCTTTGTGTTTGCTTTGATACGGCCGATACACCAACGCTTGCAGGGGTGTGTTTAAAAAAGTGATGAAAATGATGTGTCTATGCATTCCAAGGTGGTGTAGCGTCATCGTGTGCAGTACCGCAATAATCGAGCTGATAGTGAACTCTTAAAATTATAAAAAAAAACAGGGAGTGCTGTTGGTATCAAAAGTGGAATGTTAATTGTTTTCTCGTGGAGTGGAGTGTTCGGTCCTTATCAGCGATACATGACGTCGCGGGCCGTAAATGCTCATAGGATCATATTGGTGCAGTATGCCACTTTTAAGTGAAAGGTGCAGATTTAAATCAATAGACAAGTTGGAATTCATGTTACGAATATTGTAATGTTGTCGACTGCGAGCCGCCCGCGGAGATTGTGGATCTTTACAATAATATATTTCATAGAATTTTGAAGCAATTTTGCTGTTGATTTGGCACTTCAGAATTCCCTACGAGCTTTTATATGGCATTTGGCTGTTTCAGTTCCAAACTTTCCCTACCCCTGGTCTAGCTGCACAATGATCGAACCGGGCTGTATTCTCCGTCATTAATTGATAGATATCAAATTATGTTGTTGCTACAGTCATGTTGGCTTTTGATGGGGTAAACATTGTTAATTGAGTTATTTAGAGATTGTTTTCAGTATAATCGTTGAAGCGATGTTCGGCATAAAAAAGAATTTAAAAGAATGCTATAAATCAGGGAAAACACCAACTGGATGTTTTAAAACGTAGATGCTCCCTCTTGACACGCGTTAAAGCACTATTGTGACAGCGAATGCATCGATCCGTGCATCAGTTCAAGTCGCATTGAAGCACGAAAGGCAAATTGTTGTTTTAAAAACGACAGCTGAAAGCAGGCAATCGTTCTGCACTCGCCAGCCATAACATAATGCAGCAGCGCGAATCGTATTTACAATTAGCTCGTAAAAGCACGTCCCGTAAGAAAGGTTAGGTTACGCTTTTTTCTTTAGTTTGAAGTGTGGTCGAGTGGGAGACAAAAGGAAGTGGGGCAGTAACCACCGCTACGACGCACGGTGTTCTGCGCACGAGTGCACGAGTGCATTTGTCACTGATGCGTTTCAAAGGGCAAGGTCACGCGGAATGCATCGCGTCACGTCCAGACGGTAGACGAATACTTTTAGTGTCTATGTGTGTTTAAAGAATTGCTTTTAGGGCATCGATTCTAACAACTTGGAAGATGTTTCTTACTTGAAAGCGTTTTGCCGACAGACAAATACTGCTTTGCATTTAGCTCTGAAGATGCTATGTTTTTATAGTTCTAATATTTTGATTTAAGTAAGTGAGTAAGTAAGTAATATTTTGATTTACATAGGAGTGTTTTACAATTTTACATCGAAGTGTTTAAGTACAAAACGAATATATGCGTTATTTACGATCTACACTCATGCTCTAAATTGCTATAGAATGCGGTAAACATAGAAGTGAAGCAATGTGTACGTTGGAGACACATTAAAAACCCGTATGTAACATTTAATGCATTTTAATATTAAATCATGTACTAATGATACGCTTTTAACAGAATGGGATTGAGGCGATTGGAACTTGATGGCTTGAACCTAGATTGGAGATCTATTAATAGGTTAGAAATGTAAAAGAGGCACTCTTATTGATTGTATATAAGAAAGGTAAAATGTAGAAAGTCCAAGAACGCTGTACTGTGTAAGTAGTATGTAATGGTGGTGCTAATTTATGCAAATGAACGAACCTCCCTTGGCCTATAGAACAACTCCATACTGTGTGTCGAGGAATGGAAACTGGTTGGAAATAGTATCCTCATACGATCATTAAAGTTTATACATCAACGAGGGAACTTTTTCTAGGGCCTGGGAAGAGAGTTTATCATCTGTATCTTCATACCAGTTTGATGACGGTCGCTAGTGTGCTAATTTTTATGGACTCATCTGTAGGCTGGTATTACCGTGTTTGAAGCTCGAGAGTGACCTACGTTCCATCCCACACACACTACCAGCAGACATACATACGAGCAAGTGAAGTTAAAAGATCATTTCATTTCGATTGGATCATACCCTACATTACGTGAAGAGTCATCGTTTCCCACATCAGTGTAAAATTAGGAGTGTTATTTTTCGCAGAAATTATTAATTGCCGCACAGTTCACATTGTTTATGCATTTATTGAACTTTGGATTTAGCATCGCATTTAAGTTTTAAAGTGAGTGGCAACAGTGTTTTGTAGGTAATGTGTAGACAATAGTCTTAAACAGTATACAATGGAGCATCGTTTAATTTAGTTTAGTTTCCTTTCGAGCATCTACTCCTCTCAGATTTTAAAATTACACGGATAATAGGTTTAAATGTGTTTTCTTTTTCAAATCTATTGTATAAAATTGGAATGTTTCATTGTATGAGCATTGCTTAGATATTATAATGAATTTGAAATTTGAAAGAATATTTCTTAAATTGGCCTTGAATTTCATTGTTATTATAATAATATGATGTATGATAGAATGATGATGTGTATGATAGAATGTCCATAGAAGGATGAATCAATGGAATGTATTGTGCGTCGGTATGTGTGTCTGGTCATTCAGCTGCAGGGATTCTTTTGGTTTGATTGCTGTACGACAGATGTGAGCACCCCTCATATTATAAAATGTTTACTTTTCCGCTTGTCGTGCAGAATGATAAAATTCGGTACACCGTACATGTTTGTAGGTATGTCGTTGCTTATCTGTGTTAGCATGTTTTTTTGTGCGTCAGTCTTTACTTTGCTAAGATGGAGTTTTTAATATCTCTATTTTTGAAAACACGGTCTTAACACGGTTCTATGGTGATGTTTAATCAGTATGTTGGTTGACTTTTGAGCAAATTGGTTTTACAATATTTGAGCAGCCTGATGATGTTTACTGCTGTGAACATAAATGTTCGGTCAAGCTCAAGGAAAGCTCAAGTGGTTTAAGGCTGAACTGAATGGTTCGCACGTGTTGGTGCACGGGCGTTTCTATTTTTCTTCTTTTGTGAATTTGTAAAAGTAAACAATTCATTATGAAGATATTATCGTTTTCAACATATCTGCGAAAAATGAATAACAAAATTCATTCATACATTCGCTCTGTGTTCAATTTTGTTGATGTCATTTGGACGAAACTTAAATAAATAACTTAAACAATCAGTAATACATTGTAAACACATTTGCCATGAATCACATTAAAAATGATTTTACGGAACAAGACGACGGACCTTGGTTATTCAGCAAAAGTGCATTTTTTAACACATTTAAAATCTGGAGAATTCTGCTTTCTGGCCTATGCATTAGTTGAAGTCTATTGTTTATTGTTGATATTTTCGTTCCTGTCTCACACAATGTTTCGTTTCACGATTGCCGTCGTTTACAAGGAAAATCTGGAAAACAAAACATTGTTTGGCTGATGGCACGATATGAGGATGTTTATTCTTTCAGTTTTTGTTTTCTTGTAAATTCATCATAGCACAATACAATCTTCTACGTTTGCTTCCGACAGAACGGTAGCTGTTTTATTGTTACGAGTAAAAATAAATGTCCATGAGGCGCTTGAATTTCATGTACCATTTAGGGCTTCGTATAAACATTGTTTTAAATACTGTATACATCCGTTTTGGGTATATTTTATTTTTAAAACTCCGTAGTTGTGTTAAATCTTGCTACTATAATAATATAATAATGATAATATGCTATAATCATAATAATATCATAAAGT
Organism: Anopheles gambiae; assembly: GCF_943734735.2. NCBI lineage: Eukaryota > Metazoa > Arthropoda > Insecta > Diptera > Culicidae > Anopheles > Anopheles gambiae. Next base: position 54,376,165 of record NC_064601.1, read on the forward strand.
TGATTTTACCAATTCGTATGTCGAATTGTTTTCAAACAACAAAATAAATTTCCTATGCTTTTTCCATTAAAGGTTTAATCGTGCAATTATTATATTTTGCTATGATTAATTATTACTGTCTTTAAATATATAAATATTGTTCTTTTATCATTTAACTCCAACGACGGACGGAGCACGAATGCCGAAGCATGTTAAGCTTGACTAGTAAGATGCATGTATTGTTAACAAGTTCATCTTTTATAGGTCTGCCATAGTATATAGGACATTCAAAGGTACAAGGCACCTTCTTTCCGTAATACGGTACATAGCCTGGAACAAATGAGTTTACAATAAATGGAATGAAAATATGGAATTATTCTGAAGGAACATTTTTAAAACTCAGTCAGAATGCGAACAACGATGTATATTGTATTTAGTTTCCTTCGGTTGGCAACTAAAATGATGCTGTCCAAAAGAAGCGAGAAAATGCTAATAGTTCGGCTTATTCATTCAAGGTCATTTGGTAACTAAACCCGACTGAACGGAACAGAAACCAAAAGCGCGCTGGTTGATGTACAAGTATGGCATTGATGAAATGTGAGCTTACCGAAAAATATGCTTATTCTGCTCGAAACTCGCAGTGTTTCACTTGCTCGAGAATAGGTTGAGCATCTGGCAAGCATGTGTTGCTGGACGTATGAGAAAGACAAACAAACCTCAAATATCAAATATGAAAAAAAAGTTCGGTGTTGATTTCTCTAGGCACATTTGATTCATCATTTTTGAGCAACAATAACAATGAACATCTATGTTGCATTATTAGAGTTTTTTTATTGTTGTAGCTGAACACCGTTTATATGGTAGCCTTTCATCCGGCTGTTCGTTGAATTGTGTTGTTGGAAATGTATTAGGTTTGCTTTTTTTCTGCCCATTTTCTCATCCGTGCTGGGGCAATAGTTATCGAAAAAAGAAAGAAAGAAAAATAATTTATAATTATGGCATTAAAAACTTGTACACAAATAAATGCAGAAACCATTTCGTACAGAAAAAAATTCAAAACAATAGACTTCGCGTGTTTGATTTCATTTAGGGAATCACATTGCCATTGTTGGCAACTTTGTACAGCAAACAGCTATTGCTCTTATTTTGAAGATGTGTATCGTGCGGGAACTATGTCATCTGTGTCGCCAAGTCACTTTAATCTCCTGCTTCAACGACTTATTTATGATAAAATGATAAAATGGTTGTTTGAAAAAAGAAACTACTCTATATACACCCAACTAGATGTTTTTTTTTCTATTTCAACTTTACTCGTCATCTCATGGGCCTTATGAAAAGTTTTGTTTTAAATTAATTTTCGGTTGTACAAAAATGCATTAATTAATTCCATTTCATTTCAAATATTGTTGAAACTTAGATACATATTGATGAAATCGAAGCGATATGGAATCGAATCGAATCGAAGCAGATTTGACATATGAGATATGACCAGTAATTCATGAAATAATCTAATTGACATGGTTCTTTTTTGCAATTCTGATTGAGATGGAAGCGTTTTTGGAATCATTCTTGGGTAATTAATCATTTCTAATTGATATGACGGGTACGAAATTGATATCATTCATATGTTTATACATTTACATTAGCTGAACTGCCGAAACTGCTGTAATTGAAGTGATTGATTGCAATAGTCTTTTTTGTGCCGATAATCCAAATTGTATAGGTCTCGGATGAGGTTGATGAGCTCTTTATTGTATTGATCGTGTTATGGTATTGAATAGTAAAAACGCCTCATTATGTATTTCATAAAGCTTCTATATATTATTTGTATTTTCTATATTTTAATAAGTTTGTAAGCAATTGATGTTCGGTTTTTGGTATATTTACGAGTTATTAATTGCGCGTCTCAACATTTCACTACGTGAATGCTGTAGTAACTATCTAAAAATATCAAACTATCTAAAATATAAACTATCTAAAAATAAACAAATAAATAAATTGTCTGAACAGTCCTCAGACTCAATCACTATCGCGAATCACTATCAATGCTTACAAATTTGGAAGATATATGCTCGTCATCCTGCCTGATTGGAATGTACCTATTAGTCTAACAGGCCCTTTCCGTTTGAAGCTCGTAGGCTGAAATTTCAGCCTGTCAGCTGTTTGCATTGTATAGCAGTTTTCGAGCAGCTATCTAAGTGAGTATAATATACAGGTGGGTTTATCCCAAGGTGTATGAATTTAGAAGGCTGATTTTTATCGTTTCAGCTTCTGAATGAAGATTTTAAGAGTGTTTTGTGTATTCGTCAAGCCTCCAGAAAGCTCGTTGGAGCAAACGTTTTCACTCGTTCTGTCAAAAAGTGATATTCAAATTTGGTTATAAAAAATGCTATGAGACCACCTGGACTACATACACTTTGATTCCAGATTCGATCACCTGATTTCTTTAATGCACCTTGGGATAAATGTAAACAAACCCGTGTTTTCGAGCAGGTACTCGAATCTAATTCTAGCTTTTAGGCTAAAATTTTCTAGACTGAAAATCGCAGGCTAGTTTTTTGTGTGGTTTTGTATGGATTGTTTACATGATTTCAGCCTCCAACTGTCAAACTCCATACAAAAAACTGACTAGAATCGTGAAGGCCCCCATTATAAGCTTTGTCCAATTCTAATATTTCTTGTATGGTGTTCTGATGATATACCAACGCTTCTCGAGTAACTGATTTTGGTATTTATAAAGAAAGTAAATAAAATACGCAATCATCTCAGACAGGGATGTACCAAATCAGGTACTTTCAATTTCAGGAAAAAAAAATCCGCGGGTCATTCAGTAAAAACGGTATTTTTCCAGGTAAATTGGGGGTTTGAATTGAAAGTGAACATGTACACAAGGTTGTTATGCTTATTAAAAGGTGTTGCAAAAGGCATCCTTGTATTAAGGAATTAGCAATACGGCTTAGCCGTTATAATTGTACGACAAACACGTCAATTTTCCATCTCGATTAGTGGATAATCTGTTAGCCTTTTTGTTGTGCATCCACTCAAACTTGCTGAAAGATATTTCCAAAGTTTCCAATTTTTACGACCTACGACCGTGTTATGTAAAAAAATAACTCAAAATAATTTTATATTAGATCCTAATTGCCTATCTTAAACTAAACTAAACTAAACTTTATGTTCTCAATTTGAGGAAAAAGTATTTGCTCTTAAGGATTGAAGAAGTTAAAATGTTATGAATAACCAGATCGTCCTTTGGAAAACATTGAACGTATCGTTTACAGACCAAGATCTGGCTTTGCGGCATCGTCAATGGTCAAAGGTGTGGAATAATATTATCGTTAGAAATATAATATTTAATTACTATAATATTTAAAACTGGATAAAAACCCAACAAATAAATACTGGACAAATTGGATTTACCCCACGGTACAACACTGACCCCAGGTAATCATTCTGGTCATCCCACAACATCCATCTTCCATCTATCCATGTACAGCTGTGTGATTAGTTTGCTTCGGGAAGTTATGGCTCTCAAGCGTTGTATGGAATTACGAAATGAATAGTGAAAACAAACACAAACTATCATAATGATGTGCTTCCGCATAAATTTTGACGTTGATGGTGTAGCAATAACGTATGAATATATACATACAATAATTTAAAATGACTAAAGTTGGAACAAATGGTAATGCGTTTATACTCTAGCGCATGTAACGTGAGTTGCTATTTTTATTAACTGAATCGGTTTTTTGGTGCAGCATTTTATGGAAGAAGTAATCTTATATATCATTTTATATCTTTTTTTAGATGTATTTTCATTTTAAATTTCCACGAAAATAGATAAGAATGTATTAAGTTAGAGATTAGATGCTGATACTTTGCGGCTCTGTGATTTACTTCCGCCATTTAGCGGTTTCGTAAAAAAGTAAGAAGGTGTGACATTTTGGGCTGGTGGTGTTAATCTTCCCAGCTTCCTTCCGCCATTGTATTCCCTCCGAAGGCACCGCAGCAGTGCCCATCGGTGATATGCAAGCTCACGTTCCAAAGCCTCGTTTTGTGCTTGGCTGCAGAAGTATAGGATCGACTGTCCCAGTTTTCTATTTCAACCAGTCCAGAGTTTTATCTGCAGTCTTTGCTGGGTGGACACCTTCGTATGCATGTGTAAGTGCTGATAAGCGCGCCAAACCCGAAGGTGGTGCCGGCCAAAGAGGTGTTTCGCGCACGATGTAACTCAGTCGTGGTGTGTTTTTCGAGCAAGCAAGAGAACTCGCCTGAACAGGCGCAATCAAGACGGTGCAAATTTAAGACCTGAGTATCAGAATATTTGTGTCCAAAAGTGACGCCATAAGAATTGTGCTAAGAGACGTTTGGTGGGTTCAGTTATAAAAAACTCACAAAAGGGTTGTATACACCATGTCCAGATACGAGTATACAGCTTATAGGAGATCCGGTAAGTGGAATGGAAATAAGGAGTAATGATGGAATTGAAAAATTTTTTTTTGAGGAAGTGTGATGAGTGGACCAGTGGCTGATAGATTTTACATTTACTGTAAAATTAAAATCTCATGAACGTTACTTAATTTCAAAGCATGCAATGCATACTAAATATCCTTAATAACTGTGTAAAAAACTCATGAATCACGAAAGAATGATCTCGACTCGTGCAACGCAAGTGACATCACGTTTCTTGTGAGGATCTTCATAAGATGACTCAATTACCGTTATCGCAATTTCTAGCGGAAGATGTTGCTGTAACCTGAGTGTATAGTGGAGAACAAATTTTGTTGAAATACATGATGTGGCCCTGGATACGTGGAATGTGATAATAGGTAGCCCTACCTTTCAAGGTGGAAAACACTCCGATGGGCGAGCTAGTGACATTGACCAAGTACTGGCGTGGTCAAATGGGTTGGGTGTATATTTTTCTAGTCGTTATCTGTTTGGTATGATATAAGCGTACCATGAACGCGTAATTGCGTTTAGCGTTTGAATGCTACCAGGGCAGGAATGCATTGTACGGGATATTTAAGATATGAGCAAGAAAGATTAGGCATTTTTATGTAGGCACAGCCGCAAGGCAAATCGCTTTGGTAGAATACTAAACCAAATTCCACTGTGTGTGATAAAGGGGATCTGTGAAAAAGACGAGCGAAAGTGGAATGTCGCTTCTTTATCAGGAATTGATTATTGCAAAGCAGATCCTACCATTTTATCGGTTTTGCGCCGAGTGTTTGTCTACAGAATTGCGCGGACCAACCTTTGATACAGAAATGCAAACTGCACACTGCCAAAACCACACATATTGTTACAGAATTATTTCAGCCATGTATGATGCCCTTCTGAGTGAACACTTCGAGGGTGCACAGAAACACTGGTCACCGGTCCAATCGTGACCAACGATAACAGCAAGTTACTGCTTATCTCGAAATAACTTTAGATGATAACAATTGTTGCTCTGCTTCGCTTACTACGCCATGAATGTCACGATCCGCGTGATGGTCACAGCTGTTTAGTACTACGCCTTACCATCTAGAAAATCTAGCTTTGCATCTCGCACTCTGCATAGGAGCTAGCGATTTAGCGGCGTTTTAAAGCGTTTGAAGTTCAATTGGGCCAGTGTTCTATGGTCGGCAAATGCTACTGATGCCGTCGTTGATGGTGGCCCGCCGTGATCGTGTAAAGGCAAACATTGGCGATAAGTAGAGGTACTATGCTGTTTGCTTGGTACGCGAGATTAAACTATGAGGTTTGCAAAATCGGCAAATAGACCACCTTGTAAGTGAAGGTTACGCTTAAAATATTTATTAATATGCAGCCAAATGTAGTCAAGAGAGGAAGCTCTTGCCTTATCTATAAAGAAAATGATTACATACTGTTTACTCTTGATATCACAAGATATTAAGCATTTCTTATACTTATTTTCTCTCTTTTTCTTTATTTTGATTCTAGGTTCCTATTATGAACCAGGCGGCTATGCGTTCCAGGTACAACAGCGCACCAACATGACTCAACGGGAGGGCATTCACAAGTTTGAAAATGAGCGTATCAAAACGCTACAGGAGGAGCGTTTGCATATCCAGAAGAAAACGTTTACAAAATGGATGAACTCGTTTCTGGTGAAGGTAAGTGTACAGTACAAGATTAGAATAATAGATTTTGTCAATCTTCATTGAATGAACCTTCGGATGTTGGAGCATATTATTATTACGCAGCCAGATATAAGTCAATCCTTGCAACGAAGGGACGACCGATCAATTTCAGGCTCGAACTCATGACGGGCATGGTATTGAGTCGTTCAAGTTGACGACTGTACCACGGGACCGCCCCGTGTATCCATTATAGAAACCGAAACCGATTTCGATCAGAATAGATAGCAGTAGAAGTATGCTGGAGTATGCATTCTCTCATGAATACACAACTAGGTTAGAGGTAAAGCAAATGCAGTTTCATTTCACCTATTTTCTTACCGAGCTTCACGCGATTTCGCTATGCTTGAATCGCTAATTGCAACTTCTGCTGCAGCCCTTCCCAGGCATGGGCGCGTTTTCTCACGAATGCGTCATTGTTTGTTTATTAAATGTATCAGAAAGGGGACAGCTGGAAGCAGCAACCGGACGGGGTAAACTCAATGCCGGCACGAAAGCCACGAGCTAAAAGCAACAAATGGGTCAGATCTCGGAAGGCGACAACATGCTGCTACTCCCACTGCTCCCGTGTGGGTTAGTGGGCCACCCTGTGCGAATGCTCAACCGTTTGGGTAAAAAGTGTAATTGTACTTTTTTATTACCATTGTTATGTCCTCCGACGCCTGTAACACTTGACTTTGAATGTGCCCCACAGTGTGACATTCTAGTGTTATGAGCGCTTGGGTGTTGTTGGTGTTTACTGCTGCTGGTAAAGCTGCACTTACGGCATCGGGGCCGTAAAATAAATCCTTCTCAGAGAGACAAAAAAGTTGCGTAGGCGTGCGCAGAGCAGCCATGAGAGGGGTGGTGGTGCAATGGTTGAGGTTGTAGGAGCTGACCACTTCAAAAATAAAAACATGTGCCTCTCCAAAGCCGGCTTCCTCTAGCAACAATGAGTCATGCTGCTAAGCCTCCTCTCGCGGAGCGCGCAGTCCACCGTGAAGCAAAAGGGAAATGAAATAGGCTAACAACGGCCGCAAAATGGTGCGAATGCGTGTTCTACATTCAACTCCAAATCGGCCCATGCTAATGAATAACGGACGGTGCGTCGTTCCTCGTTTCCCTGCGCGAAACCTATTACACTCCCTGGTTCAGTTCCGGTTGCGAGAGCCCGCCACACTCGCATTCGCATCCCGTGGAGTGTTGCTAATGAGGAACGAAAATCAGAATCACGCCTTCCATGCTTCTTGGGTGCAATTTATTGGTCCGCAGTTTTCGACGGTGACGAAACAAATTATCGCCAGCGGGAGGCTGAACAGATCTTTTTCGAACGCCTTTTGTGTATTACCGACTGTTGTTTTTGAATCGGCGTTTCTCGTATTGGTTTATGTCTTTGGAGATCATAAATCACGAGCAAATTTTGTTAATGGTGAAAGTCGTATGTTGTTCAGGCGCGTTGGTTTTAGCGTTGTTTAGCCTAATTCGAAATATTCAAAACCATTTTATACGCTGTTATAGTCCGTTCATTTTGTGTTTGTTGCTGCCTTAAACCAGGTCCGATTTATTACATTCTTTCATTCATGAACTAATGCCACAAGTTAGTGATGCAAAGTTAATCAAAGATTTCAAGATTCGCAAGCATCAGCGTTAGGAATGCGTGAGCAAACAGTGGTTTTATTTAGTAGTTTGTTTCGTTTAGTGTTCTGCTTGATTGGAGCTTAATTAATACCCTTTTTGTTTCCTTTTACACACCTTTGTTTCACAGGCCAAGATGGAGGTCGACGACCTGTTCATCGATCTGGCAGACGGTATAAAGCTTCTGAAGCTGCTGGAAATCATCTCCGGTGAGAAGCTGGGCAAGCCAAACAGTGGCCGCATGCGTGTACATAAAATAGAGAATGTTAACAAAAGCTTGGCCTTTCTGCACACGAAGGTAAGTGGCAAAGAGCTTTTCCATTATCAGGTGTTACAAAACATCGCAAATAATAATTGTATAATTTATGGTTATCTGTTGAAACTGTCTGGTGAGCACTGTTGTACGTTAAAATGAGTTTCAAAAAATCACCATCCTTAGCAATTTCAAACAACATGTTTATAGCCACTGCAACGGGTCAGTGAACATTTAGGTCATATACAATAGCAATATGGTTTACAAGCCAATAGTTAACCGTGGTTAAACTATGCCGGTGGGTTTCCAAACAAGGATTTAAAATGATTAATTTCACACCTATTGCGAGCTACCGAATATTCAGTTTAACAATTGCCTTACAACACCCTACGGTGATGTAAGAAACGCGTGCGCGTCGTCGGTCAGTAGCCAATTTGAGGTGTAAACATCAACACGACCACAGTGGTGTGGTTGATCACTGGCTACCAGAATTACTCAGCCTTGACCTAGGCAATGGCTTTATAGGATAGATAAACCGCGCACGAATCACTCTGTTCTGGAAGTACAATGCATTGGCGAAATAATACGCCAATCGTTGAATCGATTGTGATTGTATCGATGAATTCGTCATGACAAAAAAAAACCAAGACCCGCCTCAACCAAAAACACGTCATGGAAAAATGTCTTGTCATAGGACTATCGTACACTGTTGTATGCTATATTTTGTAGTGAATGTAAACAAAACAGAGATAATCGTGTTTCACTTGGATTGTTTTACGATGTGTAGCTTTAAGGATTAGGCGCCCATTAGACATGAGCATTTGATGCATTGTATGTAATATTGGGGATGATTTACTATGACGGAAAGTTTATTTTGTATACGGAAATTACCATTTAACGACTATTTTGACAACATCCCATATAAAACCAATCAATTTTATTCAGCCTGATAAAATGTAAACAAATGCTCGTTTGTTGGATGTTTGTATACCAGCGGTCGGCAAACTTTTGAGGCAAAGGGCCAAATTTAGTAAATGATCTAAAGCAGCGGGCCGGTAAAGAAGAATGCGGTTTTTTATATTATTGTGCTTAAATTATAACATTATAAAAATTTGGAAACAAAATAATTGATTAATGATATCAAGCAATGCGATTGGTATTATTGCTGTTTTCTTATAATTGTTTCATCCAAGCATGGTTCAAAATCGATAATACCTACTAATTATTTAGTTTAAAAACTAATTATTTTTTTTAATATACAAAAAAATTAATCATAACATTTCGTATGCGTAGAACTTAAATCATGCATGTCTTCGTCCACCATTGTGAAAATTCCTTATAACTAACTAAAGGCAATTCGCAAAGTCTTGAACTTATTTGTGCAAGTAAGCTTAAATAATTCCCTTTCAACATATGTAAATGTAAAGAAATTATCTTTCCTAGTTTTTTTCTACAGCCAGCCGAAAATGGCATATTTTGTCATGCAAAAGTCACGGGGATATTGACCTCGAGTTCGAACATACTGAACGGTCCGTCATTCCATAGTACTTTAATTAAAGTTGAAAAAGTACGATGGTATAATATGGTATACTAAAATATCTTCAGTAATTTGTGTACGAATCGTTTTTTCCCATCTTTCAAAATCAGTAAAATCCTTTCGCGGATCGGATTGAATGTTGCGGCGGGCCGGACTTTATCGACCGCTGTTGTATACGATTGATAGGTGACTGTAATATGTAGTACATGTATTGTGTCAAAAAGGTTAAAAATATATCTAAATGATATGATGATTGAGATGAAAATTGTTCAATTATTTTCGTTCTAAAATTGTTACTTTTTTCTAAATCATCTTTTTTTCACCTCATTTAAAAAATCATTACTAGACTAGCCTCAATCAGTTTAAGACTTAACAACTAAACAGCTATGAAATCAAGTAACCGCACAGTAGATCGGTTGCACGATTTTTGTACTATTCTGTGCCTTACAATGACTGAGAGACAATGTAAACCGCTTTCGTGCTTTGCAAAACGAGGGTCACGTTTTTTATTATTATTGGAAAATCCCTTCTGTGACAGTAAGGGAACGACGAAACGCGAAACAAACGCGGAAGCGTGTAGTAGGTGGATTGGTCCTGGTCGATGAATTTCACTCTATCACAATCGAGATCAAGTTATGAATGCTAAAGTGGTTTTAACACAATCGCTTACCCTCGTTTATTGGCGATAGATCACGTTCCGAAGCTATAGTGAGGTTCCGTTTTACGCCCATGCACAACGGCTGGCTTATTCACAGCTGTTGAATAATGTATTAGATAGTATGACATAGTGTGTGATATTGCATGGATAATATTTGCAGTTGTTTGATGTCTCTCTACAGGAGTAGCGCAGGAAATAACGGAACCAATGAAATGTGATTTTTAATTAGTTGCGAAATGAATTAAAAGACTATTTTTAGAGTACTAGCTAGTTTGCAGTTTGTACTAAACAGCAAAGCACTGACCTCAACACTATTAATTTTCCGTTTTACTTTACGTCCGGTGTATTATCCGTGAGTATCGTTGATGCGTGACGTGACTTTGGTGAGTGGTCAAGTTGATTTCACTTTCAAGACCGTGTTGTAGCGAAAAGTAGCTGATTCAATTGAAAATAACTGTCTTATTCTATGTGCGAACAGCCCTCAAATACCAACTTTCATTTCTCTACCAGGCTGCTATTTTGAGGCTATCCGGCAACACAGATAGCAGAAAGAAACCGATCAAGCCTATCACAATTGACTAGAGCACAACAGTGTTGTGTTTATGTACTTATTTCTACGATGCGATGCACTTGATACACCTTGCGATATTGGAAGACCCCTTTCGGTCGGAACCAAGTATGAGTGCGACTTACAGTGAGCCACTGATTAACCAAAGTGATAGATCAACACCATTTCATTCAAATGTTCGCTATGCAATGCGTGAACGGTGCTGCTTAAGCTAAGCGATCGGTTACTTTCCTCTTTCGGCAGCGGAATGCGGAACTCTACCTTACTCTTCATTCAAACAGAGGTAAAGTTATGATTTTGCGTAAAAAATAAAGCCATAAAAAGGATAAAACTATCCGTACATAATTATTAGCACAAGTACAGTGTGAATTGTGCGATAGTCATGTGATAGGAAAATGTGAGGCAAAACTTCGACTGTCTTGCTCTTGCACAATGTCTTAATCTTTGTTGATGGATCAACGTTTGGTTTGTGATGTGTGACCCAAACGACTAATGCAATTATGATCACGTAGTTTTCCCTTTCCGAGTGATAGGAAAGTGTTGCACGTGAACTCTGTTGTTTATAGCGATACTAAGTAGTCAAAAGCAAACAAGAAAAGAAAAGTACCCGCCAACAAACCCCTTCTTAAACGCAACCATTTTTAAGCGACTTGCCATTTTACTACTCAAGTTTCCGCCAATTCCGCCAAAATCGCCTTAATGCATCGCTTCCGCACTTGACGAAAGCCATTACTTACCTTCCTCCGTATGGACTTTGGTTCGGTTAGACGTGTGTTAGTGGTGGATTTTGTACGGGCGGCGGCACAGTCATTGTGTTTTAGTGGTGGTAGTAGTGTCTGTGTTTTGCAATGGGGATATTGTTGTCAAACGCTTTCTCGCTGGGTGCGATTTGCATTTTATCCATTCCAAATTGAATTAGTGATTCGGCACAGGCCATGGATACTTTTGTGCGCAGACAATCTCGGCCCCATGTGCGTTAACTGAACTGAAGCACGTTTATGAATGTGCGCTATGCAGTCAAAAATAGACAAAAAAATTATACAGTAATGTGGAATAGCAAACGGGCTTTTGTTTTAATCCAACGGTGGTTGGATTGTCCGAGAGTTGAGGTGTAAAAACGATGAAATCATGATTTCTTTTTGTTAAATGTGGGTCATGATATTTTGTAAAAATATACAGATATTCAGTACAATATAACAATGTCTTGCTTTTGTGTAGTGCAAAATGTCTGTACCATATAAAATTATACCCGTTATTACAATCGTAGTATACCACTGAAAAAAACGAGTTTTTTTTTCAAAATAGTAACAAACAAGCAAGAATTAAGAATAAAAAAACTTTAACTTTAACTTTAAAATCAATAAACAATTGATACAACTTGTTTCCAAAGCAAATGTATTCCCGTTGGTGGTTATACAACAATCTATTTGTTTCACACGCTAGTTGTTAGGAATGGATCTCAAGATACTTCCAGTGAGATGAAGAATGATTAGCATTCAGTTCTCACCGATACCTCTTTTGCCCGTACAGAGTGAGAGTCAGCAACATTTGGGGTTTTCGGTTCGTTGAGTTGAAGTAGTGCTTCTTTGCTTGCGATGCTACTTTTCTCGTCGATGGCTAGCTTGCAGCGTTTTCAATTAAAGAGCGCTCAGCAAAGAGCGAAGAAGCATGCGAACAGGTGATGTATGCGATAAATTAGCTTCGTTGAAGCCAGCAGCAGACCAAAACCTGCGGTATAGGACGGATCCGAGTCGACGAACAGCAGTCGAACGGGTTTTTCCTACCGCCAGAAGAATGAAGCTAATTCAATTAGGCTAACCGCGCAACATCACCTTCAGTGAACAGTTAACAACCACAAATTTGAAGAAAAAAAAAAAAACACAACGCAAACCCTGCTGCTTGAGTTTCTTTTCGGTTGGGGTGTGTGTATCGGACATTGAGCAAATTTTTTCCTCGCTTTAGTTTAGATTAGTTAAAAGAATTTAATCGAAACGCGTAGTCGAAAGCTGTAGGAATAGAGAGTAGAGCTGATTAGTTTTTTATTGGTAAGTTTTGTGTATCCTCCACAGCTTTATTTGACTGAACGATCAATTCGGGAGACCGAACGAGTATCGGCCGTTATGAGAAATGGCGTCATTAACCCCGTCGATTGTCTTGCAGAGTTACGTTAATCATCGGTTCTTTCTTCTCACATTCCTCTCGCTTGTAGGTTCGCCTGGAATCGATCGGTGCGGAAGACATCGTAGACCATAATCCCCGCCTTATTCTCGGCCTGATTTGGACGATCATTCTTCGTTTCCAGATTCAGGAGATCGAAATCGACGTGGTAAGTGTGTGTTATGTAAAACAGAAAACTGGGGCTTCTCTCCGAACATTGAGTGATAAAGTTGCATTATGTTAATAAAATCAGTAATTTATTAGTAGCTATCATCACCGTCCAGGTTCACGAATGTAATCGCACTAAAACGATCATTTCGTGTGCTTAGACAAGATTATAGATTGTTGCCAGGTTGTGTGTACGGTTATTGTTTATATGAGGCAGGGAATATTTAAACGGTGCTAGTTTTGAGATGAGTGTCGACTAATTACAAAATGTGTGTCGTATTCATCCCTTATATGTGTCATTGCAAAAATAAATCTGATCGATAAGACGATCGGTCTGTCGCAGGCATTGTACCTGATCCTTTACGCCTCTTGTCAACGGCAGTTAATGATTTTTATTTTTTCTAATGTCGTTTTGCAGGACGAAGAAAACGAGTCATCGGAAAAGAAATCCGCCAAAGATGCATTATTGCTGTGGTGCCAGCGAAAAACCCATGGATACCAACATGTGCACATTACCGATTTTACCAACTCGTGGCGTTCGGGTCTCGGCTTCAACGCACTTATTCACTCACATCGGCCCGATTTGTTCGATTACAACAGCCTCATGCCCGGACGGAACATTGAAAATCTCAACCATGCGTTTGATGTTGCGGAGCGGGAGCTGGGCATTCCGCAGCTGCTGGACGCCGAAGATATCGACACAGCCAGACCGGACGAAAAATCGATCCTCACGTACGTTGCCTCATACTATCATACGTTCGCCCGGATGAAGAGCGAACAAAAGGGCGGAAAGCGTATTGCAAACATTGTCAACAAGCTGATGGATGCGGACAAAAAGAAAATGCAGTTCGAGCACTTGATAACGAACCTGCTGAGCTGGATACGGGCCAAGACGGTGGAGTTGGAGAAGCGCAACTTCCCCAACTCTGTCGAGGGCATTCAGGGTGAGCTACTTGCGTTCAAGGAGTACCGTACGGTAGAAAAGCCACCCAAGTACAAGGAGCGCAGTGAGATCGAGGCTCTTTACTTTCATGTGAATACGCTTCTGAAATCGCTAAATCAACCGCACTATACCCCGCAGGATGGTAAGATGATAAACGATATCGAGAAAGCATGGCAGCGTCTGGAAAATGCGGAACATAACAGGGAAGTCGCACTGCGTGACGAACTTTTGCGACAAGAGAAGCTGGAGCAGCTAAACTTCAAGTTTGAGAAAAAGTCCGTCCTGCGTGAAGGATATCTGAACGAGATGATACAGGTGCTGACGGATCCTCGTTACGGCCCTGCCTTGCGGCAAGTGGATGCCACCGTGAAAAAGCACGAAGCCATCTCGGCCGATATCCTGGCTCGTGCCGATCGGTTCAATGATCTGACCGATATGTGCAACGAACTGCACCAAGAGAACTATCACGGTAAGGATCGTGTGAAGAAGCGCGAGCTGGAAGTCATCACGAAGTGGAAAGAGTTGCTAGAGCTGCTGGAAAATCATAAGCTGAAGCTGTCGCAGATGAGTTCTTTGATGAATTTGTTGCGGGAGATCGACGCAACGATGACAACCGTAAAGGCACTTCAAGCACAGTTTGCCTCAGAGGATGTAGGGCCGCACCTGTTGGGGGTGGAAGAACTTCTGCAGGCTCACTCCTTGCTTGAGCTACAGGTCACAACGCTTGGAGAGACGCAGCGTCGCTATGTGCGGCAGGGTGAAGCGTTCAAAAGGGGAGATTACAAGGATACGAGTCAGCTGGACGCAAAGCTAGCCGAATTGGCCAAGTTGTATGAAGAACTTTTGGCAATGAGCGCAGCTCGGCGTGCACGTTTGGATGAAGCCCGCGATTTTTACCAGTTCGTGGAGGATCACGAGAACGAGGAAGGTTGGTTGGTGGATAAGCAGCGCATATGTAAGGCAGGCATCACGGCAAAGGATCTGCGAGCTGTCATGTCACTTCAGCAGAAGCATAAAGCGCTGGAAGATGAGATGAAAGTACGAAAACCAAAATCCAATCAGATCACCGAAGCAGGAAAGAAACTGATAGTGGATAAACATTCACGTATGTCGGATGTGCAAGGAAAGATTGATTCGCTCCAGGAGCACTGGAAAGCACTGGAAGATCTGGTGGACTTGCGGAAGCGACAGCTCGAGGACGCTGCTGAAGCTTACCAATACTATGCCGACGCGAATGAAGCAGATTCGTGGTTGAATGAAAAAATGGCATTGGTTGCTTCGGATGACTTTGGCGTAGATGAACCTTCGGCCCAAGCACTGCTGCAGCGTCATCGGGACCTGCAAGGAGAGCTGAACGCTTACTCGGGCGACATTTTGAATTTGAATCAGCAGGCGGAAAAGCTGATCAAGGCAGGAATTTGTACGCTCGACTTGTCGGCCGAACCGGAACCTGTGCAAGAAATGGAACAAGAAGAGTGGGTCAACGAGACGCGTTTGGTCCCGAAGGAGGTGTGGGAAGATGAGCCAGTAGAGCGGCTAGAGCATCGCACAGTGACAGAGAACAAGTTGCTTCCGCACGTTCAAGCTTTGTATCGCTTCGAAGGTCAAAACATGAAAGTGGCCAAAGGGGACGTAATGATTCTGCAAAACAAAAACAACGTTGATTGGTGGAACGTTCGCAAGCTTGACGGCACGGAAGGATTTGTGCCGGCAAATTATGTGAAAGAAATCGAACCACGGCCCGTTCCCTGTCTGGTACGCAAAGCAGAAAAGGTAAAGGTGATGCAGAAGGTGAAGAAAACTATCCTGGTAAAGGAGGTGATACAGGTGAAGCGTGTGCGACCGGCAAAGGTTAGTCAGATGAAGCCGCTCGTAAAACGTCGCGCAAAAGGTGACGAATCGTCGGCTGTCGATAGTAACGATAGCGTTGATAAGCGCCAAAAACATATCAACGGTACGTACGATCAGCTGCAGGATCTAGCTGAAAGACGTCGCGCTTTGCTCGAGGACTCGATCTGTCTGTTCCGTTTCTATCGCGAATGTGATGATTTCGAAAAATGGATAAAGGATAAGGAAAAAATGCTTCGCACCGACGATCCGAAGGGTAGTGTTGAGACCGCGAGACGCCAGTTTGAAACGTTTGTAAATGATCTTTCCGCGTCTTCCAAGCGCGTCGAAGCGATCGATTCGGACGTGGAAGATTTCGTGCGCCAGGGACACTCGCAGCTGGACAAGGTGAAAGCTCGTCAGCGACAGATCCACCAGATGTGGGAACATCTTAACTACCTAAAGGGACAGAAGGAGAAAAGTCTCGAGGGAGCATCCAGCGTGGAATTGTTCTATCGCACGTGCGAAGAAGCGATCGATTGGATGAACGAAAAGATGACGCAGCTCGATACGGCAGAGGTTGGTCCAGATCTGAAGACCGTGCAAGCGCTGCAGCGTCGTCATGAAAATCTTGAACGCGAGTTGGCTCCAGTGAAGGAGAAGGTAAGTCGAGTGAACCTGCTCGGCAATACCGTGAAAAATTCGTACCCTTCGGAGCGCGACAACGTCAGCGAAAAGCAGCGCGATATTCAGAACCTGTGGCAAAAGGTGCAAGAAAAGGCGAAAGAACGACGGTCACGGCTGGAGAATGCCGTCGGACAGCAAATTTTCAACAACAGCACGAAGGCGCTGCTGAACTGGATTGCGGAATGTAACAACCAATTGGCCGCCGAAGAAACTGCACGGGATGTCGAGACGGCAGAAAAGTTGCTAAAAAAGCACAAAGATTTGGGCGAGGATATTAACGCTCATGATGATGAGTTTGTACAGCTTGCCAAACTTGGTCAGCAGATAATTGAGCGAAATCCTGCCTTGACAGAAGATCATGAAATGGCAAACAAAATAGCCAAACTGGAGGCAGAGCGTCAGCGATTGCATGGTGCGTGGTTGGCGAAGGAGAAGAAGCTACAACAATGCATCGAGCTGCAAATCTTTAACCGTGAGGCAGACAAAATCGATGCGACTACCAAGAGTCACGAGGCTTATCTAGAATACGATGATTTGGGTAACTCGTTAGACGATGTGGAAGCTATAATGAAGCGACACATTGATTTTGAGAATTCTCTCGGAGCACAGGACAAGATTTTGAAGAACTTCTCCGAAGGTGCCGATCGGTTGATTCGCAACAATCACTACAACGCGACGTACATCGATGACCGACGAGGTCAGGTACTGGCTCGCCGGGAACGCGTAAAGGAGCTCGCCCAGAAGAGGCGAAATGCACTGCAAGCATCGAAAGATTTCCAGAAGTTTTCGTCAGATGTGGACGATTTGAATAGGTGGCTGGCGGACAAGACGAAAATTGCAAGCGATGAAAGCTACAAGGACCTTTCCAACCTGCCGCGTAAATTGCAGAAGCACAAGGCCTTCGAGCGAGAGCTGCGAGCCAACGAGGGTCAGTTGCGTATGGTCAACAAGGAGGGTGAGTCGTTGATCAAGACAAACAACCGAGCGGGTGAGGTGAGCGAAACGCTTGCGGCCATCAACCAGAACTGGAAGGACCTGGTGGCGACATCCTTGGACAAGGGAAGGCGACTAGAACAGGCTGCACTGCAGCGGGAACATAATCGCTATATTGAAGACTCGAAGAGTAAGTTCGAGGAGCTGGATCATGCACTTCAGAGCAAGCAGGTGGGCAACGATTTGCGTAGCTGCAAAGAGCTGATGAACAAGCATCAAGTGTTGGAAAATGACATTGCGCTTTGGGAGCAGAAGGTAGCGGAGCTGGTCACAACTGGAGAGGAGATGGCGCACGAGGGCCACTTCGATGCCAACAACATTCAGAATGAGACAAAAAAGCTACAAGCTCAGTTCGCTGGACTAAAGACACCGGCGCGTCAACGTCGCGATGCGCTGGACGAAAGTCTACGTTTCCACAAATTTGTGTTCGAGCTGGACACGGAGCTTCAGTGGATCAATGAGCATCTACCGGCCGCGAAATCAGAGGTAATCGGCCAAAATCTTCACCAAGCGCAGAGCCTTTCAAAGAAGCACAAAAAGCTGGAAGCGGAAATCGAGGGACATCAGCCGATGATTAACAAAACATTGACATCAGCTGAAAACCTGATCAACCAGAATCATCCGGAGAGGGCTAAAGTGAAAGAACTGTGCAACTCGCTTGAGAAAGCCTGGGCCGATCTTCAAGAACAGTCTGCGGAACGGTCGCGTAAGCTGGAACTCTCGCTTAAGGCGCAACAGTATTTGTCCGACGCGGGTGAAATTGAAACATGGCTGGGAGAACGCAACAATGTGCTACGGTCGTCGGATTACGGCCGTGATCGAGACTCAGCTACCAAGTTGCTAACCAAGCACAAGGTTATTGAGCTAGAGTTGGACACCTACTCCGGTATCGTGTCCGAGATGGGTCACACAGCATCGGCCATGATCGCGGCGAAACATCCCGACAGCAAAGTCATTGCAGCCAAACAACAGTTGATCGAGAAGATGCTTAAATCGTTGCAGCGGCTTGCCGGCCAGCGGCAGCTGCGCTTGATGGAAAGTCTGTATCGACACGAGTACTTCGTTGAGTCTGCCGAGCTGGAACAGTGGATTAAGGAGCAGGAACAGGCAGTCAATTCGGAGGACTACGGTCATGATTATGAACACTTGTTGGTAAGTTTAGTAGTTGTGGTTGGCATTGCAGCCACCGATGTTTAACTATTGTTGTATCGTAGATTCTTCAAAACAAGTTCGACGACCTGAAACATCGCATCGAAGTTGGAGCGGAACGATTCAATCAATGTGAAAACTTTGCAAAAAAGCTGATCGGTGGAGATAGTCCGTATGTTTCGGAAATTGAAAAACGGCAAGAACTCTTAAGGTAAGTTAGATGCATTAGCATGGTTAGTGTCTTTAAAAAACCCTTTAATTTGGCCTGTACAGTACAAAAACTAACTCACAAAAATATTCTCTCCTTGTATTTATTCCCTCTTCCGGTATACGTGTTTCTTTTCGTGCATGCCCTCTCTTCTGCTGCCCTTCTCTCACTGTATATCCCTTCGTTTCTTCTATTTGAAATGAAAAAAAAAACAATAACAAAAATGTGCCATCTCGTAAAGATCTTTTTCCGAAGCACAGTTGGATGTCGTCGATATGTATGACAACTTACGGTAAATGAGTGAATTTCCTATCGTTCTCTGTTATTGTGTGCTAATAAATCGTTGTGCTAACGTGTGTGTCTGATGAATTTCTCTAGCAAATCCATGTTCATTCATCTTCAATCTCGAAAATGGTAGTTCTGCTTGCATTTCCATTTGTACGTACTCTCTAAGACAGCTAATATGTATGCATTTTTACTTAAAGCTTTAAACTATATGTATTTTTGTGTCTAAACGGAAATATCTGTATCCATAATTAACGACAATTCTAGATTTTCGATACAATGCTTTCATAGATAGAAATGATGTGGTGTCTAATTGTGGCACAACTGTGTGTGGCTTCATTAAACTAATGATTCTCCCGACATCTTCACAGCAATGCTTGGCAACATCTCCTTGAGCAGCTGGACGCTCGTGAAAAGAAACTTCACGCTGCTGGCGAAATTCACAGATTCCATCGTGATGCAGCCGAAGCTTTGTTCCGTATTCAGGTAAGTTGCCAACAATGCGATGCGCATTTGAAAAACATTGTCATAAACTTGTTGGTATGATTGATTGTCTTTTCGCAGGATAAGAATGCTGCTCTATCCAGTGAATTGGGAAAAGATTTGAACTCTGCTCTGGCACTTGCTCGCAAACATGAAGCATTTGAAAACGAGCTAGTGCCTCTCGAAGCTCAGCTGCAGGTGTTGGTGGACGACTCATTGCGTCTGCAAACGAAATATCCTGGCGACAACGCAAAGGCCATAGCGGCTGAGCAGGAAAATGTAATCCAGTACTGGAATGTGCTGAAAGAGAAGTCGGCTCTGCGCAATGATCAACTGCACGCAAGCTGCGATCTGCAGCACTTCCTAACGCAGGTACGCGATCTGATGTCGTGGGCAACCAACTTACGAGCGGCGCTGCAAGCTGAAGAACATGTGAGCGATGCCGCAGGGGCGACTGCTTTGAAGATTCAGCACGACGCCATATACGGCGAAATCGAGGCCCGTGAGCAAACGTTCCGCGAGTTGAATGAGCTCAGCGATTCCATGGTTCAAACAGGCCATTACGCGGCGACGGAGGTAGAAGAAAAATGTTCCGCCCTGCTGGACGAGCGAGCAAAGCTGCATTCCGCGTACAACAAGAAGAAAATCTTGCTTGAACAAAAGATCGACCTGTTCTGCTTCATGCGGGATGCGAAGGTTATCGACAATATTTCCAGCGGCCAGGAAGCTACATTATCCAGCTCAGACTTTGGGCAAACGGTCGAGGTAGTGCAGGATCAGGTTAAGCGGCATGAAGCATTCGAGAAGCTGATCCAAACACAGGATGAAAAGGTTGCGATACTGCAGGAGCACGGTCGTAAGCTAGTCGAGCAGAATCACTACGACAGCGAGAACATTCGTCGACGCTTGCGGGAGATCGTGGAACGGCGCCAAAAGGTAAAAGACTTGTGCGCATTGCGCCGCCAGAAGCTGGCAAATGCATTGCTCTATGCGCAATTCATTCGCGACTGTGCTGAGGCTGGAGCATGGATCAACGAAAAGCAAAAGAAGCTTGAAGCGGATGCCCACAGCTACGCCGGTGCCAGCAACATGGAGGATAAGGTGAAAAAGCTAAAGAAACTGCAGGCATTCGATGCGGAAGTTAACGCCAATGAGGGCCGAATCCGGGAGGTGCGTGACAAGGGTGAGAAGTTGATCGCCAAAAAGCACGAATGCGCTGGAGAGATCCAGGATGAGTTGGTGAAGTTGATGCAATCTTGGAACGTGCTTTTGAACGAGCTGGCCTCCAGAAGCCGCGGATTGAAGGAGGCCCAAGATATTTTGGAGTTCAATACACAGCTGGATAAGCTCGAGGCTTGGATCCGCGACAAGGAAATGATGATCCATGCCGGTGAAACGGGACGCGATTTGGAGCATTGTAATGCCTTGCGACGGAAGCTGGACGACGTGGATAGTGACATGCGCGTGGATGATCAGCGCATCAAGAATATCAACCAGCTGGCGGATAAGTTGGTTAGCCAGGACAAAGTCGAAGGAAAGAATGTGCAACAACGCAGAGAAAACTTTAACAACAAATGGAAGTCGCTGCAAGGTGCACTGAGTCGCTATCGCGATCTGCTTGCCGGAGCGTATGAAATACACGTATTCAATCGAGACGTGGACGATACAGCTGAACGCATTGCTGAGAAGATGCTTGCAATGAGCGTAGACGATACCGGGCGCGATCTCATCGCTGTCGAAGCACTGAAACGTAAGCAGGAAGCTATCGAACGAGACATGACGGCGGTGGAGCAAAAGATTCGCGAACATGAAACGAGCGCTGCGGCACTGGCCGACAAGTATCCGGACAACGCAATCAACATCGTGGAGAAACTGGACGAGCTTAGAAAACAGTGGAATGAGCTCCAGAACGCTAGTGTGAAGCGCGCTGAAATGCTAAAGCAAGGATACACAGCGCACAAGTTCACCGCAAACGTGAAAGAACTGGAGCTGTGGGCTAATGAAATGATTAAGCGCATGGACTCGGCCAGCAACCCAGCCACCATCGCAGATTGCGAGGCACAGATTCAGCTACATCACGAGCGCAAGGCGGAAATCGATGGACGAGATCTCGTTTTCCGGGACTTGCAAGAACACGGCGAGCGTTTGGTGGCAGAGAACCGCGAATGTTCAGTGCGCAATGACCATGTGGAAAAGGCGTTGCGCAATTTGGAAGATCTGAACAAACATCTGCACGATTCGTGGAAGGGCCGTTTCCGTGGTCTGAAGGAGGCCCACCAGCTGCAGCTGTTCAAAGAGCAGGCCGATCAGATCGTGGAGTGGTTAACCAACAAAGAGGCGTTCTTGAACAATGATGATCTTGGCGAGTCGTTCACAGCGGTGGAGGCACTGATCAAGAAGCATGAAGCGTTTGAAAAGCTGCTACACTCAAACCGCATCGGCGAACTGGAGCGATTTGCGGAGGAAATTTTGGCCGAAAGCCCATTCGAAGCGGACGTGATCAAGCAGCGACTGTATGCAGTGGTCAGCCGCAAGGACAAACTCCTTGCGTCGGCAGAAACACGGAAGCAAAAGCTGCAGGAAAGTCTGCAGCTACAGCAATTCCTGCGATCGCTGTACGAGGTTGAAAAATGGACCAATCAGAAGATGCAAATCGCGCTAGATGAGAACTATCGGGAGCCGAGCAATTTGCAGAGCAAAATTCAGAAGCATGCCGCTTTCGACGCGGAGCTCCTCGCCAATTCCGGCCGTGTGACGGCCGTTATTGAGGAAGGCGAGTCTTTGATTAACGCCGAACACTACGCTAGCAGCTTGGTACAGGAGCAGCTGGATATAGTCGAGAACGAGTGGCAGAAGCTGCGCGAAGCGTCTCGCGAGAAGAAAGAGCGTCTGGCGGAGGCGTATGAAGCGTTGTTGTTCCAGCGCAGTCTGGAAGATTTCAACAACTGGATGGATGAGGTGGAGGCGCAATTGTCTTCCGAAGATTATGGCCGCGACTTGGCATCCGTGCACAATCTGCTGAAGAAGCACGACATGCTCGAGGCCGACGTTGCCCACCATGCGGATACATGCGAACAGATCAAGGCAACGGACGCCAAGATGCTGTCTTCTGACCACTTCTTGAAGGACGAACTGCACGAGAGTGCGATGGTCACGATCAAACGCTATCATTCGCTGCACGAACCTACCACAATACGCCGGGACAATTTGGAAGACTCGCTTCAGTTGCACCAGTTCCTGCGCGATGCCGAAGATGAGCTGCTTTGGCTGAACGAGAAAGAACCGCAGGCAGCATCGAAGGATCTGGGTAGCAGCCTAACCGCGGTACAGAGCCTGCAGAAGAAGCATCAGGCCCTTGAGGCGGAGATCTTGATTCAGGAACCAATCATATCGGCCCTGGTGCAGCGTGGGCAACAGATGATCCGTGACAATCACTACGCCGTGGAGCAAATCGAGCGACAGTGTGGTCAACTGCAGAGCAAGCTGGTAAACCTGCGCCATCTCACCAACGTCCGGCGGCTGCGACTGTTGGACGCTGTGGAGAGCCAACAGTTTTACGCGGAAGCAAACGAGGCAGAGTTTTGGTTGCGCGAGAAGAAACCAATCATTTCATCGCAGGACTATGGCAAGGACGAAGATTCCGTAGCCTCGTTGCAGAAGAAGCTGGATGGGCTTCAGCGTGAGCTGGGTGCGTTCAAGCCGACGGTGGAGAAAATTGAAACCCTTGCCAGTGGTCTGCAAGCTCGTGGACACTTCGACAGTGAGAAGATCAAGAGCAAAAACGATAAAATTCAGTACCAGTTCCAGGAGCTGAACCGGTTGGCAGCGGAGCGCGAAAAGAAGTTGGCCGAAATGAAGAAGCTGTACGAGTTTGTGCGTGAGATCGATGATCTGCAGGAGTGGATCGAAGTCCAGATGACTACGGCCGGTTCCGAGGAGTACGGTACGGATGTAGAACACGTCGAGCAACTGACGGCACAGTTTGAATCCTTTGTATCGAACCTGAACGCGAATGAGTCACGTTTGACGGCCTGTGTAGCCAAGGGCGAAGCACTGCTGAGCGAGGGCAATCCCAACCGCGACACAATCAAGGCGAAACGCGATGAAACCAAGCAGCTGTGGGAAGAGCTGAAAGATCTGGTGGTGGCTCGCCAGGAAGCGTTGGCCGGTGCCCGACAGGTACACGTGTTTGATAGAACTGCTGACGAGACGATCGCTTGGATCAACGAGAAGATATCGTCCGTGCTGTCGGAGGATTATGGCCACGATCTGGAGACGATACAATCGCTCGTACGCACACACGAAGCTTTCGAGGCGGAATTGGGCGCTATCAAGGAGCAGCTGGAGTCGGTTGTGAATGAAGCCCAAAAGCTCGCGGACATGTATCCCGACGCAAAGGAACACATTGAGGTGAAGCGTGACGAAACGATCGAGGTGTGGTCCGAGCTGAAAGACCGAACAGTTCAGCGTAAGGAGAAGCTTACGCAGGCCGAGCAATTGCAGGCCTACTTTGATGAGTATCGCGATTTGATGGCTTGGATCAATGAGATGCTGGCGAAGATCACCGCACCGGACCTGGCTAAGGATGTTGCCGGTGCAGAGGCACTGATCGGTAAGATCAAAGAGCATCGAACCGAAGTGGACGCTCGAAAGGAAGCGTTCGAAGTGTTTAACCGTACTGGGCGGAAATTGATCCAAGACAAGCACTTCCTGGCCAACGAAGTGCAGGACAAGATTGCCGTTCTGGAGCAGCGCAAACGCTTGCTCGACAATACGATCGTGCAGCGTTTGGAGATGTACGAGCTTAATTTGGATACGCAGCGATTCCTGAAAGAGGCGGAAGACATGGAAAGCTGGATCATTAGTCGTCAAATGCAACTGAAAGAATCGAAGCTGGGAGACTCGATCGCACAGGTTGAGGATTTGCTACGAAAGCACGAAGATTTCGAGAAAACAGTTGCCGCTCAGGAGGAGAAAGTGTTGGCATTGAAACGCATCACACTGCTCGAGCAGAAGTTTAAGAAGCAGCTCGAAGCAGAACAGGCGGCCCGCATCGCCGAGAAGGAACGAATCGAGCGCGAACGCCATGAAGCTCTTAAACAGAAGGAGGTACAAAGGATCACGGAAGAACGGCGTCGTCGGGAACCGATCTCGATCAATGGCTACAACGACGGGCTCGGTCCGGTTTCGGGCATGGTCAGTAGTCCGTCTGGTCCTTTGTCGCCTGTCGGAGCCAGTGTGATGACTGATCGCAAAGACTCGTCCGCGTCGGGCGGCATGATGAACATTAGCGGCGGTATGACTGCCGGCAATGTGAGCGGTGCAGACCAAACCAGTCCGGTGCAGAAATCGAACTCGTTCGCAACGATGCTTCAGGAGCGCTTGCGTCGTGGCTCAGACAGCAATATCAAGCGGGCAGAGAGCATGAAGATGGGCCTGAAACCGGTCAAGCGTGCACCCTCGTTCACGACACGCCGGCGTGCGCAGAGTTTCCGCAAGAATCAGCGGGCCGGTGGGCCAGGATCCGAGTCGGACGCTTCGCTTCTACCGCCGGTAGAGATACAGGGAATGCTGGAACGTAAGCACGAACTGCAATCCGGTGGCAAGAAAGCTCCGGTACGTTCGTGGAAACCGTTCTACACCGTGCTGTGCGGTCAGCTGCTGTGCTTCTTCAAGGATGGGGAAGACTTTGCGATGCAAAAGGCGGCCACGGCCCCCGTCAACATACTGAACGCCAAATGCGAGCGGGCGGAAAACTACACCAAGAAGAAGAACGTGTTCCGGCTGGTGTTGCTCGATGGTTCGGAGTTCCTGTTCATGACCAACTCGAAGGAATCGCTGAGTGAATGGGTGAACAAGCTGGCCTTCCATGCTGCCCTGCCACCAAACCTGCAACTCCTGAGCTACGACGAGTCGATGAAGGTACGGTGGTGTAGAGCATATTTGATTGTTATTGTTTGATGAATCTTATTCATACTTTGTTTCCCTTCTTCTATTGCAGCAAAACAACAGTGCGCCGGACATGAAGTCGATCAGCTCCGCCCAATCCCCAACGCCCGATCGAAGTGATGCTGCGTCGTCGATAAGCTCACGCACGTCATCGCCGGATAGTCAGCGTCGGGATTCACGGACTTCGCTAAACAGTGCCAAATCAGGATCGGGTAGTAACGGTAGCTTCCACACACCGCAGACCAACTTTTTGCAGAAACAGAAAGAATTACGCGAGCAGGAGCTACAGGTAGATAACGAACGGCGGCGCTTGGCGCTCTTGGTTCCTATTTGTGGACTGGAATCTGTGGGGACGAATCTAATTGCTCTTTCTTGCTTTAGCATCAACGTTTATCTTCCGGCCAACAGCAGTATAGCAATCTGCCTTCACCAACATCACCAGGGCCAGCCGTGCCGGAAGTGTTTGGATTAGCCGATAAGCCACCGATCCCGCCGCGTGGTATGCCTCCGCCGGTTCCGCAACGCCAATCCAGTACGGACAATGTGTTAAACAATAACGGTTCAGTGCAGATGCGTTCCAAGGCAGGCACTACCAGTAGTCCGAACGGAAGCGGTGAGTAGCTTTAATGAAAATGTCACTCTTGCAGCGAACAATCGAACCGTGTATAATGTATTCGTTTGTTACGTACATTTCAGATTACGATAATGCCATCCTTACCGGTGTAAATCGACCTTATTCATTACAACCCGGAGCGATGCCCAACAAGCCTCCTCAAGCTGGATCGCAAAATGGTAACGTGCCTGGCGAGGATGTGTGGTTGCGCAACAGTGAAATACGCACATCAGGTAGGTGGAGTAGCATGTAATCCTTCGTAAAGGGAAGAAGGGAGTCGCATAAAAGTTGCAGTAAACTATCTAGTTTGATCTTTGTCGCAAGTTATATTGTTAGCGTACAGTTACAGTCTACGCGCGGTATCTTATAGCTAGCAAAATGTTTACATTACATTATGTTGATTTGTTCGCGCGTGCAGCAAAATTTCGGGGTTCCACGGTTCGTTCCACGCAGACCACACAAAATTTCTTTCAATTTCACGCTTATACACGCTCTCTTTAATTTAAAGTAAATGGGCAGAAAGTGCACTATGTGTCAATTGTATGTTATATGTTGCTAATGTATGTGTCTTACCCCTTTCCCGTCACAACAAAACCCCCAACCGTGTATGTTTGTCCCAATCCTTGGAAAAACGAAACCAATATCATCCCCCATTCCCCTACATCGAATGGCGTTCTTGGTGCTGTAGAATATTCAGTTCCACCTCTCCCAGCAACATCGCCACCGCTGAGCACGTTTACACCGCTAAAGCCACCGTCAGGTTATCAGCATTCGATGCAGCAGCAACAGCATCAGCAACAACAACACTACCAAACGCCATCATCTACGGGGACATCAACCTTCCAGCCTCATTTACAGCAGCAACCGCATCAAAAGCAACAGATTGATCAGTTCATTCGACGGGAACAACAACAACAGGGTGGAAGCAATTCTTCGCCCCAACGTGTACCGTCGACTGCGTCGGTCGGAAACAATGGGACCTCCCGTACGACGTGGCATCATCCAATGGTGCCTACGCAACCGACGACCGGCAATGGATCCGGCGGCAGTACAAACAGTGACCATCCGGTGTATCACAACAATGGCAACGGTGGCAAACATGGCCATCATCACAACTATCCGCATCACCATGTGCAGGGAAACATGGCACCGCCACCACAGCCACCACCTCATATGAATATGAATAGCAACAGCAGCAACACCTTTGGCAACAGTATCAACCTGGACGGCTTCAGCACCGGTACTGCAGCAAATGCATAACGATCCAACTGATCCTTCCTACTTGGCTAATTTGTTTCTAACAATGTTCTAACCCCAATCCCTCTCTACTACTAGCCTACTTATTTTCGGTCTTGGTTGCTTGTTGTGAGTTCTTTGGTTGTAAACAGTCTCAATCCTAATTGCTAACCTGGTGTCTCTCGTTCTAATTGTTTGGACGTATTTTAACTAGTGGGATACTATTTTGGTTTTATTCCAAAGGGTGGTTGTCTTTAGTTGAACATTTAACACATTCGATTTCGATACGGTGGATTTTTCCGACTAGTTTATATATTATTCCAGTATCAAGTTTCAAAAACTCGACTTAAAAACTGGTTCAACAATTGTATTCCTAAGATTTCTCGATCGGAGTTTGCGGAGTGTGTTGGTGATCATGATCATGAGCGTGTTTTAAATTTCTAACTCAGCTCTTGATTCATGTGTGCAATTAAAACTGAATTAAGCTTCTTTTTCAATTCAATTCTTATGATGTTTCATCGCCGGTCTATAAGAAAACCCGTTTTAAGAAGAACCTTTTATAGTTGTTTGTTCGATGTAATGTAGCTTACCATTTGTTAGGGTATAAACTTAGAGAATACAACGATTGTCCCGGAATCCGGGATAGTAGACGTCTTGACTATGGGGATTTGAACCAATCTGTAGCAGCTGGTCGACTTCCATCCAATATATACGATACGATAACCGATACTATCATTAGGTCTTTGGCAGTTCTGCTCGGTGGTGGACTTCAGTTCATTATTTCGTTCTATGTTTGCCAACCCATCTGATTCACACATTCTTTTCCCCACTTCCGTACAGGCTGGGGTCAGACTAGATTCGACTCTACGCGACCGACCTCGCTGCCTCCCGCAAGCAACAACAACAACAACAACAACGCTGGTACCGGCAGCAGCACGAGCGGTGGTGGCAGCAGCACATCGATGGGTCAGGACTTTGGTCTACTCGTTTCCGGCAGCGGCACGGGCGGACGGCACCATTCGGCCGAAAGTTCTAGCGAAAGTGAAGCTAGCTTCATTAAGGGTGGCAAGGAGGGAAGCGGCAAAGATAAGAAGGGAGTTTTTAGAATATTTTCTAAAAAGAAGTCGAAAAACTCGAGTTAGAAGAAGGAGGGAGAGGGAAAAGGTAGAGCAGAAATCAGAAATCAGACGTTAAGAATGTTTTAAAAGTGGTTTCGGGTTTCTTTCCCGTTATTTAGCCAAGTAGGAAGGAAGAGCCCCCCTTCATTATTGTGTACACCAAGAAGGAACTTCATTTATATTTGCCACAAATGGTACATACATAAAAGCACACACATTTGCCGTATGTAGTATGTAGGTTTTGTTTTGTTTTTATATGCCCCCCCTTTATTGCAAAGTGTCGCGCGCGCCGTGTGTTAGAAAATAATCGTTTCATATTAGTTATCCTTTATATTTGAATGGGCAATGAGCAAAAGTGCATCATTTATATATATAAACCTGTATTTTATCGTAAACTTTTCGCTTCTCGGCAGCGCACCGCTCTTATCTGCTTGTTTGTTCATGCTGCGGTTCATTTAGTCCCTTCATTAGATCGTGTATGTGTTTTTTAGTGAACTAAGATGTGAAGGTTTGTGTGCAGCTAACAGGCAAAGCATCCAATTTAGGTTTAAAGGGAAGAGTTAAGGGAAAGAAGAAAAAAAATAACACGAAAAAAAGGAAACATTGGCAGCGCTATCAATCGTATTCTAATGGATTAGTTAGTAATCTGTAGCTCTGTTGTTATATTTGCACGTCTTACTGCAGCAGAATGTTAGCGAACAGTCTTTAAACAAAATGGCACTAGTTTCTAGACGTATAATACACGTAGAAAAGGTACGTATTTAGCATGTAGCCACTATTGTTTGATCAAGTTTTTATAGTCGATAGATGATGAATGTATGTTTTAGCAGATCGATCCTATGGCGGGCGAGTCGAATGTAAAATGGAATAAATATTAAAATAAAAAGCTAACAATTCTTAATATTTATTTACCTTGTCTTTCCATCTCCTCACTTAGTGTTGTGCTTCGTGAATCTTTCGCAAAGATTCAGTCTTATCGATCTGAATCTGATGAATCGTGAGGTGTGATTCGAATCTCGAAACGAATCTCAAAAGAAATCTCTGAAGATTCTCATGCATCTTTTCAGAAAGGTGAATCTCTAAAAAAAATTCAGTCTCTCTCTCTCTCTCTCTCTCTCTCTCTCTCTCTCTCTCTCTCTCTCTCTCTCGATGCACGTCGATTTGACATGGTCCAGTCAACAATCATTCTCCAGGATGGTCGGTCCCTGGCTGCAGCTTCCCATCCATGCAGACACCCGATCTCCGACAGGTCTCGCTTCACCTGGTCCAGCCATCGAGTTCGCTGTGCTCCTCTGCGCCTTATGACGAACTGGGGATCGCTGTCGAACACCTTCTTGGTGGGGCATGAGTTCGGCATCCTCATGACATGCCCCAGCTATCGTATCCTACCAGCCTTCGCCACCGTCATGATGCTCGGTTCACCGTACAGCTCAGCAAGCTCGTGGTTCATCCTTCTCCTCCACGCTCCATGCTCGATCACACCGCCAAAGATGGTCCGGAGGATGCGTCGCTCGAACACGCCCAGAGCGTTTGCATCCTCCGCACGGATGGTCCCAGACTCATGTTAATAGAGGACCGGGCGAATCAATGTGCGATATATCTCACATTTCGTGCGAGCTCGAAGTCTTCTGGATCTCAGCAGACGGTGAAGCCCGTAGTATGCACGAGTCCCCTGCACAATACGTCTCCGGATTTCGCTGCTGATGTCGTTGTCCGGAGTAACGACCGTCCCGAGATAGCAGAACTCCTTTACCATCTCGAGACTGTCGCCGTCAACTAATACACTGCTTCCCAGATGGTCTCCGGCTAGCAGGTACTTCGTCTTAGTCGGATTGATCCTCAATCCAATTCTTGCTGCTTCGCGTTTGAGTCGGGTGTACGCCTCACACACCTTTGCTGTTGTCCTGCCGATGATGTCGATGTCATCCGCGAAGCCAAGAAATTGGAGAGACCGATAGAAGATCGTGCCACGGATGTCGTTGTCTAGCCCCGCGTCTCGAATGACACGTTCCAGGGCGATGTTGAAGAGCAGACAGGAGAGTTCATCACCTTGCCTCAGACCCCTATGAGATTGAAACGCTTCCGACGTCAAGTTCGGCACTCTCACCTTGCACTGCACTCCGTTCATGGTGGCCTCTAACAGCCGGATCAACTTCCCAGGGAAGTGGTACCGCTGCATGATGCTCCATAGCTCCTTCCGGTCTATGGTGCCGTAAGCCGCCTTGAAGTCGATGAACAGGTGGTGCATTGGAATCTGGCGCTCTCGGTACTTCTGGAGGATCTGCCGTAGAGTGAAAATTTGGTCGGTGGTAGATTTGCCTCCAACAAACCCAGGTTGGTAGCTGCCGACAAAATTTGTAGCAAGGGGAGCAAATCTGCAGAACAGGATCGGGGTCAGGATCTTGTAGGCGGCATTCAGGACTGTGATGGCTCGGAAATTCGAGCAATCCAGCCTGTCGCCCTTTTTGTAGACTAGGTGAATAACACCCAGCTTCCACTCCTCCGGTAGTTCCTCCTGTTCCCAGAAGAAGGAACGCATTCAATCAGAACGTGGTCGATTTGGGACTTTGAATCACCACTTGGGTGTCTCCAGGTATAACTAACTATGACGGCGTGCATGCTGGAAGAATGTGCTGCCCAACACTAGCATTTACCCTACTAGTCTTTCTTTTGTTTCGTTATATTCTTTTCAAAAAATCGCTCTTCCTCTTTTCCGTTACTGTTTTACAATCAATGGTCTATAAGCAGAATGAAGGAATAAGCTTCTTGCTCGTTCAAGTTAAAACAGTGGACTAACTTTATTTAACAGTATCTATATGTGTACTTTGATTGTACTACCATTTATAAACTACTTTGTTTCGATACCTCAACACTCCTTCTCGAAACATGTAAGAATCACGTCAGCTGAATTACGATGTTGAGTTAGATTGTTTCTATTAATCGTTTGGTGTGCATGTCCCTCCGGTTAGCCGGTCTGGTGGTACAGTCGTCAACGCGTACGACTTAACAACATGCCCGTCATGGGTGCGTTCAAGCCCCAAATAGACCGTACCGCCATATGTAGGACTTGACTATCTTGCTATGGGGGAGTAATCCAAAAAGTCATTGAAAGCCAACCCCATACCAACGGGTCGGAGTCGCTTATGCTTTCTCGCACCTACTGATCTTTCGGGTCGACCCGAACTCGCTGCACCCTCGGGTCAATCTGAACCTACCGTGGCCCGACCCGACCCGAACTCGTTGCACCAACGGGTCGGAGTCGCTTATGCTTTCTTGCACCTACCGGAGTCGTTACACCCACTGAACCTACCTGTACCTTTCGGGTCGACCCGAACGACTTCGGGTCGCTTACGGATGGCTCCGACACGATAGGTTCGGGTCGACCCGCCCATCACTAGTACATACCAAAATCACCTTCATATCTACACCGATGGATCCGTCGCCGAAAATAGGACAGGATGTGGAATCATATCAATAAACAATACACGTTCCATTAAACTACCGAACTACACCAGCATCTTTTCAGCAGAATCGCTTGCCATAATTATTGCCACACAAGAAGCAACAATTTCCACCAAACCTAACGTTATTTTTACAGATAGCGCTTGTGTATTGGCAGCGCTTGAGCGCAGAAGACCCGTATATTCAGAAACTGGAAAAGCTTCCGGCCTCCACATGAACAATCTTTTGTTGGATTCCAGGACACAGGTAGAATAAAAGGGAACGAAGAAGCAAACGAGGGTCGCAAACAGAACCATGAACAAGAAAATGCGATTCTGTCTAAAATTCGGATAGGACACACACTAGTGATGGGTCATATGACTCCACAAACGGATCGGACGCGGAGTCAGGAGCCGATTCCGACCAGTGGGTGCAACGAGTTCGGCAGGTTCAGTAGGTTCAGCAAAGCATATGCGACTTCAACCCGTGGGTGCAACGAGTTCACGAGTTCAGGGACCCCCCCCCATCACTAGTTTGTAGGGTGGCTCGAAGCAAGGACTGAATACAGGGTTTGCAAGGTTTGTTGGTTGTTTTTCGAACATTTTTGGATGCTACCCATAATTTTGTGGATCAATGGTGTTGATTGCCAATGGGACGATTCCAATAAATGGTGGGAACGATCTAACTATCAGTGCAGTATCAGTTTATTTCATGATTCCTTAATATACAGGGTTTCTAGGGGTGCTCATAGTTGTGGGACACTTCCTAGACTCTTTCACATTGGAAGTGAACTTCATACGTTGGAAATTGAACCCTATGGCACTATTTTTGAACAGGCTCGTTGGAAATTCCTATTGGATTTGTCCAACAAGGGTGCTAGAGAGTCCAATTCCTATTACAATAAGTTCATTTCATAGCAGAAAGAGTCAATAAAGTGTCCCACAGCTATGAGAACTCCTGGAAAACCCTGTAAGACAGGACGTGAGAGGGAGAGAGACAGTGATAGATAGAAAGAGTGTGTTAGAGAGAGGGAAAGAGAGAGAGAGAGAGAGAGAGAGAGAGAGAGAGAGAGAGCGAGGAGGGAGGGAAGGGGTCAGGATCAGTTCCAGCCATGACCAGCTATAAGACAGGGCATGGAATCAGTTTCAGCACCAGCACGAATTATGGAAAAGTTCCAGCAAATACAGCGGATCAGTTCCAGGGTCGTTTGAATTTTCGTCATTTTCTCTTCTTTCTGAGTTGTCTATTAAAAGCTTTTGGGCGTATCCTAAAGCTATTAAATATCACCAAAATTGTATTGGATTGGATCAGGTGGCCAAGGGCCTGTTTGGGATATTGGTTAGGAATATAGGGCTCTTAGCAGGACACCCAAAGACCCATCAACCTGGCGAACGGTCGAAAACTTGGCCATGTCAGCTCGGCGTTTTAACTTTCTGATAATCTGCTGTATAGTACGATGCATTGTAAATGTTTTATTGACAATTGTTCCAACCTTATAAGCTACCATCGCACGCACTACGATTCATCATCGGTACTATATTCCTTCCATCGTGGATCGTTCGGATCGTTCATGTCGCAGTCGAGCCAACCTTTCTGCTCCAGGTACGGCGTACACTGCTCCGGAATGCGCAGAAACTTGCGAACCTTGGTGCGGAACTGGCGCCACGTTACCTGCTCGTAGTTGCGCCAATCGAGTGACATCGCTTTGTAGTTGAATCCGTGCCGATCGATCATATCCGTGATGACGCGCACCATCGACCGAGCCATGCGGAACCGCGAACCGGCGTATTCATTCGCATCCTCCTCCAGACGTGCGGCCACGTATTGTTTCGGCTGTTCCTTGCTCGAATTCCCCCTGGACGGGCGTGCTTTCTGTCCGGATAGCTCCAACTCCATCGCTTTGATTTGCTGCTTCACGTTCGGGATTGGTATGGCGCGGTTCACATCGTACGCCAGGCCCATTTCGCGAATGTTGTTAGCTGGTTTCTTCTTCTCGTCGTAGGCCGCACGAATTTCGGGACTAGATAGGAAGAAAATCAAATCAAATTTTATGGTAGGGACAGGAACAGGGCACATTTCAGTGAATGTTTCCGTCGTCGACTTACTCGTTGATGTGTCCATTTCGACGATTTTTCTTGCCCAAACGCTTTCTATTGCAGTTGTAGTTATATTTCTGGTTTTTCTTGGTTTTTCTTAACCGGCGCACCATACTGAAGGCTTTCGGGGTAAATTACTGCCAAGAACTGTCTATAAAAACGAAAACGCAATGAGCCACATATGTACGTACATCGATGCTGTACTGTATCAGTTTAACGCAGAAGGTACACCTTTACGGCAGCCGACTGTATCGATTTCTGGTGCCATAATATGTAACATAGTTTTCCTGTATTAGTAATGCTTAAATTAATTGCGCTCACCTGATAGTTATTGTTTCAATTCAATTCACCTTCCAATCACGATCACCAGTTTCGACGGCGTGCAGTCGGTATTCGTAAACAACGTTGTTTTGACGGCCATGCGGTAAATATGTCATCCGCCCAAGGTGTATTCAAGAGATCAGGTGATGGAACATAGAGCATGTTGACAATTCGTCACTTGACGTAAGGTCCCCAGGATTCAAACTTTGTTTACATTTTTTAGTTTGTTCGTTTAATTTATCTACCACATTTTTTCGATTACATACTTTTAAAATATATTTTGGGCTTGGCAAGTTCTTATTTAACATTCAAACATAGGTTGAAGTGTGAAAATTCGTGTTATTTCGTGAATTTGTTGTATAATTCATTATGTTTTAGAGATGCTTCAGGAAAAAACTAAGAAATCATTCATTTCATTTTCGCATTTATTCCTCATTATCTACGACAGAGCTCTTCAGCCTTTTTGGGATCGCGGACCACTCAGCCTTAAAAATATATTTGTGCGGCCCACATCCATTGAAATCATTATTTTTTTTACCTTTAGTTTAGAGTTTTTGATACAAAATTTGTTTAAATCTTATTCTAGACATGCCTATTGAAAAATTAATCATGATTGTAAGGGAGAAATGCACGATATGTATAGTAATAACCTTTTCATTTTCAAAATTAAATTCATTTGTTACGTTTACGCCACGAACCACTGATCTACGAGACCCATTGACAATTTAAACAACATTAGAACTCTTATTCATATGATTTTAAATTTTGCGACCAAATAAATCAACTCTTTTGTTAATATCTCCCTTTTTTTTTTGTTGATAAAATAAACATACAAAAATGCACGTAGTAGGAATGAAATCTGTTTTATTTGTGCTATGCTTTGTGTGCGGAAACCAATAGTTAACGGTTTCAAAATGACGCAAAGTTCCTCAACTCAACCACCCAAAGGCCCTTTTTCACCATCTGGTATCTTTAATTAACCTTGCAACCGCTCCGTAGGGCAAGGCGAGAGTTTTTGACGTTCAAAAATAGCTGCATCTCGCTCATTTTCTCTAGCCGTCCTTTACTCGCTTACAGTGCTCGTTTCGATGTGAGCTTCTGTGCCCACTCTCCCACTACACTCCACACACTTCGTCAACCTTTGTCCAAAAGCCTTTCGTTGTGTTGGTGACAATCTACGCGCATCATATACAGGTGTCCCCCGAGATACGACTGTATTTGGGACCGAAAAAATGCCCTAAAGCAAGACGTAAGTCGAAAAAGTCGTATGTCGAATATCTGTCAATGTTAAGTTTATAACCGATCCCGGCAGGCAATTGACGTTTCATACTAGGGCGAGGGGTGTTGAAACGCATGGAAAAGCAGGAAGAAACACGGACGAGCGCTGATGAACTGCAACTGTGTGCGTGCAACAGCACCAAACGGCATGTGGCGACGTACAGTGTATGGATGTGTGTGTGTTATTTTAGGCAGCGAAGATGGATCGAGGTTATGTTTACAAAGTGAAAGAGTTTGATGCAGAAGCGTCTTCGTGATAAACATGTATTTTAGTTGCATAATTTCAGTGTTAAAGTTTGTAATGTGAACTTAAAAGTAATGACCATAGGTGCTATTCACTTGTGTGCTGTTGGCGAATATTGAAGCGTTGAAATATTTAAGCTTCATATGTTTGTTTGTTGTGCTTAGTGTGAAGCAAAAATGTGTGCTAAAGTGTTATAAATTAGAAATATGTATACGTATCCGTCTAATGTTCGGTTGTACCTATCTAATTTTCCATATTTTTGGGTGTCCTTATCCTTTACCAGGAGAAAACTATAGATGGAGGTTAGATACGTGCAGCTATTTGCCTCCGCAGGAAGATATGTTAATTAAAGTTGTTGTATTTGTAATTTTTCATTACGCTGCAATTAAATAACTTATCGTATAAAATTTGCCGTTTAACATTATGAATAATCGATGTTATCAGTGTTCTTCAGAAGTGTTCCAAGCTGTCCGAAGACACACAAATCCGCAATCCACAATCCAAGCACACAAATCCGATTCACCTCGTATGCACCCAGCGGATTTCATGCGAAGGATATTGGAAAGCCATCAAAGAAGTGGGCATGATGGTAAGGAAACTTTGATTCTTTTTACTTTTAGATTTCTTATCCTTATTTTTGTTTACAACAACCTGAGATCGTCGGTGCGGGCCTTATGGGAACTGCGCGGTCAGAGCAATAACCGGATGAGCATTTCGTTTCAGGTGGAAATTATATCAAGTTTGTGAATTGAGGAGAGTTACGGCACATTGTGCCACACTAAATAAATTTATTTTTATTTCTTCCTTCTATGGCAGCTTGTTTTAACATTTCCCTGTATGTTTACTCTTGCCGGTGCTTGTGTCAGTTTTCATTTTAAATATTCTTTATCATATTCTTTATCTATGTCTATTCCCACGTGGTTTGTGGCGATAGACTTAAATAAGCACTGTATTTGGGTAGTTACTAAAAGCTATTTTTTCCTGACGATCCTTCCCAGCTACACCGTGCAAGAAAAGTCCCATCAAACAACACGTCTAAAGCCTCATGCATCCTGTTGTTGGCATCCTGGCGGCTGATATCTGCATCTATTATTTAAGTATAACTGCAAAATGCAAAATCATCTCCAGCTATTTTTGCTTCAAATGCATCAAACTTTTGTTCATTTTCGATTTTTTCTATTGCTAAACTCTGCGCATTTCTTCTCATACCCTTCATAGGATTCAGTATTGTGGACTGCTAATTTAAAATAACCATAATCTGTGCGCTGCGTGCATCTATTTTCATTAACAGCATCCGACAACGAAGGCAGCAGCTTCCAGAATGCTCTGTAGAAGTAATTGAAAGGACTGCTTGATTTGCTCCTGCTGCAGCCTGGTGTTCATAGTCGGTGATCATCATTATTGGTGATGAAGGCAGCACAGGTTCGTACACCGGAAACGTAGCAGACTCGTTGACGGTTTCTGATCATTTTTCCTGGTTATATTTTTAGGCAAATTTATCACAACAGGACCAGTTGCTCGTTCAGTCGTTATGTACGATGTACCGGTGCTTGTCGATGGCACTTGGTTACCACCATCAACTATCTTGCCTGGCGGACGGATCTGGCTAGGAAAACAGGTAAAAAATTGCTCAGATATAGCAGTACTCGTTGATGGTTTTTGAACATTAACGCTGATCATTTTGGGTGGTGTACAGCTCACAATACAAACAGATCCTCTAGCAGCCGCTATCACCGATGCAGAAGCACTGGTGGGTAATTGTTGTCTTACAACAGCGGACATCATACCACGCTGATTCTTCGGAGCATGAACTTCGACAAGCGATGCAATCGATGGTACTGCAGATCCCGCCAATGCCTGTTGTCTACCGATCTTCATGCCTGATTCCTGCGGTAGAGCATCAGCAACCGGTACCACTGATGGACGGAACGGACGGAACGGACGGAATGGTACAGGAACACCAGGTAATGTTGACCGATGATGATTACCATCACCGGCATTCGAGACCAGCGCTGACACTTCATCCGTTACCTTCACCTGTTCAACAACACGGACTGGCATTCTTTGTTGACTCGCGCTGAACGGCCACTGAAACCACCGAAGGCACTGCACTTGTTGTCGGAAGTTGTCCAACAACACGCACCGGCAATCCGGGAGGACGGATAGCACGAGGAATGGCAACCGGAACCACCGATGGCACTGCATTTGTCGTCGGAAGTTGTCCAACAACACGGACTGGTACATCTGACTGACGAAGCTACTTATCACATACCCGCATTTTATGTCCCCATTCTTGGTGTTTCCGGGTTACTCGCCATCGCGCTGTAGTCGGATCATACTGCACCTGTCCTGCTTCGATTAATGTCTCCCCAAAGACAAAATTAGAGCACGCGTTCCTATTCCTCATCCTCCGGCACCGTCTGGAGAATGTGGGAGTCACTGCTCTATAAAAACCACCGGACTACCACAAACTGGAAACAGCGGAAAACCCCGTGGGTCACCGGCCACCGTGCTAAATTGAAGCAAAGTTGAAGTAAGTCTAACAGTATCTAAAGTAATAGAAAGACAGTTTGATAAACTGGTTAACAATGTTTATTTTTCATTTCAGCTAATATGCCGTGCGAAAAAGCAAAATAAATTTTTCATTTTAATGTTTATTAAGCTACACCGACATTATATTTTTCATCTAAAACGTTTTTGATGTGTTTTTTCTCATTGCGTTTAGGCGTCGTGTATCAGATCGCAACTGCTAATAATTTCGTCGTCTGAGACGGACTGTTATGGAGGTACAAAATCTTCAGTGATGCGTTCACGCATCTACGAGCCGGTAATTGGCGGTATCCAGATCATCGTCGTACTGTTAGCTTACCTAAGCTACCGAAATTAGCGACAGTGTAAAATGTAAGAGAAAGACAAATTGACGATATAATTAAAATTAATGGTTTACATGGATTGCGCTCCACTAACAATATTTTTCTGTTATATTGTCTATTTCAGCTGTGCTGTGAGACCTACAGTTGCCTCTCACAACCGTCCGGAAGTCGCAGTGATTTGGTAACATCAAGTGCATCACCACCGCACGAAGCGCAGCATATTGACGCAAGCCCAAGCGGACAGCAACCAACTGCAGCAAACGTACGCCGAACGAATGGTCGTGGTAGACGCGTTAGGATTGCAAGGCGATACTTGCGCTCTGAAACAGATGTTTGGACCACAGAGGTGACGTTCCGAGATTGTAAAAACATGTCGGGCCCACAGGTACGCAACAACCGCGCCCAAATCTATGGCATAGTATTGGGTGTTAGCTCGTCCGCTAGCACCGGTTACACTGGTGCGGGTAGGAAGCGTGCAAATGAAAAAATCTGTAAAAATGTCCCCCTTATTCCTTTATACATACAAGAAACGATCACGAACGATCAGCATGAAATGCACTTGACTGATATTATTCTTCTTTCTTTAGTTTCAGATAAGCCGTTCTCATCAATGCCATACCATGTACGGTCGGCTAGTTACACTTCATCACGAAGGACAATCACATCTGGGTCACGGAATGCTGCCAAAACGATGAAGCTGGTTTAGTCCTCGATGACGACGCAACTCCTGCACGTTCGTCGTCATACTATCATTTCAACTGGAGGCATGTTTGTTTAGGCGGCTACAACAAATTGTTTGAACATGTTCAAAACAACATGGCTTCTCACAATTACTGGTAATGTATTGCATTCTCTACGCTTTATTTATATGAAACGCAAATAACTTTGTTTACTTATTCTATATTTTATTTTTTTATTTAATTACAGGTGAATGCTGGAAATCTCCGTGATAGCCATTTTCGTGCGCTGAATTAGGTTTGTATGAAAAATAGTGTATTTTTAGAATATTTAATTATCAATAAAATAACGGTCGATTTGAAAATTAGCTGTGTTGATATACAACCCGAATGAAAGAAATACACGGATAAACGAATGTAAACAATACACGAAAGAACGGGAGGTCCGTTTCATCCGTACCCCCCCACGCCCAATCATGTCTTCCGTTGGGCGCCTGAGCCATGCACGGTTGGGCGCCCGTTTCTCCTCCTCCGGCGCCGTCAGTTTAGCTGTCAATTGCCTGCCGGGATGTTTAACCGTAGAGTTGGCAACCAGATATACACACGTAAGTTGGCAACCGGCATACCCGGGTATTCCACACGTTTTGATGCAAAAAATTAACGATTTTCATAGGTAAACAATGCTTTCTATATTTTAATGCTGTAAGCAAGTAATGCCGACCATATATTCTCTTCTATTTCATTTATTCATTAAGTTTTTTTTCATTTTAATATAAAAATAACGGTCATATTGAAATTTGGAATCGCTTGCATTTGACTCGAAAATAAGCACAATACGAAAAGAGGAAGAAGAGAAACGTCATTCTCCATACAAAATGTATGGAATACCCGGGTATGCTGGTTGCCAACTTACGTGGTAAAGTTAAAAAAAATTCAAAATAAAATACTTACAGGCTGTTTAAAATTACAACTTATGCACCAAAAAATCATAAATTAAAAGTTGAGAGGCTACGGCAAATTTCAGGTCAATAAAAGCAATGAATCAAAAGTTATGGCAGTTTAAAGTTGAAAAAAATACCCGGGTATCCGGTTGCCAACTTAAAGGTTAAAAGACGAAATCTATGCTATTCCCAAGCGCCACAGATTAAGCTTAAACGACTGGAAAATTGAATATCCATAGAAAAAAATGAAAGCTCCACAGCTTCATTGGTTTGATCAATAGATGGCGTATTAAAACTAAGCATTATATTGCTATCCTTTTCTTGGAATGTGTTTCGACAAGTTTCTTCTTATTATGACGTATATAGCCTTCTAACTTTCTGAGCAAAAATCTATATAAATGGTCGTGTGGTCAAATACGTGGGTATCAACACCAACGACCATTACTCAAATCTCACTTGTTTCAGTTTAGTATTTAAACAATCGTATCGCCGTTCTAGTTCTAGCGATGCATAACTTCAATGCGAAACCATACAACAGTACAGAGGAAATGAGAAAGCTCTCCTCTAAGCGATGAAGCTCCACTGGTTGGGGTATCCCACCAACAGATAACGCCATCAGCTTTTTTGCTATTTTTAGAATGCATGAGTCGTTTGCCGTCTGCTAAACGAAGTCTTTCTATATTCCGTTTAGGTAGAGAACTTGAGTCGTTTAGAAGGCGTTTAGTGGTCGTTTAGTGGATTTGTGGCACTTGGGTTGTGATTTTTATTTGCAACAATGTTTGATAATGTATTAATTTTACAGCAAAAGTCGTTTGCACGATGCAAATATTGAAGATCGGGTAGTTATAGAATCTTTGAAAATGTGTGTGTAACGGTTATCAGCACAGAAATTCAAAAAATAAAACAATTTCTTGTCACTGACAACTTTTCACTGTCAAAATCAAAATCGTCGTATCTGCGGATCGTCGTAACTCGAGGGGGTCGTAACTCGGGGGACGCCTGTACCGAGGTATGTATGTTCTCGCTCTTTTTGTCGTGCCGTCTCTTTCGCGCACATGCACGCCGAACAAATGTATACAGTCTTTCCCCGAGTTACGCGACACTCGAGTTACGCGAATTCGAGTTACGCGAATTTTTATTTTTGACAGTTCAGATGTCAAATCAGTACAATTTTCTCCATCAATTGTCAAATGAAAAATAATTACCGATAAATAACCAATTTTTCTACACCAATTGCATCAAATAAGTATAAAATTACATAAATGAACTAAATTCAATCAAAAATTATGATAAATAAAGTATATTTTTGCTGTAACATGTGATATTCGACTTACGCGAAAATCCGAGTTACGCGAATGTCTCCGGAACGCATTATTCGCGTAACTCGGGGAAAGACTGTACAACTTGGTGGTTGATACGAAATGGAAGTGCTCAATTTGGTTGTTTATTTTGAATAAAAATCAACAGAAAATGGGTACTCGTGTTAATTGTTAATAGCTGAAAGTTTTTAAATTACTGTGCAACGCATAGGATCGCCGTACAAAGTGCTCGCACGTCCGCAGCTAAGCGAGATGTGATGAGGCAAAACATCCGGCGAAAGGTAAGTTTGCTAAAAAATGCTGGATTTTAAGCATTGGATGATCAAGTGCGTGAAGTTGCAGTGGATAATTTGGAAGACCCAAGCGAAATTTTTCGGGGATAATGAACATAAACTCATGCCATCTCTTTCTATTCATCAGCTCTACTCTCTCACACGCATCAATGAACTTTTACACATCTCTTTGTTCATTGTGCTATATTTGAAGGGCTTAAAACTGATAGATGACGATTCATGTTCATGAACTAGTAGTGGTCAAATGGTAATGGTGTAATGTTTGCACCATGGTCGACATGAGTTCAATTCCATTTTTATTGTTTTCATCGATGATTTAAA
Source organism: Anopheles gambiae (assembly GCF_943734735.2). NCBI lineage: Eukaryota > Metazoa > Arthropoda > Insecta > Diptera > Culicidae > Anopheles > Anopheles gambiae. The sequence continues at coordinate 54,418,540 of NC_064601.1, forward strand.
GTTTTGATTTCTTTTTAAAACATGCAGCTCCAGTAACTTCAGACACCTTTACTCATTGTTAGAAATGTGTGTTTAATAGTCAATCTATTATTTTTATTGTTTTATTTATTTCTATTAATTCATTTAGTATCAGTACCCCTTCATACAACAAAACAAGCAAATAGCACGATCATGAATAATAATATGGTGGCGCAACTGGTTAAGTGATTCGAAGTATAATTAGCGATGTGGTTGGTAGCATCAAGGATGTAGCATGAGCATGAATTGGAATATGAGGGAAGGGAATGAATCCGAATGTTCATTTCTATTTTTAGCTCTTTTTTGCATGGGTTCATCCTTCACGTGTGTTCACTATCCCCGAAAATGATCTGAATTTCGCTGGTCTTTTCGGGGAAAATTCGTTAACGAATTATCCCCGAAAAGAACAGCGAAAACCAGCCTGGTCGGGAGCTTGGGGAGGCAGGTATGATGTGATCGTTCGGTAATGCTACAGATTGAGTTAATCTTGATGTTTGATTTAGTGTTGGCCGTTCCGGTCCGAACCTAGTAAAAAAGTTCCGTTCTTTATGTAGGCCGTTCCGTTCCGATCCTTTATACAAAATCGTTCCGTTCCGTTCATTCCGTTCTTTCCGTTCTTTCCGTTCGTTCCGTTCCGTTCCGTTCATTCCGTTCTTTCCGTTCATTCCGTTCCGTTCATTCCGTTCATTCCGTTCCGTTCCGTTCATTTCGTTCTTTCCGTTCATTCCGTTCTTTCCGTTCATTCCGTTCCGTTCAATTCGTTCTTTCTGTTCACTCCGTTCCGTTCCGGTCTTTGCCGCTTCAATATTGTTAGCAAGGTGCTATCGTTCGTGCGTTCCGTACTTTGAAAAACCGGCTTTGTCCGGCTGTTGCTTGCTGCATGCAAGATAACTGTTCACTCCTTCTCGCATACAGTATGTGTTGCCTGTGCACTCTCCCATGCTCACAGGAATATTCATCGCACTTCGTCGCGTATCGTTTATAAAAATCGTGATAAGCGAAGCCGAATGATGTTGCATTTGGTATTATGGTGCAATTTGTAACATCTATTATACTTTTTGTTATAATTTAGCTTGTTTTAACTAGACAAATAATTATTATAAAATTAAAATCTGTACTCATATGGCAGAACAGATTGGAAAAGATGTATTATAATATGCGAGTATGAATAACGAAAAATAAAATGTATTTATTTTTTATGCCACGATATCCACTTGATCTTGGCACTTGGCATGATTCCAATATTTGGCCATTCGATTCGAAGCATTCTGTTCCATTCGACAACCGTTTGAGTGCCGTGATCTTGTAAACGATTTATGTGAATAAAAATATTTGTTTTAGATAGTAAGTGAAATTGAAATATTTAGTCAATCTCGTGATATAATCGTCAACTCGTACCACTCAATAACATCGGCATGGGTAAAAGCCTCGAATGGATCGTGTCCCCATACGCTGGGATGATTATCCTGCTATGGGCATTTAATAAGTTACTGATAGCCAAGCCTATTAGTGGTACAGGAAGGCTTTGATGCTTTATATTAGCACAGCTGGTACAGCTTACTGGGCATAGGTTGAACCCATCTAGATTTGGTGTCAGATATGATTTCAGATTGAAGAAACGCCTTTTCATGTCCTGTAACAAGTAACAAAATCACCCCCCCCCCCCCCCTCCCCTCTGGATGACAGTTTGGCTTCTAAGCTTTGGGTCGGTTCTTTTGCACCCCAGGTTCACGTTCCGTTTTTTTGAAAAAATGAACTAGTTCCGTTCCGTACCTTTTTTTAACGAAATTCCCAACACTAGTATGGACCCAAAATATAACCGAAGTGCTTCGGAGTGTGGGGTACTATTCTTCAGAAGTAGATCCTTGTCTGTTTGTGAAGAACAAGTGTGATCGATGGTCATTCATACTGCTGTATGTGGATGACATGCTTGTTGCTTGCTCTGAGGACAGAGAGTATGAAAATATCGAAACTACTTTGAAACGACATTTTAAGATAACCACCCTAGGCGATGTAAGGAATTATCTGGGTATTCGAATCGAACGAGAACAGAATGGGCAATTTTTGTTAGATCAAGCCTCGTACATTCGTAGAATTGCTAAAAGATTCGGACAAGCAGATGCAAGACCATCCCGTATCCTAATGGACCCCGGTTACCCGAGAATACAGGAAAAGGAGGTGGAACCAATGCCTCGGAAGGACGATTTACAAAGCTTGGTGGGTGCTTTGCCGTACGTTGCGGTCAACACGCGGCCCGACAATGCCATCCATCCTGAGGCGCAAGGTGAGCAATCCTTGCCGAGCTGAATGGACGGAAGCCAAGAGAACATTGCGATATCTGAATTTAACAGCAGATCTGAAATTAAAACTTGGTGAAGAAGGGCAGCTCGAAGCAAATGTTGATGCTGGCTGCGCGGGAGACCATCAAGATCGAAAATCGAACTCGGGATTCATTTTCCATTTAGGTGGACCTATTTCGTGGTCGGCTCGGAAGCAGTGCAGTGCAGTGGCTCGTCGACCGAGGCGGAATATGTCGCTTTAGGGGAGGTAGGTCGAGAGCTGCTCTAGTTGCAAAAACATTTGAAAGATGTAGATGAGAAGACGACTGGACCATTCGTTATCCGTGAAGATAATTAGAGCTGCCTGGCGATGTTGCGAGCCGAAGGAGGATGTAGAAGAACTAAGCTTATCGACACTCGGTACAATTTTATCCGGGGCCTGGTGAATAACAACGTTATACAGATTCAATACTGCCCTTCCGAACTTATGATCGCTGACGCATTGACAAAGCCATTGTCGAAAGTGAAGTTGGATAAATGCCGTAAAAAAATGGGACTTCCATCGCTGCAGCTTGAGGAGGAGTGAAGGAATCCTAGCATGCAGGATTGAATTTAATCATAGTAGCCGTGTATACATATGTTCAATAAATGTTAGTTTGATTTCACCACTTGAAGAGAACAGTCCACATTTACTGCGTTCCAACACACTTCCCCTAAGAATAAGTCAAGAAAGTGTCCCAAAATAATGAAAACTCTACAAACCCCTGTATGTTTGATTTGGATATTGTAAGGGATTTGGTTGTTGCTCAAGATATTGTAGATGAAGAAGTAGATGTGGCTTTTTACTCATCATTATATTGTTGAAGGCATTATGTTTCGTCAACCTTCTACATATGATAGTCTAAATATCAACACCCCGACAAAAAATAAAGATACACGGGTATTAAGTTGATACTATCAACACTATCGACTGTCAATCATTTCTGAGTTGGGCCTGTCCCGTTTACTATTCATTTGAGTTTAACATTTGAACAAATCGCAATTAATGTTAAACCTTTCGAAACGATACATGTCCCACTGGCTACCGAATCTCACAACAGGTCAGATAGAGCCATCAGCTTTTTCCTTCTATTTTTAAAATGCTCCAGTCGGTAATCGTCTGTTGAATGGAGCCGTTTTTTTATTCCAAATGTACTGAGATTTTAGGTCGTAAAGACCACGTTTATGGCACGTTTAAGGCACTGGTGACGCTTGGTTGGTTGTTAACGCGGTTGAGATGATTTTAAGGATATTGGGTACTTTGTACTATTGACATTCTACTTACGTGAATCATGAGTTCGAAATTCACCAACCTCATGCCACGGTCAGCATCAAGCACACAAACATGCTGAAAAGTTTAATGACGTTGTGGTTTTATCTGCTGCTTGTCGCCACATTCCATTTGCCCCAACTGGTTGCATCATAGTCAATCTCCCGTCAATATCTATATTCCCTATCGTAGCGGCTGCAGAATACTCCAGGCGGCTGATAATATTAAACAAAAATGCACTGCCCTGCAAATAGAAAACACTTCCAAAACGAAAAGAAGTCCATATAAATTACTCAAAACGATGGAAAGTGGTTGAAATTTATCATTTACAGGTTTTTCGTTATAACATTTATTGCAATTATCTGTTACGCTCATACCATCATCATTACCATAATCCATTACTACCGTTTTACAGCGAATCATTTCTTTTCATTTCATTTGATCCACATCTTCCATACTCTCCATTGCTCTTTCATTCGCTCTCTTCTTTACTCTGACTATCGCCCGGCTGTATTTTCTGTCTTCTGTTTCTATTTTGCGTTTTTTTTTGTTTTAACAAACATCGGCCATTTGCTTCTCTCTTCCAGCATTCCACTCACAGTTACACAGTTCTTCTTCTTTCATTCGATTTCTTTGTTCGTGGTGTGGACGTAAGAGACGACAGAATGTAATGGAAATGCACTATTTCTATACTTGAATAATTACCAGGACAGTACACCATCCAAATTGCTCAACTCCACTGCAATTTGACTGATCTATTTTCTTTCTTTCTCACCGTATTAATACACGATGCGCAATCTCAGATTGCGCATATATTCGTTTTATCAAAACATAAGTCATTTCGCGTAGCCAACCCTGAGCTATAAACGTCATTTCCATACATTTTCAGATTGCGCCAAGATTGCGCATAAATTTTCAAGATTATATGTCCGAGATATATAAAGTTTTTTTGACAGATAAATATATCAAACCGACCCGTTTGACAGATAAATATATGCGCAATCTGAGATTGCGCATCGTCTATTGCTACGGTCACCCTTATAACCCCCTCCCCCCATCACTCTCTTCCGACTCACTCACTCACTCAATCTCTTTTTCTGGTCGTTCCCGTTCTCGTTCTTGTTCTCTCTCTCTCTTTCTCTCTCTCTCTCTCTGTCTCTCTCTCTCTCTCTTTTATTCTTTATCTTTCTCTCTATCTTTCAGTTGTATTTTTTTCTTGCAGTTTGTTATGACATCTGTCAACACTGTCGCCTGTTCCAGCTCTAGCAGCTCTTGCATCATCTGCTCATCGCCTACTTTTCTTCCCTGGTTCGTCTTTACTATAAGCTATAACAAACATACAAGTTTTTACAAAACTGATTCACGCTTTATGGTTTTCCCGATCTCATTTTCCATCTCTCTCATAACTCGTCCGCAACACTTTGTTTTCCTGCGTTGTGATGTTTCTAGCCCTGTTTTGCGGCATATGCGCTTTGGTTTTACTTTCTTACTCGTCTCCTCTTACTCTGATTTGTTCTTTTTCCTCGTTTCTATTTATTTTTAGTATTTTAGTTTTTTTAAACTTTGCCTCCTTTGCCGTTTTTTTAGAAGATTTGCCCTATATTGTTGTTCTATTTTCGCGATGCTTTTTTTCCTTTTCCTTTTCCATTTCCCTTTCTCTTATGCTTCGTCTCATCAATCCATAATCAGATGCGTGTTGTACTAAAATACGCCCTAGTGCTGATCTATCATTCTTTACTTAGTCAATTTTACTAGCTTGAATCAAGTTACAGTAGAGGTAAATGTATAAAAATAAACCGATTCAAGAAGAGTACGGATCGTTTCGAAGTGAGTTGGAAACGAACGACGAATGAACGTTCTGAGTTTATATTGTTATCAACCTTCTCTTATTTTTTGTTTTGTTTTCTTCAAACGCATTTCCCCATTCATACTCACACACACAAGTATATATATAGAAAACGATCAACTTGATAAGTACGCAAAACGAAAACTTAGTATTTATGGGACTATAATAATCAATTGTAAAAGAAACAATCGTCTCCAACATGTGCATTTCGTATATGTTTCAGTTGTTTTGTTTCGTTTGCAGTTATTTATAGAGCTTGATATAGTGTTTCAATAAATTAACAAAACAAAACGACACATATTCAAGACACGAACCCTTCACAATAACTACGAGCTAAAATTTTATTTTTTTTTCTTCTTCTTCTTCCACTGCATCAGAGATTGAATAACTGCGGTCTGGTCCTTTTCAGTTTCTGATTTCTATTTTGTTTCTTTTTTATTGTGTTTTTGTTTGTTTTTTTTTTTCTCTTTTTTTCTGTTAATTTTGCCTCTATCCCACTAAGAGGACCTTTTAAGCACTACGTTTTTTATATTTTATTTTATTCTTTGCTAGGGACAGAGTGCAACCAAAGAGCAATTCGTTCAAAAGCACTCGGGCAAACGAACTGGTATTATCGTTTTTAAACATAACTTCCTCCTCCCCCCCCCCCCCTCCACCTCCACCCTCCCATGGCTGGCTGACTGACTGACTGAACTGACTGTGTGAGATACTGTGATTACCTTTGTTTTTTTTTCTACGAAGTGTTAGCTAATTTTAGCAACAGTTTTGTTTGTTAGTATTTTGTTGTTAGATTTCGCAAAACCGTTAGATGCTCGTTACATGGTCTATATATATGAATAAAACTGCAATAGATTTTGCGCCCAGAGCTAATGCGCAGAATGGCCATAAAACACGTGGCCAGAACGAACGGAAACTATAGCGACCAACCGTTGTCGCTAAGCTTTTTTTACTTCTTCTCCTCTCTCTCTCTCTCTCTCTCTCTCTCTCTCTCTCTCTCTCTCTCTCTCCTCCCTCTCTTTATCAGCAGAAAAAGCATTCCTTTTTTACAAGAAATAATTTTTGTTTAACTATTGATTTTGAACTGCAATTTCCTTTTGTTGTGTTTGTGGGTGTTTTTGTGTGTGTGTGTGTGTGTGTGTGTGTGTGTGTGTGTGTGTGTGTGTGTGTGTGTGTGTGTGTGTGTGTGTGTGTGTGTGTGTGTGTGTGTGGTATTTGTTTCATCTTGCATCTTTGTCACCATTATAGTTGTGGCTTTCCATTCATTGTTTGTTGCCATTGGAAAGTAGCATAGGCTTGAAGCACGTTTTTGTCTTTTGAGAGTCTATTGCCATTGTGTTCTTGATTAGATGCGGAGTGTTCATGCTCTTACCGATGCCTTTGCAGATCGATTTTCGGCTTTTATCTTTGCAAACGGATGTGACACACTGTGACATTGTTTTTTTTTTTATTAGCTTCTTTATCTGTGTTATAGCTGCTTTTCAACTTTCATTATTTTGCATTGGAATTCTGTAACTACGGGTATAAGGATGTGCAGTTATGTTTCTTCTTTCAACTGATCTTCTTGCGATCTATTGCTAGCCGATCGACATCACGACTCATTGTATCGTATATATGAATAGCATAAGTGTGTGTGTTGTTTGTTTGCTTGTTTGTTCGAATAAGATTGTTTTGCTTTGCGTGCTTTATATCTTACTTTGCTTCATTTCTTTTGTGTCTGCTTGCTTCACACCACCATGCCGCTTACTATCCGGGAAGTAACGGCACACATTGCTCGGCTACCACCACCACTAAAGAGTATCATGCGCGTACGTACGCAATCCAGCTTCTGTGCTGCGTTATTAAATCGGTCCTTCATTCTGCTACTGTTTTGCTCTATGAGATCGGAAAGACCTTGTGTTAGATTTTCTCTCCCCTAACCGCTTTACCATTCCATTAGCAGCTGGATATGATTTTGATAAGAACGTTCCTTTACTATTCTATACCAATGTCACAATCTTCAGCTCCTCCCCTCTCTCTCTGCAGAACGCAATAAAATATCCTTTTTCTCAACATTTTCTTTGCTGAACTAAAACCAACATACAATAGTGACGGAAACAAAGCGAAACACGTATTAAACAATGCAGTTTTATGACAAATACGGTTCTGTTAGACAATATAAATCACAACAAAAAAAAAACTAAACAATTAATGATCGGTTGGTTTCGCTTTCCAGTTTCCTGTAGTTTGTTTTTGTATACCTTTTCAACCGATCTGTTGCTTTCGTTTATACACTTCTGATTTTGTGTATATGATTGCATGTGAAAGTAATATATAAGTTTATATGTAGTTTGTAAAGATTACTTAGATTTTTTTTGTATTGTTTTATGTATTTTTTTTATTCGTCACATTTTGAATTCATTTTTGTCTGCTAACAATGCACTTTTACTTGTTTTGCACATAAGTTTGTTGTTTTGTTTCGTGTTTTGTGTAAGTGTACGGTTCCGGTCTGGTTTGTTATGGTTTCAAGGGACTTGTTTTAAAAATGGTAAATTGTATTACATGTCAATTGTTTAGTTGTTTAACCGTTTTTTTCATTACGCATGCTTTTGTTTGTGCCTGTGTAGTTACTAAGAGAGAAAATGATTTTTTTTTCCTTTTTTTGCATATGTGATTACGACACACATTTATTCTCAAATTTGGTGTTCTCCTTTAGTCTGAGGGTGTGTGTGTGTTGCTGTGTGCTTGTGTGTGTGTGTGTAGATATTTTTAGTTTTAGAACAATGGGAAACATTTTTTTTGTCTTCACTTTTGTTACGCAGTGTTTCTATATGTCTTACAACACAGTTTCTATATGTCTTACAGCTGCTGTCTTGTTCGTTTTGTTTTGTATTGGTTTTACTTTTCGTGTTCGTGCTGTTCGGGCCAGCGTTTCTGGTCACATGTTTGCAAAATTTTGCTACGAATTTTCGTGTTTGTTTGCCTCTTTATAAATCTTTTGCTAGCGTTTATTACTATTAACTTTTGTTGAGTATAAGTGAAATGCCCTATAGCGGATTTTTACGAGTTTATCCTGCGCTCTGCTGTTTGTTGGTTGGTTTGTTTATTTCTTCCTTTTTTCTCCTTTTGTTAAGGTTCAATCTAACAATGTTTGCTGCATCAGTTTTGTGTTCGTTCGTTAAATAAGAGTGTTAGAGTTAGCTAATATGCCTATAATACACGATAAAGTTCACTGCTTTCTGTGCCGCGGTCCTGTAGTGGTGAAGTGAAGTGTCATATGTATGATATATAGTTTTTTTCTTCTTTTTAATTGTTTACTTAGCCGCTTCTTCTTGAATTCATTTGAATTAGGGTATGGATTCTGCGGGATAGCTCTAAATCCGATCTGATTGCATGATTCTCCAACGATAAGCTACACTACGAAACAAACCACACCATTCCTATTTTCCTCACACGAAACCACAAGTGACGCGTGTGGAAGGGGGGAATAAATCAACCACTGGTCCACGCCCTACCGATAACATACACATAGGGCACAATCCTTTACCGCATTGCATTGTAGATGCACTATGTAATTTAACATTACGAAAAAGAAAACAGTATCCATACAGTCGCTGCATCGCACGGGATTTTGTTTAGCAGCAAATACGGAATCGTTTTTGACAACACAACCTGCCCGCCCATTAATCCGTTTTTTTTGTTGTTGTTGAACGACATACAGAGTTCAGACCAAAATCAACATTTAAATCAGTTGTAGTTAGTCATTTTCTCGCCAGTTTTTGTTTTCACTTTGCATGCATAAAGTGTGGTAGCTCAGCCACTTGCCAGTTAGCTTCCAGTCCAATTAGAAGTTGCGTTTAAATTACTTATGCTGTAATATGTATATTTTCCTTTCCATTTTATTATTTTTATTATATATATATATGTATATATTTATATATATATATATATATACTACAATCATTTTAGTCATATACGTCTTGCTATGTTTATCTCTATATATTATGTGTTTTTACTACTCATCTGTTCTACTTCTGTCTGCGTTTTTTTTTTAATTTTCATTCATTTAAAATAATTTATCAGATGATTAAACATATACTTTTTTGCTCGTCTAGCCTTGCTCATGCATACAGACACATGCATGTACGTGAGTGTGTATATATTATGTATATGATTTTTCCCATTTACTCTAGAGCTTCATCATTTAGCTCATCTCGGAAAAGAAACTTTAGCAAACTTTCTCGTCCTAACTGTAATGTTCGTACACACACACACATACACACACACACACGTCATAAAGTGCGCCATTAAATTTGCTTAGTCTGAGAAAACTTTCCTAACAGCAAAAGCTAACTTTATTTTACACCTTTTAACAGCAAAAATGGATCATTACCTGGAAAAAGCCATTTCTTACACCTTTTCCCGTTCATTCGCGCAAATCTAATGAAAACAACACACGAAACGTATTTAAAAAAAAAGAAAAGAAATCAGCAGCCATTTGCCTGCCGCCTTTTAACAATCATACGCGTTTTTTCCGTTGCTGCTGCGTGTAACAGGCGCACAGTATGCAAACTGCAGTAGTATACCCTTACCTAGCTTAGAAAGCTGTGACTGTTTTGTATATTTCACATGCAAAACGCGAAATTGAACAGCAACGTGTTCGCCGGTAGTTTGCCTGTTTTCTAGGCGTTTACATGGATTCGCTGCAGAACGAGCGTGAGATCGACAAGATCGTCAGCAACGTAGATATGCGACAGCATCAAATCTTACATCTACGGTATGTGGTGGTTGTGTGCTAGATTTGCAGCAGAACCGCCTCCTTTATACAATGACTTCTTCTTGCCAACGACAATGACTTGTCCAGAGCAGAATATAGCCAACAAACGCACCTCTCATCAAAATCGATCGAAATCGTGTGATGGATGAATCGTCGCGCTGCACTTATGCTTTGGGCAAAAGAAAAGAGCTTTCGTCGATGTATATCGCATACTAATTTTATAAACTGATTACAGAAACGACGTGACAGCGTGTGCATTCCCCCTTTACCGCAAACAGCACATAATGCACAATTTGCTTGATAATGCACCATAGCAAATAATGCGCAATCACACCAATTAAAAAAAAAAGAAGACAAAAGATGTGTAAGACAAATTCAACCCACTGCAATGTCAGAGTGTGTATGTGATGGTTGACTCATCGGAACAGCCCCAAAATCTGTAAGCTTACGGAACTAACGGCATGATCAAATACGCCAACCTGCATTTCGCGCGTCGGGTCTGATTTATTGGCCTTTTTATTGTAGATTCCTACATATTTTACGGTACGCCATATCGTTGAACATGGTTTTTTGTGTTCTGTCAATGACGTTAACGCAAACGCCACACACACGCGCATCTTTCGCAATCTCGTATCGGTCCGGCCCTTTACCTAAAACGGTCTTCTGTTTCAAGTCATGCAAGACCCGTTTGTTTATTGATTGGACTTGGCGTGATTTAGTAACAATATATTAATCATCATTTCCTTTCTATAATGGTTGTTCTGTTGGGGTGAACCGTTGCTCTGTGATAACATACTAAAAATTAAATATTTAATCAATAGCCGAAAAATTGCAAATTTCACACATGGAGGTATACAAACGATTTACAAACCCAGCAAGGTACTATTGAATCGTTAAAATAAGTCTACCACTCACCATCGTTGTTGGGTCTTAAAACGTGCGCGTGTGTGTGTTTTCACAGCGCTGGCTTAGGGGTTGCTATACAGCACCGGTGCTCGGTTCTAGAAGATTTCTCTCAACACAAAAGTATGTTAAATACCTCTCTACACATCCCCGCGCTGTTTGGAACTGTTGCAAACATTGTTCTACTTCATATGCCTGTTACATACAGATATTGGGGTGGTGGTTTGATTTTAGTTTCATGCGTACTTGTGTGCAGTAATAAAATTCAGTTTAACCATTTAGTTTATGTTTCTTTCACTTTGCATTTTATCGTAAAGAAACTAAAACAAAGCTATGTGAAATGTACATACACTCATTGCTAACACACTACCGGCATTCTCACACCGCAATCGAACGGTGTTGTTTTTCAACCACCCTGTTTGTTAGTGTTAGCCACCCTGTTTGCTAGAAGTGCCCCCACCAGCTAAGGGAGTGCGCGCGCTGCAGTAATCTTCGTGGATATAAATGTACAACTTTTATTTTGTGTGTAAGAGAAGGTAAGTGTGGATGGTTTGCGTGGGTTTTGGTTTAGAGAACATAAGTGATTCTCTAATAACCCTTAGCAAACCATACACACCACTCGTAGGGCTTTACATGATTTTACACTCACACTAGGGCATCACACTACACACGTTTCTGCACGGTACTTTCCGTCTAAATGATGACTGCTTCGAAGTAAAAAATAAAGAAACAAAAAAGTCGAACAAAACGATCAAAACAGATTAACTACATCTTCTGTGTTTGGACCATACCATTACGAACATCCGCACATGCCACGCGTCGCTTTGTGTTGCTTCTTTAACATGTTTTTTAAATGATTTTTTCATGTTGCACAGCGATACATCAATGTATAGCATTCTTGACGATCCCGATGCTTTAAATAATAATTAAAAATAAATTTAACATTAAACTTTTACACACATACCTCGTTACTTTGCGTAACCGCTATTTCTGCACTAGTCCCATATGTCCGACATTACGCACAGCTAGTTTTGCTTGTTATCGATCAACATCGCTGCGTTTGCAAGTGCGATGATCCCCTTTCCTTTCGGTTTTACTACTTAATTTTTTTTAACTTTTCATTGATTTTGTGTGCCGTCTGCTGGCCGTGGTTCTCAAAATTGCGTGCAAACACTTGTACACAGTCGCTTCCTAGTGTCTACGTCAGACAGTAACGCCCAGTTCGAGTGCTAGAGGACAAGTATTGTTTTCCCTTTAGTTTTTCCTTGCACTCTTATTCTGAGCATGCTATTATTCTCCTCTAGGTTTAAAGCACATTTTGCTCCTTGTGGCTGGTTGTTGTCGTTCGTACACAATTAAAGCTAACCCATCGATGAGGTGGCAGCAGAAGGCTGACAGGTGTTTGCATCACCCCCACTTGCGGCTGCCATATCGTCCGATCCAACGCCAGCGCCGGCGCTACCTCCAGCTGCACCGCTACAGGATTGCTGCGCCAAGTTGCTCGCATCGCCAGCGCTACTGGCACTAGCTCCACCGCCACTACCTCCAACGCCACCGCTGCCAGATGAGCTGCCGGCACCACCGTTGCCACTGCTGCCGCTGCCACCTTCCATCGATCCGCTTGACGATTGTCCTGCCTTGGAAGCGGCCTCGTTTTGGTTTCTGGGCCTCAGAATCAGGTTCAGACTTGGCTGAATGGCAAGCTCTAAAAATGTGGTTCCAAAGCAAAAGAAGAACGAAAATCCATAAAATTGTCCTATGAGCGTGTTTCACATATTCAGCAGCATTGATCTCTACACCATACCTTGCTCGGTGAAGTTGAACAACGGTGGAAATTCGCGACCGTTCGGCAGATACTTGCTGCCTTCTCGCAATTCGTTGAAGAACGGATGGGCACATGCTTGCATCGGAGTAATTCTCGTGCCCGGCGTGTACTCCAGCAGACGGGAAACCAGTGCGATCGCTTCCGGTGGGGTGCGTGTCCGGAACACCTTAATAGAGTGTAAACCATTAGGAACATATTAGTCAGCGTAAGTCGAGTAGCGATCGAAAGAAACGCATTGCATTGCGTGCGTCGCAGTCCCATCAGCGTGACTAGCAGGGGGAAAAACACGGACACATTATGCCAAACTGGGTCAGAACTGAAGGAGGCGTCACAAATTAGCAAAGGGAGGATATATTAAACGTGAAGGAAATAGAACAGAAGGCTATCCGTTCGGCACACCGGTGGTAAATAGTTGGTAGTGAAAATAAAAAAAAAAACTACACAAAGAAACAGAACTCTTGCAACTCGTTAAAAGTGCTTACAACCGCGGAAGAACGTTTCCACAAAGACACGCAGTCGTAGAATTGGCAGAATGAAAATGCTGACACAGAGAAGAAAAGCAATAGAGATCCGTTGCGTAGGAAAAAAAGGATAAGCGATAAACAAAACCCATTGAAGCAGCCTACATCAACCGACGAACAAGCGATGGATTGGTTCAATTAAAAGACTCGATTCGACTCACTGTTCAGTTAAAATAAATAGAGCGCGCATGACAGAGTGACATGAAATCAGTGCAACGGTATGGTATGGATTTGAAGCATTGGAAAACAAAATCCAAGCGCATTACGCTCTAATCGAGCACTGCAGTGCAGCGCAAGAACGAAACGCATACTTTTGAAGAAACAATGGTCTATAGTTGACAGACGAAAAATCTACGAGATGATGATACTTCAATGGCTTGATTATTTGTTTACTGGTAAAATTTCGTCACGATGAAAGATCGAATGGACACAAACCACAATTTATGCGATTAAAGGTGCTGTGTTAAATTGATCACGTCCCCGAAGCGAATGATTTTACGCTGATTTCAATTTCAATCCCTACTCAAAGGGAGAAGCAGCAGCTCAGAACGTTAAAACAGATAAATGAATTAAAAATCTTGATTAAAAAAAAACATTATCAGACAATCACACTTCACCAGACCAAACAGAAAACTGCGTTTAGTAGAATGGTTGCGCGGCTGTACTTGGTTGTCTGAGTATGTAAGGAGATTGTGATTGTGAGTGTGAGTGTGTGTGTGTGCGTGCTTGAGCGTTTGTAGGTGTGTGTTTGTGTGCGCATGGTATCATATTGTTTGTGTTCTTGTAAGAAAATTACACCATATGCATACACAAAGGCATTTAAGAATAAAACAAAATCAAACACAGTAGTTAGCTATACTCCATTTTTCCGCTATGCCATTTTGAGACAAAAAAAAACATTCTAGAGTGAATAAATGAAGTGCTGACAGAAAAGTATACATTTAAAAACACAATAAAACCCAGATGAAAATAACACTGAAGAAGAAAAACAACACATGTTATAACATAAACAAATTATCTTTCCGCATACTAGCCCTCGTCTAGGATATGTAGGAGTACATGTTCTCAAGGGTCTGTAGCTGTGCTTTCGAAAAATTTCGTATTAGTGCGCTCATTCGATGAAATTGATTCATTTGATGTACACTGAACGATTGCAAAAGATTGTTCATTGTCTAACTGCTACTTGGCTACTTGTATAAGATAAACGGAAATGAACTGTAAACGAACAGGATGCGGCAGTATTTTTAAAACCATTCTTGTTCATGGTGTAGAAGTAGAGTAGTATTGGCTTGTCGTGTATTTTGTAGTGTTGGTAGTGGCCGAAATGAGCGTAAGTATAGTAAGAAAAAAAAAAACGGTAGGCTAGCGGTAAGTTCGTTCCTTTCTTATTTTCGACTACAAACTTCCATTTCTTACTCTAATACGTTGGTGGTCGGTCTTGGTCGTGGTAGGGAAAGACATTCGCTCTAGCATTAACTGAAATGAGTCGAAGCGAATCGGACGGAAAATGATTTTCGTTTTGGCACTGTTGAAGTCGACTAAATACTGCATAACATTGCACAGCAACCAACTGATTGGCCACTGATTGCACAACAAGCACACACGTGGCACTGTTCTCAAAGCACAGGAAACACGAGTAACGGGAAGGAAACGTTCACGTAAACGGTTTTAAGGGGAATGAACGTAGGAAGTAAAAAGCCTTCGGAGTTGGATGTAAATATACACCCTGGTTAAGCGAAAACCTCTCGTATCTGGTGTGTTACAATTTCAAGAAATGGATATAGAAGAGAGAGAGAGGGAGAAAAAACAAGTCGGTGGCAAGCTCAATCCAAAAGAATGAATCTGCATGTGCGATCTTTAATGATCCGTAAATGGGAGGAAACATTCTCACATCGGATGGCTTGATAAGGCTGGGAATGGAAATGCGGGAAACGACAAAAGATTCTATGTATGCTGTGAAGTTGATTCTCAATGCTCAAAACAAGCAGCGTGTCCTGAGGAGTTTGGCTGCTGATGAAAAAGCACTCCCACAATCAGCGCGTACCTTTTGCCATGGATGACTCTTGATCTGAGGGAATTTGAATTCCGTATAATTGGGATTCATCTCTTTGATCTGCTCCCGTGTCGGTGTGCCGAGGACTTTGATGATTTCCACCAGCTGATCGACGCCAGAATCTCCCGGGAAGATTGGTTGTCCGAGCAACAGTTCTGCAAGCACGCATCCTGCACTCCATACGTCTGTTGCAAAGCATCGTCGTTTCACATTGTCATGAAATGAGAAAAAATAAATCAATAAGGTGTTACGATGTAACATACATGTACAAGGCATATCCATTTCTTACCAATTTTAGTGGTGTAGTTGATAGCGCCGAATATCAGCTCCGGTGCTCGATAATATCTGGAGCAGATGTACGACACGTTTGGCTCACCGTCCAGCAGCTGCTTGGCGCTTCCAAAGTCGCACAGCTTTAGCACTGCCGTCTCAGGATTAAGCAGCAGGTTCTGTGGTTTGATGTCACGGTGACAGATACCAAGCGAGTGAATATAAGCAAGACTTCTGAATAATTGATACATGTAAATCTGCACGCCAGAAATAGACCGCCGCCGGGTGACGAAGTTGCGATGAAGGTGAGAAATAGAAGAACAAAAACAAACAAACGTATAGGTCAGTAACCTACATACTGCTGACAGATGTAGTTTCTGGTTCACTACTTACTCGGATATAGTTGATAGGTATCGTTAACTTGTTCTTAGCATAGTGACGGGCGACTTTATAAACCGTTTCTGGGATATATTCGAGCACTAAGTTCAGATAAACTTCGTCTTTCTGTAAGGGGGTAAATAGACGCAAAAACAATCATTAGTGTACACAGAACGGCTTTGTTTGTGAGCAAAATACTGTTTTTTTTTAATTGTTAGTAGCGCACAACTTCAAACACTTTTGAAATGTATCAACCAATCTACACATCAGCACTATTATCACCAAAAAAAGCAAGCGTTTGTGTTGCTGAAAGGAAATAACCAAAATTGTGACCAAAATTGCTCAAACCATTAAGAAAATATATTAATCAATATTAGGGTTGATACATTCAGTTTGTATCGTAGTGTAGTATATATGTTTTTTAAACAGGTTTTATATCTTCAGAATATTTTGTACTTTGTATGTACTTGACAATGTATCCAACATATGGTATGCACACTTAATTTACATTTTTGAAAACTTAATTTGAGTGTTTTATGATCCGGTTGATACTGGTTGTATAAATTCATGCGGCCTGAATCTATTTTGCAGTATCACGCAACCGGTTCGTGCGCTGTACAAAAAGTCCATACGTTAACGTTCTTGAATACCGGCATCCATTTGTGCAAACAACTGTAGAGAATCGTGACGTCGATAAAACAAAATTGACATGAATCTCTCGTTTGAAAATTAGCTCCAATAAGAGCATTGGAGTCAATATGTTGATAGTTCGCTTCAAATCGTTACGAGGCTCAGATCAGTGCAAGACAAGTATAAATTTGCACTTTTACAGAGGCATCATATTTGGACAGTAAAAAACAGGTTATATAATGAAATCATTTATTTTTACACGCTATTATTCACACACTCGAAACGGACATACACACGCCCGCAGGATGTTTTCAAAGTAAAAACAAGCATACAAATTTTGAAACTTAAAACAAAAGTCCTAGTAAGGTTTTGTCATTACAGGATGGGGGATAAAACATCGACGAACAAGTTTATTTACTAGCAACCGCGCGCCATGAATGGATTTTACTTTTAAAAATAGAAACTCACATATGATCGTGTGTTGCAGGGTAAATTAAATGATCGTATCGAAAGGGAGTATTTAACTAATAAAATAACAAAACCACACAATAAAATTCATTAGCACACGGGAAAGAGGTTTTACTTGGCGGTTGTGTTTGATTTAAAGTAGCATCAGTACATTCCACATGGGAGCTAATGAGCGGAAAGTGATCAACAATGTGTGTGTGATATGTGCGTGGTGTTCGATTAGGGCTATTTTTTACTAGCCCTAATCTCCGTGTTTTCCGTTGCAGGAGAGCATACTGATCAGTCAACGGATGTTAGGAAGGGAAAGGTAAGCATTGCTTATCAACAACGATCCAATCATTGCCACACGGAGCATGGGGAGCATTATACAAGTGGGGGCGCCACACGCACGAGCACTCCGCATCAGCTGCATTTTATTGCAGTTCGCACGTCTCTGAGGGGAGCTAGCGGTGTGCATATTCGTTTTTTTCACATTCGTTCATACGATTTTCGCATTTGTCTCTCTACCTGCGTCTGTAAGGCACCGGCGAATAGTCCCATGTCCAAGGGAAAATCATCACGCTGTAGAATGTGTGGATTCAAAATGTTGCATGGAGGATGAAATTTGGACATGAACGGGATATGATGGTAATCAGGGATATTTGATCCAAATGGAAGTAGGTGATTTTAGTTTTTAAAACGAATAATGACGATTTTCAATGAAATGTTGTTTGTTTAGTGTTAGAACAAGTTGAAATAAAAAAGAGAAAAGAATATCATTAATACGAAAGTGGAAAACAATTGCCATCCTTTTTGAAGCTATCGGAGCAAGATTTTACGCAAATAGCACGGATGAGAGAAAGAAAGAAAAAAGAGGAACAAAACAGCTATTCAGAAGGCAATACCAGGATAGTGAGATAGTGAATATACGTTATCGAGACTGACTGATGTTAGTATGTATGATGGTACTATTACCATCAAATAGGCCAGAGTTTTTTAATTTAAATTATCCGTCAGAATCATCTATTCGCTGGTGAAATAATAAAAAGGTTATGAAAGACCTCCCTCGATTGTTGAATAATGCCGTTGAATAATAATAATTTTATTCGAAACAATAAAAAAAAAATGTCGAGCTGTACTCAGAGCTACACTGTAAAAGTCAAAAGTCTGTAAGCTAGCTAATGTATTATAAGATGGGGGTTTAAATAATGCAGAAGAAGAGACGAACGAAGAGAATCATATTAAACAAACATTGATTAGCCTCGTAGGGATGCGAAGTCACATATTATACTAGCGCTAAATTGCTAGTCTTTGTAAAGCGGTAGCTATGACGTATAATTTTTTCTTGGCATTGTAAGAAGAACCGATTTTCATTTGGACGAAATGTTACTTTGCACAACGTATTTCATCGTAGAAATGGATCCAATAACATTC
Organism: Anopheles gambiae; assembly: GCF_943734735.2. Taxonomy (NCBI): domain Eukaryota; kingdom Metazoa; phylum Arthropoda; class Insecta; order Diptera; family Culicidae; genus Anopheles; species Anopheles gambiae. Next base: position 54,437,206 of record NC_064601.1, read on the forward strand.
AACTTTGCGCAAATACCTTCAATTGTACATATATTTAAAGCAGAAAAGTACAACTTTAGCAGGATTTTGGCTTTTGATCAGCAATGGTTTTTGCCAAAATGTGAGAAAGTAAAATAATAAAATAGTCTAACGGCTCTAGCACAGAAACTAGACTCTCCGACGCTCTCCTAGGGCTACAGATCATTTCCGCCGCACTGTGTGAACTTGCCACTGGACTCTCAATACATACCTTTTCGCCACTCGAGTAGAAGAAATATTTTAGCTTAACGATGTTACAGTGTTCTAGTCGTCGCATGATCTGTAGTTCACGGTTCTGAAACGGGAAGGGAAAGACAAATTAACACATCAGTACACACGTGTGGTTAACTAGGATTGCTCCGTAAGGTGGCAGAATTGTCTAGAAAATAATAGAACAAACGGTAAGCTATGTTGGTGAATAATTAATACAGGCCCAGGTCGACGACAGATGGCCGATTAGCAGGGCAAAAGAAACCAACCTTTGCTTTGCCTTGCGTGTAAGTTCTGTAACACTAATCAATAATCCTTATTTTTTCACGCGTTGTATACGGTACCGCTTGTGATGAATATAACGAACACGACTCAGCTAAAACGGACCAATTGCTTAAGCAACCCTTCAATGGCAATAACAATAATGACAATCATCATAATTCAATAGCAAACCCTTCAATGCCTCTGTTTACAACAGACAAAAGCCAAATAAAATACCTGAAAGCTTTCAATTTTATGGCCACCGATTTAATTCAAACCTATCTAGCGCTGGAAGCCCAATTCTTGTCAGAATTTATATTGTACTCGATAACTTTTAACAATATTTTCTTACACTCACACATACATATCTTCGTTTGAGCTATTTCCAATCGATAGACGGTGTGGAGAACTAACTGTGAGAATAACAATTAGACTTCCGATGACGTCTAAAATGATTCTACCTAACCCGTCAGCGGCATACATTAGAAGGTACATCGATGATGGACATAGACAGACAGAACTGTGTTTCCACAATCGATTGGATCAACTGAAGACGATCATCCGAATTATGTTGGGTGCTTTTGATCATACAACATTATATTGGCCGTTGGTTAAAGGTAGTTATTTATGGATTTTGTTGATATTGTTTTTGTTTCGCCTATTTTCGTGGTGCTCACTATATGGAGAGAGGTGTATCATGAGTCATCTTTATTTGTCTCCTTAGCGTGTTGACGCATTGAAAAAACGTGGTATAAATGTATTGGACACAAACAACCCGTTCTGAGTTCGTACAAGTGTTGTTGCGAGCAAAGAAAATTGTCCTAAATAAAATGTTTGCTGAGTGTTACTACCTCTACCTTGATTAATCGATTATAAAGGCATCCTATAGAAATATGCACAATCAAGGATTTTTTTCTGTGTATGCGGCGGTTAATTCACATGTAACCGCTAAACTACAATGCATGAATGAATGCACGCTTGGGCGAATGAATGATGCAACGAGGGCATCCTGTTGAGACTCCTAATTAACATCTCAAAACAATTTAACACTGCCGCACATCGCTGTGAATGTGAGTCGGAAATAAATAAATTTGTACTTGGTGAAACAAAAACAACACCTATCGTGCATCCCATATCTCGCTAGGCTGTGCCATTTAATAGTATCCTTTATCCCGTACACAGGTACAAGCAGTCGGCTGGAAATAGTTTGCATTGGTACCATATGCCACCACCGCGTTCAACAAACCCACAGGCTGCCGTGTTGTCATGCAGTTTAATCGGCCCAAGGTAGCATAATTGAATTCATTTCGCTTTCCCCGCTGTTGCAATCGCCGCTAATAACATCCTAATGATAGTCATATTAGCAACGCCCTTCTTCGTTGCTTATCACACTATTGCATGCATGTTAGTGAAGCATGTGCGGTCACATCCGTCGGTGGTGTACTATCTTTTCTTCCGTCTTATTCAGCCACACACTTACCTTAAATCGTTTGTCCTGTAACACCTTCTTGATAGCGACTAGCTCGCCCGTATCACAGAGTTTCGCCTGGAAGACGACACCGAAGCTTCCATTGCCAATTATCTTAGTATCTGTGTATGATACTTCCTGTGGTCTATCTGGGCCTTGTCCGGGTGTAGCTACAACCGTCGTCACTTTGGAACCGTCCTTACCTGCACGGAGAGTGAGAAGGAAGAAACAGAGAAGATGCAAATACGATTAGAAATATGATTGGGGTGTTAAGGTGAGCGTGCTGCAATCAAACCAGCTAGAGCGCGAACTTTGTAACGATGCTACAACGCTCGGTGACAGTCAGCCGCAAACCAACTGGCGAAAGAGTTTTTACACAGCGCCTTTCCCTTGCGACCGGTTCCAGTATTGGTCCTGTATAAGGCAGCCTGCACTCTTTTCTACTTCAGCTCTTCCTAGTTTACGCCCTAATTAGTGGCAGAAGTTGCAAACAAAAAGGTTGATAACAAAAAACAAACTGTTCAACTAACGTCTGTCTGGCCTTGGCCCAAAGGAAAAGTAGCTTTGCAAGCTTATGGAGAAGCTTTGGTGGATAGTCTTAGTTGTATACCATCTTGACAGGAGCTTTGACATACAACATTTTCCATAGATTCTGCCTGTGACCGTGACGGAAAAAACGTTGGTCTACTACTGCGTACGCCTTCTTACAGGGAGACGAAATATCGATCGCTCGAACTACACATCAGTTGGAGGTTTGCGTTTGAAGGTAAAATTATAATTTCACCACAATCTTGTAAGCACCTTTACTTGTTTCTATTTTTAGTGGTCTATAGCTTCATGAACGATACGTCACATTTTGAGGATGGAGAAATTCTCTGCCCGTGGCCCGTGATGCCGGTTCCACACGCCATGATTTATTTATTTGCATGGCCCAATGTTAAACACCATCAACCATCACACACATTATTGGCGAAACGTGAACCATGCCGGCACACACTTTGCTTCCATTAATTGAAACACAATTGATTAGGTTTCTTTCTAGTTGGTGCTAGCTTCTTAAAAGTCCCCAATCGATTGAATCATATTTTATTGGACATGAGTGACGCAAAACGCATTCAGGTCATCGGGCGGTGGTCAGGTTGACGATGTTGCCGTCGTTAACCGTAGAGGTAAGTAGGAGAAATTCTGTATAATTTATGCCAATCGAGTTTGCGTTGGACTGTTAAGGCAGCGGTGCTTTGTGGGTGCAAAAGAATGTTCTCATTTGGGTTAAAAATGGCAGTGGCGTGCGACAGGTTGGGGTCCATGTCTCCATTTTTCGGGTTCTATCTAGGCTGAAAGCTTGTTGCCTTAAATTGATTTAAAAGCTAAAATATTCTAGGTTTAAAACCTGAGTTTGGAGAATGATTTTATGTGATGTGTTTACATACATTTTCTTACTGTTTTGCACTGATTTGAAAACTATTGCATCGATACAGACGCGAGCCATCAGAATGCGCAATACTATATAAGTAGGGGAAAAAAGGGGTTGAACTTCAAACAGCACCTAAGCTGCCAACCGGAACTAGGGCAATCGAATTAAGATCGATCATGCTGACCGACCGTATGCACAACTCCACTATGGCAAATTGAATTGCAATTATGCAAAACATTAGCCTATTTTCGCGAAATTTATTTCGTTGTACACATGTTACAATTTAGTACACTAAAAAATGGCTAGCATTCATAACGTGATATTTCTAAACGGTACAGTGCAACGAGCAGCAACATTTATCATTGCAGCTAACTATGACTTTTGGTAACTTGGTAAAATAATATTATCCTTATTTAAATACTGGTTCAGCCCTGATACACACTGGCACACGACTATGAAGTATATATAAAAAAAATACAATTAGTTTAAAGGTCTAAAATTGTTCTAATATACATAGCATACAAGAGGAAGCGCGTGTTGCAGTGCAAAATAAGCATACCAGTTGAAGGTTATCAGCCTACAAATAGCAGCAGGTTATCTTGGGTCCGAATAGTTAGACAATTTACCATAAACACAATACGACCGTCCTCTGAGACCTTGTAGTGGGATGTCCTTATATTTGTTTATATCAATCACATTTAGTGTTTGTGATCAATTCATCTAATGTGATGAAATTGAGCAGAAACTTTTGCTTCATCATTTAAACGACATGATTCAATACACAATTTAGAATAGCTGAGACTACCTGCACTGTTGCTAAATAGTTGTTAAAAATCATCGATCGTAGTAACATTCTGTTAGCTGCTTTTCATGAAATGTTGATCGACGTTTGTTACCAACCCCCATCGGCATCGTAAGGTTTAGCGATCGTAGATAAGAAGTGCAATGGAAGCGAGGAAAAGCTACTGGTCATGATAATACGATAATGACGAGCCTCCACCATGTAAAGTTCCCTGCGAATTGATAAATGCTGTATCAGTAAAAACGACGCTAATTTTTTGTGTGACTCTCGTTATTTACTGTTTTATTTCGACCATGATAGATAAGCCGCATTTCTATAGAGCAAAGCGGGGCACGCGCACCATCGCGAAATCAGTGGTCAATAGTTGCTAACCGTAACACGATTGACTTTCGCGATAAAGCTACGAGTAGCGCGTGATTTAGCCACAGAAAGTGCAAACTATGGTGTGCTCCCATTGCATGCTCTATAAAACTTACAGACGTTTAACGGGGAGCTTTGTGTAGAGATTGGCGGCTGTAAGCCAGTTAGCTTTAGTGAGGAGGATAGTTGAAAACAAACGTATGGCAGCCAGTGACACGCATTTCATTTAGCCAAAATCACAACGCAATACAAAGAGAGCGACTTCCGCAAAAGTATGTTTAAAGCTGGACGCACGCTTCACGAAAGGGAAACGCATCAGGTGTTATTGTAGCGCCGAAACGCACCGAGACTTATCTCTCTTTGACACAGAAGCTACGAGAGCGTTCACTCAAACATTGCTGAGGCTGTTTGTATGTTTGTTGCTAGCTCCTATCACCTAGAATGTTCATTATCTTCTCTTCGTCAGTCCTCTTTTGCCCTGAACCCTATGATTGTGCAGTCGTCCCATATTTACATCGCTCTGTCCACAGTTCGAGGATGATGCCTTCATCTCTATCTGGCACATCGATGTTTACTTAGCTTCCAACTTGAAGGGGAATTAATCGACGCAAAATAGTCGTGACAGCAACCATTTTGGTCACTCCATACACTCCAGAGCAAAGATGGAAAACAAACACCATTACGCAAAAGTACCAAAACATGACGCAGTAACATGAAAGTGAATAACAAACATCACAATTATTCGGTGATGATTAACAAACACAAACAGGTTTAATCTAGTCATAGGTAATTAGTCATAGTTATACTACAGCGTCCCGTGTTCCATTTGTGGACGACCTTTTCCCAATGCCGGAAGTACTCCGTTATAATTTTGACCAAAAGTCTACGCGCAAAGCGGAATTACCTCCAATAAGAAAAGACGGGAAACGGGCCCCATACCCCTAGTTGCGGAAGTCGGAATTAGACAGCACGCGGCTAGCACGTAACTAGATCGTGAGTGGTCGTGTGCGATCGTGGTGGGCGCTGGTGTGTTTCCTTTTAGTAGCGGTGGTTCACCATAAACTGAACCCTGGCGCTAAGGAGATCGAACGTATAGGTTGCTCGTGCGTTTCATTGAAGAACACTGCATGCCGGTTATGCCGTTTATGTGTGGTCGGAGTTCAATGGTAAAGGCTGCAATCGACCGTTTTCCGTGTAAAGTTTGAACGGGTTTTGCAGCGGTATATGGTCTCACTTTCAAGGCTCCCAGCGTTTCGTGCAATGGCTACAGCTATGTATCTGTGCGATTTATAAATATTACTTATTGGTACAGTTTAGAGGCTGCTGATAGCGTGTGATTTGAGCATCGAAATGTATTAGTCATTGTTTAAAAATATTAGAAACTAGCTTCTCCTACGACTTCGTTCCGTAAACAGTTCTAGCAAACAAAAACTGATACCAGTACCACACGCACACAAACAAATGACACATGCCAAATGGTTGATAATTATTAACATGCGCAAAGCCGTTACATGACTTAGACGGACTGTCGTGTTGCCGCTACACCGATAAAGCTTTCCGATGGATGACGGAATGATTGCGAGTCGGTCGATAACTAGCTCTGACTGGTTACATATCCCCCCCTCAACTGTGGGATTTTTAATTTGCATTTACTTGCAAATTGATGAGTCAAGGGCTTGATGCAAGATCAAATGGACAAACATTGGTCACCGTTAAACTTATAGCAATTTTGTAGGTTTATCATTATATCAACAAAGCAGAAAGTTTGCCTTTGTTTTAACCACTAAGTTTACGATAGTTTGTAGAAAGATGTGGATGTTCATATAATCTAACTTATAAGGAACTGATTGAGTTTTAATTCCCGCCTTTTCACGATACACGTTTTAATATCACTCATAAAAGTTTATTTCCACACACCGAACACACCATTGAAGTTAGTGATGTTTACATGATTTGCGATCACTACTCAACAAGGGACAAGAACACCGCACCTCTGACCAATCGTAATGTCGTCTCTTCCTACATACTTATTTGCACATTAATCAACTCGCGTACTGCTTGACGTCAATGGGGCGGTGTTTGGAGAGGAAGCTTGACTTTCAAAAAACCTTCGCTTACAATAAACAAACTGCAACTAAGGTAGACATTATGGGTCTGGTAAAAATAACAGTCACTGCAATACGTTCAATAACTTTTTCTAAAGCTGGTCAGTGTTTTAACAGCCATATAAAGTTCTTTAACGACACAATTGACGACGGAGAACTTGAATAGTATTCCTAATTAAAACTTTTTCTTATTGATTGGTTTACTCGGTATAAAATGTTTAAGAACTGTTATTATTTCTTTTGAACTGGTAACGAACGGACAAGTTGAAGGCATGTACCGCCACTCACTTGAAGTTGGAGAATCATAGATGATATTAAAACGCTTCAAGCGCATCTCGAATCGTTATTTGCGCATAGCACTTCTCGTGCCGAATTAGCAAAGGAGTTTTGAAGTTCATCCGTACTGTTTGTTTTACACACGTTTAGCGACATTCAGCTGCAAAAAGACGTATAAGCCAACCTACTTGTGTTTAATCCTCGTGCTATTCTAAACAGAAGCCATGTGTGTGATAAGACATGAAGTTAATAATTGCTTCCTGATGACGAAAACAAACAGCAACACAGACATCACTAAACCCCGTGGCGCGCAACACCTGACCGCTCTTATCGCAAAGGTTAGGACGCTGCGGACGTTTAGCCACCTCTCGGACGCCTTCTCGCAAATCTACCCCTTGGTGCTTCCCCTTGTGTTACGCCTTAATTTTGCGAGCTGTTCTTTCTTCTTTAAATGAAAACCCCACAGATCATCAACAAGGCAACTTACACATCTCCTTGAGCTTGCGGGATAGTCGGCTAAAACTGAAGCAGGAACACTGCACCGGCGGTTCCCCGTCGAGCGAACCGCCAAACTTGGCCGCACGTTCCAGCTTCTTCTGCTGCTTGCGTTGCCGCTTTTCTTCGGCCAGCTGTCGTTGCAAGGCGTACTTTTCACGGATCTTGGGGCTGCCGTTTTCGTCGATGTAGTAGAGCGTCTGCTCCAACCCATCGTACTTGTTGATCAGTTTGGGATCGATGGCAAACACTTGTAGCACGTTCGGGTCGACCATTGGCGGTCCCGTACCCGGTACGGGGGCTGGCTTCACTAGCGGATTGTTCGGAGGAGGGACGACAACGGTGGTGGCAGTGGTAGAACTCACATTTTCTTCCTCACCACTGCTACCGACCGGCTGCTCCACTATAGGGGCCATCGTGGATGTGCCACCCGTATCACAAGGTCTCACCGGAGCGGATGCTTGATTGAGCTCGTCGTCGTCCACGTCGTCGTCGTCGTCCGCCTCGCCAAACCCATCCGTGTCAGTACTATCACAGGCGGTCACTACCTTTGGTAGCGCTTTCGGTCGTGCACTGTTGACGTCGGGCAGACTCTGGCAGGTACGATCCTTCATCAGTCGCAGTTCTGGCTTCTTTTTGCCAAGCCGAATCGTAATACCAACTTCCTCATCATCGTTATCTACATCGTTATCGTGACCGTCCATGGCGGGGTCTTCCTCTTGCACGACCTTTCGTTGCAGCTCACCACCACCGTGGGCCGTGGAACTGCTGCTGCCTGCCAGTAGTGTCGTGCACCGATCGCGGTCCAACCGAGGCGTGGGTTCCTTTGTACGTGCTCCGGAGCTGCTGCCACCGTTGGACGACAGCAGACGTGTCATGCCTATCACGCTTCCTGTGCCACTGCCCGGCGGATCCCGATCGATGTCCTGCATCGAGAGGAACACGCCCGAATCGGAGGCGGCCATCTTGGCGTCGGCAAACGATGGTAGTGTTTGGTTGTGACGCTGCTCATCATTCTCACACTCACTGTTGTGTTTCAGGTTCTCCATGCGCCGTCGGAACACTCCCGGGAGCGTAATGATTGGTACTATCGCTGTTGATGACCCGGCCGTTCCAGCCGCTCTCGTTACACTGTCAGTCATTTCTTGCGCGGTCGCCGCTACTGCTGCCATCTTACCGCCGTAATAGCAAACTATGGCACCAATTTGAAGATTATTTGAACCACAACGAACACTCTTCTTCTGAAGCTTTTCGCGGTGTAGCTTGCCGTTTGCTTAGCGCTCTGTATGTAGGTTAGACAAGCAAACACACTTATTCTCTGCGCTGCGCGTTGGAATAACAAACTTATCAGTACAAAAAACTCGGAAACTAGGAGTTCATTTATTGGGTTTACGAACGAAACACTTGATATTACTTGTTACTTCAATAATTACTCTCCCTCGGCCGACTCTATGACAAACGTGCATATAACAATAGTTAAATAAATAAATTTATTTTCATTCAACAACAACATTGACCATCTGCTAGAGCCACCTCAAAGGTTCAAGAGTTGAAGAAACTCGGGCAAAAACCACCAGCAACGCTTGCAAACAAAAATGGCAAACGTCGGCACGTTTGACTGCTCCATTTGCACTTCTTGCACCGACTGTTTTGTTCCGAGACAAGGCCGGTCTCAGCTATAGCTTGGAAAGTACGGTAAACCAAAAACTTTTCCCCTCCCTTAACCTGGCAAAATTACAACGCAAAAATCCCCAAAGCAGCGCAAGCTCCATGCCCCGCCACAGACAACATCACCTTAGTTGCCGCACTCCAAACACTGCATGCGCCCAAAGCATGCCACTGTCGTGAAAGTGGCGTTCATCCCCCCGGTCCAAAACGAGTGGCCAAAAAATGAGAACCAAGAAATTGCGTCTTAAATCAATCTACGCGCCATAAAATCGCGCCGCTCTCCTACTCTTCAAGCAAGGGAGGAAGGATGCTTGATGCTGAATGAAGCACAAGGTGTGTTGTCTCATCGTTGAAAAGGCTCTCTTCAAAGGGCGATCTTTTCAACTCGCTCCAGACACGTATATGAGGTTGGATGAGCGGAACCTGTCGTTAAAATGGCGCAACCCGAAGGCTGTTTGCGCAGCATAGCAGACAAGCATTTCGTCGACACTGTTATTGCCGTTTTCTTCGCAAAGGGCTACTGCTCTTCAATATTAAAAGAACGTTGTTTGTTTACGAAGAGAAAAATCACAACAAATGTACGAGAGGAAGTATAATCAATACGTGTGTGGATTCGTTTGAGCAATGTAGCCAAATATTTGAATATCAAACAGAACCCTTTTCCATTTCTGAGTATCGTAGTGACGTTACTTATCATGTGTCGTAGAGCATTGCACAAAACAATACACTGTTTTCCGGCACAGTTTCTAATGTGAACAGCATTGTTCAAAATTTGCAAGATGTTTTTCAACAGCTGTCATTGTTTATGAAGCCTGGAAGACAGTGTAAGTTGATGCAATATATTTTATTATTGAATGCTTGTAATAATTAAAAATGTCATTTACATAATCTTATTTCTTACGAACTTTCTGGAAAACTTCAGTAACGAAGAAGGCGAAATCGCAATTCAAGGTAAAGGTTATGGCGTACACCTTGATCAATAACCAGAACTTAGGAAGCCGATCCGCAAATTGAGCATTCCTAAGTGGTGATACATTTTGCTTATGTAAAACACGACGATCTACGTCAGCATGCGCCGCTTTGAAGAGCAAGTCCGGCTCAGTTTGGGGGTCGGTAGGTGGTGGTTTCAGTTCACTTCCAACAGACCGACCGTTTAATTATTCCCAGTAACGATGTATCAGTAACCGGTTCTATCGTCACCTCAGGAGCAAGTTTATAACAAGTGAGGCTTATTATCCGAGGCGATTCGTCTTTCGATGATTGTCCACTGTATGTGTCGGTGTGTGTGTATCGTTAGAAAGACGAGATCCCTTTACACGATGGCAGGATCATCTTTGCGTAAGATCAAAAACATTTAGCACGCAACAAGCTGAGGATTTGCAGTCGTTCTTTGGAGTCAAATAACTTTATCTCGTGTAACGCAATTTATCATCGACAGATGAAGAATGCTAAGTAAATATTGAACATTATTCAATAATTTCAACTTGATACACAAACTTACTCGTGTCCGCAACCTGATGTCTTTGCTTATGATAAGGAAGAGTTCAACATACTCATTAATGAAAAAAAAAGTGTCAAGAGCACGTACGCTTGAGCAAGGGTATATGGGTTTAATTTCACTGCGTTGATAAAACATGCTAAGTGATACACCAGCCAAGCTGATAAACTGATGAAATGGCGTTACGCGATTGCATCAGCCAAATTCCTAGGCTTGACGAATTGAACAAACGGTGAAAAAGGCACCAAGCGACCAAACAAAGCTCGAACAAACGGCGCAATGTATCCGTCAAATGGCAGAGATTGCCGACCAGTGAGCCATGAAGAGGAAGCACTCCATCGTGCGTCCCAGCACAGTACACCGAATGGAGCGATCCTCCGTCAAGGTTACTTGTATTCGCGCTTTTGATTCTTTTGTTTCTCTCTTTCGATTCTTTGACAGGATCCAAGACAAGTAGACCCACCTGCGCGGCGCTAAACAATAATAACAATAATAATAATAATAATAATAATAAAATAACAACGAATTGCCGTGTTCCAGGTGGAATTGCAGGATGATTGAAAAATTAATTAAATGTTTTATAAATGATCGTCCGGGCCTTTCTCTGACGCTTTTTTTAAAATAGATGGAGGCACAATTCGCTCGTCAATTCACCACCGGCAAAGCAAACTCACCGGTGTGTGGTGGTGTACATACTGAATGTTCCAGGCGAATGCTTTTTTTTATTGAGGATTTTTTTATTTCTTAGCCTCTAAAGTCAGGTTCAAAGTTTCTTGTACTTTAATGCAACCAAAATTTGGTCGTGGCCACCGCTTACAAAGGAGAAGCTCTGCTCGCAAAGCAATGTGTACAATCTAGTGACGTTGCCCACCATTGCTGCACCTTAACTTACATTCGGAATAGGAAAACACGTATGACACAACGATGGAAAGGAACAAAACAAAACGAAGCTTTAACGAATAATAAAATACGCGATCATCGATTGCATGGCATGGCAAGGTACGAAACGACAGCTCTCGATTGAATGCTTCATATGTTTTCAGCCATAAGGGAAATCGAACCTCGACAAAGATGTCGAAATCATTAACTTATTAAAGACAGTGTGCGGAGGGGTGTGCATATGAAGAACGGCATAAATTTCTATAAATATTAATAGAGTAACGATTCAACAAAGGAACTACATATTCTCCTTCCTTCCTGTAGTTCTTAATCATTTATACTACCACAGGTAGATAATGAAAATGTGTTTCCATTTCCATTTGGTTGCATAACAGTTGTTATTGTTGGGCCACTCCTTCAACCCACCTTCATGGTAGAATTCGATACTTTAAAACAGCATCGTTTAACTCTGTTATAGCGCTGGTGCCAAGAGTACAGAAGCGTATTTGATGCACCGTGTCTCGATGCGTAAGACTTGGCACGTCACACGTCGCAGCGGTCAACGAACGACACAAACGATCATCGCTTTTCTTCTTTACGCTTAGCGAAAAAGAGTTAGACAGACAAAATAGTTGCTCTCTGTTCGAAACTACAAGTTCTCTTCTCGGGAAGTGTCACAACAATGACAGATCATCATCAAAGTGAATAACGATATCATTTAAATAACATCATGCGTTACATATAAAACTATGGGTTGAATGAAAACAACACCCAATCGATGAAAATGGATTTCAAATGGATGGTCAAGCAGCATCAAGTCTTGTTGATCATTGCAAGATGCTTTTCGTGATTGAATACAGAAACTATCGCCATACGTAAACACACTAACACGCATACACATGTTGCAAAAGTTGGAGAGGAATCTCTAGCAAATCTCGCAAACCATCGCACCAGCATGAAAGTTTCTCCCCCCTTTCTCTCTCGTGCAGCACATACACCGTTGTGATCATCATTCCTGGTGGAGCATAAAACATGTTCAACATATTTTCGCAGTCCGTGGATCTATTTTTAGCACCACTTACAGCCACAAGCCAAATGATTTATTTTAAACTCTCACCAGCTCAACCTCACGCTCTCCGGCCGCTCGTTTTCAACATCTATTGCTACTTCGAGCTGTACGAACTGACCCCGCCGCCTTAAGGAGAAACCGAGAGAAGGAGGAGAGAATACATCGTATGTTTTCCTCCTCCGATTGTTCTTCGAATGATCGAAGTAAAAGGAAAGTGTGCTATCAATGAATAGTGAATGCATTGTGCGGTTTCATAGTACTCTTTCCAGCTTCTTGTAAATTTCCGGCTTTCAGCAATGTTATATGATGGGTGAGCATAGGGTAGCACAGTATATTGAAGAAAAATAATTGTTTACCAATCGATGCTACACCACCATAAAATTATTCTTACTGGGCAGAGAGAAGCGCTCGAGAAGACATTTAAAAACTACATTAATTGGGTCCTAATCTTACGAAATATAATAAAAACATACGTCATGCTTTAGACATTCCATTTAGTGACTTATACTTTGTTATCGTGGGGAAATTTTACACGATCATATCATATCGGCTATGTTTTATTATCCACACTCTACATTATTTTGCTATGAAAATATATTTTATGTAAAACCAGAGTACCCCATACGCAATCTTTCAAAACAGAAACTGGAAGGATGACTCATTTAAACGCATTTTAAAAAAACAGACGACAATCTGTGGAACGTGAGACGATGGATCGTCTGAAGCTTAAAAAGGAACACACTTTCTTCCCAAGAGAGGACCAGTCATGCGACATTCGGTGCAAACGGACTTTGCCGAACCCTGCAGCTAGTGAGATATAAATGATGAAATTCCACTAAACGTCATCAATGGCTTTACGAGATGAAAATGGAATGGCACTAACGATCTCCGATAGAACAACTAACTGGTACATTAGAATTTTCTACCATGTCACACAGAAGCTCTGTTAGAGATATTAATATTAATGTTTAGTATTGTTAACAAGTTAACATTTTAATGGCCAATAATTATTTAAATTCAATAACTGTTTAAAGGCATTTCTTTTAACGTAAGGCGGCATAGAGGAATTCAATACTATCTTCAGCTTACTATTTGATACAACATCTTCAGTCAGTCTATGTCTGCCTAGCCACTAATGCCACCTTGACTATCGGTGACTTGTGGGAGTACTCATAGCAGAATAGTCATTCGTGCGTATGGGAACTCGGTCCTTAAGGGACTTGAAATCATCACGGACATATTGTTAAGTCGTACTTATTGACGACTGTACCACGGGACCGGCTTTTAGTACAACAAAATTCAAACTAGTTCAAACCAATTGCTAACATTTTGATGAAAATAGAGAGTGAAAATGTGGAAGATTTCGAAGACAATTCAATTGTTCAACACATCTTACGTTGCACACCAGGCAATCTAAAAAAAGTCACACTAATAATTTTTTTTTCATCAATATCAATCAGCTCCTTAGTTTACTGGCGAGTTATTTGCAGGAAAATACAAAATAACCTAATTTTCAGAAAACTGTTGTGGACTTTGCTGAAGGTAAACAGATCAGTTTTGTGTAAATAAGTAAACGCTACGTTCAATGAAAGCTTGCATTAATCGTGTTTTAAAATTTAAAACATTTTTTATCGAAAAGCGATCAATGCTGCCTGCCAGTCTGTGATGATCAATGCTTTAAGAAATGTACTCTGCAGAGCCCAAGCGCTCCGCACAAGCAGCAGGATGCTATTCGTTAATGAATTACAAATGACATTATGACAGATAAAGTGGATTGTTCTATCCATCCCATCGTCATGCCCAAACGTCAAAAATGCTCTAAGCAATGGCAGCATTCAAGGTTGCCGACCAACTTCTCTTATCGTGCCAATAACATCAATATCAGGAGCTCCCGGCATATCTCCCAAGCAGCGAGACCGTGGGCACAAATTGATGCAAAATTATTCCATCATTCGGTTGATTGAGGTCTTCCTGCGAGGTAGTAGTGCCGGTAACACACAAGCACCCTGGACTGTGTGTACCTAGGAACGGGAGAAATGGCGATGTGATTCGCGCTGATTGATTTTCTGTTCCGTTGGAAAAATGGAAATCGAATTTAGAGTTTCCCCCCATCGCTTTGCAAACTGGCAGCGGGAATCATGAGGAGCTCCGAAAAGAGGAAACACTCTGAGGTCAATTCACGCTATCATAAGCGGTGTTTTAGCAGCTAGGGGGTAGCATTTGGTTGCCGAATACTACACAGCTTTCGACAACTTAATAACGGATTTGTAGTGCGTACGTGACTCGTACCATCAACACGGGAAGACGTCTACAATCATCAGCATGATTATGAAATAGACAAGAAATAGCCCAGAAACCTAAACACAGATAGGCGTTAGGGGGTCTCTGCTTTTCACCTAGTCAAACCTGTCACCATCCTGCCGAATTGCAGCTGCCGATGAACAAGCGAACGAAACATAAGGTTCATTTTTCTTGTGCAAGTTGAATGTTTGTTTTCAGCTGTCAGAGATGGTTGAACAATAGTTTTCGGAAATGAGATTTCATTTTTTAATTTTTATAATATTTACATCACTCAAAAATTTCGGTCAATAACGCACGGCACATTAGAAGAAACGACTGCACAGTTGTCATTAAAGTCGACCAATCCCTGATTGGATAACCGCGGCCTTATCATGGGATTTTTATAGATATAAACTGATAACTGTAATACCGAGGGAGTGTTTCGTTCGAACCTGATAAATGCTTAGTTTTCCTAGGGCGCTGTCCGAGTTTTCTCAATTTTCAATATTCTTTTGATCCTGTTTTCTATTTCAAGGACGAACCGTTGCACAATTCACACGGCGAATAGTGAAAGTGCGGCAACCACCACCGGATCACCAACACCATTGCACATTTCAATGCATTTCACCACAGGCCACGTTCAATCGCGGTATCATATCACCCCTTCCTAAATCTACCAACACATGCGTATGAAAGAATGTATGAACTTAACAATGGAAACGCCGCACGATCCACCGCTGCGGTCGAACGGGTGGTGGATAACATTGCCGTATAGTATACACATGCCCACACACACACAAACACAACAAACCCGTGGGGTGTGTATAGCGTAGAGAAGTTCACTCCAATTTCACGCACACACGCTTGCTGAGTCACCCCCGGATGTGTATGTGCGCGTGAAAACTGTCTCTGGCGCACAAACCCCTTTTTTTGTTTCATTGCGTAGCCGCGGCTGGTTTACACTATTCCCATTTCCACGTGAATCCCACTCAAAACCGGTCGACACTGAATGAAGTAGGCACAAAATCGATCCGATTAAATAACGACACCCCTGACAATTAGAAGTATTCGTCACCATAGCGGAGGGAACACGCACACACCTTTGCACGTTTGTGCTCGACGTCGCGATCGCGAGGAGCAAACACTTTTCGCTTTTCTCGTGGTGACACTTGCACTAAAAACTGAACGCGTGTAAAGCGACTCGTTTAAAAGCGGAGGGAAAGAGAGATAGAATGAAGAAGTAAACTAGCACAACGAACTGCGGAGGATTGTGGTACGGTACAGTTGATGGCCACATGTCGTGTCGTGTATTTATTTTTATTTTTTGGCTTACTTTTTAACAATTTCCCCACCCACACACACACATACACACAAACATGTACGCACCCTCCTGCGCGGGGAATGTTGCAAGTGAATCCCCAACTTTGGTGACCTTTTACGAGAGTCTAGTCGAGAGTCAAAAGTCGCAAGATAAGACCTACTCTGAACGGTTCGTGCGTTACGCTGGAACAGCATAGCACACGATTTAAACCGATTTCTTCTTTGGATCTTTCTAGAAGCTCAAGTACTGATGGGTAAGTAGCACAGACACAAAAAAAGAATTGAGTTTGTTTTGGGGTTTCATTCACTTTCGAAATCCTTCTTAATCATTTTTTTCTCACGTTTTCTACAGTATCGTGGCATATGGACATTAACATTTCTACGCGAATGTGAGCCGCCGGCACAAGCAACATTTCTATCGCCAATTTTTACGCCACATAAGTCACGCACACACGCACACCGCTTCAAATGCACGCGGAACGAGCGCACGAGACTTAAGCCATCGCGCCCCGCCTATGGATAACGCACACACGGAGCAAGTGGAAGAGAGACAGGAAACTGCTGCGTCGACGACACTGGGGTATGTGACGTTGACTTTTTTCTTCGCTTTTCCATGCCACCTCCCAACCACCCTTCCATCTACAAATACACACACACACGCGCGCACGCACGCTACATCACACATTAATTATCGATCACACGCATTCGCGTTCTCTTTCACGCTGCCTTCTTTTGGGAGGGGGGCAACAGGAATGTTCCCCATTCACCCACTCCCCCATCGCAATCGGTGGAGTGCCGATAGGAGGAGGAAGAATAAGACACTAGATAAAACAAAAAACTCAGGAACAGAAAAATTGCAACCCACAAAAAGTAGGCGACAAAGTTTTGCAAACGCACGCGGTACTGCTGCGAGTCCCTGTGATAGAGAACATCGAATCAAATCGCGACATTCCAAGTTGAATAGCTTTAATGCCACCTTACGTTTTACATTGACGAAAAGCAAACTGTTCACGAAAACTTGCGTGGCTGTATGCGCGGTCAAAGTGGTTCACTGTTTCCTCCGGGCGGCTTGCTTAGTAGGCAGAGAGGCCGCGCGCGCGAAACACTTCCTATCGTACGCGTGTCTTCGTTGGAACTGTGAGCGAACCGCGAACCGTGTTGTCAGTCAAGACACCACACACCGCCGGTTATGCGGTGGTCTCGGTCGTTTTTTTCGGGGTCTTCGCGTGAGCCGCTCCGAAGTTTTCGCTCTGACATTCGCATCCCAGAGAGGGTGAGAGAGAAACCGGGTAGTGAAGAATCGTACGAACTTGTACGAAACCGCACCATCGCCTCTCGCCATGTTCCGACCGGATGGATGGACGACTCCCCCGTGAAGAGCAGACAGGGCTCCAAGCAATCGGCCAACCGTGAGCGAAAAAGAGAGACCAAACGCTGTTTCACCGCTGTGCATGAAATAGCGCGGACCTTCATACTGGAGAGCACGAGAGAACCCCCGTCAACGTGAAGCTTGCTTGTGAGATTAATGCGCGGTCGATAGTGCGATGGAACTTCAATCACTCAATTATCCCCCCATCAATTGATCTGCTCTGACGGTGTGGTAAAATTTCTCGCCAATATAATAAGGCAGTGATAAATACTGTAAGGTTCTAAATTGCACGAAATGTTTCCAAACAAAACGACTTGAGAGACAATCGAACAAGAAACAAGAATGAAAGAGAGTCGTAATGAATGAGCCAAGAGCTGAGAATCGGCGAGAGAGGCAACGTTTCGTACGAAGCGAATGCTGGCAGCCAACGAAAGTTCAGGTTAAACAATTTGTGAAATTCGTTTCCTGGAACGTTTGTGAGCCGATGCAAAGACGGTACAGTATGTCGATAACTCTTTGAAATACTAAAGAGCTTTCCACCGAAACTTAAAGGTGTACAACAAGATACAACAAAACTCATACGCCCAACGGGCGGGAGCCAATAGTACACCTACGGACTCCAGAGTGCACCACCGGGACCGAATGTACTGACCTACAATCGACGTTCCACGACGGCTGCAAACTCTAAATAATTGGTCTCTGCGTTGACCTTGTCCAGAATTTACTTTCACAGCCCTGTACACTGCAGTTTATACGACCTAGCTGGCCAAGAAAGAACAGAAACCGCACCGGAAGTTTGAATAGATTCCTTCTCGGTATGCATAAGTCCTTCATGAATTAACCATTACAATTCGACATAATGCATAACTTTGCTTCTATTTTTATAATAATTTCACGTAGCGACATTTCCACGGAGAGATGCATTGAGGCAAGTAGCAAAGCGTAAAGGTAAACAATGTTAAAAGAAAATAGCTGTGATTGATAAGCAGAATAATGTTACCGCAAATACAGGGTTTTCCATGAGTTCTCATAGCTGTGGGACACTTTATGAACTCTTTCTTCCCTGAAATGAACTGAATGTACAAATCTAATAGGAATTTCCAAGGAGCCTGTCCGAAATGGGTGCCATATAGTCCAATTTCCAACACATGAAGTTCACTTCAAATAGGAAAGTGTCAAAGAAGTCTAAGAGTCCCACAACTATGAGAACCCCTGGAAAACCATGTAATAGGTTACACGCAATTCCTTTTGTTAATGGTAGAGAGAAGCAGTTATTTAATCATGTTCGACAACCTTCATTTGACGCCAACCCATGGAAAGGGCAGGAAACATATATGATAAAAGAAGTGAAATGAGCGCCGTTTTATTTTCGCATTTCAATACAATGCACATTTTCATCGAGGGTACATCTGATGCATAACAATATCCCCACGAAAAAGAACGCTTCACTTCCGTCCATGGGCACAACACGCAGAAGTAGATGAAGCGCTCGATAAGGGTGAAACTTTCCGGCTGATCTAACTGACGATCGTGCAAAGAAAGCACCTGTGAGTTACAGTATGATCGATTTGTTTGCAACTGGATGCAATTTACAAGTTCGAAGAGAACATATTGTTTGTTTGAATTGTTTCACACGTGCGGTAAGCAGCAGCCCGATCAGTAGTTCAACTTTTTGACAAGCGACCAACTGCAGAACTGTTGCACTTTCTTAAACATAATAATTAGCACTCTGCTGATTGAAATCTGTATAACTCTACTGATTGAGTATATATAGATGATTTTAACACGATTAGGATTCTTCTTATGTATGACCGACGCGATGAGATGTTAGTTTTATACAGCTGTTAGTCAGACTACAGATGTTCGTCTTATAGGCATTTATGTTTATCACTTAGCCGGATACTGATGGCGAAAGGCGACGGTCTAAATGGAAAATGGTTTGTTAAAGTCCATGTCCGGCCATATACAAAGTTACGCACCTACATACCTGGCTGAAATATTAGAGAGGATTTGTTGCGATAAGATGCTTTTGTCACTACAATCTACTATGATCAGCATTAGCAGTACAATTATGTAATATTATCCCTCCCTGTGATTGTCCACGGACCCAATTTCACTAATAGGTGATTTTATGTTCCAGTACACAAAAATTAAAAACTCCATCACAGACCACAGATGCGAGATCAGTAGTTTAGCAGTCAAACATTGTACAACAAATAGACATACCTTTAAAACAGTGCTGTACAACAGCATTGTACACAGCAACGAAGTTTTAAAGTGCAAACAGATGAAAATATTAAATAGTTCTTCTCTCTTAATTTTTGAACAAAAACATAAGACACATCTCATGTGTTACCTTTGCGATGCAAGTGCCTAAAGCATTTGTTTTGTTTTTAGAGTAATCAAACTGGCAGTAGAGTAATAACTTACCTGAAAAGAGATGAAAAGAAAAGAAAAGTTAAATTATTATATATATAAACATATGTCTATTTGAATTTAGAAAAAAAAATCAACAGAGGTACTACTGTTAGTTATCAAACAACGAGATGTCTTCTGCAATTCTAGCACATGCTTTTCTATTCACGTTTTGGCTGCAATGTGCTTGCAGAAATTGAACCTTGAATGAAGCGATAAAGAGGACATGATAGAATGTTTGATTGCAGTAGAAAACTGCACTATGGTGCACTGGGGCAAAAGCAAACTAGAGCGAATTTCATCCCCCAAAAGACCGTCATTGGGGTAAGGCGGTACGATGTATCTTTGTCGTCGCTTGAAATTACCTCCGTTCTGCATTAGTTTTATCCTAGTTGTTTAGATACAGAATTATTTCCTTCTGCCTCCAAATGCCTTTTCCGAGTAAGACACACAAAAAAAACTAACACCAAACACATTCTTCAGTCATTTTGAAAAGTGTTTTTATTTCTGTTCTCGTGGATACTGCCGTAGCACCAAGTTCGCCCACTAGATGGCGCATTATGTACGTGCCAACAGGAGCACATCCGCTATTACGCGACTGTCAGCAAATTCGCCCTCTTGTTCATGACCACTTCAACGTTCCGTTCCTGCCGTCTTTGCACTACTTCAGAATCGTAGGCAGTAGTGAAGCCTTTGGCAACGATCCTGGGCGCCACCTTCAGTTTTATCCATTTTCCTTTTGACTTCCTAACACTTCTCTGTTTTCTCTGGTGGAGGAGAATATCTTGTGGCTCATTAGAACATACAGCCCTCAACATGTATACTTCTTTCTCTTTCTTTGAAGGTGAGCATCCTTGCGCACGAGCCAGAGCACTAGCGTAGGTGGTCATTTATTTATTCCTCTTCGTGATAGCTTATCCATTGTTTAGCTGAGGCAAACTGTACATTCCAACAAGGTCAATGCCGATTCTTACAGTGCATTAAAGCTTAGCCACAAAAATATATTTATATTCATGCTAACCCTGCAAGTAAATAGCAGTATACCACTATGGCATGGCATTGCTATACCGAACAAATACAGTGGTTTGTCATAGAATTGCAATTTAAATTGTATTATTAGTATTTTTTTATGGAATATTATTACAAGCCTCACATTTGATTAATTTTACATTGCAAAACAAACCACTGTTCAACAAAATTTCCTCAACAACGGAGGTCTTGTGGTCAAAGAGTAGTATTTCACGACTCAGCTGAGTACACAAGGATAATAATAAAAAGAAAAAAAAACATGATAACGATTGTAGCAAACAGTTCAGAGATGGAAGTACGCTACGGAAGGAGGTCAATAACGAAGTCTGGATGAGATGTACAGTTTCCATTCCAAGTATCAGCATTGTGGTACTGTGTACTTTGTACTTCAGATTATGCACCACAATACTACGCGCAAAAAACACTCCATGCTGCGACGAATATTGCTGTCACATGATAGAATCGTTGTTCACACCGATTGGTGCCAATTGGCTGGACAAATCGAACTCGGTGGAGCTAATTTTCACACAACTCTTTTAATTCCAGATTTATACTGGTTAAAGGATCACGACCAATCGGTTACGGCCAGTTTGGACGACCAGTTCGAAGCCAGAAATAGTGCCAAACAATGACGCCCAAACTGGGCTGATAGGCTATGGTGTGCTATCGCCAAATATCTGTCCCTCTTTGTAGGGTACGTCTAACAATGATTTAAACTTACAGCTTGTTCTCATTCAGTATGTATTCTGATTGACAAAACAAAGATATTGGATATCGAGTGTATTCATCTAAATTTATCAAAAGCTGATACAATTTCCCAACAACTTTGAGCTGTTCTAATTTGGGACCTTACGGGGCAGAAGGCCTGACTGACACACGGATATATTTTTCAATCAAAGCTGTGCTCAGTATGCAAGACTGCAACAAAATTGGCTAATAAAATGAAGTCAATTATCAAATATTAGTGAATATACATACTGGCATTCTATTACATACACACAAATAGATACCCATGCATAATATTCACGAAGCAAATCGTTTGATGTGTTCATTTATTTCAACGATTCATCGTTTCAGTATGCGTAAAAAAATACGCCTACAAGGTATGCAACCGTAATGCAACAGTTGTACTTCTTGATAAACTACATTCAGGCGCTATGTGAAAATGTAAGGAGTGCAATGATACAGGGTTTTTATAGCCAATTCGATATTGTAAACTAGTTCAAACTTATTTTTATGCATCTCAATACGAAAAAGTTATTAAAAATTAAAAATATGTTGTAAATAAACTGTATAAATAAATTTCTGGATTATTTGATTAGGTATACCGGAAACATAGGTTTCTAACTAATATATTTCATATAACTTAAAAAGGACATTAATTAAACTATGTTATGTTACTTAATTACATTTATTTATAAACCACCCTAACATCTCCTTGGTAGCTTTAAAGTTCCAAAACAATAAAACCCTAGAAAATACCGAGTACGCCGGATTCAAACTTTACAACGAAAGTTTCATACTTCTAAACATCAGAATAGAGTTGACTGCGCCCAATTAAGGATTTACGACGCCAAAGTCACACTTGACGAAACTCAATAACTAGTTTACAATATCGTATTGGCTATGAAAGCCCTGTAAGTAACCATCGGTAGAACAACTTGAGGTAAAAGTAACCAATATAAAAAAGGTTTTGTCAGCATCGATGTTTAATATTAAATTAAATTGAATATAGAATTCCAAAGCATTAGCCAACGGGCTAAGAAGATGCTAATATGTTATTCTCAATCAAATATAAAAATGCTTTATATAATCTTTAACCATTCCAGATGCTCCCAAGCATTCAATCATATTGCTATGACGTAGTCGCAGTTATGATTAGATTACGTGCTTTAACGTTTTTGAGGATGATACGAATGCGAACGATTTAACTACAATGTTTACACTTGTGGAATTCACAAAGTCACATAGGTCCAATGCTTCTTCTTACAAAGCGAACATCGAATCTAACGAAACTTTCATTGTTGCTTATCATTTTAAAACCATCGTAACTTTTTTCATATTTGACAATATGTTGAATCCAGAAATAAAAAAATGAAAAATCAATCAGTGTTTGTCGACGTGCATGAAAAAAAAGATTGCGCGCATCGTTAATCGACAAGTACTTCAATAAAAACATTAGAACAATACATGATTTACACACGAAGAAAGGCTTACATGGCGATATTCGATGTATAAAGATTGAACACATATGTTCGATCTGTTCTGCATCTAGACGAACTCGTTGCCTTGCCGGTGGATTGCTGGCCGGAATGATAGCTGTGATAATATTCAGAAGCATCCGATAAATTGTTCTACAGGTAAAGTTACAGGTTTTCGAACGAATTGCGAAAGGATGTGGCAAAGAAAATGTGTTAAAGCGATAAAACTGTCCAAAGCGCACACAACCCATTTATAGTTTTAAATAATCTCACTATCTCATATATTAATGACGATCAATATGACCATATTTCTGCCACAATTATGTTAAATTATGTATTACCACTCTCTGCAATTTTTTTATAAGTTTAATTTTAACCATTGATACTAAAAAAACAGCTAGGCTTAGGCGCAAAAACATTGAAACATTGTTAATGGTAAAAAATAGAAAAATATGTAAAAACCAAAATTATAATTTTACGAAGGCACTAAAACAATCCACATCATTCTTAATAATCGTTAGTTAATAATTATTTTTAGTTTTATAGGTCTTTCTTTTGTTATTTTTTGTTTTATAGGTCTCATGAGTGAATGTTAGTTCATATGCAGAGGCTTTTACCACAGTAATAGCTGTGAAACCATTCTTTCCAACCACTGAGATGTTATAAGTTTCACGTTATCATTCAGTTTTTTGTTCCGGAAAATAAACGGGTGTATAAAATGCCTGGAGAATCTCTAACCGTGTCATTCAAATCAGTCAATTGATCACACATTTGGACCATTACCGACTTTTTCACGCTCGTTACTATTTGAAGAAGCCACAAACTATGGAAATGGAAGAAGAACGATTGCCAGAATGGATGCTGAGAAAATAACTCCCCATTGTGTAAGGATGTACACGATAACTGCACACTCAAAGTAGACCGCAATGTAAGGAATGAAAAAAAAAAATAACGTGAAGAAAACGACCACTACAGATTACAGTTTGCTGGAATCACAGCCAACGATTAGCTAACACTGATCGATAGTGTGTCCGTGAAATAAAAATCCTCAAGTATTGAAGCACACTCTATCCTTAAACGTAACACCGTCGAAGGAAGTATTCCCATCGGCGTTGCCGTATCTGAGTTCCACGTATCTGAGTTCGATAGCAGTATTTTTGACCCAAGCACTTCCATTCGCCATGATACTATGTTGATAGTAATCTATTTTTCACGATACGTCCTTTCACCTATTTATTTGCCTGCCCAGCCCTTCACGAACCATTGTATCATCTTTTAAACATTAGCAAGCGTGTGGGTGTTGGGGTAGTACGGGACGCTTCTTGGCCACTGTTTTCGTACTGCTTTCGTATCGCGCAAAGCACCCAATTGGGTATGGATGTGTGTGTGTGTACGATCGTTCCCTCGGATGACGTATCTGCGAACCGAACTAAACCGGCATGAATATATGCAAGAAGAAACGTTATAAATAATTCAAAGCGCCGAAGCGCTGATTCTGAATCCCGCGCGATGGAGGATGGCGAGCCGCGTGCTTTTCCAGATTTCAAAAGCGCCACCTCTAAGTGTTTGGATTTGTACGACGCTGATGAAAGTCGCGAGGATAATGATGACAATGGAGC
Organism: Anopheles gambiae; assembly: GCF_943734735.2. NCBI lineage: Eukaryota > Metazoa > Arthropoda > Insecta > Diptera > Culicidae > Anopheles > Anopheles gambiae. Next base: position 54,461,962 of record NC_064601.1, read on the forward strand.
GAAGGAGCGTACCACCCGAACTGGGTGGTGGGCGATAACGCAAATAAGTTAAGTAATTTATCTGACTCCTCTTCCGGTAGTGCTGAACAAGTCGGGAGTAAAAAGAGGAGGTGATGTTTTTCGTCACATAAAATGTGCTCATGCAGAAATCTGTATAGAGCTTCTGTTTCATATACACAAAGAGCATTAGGCAAATCTATGCGGAGATTTTGCAGCACGTCTTGCTAGAGATAGATTGCACAGATTCGTTTACATTTGTCTACGCCTACAATATTTTCCAAATACATGTTAGCACTTACCTATGAAGGTCAACTCGATAGTTTCAACAATAAGGACCATTTTGATTTGCTAACGAGTATGTTTTGGAGTTAACACAATTTAGCTTTGTTCACTATTTAGAAAAGCTAAAACTAATCCATAATTCACCAAAAATTAATTTGAAAATTCTATTAGGCATCACAAATACCTAGTTGCATGGAAAAACTTCAGGAAACAATACACAAACGAACATTAACTCGAGAGATAGTGATTGTCCGCACAGAGCACAATTTAGCACCGTATGATTGTCATACTATCCAGACTTCCAAGGACCGCAGCATAGGATTGGTGGCGCCAACACTGTTTTATCCCGCACAGAGCATGAGATTCGTTCCTCCTGCCACGTCCACGCAAAGTTGCTTCATGCTAGGGCGACACACAGCATAGACACATTAATGTCAACATACAAGTCAGCAGCATGGCAAAATCAGGTCGTATCGGATCCAAGCCACAGCAGATGGCAACAGCACCAGCAAAGCATATCAGTTCCATTATGTTGCACCAGCTATCCTTTATAGGTGAGTGTGGCAAGGATTCGCCGACCGAATTCACTCCGTGTCGAACTACTAGCCATCAGCATGCTGACCGCCTACACGCCTATGGCGGGGGTCTGACACAGTGTACAGCGGACAGTATGCAAGCACTAATGCGGAGAAAATGAAGCACCCTGTTTGGACTAGTTTCTTATTTCAAGACATGCGCCTGACGTAGCGGTTAACCAGCGTCGAGTTGAACATGTTGCTTATGTTTTAGACTTTCTTTTAACCACATTATATTCGATTAGGATAAAGATTTCTTCAATCCAGCTAGTATAGGAGCAACATATATAACAACATCTTTGCATAGGATGCGCTACGTACGAACGAATCATTGGCAAACTAGTTCAAATTCTAAGATTAACTAAATAATTTAAACGTCTAGAGTGGCTACAGTTGTTGCGTCACATGAGAAGAAGAAATTACAAAAGTGTTGTGATGTCCACTTCTATGCATATATTTGAAGCTACAGATCTCATTGTACAGGGTACATTCTCTTCTTCTTTTTAGCGTAATAACCTACGCGGTTATAATTGTCTTTACAGGCATCTGAGTATTATTATTAGTACCACGCAGTCGAACAATCAGTCTTTGGTAGGAGAGGACGGACTCGGTTGGGAATGGAATCTGTTCCGTATTGTATGAGCCGAAACATCTATCGAATAGAGCACCTGGCTGCCGACAAGAGTAGTATTGTCACTATGTATCGGTATGTCATTTGATTCACACTTTAAATTTGCCCGTTATTCGTACACCAGTAAGTGCGACGTGTCAATCCGCCAACAACAAAATAAACCAAACGAAACTTTCCATTTATCAGTTTTCTCTTTTTGCCTATATCAATAAATCATTTTATCAATTGCGGTAGTTCTTCCCATCTGGCGAGACTCTCATCGCACGAATAAGTTACTAGCGTCAAACTTAACCATATGCAACCACCTTCAGGACAGGCGCACGGGACAATCAATTATCGGACCAACCGACCTGGTAAAGACCTAAGATCGCATCGAACAGGTCACGTAATCTCTAATACAGCAAGGAATAGGTCGATTGTACACTATTTAATTGAATGTGCGGCATTGGAAGTGACGATTCGCAGCAAGAAAATGCTTTGGTTTATTTTTTGTGTGGTTGATTTGAATAAGCATCGATCATACATCGATAAGCCAATGACGTTTGAGAATGCTTTCCATTTACTTTAGACTAAATATTCGAGACACGGGATGAAAAAAGGAAGCATTATCATGCTGTTCTTATTGCATGTAATGCAATAAACGTATCAACGCAACAAACATGCAATTATCAAATTTCATACATTTGATCGAAAACCTGCCAAGCCTTCCCAAGATTAGGTTCGCAGTTTCTGTTTTCAAATCGTAACTCAAGACAGAGAGTTCTTAGTTAGCTTATACTATATAAACGGACATGCAAACTAACTGTACCATTACCTGAGACAACACGAAACTCCCATGCATCTGTCGTTTCGTGACATAAAATATACATCAAACAATGCACGTCCACAACAACACTTTCAGCCAAAACAACATTCCAGACATACAGAATCGTGCAAGGTACGCGCGTGCCCGAGGACAGTTCATCACATTGCCAAACCTCCACCCCCCCCCCCACCCTCTCTCTTGTCTCACCCCTCACACTCTTTAGCTTTCGCTCTATTATTTGAGGGTCGCTTGAAAAGCGTCCTTCGCAAAACCTTGCCACATCCCTTCGACGGAGAAACAGGAAAATGACACACTACTAACTTCCTCCAATATCCGATTTGAAATGTTCAGGTATAGCATCGCTCGAAGAATCGGAACTGATGGTCTTCGATGCAGAAGAGGAAGACGTCTTATTGGAGGTCTTTTTGACACTGTTGCCATCCGTAGCAGCTTTTGGAATACGTAGTGGTGGTCGTATCCGCGCCGGAATCGGCAGGTCTTTATCGATGCCTACGCCAATGCCTTGGCCACCTGCGGCCATCAACTGCCGGTAGATGATCGTCTTCAGGGACAACTTTCTGGTTTTCGGGCTGATGTTTTTCGACCCGCTACCGTTGGTCGAGCTTTTTGATTTGGTGGAAGATTTCCGTTGGGCCGCTGTTTCTGGAGCAGAGGAAGACTTGGGATGCTCTTGACCAACAGGCGTTTTAGAGCTCATGGAAAATTCTTCAGCGGACTGTTGCTTTGGTTTTAAAATACTTCGTTTCTTTTTCGTATCTTGCTCTTGTTCATTCTGAGTTGCTGTAGGTTTTTTTAATAGCTGTTCTGGATATTGCTCTATCTTAGATTCCATGGTATATTCTACAGAATCTTTTTTAAATAAAGTAATGTCTTGTTTCTGCTCCTGCTGGTGTTTTAGCTGTTGCTCTTGATGCTGCTGTTTTTGATGTTGGTGTTGTTGATTATGCTGCTGTGTACGTTCTTTCTGTTGTATATGTTGATCTGGTTGCTGCTGCTGCTGCTGCCGGTGGAGCAATTGCTGCTCTTCCTGCTGTTGGATATGTTCTCTTTCTGGTAGCTTCTGTTCTTGTAGTGGTAGTTGAGGTCGAGGCGTTTCTTGTAGCGGCAGTGTTTGATTTGGTAACAGATGCAAGGGATATTCTCCTTGTATCTGCGGCTCTCGATGATTGGTTACCAACAAGTGAGGTTGCTCTATATCGAAAAAGCCGTTTGAAAAAGTACCATCTTTTGAAAGGGATGGTGACATGCGTATCTGCTGAGTTGCTTTCGCCGACTGAGACGCTGGCGAATGTGCCGTAGACACAGCAACGGCAGCCGACATAAAAAATGCACATTCCGATTCAAACAGCATTTTGGTAGCGTTTTTTCACAACTAAGTGTTTTTAAACGTCCGATTTGCACTAGCAGCTGATCGTGTACTTCCTTCTTTTTGCTCAAATATCACTTGTTACGAAAACTGCACTACGAAAATCAATCTATTTAACGTCAATGTTCTTCACTGCGATTGTGCCTTTTCTTTATATGTGTCAATGCACGTTCTTATTGATCTGTCACTCACACGATGAAGTTCTTTGTCTTTACACGCGAAGTAATGAAACATATAATGCCTACGTTAGACTACATTCGTCGATCCATCAAAAAGCGTATCGTATTTCCAGAAATTGCTTTTGAAACACAATTCAAAAACCTATAAACAAAAAAAAATGTTTATTTGAACATGCAAGTTATGCTCTTTGATGACCATTTTCATGTTCACTTAAACTAAACAAAGAACAAATTGGGAAGGTTTATCAGAATTAAATAAACATAACTCCAAAATAAGCAAAATGATCATTAACTCAGCGTCATCTATTCTTCAAAATCACTAAAGATTTACGCAGACTAACGTTTTCGTTGGCTGTACCAGAAGGGTATCTAGTTGAGCTTTAAAATAAACAAAATGTGCATTTTGAAACTAACTCTTCACAAAAACATCAAAACATATATAAGTTGTTCAAATATCTTAGGCTGTAGCAAAAAAAAGTATTCAAAGTAAGTAAAGTTTGACATTCAGAAAAACTGAACGACAAACGATAATCTAAATAAGAACTGTTTTTTGAATGACACAATGGGAAAAGCACAATCGCACAAACACGGATGAATCGTAAGCAGAGTGTTTCGTAACTAAGGCACAATCAAGTGGAAGCAATCAAACATTTTCTGCGACGCAAAATTTCGTTCTTAGGTAGCGCACATCACGATCAACCTTAACTATTTCACACATTAACCAAACATTCGATTGTTTAGCATTTGTTCGCGAATTTCAAAACCCAAATCAATACCATTAATCGATACAGTTCCAACCGAACGCGTCTGCAAAAGGGACGGGCGCACACGTCGTCGCGAACCGAAATCAACCACGAAACTGAGCTTAACAAGACTGGGTTCAACAAATTGGGCCAAGTTCAGTTCAATGCTCAGCATACCATACCAATCGTTGATCTCGACACAATTTCCCGATTTGCTCTGATGCAAATGTGTAGATGAGAGCTCGATAAGGAAGGTACTCTTTGTGCCATCGCAGCTAATCTTACGAACACCAGCAGCTCCCTTGTCTTACGCCGTCGTCGTTCAGTTCTCTGTGACCTTATTTCATTTTACTCTTTTTTTTTTTAGCTGATAGCTTTACAATGATACAACGCTATTTGACGAAGCGCAGCACCAAGCTACCACACATCCTTGCGCGTTTATCAGAAACATTCGGATTATGGCGGAGCTTTGCTAACTAGAACACAAACACCGTATCGATTTATACAATCAGTCGGGGACGCTAATTTGCACCAACTCATTTTCTTGTTCGCCTGTTTGTCGGATATCGCGCGTTCGATACAGTGACGTACCCGACGGGTGACACCGTTTCGCTTTGAATGTTGGTAAACTGCATGCATGTCGCATGAAGATGCACACACTGCCACCGATCAATATCAACCCTCCCCAATTCAATTTCGTGTCGCTAGCGGCTTACGGTGATTTAAATTGAGTTCTAGTATTGGTGAAACAATGCTGCAGGGGGTGTGCAAGTACCAGGTTGATTGTGTGATTATTTATAGTGGAAAAGTCGTCCTGTAGCTAAGGGAAGGGGATCATCCGGCGCGACCGATTCAATCACAATGGTTAAAAAACTACTAATTATTGGTATCAAGTTTTTTGGCGTAAAATCTCTTTTGAACCAAATACGGTCGAAGCCGTTATAATGTAATTTAAATAAAGTAAAAATTTCTTTTGAACATTAGAAATCACTTTAACTACACATAATCAACATATAAACCTAAAACAATAATTTATGCACTAAAAACCCCATTCATAAAAAAAAATAAAATGGGCAACACACATCTGCACTGTTGGAGGCGATGGCCGCTTACAAGGTTCACTCACGCATACCATCACAGCAAGTAGAGGGCAACGCATGATAGCGGCAACGTAAAGTTGCCAAGAAAAGTCAGCTGTTGCCTAGGAAGTTGATGTCTTGCACAGACGTCGCTGTGTTGCCGCAAATCGTACAGGTGGAAAAATAGCTACCATCACACGTCTGTGGTGGGCATTGCATTGAGCTGCATTGTTTTCGAGCATTAAGCAAACAATGAATTGCAATTTCAAAATCAATTTTATCATAAACAATAAAAACAACCGTCTCGAGTAGCTGAACGTACAGCAGGCAAGACGTGGAAATTAATCATGCATTTCACTACATTCCACAACCTTCCGAGTTTTAACGCATTGAGTAACACACAAGTAACGTCCAACATCATACGACCTGGTGCATATTTTGCTTTTGGTGAAGCTTGTATGCACCTGTTAGCAATTGAATACAACGACTATTTTAGCTAGTCCTACTAGTCAAAAAGTAGTATCTATATTTCAATACAGTTTTATAGAGCTTCAATTCAACTTTCAAGTAAACAAGCAAATGCTAGAAAAAAAGCCAACATGCAATGGTGTTGTGCAGCACACTTCACTCCCAACTAGGAAGCCAACCTAGTTCAATTGCATGACGTAATGCACTTGTGCAGGCCCTTCCCCTGTGTGTGACGATTGCAGTGAACGCCACCACACTGCTGCATTGTTGTCACTTTTGGCACGGTATATTAACGATCGGTCGGCAATTAAGACGACGCGAGCAATGTACGAAGGTGCGAGGTACAGTCGAAAAGTGCACCTTTCTTACAACTGTCACCATCTCCTCTTCTGCAGGGGGAAACCCTTCACATGGGGTTATTCGATTTATGGATAGCCATACTATCAAGCAGCTACAGACATAGCACCCTTCAAGTAAGCGCTATTCCAAAAATACATATCAACAACAATCACAACATTCAACATATCACAATCTTGCATACGGAAGAACGTATAAGTAAACAGAGGAAAAATGTACCAAAAAACGTAGCATCAATATTTTTCTTCTTTTTTTTCATTATTATCCTCTGAAACAACGGGCCGGAACTGTGCCTCTACAAAACGCAAGTTACCTCCTCGCCCAGTGCGGTTTGCAGCGCGCAGCCCAGATAATTTTGACCACAAATGAATGCACGTGAAAAATCGGTGAAAATTACCAAATCACGCAAACAAACGCGAAGAGATCGACAGGAAAGAGCGCAGCGCATGTGGCCAATGTAGGTCGAGGCAACGGCCAAGGGGAGGAGGCCTGCTGCCTACCGACGATGAAGCCAACGCAGACCGTTGTTTTTTCCGGTTGCTAGGAGTGGTAGGTAGACCACCCTTTCCACGCGCTGTTTTTCACCCGCATTAAGAGAAAGAAAACTCATCAATCCGCAGTCACCACCAGACAAGCGTTGTAATGCTGCTGCTACCCCAGTACGTTAATGTGTGTTTGCCAGGCTTACGAGTGTAACCAGCTTTGTCTTACCAGCTTCGCCGAAATGGAAGCCCTTTTTGTATCGTCGAAACGTATCCCCTAGTTTTCCACTATTACAACAACAACAGTACGATATGAAGAAAACTCGTACCGCACAGCAAAAGAAAAGATACGGAGCTTTTTCATATGTGTTTTTACACTGACGATTTTTCCCGTTTTTTTTGTTGTTTTTTATTCGGACGGTGAATGTTTTATGAACCTTATCCACGGTACACCGCAAGGCTGATGCGATGGGTTGGAATTGGGAGTAGATTCGGGAAGGAACGGCGTACAAAACACATAATATAACAGTGTTTTATTTCACCGTCAGTCACCGTTTTGGTCCCACTCCACTCGTGCGAATGCTCTTTCTCGCTTGCCACAGTAAATAATGAATGAAGTTCAGCTGCTGTGTCGTTTTAACGGTAATCCAACGGTGGCTTTCTACCGTGTCTCATGTGTGCGATACCATGATATGCACTTGTTAACCATAAAACGAGTGCGTTGTGACGTGCAAGAAGTGCTATCGGTTGGGTATGGTTTCACTAACACCAGCCAGAGGGAGAAAGAGAGGGAGAGCGATCATGATATGAGAGGGTAAAATTATTAATGAATTTGCTGTTGACCTAGGTTACATTTAGCAATAATCGTGAGAAAATATTACTGAGAGACTAAAAGAAAAAATAGAACCTTTTTCATTGATGGCATTTAACGAATTCGACATAATAAATTTTACTCAAAACACTTTCTCAATTGGGTATCAATACTCTGAAACAAGGGACAAGTGAGGAAGAGTAAATCAGTTCCTCAATCATGCAACCATGTATTTATTGCAGGGATTAAGGGTGCCGAGAGCGGTTGCTTTACGATGTTTTGTTTCGCTTCAGTTTCACGCAAGGTGAGTTTGCGCGCGCACACATATTGGCGCGCACATGACAAATAGTACGCAGTAGAGAGAGTGTATATGTCTACAGCACTTCGTTGTGCTTGTAGCTTAGTTGGTTGCATATGTAAGAAGCACAAAACGTCGTGTGGTATAAAATGGGCTCCCTCCCTCTTTGACTCTACGCGCAAATAATTGCCTAGCGTAAACATAGCATAAACCCCGAACGAAGCATGAAAAACATATACCGTTTTAATGTGTCAAAGTGAATAGAATATAACTCCTGAACATTCTGATTTGAGACATCTTATCCTTTTTCTTCAATATACAAAATTACGGAAAAACATCAGTGACATTTATTGATAATTAGTAATGAGATTACTATAAAAATCATAGTAGCATAACATATAAAATTAAGATCAAGTTGTACTTTTCAAAAACCTCAAAAGCAACAATCAGATTGAAAACTGTAGAGTAATATGTGCTCTTTTGTCAGGTTTTGTTGAATATATCTTCAATTATATCAATTTGGTATTCGTTCCGGTAAACATCTTGTTACCAATACCACCACACCAAACACTAAGCAGCATATTCCCACTATCAACGGTGCAGTGGCACCTGCGTTGCGACGTTTGAGGCATCAGATATGGTTTAGTAGGTCAAGAGCTATACTCTTCCCGCTACAAAATCTCACCATTGAACAGCTTCAACTCTCATTCGCACCAAATATTATCCCATTCTCTCACGCCCATTCGATATTATTTGCTCTGATGGCCAGTATACGAATAATCTCTAGCGTTAAATTTCCCGCTCTTTAACATACCTGTAAGGTTTCGTATATTATGACGTATTTCTTCTCGAAAACTGCAATTATTACAATGTAAACATGTAGATTCAATTGGACTCGTAACATATATGTTCTACCCGTTAAAATTAGAACCCTTTCCCAAATAGGATAGACGATCCTAATCACAACCATAAACAAATAACCAACCCATGACTATTACATATGTCATGCTTTCGTAGGATTAATGTATCAATTGACCATTCTTCTTTAAATTACTAATTTAATTGATAGCAAACATATTTACAAAGTCCAACAAAAACCAGCCAACGATAAAACGATTATTAGTAAATGTTCAGCATACAAGCAATCAAACAACAGATGAAGCAACGAACCCAGCGTGCTCGTTCAATCTGCGCCAGGGACAGCAAGTTACACATGTATTGCATGACAGCAGCCAATCGGCCAAAACATTGAAAGCTCAATATCTGAAGAACATGATAAGGGTGCTCAGATGCATTTTGTTTATAATCACTAACGATCACAAACAGATAAAGCATAAACGATGGAAACATTTTCTTTCGTCCAATTTAAGATCAATGCCAACGTGCCTTTCTCACCGATACGTTCTGGACAGACAGGAGCACGCTGTTCTTGCTCTTTGTCCCTTGCTATTTGGTTCCAACCACCGTGAGTAATAGTCGATGACACGTTATGGTGGTCAGGGAGGATTTTATTTATAGCAGCCAGCCAATCCCCAAGTGGGTTATGTCCATCATTTAACATACCGAACCATCAGCAATTCCCTTGTGCAGTAACACTCTTTGTATCAGCTGGCCTCCTTCACGGGGAATTATCCTCGAATTTCGTTCAATTATATTTGCATTCAACTCGATCTATCCTTGCATCGTGTAATATCGTCAACATGATAATATAGAAAGATAGCAGATTAGCTGAGTTTCGTCGTAGTCCTGACTGACTTTACTGATGATACTAAAATGACTTCCAACAAGAATAGTCCCAAATGCAACGCCTTAAAATATGACGATGATGGTGGCGATATTTATGATTTAATTATTCTTCGCCAACAGTAGTATTAACATTCCAACGCATTTCGTCTTGAAGAAAGAGCGACGCACTTTTCATGAGCTGTGCCTGACTGAGCTGTGCACGACTAGAACTGAAGTATCGAATGTTCCAGCGATGGTTACCGCTGATAAGTGAGAAGGCGGCAGCAGTGGCGTTATGGTTTTGCGATTACTTTTCTTCTAGTTCTTTATTGCCATTTTCTCTCCCATCGCCGGGCCGATTATGGCCCATCACCATGCAAGTTCCTCGTCATCAACAAGCGCCTGATAAATGGTCGTACAACGAATGAGGTGTTGTGTGTGGTGATTGTGGTTGTGTTGCTTTGTGTGTGCGCTCGGAGTGGTGATAGCCACATAACGTACATCGCGCCCCAATAGAGAAAGAGAGAGAGAGAGAGAGAGAGAGAGAGAGAGAGAGAGAGAGAGAGAGAGAAAGAGAGACCTTGCGCGGTGACAAACATCTGGAAGTTTTGCCTTCTAATGTAGGGAATGGGTTGTTGAACGCTACTGTCTCATGTCAGTAATAATTAACAATTGATGTACGATGAATTCGATTTTACCCAGAAATTCACACGATTGGACAGTGATTACACTGATATCAGAGGACTTGGTCGAATGATATGATAATAGCAGGCAACGCGCGGCGTAAATGATTTTCGTCTGTCTCTCTTATGTTGTGAAAATAATGTCAAGTATACTGGTGCAAAAAAACAATACACTAGCTTAAATGTTCAAGCAAACTAAATAACGCATTTCACAGCAGAATGCTCAAGAAAAATAGTCAAGAAATTGTCAATAATAACATCCATCAAACAATAATTGAAGGCGCCCTTTCTTCTTACCACGTTTGCCAACCATGGCCAACACGTGTAGTGGTCGGTATAAGCAGAATTTACATGTTCCAGTAGTACCGCGATCGACCCATTCGCACAAAACACGTGTGTGTAAATCTCATCGCGTCACTCGGGTCGTACTGTAGAGAACATTTCAACTCCGTTCACAAAGCAACCATTGTGCTCCATCATGTCATGTCATATGGCGTTGGTGATTTTATCACGCACGCACGCACGATTCTTGTCTCATTCTACCGCTCATTCTCTTTTCACCAGTCAACCTCTCGCGCTACGTTGAGAAAGTACGCGTGCGACAGTGTGATGCGGATGCGGACAAAACAGGAGCAATCGTTAGCTATGCTACTCTGATGCGTAATTTATCGCCGCACATAACTCCTCGCTGGGATTCTGATTGTGAAAAGGAGCGAAGGGATTGAGCAAAAAAAAAATATCAATGATATGTATATCAATTGAAGGTACCAATTGCACAAACATCTATCAAGCAAGGTCATTAACAGGCTTGCTAAAACGGCACAGCTGTACGCCCGTTACGCTCTTACACAACGGAAAACTGGCAAAAATAACAGTTTTTCATTGTAATGAACTCGTAGCTTTACACATAAAGCGAGCCCAATCGTTACGGTGCACGGCCAAAGGATTACAAGGCAGGGCAGTTTGAATGGGGTCTTTTTCCTGTTCGCTCACCATTGCTCTTCACAGCACTATCATCTCACCAACGCACAAACGTGCACTCACTCACGTCTACTCGTGTCTCTCTCTCTCTCTCTCTCTCTCTCGCTCTCTCGCTCTCTCGCTCTCTCTTTCTCTGTCTCGCACAGCTCTAGTTCCGCTGACGCCATTTTGAAAGTCGACAAATCAGGTGAGTCGCTTCGGACAAAAAGAGAGCCACCCCAGTGAGCCAGGCCAGTGAGAGAGACTAGCATGCTCACGACGAGCGCTGGGAGAAAACATGGCTGCGCTCTTGTACGGGATGCTCGCGCTCGGAGGAGGAAACAGGGAAATTCAGACCCCACACACCGCTCGTTCAATCGAACGCCCGACTAACGGCACAAAGGTAGAGTTGGACAGGTGTTGCTACTTACTTATTATTTTCATTGCCCCCATCACGGGACAATTTTGCTGTTTGTTACCCTCCGCAAAAGAGGTTGTCCTGGGCCGTCCGCTCATGTCTCCGCCGTCGTCGTTTGATGGCTCCGTTTTTCCTGCTCTGCTGTCAACCGCCGCTTCACAATAGCGCCCTTTCCTCCGGTGGTGGCGATTTTGCCTGCCTGGCTAGTGGCCGCTGCTCACTACGCACTCCCACGCACGTTTTCGCCGTGCCCGTTTGCAATCGAACAAACGCACACACACACGCACGCACGCACGCACACCCACTAACACTGCTCACACACAACTGCACACGGCGATGTTGGCAGCACCACGCGTTTACTCACTGCTGCTGCTCACTATGGATTTGCTGGCAAGCTCGCTCGCTCGCTCACTCACTCGGACGCACACACACCTTGATAGGTCCGTGGTTCGCACATACACTAGCCCCCACACACACAAGAAACACACTACACCTCAACCGGGAAGAGGGATCCTATCCTCACAGGGCCACGACAAGACGGCAGCAGAAGTTCACACACACACAATCTTTTTATTTGGTTGCTTGCTTGCGGGATGTATTTCCCGTTGACCTCTCCCAGATCGGTCTGTGAACAAAGCCTTGTCCTCTCACCGCTGGAACCGAGCCGCGGTGGATGCGTGAGAGCGGGGAAGACCCAGAGCAAAAGGCGATCTGAACAAGGGACGTACGCGTATGTGTACGTGTGTGTGTCTGAAAGGGAGAGGTTTGTGTGTCAGCACAGGTGACTTTCTTGAATCATTCGTCGAGTAAAACAAGCACCTTGCTACATTCACTGCCAGCCAACGGCACACGGATCAAAGCAGGCGCGTACACTTCTTCACACACTCACTTTTCACACTGGGATGGGCTAGTGTGGCCGTGCCCTTCGACGACGTTGACGTTGAAAACCACAAACACACACACACACACGCGCGCGCGATCACACATGCATCAGCCCACCAGCAGTGTAGCGGACGTTTGTCGAGGACAACTTGACTATTGGTTTTGCTCCTGCGTTTCAATGCTCACTCTCACTGCGGCTGTTGTGCTGATTGCGCTTCTTACGCCTCACAATGAGAATTCTTCTTTTCACCGACAGCCCTGCACCGAAGAACACTCTCGAGGAATGGTTGGAGGCGATGCGCCGTTTTCTCGCTGCGAAAGAAAGGGCACACACTTTTTCACACCAGAACGGACGACGTGCTCTGCTGGGGTGTGTTTTGTATTGCGTACTTTTCGTTGACGGGCCTAATAAGCACACGTATCCACACAGAGGGTTATAAAACCAGCACCGTTGATCAAATGCGCCACTTGCTACTGAAATTCAATCCCACTTCTTCCACCACTGTGTGAAATAACGTGATTCTTTTTTGCTCACTGACACAGCACGGGGCCCTCACCAGCCAATTCGATCAATCGTTGCCTGTCGCGTATGGGTTGCGTTTTCTCGAGGGAACTTGACGTTTGGACCGGACCGGACACACTTTGCACTAAGATTCACAGCGCTGAGCTTCGTTTTTTCCTCTTTGCTAGACGTTAGGAGAAGAAAGAATCATTTTAATTCCCCACAGAACATGAACGCAGACAGGCAGCACCTTCTCAGCGGAATTCCTTCGCAAAGTGAAACTTGGCCTGCCTGCTAGTGCTGTCACTGTCAAACTCGAACGAAGGGAGATAGCGCTCCCGCATTTGCAAAATGAGAGCGAGAGAGAGAGAGTTTGATAGTGAGACCGTTGGTTTTCTATGAGCGTATGGATATTTCACAAATGATTTAAATGCGGCTATTGGACGTGTGCCATTCATGTAGTGTGCATCATATTCGATACAGTTTTTACGGCCCCCGTGCGTCGGTGCGCCGTGCGATTGATGCGTTGAAATGGGATTTTTTCATTTACATTCACACTTTCCACCGTTCATGAAATCAACTCCCGCTCTCTAATAATCAATCGTGAAATTATGGCATCTCTTTCATCGTACTCTGCTCTCTATCCTGCGCTCTGTTTCGCTCCCATCTAATCTATTCGCTCAATTTTCCCTTCCTGTCAAAACCATGTACGACGTCGTCGATGGACGAGTGTGAATACAGTTACATACAAGAAATTAATGCCTTTTCCACCTCGAAACTTTGTAGCAACGAATTCAACAAAGTATTGGACCATTTCAACAATCGTATTAACAGTTTGATGTAAAATTGGGGCACCGAGAAACAAACTCAAAGCTTGATGGGAAAATAAAATTTCTTCACTATGCGTACACACAAACACATTTAGACAAATATTCTAAGCTCATGCAGAGGTCTCTCTCTCACACACACACACATACACACACACCTTCATAAAATACACGTTTGTTAGTTCTTTTTTGTTTCCTCCGCTAATCAATTTTTATGAGAATCCGATCTAAATGTAACTCTTTTCTTTGCCCCACTAATTGTAGTATGCATATTGCTTCTGATCCTAATTTCCTACTGACACGTCCTGTTCACGTTTCTGATCGCCCTCAAATTAACTTTAGTTTAGCAAACACGGCCTAATGGAGTATCGACATTTTCCATCTATCCGTAAAACATCCAAATACGATGGGCAGCGGCTAGCCAAAGAGATTGCATAGGCCAAAAACATGTTGTTCCTGATCCTGTAAAGTATTTTATGCTGATTCCCTTTTGAATCGTAGCTTTAGATTGGAAACTGAACCTAATTGGCTCCTTTTTCGGTGCGAGAAACTTCTCCCTGCCAAAAGGCATTCGCTGGCGTTGGCTCTGCGTCCGAGAGAGCTCAACAGATAGGGTGATTTTGTATCGAAGTTAACTTTGAAGTCTGCTGCCAAAGTATAGAGTTAATTTACCAGCACGCACTTTGGCTTAACTTTAGCTGCTCGAATGAGTACGCACTTGTTAAACACAAATATTCTTAATCCCCACTCGCAAACACACGTCAGACACCGTACACGAAGAATTATATCCTATTTTTCACAAAAATGTATTTTTATTTCTGTTTAATTGGCGTTTTGACGTTTGTGACGCACACAAGCGAAAAGGAACGAGCGGCACCATGTTTTCGAAGAGGAAACGTCGCAAATGTCAAATGCGTGGAAGGAATTTTCGAATGGAGGTTTAAACTAGCCGATAATGTATGTATGCTCACAAAACATAAAATTTTGATAAAAAATTGTTTCGATACATGTAAATTTAACCATAGAAATAAGATAAAAATCAAAATACTGAATCAAAAATTCATTCGTTCGGTGCAGAGTACAAACATAACGGTTTATAAATATATTTCGGATGCAAAAAAAAATTTACACTTACCTAAGGCGGCACTCTGGCAGCAATCGAACAAGACATCCGATTTTAACTCAAAGTGGGTAGAAAGGAGGTGCCATCATACAGAACATTTGGCCATCAAGGCTTTAGAAAAAAAAGCACAAAACCAGGATTGACGGCAGTTGTCAAATGCGACGAATGTTGCTAGTATACGGGTATGATAAATGAATTGTTTTCGTTTAATAAAAAAATTGTATTTTGCATCCACACTTCATAAATCGGCATTTTCCATGTGATATTGCGGCTGCTGCCTGTAAACAAATATCGACGGCTGTTGTTAAACTGAATCTCAAAATGGCAACATGCCTAACGCTAAGAAGACACCTCCTCCATATTCCACCTTGCCCTAACTAACGTATATGGAGGTGCACCGGCAGACATGTCGAACAACCAAGACAAACGTCGCCTGGAATCTGTCAAATTACAGTGCAGTGCCGTTTATCCGGGTACCTTTTATCCGGCTATCCGTTTATCCGTGCTGTGCAGAAATGACAGTTCAATACAATGGTGACATTGCGTCCTGAGGAGGATATTTGAAAAAACGGTTATCAGAGCACATTGTCATAACAAAAAACACTGTAATTCAAGGCAAATTTCAAACATTCTCATTTAAAAACATAAAGTTAATAAAAATTTGCTAATTTGTATCAAAACATAAGATAAATTTCAAACAAAAATCAAGAAATTGTGCTTAAATATATTCTTTGACCCTCCGTGTTATTCGCATATCCGGGCGAGGTCAAGTCCCGATGAGTCCGGATAAACGGCACTCCACTGTACATACATTTTCCATGAATGAAGTCTTAGTCGATTGGTGCCAGAGTGCAGGTTAAGTAATTCCAAATCGAAATCAAAAGAATAACCAACTGGCAAATACGAAGCAAGTCGAAGCAATTTAATAAATACACGAAAATAAAAGAAGAACATGTTTTAAATAATTATTGGGGGTATTATTTTATTTTTCCTGATTCCTGATTTGTTCACGTAGGAGCTAGGTGTGTACTTAGTGTAGTAAATTGTTTCCATCGTTTCTTCTCTACGCCTATACCAGTCACTGGGAACGGTCTTTAAAACAGTTCTACGAAAAAAAAGGCTACCACGAATTTTGCACCGTTTGGCATTAAAACACACTAATGTTGTTCGTAATGGGTGTTGTGTGTGTTGCCTGTTGAGTGGTTTCCTTCTTAGGCTAGGCATATGCAAACGGCTTGCAAAACGCAACCAAAACTCAATCAATGCTCGATAATGCGCTACTTGCACACTGCTCCCCATGCACTAAAATTACAATCGAATGAGTTAGTTAATGCACTGCTTTAATGCGTTCACTTCAAAGTGGCTAGCTTCCTTCTAGACAGATTAAACGACACATTTCAGTTTCAGCCTGCATGAGGATCAAATCAATCAGCCGATTAATGGTAATTACCTCGTGCTAGATACTAAGCCATTCTACCCAGTTGCACGTACTTCGGTACTCGCGTCGTAAACGTAATGTTGCTATATGTAAAATAGAATGAACGTTGTATACTCGTCGTTTCTAGACTGGGTTGAATTTACTCTTCTATCGTTAGATTTGCTTTGCCTCTTTGCTGCGACTGCGTATCGAACCGATGAAATAAACAAAACAATTTCTCTAATTTTAATATCCTTACATGGTTAAAATTTTGCATAATATTGATTTGGTATGGTTAGTTGTTTCCCTCTTTCCGCGTGTTTTACTTTCCTGTTTCTCTTCATCGCCCATCGTCGGTATCGTGATAAGTTTTAGGTAAAGAGTCCCCCCCGTGATTTTGATTCGTGTTGCTTCCCTATCCGCTCCCCGTAGAGGTTCGCTCATATGGTTCAAAATACTGTCCATCGTGTACCGATACAACAGCTGGTTGACCGGTGAAACATATTTAGAACAAAATGTATCTTTTATTTTCGAACCATCCGAACAATTACAATTACTTTAAAACGCTTTGATATACGCATTCAAACCAGTTCAGGAAGAATCGTTTCCTGACTCGAGGCCGAAAACCAGCATACATAGCTGAGGATCAGCATAGGAGCTGATTCCACATCAGCTAGTCATAAAAACAGACGCACATTACCGATTATCGATGCATTTGCAGTTGGATGTTAGAGGGAAAACACAACATTCGCGTCAAATAAAATTGAACAAAAGTGTCAATAATAGACCATAGGGAGGCCAAATAGTATAAAATCCCACATAAAAAAACGTCGCTGTGTGATGTTTTGTTCTCAATAATTTAATTACATGCATCGTTTGCCGCGTTTATCTCGCCAAACGTAGAATGTATGTATTGGGGAGTTGGTAGTTTACTAACATCCTGGATCCTTCAACCAGCCGCAGTACTGCGGTGGGTGCCCTAAGGTAAAAGCACCACAATCGTATATATGCGCAGTTGATGTTTTGTTTGAAATGTTTTTTTTTCAATTGCATTATTCGCGTCAGTCAGTAAAAGCTATGCTCCATCGTGGCTGCTGTTTTTCAATACGTTTCTTTTTCTTTTCCTTGTCTTGTCTGATTCTCTCAATCCTACAGCAAGTTATCAGTTAAATAATAAGGTACTGTATATGCTTAACCTGTCTTAATAACAATTAGTTTCTTACGCTTAGCTTGTGTTGTTGTTTTTGTTGTTGTTGTTGTTTTTGTTCCATCTACATTACTGGTTGTATATATATAAGGTTGTATGTATATAATCATATATAATATGCTTTTTAAATGTTTGTATACCTATTAAATCTTTCCTCAACGTTAATCATCTTTCATCATCATCATCAACCGACAGGTTTTTAGTACAACGTTTTCGCCTCCTGTTTGTTATTGTTTCAAACTTTGAACGGGCAAGCCGCATTTCGCACAATGAACACTGTATACTGTAGAGCTTAATCTGAAATACTTCCTGCCCCAGGAATTGGCTGCCGTAGCGTATGTATATTTCTATATATATATAGTGTAATGTTGTAATATCAAATGCAGTTTCTCAAATAATTCGCTCAAATTGTGTTAATTTTATCCCTTCTTATTGCCTGGATGGCGCCCCACACCTTTGAACGTTGATTCATTAGCAACATTTCCTTACGTCCACTTTTGTTTCTCTATATGTGTGTGTGTGTGTGTGTGTGGGATTGTCTGGGAAATGTGTTTGTCACACTAGAACGCGCTCATCACATAGGAACGTGACCGAACGCTAGTTAACCTTTCACTAGGTCCATCCTATTACGCATCCTGGGATAATTTGGAACCATTTGTCTTAGAGTCTATGTTGGCCGATTTTGCGGCTACTGGGTGATTTTAGGGAGGGGGGAGGGGGGGGGGGGGGAGGGCAACATACAATTGAATTGTACATTAGCAAAAAGACACACTAGGTGTTGCAGTAAGTGTATGTACAAATAAAATTATTAACAAATCATCAAACTAAATAACAGACATTTCGGGAAAGAGAAGAAAAAGAAAAGTAGAACGAAACCTTACAACCGGATCTCACACATGATGCAAAGGTTTTGTAATAAATATATAATAATACAATTATTAAATACACACACTCACACACAAACGTTGGAGGCAAGTTTATCCCGAAAGTGAAGGTGACTGATTTATGCTTTCGCAACAAAAAAATAGAACGGGCATACCAACACTACTGGCTCGAGGGAACAGCAGCAGTGAGGTACCCACTCGTCCAGGACTAGATCCGGATATGGAGAAGCTGCTCCTCACGCAGTGTAAGTATGTGTGCGCGCGTTTGTGTGTGTATGTGTGTTTGAGGGAGCGTTTTGACCCAGGATATGTAGAAGCAGTTGTCGTGTGCAGCGTGTGCTTTCAGGGGCCGAACGGATAGTGAGTTAGTCGGTAGCATCTTTAGTCAGAGTAACGCCGGCAGTCGTTCCCGGTGCCGTAGTACTGACCGAACTCCGCTTCGTGCTCTTGCTAGCATGGGTGCGCTGCACACACTCCCACCTTCACTAGGAGGTGCATTTTAGGAGCCGCTTATGGCGGAACTCGTAAACCCGCTGACAGTACAGTACCGCCTCTGGGGACACGATCGGTGGTGGAAGGCGCGGGTTTTCGCGCCTCAACGGAGGCACGATCGATGGTTGCTCATCGATATTTTCCTCAATTCCTTTCAGTTGTTTTCGGAATCTGTAATGGGACATGGTATGGTGCATTAGTAGTCTTGCGAAAAGGGTTAAAATGTGACCCTCGTCGGCGGTCTTAGTACCTGCAGTATTCGCTGAACGTTAGCACATAGCACTTATCCTCTATACAAGCCACGCTATTGTGATCCTTGTGGCGCGAAGCAAACACCTCATCCGGACCGTCCGTACGCTGACGACCTTGTTCGGTGTGTTCGGGCCGGTAATACCACAGCAAAGACATCATCATTTCACCTGCAACAAGAAAAATAATCGTAAGTGGATAGAGCACTCGCATGGCACTGGAAGCACACGCCAATAATTGTAGCTTTCCTACCGTCATCGGGATTTTCCCAAAGATGTGCTACTTTCGCAACATATGGCAGCTCCGCGCGTTTGTTGCCCGCCTTTAGCAATACGCAGTCACGTGGCTTGACAATGTCTCCCAAGGGATGTCGCATCGCTGGATAGCATGTTCTCAGTACAGGTGGATCATCACTCTGCAGTTAAAGTGAAACGAAATGGTTTCGTTAGTACAACACGATCGTTCTCTACTCGGGCGCACAAAAGCACTCACGTTCAAAAACACCATCCCCTGAAACGGTTGTCCTTCCCATGTCCAACCGTTACTCCAGCGCGGTATGCTAGAGCTTGGATGTATTGGCACAGTCAGCTCCTCTAACTCAGCCGCAATGTTCCGGTGCGTCGACGGACGATGCCGTTTTTTCGTGCTGAATTTTTTCGACTTTGTCTTCGATCGCGATCGCCGCCGCTTGACCGAACGACTTGATCCTCGCTTTGGCAACAGTTCCTCCTCTTCTAGCTCCCGGTAATCGTCGTCGTAGTGCGCGTTTAAAGCTGGTTGATCGCCCGGCGAAGGCGCCGCTAACGGACAAGGTGGCGGCTGTTGCAGGACATTGGCCGTCGCTTCGGGTTGATGGTTCGCAGCATTTAACTGTCCGTTTGCCTTCAGCTCCTCCTCTTCCAGTGGTTCGTCCATGAACGGCTCCATACCTTCAGGTGGTTCAAGCTCACTGCCTTCCTTTCCTTCGGCAATGATCGCTTGAATGGGAGCGTTTAGAGCGAGCTGTACGGCAGCAATACGTTGCTGTTCCTCAATCGCAGAGTTCTTGTCCGTGACAGCACTGTTGTTGTTATTATTATTGTTGTGTCGATTTACGAGCACGTTAGTATCAACGCTAGCCACATCGTCCTCCACCAACATGGTCGCCGCATCGTCAAAGTCCGTTTCCCGATCATCAATGACCGAGGATTGATCCATCAGCGTAACTACACTGTCGTCAAACAGAGCAGCTGCCTTACTGCCATCTTCTTCGCGATCGTCAGGACCCGATGCAGAAGCAACTTCGCCGATTGGAGCGGGGATGGGCGTCGAGGTAGCACGATGGTACAAGGATTCCACTGTACTGACCGTTGGTTCAGGATTGTGAGTGGAGCTTCGTTTCGAAGCATGCGGCACCTCATCACCATCGTCCGTTTGTGCCTTTTGTTTTCTTTTCCTGCTTGATGAAGGATCCTTTTTACGTTCCTTAGCACTTGTTTTCTTGGTACTTTTAGTATCTTTACATTCTGGATTGGAAGGCGTCACCAAGTCCACCTTCTCCGTGGGCGTAGTTTTAGAAGACTTAGACTTAGATTTTGAATGTTTGCTCTTAGTAGTGCCGGACGCTGGGGTATCCGGCAAGGTGACATCAGCTGCTAATGGAGAGCACTTTGACTTGCACTTTTTCTTGTTGCCTTCCCCGTTGCGCTCTCGGCCTTTAGCTCCCCGGCTCTGTTCCGAATGCGAACGTCCCTCTTGCTGCTGCTGTTGTTTGAGTTTCTTTAACCAACTCCGCGAATGGATTTGCAGATCTGTTCCGCTGAAAAATTCTGGTTCAGAAAAGTAGCCTTTTGCCACGAGATCGATCGTTCGATCAACATTAGACAGTGTTGAAACTGTGGCATCCACTGGAGCGTGTGCCGATACTGTTTGATTCTTGTGGACAGCGGATGCTGTGTTATTGGTGTCTGCTGTCAAATCCAGCTCATTTGAAGAGAGTAATTCAGAGCAGTTAGGTAATGTGTTTTCGACCTCTGTTGCAGTAGTATTCGCCTCACTTTCACTAGCCGCCACTAATGGCTGTGTTTCGGATAGGGAGACAATATCCTTCGTTTCTTGTATCGCTGGTGAATGTTGCTGACTCTGCTGCGGCTGCTGTTGTGATTTGCAGAACTTTTTGCGGGCATTTCGGCGGATCGATAGGAGCGTTACGCTCGATCGACGCAACAATCGTTCCCGAATTGACACTGGCAATCGTTTCAGCGACTCAATGCTCGAACGGAACACCCGATAGAACCGCTTGACTGATCGTGTGCGTACCGAGCTAACTGCCTCCGGTGTGGTCTTAGGCTGTTTCTTATCAGTTGGTGCTCCCGATAGTGTCCGGAGAAGCTTTCTCCTGCAACTTTTTCTTCGTGGTTTCGATACCGGCCGTTTCTTAAGGCGCTGTTTGCGACCATTTTGATCCACTGACTGTTCGCTTTGTAGTGCTCGCTTTTCTGCCTGCACTAGGCGCTGCTCCTGCAACTCGATGTCTTCCACATCCTCAACCTTTTCCTCCGGATTCGCTTCCTCATCGTCATCCTCCTCGTCGTTTTCGTCCTCTTCGTCCTCATCCTCCTCCTCCTCCTCTTCTTCGTCGTCCTCTTCCTCTTCTTCACTTAGCTCTACCGGTTCCGGACACTGCGGCTGCGGGTCATTATCGTCCTCCAGGCCTTTTGTACGTTTGATCAGATTCTTATAGCTATTGGGAGGTGACTGCTTCGGTGTTGCTTTTTTGCATGCCACCAGCAGCGGTCTCCGTTTGACGGTCGACGCCGGTATCGGTACCGGCGAGGGAGGATCTAGGCTGCCAGCACAGCTGTCATGTGATTGTACTTTACCACTGTTCTTTGATATTGAGCTCAGTTGTTCGGAGGCGCCAGCAACGTTGGGGATTAGGCTATCACTAAGATTAAAACTATTATCACTACTGTTTCCCCTCAATTGCTGGGCCGTGCTTTTGCAGACTTCGTCCATCTTTGATGTTATCGCAGCCGCCGCAGTTGTCGCCGACGCTGCTGGAATCGATTGCGCCATTTTGGGCGTTTCCACCATGGACGCTTCCGTCGTTAGCACGAGTTCGGTGAGTAAACTCTTGCTATCCGGAGGTAGTTTGGCATCGGTTTTCACATCATCCTTCTCCACTAGCAGACCGGTGATTAAGGGCTGTTGCTGCTGCTGCTGCTGCTGCACATTGTAATGCGAATGCAGATGGTGGTGATGGTGCGGTGATGACCCATGCAATAGATTTGTACTGGCACTGTGGTGATGGAGGTGGTGCGGTATGTGCGAGGAATCACGCACCTGTTGCAAATGGTGGTGCAATTGGTGATGATCGACCGGCACATGGTGCTCGGGATGGTAGATCGACCTGTCGACTGGTTTCATTTCATCTCGATCTTTTTTTATTACAATCGATTCATCCAGCAGGTCCGGTGTCATGGCCGGACCCGTCTCTTCGAAATCTTCCTTTTTGCAAACTGCTCCGACCAGCGGTTCCAGGAGCTTAAACTCTTCGATTTCCTGCTTCACGATCGCCGTCGACACCGGAATGTCTGATAGTTTGTCATCTTTGCTGTGTGTTTTGTCACTGCAATCAACTCCCTTCGCAAGCACGTTCACGGGAGGCACGTTCAGTGCGGTTGACACCCGAACCGGGCTCATATCGGGAGTTTCAAGCAGCGCCATCTTGCTCGATATGGAGTAGGGTGGCGTGAGCGTGCCATGATGTGTTTCCTCCTTCAGATCAGCCAGCTTCGCATGGTGGTAATAGCCCATTGGATGATGGTAAGGATGATGGTACGGGCTACCGTAGTGCATTGGCGTCGAGAGCAGATCGGTCGCGGTTTCGGGTTTGATCGGTAGTTCCGTTTTGTAGCACATCTTCTCTGGATGATGTGCATTGATTCCGGTGGTGGCAGCCGTTGACACGGTTGATACCGGTGTGCTG
Source organism: Anopheles gambiae (assembly GCF_943734735.2). Taxonomy (NCBI): domain Eukaryota; kingdom Metazoa; phylum Arthropoda; class Insecta; order Diptera; family Culicidae; genus Anopheles; species Anopheles gambiae. The sequence goes on from NC_064601.1 coordinate 54,485,398, forward strand.
TGTTTGGTAGCCGAGCTAATGGTAGTAGTCACCGGCGAAGTGGACGTTGCAGTCACTGCGGGTTTTTGTGGCGTTGTAACCTCCGTTTGAAGTGGCCCATGCGGCGTATGATGCAGCGGACCCGGATGGTGATGGTGATAGTGGTACGGATACGTGTGTGGATGATGGACCGGTGGTCCCTGTGAATGCATTTCCATCGGTAAAGGTACCCCGTGATGGTGATGTGCGTGATATCCGTGTGATGGATGCGGTTGCTGCTTGGGAGCAGCATTTGGCGGTGTTTCGGCATCGGCCACCATCTGCCGGACGGGCGTGGTTGTGGCTGCTGTCGTAGTGGCGACGACGGGTGCGTGAATGTCGAGCGGCGCTGGAGACGAGGAGGACGACGCCGACGAGGAGGACGAGCTAGACGATATCGTGATCGGTTCAGTAGTAGTGCTGATTCTCGTGCTCGGCTGGTTTTGTACGATATGGTTGTTTGTGGCTACTGGGCCCTTACTGGCCTTGATACCAATAAGGGACCCAGCATTGACGTTTTTTGGACACTGCATCGGACATGGACAATTGGTTGTGTAATGCGCATCTGCGATGGAGTAGACAAGAAAACGGACACAAGTTAGCGAGAGTTCAAACACTACAACTCGTTGTTTAAACATTAAAACTAAATTTATGTACTTTGAAATGATCCAGATTGAGTTTTGTTCTCGTTTCCAATGGAAGAAAATTATGAAATTTTATTTAAATGGCAATATTCACTGATAAAGCGATAACACTCCAAAGTATTTAAAATGAATTCTCATGCATCAGTAACAAAGTAACTGGTAAACAACAAAACTGAACATTTTTAGAATGGAACTGATTGAACGAAAATGATATGTCAATTAATCAAGAGAAATAAAGAGCGTAAGTAATTTGGAATAGTAATAAACAGATGACGTGAAATCATGCACAAGGATACTTCAAAAGGTTCAAGAGAGCGAGAAAAACACACAGAAAGACGCAAGGATTCAATGCTTGCACAAGGTGACGTACTCGGAAGTGAGATGATGAGAGATGAGTTCGCTGTCATACATTGGCTTACCCATATACGCAGGCGGTGGCGGCGGGTGCTGTAGGTTGCGAGGATAACACTGGCCACCTGAGCCGGGCCCTGGACTACCATACCCTGGATATGGCGAGTACGGATAGTGATCCAGATGCTGAGGACCCTGGGGTCCAGCAGGTACGAGTTGTGCCCCGGACGGTGGTGGCGGCGGTCCCGGCGGTCCCTGTGCGCTACTGGGTGGTGGTGGTGCCTGCTCGTACAGGTGATGCTCCGGACCCGGTCCGGGCCCGGGGTAGTACCGCCGGGAGGTCGGATAGTAGGGCGGAGCAAACTTTGGGTAGTAGTGGGGTGAGTAGGCGTGCGTGTAGTACATCTCCGGCGGGGGCCCATGGGGTGGGGGCGGCTGTGGTCCGTAGGGAGACGGTGCGTAGTACCCGGGCGGCAGATACGTCGGCGGACAGTGCATCTGCATTGGGCGGGGGTAGAGATTGGTCGGTGGGCCACCAGCACCGGTCGCCGGACCGTACCGGGATGCACCGTAGGGCTGGGAGCGATGACCCCCCAGGTCAACTCCGCCACCTGCAAATACGGAACGAAAATAACGATCGGCATCATCAGCGGCGGCGGCTGCGGCTGCTACGGCGACTGCGGCCCGTGGGCGCAGGAGGGGGGGATGGAACCCCATCGGGAGATCGTTGGCGGGGGAGCGTCCGGGCGTACCTGTCAGCAGGACGTCGCTGTCCGTACTGTCGGCCGTAGAAGACGCGGGCGGTTGCTGGGGGCTCTGCAGGAGCGCCTCGCCATCCGGACCACTTTTCGGACCGTGCTGCGACGGCGGCTGACCCAGTAGGTGAGGCGATATCAGCGGACCAGCCGGTTGATAGTAACCTGCAAAGAAGCGAAGGAATGAAAGCACAAGGAATGGTGAGTGATAAGATTGTAAGACGCTACTTAGCAGTTAGCAGTGTGCATAATTGAGTTTTTTTAAAGGGAAATTGGACTTCAAAATCCGTGTTGACATGCCTTGCTCTGTACTGTAATGATACAGTTTAATTATCATTTGATTTTGTTACCCGTTGGGCGTACGAAGCTCTAAACCTAATTGAATTAATACTCAAATCGACTGTCTGCGGCGCACCATTTGTGGCACCAGGTGCCATCATTTCCTGCCTAAAGGGGAAAAGGAAAAGGGTTGCTTGCGCAATAAGGCGTAAAATCGGTGTCCCCTGCGAGCTAGGGCATGTTTTAATAAAGGGTGGAAAGGCCAACGTAACAAGCACCACAGAAGGAGCATGTGAGTTACGTTCTTTTGTAATTTAGCTCACTTGCTATGCAAAACCATGCCCGAACCCGACCCGGCATCGAAGGACTGATGCGTTTTTCTATTTATTTATGAACGCTGTGTTTGAGCACAACCTCTCCTCAAGTAAGCGCCGCTCTGAAGCAGAATGAGTTTTACGGTTGTTGTCGAAGCAAAGTGTAAACACAAACGAACACATCCCCAAGATCGAGACATGATCATACAGGTTTCGGGGATGGGCTAACGTTTGGTGTCCCCTGATGTTTTTTGTTTCTCCGCAAAAGCATTCGGAGAAGGCTCTTGTGTTCGAGTGTTCCTGAGCAGTGTGACGTTACTCATTGTTCTGCAGCATTTTTCTATCGTTACTAATATATTTCACCCTATTTGGGTTTCTGTTTCGCGAACCGTATTACCACCTTCACCACCCGTGACAGACTAGCGGCCGTTCTTTCGGGACTGTGGTGTGGCCGAGTAGTAGATGATGTGTCAGTCCTTCGTTACGGTTTTCCGGCTGACAAGGGTTGTTGTTGTATGGGGCTGAGCTTGACACTTTGGTGGAAAAATTGGTCTGTGTGTGTGTGTGTGTGTTCGTTTCGCTTTTCCACGACGTTCGCTTGGAATGTCACACTGTCTCGACGTTTCCATACTCTTGCTCTATTTCGTTTGGCGGCTCCACGACGACGCAAAGGGAAATTCCGTCTGGCGCGGCCTCCGGAAGGGTGGGACGGTCGCATGTTTTCACTTTCACGATCGCAGCATGAGTTTGTCATAAAAATGAAATAAAACACCAGCTCTCATCAAGTGAGCTGTCGGTGGGTAATGTGAGGGTTGCTGTTGCTTGGCGTGTTTAGAGGAATTTTACATTTGCTGGTGTGTGAGTCGTCAACTGTTGTTGGTACAATTTAGAAGAAAATTAAAACAAAAGAAAACATGCAATATTAAAAAATATATTTAGTATTAATATCCAATTAAATAAATTATACCAGACAGTATTAAACCTGGTTCCACACCACATTAAACCCTTGCTGTTTTTGCAATACCTAACAGATCCTTCAAACATGTTGACAGTGTTGGTAATACATTTAGCTTAAAACTCAATTCCAATTTCCAATCCTGCAGACAGCAAGGAAGACGCTGGATAACCCCTCCTAAAGCGAAATAATCAGCCTCTAGGCATCATTGTCATCATCACCATCACCATCGTCGTCGTCGTCGTGTGAAGTGAGAAATCTCACGATAATTGAGTTAAGCCCGAAGGTTGTTCCAACTGTCCCCCCCCCCCCCCCGGAGGTCCAGGGTGTCCGTGGAATAGAAAATCTTTTTGTAAGGGGCAATCGTGATTATGGTACAGGGGGAACGGAGAAAATCTCAACCAAGAACCGCGGTGCTGCTGCTGCTGCTACAATTTCCTTCTGTGTGATGTGCATTTAAGTTTAGCATGAGTTATTTTGTGGATTATGTTTCTTTGCCCGTTTTTCCCCCTGCAGCCACTGGCGTGAAATGGAATAAATCGTACAAGTTTCCGACCCCAGTTCCAAACATCTTACGTACGAGGGATGTTGAGAGCACTTTATGGGACAGGGTGGTGGTGCACTTCCAGCAAAACGTGCCAGCCACTTCCCCCGTCACTGGTACAACACAACAACCGCTGCCGTGTTGTGATTTTAGTCCTTGCTTACTGATTTTACCATCAATCCTCTCCTGACTACCGTAAGGAGTTCCCTTACGCTTGTCATTAAGAGTAGGAAAAATTGAAACGTAATAAAAATTCTCACCTGAACTGAGTGAATTTTACGGTTTGCCTCTGTTGATAGGATCCGGATTGTGAACCGCGAACGGCACCTTTACAGCAGACAGACATTGCCACCACCACCATCACCATTGGCTTGGTTTGGTTTCGCGTGAACAGCGCAGTAATTTAAGCCCAATAAAATTGATATTAATCCAGTTTTGCGATAAATTGCCACACCGGGGCGAAAAGAGAGGTGTAAGAAAAAAAGGTGTAACTCTCGCAATGTCCCGATGAAAAAAAAAAAAATTTCTTCTTCGCGGAACCTGATTGCGTCACCGAGAGAGCAAAAAAAGTCAAACAAAAAGGGTTGTAAAAAGGCAATGAAGTGTTCCGAGGCGAGCAAACAACCGTTGATGGAAGGAGGGAGGGGGGGGGGGGGGAAGGAATTTGCCTTTTTTGGAGTTAAAACAAAAAGGCAAAAAAAAAAACTGAAACGAACGCAACCGAGTTCAGTTGGTTAATCTTTCACCATGTAAATCCGATTCACCTGCCTGCCCGATGAACGATGTCGAGGTTACTGATGATGAATATTTTATAACCCTCCACGGCGACGAGGAGGAAAAAATAATAATAAAATAAACGATTTGCTCCAAGCGACGCCCGGGGAGGGTATGGCTTTGACGACAAACGGAATTGACACCAAATTATATGATTTACCGGTTTATTGCGCGGATGCGATTTTGTGCTGTTTGTTTTTTGTTGGTTTACTGTAAGTGCTTGTTTAATTTCGTTTGAGTGTTGATGTTCATGTTCAGTCGATTCGGTGTCGGGCGGTGGCGGTGTGACAAGACAATGAAGCGAAAACGTTAAACAGTTTCTGAATTTCAAACTTTAACCTGGTTTGGATTAAATTGATCAGGTGACTGACGAGCGAGCGATTAGGAGTTGTTGAAGATAACTGAAGATTTTAGTTCGAATTATAATCATCGCTAAAACGCTCCAGTATCAGATCGCAATTGACATTTTTGAGCAAGGATTATGGAGAATTCGAGCAACATCCCTTAAATCGGCACTATAAACTTCACTTTAAGTGCACCAGCCCTCCTTTAAAGTCCTTTAAAATCGACTTGTTGTTGCTTTCTTCTTAATCCGTTATAAAATAACGTTGCCAATCCTTAGCATTTATCATCATCATCAGATCGTGTGGTAATTTTACACAAAAAACACCAAATTTACACAAAATAACGTCGCACTAAAATTGCCTCTGTTTTCCATCACAAACTAAAGTAAAAGAATGTCAAATGAGCTCAGCACTATCGTCCATCGATAGAAGAAGGTCTAATTGTTTGTTTGATCACACACAAATCCATAATACCCCGAACTGTTCCGTGAAATTAAGAAAAAAATCATACCGCAAAGTGCACCATGGACATCTTACAAGTAATGGAATACATTCGTAAGATGCTCCCTCCTTATGCTCAATATGCCAAATAAGAGTGCGTCAGTACACCTGCGAACAAATCAGCTAAAGGCACACCGCACGTTAAACTGATTGACTTCCGGGCAATAACGACCCATAAATGATGCTATCAAACAGAGGATGATGCGCTTCTATTTCACTTCCCAGCTTCCACAACGCCACCAGCACCATGTCTACCGCCAGCAACGAAGAAGGTGTCACTAATCTCTTGGTTAATTACTTGCCAATCCGTGGCAATGCTGCGGGGCTTCAATGCGAATGGGGGGACTGCACCACAGCTGTAGTATACCGTGGCGAGCAATGTAGACGATGTCTGATGATGATGCTGATGATCATGACCAAGCCTCTTGGTTGTGGGCATCGAACGTGCGGCAATGTATGACATGGTAGTAAATCCCTCTCCAAACCAATTTACACCTAATCACGCATTACAAATTAATTTCGTCCAGATTGCTCCACCAAAATCGTACATACACACAGACACACACACACACAGATAATGCCAAAGAACGCATACACGTACAACTTTTACCGCGAGCGTGGCGGCGTTCCAGGACATACGTTGAGTTCGAAATTAAAAAGCCTCTCCACTTTGGTGCTGTTGCCGTATCCTTATCCCGAGCAGAATAGTGCAGCGCATTACCCCAGCACGGAACGAAACAGACACCCAAAACTCCAACCCGCAGTGCTGTTATCTACAATACCCGAGCGCTTTCCACGTGAGTGACGTCGTATCTCGCCTACCGCTGTGTTACACGAGTTTCATTTACATAAAATTTCTCTCCACACCCCGACGGGATGGCGACTGCTGCTGCTGCTGCTCGTAGGATTTGGGAATGGGGATGATTACGAGACTTTAGTTAAGTCGCGGTTTGATAGTCAGTTGTGCCCTCCGGGCTCTGGGGCAACCTTCCGTGGCAAAGTTTGTGCAGAGGTGAGAGGATGTGTGTGTTGGAAAAGTTTTACAAATTTGCTCCTGATCAACGAGGATTAAAACGGTGAAGTTGTTTCCAGATCGTTAGAGCTTAGACGCATCCGGATGGGGACGATTTTGGTAAGCAATGTCGAACAGCCTCGAAGGAGATACGCTTTTTAACGCCTTCCACCGTTTATTGATTTGTCTGTTGGCTTTAGTAGGGGTGGAGGACCACTCCGTCCACCGTATTCAGATATCTTACTTTGACCTGCTGCTCCCGAGTCCCGAGTGGCAAATACGGGCGAAAGACACAAAACCTTAGCGCAGCAGTACTTATCGAGCAAATCACCCGTGGGATTTTTGACAAACCATCGTCGTTGTCGATGGAGGCCCGACGGTTTAGACCGCCTTACGATGGATCCATAAAATCAATGGTGTTTGACAGTGTCAGCAAGATTCGCCCTCCCAGCAGACCGGAATCGGTTATACATTCGGGTTCTTGGGGAGGGTGGAATATGTTACGATACAGAGCAGGATCTGTCCTCACTTGCTGTAAGTGAAATCATCAACATCATCATCGACGGCATCGTCTGACGACGAGACACCGTTGCTCCGAAACGATGCCGAAGGCACATACATAAATACATACATATATTCGTAAGAAGGCACACCACCTCCACCGAACAGCTCTACTAACCCCGAGCTCCCCGTTCGAATTTGATGCGTCAAATATGATGGCAATGAGCCTTGCTCTGTCAGGGGTTTGCGCCCAACACACACACACACACGACATGTGATCGAAACACTTTTCGGAAGCGGTAGAGATTGTTGTGGATATAGCATTACAGCAGGGCCAAACTGGCTCTAACCCCACACTGCCAGAGCCCCAGACTGCATGGCTGCGGTCTCCAATTGCCCATTTGCAGCGCTCGTGGCGCATGGTCGATGGGTTGCGGGGTTGGCGAATCTTGGTGAATGGAATAAAGATGTGATGATCGCACTCTGATGGCGATACGTTTGTGTTTTGATGAAGTTTCGGGTGACACTTTATGACAGCAGCCTGTTGGAACACGACGACGACGACCGTGGCCGGAAACCTTGCGTACGGTTAATCAGCGGCAAGCAACAAGCACGCGACACGGACGGGAGGAGTGTGAAGGAAATTGACATGTTGTCTCACGCGCGGTCATAATAGCTGCGTCCTCCTCGGGGAGTTTTGTTGCGCTGTTTGATGGCAATTTACCGCCGCACTGGAACTATTACTGGATTGAACTATTGCCGGGGCGTGATGGTTACGCTTGCAGAAAGAGCGGGTAGGGACGGAAAAACAAACTATAAAATGACTCATTCCGTAATTGTGGCTGTTATTTTGCGGATAGAAGTTGCTATGTGTATCGGTGTGATTTTCAAAGCGATGATTATGATAAATTTGGTAATTTTGCAATAGTAACGTCAGAAGAGTTATATTAATCTAATTGCATTTCTCACAGTGAAGAACATTTCACACCTTGCAAACCTGTACGCGCTCTAGGTTTACGCTAGGTCGTTTAGTATCCTTACCCACTTACTTTAAAGTCATTATAATCGAATCAATGCTAGCAAAAAAAAAGGCAACTTAAAGCGTTGTCGGAGTACCCCTGACACTAGGGTCATACTGTAATGCATACATGTCTAACTACGCACTAAACGCAGAATGGTGAGTGTGTTTGTTTTTTTTCTTCTCTCCCATCCGTACTAGCCAACAGTAAATCGTATGTTAAGAAGGAATGTCATACCGTGCGGCGTAAAACGACAACCGCGGAACGATACACGCTACGGTATGCGCAGGAATCTGGCCACATACCACTCAATCGTAACCGTACCGTGTACACGTTTCTGCCCTCGCGCGCCACAATAAAAGGAACAACTCGAAACCAACCACCACTACACACTCGAAAGCGATTCAAGAAGTGATGCTCGCAAGCAAAAGAAACAATAAGCAGCAAACATCCTTCACGGTGTGGCATAAATGACGACGGCAGAAGCGACCCGCGAGCAATAGGTCGTTTTTTTCTTTTTTTTTTATTCGCCCCTCAGTCGACTGGCGGCAGCTGCCAGGAAGAGAGCTAGGGAAGAAATAGTGGCATCTCCCTGAGGAAGCGATTCCTTACGAAGCGAAGGATGTGTAGTGCCGCGAAACAGAGAACTTGCAGCAAACGCGGACGCAGGAAGCGATCGGTTGAAGGGGGTAAAAGCCCCGGCAACATGCCAGCGAGAGAAAGAAAGGGATGTGGCTGTAAAAGTGAGGAAGTGAAGAAAGCGCAAGCAATGCGCTGCACAAGTATAGCTATGGCGCACGAAAGATTAAACCGAGCAGAGATGAATGAAAAGAGGATTTTTATTACACAATAAGGCGTAAATATTCCATTTTATCCTTTGCTCCGTTTTTGTCGGGCCCTTGCCTAGCAGCAGTTCCTGTTGCGGCAAAACGCCGGTGGTTTTTTTTTCGTTGCCTCAAACACCCTCTGTAGAGCCTTCGCTCGTTGCTGCAGCGCAATAGTCTTATGTATTGCGTCCTTTTGAGCGCAGAAGAAAGAGGCAACCAAACAAACGGGGCAAGATGAATAGAGCGAAATCAAACGAAAGTAGAGCGACGTCGTAGTAAGCGGATCCAGGACAGTTGACAGACACACCCTGCAGCAGCAGCAGCAACAGCAAAGGTACAGGAATGAGTACAGGGCACGGCCGCGAGCCGCCACTGCTAGCGCCACCACCGGTTGCCGTGTTGCCGTTCGTCCTCGAGGGCTCGTCACACTTCGGCACCACGGTGCGGTAGGTTTGCGTGTGCAAGAAGGAACCCTGGCGGGTCGGATGGCCCTTTCGGTGTTTGCTTTTGGTTTGCGTGCACCACACACAGAAGATGGAATCATAATAACGCACTTTATTTTTATGAGACGGTTCTATTTTGATGGTTGATAAAATATTTAGCTGCTCACGCGGTATGGTGTCGGCGTTGCCGTGAAGTCAATCATCGGCGCACGAGCGTGTGTGTGGCAAGAAGGAAGCGTCGAGCGCTATTGCTGACGGGAAAACTGAATTTCAGATTACATTACTGCATGTTGAAATGGGGCTTTTTTCGACAATTTAGTGAAAATGGAGGCGAGGAGGTGCATTAACAACGGGGATGAGGATTTGAGCTGGTTATTAAAGCCCAATTTGGAGGTGTTTTGAAGAGAGAAGAAATCGGATCATCATAGCTGTACAACTGGTTGAACAGAGTACGATTGCTTCGCACGAGTTGCTGTGTAATTCAATTGAACTGTTAACAGAGTTCTGCAAACACTTAAAATGTACTATTTATTAGAAACAACCACTACCACATTTGCCAAGATTACGATTTAACGAGTGTCTAGTGCGATAAATGTGATCATAACCAGCCATAATTATTGTACTGTCATAATGAGCAATTAACTGAGTGAACGTGTGTGCTTAAAACTAATAGTGCCATAGTGGCCCCAAGATAACTGACAATATCCCGTCCGTTTCGTTACGTGGGCCTCCCATTTTGCACTCTGTTATCATTAATTTCATGCCATTTTTATGGAACAGCTCTCAGCTTCTCAAACTGGATGTACACCATCATACACTTCGCTTGAAACTAGTGGACCAGGAGGCGTCCTGGTTGCCGACGGTGACACAATTACTCGACCAGACCGAGGACATTGCTCCATTTGATTCAATCTGCGTGCAACCGTTCGGTGACAATCACAGGATCACAGGACGATGGGTTGCGTTTCGCATCCAAGCGTTCTCTCCTCCCATCGTACACAACAAAAGCGTCCTAATCTAGGGCACTCGTTTGCGCTTTGTCCCGATTTGTGTTTCTCCCTTTCATTGGCACCCTTCTTTTTATCACCCGGCCCAAGTGGCAGAAAGAAATAAACTAATCGAGCGGGAGAGAGAGAGAGAGGTCCCAAACAAGGGTATTCTGTGACAAAGTGTCTTGAACGCTTTGGCCACGGCACGGCGTTTTGGCCCTGTTTATGTCGCACGACTCCTCGCTTGCATCCTTCGGTCGATGTCGGTCGGTGGTGGTAGTGTGTAAGGTAACCGGACTCGGTCAACAACTTTTGCTATTTATGCGGCCGTATGCTAAGACAGTGTACGCCGGGGTTTGCCAAAGGACTCAGTAACCTCCGTTTCCTGAACGGTCTATGTGCAGCTGTTAGTGGGGCTGGCTTTGCAAACAGCAGCGAGGACGCACGGACTGGGGAGCTTATTGCGGGAATGTGAGGCCGAGAGGAGTGTGTCAGTTTTTATCGTTCTTTTTTTTCTTCTTTGCTTCGGTAACATTACTCTTCATTTGCAGATCCATGTCATTCGGGTGGTGAGTGCTACTTAGGGGCAAAAGTACGCCGCACAAATGATTGTGTAGCCGCCTGCGAAAAGTCTTTCACCGTTGCTTTCCTTCTTCCTTTCAGGTTAGGGTTTGTGGACAACAGTTGCGTGAAAAGGGAATTACAGTGGCAGCCTAGCGGTGGTATCCGAAGAGCCTAGCAGAAGAAGACGGTCTCGGATCGATGTCTTGATCATCTCGAGGCTAGTGTCTGTGCTGTGACACACAATACTTGGGAGTTTGGGATGGCCAAGATGGGCCGTCATCGTTAGGAGTTGTGATGAATAGACATTGTTGTGGAAAACGTAATGGAACTTGTGGGATGGGCGGGCAAAGGATGGTGGTCCCCGTCATCTTAACGAAACCTCATTTCTCTATGGTTGGAATGCGCTCGGGTGGGACGCTCGTAATAAGATGAACAAATTACATGTCAGCTACTGAATTAACAATTGACATATGTTTGGCTTGACTTACAGAAACTAGCAAGCGAGGATATGAAGGGGATTGAAGACTATTTGGTGGAATTTGCATTTAAATGTATGATTTTGCTAAACTTCTTAAGGTATTTTAATAACAAACTTTCAACTCCAAAAAAAGTGTTGTTTGGGATACGATCAAAAGAATATTATAAGGCTATACTCTGAATATTTTTGTCATCTTGCAAAAAAGCAACCACCACCGGAGCATCAGTTAATAACTTTATGATACACCCCATTAAGGCCCGTTTTTTCTTCCACTTTTACAAGCATAAAAACTTAGTGTCGCAAACTTCACAAACACGCGATCAAAAAGAGTGTGGCTTTCAGCAGTAATACATAATCTAACTGATACTTGACGATGGTTATCGTGCTGCTGTTAATCGATGTTTTAAAAGCATCGGCATTTGCCAACCCCTCGCAATTGAACCACTGAAATCACGAAGAATTGCTTATGTTTTCGGAGATAAACGGCTCTTGTCATATGCTTTCTGTAATAACATTTCTGTATTTTTTAACGCACAATGAAGCGATGAACCGATTTTGTTTTAATCCAATCGATATGGTTTTGACATTGGGGCCAAAAGGAGCATTTTGGATTTGGTTTACAATTTTAAGCTAAGACAGCATAACTAAATATCTGTATGGTTGCTATGAGGTTTAGTTTTTTGGTGCGTTTGTAGTATAAATAAATGGAACAATAAATCATTTACAAATTGATCAGCGAGACTTCATAGCTCATGATTTAATTTGCTCTTGTAGGAAACTATTGAAAATTGTCCATTTTTTATGCAATTAAACCAATCTGAAATCAATTGTTTCATCCACAGTGGGTTGGTTAAGTCCTGAATATTTGCAGCTTATTCGATGCGAGATTTAAATGCATTGTTGCTTCAACGCTTTAATTAAGAGTAAACTGCAGAAAAAACATGCTTAATTTACATCCAAACTCACACCATGGATTAAACCCGATAAAATGGTACTAATGTGTCATTTGGTAATATGTAGTAGTACATGCATGTCCACATCCCGAAGAAATTTCCCTTATTACTACAATCTGTTACTTGTAAACACCGATGAAAGACGAACAGTTTGATCAATCGTATCAAAGTTAACCGTATCACTCTCTCACTGGTTCTATTGAAGTACCAGAGTTTTTAGAGTGTAGCCTTTTCATTCGACAAAAATCTGCTGTCTGCTCCTAGTTGACCTAGTTTTGGACGCAAAAAGCTATTGATATCGCGTACCGAAGTTTTTTTTTCTACAATTTATTTTTTCGTGCAATGCATTTCGAACAAAGGGCCAAGGAGGGGTAGATTTTAATGCACGTGCAATACATAGCGCAGTAGTTACTTCTTTGTCCTTCAGTAGCACGATTGCCGGTAGATGATTCACCTCGTGGCACCCCGTGAAAACTGTAGCTAAAGTACGGCTGCGGACGACAGAACAAAGTGTTACTACATTTGCGACCAGTGATCCCTTCTCACTGCTGTCGCCTGAAGGGGATGGCTCTGTCCTAGTTTAAGCGAGCGGTGAAAGTGAGATCGCAGAAAGAAAGCTTCTGGTCCGCGGTGCTGGACGACTTCAGTGCCAAGGTGGGAAAGCGAACCATCATAACAAGCGACCCTGTTGAACAACGACATCGTCATCATCATCATCCTTCTCCTCGAAAGTGTCGGCGAGTGTGGGATGATGGTCACAGGAACATTGAACCGGCACAGGATTGGGGTTTCATCTTACCACCCCAGTGATGGCTGATTGCGTCCTCGTTTCATTTTCTGTCGCGAATGGAAAACGGCTGCTCATGCGGTGCGGCAATAATAAAGGAGCAGTTGTCGGGGGGGAATGTATAAAATTTCAAACTTTCCTCCCGACCGTGTGCAACCCCACTGCCACATAATATTTGGGAGGGTATTTCGACACGAGCAGACAACTACCGTGCTTCAAAACTGGATAGAAAAAGGACACGATCCTGGTGCAATGTTCACAATGTGTACAGAGGGATTCCGTAGCTGTTTTGTTATTCTTGCGAATGAGCATTAAAGGTGAGCACGGGTCAACAAGAACAAGCATAGTTTTATTCTGGTTAACAAATCCGTTACTGAGCTTGCATTGGTGTCAGTGTTATTGCTTGCTGCGCTTAGAGAATTCAAATCAATCTGTTTAGTGGGTTCAGATAACGGCTCTGCAGACAAACTGCGACGAAGGTTATGAATGTCGCACCACTGTAAACTTTAGATAGTTTGTGTAACATTGACGTTTCGCCACGCCTTTTCCCTGCGACAGGACGTGCCATTGTCGTAGAAGACACGATACTTTAGCAGAGGCAGTGCGCTAATCAACTCAACGATATACACACCTTGACACGGTCAAAGTTTGTCATAGAGGCATCAAAACTTGCCAGACTTGCTGCTTGAGGCACATTGCTCTCGGGAGAGTAGGAGGTTTATTATTCGAAACCACTTCAGTTACCGTAACTGGTGACGTTGTATGTATAAGTTTGCAGTACTTCTATGCATGGAGGAAAAAGGAGAGTCGTGAATGCATTTAAACCATCCTACTAGTTCGCAAGGAATGCACAGGACAGAGGGTCGTTTTTGTTCTGCCACTACCAGAGAAGAACGTAACGAGGTGAATAATTTGCACTTACCAAATGCACACACGTTTGTCCATGTCAACTAGTACTATGGCAATTAATTCTAATGAATTGGCCCGATAGCGTGTCTACAAGTAACTCTCCAATCCAGTTTATGTCCCTCCTGGTCCTCTGGGAATTTTTCTGGTTTCTGGTAGAGTGCACTTTTTTCTTCGATCTCAACATTCTCGACACACCCGATGCCTACATTCCAGACAAATTCCAATGGTTTACTGTTGCAAAAAGTGTACAGGAGCCATTGGACTCGGGTTTCAAGTTTATACTGCCTTACAATAACCAACATCTGTGGACTCCACAAGTGTAGTGTAAGGACATTTTTACGATATGGTTGGTTTTTGGGGATTGGGATGTATCAAGGAAGGTTGATGACTCTACTATGAGGCGTTGTAGCAAGTGCAACACGTAAATAAACACGTTCGTGCTAGAAAACGAGGATAATCTGTGGTTCATATTTTGTGTGTTTCTTCTATTTGGGAGCAAAGATGAGCTAACGATGATATGCATACTCTAACATCCACGAACCAAAATCCAGAAATGAATTGGGTGACCAGCATTGAAACCCCTACACAGCAACGACCAGCCCATCCATTGGTTTGTGCCGTATGTTCCATAGCACACCAGCCAGACTTCACTGGCCCGTTGCTTCATAAAGGGACCATAAACGACTATCGGCATACGCGTTGAACATCTCTCTCGCATCTCCAAATCTTTCCATTTTTCCGTGGGGACGTACGATCCCCTCATGGCGTGAACACTCCTCCGTCGGATGCTCCGAATAGGAATGGACGTTTTGTTTGTGTCCAAAAAGGACGGAACCTGCAACCTTCAGAAAAGCAACACAAACACAACGCAGAGCATCCCTCTTGAGTGGCCTTTTTCCTGGAGAATTGAGATTTGTTCCGAGCGAGAAGGTACAACAGCGACGTTTCGACAACGCCGGACCGGATTGCATGCTGCGGCGCATGGCAGCCCGCCGATGATACGTGTGTGCCGAAGAAGTGCAGCAACAGTCGGGTGGCCACTCACGCACCTCACGGGGTTCACGTCCGGTGGGAAAAACGTGCAACTGCTGCTGATGAGGATTATTTATGATAATGTGTCGCCGGCAGGCCAGAAGCGCTCGAAGCAAAGAAACCGTTCGTTCAGACGCAGCAGCAGCTAACGGTGACCACGACGAGCACACCACACCCCGAACCTCAGAGCTACCGAACAGGGGATGATACTGTAGCAGAGCAGCAGCGCCAAAGAGGTCCCAGCATTCAACGACAACATCGTTTTCGAGATAGCAGGCAATGTCACCGATGTGCTTTTGATGATGGCAAATCTGCATTCTAATATCTCAACGGTAGCACTACCAACGGGACACACAGATTTGATGTGCCCGTTCGTGTGCACTTGCGCATGTGTGTACCACACTCGTCCAACACGTTCGTTCAAAAGTATGGTGTCAAAGGGCTAACAAAGGGATGGTACATTGTAAAGCGATACTCTCAATCTTCTCTTCCTGCCGCTGATGGTGCTGAAGAATGCAAATGAGATGATCATCGATGGCACAGAACGTTACAAACGGGCAGAGTAGTGGCGGGTAGCAGGGCACCACAGCGATAGCGAACATCACTTCGGGTCTGCTGGCTGAGCGGCAGGTGTTTGAAATGATTATTATCAATTTCTTAACACAATCAAAAGCTCATAAGAGCTCATTGTAAAATAAAGTTTAGTCTAAGCCCACTGAGACGGCAGCAACATCAAATTTCTTTGAGCTATTGAACAAGGATTTTAAGAGCATAACTCTTTAAGGTCCTTCTACATATGCGTCACCAGGTAGAAAATGCAGGTAAAACGCAAGTTAAGTTTACGCAAGCCAAAAATTTAAACAGCAACTTAAAGCCAAACCTGAGCCTACACGTACAAAACCCAGCCCAGCAAAGGAAAATGAGCCTGTGAAAATATTTCCTTTTGACTCTGAAGTTGTTATTCTGTTTGATGCTCCCGTTTGCGCTGGGGGTTTTACTTCACAACAGCACTTTTCCTTGCAGCATTCATTCGCGTCGATACTATTGACAGGGAGAGTGAGAGAGCGGCAATAGCGAAAGGGAAAAAATAAAACTGTTATGGCTGGCAGGGGAAAAACCATAAACAATTATTTACTCCGGATTTCAGCAAACGCAGCTTCTGCTTCTTCTGATGCTCCGCCGTGCTATAGCCAGCGCGTACTGCCGTCCGGTGCTTCGCCATCCTTCGCTCGGAAAACGCGCCACATAAATCTTTCGTCGTCGGATGTGGGTGGATTTTTTTTTCTTTGTCGCTCGTACCACTCTGTAGCACTCGTTTGTATTTCCACACCCCCCATCATACCGTCCCATTTTTGCTACAGCTTCCGGGTTCTTTTGATCCCTGTGCTTGGATAAGTCGTGGTACGGAGCCACCGCACCCGGGCGTACCTGAAGTGGACGCCACGGTGCTGCGGTTGCGGAATGGTCGCGGAAAAAATATGAATTCAACACCAGGCAACAGAGATAAGTCAACATATTTATGCTCGACATTGCTACCTTGTGTGGGAGGAATGCAGCGCACACACACACACACTGTAAGCGACGGACTGGGGGTGTATGTGTGTAACGGCGAAAGCGAAAGCGACAGCGAAAAAAAGAAGGTTTCATTTAGCACTTTGCTTCCGTCCGCAATTCGGACCGACCGTGATTCGCGAATAATTTGCCGCGCTTCGCGGTATTTGTTTGAATTGAGGCTTTAGATTCATGTGCTTTTTGTGGCTAATCTCGACAAAAACCACACTACATGCAGCGCAAAACGGCGTCAATGGCACGTTTTTTAGGCCAACACTTTGAACATAGAAACCATTCGCATTTGTAACTGCTAAGGGCGGTGGCTCGTATGTAAATTAGAGTGTTTTCTTTCAATCGCTGAGCGTTGCAAGTGGCTAGGGGAGAGACACACAAAAACAAACAGCTGTTTGCATGTTACCACATTAGCAGCTTTATAGATGAATTGTATGGTGTCATGCAAACGTTTTTTTCTTCTATTATTCAAATGATCCCTCCTATTCGTGTTATTGAATTGGCATAACACTGGACACTTCCGGCTGCAAGTGATAGCCTTAAATTTACTATCAAATCTTACGAAAATAAATTGATTTAATCCTGTTGCCTGTTTGGGTAAGAGGCATCTTCGTTCCATTCCTTGCCAAACGACGACAACCGAAACGGCGACATGCTTTGTAAAGGCACTCGTAAACATGGGCCAAGTTGATCAGCATTATAATATGTATCAAATGTCAAACATATGTTATCTGCCCACCACTACCACCAACCACTATGCCACCACACCAGCGCAAACGAAACGATGTGTTCCCGGACGAAGACGACGTCTGCCGAGGCTGTGTCTACCGCTTACGTTCATCGATTATTCAAACGAATCGTTCAGATGGGAAAAGGAGTTTTACACACGCAGTCCACGGGCACGAGAGCGCGGTGAGAGCAGAAGGAAGGATCGATCGATCGGTCGCCACCGCCACCGGCTGGGCTGAAGCTACATTCAAATCATGTCCACCGATTTGAGAACGCGTGTGTTTTGTGTTTTCTCCTGCTCTGTGTGCTGAGAAGGTGGAAACGATAGAGGAAGTTGAAATTTATACCATGCGTCGAAAAGGTTGTGTGATTCCAACATCTGAAGGTCAACCACATCCAACGGCAGCAGAGATACCTCGGGACAAAACAAATGTGTAGAAGAAAATGTCGACATTGATGCATGCTGACCGCTTTGCGTCCCAGCCGCTCCATCTTTATCAATATCTTTCTCCTAGAATCGCCCAATCTATGGTCTAGCAAAAATCACTTTGCTTCCTTGTTGTGTCCTCTATTTGTTTTGTTGGCCAAAACATCATCAGCCTGCTGGAAATTGGTTCTGAAGACAAATGATTTCCCAATCTAGCACAGAAAACGATCCGACACACACGCTTTGCGCTTTGGGGGTAATTTCAAATCGATTTCGCCAATTGAAAGCATTCTCTTCTTCGCTGTCACAAGCGGCTTTCATTAAAACGAAAACAAACCATACCAAAGCAAGCCCTTTCTTGGACCTACTGGTGCCTTCTCCTGCGATTCTGCCATACGTCTTTTACAACACTCCACCGTTCCCGAAAGACAAATTGGAACGTTTTCTAAGGCTAAACCATTTCCAAATTGTCACCTTCAGATTTCCTTTCATTTTCAACGCAGTATAATTTATTCGTTCCTGTCGAACGTGTTTGCCATTTGGGGGAGAATTATGGCGCCGCAGCATATTGGATGGTGTCCGCTGCCACCATCTCTCCTCCCCACGGCATGACCCCGCTCATCGAGCAAACGAGCCGCGCTCGAGATTCGAAGAAAGATAAAGAGGGCAAGAGAGGCGCGCATAAAACGCGACAACGAGAAAGACCTGGCCACAGCCAGTTCGTGGACAAGCGATTACATAATTGTGCAGCGTATTCGACGAGACGAACGAGTTGCTCGCGTGATGTGATGTGCAATCCGTCCTGCCCCTTTGTGGGGTTGTGCATCGGGCGCACAGCATGCAACGCAGCACAGTGTTTCGATTGATCTAAATCAGGTTCACCTTCTTCGCACAGCCCGCTGTTCAACCCTTTGCCGCACGACACAACTACCACCACGGCACTGACCACCGTGGTCACCACCACTGTCCAAACTACTACTTGATATGAGAGCTTGTCGGAGTGGTGTGCCGTTTCTGGAGTTTCTCGATCGGGCGACTCTTGCGTTTTTGCACTGTTGTCCTGCGGCCAAACGACACGCGGAGTGCGTTTATATTCATTTACTTAATCCGGCAATAAATCGATTCCGATTGGCTGTCGGATTAAGATGGGCTCTGGCGTTGGTACTTCGACGGTGCAATGCGTCTGCCGGTAGACACCGGGCGGAACTAAGGATGAATGAAGCAGTGAGCCGAGCGTCAACATCGTCAATTTCAAATTTACTAACCACCGACCGTCTGGCCAGATCTGTGGTATGATCTCTGCGCGACGTGTGGCGATTAGGTTACGGGCATTTGGGAATTTACGCCCATTCCGATTGGCTTTGCAAACGACGAACAAACTTGGAAGCAGCCTTAAGGTTATCATGTTTTTCTTTAATCTAATCACGTTGCGTGACTAACAGTATTTAAGCAAACACATAAACTGCGTTTAGCGTTTGTTTCCCGCGCCAGTTGGCCAAAACAAATTGACTCAAAAATAAATAGCCGCCCCAATCTCACCTACCAGCATTATGTGCAAGCAAAATATTGAACCAAGCGAAGGTGGCAGGAGTAGCAATGTTAGATATTAATAACAACATCTCGGGGTCAAAGATACGGGATATCTACAACGTTTTCTTGCTGCTTCGATTGCATTGCTTGGTTATCCTGTGGCGATATTTAAACCAACAACATCTGACACCTCGTCGATAAATTTGACTTTACTTCCCGCACCGGAACGTACGCACGCAAACAGCAGCAAGGTGTGAAACCGACACGGAAAGACAGAAGAGAAGAAAAAATCACACACGATCGAAAGATTTATTGCAAATCAGCGCCACCAGCGATCGAAAAAGCTCCACCTTAAGCCGTTTTCATTAATCAACCCGCACACACGGTTGACTGTTTTTTTTTTTCAAGCAACCACCATCTCCGCGTAGGATCTCGCGAGTTCTAATGGCGGAGGGAACGTTAGAGTAATTTAGCATGATTAAGCTAATTCATTTGCATTCGGCCGCGGTACGAAGCCGCCACTGGTGCGATGGGTCGTTTACGATCGATTGATGGAGATTAATACTTCATGCCCGGTCGAGGGGAGGCATCATATCATCATACTTCGGACGAATGGTGATCGATAAAGAGTGGTAATTACTAAAAATGGACGTGGCCGTAAAGGGGCATGTTTCACTGGACAAGTATGAGTTTTAGTTTTATTTCGCCCTTTAAATTGATTAGTTACTGTTGCAAAACTTGGTACGAATATTTTGCTAAAAGAAACATTCCTACCACGTCCTAGCAAAAGTAAGTTACTAACTGACATCAAACTCACAGGTTAATAATGGAGCCCTTACCGTTTTAAGTTCGTAGGCTGAAATTTCAGCCTGTCAGCTGTTTGTATTGTATAGCAGTTTTCTAGCAGCTTCCTAAGTGGGTATAATATACAGGTGGGCTTATCCCAAGGTGTATGAATTTAGAAGGCTGATTTCTATCGTTTCAGAAACAGTTCTGAATGAAGATTTTAAGAGTGTTTTGAGTATTCGTCAAGCCTCAAGAAAGCTTGTTTGAACAAAAGTTTTCACCCATTCTGTCAAAAAGAGATATTCAAATTTGGTTATAAAAAACATGATATGATACCACCTGGACTACATACACTTTGATTCTAAATTCCATCATCTGATCTCTTTAACGCACCTTGGGATAATTGTAAACAACACCGCCATTTTTGCCATTTTTTCGGGCTAGTACTCGAATCTAATTCTAACTTTGAGACTAGAATAATCTAGACTGAAAATTGCAGGCTAGTTTTATGTGTAGTTTTGTATGGAGTGTTTACATGATTTTAGCCTCCAACTGTCAAACTCCATACAAAAAGCTGACTAGAATCGTGAAGGGCCCCAATAATAGAAATTAGAAATGAATACTTGTAATTTACTATAAAAATAATAAACATGTTATCTCCGTTTCACTAAAAATATGCAAAACGTTACGAAACTGGATAAAGCTGAGGCTTTACCAACACCAACCTACGGATAAACTAGGGAGCATGAGAGATACACCAAAAAGCTAGCTTTGTCAATGTGAATGTAGTTTGCACACATTGGCGATTGCTGTCCTCGGGGAGTATCGATGATGCTCGCGCCTCTGTCACAACATCCGCTTCCTTCATGTGTTATCCAACGACAGCGGCCGGCCAGGAGAGCATCTAAATCCGTCCACAAACATGCCCACGTACACAGGTGGTTGGTTGGACGCTTTTCGGAACCATGCATCATAAGCGTTGGGGCGAGGGTAAGCACAACGCGAACCGGTGTTGTCACTAGCAACCGTACAAACCCGAGGTCGTGGCACACATGTGTGTTTACAGAAAGCTCTGGCAGCAATCATTTATGTAAGTTTGTGTTTTTCTTCTTCTTTCCAATGAGCTTTTGTAGCTGCGCACCCCGCTTGGAGGGTAGCCCTATCCCATTCACTAGCTACTTTAACATTTGCAACTTGCTTTTCGAACGAAATCACTGCCAGTGTTGATCCGCATTGGCAGCTAGGTTCGCCAAGTGGGGAGCCCCATGAGGCAGGCTTGTGGTGGTTGTGCCAGGGCAATGTGAAAGTGTGTTTTGGCTTACCAGCCACCATCAGGTTGATGTTGAGAAGGGAGCAGCTGTTCGGGGTTTTCGGGATTTATCGTCGACCGCCGCTAGTGCGCGTTTCCCACCATTGGTCGCGCGAAGTTGATTACGCGATCGCGACCTGCGTTTGCCCTGCGGGGCGCGCCACGTTGCATATGGGGAGCAGCAGCACACGACCGCCTAGACGCTTTCAACGTGACATTTTCGAGCGAAGAGATAATATAACGAAGACGGATCATCGAACAGTGCATATATGTGTGAGTGTATGTGTGTGTAAGTTTTGTGCGGAGGGTCGTTAAAAAGGCTGGAGCCATTGGGGGCTCATGCTTTTTTGCTGTCTCCAAATCGACAGGTTATGCAATCTTGCTGCTAGTTAAAAAGTGTAAACACGTCAAAGAGATTGCTTTAATATTCAATGATGTTATGTGAGGCTACACCGATTGTGCCACTAATAGACTATAAAAATATTGCACTACAAGATAGCTAATGCAAAGTTAATAAGAAAACAAAACAGCATCGTTTAGTAGATACAAGAATGCAACATACTTTTTACATAGTAATATAATGAGAGTGATGTCTTTAAATGATTAAATGAATAATGATAATGAGAGTTGCAATATCAGCGGTTGCTATCTAAATTTGAAATAAGTTTTAATCAATCTTAAACAACATTTCTTTGATTTTAAACATTTGATATACGCATGTTCATTGCGTTTGACATATTTAGTAAAATAATGTGCACAGTTTATAGTGAATAAGGTTAAAGCACATTTTACTCAATATATTAAAGCATCTTTAGTATTATGCTCGCATTTTCTACAGCGCTAGATAAGTGTGTTGAAGTAAATAATTGAAAAAAAGGTTACCAAAAACTAATTGATCGATCGATACATGGGAGTATTTTTTTTTAAACGTCATTTCCTGTTTTCACGCGGCAAGTGGTTATTGGCACGTTGTACTCAGATACACAAGATGGTCGGTCTTCTTCTGGAGCTAAGTGAAACACGAGAAAGTGAAAACCGATTACTCTCAAAAGTGTGCCTGCTCCTTAAGACTCATATCGGTACAATCTTCTGCGAGCCAGTCGGAGGAGTTTGTATGCTTTTTTTGCCGGTTGAGCATGTCGTTTTTGCTCAAACCAAGCCAGAAAAAGGTATGGACAAGTGGCTCGTTTGCACAAATTTGTCATCCATTGGCGCAGGAGCGCGATCGTTTTGGTAGGCCAATAACCGATGGCAACTCGTTACATCGACCACTGTGTCGTACACAGCAGATCGTCACAGTACACAGTTTGGATGGCGGAAACACACACACATGGATACACAAGGTGCAGGTGAAAGGAAAAAACAAAAAAAAACAACAAGTAAAATAAAACATCAGTCCCATCGGACCGTGGCGCGTGAAATTGGCTAAATTGAAAATGCATGTAATGAGGATAGCTGCTGCTGTCTTTGGCAACCGCAGAACACCGTTGGGTTTGTGCAACAGCATATCCAAGAGCATGTTGCTGCATTGGCTGCATCAGCGATACAGTTGGTGGTGGCCCCGGACGCTTCCTGTATCTTTTATGAGCGTGCCAGGCATTTTTTCTTTTACTTTGCGGCGTTCACCAAGCATGTTCACCGACGCCCATGTCTTCGAGATGATGCTTTTTCTGTGCGTCAGCAACTGCCACTGTCCTTCCCTTCTCCTCTTTTATACATCCAAGGACGGCCTTAAGTCGATTCACAGCCTTTCCCCGACGAGATGTACGTATGCAGCAACCGAGCGCGTTTTTTTATTGAACATCATAATAATGATAATAATAACAATAATAGTAGTAATAGAAATAATGATAATAATATTCAAGCTGCAATAAAGCGCAGCGCCTTGCTATGCATTCGCCGGGCTCGCATGAGTGCAGCGGTTGCACTTTGGTGTGCATGTCGTGTTACAGCAGAGCCAATATACCAAGACGGTGGACAAATATAGCGTGGCAAAAATGAACGCGACACACATAAAAGTAAAAAAAAAAGCAAATGGCCTTAAAATACTAAAACATGGATGTACACGATATCACTTTAAAACATTTACAACAAAGCTGGAAAGTTACACAATTCTAGGTTTAATTTCAAACTAACCACAAACAAAACCTTAAATTATGATTATGTGTAAATTTTACAATTTCTCGTATGATCACAACATTTCAATTTTGTTTACTTCATTACAGGCGTCTCTGGGAAATTTAATCACGGCGCAAATGTCTTCCCGAGGATTAAAGATAATGATACTTATGCTCTGCAGTACGTCTGTACAGGCTTCACCTATCACCAAGAGCACCTCACTGCATTTCGTTCGTAGTGGAAGAAGATTGTGCAATAGTCGGAGAAAAGAAGTGCAGCACATTAAGATAAGACTTGCTCGTAGCAGTCGATCGAGCGCACTGGCGTCTGCAACCGTTTGATAGTTACCGTTCATTCCGGCGGAGTCGTGGTTGGCAAAATCAGCAAAACTATCGTTTTGTGTCACAATATTAAGCGAACCTAAGAGTGACCGAGGACCCTCCTTTCACTTGGTTTAGATGATAGGTCCGCCAAGCGGGAAAAGGCATAGTAAACGATAATGGCGTTAAAAGTATCGTTTTTATGTGGAAAAGATCTATACAAGAGATTCACGGCGTTGGATCATTTATTATCAAATGGTTCACAACAAACCTTTCAATATTTAAGCTTTCAAGACAGCTTTTTTACAATTATAATAACGAAAGAATGAATGAAGTTGTTGTAATGAATGAATAGATCCATTATTCGTTCTCTATACATACTATTACAATATTTAAAAGTAAAATTTCCGTTTTCAAGAAGTCAACTGTAATATCTTTTGTTTTGAGTTTGCCGCTTTTTTGAGGCAATTTGTGGTAGGAAACAAAAAAGATACTTTCACCCATCAGTTATATAATAATACAATGAAAGCTGTATTCAGATAGACAATAAAAGAAAAGCAAACCATTTCTCCACCATCTGGGATTGTGATGAATTGCCAAAGGCGATTGTTTGTACGATAGTCTAAGAGACTAAGGAGCCGTCCTTGCACGTTTCTTACCTGTAACGAAAAAAAAACATAATTAGTGAAGTTCAATTCGAAACCATGGTAATATGTAGTTATTTTGAAGCGTTGTGTGCAAACGAAAGTCCTAATCATCCTTCACGGGAGATTCAGTTCGTTGATACGTTGTGTATTATGTTATCGGAACAGATTTTTTAACGAACGAATTCTTAAGTTTCTGCGAATTCTATCAGCTGCAGCGTAACACTCGTTCCACTTTATTTTATCCTAATTAATGAATACGACAGATCCATATTTTCATAGCAGATCATCTCCATCACTGAATTGCTGCACTAAATTTAATCGAAATATATAGTCCATCGCGGAAACGATTCAGTCGCTCTGGCATCTGTATCCGTTTCATACAGATTAACGTAGCTTGTTGTTTCTTGGTAAGCTATGTCCTTGTCTTCACATCAATTGATGAGTTTGTCACCTGTTTGTGGACTTTTCATTCCACTTTATCCTTTCTTGTGAGAGAAAAACATAACGCAATCGTGCTCCGACAGTTTACGTCCCTGAACGTCCAGCGGCGATCGAATCATGCTCACGATGAAATCAATCACGCATGTGTAGGAAGAAGGCGAAAGCAAGGGATCTTTTCCCCTTGATCATGCTGCTCTGAGAACCGGGCGCATTTTCCCATCCCAGAGGAGATGGGCAAAAAATCGTATATGTTGTTGTTCCCAAACGGATGCGCTCAATCCAGCGGCAACATACATCAGCAGCAGAGGCAGAGTATATACACAAACCACCATTGAATGGTCGGCATAGGGAGTAGGAAATGATGTGGATGCACACATACAAAACCGAGCTCGGAAAGAGTACGCATAGTCGGGAAGACGATCATATCCGCTGCAGACGCGGCGGCGAGCCTAAAGCATCGAGAAACCGTCGTTTACCGTGGGCGCAGAACATACCAAGAGAAGTACGAATCGTCTCTTCGAATCCACCATGATCCAATTTCTAGCGCTTGCTGTGTATGCTTGGGCTTAAACCCTTTGGTTAATGCGTTCTACAGGGTACAGGTAACTCAACAGAAATTTTGTGAGTCTGAGAGACACAAGATTACGATTAAATTAAATTAAACCCAAAAAATAGTGAAACAAAATATGTTTTACCACACAGACAGTGTACCATACGTTTAATTGAATGTTAAAGAGTTTAAACACATTAATGGCAATTTGATCGTTAACTTAAAGCAGCTGCAGTTGAGAGGATAAAGCCGATATATACGAAGAACCATACACTCTCAACGCATGTACATCTCTCAATGAACAGGGCACGCACATGAGATGGTACACATACTACCAATGCGGCTTTAAACGGCTGCAACGTGAATTCAGAGACATTGATCTGAAGTTGTTCATGTTCACTTCAACGTTTTTGTTATGTATTCTTTCGTCGCTTTGATTTCGTGTGGGCTTGTTCTCTTGGTTAATAAATCTAAACCGTCTTGAACGGTCAATAGCATCAACGCAAAAAATTCTTTTTTTTGTTTCCTCGTGCAAGTTATATATTCATCCGGAGTGTATTTGAACAAAAACGATGCATCGAATTTCGTGATTATTTTGATTCAATCAGTTGAACTTCGTATTGAACAAAAATGGGGAGAAAAATGAAACAAGATGTCATGGAACTCGAGACTTCTACAATCACCATCTAAAAGAGAGTTGAAAAGTGCTGTTAGGGCAGGTGTATTTTCTAATGGTCTTCGCTTCTCGGCTTTTACTCGTTTTCAGACGCTATATATATTTATGTCTTTGGTGTCTGTTTGCGTATTGCCACATCTGTGTTTCTACGATCGTCTTTAAGAATCTCTAAGGCTCGATCGACCGGCGGCTTGATAAAGTGACCACAAATTATAGCCCCAAACTCGTAGTATTTGCTCTTGCACCTAACGCAAAGGCCAACAAAAGAGGGAGAAAATTGGCGGGTTTTGTACGAAATGACCGCCAGGAACGGCAGATGGTATGCTGACCGCATCAAAGAGAGAATTTATTTCGAATTTGCTGTATAATTTTCGGCATTTGGTGTTGTTGTGGTACATCTTTTCGCAGGTAGACTGTACGAAGGGGTTTAATTTAACTATTACCACTTCTTTAAACGTATGTTTTCTGGCTTTTGTAGATGTGATTTGCGTGTAAAACTAGCGAACTTGACATGAAACAACAAGTATTGTGTATGTATGTACGTATTCTAATCACTGTACGGCTTAGCTAGTGTTAAAGATTGTTTTACTGACGTATTTAAGAATTAACAAACACTGCTCATGAAATTTAAAATAGCATGAAACGATAATGAACAATACCTGGTCCTCCAGCACAGGGGTAGACAGAGAAAACAAAAAAAAAACAAGCAACGATGATGGAAGGTAGAAGGTGATGGATGTGTTTCTGACGATGTATCACCGTTTCCCGCACAGATCTGCATGGAAAGGGCGTACAAAAAGAAAAAGAATTTCACGCTGCGAACTACTGGGTGGAAGTGAATTAAATTAACTGCACAATCTGCCGCTTTCGGGGCAGGTGAAAAGGACTCGAACAAAAAAGAAACTTAATTAAACCAAAATGAAGTACCGTCAAACTGCACACCAGCAGCATTGCATCATTTCCAGCAAGCCGAAAGGTCCGAGAATGCCTTAATTTTGTTTTTTTTTTGCTTCTTTCACGTCGCCGACTGATGCTGCTCATTGCAGGTCGTTGCCAAATTGCGACCAGGGATCAAGGATGCTAAATGAGGATTCTGTAAGGTGCCATCTGTGTGTTTTCATTACACCGGCGCTCTTTTAACTCACTACCGTTTAGCGTCGGAGAAAAGGCGGCGCGCTAAAGCAGTCGGCCAATGTGGTTGAGCTAAATATGATAAACGGTCTCGGCTACTTCGGCACTCGGATATAATGTTAATTAAGTTGTTTTAAATGCTAGGCCACACTGACCTGATGGAAGAATGATGGAAGAAGAGAACGAAGTATTTCGTCTTTCTTCTTTAAGAGTGACATATTTAAGGGACATCTTTTTTTAAAGTAACACTTGATTCAACTGTTTTCTTACATAAGTAAGCAATTAAGTATTTTTTTAAAAAGTTATGCAAAAAAAACTATTCCGTAGAACCAGATATGTAATCCATTATCTTCACCGTAATGAAGACGTTACGAGTCGCGACCGTGACGTTGACCTAAAAGACATCATACTGATCCAACGTAAATAAAACATTACCTAAGCACCTGGAATGGCCATAGCGTAGCCCTGTTAATCTTGTGGGCAGTAAAAATCGTCCAAAACTGAAGTTAATTAGCTTTCCCAGTAGCGCTATCATCACCGGGAGACAAAACATCAATTAGTAAGCCATGTTGCACACAATTGGAAGATACCTAAACACCCTTATACTACCCGCCCGTAAATCCTAGAACGGTCCAAATACCAATACATTAATGACCTAAGCAGTAATAAGATGATTGTCGGTTGAATACTTCTTAGTGGCTTGAAATAGCATCTGTCCAATGGGAATGACTCAGCATGAGATGTAATTTGAATGAAATATTCATCCATCCAACAGAGATAGTAGAGAACCAAGGCCAACGAATGATTTCGATAGGCCAAAAAGTTGCAACGAATTGAAGCAACCGATATGTTGGTCAATTGTCTACAATAATTGCAGTCTAATCAATACAATAGATTAGAGCTGCTCTTCGGTCTGAAACATGTCTGAAGCTGATATCAGTTTTTTGCAATCGAATTGTTTTAATGATTGTATCATTCCATGTGAATACGTAATTGACGCATTTGCTTTCGTATTTCGTATTTGCCAATTATGCTATTAGTTGACTTAATGACTTCATTATTATCCTGGTGACACAAAAAAGCAAATTTGTTCAACGTATTTTTTATTCATCACAAAAACCACAAGAAACAGGAGTCTCATTTACGTGTAATTAGAAACCTTTAGCGATAAAAGGCTATAAGCTGCAGAGTAAAACAGATAGTTGATTTGATAAATTGAGTTTTATGTTAAACAAGTCTTGCGCTAGCTTACTATTTACAAACTATTATTAAATGGGGCCGGCCTCGTGGTACAGTCTTCAACTCGCACGACTTTACAATATGTCCGTCATGGGTTCAAGCCCTAAATATACCGTGCACCCCTACGTAAGAGGACTGACTATCCTGCTATGGGTAATCAATAAGCCAATGAAAGCCAAATCCCATTAGGGGTACAGGCAGGCCTTGACCGACAATAGTTGTTGTGTCAAAAAGAAGAAGAAGAAGAAGATTATTTAAAATACTAATACGTCGCCTTAATCGCTTGGTAACATGTAACAAATTGAATGAGTTGATAATTGATCCCCTTGCGTAATAAAATTTACGTCCACGTCTACGATTAACTGCGTATGATTCTTTGTGTGCTAACTAATCCATGTTCTAGAATAATCTAGGGATGATATCATTTTTAATGGAGTGTGTTAGTAGTACGACTTACAATTTGCAACGGCAGTGCTACGAATTACAAAACAGAGGATGTTTAAATAATGATGACGATGACAGTTAATGTAAACTTATGACCTGTTGTAGGAGTGATATAAAACTTGCCGTTTTAATATGAAAAATAGAATCGTTTTACGGCACTTTGTAGCACATATTCAGGGCACTAACTTCATAGCATTTATTACTAACAATATACTTTTGGCCGTTCTTCATGTATGAAACTGTCAGTTAGCCGAGCACTTGTGCATCCAGCTGTTCTGTGTTATTCGGTGTGGTAGCAAGCGAACACGCAGGGCGTTTGTGATTGATTCGTTTGCCGATTACACCCCACTCTTTCGAAGGTAGTAGGGATTAAAGAGAAGAATAAGAAGAGAGTGAGAATTCATTCCAATGAAGAGGGTGAAAGATGCACGAGGAGAGCATTGACTAAATTTACCCTACAACGATCGCTTCACTGGTCGACAACGGAAAAGAGACGTTGGCACACTCGCCTTCAAACCGCCGTCGACTATCGGCGTCGTCTTCTCATCAACAACATTATCATCGGTGGCGTCGATGGGGTTGGTCGGTCAATGTGGGAAATCAATCGCCACGAACCGGAGAAACAGAAAGGGCCTCCGAAAACCCGTTCGATGAATTCCTCGGATGATTCAGACACGATTGACCACCCATCTTCACTAAACGGATGTTGGTGGGTTAATTGGTGATTTTCTTACTATTAATCGTTCAACTTCTTCGCCTCTTTTTCGACCCGATTGCCACTGTGGCGGAGCGCACGTACTACTGATGTTTTCTTTTTTTTCTTTTCTCGTCAACCTTTGCTACTTGTTTTCTTTGTATTTGCGTTTGATTCGTGGCCACGCAACTCCAACGCCATCCACGCCATTGAGGCGCTAGAGTTTAGTAGCTTCATCGTCATCGCGAGTCGTCCCCTTTCGGCGGGTGGGAAGGATTATGTGTCGGCCTGTGAAAGTTGGCTAATTTGTTTATAAGTATGATTAAATGGTGCCGCTAATCGTTTGTTTGCGTTTGTTGTTTATGTCTTCCCTTTAGCATGGGAAACATCTACAGCAACCAAAAAGGCGCTGGAGTGTGCGTAATGCAGTTGCGCGATACGTACTAAAACTGATCAATTATTGATGAGCAACGCGATTGGCAATGAAGAGAGTCGGATCGCCGGTGAGTCAAAGAAAAGATTAAACGGAACAAACGTGTTCATACTTGCCAACATTGAACATGGAACGATGATAATGTTTCATTAGTAAGTTTAATTTGTTATGTACAAAGTAAACGACAAACTTCAGAATTTTGAGAATTAAAAACTTATTGTTATATTTTCGCTATATACATTTTTTCATATCAGGTATGACATGATTAATACAAGTATATTTCAATAGATTTCATACACTATTGTAATAAAAGTATGTAAAATATAGGCCAGTCTCGTAGTAAAGTCGTCAACTCGTACGACTTAACAACATGCCCGTCATGGGTTCAAGCCCCAAATAGACCGTGCCGCCATACGTAGGATTGACTATCCTGCTATGGGGGGAAATCAATTAGTCACTGAAAGCCAAAACCCACAAGAGGTAAAGGCAGGCCTTGACCGACAACGGTTGTTGAGCCAAAGAAGAAGAAGAAGAAAATAAAGCAATGTCTACATAATAAACTTTCCGATTTCGAAATCGTAGTATCGTTGTCTTAATTCCTGTTTTATTTGTTTCATAACGATCACGTGGCAGAGCAGTGCTATGACAAAAAAGGGCCCTCAGTTTGTGAATGCAATCCAGTGTGCAAGCATCACATCTCCTCTAGCCAACGCAATGCATTTCAGCTCCCGATACAATTCACACCGATGTTTCCTCGGCGATGCCAACTGGGGACACTTCATACTGATAGAAGCTTGTTTGTTTTATTTTTACCCCTTTTTGAGAGTGCAGTGAAACTCTTTTGCACCGGTTGATGGAAATAAGCAGCACGTGTTTGCATGTAAAACTGATTGGTAGGGGTGGGGCGGCACAAGAAGCAGTAAACACGACTCGATGGCGGCGCATTTAGTTACCCTTGAAAACCTTTAACGTCCACCAAGAAGTGGAAACAAAATCGACAACAACGACGTAGGTAATACAGCAACACCAACAACAATAGTTGCTGCGTCGGCAACGACGTAAACAAAACCATACCATACCGGCTGGGATTGAGCTGGGAATTTCCACTGCGTTCACATGGCGCACGAGTTTTTGTACCGCATTTGGCTGTGGCGAGGGCACTTAACCAGCCCCCAAGTACACGGACAAACAAGTGCAGTGATCATGTGTTTATGTTATTTCTAACCAAATCTGTTCGGTTAAATGTACAACGTTTTCCGTCCGTATGCTGTTGTTTTCTAGAACAAACGCTTCACGGTGACGATAGATTAACACCTAAACGATAAATGTCGTTTCAGTTACAGTTTGCTAGCAGAATCTGCAAAACTATACAGAATGTATGCAATAAAGTAATTGATGGCGCTCTAGTTTAAAATTTTCTTTCAACAGTGATTTCATGAAACACTTACTTGAATTTTGAGAATTACCTTTTAACTCCGCAATATGAATCAAACGAATTCAAAAAGCACAAATCACAATCGTTGAACTTAATATTATTGTATTTTTGGAATATTATAGCACCACACAAATAACTTCAACACAAACGAATGAATAATGCGTCAATTTCGATAGAAAATTACATTCACAAACAAACAGACTGCTAATTCACTTCAAACCGAACTGGCTCGCTCGACTGATTCAACACAACTGATGGATGATGCGAGAGGGCCCTCTTCCAAACAAACACAGCGAGATTTAGACCTTAGTACAACCGTGCACAGTAAAGTACACTGACGACAGCATCGGGTTCTCGTTGATAATATAACGAACATTGCACGAATGTGCCGCACTAATGTGTGAGTCATCACGTATCGGCTCGAGAATGGATGCAAAGTGTATGACTAATAACCAGGCTGCACATTTGAACAACACGAGCTGCACAAAGTCGTAAAATCTCCCACCCATAAGAATCGGACGCGACAAGAAAAATCGAAGTTTATCAAGAAAATTCCTCACACACACAATTGCGCTTGAGTAGTGATTCCAGTTTATTCTGGTTTTACGTGTCGTACTAAATGTGAGTATTTTGGTAAGCATTTGAAATAGAAATGACGGTACAGTCTCATGGTACAGTCATAAACTCGCACGACTTAACAACATGCCCATCGTGAGTTCAAGACTCATATGGGCTATCCCCTGTAGCAAAAACTGATTATACATGTTGATTGATGATAGGTTCGTTACCGCTTAGGATGTTAGGCTAAAGAGGAAAATAATTTTTAAAATATTAAAATAAAAGAGAAAAAGAAGGATTGAATTGTTAAATAAACAATCTCATGACTAAAAAGGAAAACAATATTACGAAACCATATTACACGAAACCAATTTTACAACAACGAAAAATTATAAGAAACGCAAAAATACGGCCGAAGCCGTAGTAATTTTAACCTAAATAAAAAAAAACTAATCACAAAAATTAACAAAATTATCATAAATTTAATTCTTAAAAAGAATCTTTTTCTTTAGGATCAACAACTGTTGTCGGTCAAGGTACAGGCAGCCACTACTTTGGGGGCTTGGCTTTCAGTGACTTATTGATTCCCCCCACAGTATGATAGTCAGTCCCACGTATGGCGGCACGGTCCATTCGGAGCTTGAACCCATGACGGGCATGTTTATCGAGTCGTTGGAATATGCCATCACTGAAAGCTTCCAAATTCTTATCAATATATTTTTATTCAAAATCCTATCCTGATTCTTATTTTTGTTTCTTATTTATTAATTTATCGTTCATGTTTTCAACTTAGAGACAATCCTATATGTCCAAGATTAGGTGTTCAGAGCATTTAATTACTATCCAGTCTATTTTAATCCTATGGCCTCATAGTGTAAAATTGACATTTAATTCTATAAAAATAAATGTGTCATTTGTAATATTTAAATCATAATAATTTCATCACATGTGAAATTGCTGTGCCTGTATACCAACTCACAGTACTCACAGTAAAATATGTACCTGCCAAAGGCTTACAAAAAATAGTAAAATTCTAGGAAATTTCGTGTGGATAATTGAATCCGATAAGCAAACCCTATGCTATGGGCATTCAATTACATTTTTAATCATAACGGTACACTGGACCATGCCCAAACCTTTGCCAAATAACACACTACAACTGCAAGAAGCCACCCTAACGCTACCACTACCAGCATATCGTCATTTTATCTTACTTCGAATTCAAATTAATTCCAACCAACAAGTACAGCTATTGGTCCACAGTATACAGGACAGTTATACTGCAGTAGTATGCTGTTGATTCTACGACATTGTCGCTAAAGCTCTAAAGCTTCGTGCATTTAACCAACACCTGCTAACACGCTTACTCTCATGAAACTGACCCAAGGGAAAGGATTGCAAATTGGAAAAGTTTCAATGGACAGATGAACTGTTTCTCCTCTCTTCGGTCCGCAGACAAATTCTGCCATTCAATCGAGGCTTGGTAAAATCGGGAATAGAGCACGTTACCAAAGGTGACATAGCCATGCTCGGGTAGCGAAAGTTTCTCACCAGCAGTTTTCTCACGGAACACATAGGTCAATTTCGCTCGTGACCTATTCCTCGATCCTAGAACAGCATTCTGGAGCCGGTAGACGATTGTAAGCCAATATTTCATTGTAAGCGTCCGTGGCAGACAATCGGGATAGACAGACAGTTTCACTGCTGCCGAACCAGTAGCATACTTTTGGGTTCGATAAAAGTAGATGTGTTCGAACCATTCGGAAGGAGAACGGTCGAAAGAAATACGAACGTGGCCATTTATGATTGGACTCATCGCGAAAGGATGGTGGTTTTGCTATTCTTGTCATACCCAGTGCCAGCGAAATTGGAGCCAGCTCTACCAGCAACCACAAATGGTGTCCGATTTGATTTCTGGCCTCTTCCATTCATAGCTAGGATGAAGTCAGTACAACTTGACTTCGTTTGCCGCTCAACGAGAAAGTTCTGGACGATCATTTCATTTATTTGGCCTTTGTGCGGGTGTGCCGTTCTATACGTGTATTGTTTTCCTACGTCCAATCATCTTTACCGACTCACCTTCCTTTCACATCACTTCATCAAGGCGCTCGTTCGTCTATTGCTAACGTTACTTTTGCGGCGAATCGTGCGCTATGACTAGTGGCAACTTTCAGACGCGAGGCAAAACTTTCAACAACAGGCTATAGAATCGTAAACACAACGCCTTGGCAATAATTCATACTTTCATTGGCATTCTCGCCATGACACTCCTGCCGACTGCTGGCAGTATGGCCCCCGAATGCGGTGTGAAAAGCTCTCGAACAAGCTCTTCGATTACTTCGATTGGGGTGGGGATCGAATTTGAAGAAGTTCGAAACAATCGAACGTAGGAATTAATTCATCGGCCGATACGGTTCAGGTTTCATTGCAAAACGAACAGAACGAAAATAAATAAAGTTTGGTCCCCGACTGAGCGAGCGTTTAAATTATTAAAACGATAAGGTCACTGGGAAACACAAGGAGGGTAAGGGTGAGGAGTATAGCGGTACGACTAGAAGATAACTTTCTCCCGTTTCATCCTGAAACTGTAGACTACTGGGCTACTACTGGGCCATCGATAGGAAGATGCTGCCGGAATCTTTCGCAAGCAAAACTTTCACTAGCACGTAATGAAACCATCTTTTTGGTAAAGTAAAAAGGATAAAAAACGCTACCCAACCTCTTTTCATTACGAAAGTTAAACGGAATTACATTGAAACGGTAGGACGTCGACAGGAATCCTTGGAAAACGGTACCATTATTACAACAACGTTGTTTGTAGTTGTGTCGGATACGGGTGTGTTGAAATTATTTCATTATGATCGCACTTAGATCCAATAAAAGTAATATCCTCCGGTGCGCTGGTATAGAAAGTTTTCCGATCCTTGACTAAGCGGTCGTTTTATACCCCAGACGTTTCTGATTCTTGAAAGGCAATCAGATTAGCAAATACCAACCACACGCCGAGACGAAGCAGCTGCTTTCTTGTACAAGTTTTTATTTCATTTCTAATGTGCGGTATGAGGTTTGATATGAAAAAGCCTAACTGGAACAAGCTTACCTCGTAACAGCTGCGCGGCTAGAAACATGTCCCTCAGGTGAACTGGGAGCATATGCAGTGCGGACAGGGAATCAACGCCGGCGGTGCCCAGCTTCCCGCTCATCTTGGTACCCAACGGGTGCTGATGAAGCGGATAATGGTGTGGATACTGAAGGTACTGTTGCTGTGGTTGCTGATGCTGCGGCTTCGAAGGATGCAGATCGGAGGCGGACTTGCCGCCCGATGTTTTGGAATCACTTTTTGGCTCCCGACTGGAAGCACTCATGTGTTTTGACTTAGCGTTCGTGGACATGGTTGTGGAGGTGGACGTAGTAGTCCCCGACGTCATTGCCGTTGTCGCCGTCATCGTTGAAGCGTTAGTCCGTGTAGTTGCATGACTTTCGGTGGCATCTTCCGTACTACACGGGTTTGTGCATTGTTTCATGATACAAAGTAAACCTTTGCTTATCTTCCACTGTCGTGCGTGGACTGATGCATCTATTTTTGATGTACGAAATATTTTTATGACACTCTTGGTGACTAATCTGCTCCAATCGGGCGTGATACCGCACACAACGTCTTTAATATGTAGAGAGCTAGCGGTTCAATACTCTGATCGCGTAGATGTAAGGTAAAAGCTAAGCTTTAATCCAGGTCGGTGTTAAGGAGGTAATTTGATTACCGGTCGAGGCTTCTAGTCAGAGTGTAGGGGATTATATTTGTCTAATGCACTCGCGGTTTGTATGCCGTTTTTGTTTTTATTTTGCGTAGCCAATAGGGGCCACTGATGGTGCGTGAAATCGAATAACATTCAAACCAAAACTTAACAAACACTCTTAAAACCTTGCCTCCTTTTCGTTCTATCCATGCTGAAGCGCTGTAGATGTCGTGGCTATACGACAAACGTCGAACTCCCTCATTTCGACAGATGTATCACTGAGCTGCTGATTGTGAAGAGCGAACCAATCGGCGTGATGTTTTGGTGTGAAAGATACATTTGTCACCGGGATGTCAAACCTATCACTAATTATTCAAGGATAGCAAATGATCCATCACGGTTGCCTCTCCATGTTCATATTGGGTACAACTCGTACGTCACCATGAAGAATTGGAATGGGCTCTGAATCTAGAGAAATGTGAAAAGAAGTGGAACGGTTCAGCTCAATGCTTTATGGTCTAATGTGACCAAATGTCCATATAATACCTCGTACGAAATGCTCGATATTTTGACCTTTTTTTCTTACTTTAAAAATAGAATGTACTTTCTGTAATTATAATCACACATTTTGTTCACAAATTTGAGAGGCATACCAATATGTATTACGTGTACGTGTGTATGTCTCTTTATAGCAAAGATATAGACGCATATATATAGAGCAAAGAAGTAGACGTTTAACCTTTGCTTTTTCTATAACAAACATTGTAACGAAAAATGATAAAATGTGGCAATACGGCTTATAAGCCTTCGCAAGGAAACATATTTTCTACTACTTATGAAACTGTTTTTTTTTTGTTTTGAATATTACCAGTAATGAGATGGGTGTAAGAAAATATGCTACCAAATATTGATTATCCATGCAGACGCTACCATTAACCAAGATTCGTAGAAGTTCAATGGACTGGATTAATTAGACACCAATTGTTAATGGATGAAGAGATGGCTGAAAATCAGAAGAAAGTATCAATGGAATTGACACTGAAGCTCGAGCATCTAACATGAATAGATCTGCCTTCGGAAGTGTACATATATCCAGTAAATCCTAGCCGTCTCCATGATTATACAATCGAGAGAGGCAGAGCCGATGGCATTCAGTGGAATGGATGTAAAGCATTTCAAAGCCGGCAACCTCGACCGTTTACCACAGCGTTAAATGATGCGTTAATTTGTTGGCATTAAACGCGCTTCCAAGCGAACAGTATGCAGCCACGGGACCCGATGAGATGAGGGCACAACTCTCAGTTGGTTAACTTGTACTTGGTGTAGTCATCGTTAGGAATGGATCATGCTGGCGGATGGGTAGTCAACGACTACCATACCATTCCAACCGTAAAGTGGGGATTTTTCTCTGCACCCGCTCAGTAAACGTCGGATGTACACCATCGGCATCAGTGTGTTCGTAATGATCATCCGCACCCGGATTTCTGCCAGTCTATTGTGGTGTATGTATTCGAGAAGTTGAGAGTTCTGTTAAGCAGCGATTCAGAGCGGTTAGAGCGAAGCAAATCATCGCTAATGAATTCAAGAAGGGAAAAACACTCCTGGTAATGCTCTGTTGGTGTCTAGTGAAAGCATCTTAGCTCAGTGCACGAAAGAAGGGGATTGAGTTAGTGACTCGTTACTGACGCATGGTGGATTTTCTTCGTCGATGCTTATTTTAATGTGACGGAAAAAGGCATGTTTTGGCGCTAGAGTGTGGCATTTTTACGGCAGAGTACTTTTCCAGCAGGGGAGAAATGATAACTTCATTTCTACGGTAGCGTCGATAGGGTGGTCGAATGGTGAAATGTGTTAGCTTTTGGAACACCAACTAGCACCGGTTACTGGTTGATTATTGAACTTCTTTTTTGATAAAGAGAAACTCCATGAACAGGACGTTTTACGAACAGAATCTCATAAAATAAATACTACCATTGCATAATTATCCAGAGCAGCTCATAGCGTAGAGCAAAATGAATTCGTCTATGTAGAACTAACAGATTTATGGTACCTTTTAGTTTCTTTTAACATTGTTTTATCTTCACTGCTTTGAGAGTGTAACAACTTGAGAACACTGTTTAATCGAGCAAACAATCTTCTAATGCGAACAGTTTGG
Organism: Anopheles gambiae; assembly: GCF_943734735.2. Taxonomy (NCBI): domain Eukaryota; kingdom Metazoa; phylum Arthropoda; class Insecta; order Diptera; family Culicidae; genus Anopheles; species Anopheles gambiae. The sequence continues at coordinate 54,523,313 of NC_064601.1, forward strand.
ATCAGTTTTATCAGATATCCGGTCCGACCATAAACGAAAAAATATCCAGAATAATCGAACCTTTTTCTGAGCAGACAAAAAAAGGAAGCAGCAAGCCTAAATCTTATCCTATATCAACGGGTACGGCCCCTTTCAAGAGTAAAATCTTCCACCGTGGAATCAATTACGTTCGATAAACGCTTGACTAAATGTGTTTTCCACCACCGTAAGGTGAAGTAATCGCAGAAAGGGAAGAAAAGAACTACCGAGAATGAAGAGAAAATGGTTTTGCCTGCCCAACCTTTTTTCCTACCACAGTAGCTTTGGGCGACCTAACCTTCTTCTTGTAAACTCTCTGCACCAACCACCACAACACACTGTTAGAGGAGCTATTTTTGGGGTCGGTTTCGAAGTCTCGAAGGATCGTTACCGATTTTCCGGTCGCTTTTTACGATCCTATGGGATGCCAATATTGTTGCCGAAGGTTAAAAGCTGGACACGCCATGACTGGGTGAAAGTGTCTCCTTTCAACCGAAAGGTGACGTTCACCATCAAGCATGTGAGAGGGCTTGATGAAGGTGGCTAGAGCATAAAAGCTTTACGTCTGATCGCTTCTTCCGCAAAACGATCCTAAATTTAGCATTGAAAGAAAACAATTACCTAGATGATTGAATGAGCATAGAAACTAATATCTTATGATAGATAACATATCAAGATATAACATTCAACAAGCCTCTTGGAATCGACCTTCCATCCCAATGCAATTAATGGTCTGGCGCCACGAAAAAGGCAGGCAATTTTGAAATCTTATGTTATTATATGTTATTTTGATTAAACAAACAACCAATTTGTCAAGGATATTAGGAAATTTGCTAAAGGTTGGCAAATTTACTCTCATTGCTCTATCATTTATTTGCCTGACCTTAAGTACATTCTGCATCTGGAAAAATGTTTCAAATGGCTACGAACATGGAGCCTCGATACAGAAGTGTCCGTACTAATATACCTATGCGACAATGGGAGTAATGCTCGCTGCAGGAATATCATCCCATTCAGATTTTGTTATTCGTCAAAAATCCACCTCAAAACAGGGTTCACAATTGTCCATTTATCTTTCACAGCATGGCAAAATGAAAGTTATATCATTTCAAAAACTAAACTACGACTGTTGAAGCTCCGCTGTGGTCAAGGTGAAAGCCGGATCCGATGTGTATGCATTTTTTTTTACAGGAGCACCAAGGGAGGAAGAAAGGAAGGCCCCGGAACTTATGGTACGCGCAGAAGTGAGTCATAAAAAGTCAGCAACGCCACCAGACCTGGGCTAGGCGGTAAGATGAGCTGGGAAAATGTCTGCCTTACTGTCGTTGGCAGTAAGTCTCTGCAGTTTTAACAACTGCTGAAAGCTCTCGTCCACTCCAAAGATTAACGGCAGGATAAGAAGAAACAGCACGCAAACGGTTTGTAGGTTGGATTTATGCAAATAGTTTGTTTGTTTCCCTCCACTGTGTGCTGCTTTTTGGTGTGGCAGCACATAATTGAATTTTCGACAATACGAAGTACTACCAACCGTACGTTCGAGGAAAAGCACCAAAATGTGTGCTGCTTGGGCGATAGTGTGCGCCTAGGTTAGATGATTCCGGTGCAGTTGGGCAAAAACGAGCAGTGCGGGAAGGCGTTTTGGAAAGTGTCATTTCCGCAACATTTATCGCTTTCTGCTCAGGCTAAGCAGGAAAAGAAAGAGCGGCAAAAACATACACAAATCGTGAACACTACACCGAACTCTCGTATGCACTCTGCGAGTGAGCTTGAGTGTGAGAATTTTACGATCATTGTTTCGTGACCCCTTTCCGTTGGATCATATTTCAATGCTGATTTGGGGAGCGCACTTCTAGTATAGTGGCGGCAAGATGCTCACCCAGATATCTTGATGGTTCTTCGTATTTCACAGCGCGAACTTTCCAGCATCCAGCGCTGAAAACAGAACACACACGTGTGGAGTTGCACATTGAACAAACTAGAGCAGGTGAACAACAGTAAATGGAAACGGCAGAGTACTTTAGTTTGCGAACAATTGCATATTTATGTTCGTTGGTTTTTAGTGACCACGACGCTCGTAGGTACTATTTGCAAAAGCTTTCCTGTCCGACAGTTTGAATAAGCGGTAACGCACACAAGCTATTGAAAACACTTTAAATATACCCCATATTTAAAATGGTACAGCAACATTTTGCACAGACATAATTTTTTAAATTTTATTTTTATATAATAATTGAAACATTCACACAACATTCAAACAAATCAATTTTATCAAATTATAGATAATGTTTTGTATTCATTTGGATAATATGAGTAGCAACACATTAAATTGATAACCTTTCGTTTGTATGTTATCAAAGAGCAAATTGATTGGATATTGAACCTGTTATTTGAGATCATATCTGTGCATTCAAACATCTCCATCCAATCGACGCGTTAACCGTCATAGAAAATGATTGCTCGTAGACAAGATCAGGTTCGGGTAAAATGTCAACGGTCGGACGCACACAATAGCTCTTGCCAAAAAAGGCTCTGTATCAACTTTCAAAACCATTCTGCGTACGGGAGGCCACGAGCCACGAGTAAGAGGTCAGTTGACGGCCTTTTCGAGGGTTTGACATTCGCATCGTTTAATCTGTCATTTGCATCCGTAATGTATCTGTCAAGCTGACACAAAAACTACGCAATCGCAGGGGTGAGGGAAACCGATATTGTGTTACCCACGACAGCATGATTGTGGTTTTAGTGTTTTGTTTTTGTTTTTTTGGGGGGCCACGACTCTTTTCGGCCGTGTCTCGGCAATCGTGTTGGAATCTATTTCCGCGATCTTCCTGTATCGTGGATCAATTTCGAGTAGTCCAGCCCGTGCGTGTGCTAAACCTTGTATTCTTCTTCTCTCTGAACGAATATCATCATCAGCATCATGTGAACCACGGACGAACATTAAGAAGCGTGCCAAATTATGCAAAAAAGCAAAAGCGTACGAAGAAGAAAACAAATAGCACGGCAATGTCAAAACACTCCAAATGTGCCCCGTCGTCTAGTCTACGAAAGGAAGGTTGTCACGCGAGGCAACAGACAAAAATGTGTGTTAATCGCTTCCAAACCCAAAGTTCACGATTTGCCGAATTTTTTTTTGTTTGCGCACAATATTTCCTTCTCCTTTGTTTCCGCAGCTTTGCAGAGAAACTTTTGCTAATATGTTGTGCAAAGGAAGCGCACGACGATGATGAGCGTTTGCGTGTTTGTACGTCGGGCGGAATTTCGAGACCACAATCCACACTCACACCCAAAGCTGCTGTTAGAAGGTGAAACGACGTTATGTTAATTTTGAATGTCGCAAATTGATCGGACTGTGTGGCGTTATCTATCGCTACCGATCGCAATATTCGCCTGAATGGGGCTTAATATGTTGTGAGATTGAGAATCATGTGTTTTGCAAACTAGTTATAATTCGAAAATGACCTCAGTCTGCAACCACGAGAATAAGGAAGCAATTTTGAACAATTATTGAAAGTTTCAACATGATTCAAGGTGTAGTATTGCATTGATTGAGTAATATTTTTTTTGATAATTCTCAGATCTATAGATAATAGAGTACATATTATGTTGCAATTGTTCATGAATAAATTAAACTGAGCCTGACTTGTGTCAAACATTGGTAACTTATAATGTTTACAATATTCAAGCGCCAAGGCTGAATAACGTTCTTGCAAAGAACATTAAAAAAATCATTCAAACACATGCACTATTTTTAAAATTTTATTGTACTCATGTCGGATGCTACTTCATGTGACAACAGCATTGTATGGGTCAGCAGGATAACTATACGATTGCATTCTGTGTGTCAGATCTGTCACATTAGTTCGTTGGAACATTGTGATGCTATTTTAAGTAGCTGATGCTGTAAGGTAGCCTTCTAGGCAAATACCCTGGGGTAACCGGTCCTCCGAAAATGGGGACGAACTTAAGGCGCGATCGTGTACGGTTTGTTGAATAATTCATGATCGTCAAATTTTAACCATACCCACACACATTGAGACGCATGTACACGCACACACATCCGAACAGAAACAAAAAATTGCCAATCTTAACAGGGTTTTTATTGGCTGGCAAATGGTTACTCTTTTTGCTAGCTGGCAAGTAGCACGTCACGGAATATTGGAATCCCAATCTCCAGCTGCGGTTGTTTGACGTTCGTGAACAAGCCATTTTTTGACATTGCGAGAGTGATCTTGCTCGAATACATGTGGTAATAATAAAGAAGAGGCAAGAGCGATAAGCATCTTCGCATTCAATCAGCGAATTCTCAATGTCTGCTATATCCTCAGTCATATTCCTTCGTGTGGATCCCTGAGTGGTATCGTTTTTTTTCAGTTGCTTGTGCTAGGTTTTAGGCATAAATCTCCATTAAACTATAAATGCACTGCAAACGGTTGACCGGAATGATCGTGACAAGACTTCCAGTTTCTGTTTCTTGCAAAAAACTCTGTGTACAAGAGGTTCAAAATATTTTTCGATGCAGTTGTTGAAGTGATGCTTGAACGCATTGCGCACATGCAGTAGATACGTAAATTATTCTTTCGTGAGAAAACAGAAGCAAAACTACAAAAAATGCTATCCGTTGGCTAAAGAAACGTATCAGTGCACACGGTATATGCGTTTCTTCAATTACTGCAATGGCTGTTTTAGGTTTAAGCCTACCATAGTGGGAAAGCAAGATATGCTTTTTGTACCAATAAAGAAGAGAGTAGTACGTGTTGTATCTGATTTTACGGGAATATCTATGACACAGGATATAAAGAATACGAACATAACAGACACAGCACATACTAAATCAAAATAATGTATTGACTACCGCAGAATGCTACGGCACAATTCTTGTACCGAAAAGCTAAACAAATAAAAATAAGAAACATCTCATATTAGCCACATCTCAATAGATAACAAACCTAGGAAAATGCTTATTTATACTAATAACTCCTTTGCATACATATTAATACACAAAAAAAGTCCCAAAATAGCACTCATCATTCATGCATCCTCTACTATCAATGAATGTTAAACAGGAGCACGTCCAAAAGACATAACAAGGAAAGGAAATACAACGAATTGAATTATAATGAAAGGATTATCGTTATGAAATAAAATCATCCAGACAAAGACGATGCGTTTTTTTCTCTATTTACGGCTTTCTCCAACTGACCAGTGTCATTAGTGTTAGTGTAGTTCTTCTGAAAAAAGAAAACTGAAAATCTGGAATGAAAGACGTTTTATGAAACGGGTTTGTTTCTTTCATTTTTTGTCTTGTTCGTTTGTAGGTATCTGCAAGCATTCGCTGTCATCAATCCAGGATAGTTTTTGAAAAAAGCATGATTATGAAACGTGTGTTTTCGTGTCTACCAAGCATGGTAAATTCTGCTATCCAGCTCTCTGGTACTTTTGGCAGAAGAAAAAAAGCAATCCAAAGTTTCGCTCCCGGAAGCTTGAACGTCCACAAACTACAGATATAGTTTTTCATTTCCTTTAGGAAGAAAGAAGAGAAGGCAGGATTTCAGGAAGCGTTTTCGAGTCCTATCGTTTTCTATCGATCAACAAATAACAAAACCATTGCAATCGGAAAATATAACTAAAGAACTAGTGCAAACGGACTAGTGCAAAGAACGCTGAAGGGGAAATAAGCGGAAAAAATATGTTTTGTTAGATCTATGTGCAGCAAAATTCGCCGTTCCACTCTTGCTTTTGTCCTTGTCGTGTCACTACGATAAACCCAACACGTTCGGCTTTTTTAATGGCACAGCCAAGCTAAGCGGTCTGGTTTGGTACAATTTATGGTGATTCGACAAAATAAATAAACTTCTTGTCTATGCTCAAGACAAATTTCAGTGGTAAATATCTATCCTATTGTCTATTTATTTCAATCTTAAAAGATTGAACTATCTTTATGAGTCTGGCACGGGCAGAAGAAACTGAATGTTTATTAATACTGTCAACATAGAGCATAGTAAAATATTGATAACATTATTTTTTTTTGACAAAAATAATATAGGAGATGAAAAATCATGCCATTTTGGATTGATTTTTAACGGTTACGATTTATTCCTTATACTAATTTATTAAACACATTCAGGTACTTTTTGTGGTGAAATCAATCGATTGTCCCCTAGTGTTTAATTACGATCGAGATTTTCATAATTAACGATCGAATAGTTTAGAAATTATTAAATGAAACATAAATACTACCATAAAACGAAACCTGTTAGGTTAGGGTTCGTCAAAACAAATGAGCTCTACAGATTTTTTCTGTGAAAATAATATACCAAACACGATTGGATGTACATTAGATGTACGTTGGTAATAGTTGGCCATTCAATCAAATAGTTAAATCAGTTGCAAAACATTACACAATTGTGGCTCATCAAGAAAACAACGACCCATTTTGATATGAGACATTGGACGTGTGTGAAAAATCCTTATCTCAACTTAATACATCATAAATGTAAAATTGATGAACAAAAATTGGCCAGTAACACTGTCTAGTACTTCGAAACGAACAGTTGTAATTACAATCAATAAGGCTTGTGTCGATTTGATTATTATTAGTTTTTATTATTTAGGACGGACAATCTTTTTTTTAAAAAGTTCATATTATTTTTCTTATTTATTTATATGAATGGTATGGTATGAATGAATGTTTCACGATCTGCATCTTTAGATTATTTATGGTGATGTTGTAATGATAATAGAACACAATACAATCGAAACACACACAAAACACATCACATTATGGTGGTTATTTTTGTTCCTGTTTTCCAACCCTAACCAAGAGCATACATTTTTACTTGTTATTGTGGTTGTTTTACTTTTCGGCAGCTGAATTTATTATCATCGGCGTGTAAGAGCACTTACGCGCTTATGGTTAAGCTCTTTATGGTGTGCTCTCCATCATCGGCAGATGTGTGGTAATTATAACACCCTTCCCGCCAATGTATCATCGTCCCTTTCCAGTGCTCGCGCTAGGAAGTATAGTATCGTTAATTTAATACGATGAATAACAAAATACGAAACGGACGATGCTCGTACAACAAGCATGATATATTCATTGGAAAGGTTCATTGGAGGGAATATCCTTTCTCGTTAAAATTCATTATGGTAAGCCTAATGTAATAAGCACGTCACGACCATGCAAAAAAGCAGTCGAATTTGGCAGGACGTTTGTGACGTTCCAAAACGAATTTCCGCGTCGAACGTATAACGCTCTAGTAGCAAAACAAATTGACCGATTAGCAAACCTGACAAAGCAAATGTTTAGGTCACACCTCATTTAAATAAAATTGAAATGTAAAAAATTAAGTCCAATGGAACTCAATCGAGAACGTTGACCACAGGCGCTTATCCGTTCACACCAATCGGTTCAAATGTGACTAAGCTGTCTATTCGTTGTTGCCATATTTTTCAAACTTTTTATGAGCTGTGTGTTCTAGTTCGTCAACGTTTTTTTTGTTATTTTTATTATCTTCAATTCATTCATTCACCTTTGTCTATTTTGCGTGTGTCCGGAGGTCGCGAATCAGTCCAACTCCGATCAAATTTTACGAGCAGCAACTACCCCACCGGTCGGCCAATTCATGGTCATTTTTTATTGTTAAATCACGATTCGCCATTTTCGGCACCGCTATCATCAGGCTATCCACAAAATCTTTTTGTTTTTTCAACCTCTACCGGTTTTGGACAAGGTGGGAAGCATATCGATCTCGTTTGGGGGTAATTTTGTTTCACGTTTGCTCGATTCGTTGCGCTGAAGAGTCATTCGCTGCTTGGGAGTGGGCATTAAATTTTAAATTCTAATCCGTTTTCTTATGGAAACGTGCGTTGCGGTCGCAACATTTGCCGGATAGGTTCGATTTTTGAATGACCTTCACGTTCCTTCCTAGGAGTTAAAGATTCAAACATTCAAATGGAAACATGCGAAGATGTTTGTGAATTGCGATGGGTGATTCTTTCAACTTGCATCTTTATCTAAAATGTATTTGTTAGGAATAACGAAACTTTCGTTTACCTTACATCAGCAAAAAAGGCAAATTTACTCCAAATATGTATTCAATACATAAATGTGGAAGTGGAAGTGGAAGTGGCTTATATTAATATTATATTGATGTGTATGATATTATAATTATAATTCATGCGTGATTTAATATATAATGATGTGTATAATTTTTATAATTTTTTGTGATAAATTAAACGAGACAGACTACGTAAAGAATTTCAATTGGATTAATGAATATAATTGGCAGTTGAAACTCTGAATACAGATACATTTCGTAAACAATATGGAACAGGACAAAATGCACAAAAAGTTTCCAACCCATTTGTACAAACAATTAAATTAAAACAAAATCTTCTGCACAAACATCTATGGGAAACATTCGTTTCAGACACGTAAGTCTAAATTGTAGGAGAACAAGCTGTTTAAACGCCAGTGTTGATCCGTCGGTACTGTGTTTAGAGGACAGCGTAAAAAACCCGAAGCGACAATTTGAGGACAACATTGGAGCTCTACAAAAAAATAAAACGTTTACAAGTAGTGGCCGACTGACGGCGGAACAGTTTTAAACTGCCATCAGACTGGATGATGGATGATGATCCACACCGGCACCGATAGGCGAACAGAAAATATACCAGTAGCGTTTGGTACCATTTCGTGCTCCACTTGAACATTTTGTTCAGTTGAAACCGTCAACGAAATGAAGAAACAAAAAAAGTCCTCGAGCTTTTCGTTCATTTTACTCCATGTCCACATCGTTGTCCTTGTGGCTTTTGCGAAATGAAGCTTTCGGATGTTAAAAAGCACACTACAGCGAGGATGAATTTACACGGAGTTGAACTGCTGTTTTTCGCAAATTGGCTTGTCACCAACTTGTTTACCGACGGTGTAATTGAAACGATTAGATTTCTTTCATTCGTATCAGCAGTAAGCACAATACGCATGTCTAACCGTGTATCGTCCCAAATAGCAAAGCTTCTTCCGTCTATCTGTTGACCTTGACGTGTGTGGCGGTTTTACGCTGATGAAAAATGCCCCCACCAATCGTAGAACTCAGTTCGTTCAACCGACTTCGAGCAAATGATGGACGTTTTTGTAGCGCAAAATGACAACCTTGGCTCTTCTAGTTTTTTTCTTGTTTTCGTTGCACGATTTGCGAAACTAGACAAACTAGGAAAATCGCATCAAGCTGATGATGGTGATGAGAGAACAGAAACAAATGGTACAAACGATGTACGGTGCGATGCCCCAGGTATCATGCACGATTCCTAGAGCTTCCGACTCTATCGGAACACACCGTGGAAAACGTGCTGAGTAACATGTAGAAGCCCGTACACCTTCTCTCTCGGAAACAGACGAGAACAAAAAAAATCACCTTCCCACCAGTACCAGACCAGTGCACGCTGTTGGGGTGGGTTCGTGTAAGACCCTAGACCTCATCAACGTCAGTAACGATCACGGTGAGCATTGGAGAAGGGAGACGGAATGAGCCGGAGGTTCGCGCTCCGGTGAGGTTAAATAGGAAGGCGTCAAAACTTACGGCGGATGAAGGATCAGTTGGCGGGAAGGGATCTGGCCGCGTCGCGTCTCCTGTGTGCCAGGTTGAAATTGGTTCTGATTGAATTTCCAAACCCACCGCTGCTACTTCCACTTAAGGCCTTAATTAACTTGAACGCACGCAATCTTCATACAGCGTTGGACGCCCCTCCTATCCAGCTTCCTCGCTTTGCGCAGGCCACCCGACCAGTTCGACGAGAGCTTAAGTGGTTGCGAGTCGTGAGCCTTGGTCGCCACGTTCGCATTCGACCATCCATCAACGGACCAACCTCATCAGCACTGGACGGGGAAGTTTGTGTATTGCTTTCCGTTTTACTCATCACCGATTTTATGTTTTCACTATGCCTGTGTGCTTATGTTGTTGATTTCAATCATCAACACATCGACCGATGCGGAAAAGGTAGGTAATCGCCGACACCAAACTCAGAAAGGGAAGTATGGAACCAATTGGGAAGCGGCTACAAGATCTGGCTACTCCGATCCGGGAATTTCCTACCGGCATCAGTTCTTTGGTTTGATCTGCTGATAATTATTTTACCATCACCACCTCCGGTTTCAAGGCAATGTCGAAACAGTAGGACCAGATAGGCAGTAGGGGTTGATATGTTCCGAACACTGATACGTCATTAAGTCTACTTTATAACATGTGTCACGACGCTTGTGGCGCAGCAGCGGACTGTGAAGACTTAATCTACTTCAATAATTGCCCAACGGCTACGCACACAAATAGAGTAGGTGTAGACTAACTTTCGACAGGCTACCATGCCAGACGTTTCGATCGTTACTGTGCTGTGGATATGTTTGCTACCTATTTAAGCAATCAGTAACAAGTGACAGAAACCAAACCCCACCTTTATTTAAACTAAATAATCGAACTGTTGTCGTTTTCGTTGATACACTTTCGACTTGTTCTAAAGCAGGTGACAGCAGCATCCAAGGCGATCTTGATAGTCCATATAAGCCCCTAGCGGAGTAATGGACATTCGCAAGCCGATTAATTACCGATACAGTTATTGTCCGTTTTCAACAGGTTTGATCTAAAGATTCATTGCCGGATATCTTCCCAAATGGAGCGAAAGAAACAGACTCGAGAGGCCAGAGCGACACAACCATCGCCAAATCAGGATTCATTTATCACATTAAATCAGTCTTAATTGTCGTCGCAAAATGTCGCGAATGACACCAACATTCCCCCTCCATAGCCCACCAGCGTTAGCTGCGTTGGAATTGGTAATTGATTTATGTACCTTGCAGCCACATTATTGTTAACCTCTCGCCTACTCAGGATTGCAGATTTCCGTCTTTGGATCGTTGGTCCGGCACGCTGATGAGATTATTGTATGCCGGTGTGTTGAGAATTGCTAGGATCGGCACGAACCAGCATAGAGGTGGGTGGTGAGGCTCGATGTAAAGCAATGCAGTTATTTCTAGGTACTTTATAGAGGTTATGGTTTGAATGTTGTATTATGTAATGATGTTTAGATAAAACGAACGCAGTAAAAGTCCCGAAAAGCTTCTCGGTTGATTAGCTCCAGCAGAAAACAACCCCAAAAACAATGATCAACAAACAAGCATAAAGCTGCCGCAGGGATAGAAACTTTACGTGCATGCTCTCAGAAGTATAGAAAACAAAATTATCCTACAGGTCACCCGCACCACGCTGCTGATTCACTTCTATTTCCTGAAGCGTGTCAAATTACCCGAATCGATTGTGACAAGGGTGTTCACAGCTTAACATTGTGATTATGAGGTGACACGCATTTAAGTGCCACCTTTTTGTCAAGCTTGTAAGCTTGGCTTGCTTTTGGAACAGTTGCTGCTGTCGGTTTAGAAGCCCCACATTCACACGTGAAGGCATTTCTAGGTAGGGCGCTCCTCTGCTTTGAGATTCCCCGTACAACCACCTTGTAGAGGGAATATTGGATATTGTATTAGGCATTTAAGAACAACGGGCGATGAAAGAACGCTTGTAGAAATGTGGTTCTTTTACCCTGTTGTCTAAGCAGGTTGTCAGAAATGTTTTGGTATTTGAATTTTCACATTATTACTACAGAAACTACGTAAATTCTCCCTCCAAATAGACCACTTCATAGTTGAATGCGTTTGGTCTTTGGCAAAACCATAGGAGGTTCATTGAGGGATATCTGAGGGGTATTCTATTGCCCTTCTTTGGATAACGATTATGTGGTGAATAAATGGAGCTTTAAACTCCCAATCCAATACGGTATAATAAGACTCAATTGAGAGAGAAGAAAGACGGAAACAGCAAACTGCCATCTCAACTGTCTGCTTCCTGCGAAAATTCCAGAAAATTCCACAACTCGAACACGACCAACCTGAACCGAACTCAGCACGATTACCCATGATTCAGTGGACTGGTTTTCCGTCGGAAAACCGAAACATCTTCGGTATTCATTTCCACAGTTCGGAGATGCTCGGGAACTTTTCCGAACACCCGAAGCCACGTCACGTTTCCAAGTGAGAAAAAAAAAAACATCTCTAAGCGGAAGTGCTGACGAGAAGGCCTTAACCGCACGGTACAGCTACGAAGCTGACAAGAAGAAAATACTCTCCAAAAGCCGGCACTGTTCTCAACCCACAGGAAAAGCCTGCCGACGCTGCCAGCATGCTTAAATCGATTTTTACCCAAAAACTTTACCACGGTTTCCTGCGTCAAGAGTTTCTGGCGCTAGAGAAAAGGTTTTAGGGGAGAAAATGGTAAAACAACGCTTAAAAACCGATGCCACCGTTGCCGTCACTTTGATTTTCTAATTTCTTCTTTTTTTCTGCAAACAGACGCAGAGGAATGAGTGTTGAGGCGGCAGGAGCCAAACTTTAGAATGCTGTCTACTCCAAAAAGAGACTCCTTTCCACATTGGCGACCTTTTAGCTGTTTCGTGACAGCAGAGGAATATTGGACAAAAAAAAACACGACATCCCACTACGGCCATGCCTCTCAACGGTGGAAAGCCGAACCAGTCGTGGTGACTGTTTCCGGACAGAGAACTTACGTGGCGAATACTACCGCGAACGATGTGTCTGCCTGATGTACATGGTTCAGCGAACGAAGAAGCAATTTGTTTTGACTTCTTTGAGCCTCATTCTTTAAGCTACTGTGATGGAAAAGCACCTTTCCATCCCAACCCGGCATGGCATGTGACACGAAGACCAGAACGTGTAGACGAATGTTGATGAGATGTCAGGGGTTTTTATGGAGGTAGCTTGATAACTCGCCGGCTGATTCTGAATGTGTTTTTTCTGCTTGTTTTCCGCTTGTGATCCAATTTTAATCGTCACACGTTTATCTGGCACAAAATTCATTTATCAAACTCGCGCATCTTTCGTTTGTGTACAGACAAGCTAATTATGACAACTTATCACTCTTGTTGCAAGGGCTGTGTGCTGGTACTGGTGCAATATTTTTTTTTGCAGCAGCATAACATGTTTCGCTATAATATTTTAAATTATTATATGAACGGCGTTGAAGGTGTTTTGTTAGTAAAATATGCTACATTTAAAAGGTGCTTTTATGCGTAGAAATTTACAATCTGATTTGTTGTGGATGAAACAGGTTTTTTTTCTGATAAAACGATTAATACTAATTACTAATACTAACATAATCAAAACGACCTTAAGCGTATCATGCATAGCGAAAATAACATGGTATTGTCAGCAGCAAAAACTAGGTATATGTATTCATGTGAGAACGCCCGTACAATGTTTCGCTTATCTTCGCTTGCGATAAGACCTCGTAACGTCTCATCAATTATTTCAAGCATGAGGCAATAATTTAATAAGCCATCTTACCAGCGCGACTAACGGCAACGCAGGCAAATAAATCATTCGCCCATCCGAACCCAGTTACCGACCACCAACCAACCGGTCGGTCCGGGCGATGCCGTGGTCTTCGGTGTCGTTGGAGCTTGAAGTTCAGCATAAGCAGCATACGCGACATGCTGCACGAGCATAGCCACTTCTTGCGTGAATTCACATTACGCCTCTCCGAGAAAGCAAGCCGAAAAAGAGCATAACAAAAAAAAAAAATGCCCACACATTTCACGAACTTGGAACATAGAGGACTAATCTTGGGGACTTTGGACTGTCTCTATCTTACTTTAACGCTCGCTTCTCAGACTTTCGTCATCATAGAAACTACAAAAAGGGCAGCACAGAGGTACAAGGCAGCAGATGAAACTCAAAACCAGCGAAACGGAACACGGAATGAAAAATTATCCACGAAAATGAACCGGACACAACCGGGGCTGGGGTAGAAACACCCAGAAAAGTCTTTCGCTTTTGCTAGCCTTCCGTGTGGAAGATTTTTTCATACAGGACCGGAATAAAAGGCGTGTACGTGTGATATGTTGGTATGAACCTTTGGCCCTATGGCATGCGTTGATGATGTTGTTTAAAGATATTTTTTAGTCAGAATCTGGAATTGTACTAAAGGTTTACTCCTTCGGTTATCTTCCCGGCTATGGCGAAGACTTTGTTGTACAAGCACACCTATCTTGCTTTAAGTTGTATCCTTATTTAACGATGATGAAGTTATATTTATTGTTATGTTAAATAGGTTTAAGCACAGTGAACTTCAATTCGTTAAGTCAAGTTTCCGTTCAATTTAAAATATACAAAATGTTATTGTTATTGTACAAAATGTTGTTAATACAAATAAAAGGTATTAAATTAAGGTTTTAACAACAGTATTTGTTGTACATACGATCGCGAATTTATGCATTTTTTCTTTTCAAAGCGAGTAAATGATGTGTGAAATCGAAAATCTTAATATAAAAAAAACACGACAACATCACAAACTTTACATTGGGTTCGTGCACAAACTACCAGTTATCGTCGAAAAATTACCTCCATTTAGAAGAACATGAAGGTGCGAAATTTTAATTTTTCTTTTGCTCGAGTAAAACTAAACGTGTTCCTTTTTAAATTTTGCTGCTCACTTGGCGTACAGTTCCGCAAACCCACGCACTGTTTCAAGTTGCGATGGCTGGAACCATCGTTCGGCTTTCTACTTTGGAACCTTTTTTGGATGCCATTCTTAAGATTGTTCGCGGTTGCTAATGCGGAGCATACTACAAACCTGACCTGAAAACCTTTTTAAAGCAAACAAATAACGGAATGGTACGAAAGTTGTATGTTTGTTTTTTTTTTTTCAGAGGTAAGAATTAAAAGAATCTTGATGTTTCAAGAACCTGACATCAAGTGCACAAAAAATGAGAAGAAAAACTACTGCAGCACCAGCAGCAGAATCCAAAGATTCGATAATATGATTAATTCACGAAACACGCACGCGCTTACTGAAGCGTGGTTAGGTTTGTCTGACACAAAAAAGTACCAAGACCAGACGGCTCACCAAAACATCGATAAGAAGTAGGACTGCGCCTTTCAGGAATGGTGCCGAAATCGGAACCCCAAATCAGCATTGAGGATCCTCCGATTCGCCCGGGGTGTACGTGTGGCTGGAAGTTGTCCTCTCAAAATGGCCAGGACAAGATTGCCTCCTCGCATAACAGCACGCACCTCAAACGACGTGCAAAAAAGGGCATCCCGTGAATGGTGAGCTTGTGGAGAAGGAGTGAAGAAGATAGATTCTTCGTTCGGGCACTCGTTTGCGCGTTCGTTTCAGAAGGAAACCGAAGCTGGTTCGCTGTTTGGATATCAAATTAGCCATCGACGCGGATAATGATCAAGCTTTTTTTTTGGATGGATGCTGTACTTGAGGAAGTGCACGAGAAGAAGGGAAAACGTGAGAGATCGTAAGTAGCTCCAACAAGGAACACACAAATGGACGCTATTTTCCTGTTTACTTTACGAAGCTCCCGGAAATCGATATGGGGGTGTGAAAGCACAAGCTGCCTTTGCAGATCAGCTTACAAACTGTAGCCGCAAATGTGGAAGATAGAAAAATAGATGTGAAACTTGTCTTTCGACTTTGAATTTCAAAGGAATGTACATCTACCCGGAACGAGTTTAAGGAGTGAAAGTGATGGTAATGTGCAACAGCTCTGATAGGACGAATCAAGATAATCTTGTTCGGATCATGGCAACCTAGGAGAACTATCTGTGCAGAGGGAATTGATTTGAGAGTAACCTGATTTCGTTATAGCACCAATAATTTCATTCATAACCCATTAGTTTATTGGGATTAGAATAGGATAATTCAGTATGATCATATAATGTTGGTAGGTATAGTATATCGCACTAATGTACTGAAAATAGTCTAATAAATTTATAATTAATATTAAACTGATAGAGATTATGATTATGGTGATTATGAAAAGTTTAAAAGAATGAAAGATTCTTATGTTTCTATGAATTCATGATTATGAAATAACTTGGAATGGAATGTACAATTCTTAAGTTCCTATGAATTCATGATGGTTGAGCAAACGCAAGGGTATTTAAATATGTTTATGTACAGTTTCATCTGTTAACAAGGACATTTTTTACTTGTATGTTACATAATTAAACCACAAAGTTAAGTTTCTAATAACTTGTGATGTGTTTTGCAATTGTTAGAAGTTCTTCTTCTAAATATCTCATAGCAACATTAAATCCTTTGAATAGATGAATCTTATGAAATACTAACTTCCTAGTCATATAGGTAAAGGTGTTCTCTGTCTTGATTTTCCTTGTTCCAATCTTTCATTAATACCTGTGCTACTTACTTGCTAGCTTGACCTCATGCAAAGGATAGGAAACACTATGCTTAGAAAAAGCCATTCATAGATATGCTTCGGAGACCACCGCGCACAAGATTATTGGCCAGCAAACTTTGCCAATAAAATATTTTGAGTGCTTTTTATTAGTTCCAACCTGCGTTCCAAAGGAGCGCCGCTAACATTGATGGTGTCTTGATTCTTTTCATCATTTTATGAAGTTTCTTCAGCTATGCGTTCGTCGTCGAGTCAAACTTTGCAAAACCAGCTCAAGGCGTCTCTCAGATGACGTGCCCGGGTTGTGGATACTATGTCCTGGTGTATCAGGTAGTCTAACACGGTAGATAATACTGTTCGTGAGAGGCATTGTGTGACTGTGAGTTTTTGTTTTTATAAAACTTTTTTTATTTCTTAGTTGGACACTGTGTTTAAGTCAATAAGATACGCCAGTATTCAATGTTTTGTTTTACATTTTTTATATCACTTGAAATGCATTAACTGTGCGCGTTAGTTCATTGGGATATTTCCCGTCTATTGCAAGCTACTATATGTAATTATTTAAAGACGTATTTTACGCCAAAAGAAAATGCTGTGAAAGGCATTTAGGCTATAGCTAAAGAGCATGCGATGCACGCAGACGCAGATGGTAAAAATGTTATTTATTGATACTAAACGAAGAACCGCCTGACTCTAAGGTAATATCTCACAATTCATGAAAACGAAACATTGCCCCAAAAAGGAAAAAGACCAATGAAATAATGAAAAGATACCCCAACGAAAGTGTGAATGATGTTGGGTAAAGATTGTGAAAACACTCCAAAAGTGAAAGCATGAAAAAGGACGTCTGTGGTCTTCGTGCCAAATCGGCGTAAATGAAGTAATATTAATAAAGATTTACAGTCCTCTATTAACGTCAACTTGAGGGTCACGTCGAAATATAAGAAAACAAAAATATAGAAAAAGAGACAAACAATTTGTTACCATTTTAAAATGCAAAAATATATTGGTATTAAAAACCTCTTCAAAGCTGCATGTTGTAAGCATTTTTATGAACAGTTTTCTCACGCACGCTAATCGCAATTAACTGGAAAAGCTAGCGCTATTACTTCTTATTCAAAACTTGATATACAATGTAAAGCAACATGAACGACATGACAGAATGGAAAGTATCAATCTAGTTTAGTTACCGCTCGTTTCGTTCATCAAACCGACGGCTTGATTTCTTCCAATTTCATCAAATCCTTTCTCTCAATTTCTCGTTTTCCAAAGCTCAGATTGCAAGGTTTCTTTTAAGCTGGAAAACTCTGATTATGCCCAGCTATGTTGAACGCTTAAGATGGTTAGCTGGGTCGCCAGCCCAGGTTATTAATGAAGTACTTCACTAACAACAACAACATCAAAATGCCCATTCTGACCCACCTCTTCCCACCAAGGACCATAGTAGACTACTAATTATGATTTCCTTTCACTCTAGCGGCCTGTTGCAGGTAAGATGCAAACGATGGAAAAGGTAAACGCAAAATCAGGCCAAACGGCTTTAAGGGATGCATTCACTTTGCTTCTATACTTCTCCAGGCTTTTTGTTAAGGTTTCGTGAATGATTAGCAGAGATAGGGCAAGGAAATAATCAACGCAAAATGAAATTACTACTGCCAACGCTAATAAATTGCTTCCAGTGTGTTGAAAATGCTTAAAGTAACAGTTTCAACGCACTGCAAAGTTTTCCTCAGAAACAGTGATCCTTTTTTATCATCTCCTAACTTTTTATCATCTCAGGGTTACAATTCGCTGTATGTTAAGCAAGAGATTATGTCCCAAGCGATTAGGTGTTGTTAGACCACCTAATAACGAATTCACAGTTTATTTGTATCAATCACATCGCAAACAGAGAATTTCATAGCAGTGATTGACGATTTTTGAGAAGTTAAATAAAATAACTTTCAGAGCATATACAATTTAACACATCGTTTGGTAGTTTAAGTACGTGAAAATAAATTATGCAGATATACCTATGGTCTTATAAAAGGTTAATAAAGTTCGTTGTTCTTGTTAGTCAGTTGTTTGTTAGTCAGTCATTGGCAACGGATGGACGGTTCGGTAATAATAATAATTAATAATGAATAAGTACTAATTCTTGCCCGACTTATAAAAAGCCGCTGCACACTGTTTGGTGCTATACTCTTTTATTTATTTTAAATCTATTTTAAAAACATTCTAACCGAATTAAACAGTAGCAATCTGTCACAAGAAAGTATCACCAATCTTGCATCTTGCAAAGTCCTTTTCTGGGCAGGTGGTTCGAATAACAGAGCTCTTCACGTGCGCTCAAACCGTGTGGTATACTACGTTTATGCGAGATTACCAAGCAATGACATTCGGTTTAACGCGGTCGTTTAGTGTGAAAAAGGCACCTCGTCTATTCACTTACAACAACCCACTTGGGACCATGGACTTGGTTATCAACAGCATCAGCTAAAGCGTGTAGCGTAAGACACCGCCATTCTTTTCAGGAATTGTAAGTGTCAACTGGTTGCTTTAAGAACCGGGTCGGCAACTCATTAGTGCTTTAGTGATGTGGATCAGCACAACATGTTGTATGATTGTGTATGTAGAGACTACATGATAAAACACTTGAGTTGAACGCATATCAGTCCGAGAGCACTTGTCGTAATGTGTACTTTTCACATGCAAACCCGTTAGAGGATAAATAATGCATCTCACGTATGTGTTACTCAAAACACTCGTAATGGATGAAGAAGAGATACTAAAAGTAATCTTGTGCCAAAATAATTCGTTAATTCAATCATCAGTTGATTTATTAAGAGAAAACATTTTGTAAACATAAAGGCCTTTAAGAACATAATTGAAAATTGATAAAGATTTTGATTGATATGCTAATTGAGGTAGTAGCATATAGTATGTAAATATGATGTAAATTTCTATCAAACGAATTCGTTTAAATACTGTTGCTGGTCGTTTCGCCTTGTTGATTTCAAACATTCTTATCCGTGTCTGACAGCCTAAGATAGGTATCCGGAGTATCGAGCACAGTTCACACAGGGATCCGTTTACGAGCTGCAGCTGTTCACCAACGATCAGGGCAGATCGGAAAGCGCACGGACACGGATGAATGCAGCAATTTAGAAACGTTAATCATTTCACTCGTCGTTGTCACCCAGCCGCCTGAGGTGGGAATTCTTCAGGTCGATGCATTGCTGCGTTCCTCTAACCCTATTTAATGCTCATGAGACACGAGCCGCGCATGGAGGAGAGTTGGTGTTAGAGAATGAAACGTGCAAGCGTGGGAGGAAGGAGGACATTCGAAAATGGGCCACCGTAATGGCGTCGACAGTCGATAAAATCTCTCCAACCGTCCGTTTGTTCGTTCATTCGGTGCAGTTAAGTGCATCAGTATGTCTCCATTGCCCGACGGTGCTCTCTATTTAAACCGGAAGTGGCCTTTCACACAAACACATACAAGCGCACGGCGTCAGCTCCATCCGTTTCTGGGTGGCTTACATTAATAAAAGCGTGGTGGCGAGCGAGCGAGAAGGAAGGAAAAATTGACATCAGTTGAATTGAAAAACGGTTTCTATCGTCAACAGACACGCACACGGGGCACGTGCATTCGTTTGCTGCTACAAATATGCACCGATACGACCAAGCGAACTTTCTCGTGACGGAAGTTACAGATTATTAATGGTAGAATATCGTTTCAAGCGTGGATGGTATATTTCACAAATACGCTGACTCCTCACTGTTACTGTATAAAACAGTGCACTATTTTAACTTTTAACAGCATATGTTGTAAAAGTTTAGTAAAATCTATGTCCACCGATCTGCATATAATATTAAATTGCTTTTATTTTCACCCTAGATTGTTTAAACAGTTAACTTCAAATTTCATCCTTCATAAGAGCACGCGAAGCAACAAAACGCTCTTGAAAGATCTTAATTTTGCAAATGGTATCAACCATAGTCAACCTACACGGCAGTAGAAAAAAAAACTTAAATTCTATTACCTCCGCGAAACTCGAAACATCACATTTTATGCTCACGACGAGCGCATTCGTTTTTGTTGCTGCAGATGCAGCTGCTAGGCGTCGAATGCATTCGTGGCGAAAGTACAACAGGAACAAATGGTGGGTTGCGATAGGAAAAACACAAAGACGAGAAATGTAGGAGTGGGTCGATCCATAGAAACTTTCTCCCAGCTTCTGGAAGGAAACTACAGTGCCAGTCATAGTAGTAAGACTATACAATACTAAGTGGTAGGCAGACAGTACATACTATTAAAGGTACATACCAAACGAGCGAACTAAACAATTTCATTTTTCTTCCCAACCAGTGAATGGGATAAACTTTTCCTACGTTTTGTTTCTGAAGCTAATGGGATGTCCTGCTCGGTTTTGTGCCTATGACTTTGCAGCGGTTCAAAGTTTTCAAGCAGTGTACACTATGAAACAAAAACGACGAGGTACAATATGCATGTTCAAGTTCAATAAGCACATACGCTCTGGGGTGGATAAGGAACTTTTTCGCTTCTTTGCGGTAAACACTTATGACGAAGTTTGTGTGGTTAACCGAACGGGAGGAAAGGTACGCGAATGCACTTTCGCGCGCATGGTTGCATCAAATCAAACTGCAAGTGGCATGACTTAAGATTTTGCTAAAAAAAGAACAAATGTTCCTTACAGTTAGTTTTAGAAGAACGTTATAAGTTGGTTTATTTCATTTTGTTCAATTACTTCGAACTAAAAGAACATATTTTGCGCAAAGAACTTATGTGCAAAATACGATATTACTTTCACTTATGAGTAAAAACCACACTACTGCAACTCAGTGTTAAATGT
Organism: Anopheles gambiae; assembly: GCF_943734735.2. Classification (NCBI taxonomy): domain Eukaryota; kingdom Metazoa; phylum Arthropoda; class Insecta; order Diptera; family Culicidae; genus Anopheles; species Anopheles gambiae. The sequence goes on from NC_064601.1 coordinate 54,544,456, forward strand.
GACCTTTCCATTACCAGAGATCGGCGGAAAGCACCAGCACCAGACAACCATGTAAATAACGCTTCTATTTCACTAGTTAGCACAAAATTTACATTCAACTTCCTTTACCGTGAGGGTATGTTTAAAGGTCAGTGTATTCGCGTTGACGTATTGCTCTTCGCTCCGAACTATAAGCCCGGTGTCCATAAATCTAATCGTTACATTAAATAAATTACCTTTCATCAAGGTGCGCACCTTCTCCGAAACGGACGTAGACCCGGTGAACTTGAGCTTTTCCTTGCATGAGACCCTAGGCGTATGTATTAAGCTATTCCCCTTCCAAACCCACAGCTTCTACAGAAACACGTACCGTCCGACCAGCTGCTGAAGAAGCTGAATCATATTTTTGCACATCATCTGAGACCACAAACGAAATATCCTCCGTGGGCGATGAAAATGCCGATTAGCACGTGGTGCAAGTGCGAGAAGAAACGCGCGAAAGGTAATACAGTTTTTAATCATACACAAGCGGTATGTTTCTACCCACATCAGGCCAATCCAACACGGCAACTAGAATGGCGAAGCAGTCAGGTAATCGAGCGCGCGCCCGAGTCAGATCAATTACGATGGCCACCATTTTTACGGCAAATGGTCACCAATTATGGCGGGCGCGCGCGCGACGGCCCCGTCATGTTGATCGCGTGTATGAGCAAGCGCCCCTGTCCTTTGATTTTGTTTCGGAAGTTGCTGCCAGGATTAGGTTCCTTCCCGTGCGAAGAAGCAGGCATGGAGAGAAGTATACAGCCTACTACTGATTAGACGGTTTACTGGTTGAGGCCACGTTTCGGACGCGTTTCATGCTAGCGGGCAATTTGTAGCAGCAATTTTGCACTTCGCATCTCGATGCAAAGCGATTGAAGATTGTGCGCGTGTACGAAGTAACTCGAATAATGCCCACTAACAGGCGACAATATTCGAAAACATTAATAGCAATCGGAACGTTAAAGAGTTTTTTTTTATGAAACACAAATCATAAGCTTAGCTTTCCAATACACCAATATTGTTTATAATGGAATGCAAGTGTTACATCAGTAAATTTTATCGCATTATAGGCTTTGTCCAAGTGAATGGTCTAGTAGATCTATTGTATCATTCTGCCAAATAAATGTTAGCAATATATCACTTTTTTTTTAAATTACGTCATATACTATCTATCTCAATTTCGCAATTTGATCTCAGGTATTAGTTCATTCCACATTGAGATCACGTTATTGCTAGAATAATAAAGTTCTGGAATAAACATTCTCACGTACTAATATCCATGCAATTTTATAGTTTACGCTATTAATTCATCCCATTAGATTATCCAGATCGCGTAACTCCAAATTTGGAACATTAAGCGCTTCCTAAGAAGGAAACCTTCCTTTCGTGTCGCATATTTTGTGCCGTAAACCGGTGCACATATAATGCAAGGCACAAAGAAACAAAAACACAGCAGGCGCACAGCCGTATCCTTTCAGAGAACCATTTTTTTCGAAAGGAAGCAGCTGCACGATCTAATTGAGAGACCGCCGATGGCACACACCACCTGGAAGCACCTGGAATTGGGTCTTTTTCGGCTGTTGCCGTATTTTCTAATCGTTTCTTCTTAAGAGTTTCTTTCAACGGTATGTATGTCATTTTCTTTTTCTTCAAGAATAATGCCGAGACAACGATCAAAAGTTAGAAAAAATCTTTGTGAATGTTTTTTTATGATGAATATTATTGTTGAGTTCAATTTTAGCAAATTTAAGGAGTTACAGTAGTTAGAGTTAAATTTAACATACGTTGAAGGTATGTTCTTAGCTGCAAGTTAAATTATCTAAAACTAATTAATTTGCAAATTGTTCTGATTTAATCTACTACCGAACTACTGGTATGATGATTGGATTTTGCTAAGGAAAAACATAGATTCTGCCTCAGGAATGGTTTGATTTCCATCACAAATGTGCTAAAAAGAGTTATCTTAAGTAAATTCAATCCAACTATTTTTTTGCTATTCAGTTTGTTGGGTTATAACGACTTCTTTGCCTTGTAGCTTGATTTTTGAAAAACTAGTCAAGCGAAACGATAGCGATGACTTAGATGAACTGAGCTGGAAAAAAGGATAATTAGAAAATATCCGCACCTTTTGCCATGCAGACATCACAACACTTCTTCACACAGACGCATACAAGCAACACCACCACCCGGCACTAATAAGCGAAGCGAGAAGAGAACCTTTTTGGGCTGCATCCTGTGTTCCGCTGGTGGGTTTGAAAAAGGTTAACAGATTAGCACAGGCAGGTCGAGAAATGTATCGTCCACCTTTCATCGTTTTCCGTCTGCACATCGCCGTTACGGACTGCGAGTTTCCAATGTTTGCTCCAGCTGTTTCTAGAAATCTTTGGTAAATGTCGATGTTTCTATGTGACCGATACATGTGTGTTTTGCTTCTCTAACGCAAAAGAAAAATACGTCTATTTTATTACTGAAACTAGTTCAGTAACTAAACTGTAAAAAACTTCACAACCGAAACTTTCTTCAAAGCGAACATTATACATCAAACCATACCCTCGATAGGATAAGCACATCAAGCAGTTATGATAGCTTAACTTCGTTGACTTAGTTTTCATGTTGTTTACATTTCAGCCTGCTGTCCTGCGATGTGGATTTTTGAGTCGACAGAGCAATTCATATGGCCAGGAGAATAACACAATATTTCACCCTTTTGCTTACCATCTCCAGCTGGCTTCCAAATGGTTCACTTCTTTGCTAAACCCTTTTATCATCTTTTTAAACGAGTACAAGCACATACAAAAACAAAACCCGACAGAGCGAGAACATGATTCAACCAGAAAGAAGGGAAGTTGGGCGAAACGCATAAAGTGTGGATCAAAGATCAAATTCCACCGCACAATCGCACAAGGGCAATCGGCTGGTGGTGGTACCTGCCTTATAAATCACCGGTTCCACTTTGGAACAGTGTCGAGGCGCTCACTTGCTGCCCCTTTGCGCCAAACTCTCTTGCGCTACCTTTGCAACAAACCTTTGGCTAACTGTTTTTCCTTTTTCTTTTGCTTAACCAATACCACACGCATCGTCGACATCATGGATATCGATTGAGATCGCAGTTGATCGGTTCTGCCTTTACCTTCCGCAAAAATCAGGAAAGTAACGGGTTGGTAAGGCAGTAGACAGGCACACAATTAATCTTATAAATATTTACTTTTTACCCTCGCACCTCCTTCATTTACATAAATAACTTCCACGCTATGGGACCAGCAAGCCACCACCACGATCGATGTGGTGTTTTAGTTGAGATAGCTAAAACAACTGAAGATCGATCGTGAATTCGGATCACGACCGCTTACGACGATCCCGCCACCACGCTTTGCTACCCGCCACTCAATTTGTCATGTTCACGATTTCAAAGCACCACGGCAAAGAGCAGCTATCGCGCTAGCATACTTGCCGGACTATTTATAATGAAAACAAATAACACGCTATAATGCTGGCCTCGCTTTCACTAGGGTAAAACATAGATGTACATCATCGGAAGAGAGATGGCGCCTTTATTTATTTGTTATTGAAATGTTTTATAATGGTAACAAAACTGTCTAACGCAAGTATTGTATCGTTTTTTAAAAGCTTACTAAAACTCATAACACAACAAAACCAGATACAAAACCATACACACTTCTCGCGGAAATTTGGTCAATATCTTAAGCGTCGTCATTGGATGGTTTCCAAAAACCGTTTTGCAAAAATGTACGCCAGAAAACAAATGTCAAAAACGACCAACTTTTCCCACTTCGCACTGCTAATCTCAACATCAGCACAGGAATTGTGATTATTGCACAATAAAAATGTCGCAGGGTTTGTTGCAAAAGATGTCGCATCTTGCAAGGGTGTGTGTTTACCAATGACTTTTGACGCAATTGACAAACATAAAAAACTGTCGCGGGCAAAATGCCAATAAAAACGGTTTGATCAAAAGCAACCATACGAAGAGAGAGAAAGAAAGAGAGAGAGAGAGAGAGAGAGAGAGAGAGAGAGAGAGAGAGAGAGAGAGAGAGAGAGAGAGAGAGAGAGAGAGAGCAGTTGTGTACCGACCGACGTTAGCGCGTGTTCACCGTGCAGTTTTACGGCACTATCTGATGCCGTTCGCCGTTTCCGTAGGCGGGGGTGGTGATGGTGGTGGTAATAACTCTATAGACACGCACCCTTAGGGCGAACGGTGGCCTATAAATTATTTATCGAGTTTTGCAGTCATATTAAAACAAGACTGTCCATTAGTCCACCTATCGAGTGTTGCTTGAAAACCCAGTTTTTTACATGCTCGAGATTTTTGAAGCACAACAGGCACGGGTGTCCATAGAGCATAAACGATGTATTGGTTATTGCTACCTAAATTCTTCACACATAACTAAACTCAGCCTCGAGCCTTTACGTGAAGAGTAAGGTGCCGGAACTTGGCTCACCAGATGCGTGAAAATCGCGATTTTGTCAGCTGTCCAGTATCATTCTCCACAAGATGCTTACAACAGCCAGTAAGCACTCGGAACACTTTGCCGCTTTAAGACAAAGAAGTACCGAACAGTGTATCGTCACTGTGTCTTTTGCTCCACGTTTGGTCGGATCCGCGGCACCACCAACAGCAATGAAGAGTTTTATTGTCGTTCCAAGCGGTAAAAGTCGTGACTTTAGGGGGGAGGGAAGACCTATGGGCATCGTTCCTGCAACGTGTCTTCACGTGATCCCACGTGCCCCCGGGTGTAGTTTTCCTTGGTGTTCCTGAATGTCGTTCAAACGACACCATTGAAGGCGCCTTCGCCTCCGATATCCACAGCTCGTTGAACCTTCTCTTTCTCCGCGAAGCGATGGTTTGGCTCACCGTAACGTGTGTCAAAAAAAGGTACCTACCAATACGATCATCTTGAAGAAGAGATGCCGGACCGGGATTTATGTTTGCAAATTGTTACATTCTCTCACATATGCAAATGAGCTGGCGGCGTGCAATACGAGCTGAGCAACACACGACACAAGAACGGGAAAAGAAGAAGCAGAACAAAGTTAAACAACACCGCAGCTAAAGAAATGCCGACCAGTGTCGAGTTGCTCTCCTCACCAAGGAGCAGCACTGACGACAGTAAAACGCAGCACAGCAACGAAATAGGTTGACTAATTTTGCAGCATACTGAGCAAGACAGAGTGTGCTGGAAGCGGCCGAAAGTTTCTTCTTCGTGTGATGGGGCCATGTACCGTTGACATGCATTCATTGGCATTGCCGTTGGGGCTGCACACACGGTGTTTCAATTGCATCGTTGCATGTGCCGCCTTAACCGACGTTCGTTCGTTCGTTCGCTCGCTCAATTGCTTGCCTGCTTACACGCTAATTTGATGGTTGACAATTAGCAAAAGTGTTTAAGATACTTATTTACGGCCCACCCCTCGCACTAAGGTGACCGCCAAGCAGTTCGTCGCCTTTTGACTTCCCTGTATTGTACCTGCAGGTTCCATAGATTGGTTTGCCTCAGCTGCTAATTCTCACACTTCCCCTATGCGCAATTGTGACACAAATGGAAACGGGGTGAAAAGTCAAGTGCAGGTTGACCAGTAAGGTTAAACTGTGTTAAGTTTACATAACGGAAGTTTTTTTCGCTTTTGCTGCATCGGCGGACACAAGCATCTCGATTATTTGCAAACATATTGAAAGAAAATAAAAATAGCGTACACATTTACCAATGGAGCTCTATTAAACTGCTCTAAGTTGCAATTATCAATGTTCATCTGTGGCGAGGCATAGAAAAAAGGAAACTGTTCGCATTTTTACGAAATTAATTCATTGCTATACTATAGTTTGCAACAATCGCCCATTCAAACGGAAGAGTGTTGCAAAAACTCAAAACAAGCACAAAAATCGATCACCAAGCAATGCTTTATTTATAAAATTTGACCGTTTGCCAACTTGGCTTTCCACTCATGGGAGACACAACACGGCAGTAGCAGCGTACCGGCACAGGATGTTTGCAACTTCCGTCCAGAGGTTGCGCTGCTGGCTGGTTGGTTGGTTTTCACTTTTTGCTTATCCTTCGCGCAGCGAGCAAATTGTATTGATTTTAGATTTGTACAGCATTTTTTTACCCACAAATCGATCCATAAATACACTGCCACGTGCTCATGCCCGATCAAAACATACGTAACACCGAAATAATATGAGCAACAAAGATTCGCGGTGTTCGTGTTTTGGGCATCGGCGAGAAACACAAAGCCTGGCTAGCAAACGGAGAAAATAAATCTACGATTGGAAAACATAAAACTTGCCATCATCGCACATCGCCTTCATAAATCATCGTTCCGAAGTGCCAAGTGCTCGGTGAGTTCCGTGTCCGGAGGGATATGGTTTCAACACTTTGTTTACATTGTGTCATTAGATAAGTTCACATAATCGTACCGCTTGATATTTTGTACCAGTTATGGTACCATCATTTGGGAACGCATTTTTTTTCGGTGCCTCATCCATCTCTGTACGCACACAGCAAGACACAGCATTATAAGGTAATTTGTCCGATCGGTTGTTTGATTAGCATTAAAGAATTGATTTTTGCTCAGATTACATTGATGTCATTGATAGGAAACATTGAATCACATTCATTTGATAACAATATTTATTTCTTCTATTTGAATATCAATCTAATACGATATACCTTCACTACAAAACAGGCTATAGAACATTGTTGATAATTCTGAAATATTCCCTATATGAATAATAGATCGAGGGTGCGGCACAGGAACTCAACCGGAATGGGTAGCACCGTCAGATGCCCACATCTCACAGGCCGTGTGAACGTCACTCGTATGCCCCGCCATACGCGTGTGCAACGAAGCAACCGATTCAAAACAACAAACCACCTACTGGCCCCCGCTGCATCCAGTCGAAGTAACTGATCCGCATCCACCAACAACTGCTAAACAGCAGCAGATGCCGACTGTGGATGGAGTGATTAATTGCCACTTGTGAGCACCCCCGTTCGAGATCCGTTTCGTGCTCTGTTCGGAACCGAATTACATCTACATCGCAATACCGCACGTGTGCGACAGAGGCGCATGGCGGCGCTCGTGTACCTCGTTGACCACTTGATTCAAACGTGCACTTTAGCAGCGAAGGAAGCAAAACGCCGCCCATTGCCGTTTGCATTGAACGTTCGATGCTCAGAAAGGGAAGGAGACTTTTCTGAATGATCGTAAGGAAACGATGTTGTTAATTCGTCAGTTTAGATGATTTTATAGATCAACACACAATTTGTATATTAGTTATTCATAGGTATTATCGGTAATAAAACTATGAACCATCTTTTAATACATGTGGAACGTTAGAATGGAGTGTGAAAGATGAATCATTCCTCATTTATAACTAGAAAAAACTAGAAAAGAAAATATTGTCACGTGAAAATACTTCCTGAAGCGTCTAAGGCCAAGGATTGATTTTGAACTCTACTATTTGTTACTTATAGAAGGGTAGGCCAACTGAACACATAACCGAAAGTATAGTTTCAGCAGTGAAAACAAGTGTCAAACTAACACTATGGCCGCGGCACCTTTTACGGCTTTTGAAATCTACCCAATGCATTGCGACCAACCCTCTCGCGTAGCACGACCATGAAACTGACATAACAAAATAGAAGAAAAAAAACAGAACGAAGGCAAAACGAAAGGAAAACTGGGATGAAAATCTAATTTTAATTAGTTCCGACCAACGATGCACGACGAAAGCCGCCTGTCGGATCAGTCGTTCGCACGCGGCGTTATACGCGGATAGACGCCGGTATGCAGGTAGGTACTATCTCTTTCTATCGGCCTTCTGACCATATGCAAGCGCCAGCAGCCAGAATGTTCCATTCCTTCCTCCGACGATCGTCTAAATTGTCGCGGAGATGTATAGTAATTGCGCAATTATTGCGCGTCATGGAAATTGCGCGGCGTAGGAACTGTCGTACATTGCGCCGAGCGCGCAACGTCGGTAGAAATGTAACTCTGTGTGTGTGTGCACCTTTATGCGCACTTTCAATGTCAGCCATCATTTTTGTAAAGGATAATCAAAACTGGTTAAGAAATTAGACATTAAAACTGTGTTTGTTTATTTGCACTAGATCTGATCACAGATGAAGCAAAATTGATAGGAGAATAAAACATGAAGAAAAATAGCACTAAACCTAAAAGTTAAAAATCGCTTTTTGTTTATACTTATCCAACTGCAAAATTATTTGTATATGACTGCACAAAAGTTTTACAGAAAAAATGGAGCTGTATGCATGTGACATGTCATTCTCAATTATTGGAAAACAGCGCTACTCAATCGGAAGTGAAGCTCGAATAAAACTAGGCACAGCTTGTTTCTTTGCGTCATAGCAACGGCAGCGTCGACTATTTTACGATTTATTGTCTTAACCTCCTTGTCGTTCACGAGCAACGATCTTGGCTAATTTCGATCTACACAGTATTATGGTGCAAAAGTAGCCAGACAAACTCTAGACCACCTTACTGCAATGGTGATATGCAGCGACGCTTGGACCATAGTAAAGTACCCCGAGTGTTCTGCCTCGCTTCCCCTTTCATGGACCAATATACCCAGGATTATCTATTCCTTTGCCTCTCCTTTGGAAAAGGGTTGTTGCGTGCCAGCTTTTGCGCCAGTGATCGAACAATCTATCGGATTGTTGTTGAGCTGCCCCGCCAGGAAGGTTATTTCGCAAGCCGGAGGAATGTACACACGGGCGCCGATTGAGCATCGGTAGTAAATGTGGCTGATTTGCGTTGCATATACTCAAGTCGTAGTGGTTTCGATGTATGCCGTTGGTGTTGGTGCGAACTAGGAATGCAATTGCAGCGACACGCCGATACATAAGTCTAGGTTTTGTAAACCTTTCTGTTTTGGGAGGTATTTAAAAGCAACTTCGCTTTTAAGGTGTTTAGTATTTATATATGTAACATATATTTATTCAAATAAAATAGTAAATTAACATTTCCTAATACAATAAAGTCGTTTCATTGAATATGACACATATTCAACTATATGGCTATATGACTGGTCAACATTTCGAATAAGATTATTTTAAAAAACGTTCAAAACTTGACAGTTTTTCAGGATTTTTTTTCAATATAGGAGTAATTATATATATTTTATACCTTTATCGCATATTTATTATAACAAAAACCGCAAGGCACATATTGTCCTATTAGCCGTGAAGCGTTATGATTTAAATTCCTGCCGTGCTTATGATGATCGTAAAGAGACAACAAACTTATCCCTTGTCCGTTTGGCCTCCAAGCGCTCCCGCAGAGCTTGAAATATGCGCTTCATTGTAAGCAAGAAACGCTTTACGATGGAGTCATAAATGTTTAATGGGTGATTTGAATCACAAGGCTTCACAGCCACTATTTACGCAATCGAAACAGGATGCTGAGTCGGACACTGGTTTCTGCTTCCATTGGCAATTCAAAGTCATTAAGACTTTTATTGAACTTTTATATCAACAGTCGATACTCCATTAGAGCTAAGTTCCTTTTTTGTTTTCCTTCAAATAGAAACAATGCAGAAGAAAATAACGTTGTGTATCCTTCATTCTGAAACGCCTCATCGTATGCAAATTTAGGTTGAACCGACATGCAAATAATAAAATGCAGACAAAATAAATCGTTCCTTACGGTGTATTAAGTACGTCGGGTGACTTTTATTATACGTGTTAAGGCATTTATCAGTTATAAACGAAGGCTCATGCAAATAGCTTCGAAGCACCGGAGTGATCAACAATTCTCTTTTTATCCATCGAGTCTTATCTGTGTTATGTAAATCAGTCTATCACGCCCTGAAATGCATGCTCTGAGTGCATTTGAAACCCACAAGCTGCGAATGAAGTATTTTACACAGTCCTGAAAAGCAAGACGCGATAAAAATTATGCCTACAAAACTAACCCCACAAATTACTGTACTCTACAAACAAGGCTGTGAGAAATGTAGCACAAAACTGAACTTTTCAATGCCATTATGAGCACCCAAAGGTGGTCTAAAAATGTAACCACAATGATGACATTTTTGTTCTTTTTCTTTTGCCAATCTTATCTGAGGTTTCGGGGTTGATATCCCATTCATTATTTTGCCTTTCCTTAGAAAGGCGATTGAGCCTAAGCGAGTGATAGATAAGGCGGAAACGAACTGGGTTTAGGAGCGTGCGTTATTAGTAAACGGGCATTGAAGGACAGCGTCTTGCAAGATGCCAATAAATGTTGGCACCGCCATCAACGTTATGGGCGATTCGTACGTAACCAATGCGCGTTGTTGTGGTTTTTTGAGCACCCCCATCCATATGCTGGAGGGTTGTAAATCATTTTGAAATTCGAAAATCACGTCGATCCGGTGAGTACTACAGGTCGGTATTGTGATTTTATTATATTCTCCTGCCTGTGTTAAGTGTTAAGCGGCTCGGCTGTAAATAAATAAATTTAATTTGCCCCAAGGTTTCTTATGTTTTCCTGAACAGCTGCTGATATCGGCGGTTTGTTAGGATTTCATGCACATTAAACTCTTTGTACCGATCAATCAACCGGTGTCAATCCATGTATGGTACATACTCATTGTGCAATGACATGTTCAGATTTAAACAAAATAAAAACTAATAGTCACTTGCTCTTCTATTGAATTCAATCGGCACTAGCTGTCAATACTGTATCAATGATTCGAATCGTCTCAAAACTGCCGTCCTAACAAGCGAAGTATGTCTGTTCAATTGGATTTACATGTATTTAGACTTCATGGCTAATGCTTTTAAACAAATCTGAGTATCAATCAAGTCAACAATCTCATGGTCGATCGTTGAAGAAGGTAACTTAAGTTTAATTCAAATCATCTTCGTGAAGAGTAATTTACCAAGGGTAAAAGTTTGCCACCGGATATAGAACATCACTCAAAGAAACCAAAAATGGTACACTACATCACCCAATTGTCAATTGAAGGACCGTTCCCTTGACTGACGATGGTTACTGAAATTTGAGATAACGGGTCAATAAATAACAGGATTGATTTAGGCTTGACTACAAACAGCTAGGCTATTTGTAATCTTATCGTGAGCGAATATTTATGCAATTAGTCATCAAAAAGAACGATTTAAAAAAAAAACGATTTTTTTTGGCAAGTACGGGTGAATTCCAACAACAATAAACTGAACTTACGTCTTTTTGTTTGTTACATAAACAATTGATATGCGAGTAAAATAAAGTAGTAAATTGAATGAATTAGATTAATTACATCATTGTAACAAAACATTTGACTCTATTGTCCATTTAATTAAGTATATATGCAGACTACCAGCCAAGAGTCAAATACCAAAGAGCTTCATTCAATCAAAACAGCGAGGACAGCTCGTGGATTGAAAACTGAGCAAGAAAAGTAAAGCCTCAACAAAAATAAAGCTCACAAACAAACAAACGAAAACAAGGTATACATGCAAACTACGGTTTTATAATAATAAAACAAAACAGCACACACTCATGCCATTAGTACAGATTCAGGAGCATACCCCTTAGCCCGAAACAATCTTCTTATCTTATCAGCATTTTAGCACATATGCGTCCGACAAGCGCGAGCGAATGGCGTTTGCCGTCTGGAAGGTTTGACAGTTAAAGTTTTTGATTTCAACCAACTTCCCGCCCGTCTTGTCCCACCTACCGCACTGCAATCTCAAGTGACCGCATGTGTGCTGAGAAAGGGTTACGAATGGACCAGGGCTTCTGAAGGGTTCGGTTAACAACGTAAAAAACGAACTCTTTGCATCGTTCTTATCGGTTTCAGTTCAAAATACCGCCAGTATCGCAGACAGGGATGCGGTTTTGACCGGCGACACAAGTCAAACAAATACTCCATTGATAATGCTCGGCGGTTTCCCAAGCGTTCGTCATTAAGCGAAAACGAAATGTATGCAAATGAATGTTACTGCGATCAGCCTGGGGCCTCGTGTACTGTCACAACAATTTACCAACATTCTTAAATATTGCATCGATGACTTTTCAAAGTATTTTAAAAACTTATAGGGAGTGTCAATAATAAAATGGGCCTTGACTGATCATTTGACAGTTAAAATTTGGCAAAATTTTAATTTGATCTTCTTTTTTACATTTTATTAGATTACTTCATTCACCCATAATGAAACTTCAACCAAGTATAGTACTCTTTTCTCGATCGTGAAAAAGCAACAAAATTGAAACCACTCTGACGTTTAATTCACCTTTTTTCTTAAATGCACGATAAGTGAAACAAAAGTATGCTCGGTGGATCGGTTTAATAGGCAATGATGATCGATACGATCAGGTTGTCGGCATCAAGAACCGTCCGCACCGGAAGCGCAAGACATAAACGTATGCCAGCTGACACGATGAATGGGTACGTGGCATGTTCGGGCCACCACCGCCACCACGACAGCAGGCAGATGGTAATTGAGCGGTAGACGCCTGCCACGAATAGGGGGAAAACCGCATGAACGAATGAATGATAGGAATCGATATGCAGCACGATCCCGCAGGATCATTATTGCAGGAGGAAGCCGCACACAATAAAGCAACAAAAGATCGGTCTGGTTTGATATGTGCCCTTCGCCTTTAGTAGCCTTTCTCGCATGCCAGAACCATGTGGAACCCATCACCTTCCGCCATACCGCTTACTGATCAAGTAAATGGGTCTTCCGTACTGGTAAACGCATGAACAGGTTGCACGACGTACCTCTATTACCCTAACATGCGTTTGTGCGTTGTGAATTGTAGTTTTCCTCATGGTTTGTTCTTCGTTTGGGAGTCGTTTTTTTTATTTAATATTTATACCAACACTATAATTGAGGGCAGAGGCTGATCCGTTCCACATCACACCATCTACTGGGGCGTACATCTTATATTCGTGGCGCGAAGGGTCGCTAAGGTGCCACAATAAATCTACCCAAACTAGCAAACGAAGAAGCGTGTTAAATCGACCCGAAGTGAATAGAATAGAAAATGACATCCTTTCTGGCGCGGTACCGCGCAGCTGAGCTGTATAATTACATACGCTGGTTGTAGTTAAATGCATTTTGGCGATGACGATCGGTTGACGTCGTTTAGCAAAATTAATTTTATTTATTTTTACCAAACGAACTACTCTACTATCAAAACCAACAAAAAAGTACGCTCGAAGCAACCATCTCATTATTTCTAATTTAAGGCAGAACCTTTTCTACTGTCATTTTCTAAACTATATAAAAGGTGGATGATCGAAACCACACAGTCTCTATTAAGGTAAGAAAAGCAAAAGCACCACATTGTATGATGAACAATTTATGATTGAGATGAATCGATTTTTATTGTTATTTTTCGTAAAAAAGGCTTAGACGACCGTATCACTGAATATATCGAGTATTATATGCTATTCGTATTTTTTAGAATATAGCCGCTTTATTAACATCTCTTTTTGTGTGTTTGAAAATACATGTTTAAAGCTTCCCGTCTATTAACATTCCCATATCCTGTTACATTTTCACTTTCACAAAAACGCATAACACTGTGCAGTAATACAGACACAACATAAATACTACTGTCCCCCGATAGTCTCGCGATATTCATCTAGCGAGTAGAAACCTGTACATAGCTGGTGACCATCAGCATCGGACGATGCTAAAGACGTACCGAGCCAGTGTGCTATCCTCCATAGGAGTTTTCTCCAACTTTATAAACCGTTTCATGTTAAAAAAAAAACCCAGACTAACGATGTTCCAAGAGATGGAGGGCGGGGGGAAGGACAGAGAGGAGAGTCTGTCGGCAAAAGACATTTGAGGACACAGACATCGAGCACAGAGCGCGGATACTCAGGCACGACGAAAAGGATACGCCATGTGTTGGAACCGGACCCGCCATGACTGCACAGAAAACCCCGGTTATATAAGGACTCGTACACATACACCACATTCGTGTGGCACACATACAATGAAAATATGGCCCCCTGAAGACTGGAATTTGCTCGCCAGCAATGGGTTGGATCTTCTTTTCCTCCTTTCCATGTCGCGTTAAATACACGGCAAAACGTATGTAGTGCAGCTATTGCGAACGATTATACAAACACATATGCATATACAATGGGAGGCTTGCTAAGGAATGCTCACTAACACACATTTGAAACTAGACTAGAGTGAGCGTCACGCCAGGAAGGATGGGATAAGAAAAAAAACTCTCTCACACACACACACACACACACATTTCCCGGCACATTCTCTGTCGCGAAAAGTGAAAAGGATTGCCCCACCGTGCACACACGCCTGCCATATACCATGCAATTCCAATTTAGTCCTTCTTACCAGACAGAAAAGGAAGCAGAGAAGAGATGTTGCAAGAGCAACCAAGCAACTGCAGTCGTTTTCAGAAGCTGACTCAACCGGTTTGTATCGAAAACGATCTTGATGACGAGAAACGCAGCCAGGACCTTGAAGGCAACAAGGTAGAAATATTTCAAAGCTGTTATATTTGGTTACCATGCAATTCGGTTTCGATAAAGCTATGTGTTAAACAATGCATTGTAGTTATAATGCTCGCTCAAATAATCACTTGATCGATTCCATCCAATGCTTATAAGCTACTGAACACCAAGTGCTTTATTTATGTACATTTCAAACAGCTTTAATACAACGTTTCAAAATGAATTGAATAAGCCAAAGACAACGAATCTAACATTATATTGACAATGAAAGATTAACTCTTTGCATAAACTTACATAGATAAGCTATACGGTTCCTTACATTGGTCAACGATTTGTAAAAAAAGGACATTATCTGAAGGTACGTTGCGACAAGCAGATAGTTCGGACGGTCGGTCGTATGGAGGTCAACCACTAGCCAACACAGAAGCGGAGTAAAAGATATGCTATTTGCGCCAACCTCATCCCACCAACCGCAAAAACCCGTCGGGTTCATATTTTTGGATCCAAAAGCAAAAGGGACAACCGTTCTTATTTCCAACCACTTCACCGTGGGTTAGGGAACCCCAATCTACTACCATATTTCGCCGACCACCACCCATCCTCATAACACTGGATGGCTTAGCGCACGGCACACGGAGAAGAGAATACCGTGTAACCCAACCGTATTCCCGGAGGAGCATAATTTTCTACAAATTGAAAATATTTCATAACGCTTAAGCGCTGGTTCGTAGGAGGCCACCGGACGGTATGGATGCTTTCAATGCTATTTTTCTTCGCTATTTTTTATCGTAATCAAACAGCAGATAAAAAGGCGTGAGAAGCTACGAAACAGAACGTACACACATACCTACACACATGATGATCGTGGGCAAGCGAGTTGAAAAAGAAGCATCATGATAAAGTAAGTATGGATTGCAGAAAACTAACAAGGGGGTATCAAGCAGCATGATATAAAGGAGGTAAAGGTACTGCACAAAGCCTGAAGGACATATTCAGCGTAATGAAACATGACGAAAGGATGTGACGCTTTAAACAGATCGAGGAAATTCTGGAAAGCACATCGCTGCTCCCTGGGAACCATGCTACTGGTTGGAAAAATCCAAACGTAAGAAAATGATTCGACAAAATGTGTTCGATTTATTCGGTGAGATTATGGACAGTGCGCAGCGTGCCGTCCAGTCATATCATCATCATCATCGTCGTCGTCGTTGTCGTCTTTGTCGTTGTTATGTGTACGTGATCATGATTAAAAGATATGACACAATATGCTGCCTGTCGCGAATCTGCTACACAGCTAGCCAGGAGCAGCACGCTCTTCTGCCAGGGAGCATAGAACACAACAGACAAGGGAAGAGGCAAACATAATGATTCTCGAAGGAAAAACGAGTTGCTAGATACAGAAGAAAACGAACCATGGTGACCGTGGATATTGTGGTAGGACACGCCAGGATCTAAAAATCTCTCAACATGAAAAGAGAGAGAGAGAGAGAGAGAGAGAGAGAGAGAGAGAGAGAGAGAGAGAGAGAGAGAGAGAGAGAGAGAGATCTTTTTTTCAGCGGAATCGAACGATAGAGATAGGTCGTCGCGCACGGTGAAGCACAGCAAAGGCCAATCAGCCAAACCGACCGGTTGACCTTGGAGGTCGCCCTTCGGATGGGAGGAACGCAATGGGAAGAGGAGCTAGAATGAATGGCCGCGTGGTGGCAGATCTCGTGTACGCGTATGTTGTACCGAACACATGAGCCGATCTGCGTGCGCGATGTGAAAATTTATGTTTATGTGTTTCTATTTTAAATTGTTTATTTAGGCTTCATCATACTTTTCGCACGGGTTGCGTGGCGTGTTCTTGCTTTAAGATGATGTTCGGAATTCATTTCTTCTTCGCATTTGTGTGCAGATCAAATAACTCATCAGTCAACTAGTTACCAATGTCCGCCATAGCTGGATAGATTTTTTTAGCTACATTATCAACTACACATTTAATTTAAACAACAATCTACCAATAAGAAATTTAAAAGCTCGTTGGTTTTATTTTTCAAGAAAATTCAATCAGCCTGATTTAAACTGTACGATGAGAGGATGTTAGTGCAGGTAGAAGTTAGTAAGAAATAAGTCAATGCACTTTCCCTACACCAAGGGCACTAGCGAAGCTGGCATCAGTGGAAAAGTAGTCAAGCGAGCGGTATGCATTGCAACTAAAATCTAAACTCGCCGTAACAAAGGCGAAACAATTGGCTTCCCACCCACCGGTGTAACCGGCGAGGAGTAGGTAGAAACAGAAAGAAGACAACTTTATGCTTTAGCTGCTTTTACGGCTACTGCTGTTACAAGCGCTGGAATGATGTTGCTCACTTGCGTTCTACTCTGTGCTCTTGCCCATCGACAAACAGACACGATCGACGACCTGCTGCCATTGCAATTCTTGTGGTAAGAGATTTGCCTCCTTTTCCCTGGGTCTTCCATGCACACACAGTACAGCTCGGTCCACAACGCGAAGATACTATCCATAATTTGTCACGTTTCGCATTCATGGTGAGATTTGCCCCACCACTTTCCACCGACACCCGGATCGCCGGATAGCGAACCACCTGACACAACGATCCAACAGCGTTCAAGAAGTGAAAAGTTTGACTTTGTGGGAAACAGCCATGCATTTCAGCTTCCACGGGCGAACATCAGTTAGTTTGCATTTAACGTGAAAGTAACCTAGCGAAAATTGCACGAAATATAAACTTAAACAGATAGTTCTTGAACAGCAGATAATGTGTGCATCTTTTCGTCCAAAGTCAATGCGGTCGAGAAAGTTCGTTAGCATACATTACACCAGGTAATAATGTTATAGCAAGCACACGAAACAGAACAAATTGGCTGCAAACTGATGCTGCTATTGCGAATATTGTAAAATATATATGAACTGTACATGCTTTTGGTGATATGGTTTGAATGCTCCTTCGATATAGAACAATCAAAATTTAGTTACTTTTCCCAGATAACGTAGAAGATGATGATGATGACACTTTCTTCTCTATTACCTTTAAAAAGATTGTTTGTATATCACTGCATGAAAACACCACGCCAGAATACCTCATTTCACGATAGATAACTTTTGTCACTTGATGAAGTGTCATTTACGGACCCTCTTTCTCCGCAACTCTCATTTCCAGCCAACACAGCCTCAACATTGACATTTCCCCATACAAATGGATGCTTTCAAGTTTTTCGAAATGCAGAAGTGGAAATTACGTCCATGGCTTTCAGGAAACGACACGAGAACCAGACTCAAATGGACACCGCGCGAGTGCACCAATCTATGGTTAATAAACCGTGAACGACGTTCAAAACTTGCGTTGAACCGTTGCTCACGAACTGAACGTTCGGAATTCAAATCGAAAGAAGTGTGCGGTTATCGAAAGGCTGAGAAGTGCGCTGACTTTCCGTGGACTCACACAATTGCTTACACTCTCCGCCATTTGACAACCACCGTCCGTCCGTCCGACTTAGACCATTAGCGATCGAGATTCTTCTCGAAAGCAACCACAGAAATAAACGAAGAGGAACAGAATAAATAAAGGAAAGGTGTACAAATCGTGCCTAGATCCGCTCGTCAACCAGTCAGTCACCTCTGGAAGGCTTGAAGCCGCCGCGGAGCAATAATGGAAGCACCAGAAAGCTTCGTGAGAAATAATTAACATAAAACTTTCCTTATAAGATCGAGGTAGGGTGAAGCAACCTAGGCGCAGCCAGCCACTGATTCTCATGCGCGCTCTATATCTGCACCAGAACCAGACAGCAGAGCGCTTCCGGCCTACCCTGGTTTGTCAGTTCTCGCCCGTTCTAAGTGTGTTCATTTTTCACTTACTTCTACCATGCTTTGCGACGCGGTTTCGGTTTGAAGCACCATTCGCTCAGCACGGCCACGGGTATACGCGAACCACCATCAAACCGTCATTTACATTCCCTAAGTTCTTTGCCGAATAAAACACTATTATACCAGTGTCTTGAAGCCCGTGCTGCTGCACGTTACGGTGCACAAAAACAGGCGCGTAAAAACAAACCGTTTCGTTAGGCGGTGGAAAGCTTATGTACTACCAGGCGGTCGTACGGATGCCTCGACACAGTTGGCCGAATGGTTCCACGCCACATTTTGCGAGTAGAAAGAAACCGCAAACATTCCACTAGCGACCGAAAACTTCACAAGTTGTTGCACGGGAAAAGTTTTTCACAAGTTTTTTACAATCTTCTGATGCAACCGCTAAGAAGTACTCTTGCTAGAATTAGATCACAGGGCAGTAGTGGACAGCATGTCGTTCATTTGCTTAAATTGCAATTACATTACCAAATTTGTCGCTTCTTTCCACCTGTACTTGGGGTACGTACAAGTTAATTTAGAGCGTTATCATAAACGTCGATTCATCGTTTGAACTTTCTGCTTGAAAATCGAAATTTTAAGCCTACAAATGATTTTTTTATAATATGTGAAATATCCTCAGACACAAATATACACTTACAAATGGTGTATATTTTTTGGTTCAGGCGACAACAAAGATTATCGAAAGGACAAGGTTGAGTAAATGAAGCTGAGAATATATTCAATGATATGCAATATTGGTTGAATGAAGAAGTATAACTACGGAGCTCTGAACGTGCGTAGGACATATTTAGAACCGTGGATTACAAATCAATCATAGGTTTCGATAGGATTCAAAACGTGTTCGGAATAATAACATTCGTTTAAATACGACGCAAACTGCTAAAACGTTGAAAATATCTTCATTTCAAGCATCCCTGATAAAGTTTCTTGCTTGTAGCAATATAAGACACACATGGGAGCACCAAGAAAGATATAATTGAAAAAAGCAGTTCATATCGTTCGCACTTTTGTGAGATATACGTTGCATCAAATCCTTCTAGATTCATTTTGCTATAAAAAATCTATCGCCATGGTTGAAAAAAGGACGAACGAAGGACGTGACGATCCGAAGTCTAAAACTCAATAACTCAAAGATGTCATGACATCGCGCGCGCTTGAAATCTTCCAAAGTGCTCTATTGCCGTGGTTTTTATTTGTGCCTACTTACTTCCTACAATCTCCTTCTGCTTGTTTACTCCACTTGCATGTCATGCATAATAATTCGTATTATCGACCGATGATGCTCAGGGGTTCGTGTTATCATTCCGTATGCACATGAAAGAATTTCGTAAACGGCAGAATAGTACTACTGCTGTGTAGCATGCAATTCTTATATTTCATTCAAACACGAAGGTAGTAGATTTGTACCAACGATCATGATGAAGAATCACTTTACTAGACTATGTGTTTTGAATGAGTGAAGAAATTGATTGAATGATTGATTGCGGGGATGATGAAAAGACATGCTCTTGAAAATAGTGATGCGGTGACTACATGCATGCTATTAACGCTATTACGCTTGGATTAACATGGCATGGAACAATGTTTGGAAAAGTTAGGAGCTAACCAAGCCTTTAACGTCCTAAAAGAAACAAAACCCATGTTGAAATTCACTGTGATATTATAAAGTACCTGTCATTGTTTTCACAAAAGCCAGATTGTATTGAATCGTTCCGACAAAGAAAGTGTTGCCGATGCCAATAAAAACATTTTAACAGTGAAACATCATGCAGCAGCAATTCGGTTGCCGTAAAATCTTTTACTTCAAAAGTTACCAGTGACGGCAGATAACACATTTCAACGCTATGATCAGTAACAACCCGCGGCAACAAATTATAAGTAAATATGTTACTACGTCTTTCTAGAACCGGTCCCATTCAACCCGGTTCCGTCATGCAGCTCAGACGGATATTAGAGAGCTCTTGCACACATACATCACACAAGCAAACTTTTCCATACACTTTCTTACTATATTAACATAACCGGGTGCATGCGGGTGTTGCACGTTTCTTCGTCAGCGCTCAGCATAAATCACCGTTGCTGCCACGGGCAAAGCAAACTAATAAATTCCGATAAAATGATGCGCGCGACCAAAAGCAATGCCAGGGTAAGGTTTGGCGGTGAAAAACAGATTGTTTTTCAACACTTTCGTAGCAAAAAGGAGCCAACTCAGATGGAGCACAATGATGAAATGGAGAGCGAAAAAACGGATGGATTGTAGTATGTAAGCTTTGGCCATGGTCTCGGGAGAAAATCACAAAAAATACGGACAAGTACGAAGCGACAAAGCTGGTTGCTGTTGAGGGAGATTATTTCTTATACTTTTTTGAGCCCCTATTTGACTTAAAATAGGACCAACCACAGATAAACAAAAAAAAAATGCAAAACGCTAGAAGAGTTGGAAAATCACAGAAAGGGAAGGTGACGGATAGGATAAGAGAATTTTATGTCACAACATAAATTGTCACATTACGAACGTGGTGCACCGCAACAGCGCCAACAAAATCTTCCACATAAAAACGCTGAGCAGTAACAGAAAGCCACTCGGGTTGCCTATTTGTGACTGGATTGATTTTTCATAGTAATGCGTGTAATGCAATAATGCTAATAAAAATAACTTCATAAAACCTCATAGTCCTTCATAGCCTCAGCTTTTCAGTTCAGGTTATTTCAACCTTAAACAAGTTTAAGGAACGCCGAAGGGTTGAAAAACTAAACAATTTTGAGATGCATGATTGCTTGTACACGATTGTCGAAATCAAATCTGGCGAAACACAATTGTCATTTAGGAATGTAAAATACAACACGGTTGATTAGTATTTCCAATGAAACAGGGGGAAATTTAAAATTTTCACATTATACATACAAAGGGACAAAGATAAAAAATTGAATGATATATTGATGATCGGTACCAAATGTAGAACCATTTGACGTCATTATGAAATTGCAGTAAATTTGATATCTATAAAATACACAGTTTTTAACTATTTGGTCAAAATATCGAGCACGCGAGATATGTACTATATGGCCGTTTAAAGAGAAAGATGTTTACAAACCATTCGATTCTTGACTATATCAATTACTCCTGGGGAATCCTACTGTTGATCTTCTACGACACACTTGTTCGATAGAATATTCACGGTTGATAAAACAATACTTCTGGTTATATTATTTCCGCTCGAAGCACAGATTGAACCTTTACTTTAACCGCACATATCACTTAAAGCTACTAGATACTGCTACTCCAACCAATAATCCAACACGAATGTAATGCGCTGCATCAAGTGCTGAAAACTGGTTGTCGATCCACGATTGCTGGCCAGTAGAAGCAAGCACACTCACACACCTCATACACCATTCGGCGTCTGACAACCAAACAGACACCGAGTGATAAGTTACCAGAGGTAAATTATTTTTAATTAAATTCCACGACATTCACTGCCAGGCGAAAAAGTGCACACCTTTTTTTTGCTTTATTTTGCAACCACTGGGCTAAGATCCTGCTTTTCCTACGCTATATCTTTTGGGATATTTGCTTCTTTTTACTTTATTTCACTTTCCGCCCTACAAACTCACATCGCACAACATACGTAGACTCCACCAACAGGAGGTTTTTTTTCGATCGGCGACACTGATAAGAGCACGGCGGCAGCCACTGAGGCTCACCTTTCCCGTGAGAAACTTTAAATTCGCACTGAGGAAATATCCCCACGATCGACACTGTGACGTACGTATACAGGGGAGGTGAGGGATTTTAATCTGCACCTTGTATAATTCAATCACTTTGCGTTCTTTGCGCACTGCACTTTTGCACGAGACCACCACGATGCACCTCTCTTTGATTAACTTTATCACCTGAATTTTCAGCCACGAGGAAACACACCTTTTTCATTGAATTACTATTATCATAAACGATAAAAAGGAGACCTAAACTAAATTAAAACTGGCTCAATTTTCACAGCATTCGTAAACATGAAAGAAAGAAATGCAATTGAAAACCTCATATTCATTCGAGTTTCAAAAACAAGAACAAAAAGAGAAAGAAAATATGATTCTTTATAGAGAGAAGGACATAAATAGGTAAACAAAGAGAGGAAAAGAAATAGAGAGAGATAGAGAGAAAGAGGGAGATAAACACGAAACAACGCAGTGCACCAACTGTCGACAATCGGCGAAACGAAACACCTGATACGATAATATGCCTTCCTATTATCAGATCGCACACTACAATACTTTTTCGATGTCGATGAAATATGTTTGATGATGGGGTATTAATTCACCCGTAACACGGCTTATGCTGTAGCACCAGGATTTTGCACTGATGCACCAGAAAAGTGACCTTTTTCATGACCATAGCACAAACATGCGGCTCTCGCAAAAACACGCATACCGACAAGTATGAACACACACACCCACGGGGAAAATGAAATGAATTTTTAATAATCAACACCACCTACAGCACCGGAACGCACGTCAAGCGTGGAGAAAATATACATTTTTATCCAATCAGGAACATATTTCGAAACAAACACAGACTGGCACTCTCTCGTTCGCCGTTATTATAGATGGCGAAGGCATGAGGGCACCTTCATGAGAAAATGGAACTTGTTATCACGATTGCTTAATCACATTAAATGACCCGCTTCGTATTCCTCATTACATTTTGCTCCAGAGCAGGGCGAGAATCGGCAATACACAAACACTGGTAGGATGGATGTTGTATGCACTCATATCTACATGCAACCGCTTCGCTCGGCCTTCTGGCCAGCCGCACATGTTTCGTGAACTAGAGCATACAATTTGAATAAATCCACCAGCTACTATTTCGCTTCTTCGTCACCTTTTCATTGCACAATCACCAACATTTGCAAGAGATTAAATTTACACGATCATTTCCAATTCGCGACTGCAGCAATACCATACTTCTATTGCAGGAGAAGCCGCCACATTACGATGGAATGTGTTTAAAATGCGCAATTAGAACTTCCACCCAACAATCGCACTCTCGCTCGCTAGCTCGCTGTGCGGCGTAAAACAGAAAAAAAGATCACCATAACACAAGCTCGAACCACCGACGTAATCTACCTTTTATAATCTCGTGACACGCAACGCACGGGAAGGGGGTTTGTTTTGTTGATAGCTATACCGCGGATGCGCGAGTTCCGATGAGTTCACACGCAATACGTTATTCTGAGCACTGGAGAAGCAAAACGGCCACGACCGTTCAACAGATGCAACAAAACTCAACTGATCCGAAGCTGGCCGGCCGAGGACTGCCAAACCCACCGAACCCGACTTGCGTTTGGCTCGTGGTTCGTCGTCGTTTCGTGCTGCGTAGTGAGCAGCGCATACTCTCATTTATTTGTCTCACTAAGCATCCACTCACTAGGAATGAAGGTATAGCCATGAAGTGTAGCCTACGTTTGAACAGCAAGAGTACGTTCAAATTAACATAACCCAGCATGGATTTATTTCTTGATAGCTTATTTACTTTAAGCAGTACACTATCATTGGCGTTGTTGGCTTGATTTGTATAAATACTTGTTATGTCATTGCCCTCACAATTTAATATTAATAAAATAGCAAATAATGCTACTTTAGTGTATAAAATACCACACTTCTTGAAAAAGACACCCTACACAATTTTGGCTTACAGCATCATGTTATTTGTTTTGCGAGGTGTTTCTTTTTTCTCACCTCTCTTTGACGTGAAGTTCGTTTGAACATCGCGTAATTTGTTCGGTTTTCGGTCGGGCACGTTCGGGATTCCGTTTCGAGTTCGTATTTCCCTTCGGTCCGTACTGTGAGATGGGAATATTTCATGTTTCTTTTCTTCCTTACCTTGAAGGCTGAAACATTCGTTGTGAATGTCAAACATATTCCTCGCCTCAGCCTAGCGTTCTTTAATCGGCTGTTAAACACATGAGACTGCGATTACGGCCGCCAAGTACCAAAAGCAATAATTTTGCATTTAAATTTGTCACACAACCCGTACCATAATATTTAATGAAACGCTCAATGTTCAGGAAGAGCGTTGTTATTTAACACAGTAACTAAAAATCTCTTAAAAGAGTTAACAAGTGAAGCAATTTAAGCATAACAATTTAAGTGACACGATACTCAATTAATGTGAGGAGCCTAACGTTTTTGCATACTTTGTTTTTATTAAAGAAACCAGCTCCAATGTAGGATGACTTACGTATGTAACAGTGATTTAATAGAAATATATGAAACACTCTAGAAAGAGTCTTGGCTTCAAAATACTAGTGTAAAGGTTTGATGTTTTATTTCAGATTAATAAAACTGACGTAAATTTCAAGTTACTTGAGGGGCTGCAAACTTTATCTTATCCCAGAAACTAAACCGGGACACGAGATGAAATCAAAATCTGTACCGAAAATCGATGTACACCACACTGATCCATAGTCAAACGCTAGCAATATTCATGACGATTACACGTGGCTTATGCTTGCAATCTGCTTTGGCTTTTACAGTCTCTCAAGCACAGAGAATTCGTCGTAGAAAAAGCCCACGGTTTTAACACGTACAAGCAGATATTGTGCGGAAATGAAGCTCCAGTTTCCGAGCGACAGCAACACCAAAAGACAACTTCTCCATTATCATAATATTTTATTACGCACGTTGCACCTCCGCCATCATTTGAGTTCGTTTTTATTTGGCAAACGTTCCGGGATTGCGGCATTCGTACTGGTAGAACAACATCATTTGGTGCAGGTTGCGCAGGACGATAGGCACCTTTGTTTACGAATTTTCGACCCATTTGACCAGGCGCCAGCGAACCATCGAGGGCTATTAGTGAACTCCCTCATAAAAAAGGCAAGCTATAACCAAAGGAAATGTACAACCCAAAAAGGAGCCTACATCAATTGGGCGATATTCTTAGCGTCATTGTTAAAGAATAGCAACAACACGCACTAAAGCTAATGAAAGCCGATTTGCGTCACGTACGTTGAGAATCATTTCATTGAAGTTAACGTTTTAGTTAATCGGATACCGCATTCATTTGAGTACAATTGATACTAATTTAAAGAGGAGACAGTATTTATACTTACACAACGTATCATTAATGGATGTTGAATAACAGTAGAATCCGTGCAATGCTGGAATAATGCAAATACACGATTGAACATACCTGAAAAGATAGGAAACAATAATTTATAAATATTAAAAAAAAGTTACAGATGTTTTTTTCTTTGTGAGCATCTTTAAAAAGGACAGTTTTCGATGCGAGAGCGTGATTACACTATAAAGCTTTTACATAAGTCCCATATCCAATATTGGTAGATGGTGGATGCTGGTCACCATACGAGTACCATTAATAAGGATGTCAGTCCTTCTGCAGCTTTTTTCTTGGTTATAACACCGTCTAAAATTAGTACTATTACTAACAGAAGTACGATACGCTTGCTGTGGAATAAGATCTAATAGACACCAAAATTACGATCCTACCTAACTAATGATATAACAGGAGAAAAGCTTCGTGTGACCACTTATTAACTTGTTGTTGGCACCGAACCGACATCAAAGTATCATGCGATGTGTTGCGTAGTGTAGTAGATGTGAAAATTGATCGCCGAAAGTGTCCAACTGTCGGCCTCCTGCCTGTTTGACCAGTTCACCCGTATTCCGAAGCCAGTATGCGAAAGTATTCTCTTCGGAAGAAGTGTTCTCTTTACGAACGAAATGTGTCGAATGCCTCACGCTAAACACTGGCTTCCCAGGAAGAAACAAATGCTGAAGTTTAAACGAGGTCAGCGCTTAGGGAACTCTTGCACAAAGATTCTATAGATGCGGTAGGGTGGAGGCGCTTATAAAGCCACAGGCATTACAAGCTCGAAAAGATGCTCAGATTCTTGGCGTAATGGGAAATTTCGGTCTCTTTTACAACCCGCTCATGAAAGCAAACGGAGGGAGTTTTGCGTCAACGTGTGGGAAGTATTTCTCGGCTTCTGCTGCGTGGCTAAAGCAGCGAGGAATGGAGAACAACTTTATTTCCCATCATGAGCTGAGCACATAAAGAACTAGAAGATATTATCTAGTGAGATGTTGGATAGATGCTCGTACTCTTTCCTGGCGGATGTTTTCGTGCGTCATTGGTCCAAGCGTGAGGTAGGAGGGGTAGAATGGCGAGGATTGACTAATACAAACACTTCCCCAGCTCTGGATAAGGATACGGCAGCTCACCCACCATCTCACAAAAGTCGTTGCGTAGTTCATCATCCTCTCGGGAGCATTTCCCAAGAGCTCGGTGGTTGACAAGCGTTCCTGAACTACTTTCCACTTCGCAGGGGCACTAGAGAGCATACACTGTGCATACAGCAGGAGAAAGGGATGCTGATGAATTGCTGAGCAGTTGGGAAAACGCTAGTCTTCATAGACAACCGGAATATATACTAAGAAACAGGACATTGGACAAGGAGGTAAACTGAGGGGAAGGAAAACAATTATTCTAAACGATTAGCCCAGTCTATAGAGACTTTTATGGTCGCTTTATCTACAATAGATGGTATGGTTAACAGGTTTTCTTCCAGCTGTCAGCCTAGAGCTGCACGGAACAGGAATCTAATGGGATAGGGGAGTCTTTGGTGAGAAATGTCCTATTTCCTGCTAAGCCGAGAGGTTGAGTTTTCTGTTTATCCACACAGGGTTCAGGCATTTTCTAGCCATTGCACTATGCCATAAACACATAGTAAACGCAGATAGAATTGCAAAAGTGCAATGTGCAGCAACAATGCCGGATATTTGCAGATATACATTCTCAAATGAATTCCATCACACCAGTGATTTAATAACCGTGTTTGCATGAATCCCATAGTAAGAGGAATATAAATAGAGGAAGGACGCAGAAAGGTATCTCAGCAATGGTGTAAGCGTATTTTTGACCGTGTTAACCATGATGCTATCAATCACTGTCAACAAACATGAGTTACTTAGAAAACATTTAAATTGTCAATAGCTGTGTTGTTGAGTTATTGACTCCTGTTTATCGTTGCAGCAAATTCTTCAGAACGTAGCAACCTATGTTAATTGCATGTCTGACCTCCAATTCTACTTCGGCTTTACATTTATTCATCCGGAGGGTCCTAGTACCTAAGAATAATCAGGATCCTCTGACGTTTTGTGGTGATGCGAGTCTTCTACAGACAATTACATTTGCATTATTCATCCGGTTTGACGTCTACTGGCTGTGATACGGTTGGGAGCCAAACCTCGAATATTGACAACATATTTTTAATATTATTTTCGAATATGTTTCGAAAATGAGCTTATAGATTCTTTTTTAAACATATTTTGAGATATTAAGCCCAGATCTTCAATTTATTAAATCTGAAATAAAAATTTTAACAAATCATACAATTTTCAATCCACGGGATTCCCTTCTGCAAGCTGCATACATTTCGCCAACTTATATTATTCCAGACTCGTCGCAGAACATTAAGTTATTAAATAATTCACTATATTCATTGTAATTTCACTGTATTCACTATCGAAGGCGGTAAATAATGCAATAGGAAAATAGTTTACTTTACAACAACAACATTGCAAAATTGAATTACTTTCAACAAATTATTCTGGAAAGTATTAAAATCAAGCCGTTCTTTCTAGATTATTCTAGTCAAAAGCCGGTGCCGGTTATCATGCGTTTCCGAATATTGCTCCCACTCCTTAACGCGATAGACATGTGTCATCGTTATGTTGTCACCAAACAGATCAACACCAACACGATACGATTACGAGCAAATCTGGAAAACTTGAGCGAAACATTCCGACTCGTTGACAACTTCCGCAAATCTAGACCACCGCACAAACCAGCCAAACAAAAACGTACTACTCTACCAAAAAATGACATACGTTCTACGATGGATTAGTAGTTGACGACAAGGCACAAAAATCTGTTCCAATCTCAAACGCGCGTATGCAGCAGGACAGCAACATATGGTGTGATGTACACCGCGAACCGTGACCACGGCACACTTTACTGGAATGCTGTTGTAATTATAACCCATCCATCATTCCATCGCAACGAAGCCTGTTGTAGCGCGAGTGTGCGAGCACGCGCAAGCATATAAAAAAATGCATTAAAAAGCCAGAAATGAGAGGCTGTGAGGAAAAGTTATATTTTTCAACATCCTGTACAGCACGGGTCGATGTGGGAGGGCATGATATGGGATTTCGAATGGAGCGAGGAGGAGCTGAACAGAAAAAGAGACTTTCGATGTAGATTAATTCGACACATCGTGTCGATGTGTTTGTTAGCTTTTCGAGCCAATGTTTACAATTCATTCATCGTTGGTGTCATTTTTGCTGCGCGGACCTTTTGATAATATGGATTGGCATTTTCCTCCCAGTGCTAGCCAGATGTTTCACTTTCGATTGTTTACACATTCCTCTAGCATCACGTCATAGTGAGATTATTTCGCTTTTCTAAGTGGAATGGGAGCTATTTTGCTGCTAAGAAATTTGAGATATTTTACTTTAATCCGTAACTAAAATAGCTTATCAAATGCTGTTTACCAGTGGATGCAAAAATATACTACCGGAAAAACACTAGCGTTATCTCCTCATTGTTGTAGTAGACACTTTTATAACCACACCTAAAAAAACTTTGCAAAAGTATCAGCAAACTTAAACAAATTACAATAAAAATCAGCCGCTAATAAGGTATTAAGGGAATTGAATTAAAATCAGTAACCATTCCACGAAATGCTTACAAATGAACAAAATTTGACTGATATTTAAGGGTCACTCCTTCTTCAATACTATCAACTTATATCATTACTTGACCTCAATGGCCTTTTGCCTGGTGGAAAGAGCACCATACGACACGGTTAAACATTCAACCAGACAAGACACAACTGCACTACTCCGAGCGTTTCGTTATGCTTCGTTTCTTCTCTGCGTCACCTTTTTGTCGTGCGCTAAATGCTGTGCTTGCTTGCACTTGCATATGCAGTCACCCCGACCAGTGCTGCAATGAAAACGAGATTTATAAAACCCCAAAGTGGCCAACGACTACGGCAGCTACCTTTCTCGGCGGACTCTCGTGCTCGTCCCGTTTCTTACACTGGTGTAGTTTCGGCACATTTTTGGCACATATCACCCGGACTCCTTTTTCGAGATACTGCATATTATATTTCGAATGCGCACACTCACACCTACTTGCTACCCAATAACGTATTGGACTCGGTTCACGAGATTCGCTCGGGATCTTGTCTGCTTCGTCGATCGGTGGTGACCTACTTCCCTGTGAGACCTTCCCGCCGTGACCATTTGGTACGGGTGAACCTTCATGGACTGCTGCGTGCGACTCCCATGTTGGAACGGTTGTCTCATTGGCACGAAGTATGCGAATTTCCAAAACTTTCACCAAAACGCTCTCTTTACACGCATACATACTGTATCTTTCTGTAGCAAAACGGTCGTTTTGCTCGTTTCTTTTGCAGTGCTTACTTGTTTCATAAGTAGGAATCGCATAAAATCACACCTTAAAGACCCGTAACATTATCAAACCAATAAAACTATTGAACTATTTACGAGTAAAACTTTTGCACCAGTTAACCGGCGTCTAGAAAATGAATTTAATGAATTTGTACCAATATTTTTGTTTGGAACAAATTTATTGCATTCTCATTATAGTATAACTACAATCATCTAAAAAACATTATTTTTAATATTTTAACTAAATATCCTATTTTTAGCAAAGATGTTATTCTAATATACCATAATATTATGACGATTCCCAAATAGCCAGCTCAAATTCCATAGCTGATTTGGGGCTGTTAAACGAAAAATCGTTCCAATGTCGTACTTGGTGGGTGATTAAGAGATGAAACGGTACTTGGTGGAACCATAAAGCTTTTTAACAAGCACATGGTTTTCTCTGGAACTTTGTGGCTGATTAGCACTATGTGTAGGGTTAACCACGGAATTTTAAGGATTGTTAATAACGTGTACCGAACTTGATGGATCTTTATAGCTTTTCAATGCATGACATCGGTACGAGGTAGCTCTTGTGCGTGATAGTGTGAAAGACAGACACCGTCTCGTGGTTTGAGCTCCAGTTAGATTAATTATTTGAAGTAACAATATAAAGTGAAGTGATTTCGATTTTACTGTAAATTATTTCTTTAGCTTTAGCGATCTTTAGCTTGCCAAAATTGGCTGCTCAAGCAATTTTGGCTATTGAGGTTACGACCAAAGTAATCTTTCAAGGGGCTAAATTTGTTTCGAAGAACAATTAAATATATAACTCAACACACACAAGTCGGTAGTATTACTTTAAATCGCTAAAATAAAAAGTTTAATTTTATACTATTTTGTATTAGGACAAAATGAGAACAAATACAAAAGTATAAGTTCATTTTACAAATTGAGAGCAAAAGATACAGTGATTGCATGAGGTAGTGAAATTCATATGCCTATTTGTATGATTTCTGTCCTACTTTCTATTTCACCTTTTCATTTTTCTGTTTTCTTCTTACCGCAAACTACAAAATATATAAACAATCTCTGCCAATTTCAAGCACAATTTCAAGGTAATTGAGGAAGCGTCCCGGATTTGTGTAAAGTTGTTGATTACTTTATAATACAGAAGAATACTTCTTTTGCTTTTTACAACAAAAAAATAAATAAAATAAAATAAAATAAATCAACGAATAGCCGTAGTGTCAAGGTTATTGTTTTGAAACTGTTAAAGCTGTGTCGAATGGTTAATTCGTTAATCCTGCAAAGTATATTGAAGAGATGTTTTTAAAAGCGAAAAGATAAGGGAAAGAGAACAGTAGAACAATGTTTTTGCAGTTATTAAGCATTTTTCCTAAAGATGGATGATTATGTGAGAATTTCGATGCGCTTAATGAAACAACCTATTTTAACACAAAAGCCATATCCTTTACGATTTTGATTAACAGTTCACATTACCTGCAAATAAAAAAAAATACCAATCCAATTCAGACTATGAACAGCTATGTTTGTTGTCAACACTGTCTGCTTCAGGATTATTGTCAAGTATCCCTTTTTTCAAATCTGTTAATCAGTTCAAGCTGGACTAAGATTTAATCCCGCGATGACAGTCATAGCAGTTTTTCAAACAGGGTATAAATGGACACGACAATCAGACAATGCTTCGGTGACACAAAATATTTCGCTGCCACATAGCTGTCAAGTGTGACTGTTCTATGGTGCTCTATTGTTTACATTCTCGTCCATTTGACCAGAATACGTATGACCAGAACACGCAATGATTTATGTTCATACATACACTAAATCCATATTCCAATGAAAAGATTATAAATTTTCAAAAAAAAAACCAAAACACATTACATTAAACGTAAAACAACCTTGCCTTTTCCGTTATATTTAGGAGTAAATTAATGTATATCCTTGCCTGGACGATGTTACTAAATATACAACATTTAAACGTGTATTTATGTATGTTTACTAGTTATATGTACATTTAAAGAGAAAGAAGAACAGCCACACACATGAAATGGAATGAAACATCATTCTCTGAAGGAATGGCAAAATATTCGATACGCAATAATAAACTGCCTGCATTTAAAAACGTTTCGTCAACCCTAAGCGAAAGAAACAAAACGAAATGCACAGAATGTCAAACGAAAAGCGACAGAATGTGATTCTAGGCGACAATAAGATTCTTTTACGCAACCTTTCAATTCCATTTTATAAACATTGTCAAAGCATATCTAAACTATACCCAAGATTGATATGGGAATTTTGTTCAAGCTTTCACACAAACGTTTCGCTAAGAACGATGGTATAACTACAACGAGCTTGGTACTAGTGTGCAAATATGTGGCATACAATCAAAGTGATGCAGCGCACATCAAAAAGGATTTTAAGCATACAATCGGAGCGGGTGAAACTATCTCTATGCGTTCTCTTCGAATGTGATTCTGGTAATGTCTGAATAAATAGAATGAAACAGGTAAGAATAGTCGGAATCACTCCAACTGAGGTCGCAAAGGATGTCGGATTGACGTGAGGTAATCCTCTTAGGTATTCCCAGTTACTGCTCGAGGGAGCATATCGTACTGCAAGCTCTTCGTACGGCATTCCTAGAAATTCATTTTCCCCACCATTTACCACTGATGTCACCTACAATGAATGGTTTACTGATAATGGTACTACTACACATACGATCAGCCCACTCCTGTTGATAGATTCTGGCTCCCCACGCCAGTCGTAAATCTCCGTTCGGGGTTCGACACGAATATGTACACACACCTCTGTGTTTGGACACGGATTTTGGTTGAGTTAAATTCAATCCGTACCGTAAGATATGAGATAGTGTAGGATTGGATTAATGGAGTATTTTACCATCTTCTGCTAAACTCTTACTATTTTCTTCCCTTGGTAGTTCTGTACATTAACAGGTATGCTTACACTTCTTTATTTGCTTACAGCAATTTAATTATAATTCGAAAAGACATTTACTTTACATAACAACATATGAGTTATAGATTTCAGAACCGATAACGGTTATAACTGTTTTTTAGCTGAAATAATTGACATGTTCAATTCATTACACAGCAACGATTCGCTTGGCCTAAATGCTAGCCAAATATCAATATAAAAAAAAAATCTTCACATGTTTAAGTCGTTTATTTATGTTGAATGATAACGTTATGTTTAATGTTATCAAGGATCTGTTATTTGACATAATTCAACAGCAAAAAAATCGTACAACAGAAGTTATGAAAAGAGGTCCCATGTTCCTATCAACGAGTTGGGATGCTATTCAACAGCCAATAAGTGAAAAAATGAATGCCTCCAGAGAGGTGTTCTTGTTCCACGTTCTTTCTACGGCCTCTTCTCAAAGCTTAAGGTAGGCAGGATTCTGATTCAATTGGCACTCAGTTATTTCTGTTTTCCCTTAGGCAACGGAAAACCTCGGCTCTATTATTGCAAAAGAATACAGATAGCAATGCTGCTTCCGCCATAATTAGTGTGGTTTGTATGTAAGCATGTAAACGTGTGCCACTTTTCTTTTGTTTTTGCAAAAAGAGATTTCCGTAAAGAGTGTGCTGAAGTACTAAAAAAGAAAATGAATGAAGTGCTGAGAATAAAGAAAGAAAGAGTCAAGAAAGTGTCCCATAATCATGAGAACCCCTGAAAACCCCTTGTATTGTCCCTATTCTAATTCTAACATTATATTGGCTGAATTCGAAATAATGTATTGCAAGAAAAACGATATTACTAAGATTTCAAATCACTGTTGGTGAGAGGAAAAGACGTTCCCGTGGTACATTTACGACTTAACAAAATGCCCGTCGTGGGTTCAAGCCTAAAAATGACCGTCCTCCCGTAGCAAAGACTATGACTATCTGGTTGTGAAGTACTGAATAAAATCTCGAAAGCCTGTATAGGCCGACACGTCCGCGTAGGACGTTTACGCCAAATAGAAGAAGATGAGAGGAGGTCGCAGTAACGTAGACGGAAAGCACATCATTGATTGGAAGCTATAAAATAAAATAAACACCATCAATCGCCTCAAAAAAAAAACGCAAACATCAGGTCATGCTTGCTATGAAGTTTGGTTATATTGATTTCTTTACAAACGCAAACTTTAAGTCACAAGTGCATATGAGAATCCCCATTAACAGAAACGAAAAACATTGGCAAGTGTTTACATAAAACAAAAAACCAGACAAACTACAAAAGAATCCAATCGAAGTGAAATATAAAAAGTGAATTAAATATGTATAACAATCAAACAAAATAGACAGAGAGTGTATTTAACACATGTTTATCCTTTTCATCACCTTTGATATACTTTCCTTGAATGTACAGTATTCTGAAAGAAATGTGTGTGGCGGAAAAACAATGATTCATTATTACATCGTTCAACTTTGCAATGACTCACTGAGAATATGGTTGCATAGGGTATATTCGTTTTCATAGCAACTTACGCGTGTTTCCCAATTTTTTAGATCATACTACCTCTTGTACGACATACGTAGCGCTTTCCGGTGAAAACGTAGCATGGCATCCCTTATCAAAAAGCAAAAGGAAAGAAGCCATACAATGTCAGCATCTAACACCGTCACTTATTACTAGTTTCCTGCCATACCCTTGGGGCATAAAAAAATTCTCCTACGGCGCCATGGTACGACGCCAACACAACGACGGCGTCGGAGCGTGCTAAGTGAACCGATGAAGTCATGCTTACATTTATGAGCAGCTAATCCAGCCATCGATATGCCTACCCTGTTCAGTTTAGGTTTTCCTTCGAGCAAAAAGCGAAAAGGGAAAATGCGTGAAATAAAGAACACTAACATCATCATCAACATCACCATTGCAGCGAATTACTTTGCAAAATCATAAGACGTTCAAATCAGGGAAAGAAAACCTCATCATCATCGTCATTTTGATCCATGCTACTGGTCCAGCTTCATCACAGACAAGCAACATCGTAACACAGGTCGTGCCGAAACACAGCGTCGTTCCCTTATGCGTACCAGTGACATCGCGGCAGCGTTGGTGACAAGCCTACGACGCGACCTAAATCAGCATGATATTGTTCCTGCCTAAGTGATGGTAGCGAGTGGCCGCTCACAACCGATAATACCCTGCGACGAAAGACGATGGTGTTATAAATTTTTATGATTCAATTATACGATCCAGCAAGACGCGGCAAGGTTCCCAAAGTCAAGTCCTACTGGTTTTTCCATTCATGTACCTTTTTGCGAATATCCTAGTTCTTGCCATCACCTCCAACCATCTACCGTGCTGACACATTCGAAAAACAACCCATAGACGCATATCACATTCAACTAACCTCGGAAAAGTTGGTTGTCCCCATTCCAATCGAGGCACCGTTCGGAAAATCCTACTGTTACACTCGACAAAAGATGTGGACTTCCAAAACGTGGTGGAGAACAAACAACCAGACGATGAATATGTACCACCCAAACCACCTGGCACTTGCAGTCAGGGGACTTGTTCGAATCGACATTCACACCGAAATGTGCCAAGATTCGTGCTTCATTCGAGGGATGAGTTTTTGTACCCCGTTCTCGCTAATACAACCAACACCGGTACCTAGTCCGATCAAGGTCTTTCGAAGGACTCTTTACTAAATCGATCCTGTTGGAGTCGTCCTTGGCTTTATCGATTCGTAAGCTTCAATATATTGAGTGCTGAGAAGGTTTCGGATTTACGCTAGCGATGGAAAACATGAAAGGAAAATCTTTTAATGCCCATTCATATAATTTTGCAGCACTTGTGACACGTTGTCTGAGTTCAGTGCTCTAGCCGTGCCGAATATTGTACCTATCCAAATATAGTGTAAACATAACATATATAAATTATAAATATCAATGTTACCATAAAACTATATTTTGGCAATATTTCCATTAGTTAAAATTGTGCTTTTTAGGGTAACAGTACTCAAGTCGAAATTGTTTGTGCAATGATCTGTTTCAAAATTGTTGATAAGATATATGGAATGTACCGGGGTAAATAGTCAATGACCAACCATCTGCAGGGTACGGGTCAAATATCGCATTTGAACATTGTAATAAGCATGTAGAGCGCTTTGAATGCTGGACTTTTCACCAGCAAGAGACGACCGATGCAACGAGTCATCATTTACGGAGTTGGTACCTATCCTACTGACGGAAAGCCGTATTTTACACAAAAAGAGAAAATTGATCCGATGGCCGCCCGCCCATACTTTCCTACAGCAAGTTGACGACCCATGGCCGGGAAATTACCCGGTCGCCCGACCGACCAGTCATCCTCCTTTCTCATAGTCAACCAACTGCTGCAACCAAACCACATTAACCGTATACAGTAGCACCAACAACAGCATCACCAACAACTGGTGCTGTCACTCTGGAAGCGGACCAGAACATTGATTACCATTATGCAAATCAGGTAAACAATATTTCACGGTCTGAGTCTACCCGGCGCTTCGCCAAATGGCCTAGAGCAGAGAATAAATAGGCTGTACGGCAAGGTACACGAAACAGCAGGTGCGGGCCAGGAGTGGCCTTTCTCGCACTCGATCGAGCATAAATCACACGGTTAAGACGTCGGTTGTTCCGTAACGCGAATTGATACGGTGCTGCTGCTGGAAATGACACCTGCAAGGCAGTGAATAATGAACATACGTGTGATAACACAATCGCATACATCGACGCGGATTTTCAATACTAAGGGTAGTCGTAATTAGTCTTTATGTCGCCGAAGTTATCGTTCGATGTTCAGCTATCGAAACATTGCTTCTTGAGTTATGTTTAAAAGCCTCCATACTCAAATTTATTGCTTGACCAAATATATGTCAATCGAAATGCATTCATACTAAGAGCGTCATTGTCAATAAAGAATGATGCAAAAACAAAAATAATACGCCTAAAAAAAAAAGATGAAAGATGGTGAAAAAGATCCTGTTGATGTAGAGGCGTTTATTTCTTTTCAAACAACACATTACAACATATAATTAATTCACTTCAGCTAACTCATTAAATGATCATGCAAACCATGTACAAAAACAAAATGTATGATATTAAATGAAACGACGCAATCAACCACCTTCAGTAGTAGACTAGTAAGTTTACTAAGTACACCTCGCTGAAGTAGGTGCTAGCGCAGCCTTGGTAAACCAAATTCTATGCTTCATATTCGTTCTGGTGTCTTTGCTCCAAAATGGTTTACCTCAGCAATCATCAGGACGTAGCGTCGCAGCAATGGCAGTATGACGATAATCAAGTCACCGTCGAAGGTTTAAGCGTTTTGCCAAACAAACAAGCGACCTGGCAAAGGAGCAAACAGCCCTCAATAAATAATTAACCAACTCTACGATCAAATTACCGGCCGATTATGTTTCGCACGCTAGCTGTGACGTCGGCGTTGAATTTGCCCTTGCTTGGGGCCTACGTGTGCTTCACTTGTGTTTAGTTTTAGTCCTAACAACCCTCCTTTACTATGCTCATTTTCACACAATACAATGTCGGAGCGATGAGACGCAAGAGTCCCGCGAAGCTTATTAAGGGTTGTTAAGTGTCTGCGAGCTATAG
The DNA here is from genome assembly GCF_943734735.2 of Anopheles gambiae. Lineage (NCBI taxonomy): Eukaryota > Metazoa > Arthropoda > Insecta > Diptera > Culicidae > Anopheles > Anopheles gambiae. Next base: position 54,581,915 of record NC_064601.1, read on the forward strand.
GTTTCAATCGTAAAATAACTGTTTAGAATAGAACTTTGAGTATATTTTGAGCGTACGCAGTTAATTTACACAACATTTCGACTAATATAGCCACACCACACATGCTGATTTTTAACTTTGTATGTATTATAAATTACTAACACAAGAACATAAAATGCGTTAAACTAGAGTTTTTGTTTTAAGAACTCACAATAAGTTCTTGAAACAGATCCATCGCAGCATATTCTGCTATGAATGTGCCTTTTATACTATTAAAATTTGAATGAACTTAAACATTAACTTCTAAAAAGACAAATATTTGCAACTCAACCCATTTGCGAGTTGATGATACCGAATCATCCTTCATTTCGTGCACCTTATTTAGTACAATAACTGCGCCACAAAATTGTTCTCTTGTCACGCAGCGACAACAAAATTGGCAGGAAATCGGTAACGTTCGTGCGTACCAAAAACAACCTGAAAGCAAAGCAGGGGTAAAATAATCGCACCAGCATGAAATCGCGAAACTATTCGGCTAGGGCCGTGCCGACCTATTAGCAGTACTCCCCAAACATCCTTGCTCTCCACCATCGCATCTCATCGAAAAACGCGATCGTCGGGAATTAATTTCAATGCCAATAATTTAATTAACTGGCACAACCGCCGGCGACAATTGACGACAACGACGACGACCGTCGGCACGCTGATGGCCATGACCGGTTTGCGGGAGTTCGTGAGCATCGCAATGCGTACGCAAAAGAACGCACACGTATTTCAACGACGGTCTATGCTCTAGCCCACCGGGCCAGCGCTACCGTTTAGCACCACCGGGCTATACAGCATTGGCGAACCCCTCTCGACCGACAATCCGTGCACAAGGAATCAACCGATGACAAGCGGAACCCATACACAGTCACAGGCGGGCGTTACGCACGGAGTCTAAAGCTGGCTGAATGTAGTGGTATAGTGTGGTGGTATGGAGGAGGGAGGCTTGGCGTTTTAACCACGCAATGCTATCGCTGCTGAATACATACATCACCGCACTTCGCGACTATACGATCCCATCTATTCCATCTGTTCGTGCACTGCCAAACCTAAGCATATGGCTGCTGTTTGGGGCTGGAAGTGAATATTATGCGGTACCATTGACGAACCAAATGGAAGTGGAATGTAACCTCTGTCATACCCTCTCACACCCACCTCATCTTATTATGCACATGCCCAACAGGATAGAAACGGTAGGAGTAGAATTTTCGACCAGCCATGATTGCTCGGCTTCACAATGCTGTGGTCACCCGTTGCGGTTAGCTTTATCGTGGAATTTTCCATCCCGGCTGTCTCCACCATGTTATGAAGGGAAATAAAGTGAGTAAATTATTTCTCTATTTAAATTCTAAACTGTCATGTAACATAACAAATAGCTGTAGTTTAAATAATTGTATTTCAGTGTAAAACCATTTTTAATTAACAGTTGAAGATAATTTCGGTTAAACATAACATTTGTTAAACATTAAAAGCAACTTTAGGAAGGAGTGGATATAATATTTATCAGAGCTTTTTTATACTAACATGTTAAGCTATAGTTATTTTGCATTTAGTTTTTGTAGCGCCCATTTTTTGCGTTTTTATGTTTTCAAATATAATATTATATTATATTATTGAACAAAAATAACCAATTAATAAAAACATTTGTCAATAAAATTACTGTTAGAAGCACTAATTAGAAGCACTAACAATTAATATATCTAAATATAAACTGAAGCTGATAAAAATGATAAAGTTGAACACATCAAGCATTCATTAATAATACGTTTGTTTATTTTAAACTTAAATTCAATAGACCCATATTGGTTAAACATAGCATTGCTACAGAGCATTAGAAATTAAGATAAAGATAAAAGAATCGAAGCTTATCAGGTAGTTTGCTGTTGTTTGGCTAAGATTCATTGTGAAGTTTAAATTTGAAAATCAAGAGCGTTTTGTAACTCCAAATGTAATAAAAGAGTAACGATCAGCTGATCTCTGTTGTCCCACGTTATTGAACATTAATTCTTACCGAGACTAATTAATTTTAACTTCAGGTCTCGTCTCAAGTTTCCGACTTCATCGTTACAACCCTTGCGATACTGCTTGCAATAAGTTACAAAGCATGACGGCTACCGAAATCCACAACATCCTATCGTTTTCAGTTCCATCAGTTTTGGTATAAGAGAAACAAAAGCAGACAAGAATTCACCTAACCTCGCACGCCACGAATCAGTAGCCGAAATGCAAAACATCTCAAACCAAAAGATACGCACACAGAAGGAAACATTATCATGTCGACCTGGTGGCAGGTCTCGAAACAGCAGCTCGAATGCGTTTGGGGCAAGCAAAACGGTAGAAGCAAGTGAAGCGCGTGAGTGATGAGAACGAAACGCTACAAGCAAAGCACAGAGCGTGCGCGCTCGTGTCTACAATATTTTCCAGACGCAGGCTAAAATATCGAACACATCTACAAACGCAAAAATCCGCGAACACGACAAGCGTCAAAAAAACAGAGCTACCAAGAGCAAACTGGTCGAAAGCCGAGGAAAAGATCAGCATCACAACAGAATCAATCCTTCAAATTACATTCACATCAATCAATCAACCTCGCTGCGGTCGGTCCGCATCATGCTATCTCTAGCCGTGCCTCGCGGCTAACGGCGCGTAACGTATGAAACCGATGTTGCGTGAAGAGTAAAAAGTGTGAACCGTAGCTAATCTTGTAAAAAAAACAACAACAAAAACAAAGAAAAAACGCAACACACAAAATCGCTACAAACATCAACACCTTTCTTCTTACTCAATGACGAGAGAAACGGAAGGATGTCCTATCGGTTCCATTGATCCCACAAAGGCATAGAATATTCTGCGGCCTCCGTACGGTACGCACAGCACACCGAACGATTTATTCAATGTTGTTACTTTTGTCAACACAATCACACATGCAAAAAAGGAACGATGGATGGAGGTTTATTTTTCATTCAGCGTTTAAATGCCACACATTCATCATGACTATCAAAAGCGCAAAATCGATTGCAAATGCGTATCGGAATCGACTAAAATAAATAAACCTACGAAGAATATTTAGCTTCAATGTTCTACAGATAATATAAGCTTGGCAGAACATTTACTTCCGGATTCGATCGCAGAGATAGTACATTGTCTAATCAGCGTTTACTGCAACATAAACATAAATCAATCAAACTTATATCTTTCAAAATATTGAAACCAAAGGTAACTGGTACATTTTGTACAATAAACTCATATGATATCTAAAAAGATGCGTGAATGCGTAATTTACAAGCAATATGCGTCTTTGACACTCCTAACACCCTTCGCTAAGCTTGTCAACGCTGTATCATAGTTTAGGCGAGATAACGCTATTCCGGCACAAAGTTCAATGAATGCGGTCGGAACGGCTCAAGATCAAAGCGTTTTCACCAACAGACCATACATTTGAGCAGGCCTCACCCAAAACAGAGCAACGAACCCCATCCACGTTGAAGCGTTTTGTTGTTCGACGGACTGGAACCAAATTCCGGAACTGCCACCTTTTTTTCTCCCCCACGTCCAAGTGAAACAGAAGAGCAGGGTTGCGGCAACCATAGAAGTGCTAAATTCTCACGCCATTACAACATCGCGCCACTCTACCGCGGTAGGTCCGATGAACTTCAGCTATGTTTCTCTCCTAACTCAGCGCACAATCCGAACCCACTGTCCATCCATGTGCGGAATCAGCCACCCGTTGGATTGCTGGCTAAAGGAAGCTAGCTTAATTCGGTTAATGCCGGTCCGGTCACCGACTTTGTCGTCATCGAAGCAGATGGCACTCGATGGCATCCATAGGCTGCTGGTCTAGGATAAGGGAACGGTTCGACATAGGAGCTAATGCACAAGAGCGGTAGGATGTTCTCTCGGTGACGCAGGGAGATTTAAAACAAAAAATAAAAATAAAACCACTACAACACCAATCAAAAGAAAGAAAATCATTACCACAAAACACAAACGCAAACCACCAACAACAATGAGCGCGTTCGGGCAAACCATAACCGGACCTATTCTTCAATCTAATCACGGCATCGTGGGAAATCAACTCATCCTCGAATGCTGCAGACCGCGCGTTCTTGCCGGGCTGTGCCTTAGAATGCCTTCGCAAAGATTCATTCTTCGCTCTTGATTGCTTTTGGCTCGATTACGTCGCTTCTAGCTTTTCTACTGGATCCACCAACTACAACGCGGCCAGACGTAGACACAGGAACAGCATTCGAAAGAGAGCGGATGGACGTGAATATCAGACAGAAAGAGAGGGAGAGTGCAGAAGCAGTCAAAGTTCGGTGTACGATTCGCCGCGGAAAAGTTGGGGATGTTTTTCCGGCTTACCTCGTCTCTGCTTGAGATTAATTTGATCTGATGAAATTATCGTTCAGTTTAAGATTCTCAATCCGCTCTGGTAACACTTTGAGGTTTCACGGCAGATGCAGAAACCAATACCGTAACCGTGGAATTAAACGCAACCGTTGATGGTAATCGTTTTCGCGGAACGTACGTTAGGCAATTGCTTCAAATTTTAATATCCTAAAGTAGGATTTACTCTTGGGATTAAATTACATTCGATTAGAAAATATTGTTTTAGAGCTACACTTCGTACTAACACATCTTCAATGTGCTGGTCGGGTGCTGGGAGTAAAACCAGAACAGAAATTACACTCTTGCTTATGTAGAGCACATTACCGAATTACTTTACAAACATACGTTTCTCATACTAAACCATTAACAGTTCAGCCAACATCAATTTTTGTTCGAAAAAGGCACGCTCTCCTTTATCATTCACCAAGTAATATCTACGAAACACAGACTCTACGTACCGTACTTATCATTACGATTATTCCATTCATCCAATAAAGCGCACTGTAATAATATAATTTCAAGATCGTGCCATTTACGCTTCAGGAAGCCGACATCGAACCTAACCTTGCGTCTTGCTATTTTGAATCTCAGGCGACACCATTCGCTTGTCTCGGCTGAGGGGACTTTTGCCAAGGAGTAGAACGTTTTACGGTACTCAAAGTTTTATGCATGCTCACCACCTACTTGTCATGCGACCTCTTTCAACCTTATTCTTTGCGTCCTCTAGGCCTAACCATACCACTTCTACTAATTCTGGACCAACAGTTATATGGCTCGTCATGCTTCTGTTGTCGTGCCGTCGGTTGAGAGGGCTTCCTGGCCACTTCCATCGCCCAAACAGTGCTGCCGAGGGCTCGGGCATCAATGCTCACTAAAAGTCGTAAAACTTTTCCCCCGTTGCCGTCGTTGAACTAACAACGGCAAAAAGAAAATTTCGTAGCGCCACACCCGAAAAGGCAAACTTTTGTCTAGCCTACACACAGCCACATCCGGAAGCGTCTCATAGTACTGCGTATGTGTGCGTACACTTTGGCTTTCCCTGTCAACACTTTTCTCGTTATCATATATTTCTACCAAACCGACGATATGGTGGTGGGAAATGTTCAACAGCAGTTACGCCTGACTGTCTATGGCTATATTTTCGCTATTTTCCTCATCATTTTACCAAACTATGTGTTCCTGTGTTTGTAAATTTATGTGTGTGTGGATAGGAAAAGGTGCGACACGTTTTGTTTCTTCTTGTACATATACACATACATACAATACATTCACTAGTCTAAACATGAGAGGAATAACGTCGCTTGTTTGGTTCTAACTGATTTTTTTGGCATCCTGAAGAAATATGCGCGAGGAAGTGCAGTTCAACAATGGTCAAAGAACTTAGAATTATGATTCCTGAAGAAAACGTCCTTTCGTAACGTTACGGACAAAATAAAAAATTGCGACGCGCAAACAGCATTTACTAAAATGTTGTCTAAATTCCACCCGAAACTACAAAGCCGCTGAACAAACTGTATATGGCAGCATCAAGTGTTTGTTCGATTTACAAAAAAAAATCATAATTCACCTCTCCATTGTTATGCCATCGGCCTCTCTGCTCGCTTACTCGACTAGGAGCCTGCATAAGCCTATCAGCCCAGCAAGCCTCCTGCATCGAAATGCTTACAATAAAAGCTACACTGTTGATCACTTCATCAGACAAATTGACTTCCGAATAGGGGCTGCCACACGACCACCGGCTAAAATAGAGGTTGTTCATTCTTTGTTACTACTGGGTTTAGCTTTGATGTTAAGGATTTTTCGGTTGATTTCGGTAGCAGTCTTATATCCACGCTTTTATTACCGTCATCAGACGCTTTGCGGCAGCTCTCAATAACTTCCAACACAGCCATAGAAGCTCACATTTCGTTGGATGGATATTCCAGGTATTTATGGATCATATAGCGTAGTTTTATTTCAAGCGTTTTCACACTTATAATACAGTGACGATGAAGGTTTGCGGAGGATAATTGTTTCTTAAAATTACCATTAGCTGATTGTTTTTTTTTCATAAAATCACATTTCCTAAGTTTATGTTAACCTTATAGGCTGTTTTCTTATTTGTTCAAATTTAGAGTCATTAATATCCCGACACAAACATTCGAAGTAAATATACTAACAAAGAGTGTTTGCTTATACAATTAAATGATAGTAGGATACTCATGCTTTTATAACGTTAGTGGTTACTGAAATATTTACCACTTACATATTACTAAGCACTATCACCCAGCTCCGGATTGGTGTGGCTTTTTTCGTAACATAGGAATTGTTGAGAGGATATTAGATTTGCCTGCTCTGTTAATTCGGACAGTTTAACAGGATTTCAAGACCTTGCTGCTTTCTGGAAACCATACGTTTGTTATGGTCCATTTACTAAGAGATTCTAAGCTATCTCTATCCCAGTACTTTATCCATTTTTACCATTGAAATCTGCAAACCTATGATGTATAAGTGAATTTCTTGAGCACACGAAGAAGCACATTCAACATATTGTCATATGTATTCAATGTCATTTGAAAACTAGGAAAACCTAAAATCATATCGTTCTAACAAAATGAGGTAATTTTTTATTATTCCTGATTACGCACTATATAATGACTATATAAACATCGACTAACGACATCGATAAATGAAATTGTAGATGATGATGATGATGATGAGAAGCACCCTCCCACCCCGACAATTGATTGAGAGGAACGAATTTAAATTTACAAGATTGATGATAATAAGTTATTCGGCAAAATCAGGGAGCTATAGTCTCATACATTATAGGTGGTAACGGTAATCTACAACATAGTTGGCAACTTTAAGTCTGTCCATCTCAAAACCCAGCACATGAGTCCATACTAATCTGATCCTCGCGTGCGTGACGTCTTATATTAATCGTCTTATTTTTTAAAACAGTTATTCTTAGTATTGTACAAAACAAAAACAAAAAATAAGAAAATCTAATCATCATCATTAACACAAGTAATGACAGTGCAGATTGCAGACTAAGTGCTATGAATATATGTCTAGGCTTAATATATTACGCGCTAGACCTATGAAAGCTGTATAGAGACTGTTGATTAATCACATTACGAGACATGCTATTGTAGATTGCAATAGTATGCTCCAGCCCCATAACACGCGGGTTACGGAACCCGTCAATTTCACGGAATTTAATCTTTGAAATGAAATACGAAAAATACCTTTTGTTTAATCTCGATTTTTACTTTTCGTAAATTTAGACTAAGACAATACGAGTTTATAGCATAAGTATTACTATGTTTCAAAGATTTTCAAATACATATGTGGTATACTTATCTCTAAGGACCCGTCAAATGGACGGGTAGATTGATAACATTTAGATTATTAAGTTTAGTTGTAAATAAATTTTCAACAAAAAAATTGGAGTAAATGAGAAATATAAATTAGTGTGTCATTGTAATTCAAAATCGTTTTGATATTATTAATGTGTAATATGAAGAATAGTATGCCCAACACACACCCTTGAAAACATACGCAACGGAAAACAGTTTTGCTGTATTCTATTAGTAAGGTAACTTTCCAACCATTTCAACTGACCACCATTAATCCCAAATTTCAAAATTATGGTTTGTATCAAAAGTGGTCTAGATTTCGCTCTAGAGAAAAGCTCGTTAACAATGGAAAAATACAACTAATGTCACATTCTTTTCATTCATATTCATTTTCATGTGCCGCTAGTGCCCAAAAATCAAATCTTGGACTGCGTTCTGGAGTGTTTCTAAAAATGATCAAAGAGTTCACATTATGTTGTCGATTTGTGTATCTTTTACCTGTGGAGACTTACTTAATTCTTGTTCTGCATGTGTATTATTTTGTGTTCCTGATATTTCAGCTTCAGTGTTTTTTCAGCTACCCTTGTTCTGCTCTTTCACTCCATTCATTTCGATTTTTCGTCACGGCTACACGAGTTCTCAGTCTGTTCTCAAATCGACTTTGCATAATTACAGCAAACGAACAACTTTCCATCCCATCGCGCTGTTGTTTCCATTTCGTATTCTCTTCTCCGAGCAGCAACTCCTTCGTCGTACAGTGATGGCGCACTTTGCGCTCCAAATTTCATAGCAGCGCTTCCAATATATGCCCACCACGAACCTTGAGACCCTTTCGCTTACCCCGCTTACTTAATTACAATTAATGAGACAGTAAGTAGAAGCTCTATCATACGCCAGGGCATCTTTCCTTCCATTGCACCGTGTGTGAGTGAGCGTGCAATGCTCAGTGCACTTGCAGTTTACAGTCCACAGAGTTTGCTCTTGGTTCGCATACGGTTCTACTTTCAGGGAACGATTGTTGGTGTTGTTATGCAGTAAAGAACCAGAAAGAATCCAACAAGCTGTGGGCAGCAACAGTCAAACAGCGAATGTTTTACGGTTCGTCAAATATGCCAACCGGTAAGAAAGGGTTTGCTACAGAAACACACGTTCTCTATCTATCCCTCTCTCTCCCTTTAGCTCATAATTTATCTGTTTCTCTCTCCCTCTGTGTGATCCATGAAACAGTACATACTGTCTGCTTTATTTCTTGTTTATTTAATTTTCCACCCTAAATTCACCTTTACACCCCCGTTCCAACCGCGCATCGTCTATCATTACCATCCGGGATTGCTTTCTGCCCTCGCGTCGCACACAATAATTGCGTGAAGAAGGCCCACAGCATGATGGTGCATTTTTTAAACACGCTCGGGTAGGTTGCCCAAAGACCAGGCAAAGGAAACGCGCCTTTTTTGCTTCATCCAGTAGCTCAGAGCAGTTTCCGTGTAAGGTGCCAAAGTGACATGCATTTGTTTTAATTAAGAACCTGTTACAATTATGCATTTTAATGTGCACACTTCAGTTCCGAACAGTCAGGTTGGTTGGTCGCAGAGACACGACTCATTCCCCATTATTAACATTTGTTTATCCATTCGCTTTTGTCATGTTGTTACTTCCCTATGCCCGATATTTATAAAACACTTTGCCTTACATCGTAATAAAAATTATCATCTAACATGATGCAAATGTTGAATAGTAATAACAATCAAAATGTGGTTTACATACTTGTTTCAATGCATAAAAATCGTAAGATAGCAATCAACTAATAGAGAATGTGTGGACCAGTGGACCGACGTCAATTGCAGTAATGATATACTGTAAGTAATTTTGGTTCAAGTGACGCATTCGTACATCGTAAGATATCAGAAGCACGTTAAATGTCTCCATTATTCGCGAACTCCCCCGATCAAACTATGATGAGGCGTAAATAACCATCACACTCATTAGGGATTACGAAGAACTACCGCGCTTGACGTGGTGCAGAAGGACCTCGAAACTGCTCAGGGGCGGAAATGGGCCAGAAATTAATTGGCAGAAGATTTACGATTTTATGTTACACCGCCGTCAACATAGCTTTCGTACGGACAGACGTTCGTCGCTGTACCACTAGCGGAGCAAACGAAGCATTTTAAGCGACTCCTTTTTGCGAAAGTGGAATGAAAATAGAACGCACAACAGGGAGAACGATTTAAACGAGAGGGCTCATGATAGTGGTCTTTGAAGATAACACACCGATAACACGCATAATTAAACTCGAAAAACCTACACGCGATCATTTCGGCGTATTTGCGCCCTATTCTGATGCATTGGTGCGTGTTTTGCCGCACTTATGTAGCTTCAATACCGCCCCGCACAGCCAGAAGAACGGCAGCAAATGGCAGGCCACATTCGCAACCGAACATAACAGCACGGTGTGAAAAACACAATCAATGAAGAAGCTACTGCTCCTGTTGCTGCTACCCCGCCACATTTTAGTGGCGACCGCGTGAGGGCAAGCGCGAAGATACAAGCGCAATTCAGTGCATAAACATCGCGATGAGTTGCATTTGCGGTATGATAGTCATGATCACCGTCATCATCGCGCTTTTGCTAACGGCTAACACAGGGGTAACTAAGCCGCTAAATGAATGGATGTGAAGAAAGGAATGAAAAGTGGAATTAAATACGAGCGCTGCGGGTTGAACTCGTCAGTTGTTGGGTGGGCGCCCATAAATACATACGCCAGGTAGGGCGTGTGTGTGTGCATGGGGCAGGAGCAATTGGGGTATGCAGAATGTCATGGTCAATTTAGTGGCACGATTAATGCCTTGCGGTCAGGCTCGAACTAAACCATCCCTTAGCTTAACACGCGGCTCATGGGAAATAAATTTGTCAGCTACGACTAATAAAATGCAAATAATTTTAACAAATCGGACTATTACTTACGATCGAGTTGTATCCGAGTCGATCATATGAGCATGTAAGACAGAAACCTTCACTTACCTGAAAAAAAAAACAAAGTAAAAATTACATTTTAAAACACAATCCATTGATATATATTCCATAAGAAATTAAATTAATTGTAAAATCCATTGTTTATAAAAAGAAAACTATTTACAATTATGATGTACAATGATGAACCATGTACTTTGAACTTCATGCCTCACATTCGACCAAGGCATGAAACATATCCTTCATCTAGATCTAATTAGAGAATAAGAACAACTAGACATAAGCATGAAGGTGAGAGCGAATAAAGTCACAGAGTAAAAAGCTATCCACAAGCTCGGATATTATCCTTTTACATTTATATACAATTTGCAAAAACACATTTCAATAGAAATCACAGACTTGATAAAGTTCAATCCTCGAAATAGCATTGAGAAAAGTTTTTAAATGTTGATTACAATGATTTTTTTCCTCTTTAAAATCTAAACTATAACAAATAAACCAATAACTTCATCATTCATTATCTGCAACCGACGGTTCAGGAAAATATTATTCTGGTGAAAATGAACCCGTCGACCAAAATAAGGATAATAATAGCATCTGCATAAAAGCAATCAAGGAACATCATGTTTCTTTTATTTATGTACCCTACATGCCGCTCGCTTCCACAAAATGCAAGAGTAGCGAATTACAGACATATGGCTCTTAAAAATTATTGCATTTGCGGTTCATTACTTTTCATCGTCGAATGGCGTTTGCAAAATGAATAAATAAAAACTGAAGCCCTACAAACACAAGCACCGAGGTACGCCACAATATCCTACCCTACCGCTTTGCATTACCCGGTACAAATGTGTCAATTAGTGACCGTGCCCCAAAAGGATCAGCAAAACATACGGACGTAACTCGCAGCTTTTTATTCCCGAAATTCCAGGCAATTTTATACTCCATTAAATAAACCAATGCCCAAAACCCGTTCCTCGGTATCTCACACCACAGCATGCATGCAACTCCAGAGTGAATGTGTATACTTATTTTCCATTGTATTTTTGTTTCTCTTTCCCTAATGGTACATGTGTGCGTGGGAAATTGTAAGCTTACAACAAGTGAAAACGAAATTCGCCTGCCATCCCATCCCGCTGTTGCAAGATGCGGTCCCTTCTCGGCAGCCATGGTGTGCTCTTGGTGGCCGTAAACAGGAGCATATCAATAGCAAAATGGGTGGGCAATGGGTAGGTCCTGTGGGCGGTAGCAAACCGCACACCCTACTCTGTCCGTCGGAGCATAGTCCGGAATGAATATTGACCACAAACGTGACGATGATTAAGTCGATGGGCAGTTTCATATGTGCGCAATAAGCGCAAGAGTCGAAAGGGAAGGATTGCTTTCCCTTCTTTTTTGAGGTATGGAAAATAACTTTAGTAAACGTATAGTTTTTGTGTTCTTTCATAGATGTTGTTGTTGCTTATATGATGCGTGCTTATCGTTATGCATTTAGCTTTGCGTTATTACAGAACTGTCACAGAACACCTAATTATAATCGAGTTAATATAAGTGCTTTGATCCTATTTTGTATCTTACTTCGAATGTTTACATTGATTAACTCAACAACTTACATCAATATAATTCTGACAGCATTTACTGCCGTTTTGTACTACAACAAGCACTGCACACAAGCGTCGTTAGTTCACTTAATTTCCACACAGTCCTGTTGGTATTTCCCTTTACTCTTTCCAGAACATTTTGTAAAAATAAATAACACTTTTTTAATGCAGAAAATAACACTGAAAACATATTGATATTATTATATTGATGATATTATTGATACATGGCAAAACACACATAGTGTCGCTCTATGCGTGGTGGTGTTTTCACCATGAATATGTTTTTCAAATTCGCACCAATTTTAACGAACACATACAACCGTCAAACACATACAACCGTCTCCCTTTGAACCGCGTTTTCCTTTCTCCCCAGTTTCCACGCGTATTCACTGCGGTGGCCGATTTCATAAATATGCCATCCATTATTGAATAATGTATCAATATTGACAGTACTGCACCAGAAAACCGGACTGAAACAGCAATCGAGTTCCTTCTTTTGACTCGTTGCACGTCGTATGGGCGGCTCAAACAACAGTGAAACCATCAGTCCGTGCGCGGACTGCAAGAAGATTCACGCTGTTAAATGCACCGTTTCGAAATCGCTACGTCTTTCATGAAAACGGAAGGGATTATCGGACACATGTCGAAACAGTACCAACATGGTCACTTGAACGGTGACCTGGGATAATAATTGTCATCGTCGCGAGAGAAAGCAGACTCCCAAAGAGCATTTCGATGTTTTTCATTGTTTATTACCTTTAGTTACAGTCACATTGTTGCATAGTGCACAGCACTGGTTTAAGCAATAGCACGATGTCATTCAAAGCATACGATTAATTTGGCGCAGGTAAGAGTGCAATAGAATTCGATTTGCATGGTGCAGCGAATAATACAATATGATTGTATCTCATAGTAACTGTTACATGATCAATATTTAATGATTATTGAAAAGCAGCACGTTCGTGTACGTACGAATCCATTACCGAGCCAACTTGAATAAACAATTATTGTTCATATGATTTATGTTACTCCACCAAATGCATAAACGGTTTCAATTGGGAAAACGTGTTCTCGAAAGTATCACATTTTAGACTATGAATAATATGCTGCGACAGGAAAAGAGAAACTATACCGTAACTAAAGTTTCATAAAACATTGAGCAAGTGTATGCAAAATGTGAATATTGCTCCGACAGACAAGGCGAACGTAAAATTCATCATATAACCAATCATACATGAAACCAAGAGGGTGAAGTCCATTTGAGCCACTACGCTTGGGCTACGCGGTGTAAAATGAACGGCAATCGCGACATCTAACACATCGTGCATTTATACCAAGATGCAAACAACACAGTGAGCACGGTATAAGTTCGATATCTTCATCAGCTGGACGGTACAGGCGTTAGAGGAATGTTTCTTATTTCATTTTATCATTGCAGCATTTTACTTCCTAATGTCGAGGAAAAGAGATTCACTTATAATTTCTGCGCAAGCAGCTTCGTAGTAGTAGTGTATTTACATCGTTTATACCAGGGGTCGTCAAAGTTCAGCGCGCGAGTTGAATTTATCCGGGAAGCGGGATAATTTTATTGGAATCTACTGGCATCGTAAACAGTAGATGTAAATTATCATGGTTTTTAACAATTTCTTCAACTGGTCAATGTAGCCAAACGTATTTGATTTGGACAAAATTGGGATAGGTTAGCGAATAAATTACTAAGTAACATCAATTACTGGTTTAGCTGGACACCTTTAAAGATTTGGAAGTGGAATTTGAGGTAAGGGTGCCATAGGGTTAAAGGTGCCCACAAGCGTTTTTATAGTAGAACTTCAGTTAAATGACCAATTGAGTGAGTGTAAAGATGATTTCGTTCCAATGAATAGGAATACTGTGCCGAATTTCGTATAGTTTATATAGATATTATGTAGACTTTTCTCATTGTTTTGAACTGTTTTATGTTGAGTATCAAAAATGAGCAGAAAATTATAATGTTTCAACCATACCAAATAAGCTCACAAAACACATAAGGGACAAAGAACCGAGAAAATTTGTATATCATCGTAACCTGAGAAAATGTAAAAATGTTCGTGGGGTTAGTTGAAATATACCATTTTTTTGCACTAAAAAAAAAAACAAATTTAAAAAGAAATAACTTTTGGGGCAAAAGAGCCATCTCTATTTGCGGCAAGTGTGCCATTTTATTTCGTGTGCACGCAGCTGTCAAAAATGTAAAATTTGTTTTGCAGGGCAAAACACTCAAGTAACTTCCATATTACGCTACAGTTGGAAAGCTTGCCGATCCCTGATGTACACCGAGCCCTACTGTTCAAATAGTCATTTGATATTTGAAGTCGTACTTTCGCGTTTGCGACCGTTTCGTCACCCGGCGAGGAGAAAAGCTTAATACACTGACACATACGATAGTTGTTTATGTTATAGGACGGAGAAAGGGAAAGTAAGATAACTTTCACTGTCTTAATGATAATGATCACTGTGTCTGGCTCATCAATCTGTTTTATACATATGCATATACATATATTATATTTATACTATAAATATTTATGGATACATTTTTTATATATACTTAATACAAACACTTTCCTATTGCTTTCCTAAGATTTGTATGCATTGCCATAGGTATTATCTAGCTTAAGAATGGTTATTTCTTTATTTTTATTAAGAATACACCTTTCATGGGGCACTGTGTTGAAATTCGTAATATGTCGATGTTTAACTCATTTAATTCCTTTATTATGTCTACAATTAGCCATTCAGGATTAACTGAGTATGGTTGAATTGAATTACAATAATACAAGAACGTAGAATAGACAAAAACGTAGAACGTAGAAAAGCCGGTCTCGTAGTACAGTCGTCAACTCGTACGACTTAACAACATGCCGGTCATGGATTCAAGCCCCAAATGGACCGTGCCGCCATACGTAGGACTGACTATGCTATGAGGGGTAATCCATAAGTCTCTGAAAGCCAAGCCCACAAATGGTACAGGCCTTGACCGACAACGGTTGTTGAGCCAAAAGAAGATGAAGAGAATATAAAAAAAAAAAAAAAAACAAAAAAAATGAAGGAAAGCAAGAAAGTAGAAAGAAGTATACAGACTACTTAGAAAGACGAAAGGTTAGGTAAAAGCAAGAGAGCGAAAATAACGTAAGGAGGAGATGTCTTTGGTAGTAGTTAAACCTTTTGAAACTGATATTGGATAGCACTACCTACGTTTGCAAAGTTTGTGTTTTATATGACACAACTTCCGTCGTTTTGCTGCATTGTGTTTATGTTTATTTTCCTACTAACTATTTACTATTAAGTAAGCGAAGTGAAATTCAATCTCTACAAGGTGTCACCATTGAGCCATAATCTCTTACCCACACATAAGATAACTCATCACCATAATTTAACGCACTGTATCACATTGTATCTTTATGATGTGTTATGCAATGCGAGAATCGTACAAGCTAAAAGTTCAAAACATTCTACACCCTTGGCATCCAAAATCAAAACCAACTTTTCTCATATTGCCCTAGGCTCAAGGGAGGGACTGGAATTTGGAAAAGTTTTAACCACTCTTGCGTGCGGTTTCGCTTACCTCAACAATTGTTAAACTCCATGTAAACTTTGCCCATCGTGTTACTATTGTTTGTGCTTCTTTTTCCACTTTTTATAATTATTATGAACACGAACATTATCCACACAATTTAAGTATTGTCTTTCGAAACATTCAGAATTTTCGTAGACTTGCGGGATTAACATGTTATTTAAGCGTTAATATAACAATACAGACATCAACTGCTTCAAATCCTTGAACGAAAAAATTAACCATTCTCCTCTTGGAAGGCAAATAGGCTCTCACACAAAACCTTTTCAAGGACCATTGCTCACCCTTATCAACATTGTTCAACGAGACGTTGTTTTCCTTTCCTGTAACATTTTTGCTGCTCTCTACAACCACATCAAAAAGGCATGCAGAAAAATTCGTGCAAACATGTTTGTATTTATATTTCCATACACCGTGTGAAACTCCAAAATGTTGGCACGTAGGGAGTATGTTTATTTACAAATCTGCGCTACGTACGCACTGCTTCTAGGAAGCGGAGCTTCCCTCAACTTCTGAAGCAGTATTTTTTGCTACTTTTTTGTATCATAACTAGACCAAGCGATGCGAGGGAAGGAAGGTAATTCTACGAACGCTTAAGATGTAAGGAATCAGATTATTGCAACCATCAGAGTTCAGGAAAGAATTACTTCAGCATCTTCGGTGTTAAATTTCATGGTAAATTCCAAACGCAACCCTATTTAAAGCATGTATCTTAGCAGGCTGACATACTTAATTTTGACTTCTAACTTGTTGATATTAAGTAAATAAATAAATAAATCCGCCTTTATAGGACCACCCAAAGGTTAACGCAGCATTTCTTTCAGTAATCAATGAGAATATTCACAAATCATTATTTTTTAATAAAGATTTTTCTACAATAGACTCACACTTTTGTAATCGACCTTAGAATACCAAAATGATTTCAAAGAAATCAGTAAGTACTAAACATATTCATTTTATACAAAAGGTACCGTTATGATTTAAATTACGAACCGCTTCAAATTCCGGAAATTTGGCATGTTTTTATGGAATATCTTCATATCCAGTCCCTGGACAGGCTGCTTTTTAATTGTAGATGTTTGTCATGATAAACTAGAATCAATTAAAAATGTATCTGTCTCATAGAAGGCCCCGATGCTACAGTAAATACATATTTTCTGTCGGACAGTTCACCATCTGAGGTATTCTTAGCAGTTTTGCTTCAAACATACGTCAGTGTTATTTCTTCGAAAATTCCTATTAATGGCGTCCACGTGCATTGAAATCCATCGGAATCATTGTGGAAGAAGTTATCAGCGCGAAAACAGCTATGTGTTATCATATAGTATTCTGAATTTCATTAAAACACATATTTAACCGTCATGTGTACAACCGCCTACCCGGGTAAGTTTCGCATCTTTATTCCAACATAACTTTGGTTTTAAAAATCGTATCGATTTGATATTTTGAAAATGCCCCAGAAAAGATGATTTCTACCCATGTGCCAAAAGTAAAAAATATCAAAACTGTTTAAATATTTTTTTTCTTTTCTTTCAAATGTTGTATTACAGTGTAACGATATTTTGAAATTAAAACTGAAATAATCTCTTTTAAAATGATACCAACCACTACAAGCAAACGAAATAAAATTGGCTGAAAGTTAACACACACATTCATACTTTTGTCATAGTGTTACTGCCAAATAGGGATGGGTGTTTTGGAGCGCACCAATGACTCCGAAGTCGGCTCTGCACCAACAGCTCCGGAGCCGTACCTCCGTACCAACAGCCCCGGAGCCGGCGACGAATCAATGGCTCTGGACTAACGTTTCAATAGAGACGGCATTGTATGATAGCCTAAAAAACGAATCTATCTTCTCGCAAGTGTAGAAGCTAACACCCGATGTGATTGTGTGATGGTTAAACAATGTTCAAAACATATCGGTTTTTTATAGATTCCTTTCAACATTATTTACTCAGCTAATTATAGATCTTCCCGATTGAAACTTTATCGAAAATGATTTTTTTGGTGCAGCCGTGGGTGCGGAGCCGGCTCCGTTGGGTTAGAGAGGAGGAAGTTCCGAAGTTGTCTGGAGCCGGTCGGAGTCGGTTTTTAATAAAAAATCATGAGCTTATTTTAACTTTTGAATTGAACTTTTGAAAGAAACGTAAGTAAAACTTAGAAAAATACTAATCATCCACTTAAAACGTGCGGCCTGGCCAGTTATGGTGGAGGAGTTAGAGCATATTTTTTATTGAAAAAAATCTTGATAGGAATTTTTAAATTTTATTTTACTACGATATGTTATAAAACATTATTATGAACTTTTAAGACAATTTTCATTCAAATCTTACCAGAAATTCAAAAAATATACTCTTTTAACCACGAAAAACATCATTGTTCCATACAAAATGTATGGCCTACCCGGGTAGGCGGTTGTGCGATTACGTAAAGTTTTTTGGTCGTACACAAGACGGTTAATTCTGTCCCGAAAACGAGGCAAGATTTTTTATCTTGTTCTAAATTGTCACATTTAATAGACGGAAAGCCGAAGTCAATTGTGATGTATTGCATTTTTTTACACAGTGAGAATAACAAGAAAACTAAGATATTTTAAGATGTATGTGACAAATGCATTGATGGCCGTACGAGAAAGACCGTCAATTCGCGTATCAGTTCTAGGGTTCTATTCATTTACGAGTGCAAGAGAAAACAGTACTCGAACCCCGTTGTATTAAGACCGTCGTTCTGTCAGTCTAGGATAGCGGTCTGCAAACTTTGTGGCCGAAAGTGCCAAATTCGACAAAAATGTTCGTAGAGTTTCGCGTGAAAGGCCAAATTGTTAAACCAAGACCAAAAATGTGTGAAAGTTCTAAAACTCTTTATATGAACAAGCAAAAGCCGCCATCTCGATATCAAAGAGCCGCATGCGGCTCGCGAGCCGTACTTTGCCGTTCGCTGGTCTAGGAGGACACCGACATCCAGAATCAAATGTCCAGACCTTAAAACAAGATAAAAACTAAAATGGTGTTGTTTGTGTGTAAATTTGAAGATTCTAAAAGGAGTTTTGAGGCTGTCCGGAATATGAATCAAATCGTCCTTAATTTGAAACATGAGCTCAAAACTGTCCGGAATATGAATCAAAATATCATTGAGTATTATGATATTTTGCAATGTTTCAAGTAAAATTGTTGGAAATCTTTATTTTGTTCTCAAATGTAGAAGATTTGCTTTAGTAAAATGATTAAACAGATGTTTGACCGATTAAAATTGAATTATTAAGAAAATAATAAAAGTCTAAAATTATAAGTCTTAAGTGTCCGTAATTCGAAGCAGTACGGTACATACTTGTACTTATACATACGGTACAGTACATACTTGTACTTATTAGTTATACCCATTAATTTATCATTGTTTTCAGGTTGATCTGCGTAAATTGTATGAATCAAAGGGTATACCCAAACTTTTTATGCGATAACTTATTTTATCCTTCATTGTATTCAAAAGGTACTAGCTAAACAGTAGCCCCATCACTACTAAAACTGAAGCACTGCTTTCATTCCATTAACCATTCAATTTGTTTTGCCGATTTGATTGGCACGTACGTCCGTTTCTTGAATTGATCGATGGGCATTGAAACTGTCAGTCAACTGGCACCAGCCGGCACCTAAGAAACGACGTTTTATCAGCTAGAATCGGACAGTGCAAATGAATCATCGTATAAACGTGTCCAGAAATTGTCATCGTGATGCGTTAATTCAAATATCTACACCAGTCCTTCGTCATCATTTTCGCGCTTGCGCGAAAAGCGATAAATATATTTTTTATCGAAACTGACGAAATTAATGTGAGTCTTAACCAGAACCGAGGAGTATTCGACATTGGAATAGTTCAAAGGGCCATTATTCAACTTTCTTTTGAAAGAATAGTTGTACAAAGTATTGAAAATATTTATTATTTACAAATACAGTCAATGGAAATGGTTTCTGGTCGTATCTGGTTTTAATGGTTGTAAACAGGCTGATTATGGGCTTGTTTATCATTCTCCCAGCAGTAGTCACTCAAGGTTTTTGAATATTCTGGAAAAGTGGATAGACAGTTTTAATGACCACAATAAGACAACCGTCATTTTAGATGACTACAACATAAACTGGATGAATGTCCATAAATGTAACCAGCTCAGAAAACGAATTCCATAAACTTGGAACAAAAAATCAAGGAACCCACAAGAATTGAGAGTTTCGATACTCAAATGTGTGATATATGGACGAATGTTTGATGGGAGCTTTTCCCTTATAATTTTATTTGTGCTGAAGAATGTTAACCATAATGAAATTTCAATTGTTATGAAATTAAAATTAAAATCTAGTTGGAAATGACTAATAACGTAACACACTGACCCAAAACGACCTAAAATGGTTTTTCGAAAATGAAAGACTAAAACAATCGACCACTTCTTCAAGAAAATAAACCAATGTTGGAGTCCTTCACGATTCTAGTAAGCTTTTTTATATGGAGTTTGACAGTTGGAGGCTGAATCATGAACATGTCAACCCCAATTGACATTTTCGAGCACGAATAACCGGGAATTCGAGCAAATTCCCTTAAACTGGAGCCTTAAACTTCCCTTAAACTGCACCAGTTTAAGGGAATTTAGAAAAAGTCCTGTAAAATAAACTGTGATGCGACTTTTTCGTTGCTTTCTTCTAGATTAGATCGGAAATGATGTTTCTTATCGTTATAGTGGGTCATGTAGCCATTTTATACTTAAATAATATATTTTTTTATAAAATAACGTCACACAAATTTTGATTTTGTTTTTCATAAAAAATCAAAGCTACGAATGTAAAATGAGCTCGACGGCATAGTCCATCGATAGAAGAAACACTAATTTACGAACACGCCAAATCTTAGCGCTTTCAATACACATGATCACACAAAAATCCACAATTTCAGGCGTATCGAGTACTAATCGAGCAGATATGGAAAAACAATATCGAGCAAATGTCACTTGGGACTCCACACACAAAACTAGCCTGCGATTTTCAGTCTAGATTATTTTAGCCTCAAAGCTAGAATAAGATTCGAGTACCTGCTCGAATAAATGGCAAAATAAGGTCGTGTTTTCATTTATGCTAAGGTGCATTCAAGAGATCAAGTGGTGGAATCTAGAATCGAAGTGTATGTTGACCAGGTGGTCTCATAGCATGTTTTATATAACCAAATTTGAACGTCACTTTTTGACAGTATGGGTGAATTTTTTTGTTCAAACAAGCTTTCTGGAAGCTTGACGAATACACAAAACACTCTTAAAATCTTCATTCAAAAACAGAAGCGATAAAAATCAGCCTTCTTAATACATACAGATTGGGATAAGCCCACCTGTATCCTATACACACTTTGATAGCTGCTCGAAAACTTCTATAGAATGCAAACAGCTGACATTTCAGGCTTAAATTTCAGCCTACGATCTAGAAACAGAAAGAGGCCCAAGAATAACAAGAGCTACTTCACTAAACCAATATCTAAATAAATAACTAACAGCTGATATCTGCCCAATTATTAGTATTATAAAGACATTATTCATTTTTTCAGATGCGAATATCTCCTTAAGATCAGCATACGGTTCTGATACTAATTATTTCACATTCCATACAAAGCATATGGAAAACAGCCTCTAACCCATAATGAGTTTTACGTATATCGAGTCATTGAAACGGATTAAACTCGTTATGTACTTATTCACTCACTTCAAACAATTGCTCATTTCAGAACTAAGATGCATTTTCTTATTGCGTTGTATTTTAAATATTATTTTTTTTAATGAAATTAGAATTGAAAATACTAATAGTGGGGAAAAATGTTACGTTGCTACACAGTTATAAGGCTCATTGAAACATTATACATATGAAAATCAAAATAAGCTTCTAGACATATCGTAAACGAACGAACACCATTAAAACCTTCCTCAAATAAAATATCTTTCATCAAATTTTCAAATCATTATCATGACTAATATTGTTTCCGATCGAGAGTTCCGCCGTGCAACGATGTAGAAACAATCTACGTCAGTCATGGACCACGAAAGCACCGATTGCCCCCATTGATTGTGCGTGTTCATTGTTGTGTGAGTATGGTGATATCCTTCTCTTGACATAAAATAGCCCCAACCCGGAAATGGAACCTTTTGTAGGTCAAAACGCACAAAAACACACACACAAGCAAATCGAAAAGAAGCGATGCGAAAGGATGGCCGATGAATAGCTCGATCTGTTTGATATTCATTCCGACCCTTGGGCAAGAACTTTTAATCGATATGGTTGGAATAACTGGTCGTCTATCATCTTTCCTCAGAAATGCTTGTTGGCCTATAGGTTTTTTTTACGGCAATCCCGGTGATTATGTTGCAAACCTAGGCCCTATGTCCTAAAAGAGAAGGCGCCCACCATTTATGTATCGAGTGTTGTCGTCGTATTTACGATGCTAAAAATGGCGCTAACCATTGTTCGTCGGCGCCTTTCTCCGTTTGTTTATATCGTCTGGTTTTGTTCATCCGATTCTTCCAAAGTCGATTCATCATTGAACCGAAAGGAAGGTTATCCGCTTTCCTTGCTTTCCATCAATCGCTACACTGAGTTTCCGTGTCTATCACAATTTTATTGTACACATCCGGCATGACGTCCTTTTGAGCAGCATTTGGGCTGTATACATTTTTTTGTTTCGTGCTTTCTTACTTTCTTTAGTTTAAAAATGCCCCGGAAAAGTATGAATAGAAACACAAAACTGGCCAAAGCATCCAGATTTTGTTGAATCTATTAAACTGACCGAATAATGACCGTTTTAAGTAACAACATATTTATTCTTTCATTATCGCTTCAGCTAAGCTCTCATTTCGAATAACGATTCATTTTTGACGCCAAAACATTTGAATTCAACAAGGTTACATGCTGGTTAATACTTTTCTAAGCACATTTATATTTGTATGCATGCAAAAATTATTAAAAAAAAAAATGCAAGAATTAGTAAAGAACTGAAAAATGCTATAGTCCCTCCAACTTCTAGCCCATTCGTAGGTTAGCTTAAGTGCGACGTGTCGGTCATGTCCGGTGGTATAAACGGAAATAACTCGGTCATCGTACTTCCGTTTCGCTTCCGCCACCATTTTCATTGTTGTCGACATCTTGTGACCTGATGGGCCGAATAGTTTCCTCTCGGGGAGGATTAATTCGGAAGCGACCAACAGTTCCAAACAATCATCTCCGGATGGACTCCGGATGTCGTAAGCGGATTGCAATCATAAAAATGGAATATTAGCGGAGGGTAAATGTATAAAGTGACAATTTTTACGTCACTTTTTAATACCAAAGTGCTTTGGGTTCGGCGAACAAAGAGAGAGAGAGAGAGAGAGAGAGCTGGAGAGAGAGAGAGAGTGAGAGCGAGAGAGAGAGTGTGTGTGTGTGTGTGTGTGTGTGTGTGTGTGTGTGTGAGAGAGAGAGAGAGAGAGAGAGAGAGAGAGAGAGAGAGAGTAACATTTCGGGGGAATGTAATGTTGACAATATTCAAATACAATAAAAATTATAAACACACATTCGCAATAAACTCCCAACAACCGAATGTTTTTTGAACGACGTTCAAACATATCCTTCCTGTCAAGATGGATAAAAAGTACAATTAAATAATTAGCTTGTGCAACAGTTACGTTTGACGTCATTTCCCTCAGCTGGTGATATAATAAACAAGGCATACAGTGGTACCGGAACGTCACAAGCTCGATTATCATGACATTAATTTTTGCACAACAACACACCATCCCGTCCTCATCAATAAGCGCTCATAGTCTAAGTCGAAATGTCATTTGCTACGTTCAAAAATACACCCACCAGTGAACAATTCCGTGCCGGCGGGGTACAGGTCTGTTGGGAAAAACACCAACCATTTCCCACCATAGTACACCCACTTCTTTACCATCAATTGCCGATCAACAAGCACGTTACAGCCAAGCATAATAAACGGCAGAACGTTTGTCCTATCCATTATACTTAATTGCTACCGGAATATGATGATTTTTCGAGTTTTCTAGTGCGAGGGACGCATTGGGACGCATCGGTTAGGATGCTTGATGCGGTATCATGCGTCCTTTCAGAAAAAAACCTTTCCCTCAGTGACACCAGACGACTGACGTAGGCCTGCTGTTACATGGTCAGCGCGGTGTGTGATAAATGGAACGAATCATACAACCATGACAAGGCAATCGTGAGTTTTTGACAACCGAGCGGGAGGAGGAGTTGGGGAGGAAAATATGCAGGCATTATAATTAACGATAATGGATGAAATACTATTAATCGAAACACGACGCAAAACGAGCACCGGTTCATTATGCCACTGGCAGCGAGCTGCCCGTGGAAAGGCGGAAAGTTTGCAAAAGTCGCCTAAATAATGACCAAGGCATGCCACCTGGGATAAAACAAACCGGAATAAATGAATGATACAAATAGGCACATATTCGTATGATACGGTAAAGAGCTTTACCAGTATTAAAACGAACGCAAATTGTTTCTAAGATATGTAACACATTCAATCAAAAACTACATATTTTTGTGCACTTGTTATAACATTTTTTGGACACAGAATCCTTCTAGCAGCTAGAGTGAATGTAATTAAACAGATACAATTCACGACTCGAGAAACAAAACAACACTTACCTGGACTGTCGTGCGGCATCGGTGCACAGAATGCGCTTGAGCTGCCGGATGAGGACGTGGGCGGAGGATAGAATGCTCTCGGAGGTCCTAGCGGCGAGTCACATTGCGCTGGTTGTACGAACAGAGGCGGAGTTGATAGAGCTGTTAATTTGTCAGCGGTACATAAAAACAGATTCATATAATTGATTAATTATCATCCCACTTCATTTGTGTCACACACTGCACTTCCACGTGGGAGATGATGTGTGACAGTTGTAATAAAATAAATTAGTGCTGCTCTGTATAAATGGAAACAATGGAGGAACGGTTGCATCAACCATGCTGATTTATAATAAATGCACAATACGTTCAATTTATCGGTATGCGGTATCGCTCAGCTACTTTAGCTATGTTCTGATACATTCGGTGGTTAATGTATACATGTATGATTATTGCACATTTTTTAAATAATTCTTAACTGCTTTTCGCATAGGAAGAACGTAAACACCGAAAATACAAACCATTTATCTAACTTCATATGCATTCTATACGCTGAACATATTGGCCTCCTGACATAATGAACACAATTTGTTCAGAAAAACAACCAACATACCACACCTCTCACACAGTTTCACGTCCGACACTGGTGCAAGGACGACAAACAAGCCGTTCGCAGTTAATTTTTCAAACCCCTCCATCAAATAATTCGCATTCCAGGAGACCTTGTCGTAGCAAGCAGTTTATGCGGTGTCTGGTTCTTGTACTCATTAATTATTCGTCGACTAGCGACTTCTATTCTGTTCTTTTCCTAACTATCCGGGTATGTAGGGTAAGAAAAGAGTACCTAGAATTTCTTAACTGCACGTTATGTTATCTATTTTGTTAGATGTTTAGTTATATTATTATTATAACAGCATTATTTCTTAATTTAAAAAAACAACAAACAACCAATTGTATCCGTTTGTCCATTTTCCCATTGTGATACACTCGCACGTACCTTTGCTCCTTGTTCATACTTACTCTGATCGTTTGGTGGTCGCATACTAGAGAGGGCCGATAACGGTGTGTAGGATTTGGGTGGCGCTTCACCCGGTCGTACCAATCGTTCCTCGGTAACGCTTTGCTGCACACGGTACTGCATTTTGCAGTACGCCTCCTGGTTTGCTCCCAGTGAAGAGTTCACGTACACACCGGTAATCGTGACTTCCGTGTCTTGCGCGATAACTAAATTGCTCGACACTGGGCGAGGCTGTGTAAAAGTACGAGGAAAGCAGAAGAAATGCAAACACCATGAAGTAATGACAAGTTATATATCCGCAATATCAACAAAGTCGAGATATATCATTTATGGCAAGAGAGTTAGTCATATTTTGAGGAAATTGTGTGTGTGCTTGTCTTGCTGTACTGCTTATAATTTTTCGACTGTCATATCCCGAATTTGCGGCCTTATAGTCAAGGCCATTGAAATTAGGATCAAAAGTTTTGTTAAAAATGTAAACTACTACTTACCTCTTCTATTTCACGTTTTACCTCCATTGGATCGTCCTTACGATCGCGCATCGGTTCCGTCTTGATGACCACTTTCTTCTTCTTAGTCAACACTTCCTGCTGAGCGACTGATATTGTTCCCAAGGCATTCGACGTCGATGGCTGATTGGAGCACATAGATTCCACTGACATATCTATTTGTTTGACATCAAGCGGCGCTGCTGAGGCCTGCTGGCTTGCTTGCAAATCTGAATCGATTCGTAACTCCTTCTCTCCAATAGATTCCTTTTTCTCCTTGGTATCTCCTTTAGTTGCCGACAACACGGCCGCATTGTCTTTGTGCTCTTTCGAATCCTTGGTAGTTTTCTTCGATTTTGGTGCCTTTTCAGTCGAGCATTCCGAGTCACTGGAGTCGGTATTACGGTAAAGTACTCGCTGCACTTCGTAGGTTGCCGCCATCATTGCAGATGCGTTCAGACTAGCCATGCGTTTCTTGCCAATGTACTCTTTGTAGTCTCCACCAGGCTCGGCCTTTTCGGTCTTTGGCTCACGCTTGCGCTTCTTGACTACATCGTCTTGTTTATTTTTTGCACTTTCCACTTTCTCCGATCCACTTGACGACGAGCTGGCTGCTCCCTCTTCTTGGCGCTCGTTGTCTGTCATCAAGGCTTTCAGTTCCTTCTTAATCTTTTTCCCCGGAGGTTTCGGTGCTTTTTCCTGCTTTTCGGACGCCTTCTCCGACTTCTCTTTGTCCTTCTCGGATTTTTCGGACTTTGTTTGCATAGTCGCGGATTTAGCCTTACTCTTACGCGCTACCTTCTTTTTCACCTTGCGTTTTCTAGTGGGATCAGTATCCTTACCCTAGACAGTGAAACGAATCATAGAGTTAAACTCATCTACACACATTTACTTCAATTTAAAGATTAAGCAATGTACTTACCTGGGCATACGTTTCATCACTATCCGGTAATTGTTCGATCTCCGACTCCAAACTGGAAGCATCGGGATCCCAATGTTTGCCGGCTCCACGAAGTCCTGGCGCACATCGAAGATTTCTGGTAATAAAGAGCAATAAGAACATACATCCATTTATCCACCGGAAATCAACTACATACTCTTCCACACCATGCGAAAATTAGGAACAATTTGCTCCTCCTGCAGCGATCTACACCATGTTACCGCTACAGAGCGACAGAAGCAGAAACCTGAGGCCACCGATAGTAATCTTGAACGTTTTTCAACAACCTCCAAGCTGCTGCTTCGTCTCAACTCGAACGATACAACTCCATCGGCACGCAATCACTTACCTCATAACGACTGGTTCCTCTTCGCTCGATTCCGCACTATCTTGATCGCTGTCCTTTTTGGGTGCTTCCTCTTTGACCTTCGGCTTTACTTCTTCGCGAGCTGCTTCATCCGCTTGCTTCTGTTGATGGGATGGCGCCTCCTTCCTTTCCTGTTTTGGGGTTTCCTTCTTTTCGTCACGCTTCTTGTCGGGCTCCTTTCGTTCTGGTTCCTTGCTTTTACTGTGCTCTGGCTCTTTCCCTTTGCCATGCGGGGCCATTTCACTGGATACAGTCTCTCCGGAGCGACTCTCCTCCCCAGCACTCTCCTCTTCCGGACAGATGCGCTCCTTCTTTATGCGCTCCCCATCCTTAGTGATCGTGCGGATGACACGCGACCCGCTCGACTGGCTCATTAAGCTTGCCTCAAGCGCGCCGCGCATCTCATTCTCATACAAGCAGTGTACCTTGGCCAAAGCGTTCAGCGATGCAACGCGATGTCGTTTAGGACCCGACCAAAAACCGTACAGCTTAACGTTGCGCTTCTTTGCTGACTGGCGCTTTTTCGCAATACGGGTTCTTACTGTATCGGTGGACGAGCAGCCGTCAGAATCGCCGCTGCCGTTGTCCTCGTCATCTTCGCCATCATCTTCACCCTCATCATCGTCATCCGCCTCATCTGCAGAGGAATGCAAGTCTTCCTTCGCTTCCTGTTTGAGCTTTTTTGTAAGCGTAGCTGCTTTCTTCTTCGTCTTCTTCTCTGCCAAATCCGCATCGTCCTGTTCTTTTTCAGACTCAGAGGACTCACCAGTTTTTTGTTCCTTTTTCATCGAGGATACCGTCTCTGACAGTGCAGCTTCTATGCGTCGCTTCTGTTTCTTTAATGGAACGATCCGCTTCTTGTTATCGTCTTCATCGGCCTTTTCTCTCTCACCATCACTGCCAGCTCCAGGCGGATTAGATCGAATTTCCTCCTTCTTTCCCTCCACAATTTTCGGCTTTGCCGTTAGTGAGTCATCTGTAGTATCCCGTGAAATATCCTCGCGCGATTGACTAACGTCTACTGAAGACTTTCGTTTGAAATTGGGTTTCCCGGCCTTAACCGGTGCATCAATTTCGCTTTCCGAATCATCAAAATCATACACATCTTTCTTTTCTAATTTGCCCTCCTTTGAATGACATTCCTCAGGAACGGCTGGAACAGAGCACGGGCCGCTGCTCACTGATACCTTCGTGCTTTTACCGCTTGTACCACTGGATGAATTCTTCCGTGCGTACGAGCGCTTTCCTTGTTTTCCGGAGCTTTTAAGTAACCCGGCAAGAATTGGACCGCTTGCGCTTTGAGGAACATTTGTTTCCGGTCCAACGTCCGAGGAATCTTCTTTCGTTCTCTCTTCAGTCTGATCTTGCGCCTTTTCCCCATCCTTTGGCTGTGAAGGCTGACTGATTGCTAAATTTTTGACAGTGCTCGATCCAGTAGCTTCCATAACCGATTGCACAGGGTTTTGTTTTTGTTGAAGCTGTCGCAGCGGCACGTCGTCATCGTTTTCTGTCGACGAACGATCGCGATTGGAAACTGCAGTGGCCGTACTAGCGACCTCTTCTTTAGCAGCAAAAGAACTATCGATAGCTTTGATATCCTTTGATGGAACGGTCGAAGATGTTTCATCATTAACAACGCTGGGCAATGGGAGAGAAGGTTCTGTTGCTGCCAATGGGTGGGTTTTAGTATTTGTCTTCACGTTTGCTTGTTTCACTTTGCTAGCATTATTCACCTTCTTTGGCGTAGTGGATTTTGCCATTTTTGCCGGTTTTTCACCACTTCCAGTGTCTTCCGTACCAGATTTTGGTTTTTTTGCATACTTTCGCTTCGCTGGAGATGCTGGCGGCGGCTGTTCCTGAAACTTCACCTCCTTCTTGCAGACCTGATCAACTACAGCAGCCTTCTTCTTTTCGTTCATTTCCTTTGCCTTCGATTTTGAAGAGGCGGCTGAGCAATCTTTCTTTGCTGACGGCTTGCGTGGTGTTGGCTGCTTTTTAGTTTTTATTTCATGTAGACTTTTACTTTGTGCAGCCGGTATAGCTATTACCCCATCACCTGAGCCATCTTTTTTTGATTCATCAGCTGACTCCTTCTTGATGGCACTGGACGTTTCAATATCTTCGCGCTCCAGTGCTTTCACTATGCTATCTATTCTAATGTGAACCTCTTCGTTCTTTTCCTCCTGGTCCTCTTGCTCAATTGAACTACCCCGACCAATGGTCAAAGAACCTTCCTGTTCTGCGGATTGTTTGACAACAGGAAGTTCCGAGGTGCCATCCATTTTCTGCTGCTCAGTGATTTTTGATACAGACTCAGAGATACCGGGCTTATTTTGCTTCAAATCGGACGATCCGGATGAGTTGTTTGCCTTTTTGTTAGACTTGGCACCCTGACCCGCTCCCTTAGTTGAAGACGTTTTCACTGCAGCGGCATTGCCACCGGAGCCCGAGGTGGGTGTTGTCTTATCATCCTTCCGTGTCGATTTCGAGGCGAGTTTCTCATCCACATCCTTCGTCGATGATCCTTTTCCACTCATTTTCTTTTGACCTTCTGCTGGCTGTTGGTCCACTTTCAACGTAACTGTTTTCTTCGACTTTCCACCAGAAGAAATAGATTCTTTTGTTGATTTTTCTACCGATTCCCCTTCCACCGACGGCGCTGGCTCTTCTGATGTTACGGATGGCTTTCTTCCTACAGCACCAGTACCAGCCGTGTTGTCTGCTCCACCCCCTCCATATTTGCCCTGAGCGACCGTGGTGCGAGATTTTGTCTTGACCATTTCGCTGATTGAAGGGTTGACCACAGATTCCTCCGCCGATTTTAACAAATACGCCGCGTCAATCGATTGATTGATGGTTTTATCCGGGACACCGAGATTCTTTAACTCTTTCTGGATTTTCTTTTCCTTTTCCCGCAGCTTTGACTCGATGGATGATGACGTAGGAATGCTAGCTGTCATCGAACGATTATCGCCCAAGTCACCTACGCTACAGACCGTCGACGAATTACAACCACTGTCGGATAGTTTTCGTTTAGCGGCATCAGATTTTTCGGTCTGTCCGGTGTTTCGTTTCGTAGCGCCCACTGTTTCCTTGGTAGATTTTCTGGACCGATTTGCAGAATCCTTGCCAGTCGCTTTAACAGTCGTGTTTTGTGATGTCGGTGAATTAACAGAGTCGATTTTATTCGCTTTTGCGACATGCTGTTTATTTCCTTTCCCTGCTAAGGATCCCAATGTTTCCGATTTTCCCACCACAACTCCAGTTATGCACGTTGTCGATGAGCTCGTAATTGTTTCAGACTCGGTAAGGGGTTTAGCGTCAATTTTTGAAGAATCTGGAGAATCACCACCAGAAACACTCTTTGACACAGTAGCCGAGAATTTTGATTTGCCGGATTGTGGTGTGTGTTGCTGACTGGAGCATTGTTGATTAGTATTCGATATTTTTTCCGTTGACTTTCCCCCGCTGTTTACTGCCGAGGTGTTTGAAACTGCAGCTCCTGAAGCTGCAGTTAGATTCGGTGCACCTTCTTTGGTTTTAGACTGTAAACGTTTTACTGGTTTTTTTGCAGATGCCGTAGACGAAGAAGAGGAGCTAGGATTAGATTTTGCATCCGTTCCAACAGGACCAGCGGATGCATTACCCGTCGATCCTACCGTTGAACTGGTCAAAGCAACAGCACCACCGCCACCGGAAGATTTTTTTTCGCCTGATGCTGATGTTTGCTGCTTTTTCGGCTTCATTGTGAAAATTCTAACGCCAGAGTCTGAAAATATAAAAAGATAATGCAATAAATAAATTTTAGAAATACCAATCATGATTAAATAGTACATTTATAATTGAATAAAGCTTGCTATAAACAGATTTTTTTATTTAATCATACGGAGACAAATGGTCTTCTAAAATAATAATTATCATTTGGAATGTAATATATTTTATACAACACATTCATTTTCGGTACTTTTCATTGTCTTATAGAAAATGGTTGATTACAACCAGAAAGCATATGTGCCTAGCAAATGAATAGTACCAGCAACAAGTACCAGCATAGTACTGAAACCCAAGTATATGTATACGAACATAAGGTGCCGAAAATACGTTCGTTCCCTACACACGCGCCAATCTGTGCAAGATCGTAAATCATGTTGGAAAACTTTTCAACCATCCAACGCGCAATGTTCCAACACGCTTATCAAAAGGAACCATTACGTCTCACTGGCCCAGTTCTATCCTCCCTTTCGAATGTTGATAAGCATTTCAATTAAACGCCCATCCTTCATTACGTAAGGGCAAACCAAAAGGCACATTCGTTGGGCTTCAAGGGAATTTGATTAATGAATGATTTATGAGAAGGTGGTGAAAAATCATAGCCATTAGGTAGCGATAAAATTCAGCTGATTAATTTTTGGTGTATAATGTGTGTGTGTATGTGTGGTAGGTTTGAGTGTGACACGGCCTGTAATAAGTGTTGATGATGAGAAAATGAGATTTGAGCAGAACAAGCAGATTACAACCGGCAAAAGACGTTCAGGGCAGCCAACACAATCATGCAATTATACATTCGAGCGTGTAATACAATCAACCATCCTCCTCATGTCATGTCAAACGTCCTCGTCAACAACAAATGAAATATGTATACTATACACCATACTGGATTTCATTCCTTTACTTGTTGACTGAAGTACATAAGGGGGCAGCCGAAGCAACAGTACTCCGAATAAAAAGACCAAACACTTACTCCTTCAGCAATTACATCATGAAGGTTGGTACTGGAACTCGGAAGTGTTTGATTTCTAAATTTTCACACGCACATACAATCACCAAAACGTTTTTAATACGCATTATCGCGTAACCAATATGTATTAAAACAGTTAAAAGCAAACTATTGACCAAAGTGGTCAGAAAGTAACCACCCGCGAGTACAGCAGCGATAGAATAATAATAGCAAACAATGAGCCGCTACAATAAGCCACCGACACGGTCCCGACAGGAAGGATAATTAAAACCGCAACAAGATCATTAAACCAGATAGCGGCAATTATTCAATTTTGTGCATTTTGTACACACATAATCGCTCTGCTCTGGTTGTTACAAGCTAAAAGAGGTGGAGTAATGTTCACTGCTCTCCCACTCATGCACATACACACACATAGATTTAGCGGTTCCGGTAGGGGCGCCTTTGAACGGCACGGCATGCTGTCAGTTATCGATATATGCAAATGTATGATTAGTTCTGGCGCTCATCCGGTCTAGCACCTGGTACCGTAAAGGCCAGGGGCGCCTGACGTTTGCCTTCTCGTTCATCTGCTATGGGAAGCGTTCAATTATCTCGCCTCAGATCCTCGCTCACTTTCTGGCAGAGTATATTATCCCTTTTCTCACATACTATATAAACAACGCGCACGGAAACTTAATAGGACGGAATGACGATGCCAATTTATAAGAGCTGCTTCTTTTCGTGTTTTTAGTGTTTGTTGTAGCCGTTAATTGAAGAAAAGCTACATTTAATGCACTGCAACAAAGGATGAAGATACAGATGGATCAACAAAGAGGGCAGCAAATAAAAACATCGTTCGATCGATCGTTTTTCCTTCGTTATCGGAAAGAAAATGGTTATAATTCATCACTGTCAACGTAATTGTTTGTGTATGGTGCATTTGATTGAAAATCAATATGATTTTGTTTCAAGCACACCATTTTACCATATAAACAACAGTTGTAAAATACCTGACAACTGAGGCAACCCGAAGTGTAGTACCGAACATGAAAGCCCACCTAGATGTATCAAACAAAGTGCTGGGAATAACGCTACAAAATAATGGAGTTTTGATTGTAATAAGACAGAGCAAACAGTGCACCCGCACTTCACTATCGACTATTGAAACTCTCCATTTTCTTCTCAATTTCAAGTGACCCTGTATTGCCCTAAGTACGGGCCCATCGTGTGTCAAAAAGCCTCACAATCGACTTGGCGCGCCGAAAGCCACCTCGTAGCAATCGCGCAATGTTTATTGAATAAATATGCACGTGACTCATGTTTGCCAGTTCCAAACAGTAGGTCACCCGTCCGGCCGTGCGGACGTGAAGCCGCAGCATGATAATGATAATCGCGTGCAGCAGTGTGCGGACCCACGGACCCACGTAAAGTGAGCTTCCCGTTTACTACATGATTCAAAGGTGGTTGGACCAGGTTCGAGCATACGAGACGAAAGTATTTCGAACGTGCGCCCTCATGTCGAACCACACACCAACAAGAAGGAATTTCACCCAAGAGTGTAATGGTATGGGTTCGATCGGTACAAATATGTTTGCTGACCGTGTCATGTTTACACCCATATGTTTGAATCCATTTTCACTTACTTACTCACGACGCAAGTGATGCCTGGACGCACATAGCATTACAACAATAACTGGGATTGCTGGTCTAGCTTTAAGGTATTTATGGAAAAGATCCTGTTTTTTCGGACCGGAACGAAACACTTTCTTTTATCAGGACTAATTTAAGACAATTTAATAGCAAACGCAAATGATACGTTTGTTATTACTTTTAATAGTTATGTTCTATCATTGTTCGGCCACATATATTAAAAGTGTTATTATGTGATCCTATTTACATTTTATCAATTGCACCAATGTCCTGAACGCAATTGAATGCCGTTCTTGTTTATAATTTATTATTATAATTTTAAAGGAAAGTATAACTACCAATTTTCCCGAAGAAAAAATAAATGAAATATGACATAACTGGCAATCAAACAAGTTGCTCTGAGATGTATTTTCATACCGCTTTTCAATTTTTGTTCCGATTAATAAGCTTATTTCCAACTCCAATTACCAGGGAACTTTAATATTTGTTAGTATTGGAATAAAATGCTTGACATGCAATGTTGGAATGTTCAGGCCAAATATTAAGTTTAGGGCGGTCATGGGCCATAGCAGGGTACTAAATAAGTATTGACAGCCTATATATGCAGCATTTCCGCCAAGGACGTTACACTAAGCAGAAGAGAATTTACAGTTTATATACAATGTAAATAGGATACTCATTTTCATAAACACCAAAAAGCGCAGCGTAGACAAAGAAAGACAAACTCTTAACAATTAGAACAGCTTATACATCAAATCCCATAGCACGAGCAGTACATCGCTATCATTCTTGACATGAAAAGGATACACTACTAACTAGATAAACACAATAATTTTCTATCAGAACACAGCCCGGAATCAAATGTTAACTACTCACACTTCAAGAGTTTTACAGTCAACCAAATATACTTTCACATGTTTAATATAAAGGTCGATTAGAAAAATGCCACTGTTTACCGCTTACTTATCTCGTTTCAGATACACTGTCCACTGTTTAAAAATCGACGATTTTGAACAGATTCGGCCAAGTTTACTGATGTACTAAAATACTAAAATACATGAGCTTAACTTTTCGGACCAGCGTTTGATTTCCATTTATCAGACTGAAAAAGTACACACTTTATATTCTAGGTCAGTTTGGTCAAAATAGTTGTAAAATTTTCAATAAAGTAACAAAATAATGGATTTCCCCCAAAAATATATACAGTGGGACTCCTCATAACGGGTATCCCTTATGACGGTCTAAACGCTCTATAATACCGATCATACAGAGTAAAATCTCGCATAACGAGCAATACCATATTTGTGTTCGTGAACATTTTTGCGATTCCGATGTGAAATTAAGATCACGATCGGTTAACATTAAGCATTTCTTTCGTGTTGGTTATCGCTCAGGCAAATAAGAGCTTTAATCCTAATTGTGTATAATTGTGTGATGCACAAATGTGTTGTATATGGACGAGGGTTTTTTGCGGGCTTTTCTGCATCTACTTGTTGTCAGTTGGAGAAGTTTCGTATAACTACATATATGGTGTGCAAGTGTGTTGTAGATTTTATTCACAGTGATTTATCTAAATGTTTAAAAACTTTATTCGTGCTGATATTCTTCATAGGTAAATATATTTACCACAACAAATTGAGGAAACTAGCTAATTTTGGGAAATAAGTTTAGTAGGAAATGTTTGTTTAACAGCGTAACAACAAACATTTCCAAGACAAAAACCGATAAAATATCATTCGAAAAACGATCTATCCATAAGGTAAGGTAAGGTCCCTTTTTTAAGAAAATGGATCAATAATAATGACAAAGAAACAGTTAACTACAAATATCTTCGAATTTATTAGAGTTATGGCCAGTTTTTCAAATGCCAGTATAACAATAGAATTATTTCATTTCAGCGCTTGAAATAAATTATTTCACTTTTCACACAAATTAAATATGGAAAGGAGCATTTCGTCCTCATACTATTTAAAATTAACTCTACTGTTGCTGAATCCAACTATTTAAAAACATAAAACACTCTGATCTACTAGCAGTGTTATCCGAGCATCCTGGCAAAGTCAAGTATCGATAAGCTCAGATAAACGGCGCTCCGCTGTACTTTATTTCTCACCAAAAGCGAAATTTTGACCACGTAAAACCCACATCGCACTTTTGATGGCCTCAGCTTGATTCGCGCTGTTTATCTTCAAATCACTCTAGTATGTGCGGTATATGATAGCGGCTTATGAGCCATTGATCAGGAATTGAAGATGCGGCCGGAAAGTGCCACATTTTACATGCCGTGTATGTGGCTTCCAAACAGTGCCGTACCCCAATGGTATGGATTTTATCGGCAACGGCCACAGAACTTTGTAACCGGCTTCGAAGGATGAATAAAAGCAACCAAGAGCCAACGCTCTACCGGTATTTTTTCGGGATACATCAAAGTCTGACATCTCGCTACAAAATCTTCGAACACAATCTGTGCGAGGAGATCATACACGCCAACTGACGCCATACCATTATCACTGAATTCTTGTCTTTCCGCCCTTGTTTCTAACATCTCCTGGGCTACCCATGCGAAACCATCACAGTGAGAACAAAAGCAATACCCACCAAAAAACATACACACGCAAACGCATCTCGTTCGTTTCCTGGCTTTCATGAAAGCACAGAATATCGCCAGCAATGTCAATCCGACCGGCCAGTCAGTCAAGCACCACAATAAGAAGTATTTCCGTTTACGAGCCATGAAACTCATTTTCAGCCAGCACTGCTTGGGTATGCATGGCCGAGAATCGCATCCTAATAACAAACATCGAAAACACATTCATACCGCAAACGAAGGGCTTTAGGATGCGGTCAATCCAATTCCAGTTGTTTCATTTGTCTTCTTCATTTGCATGCTTTAAAGTGTCTTTCTTGAGAAAGGGCATCTTGTTCGTCAATCAGTATTACAGGATGAGATGTTTTTCGTTCTTCTGTGTTTTTAAACGCCAGACGGAACAGTGAACCTTTTTTGTTAAATGCATACTTATAATGTACACCAATTTGGAATTTGTGCTTTTTGTTGTATTCGGCGAATTTTATTGTTGTTTTGTTGATTGCCAACAGTTAAACATGCCATGTTTAATGTACCGAAATGGAATAGTGCTGCTGATGGGTGTTTTGTTCTGTTATACTATTCCCAACAGCAGTTACAAGTTTAAGTATCGGAAATATTCATTATATTTTCCGGCTTTTTTTAAAATAAACTCTGTTCAGTTATGATCGATCCAGATGGATTTTTTAATTGACCCTTCATTTTTATAATCCATTAGTTAGAAAAAGAACAACCTCTTTCCTTAGATAAGCGCAATCCAACATTATATCCCCCAAAATACTCCGAAAAAATTATTATACATCTCGCGGTAGCCGCCAAGAATCTGACGATAGGCAAAAAGAAAAACCAACCTATGCCGGATAATCTGTCAGGCAACAAAATTGCCAGAAAACCCGTAGAGAATGGCAAAGGGCGAAAATTGAACCCCATTAAGCACCTGTACACGGAGTGAAAGATCAGTAACTTACCTAATTAAACTTCGACCGTTCCACGTTTTAACCCACTCAAGATTAGTTACAGATCTGGAAAAGGCCGCCAAAACAGGAACGATGGAACTGCTGGAGAATCAATAATTGATGGTAAATTTTCCAATAATCTTCATCCAATTTGAAATTCACTCTCGGGTTAATTTTTTTCTTAATTTTTCTTCCATCGATCCAACACAAGTCATGTCACCACTCTGCGAACCGGAGTGATCGGAAAAGGAAAAATTGAGCATGAACCTTGTAATCCAAATCTTGCAATTGGTGATAAATTGTAGAACTGTTGAAGAGCCGAGCTAAGGTGGGAAATTCCAGTCGATGCGGGAAAAAAATCGATCCCTAAACCTTTGAAGGACTAGCGAACAAGGCGGAGAGCAAGATAACGAAAAGTAAAATCACGGATTCTAAGGAACCAGCCACCACTGAACATCGAAAACGGCCCAACTGTGTACGGGAGTTCCAACTTTTTCCATCAATACTGCTGCGTTGCGACTGCGATCGGCTGCGTCTCCTTTCAGTTGGAATCGATTTCCTGAGACCATAAAGTTATTATCGGGAGTAATTTACTTCGATAATGGGAAAGAAAGAAACCGAAGCCCAAATCATTGCTTCTTTCCCTCCCCGCGAGGGACCGGTATACTACACTTCAGAAAAATGAACAAAATCGATGCAATCCTATGGGCCTGTAGTGCTGGAAAATTTAGGACACAAGAGAATACGCACCGTCGCATGGGGGAAAAAACATTTTGGTGAGTTTTTTTGTTTGCCCTTTTCCGCTGGAAGGGAGAAAAATAGACCCATTTATTGTCTATCTCCCTTTCGTACAAACGCACGCTTCTTACAAATGAGTGAAGTAATGCGAGTGGTGACGACATTTGAAGGGCTACATAAGCGTAAGAAAGCGGACAAGGCCTACGGCGTGAACGATATTATTTCGGTAAGTGTTGGGCAGCTTCAGAATTGTGTCTCGGGTGGTGGCGGTATGGATCCGGAAAATGTGCTATTAAT
Source organism: Anopheles gambiae (assembly GCF_943734735.2). NCBI lineage: Eukaryota > Metazoa > Arthropoda > Insecta > Diptera > Culicidae > Anopheles > Anopheles gambiae. The sequence goes on from NC_064601.1 coordinate 54,620,268, forward strand.
GGGAACCGATTAGGTGGTGCGAAGGAAATATTTTATTCACTTGAAGAAAATGTGGCTGAGAAAGGGATAAACATGCCAAGCTTTCATTGCGGCATTCCACTTCAGCAATAGATATCAATATTTGAGAAACAGCTCGGTAGAAATCCTTCGGACATACAAGAAGAACGAATATATCGGAAGTGTCGATATATTGTAGCAGATTTACTAGACCATAGGATGTATCTTTCAGATGAAACAAAAGTAATAATCTAAAAAGCTTGTAAAACAAAAACAACACAACGTGAAATTTCTAATTATCTATTGTAGTGGCCATTTGAACGATGTGTTGTTCTATTTTATACCAGTTTATGGTTATCAGATCTCTTTTATCGGTTGCACAGAAAGTTTGGTATTCGCAACAATCATTTGACCAAGTCTCAAGCCATACGTAAGGAATAGTTCAGTCCTTTCGATATGTAAGTCCAAAATAAGCATGGAATGCCTATGACGGCTACATTACGAGATAAACATAACGAACCATTGAATATGTTTTGCTATTTCGGTAAATTTTTGATTAGCTGAATTTGGGACAAGGGTGCCAGCAAGCATTTTTTCCCGTTAAAACGTTAGTTAAATGACCAATTGAGTATACTGACGGTTTCGTTCCAATGACTAGATATATTCTTTTCAACTGTTTTATGTTAAGTTTCAAAATTGAACAGAAAATTATAATTTTTCAACCACACCAAATAAACTCTAAAAAAATATAGGAACAATGAACCGAGAAAATATTTATACCGCCGTAAAGTTAGGAAAAAGTAACTTTTTTCTGGGGTTAGTTGAAAAAAAATATCACTGAAAAATCCAATTTCAAAAAAGTTACAACTTTTGGGGCAAGAGAGCCACTTCTATTTGGGTCAAATGTGCCACTATGTATCATAGGCGCGGGCTGTCAAAAATGTAAACTTTATTGGAGCGTGCAGCGGTATGGTGCGCTATTATGCGCGGATTCCGTCCCGGAAAAACTGGCCAGTAGCTAAGATATTGCAGTACACTTTGTGGCCAAAAATGGTACATCGGTGATACAAGACATGTAAGAACACGTACATTAGTAAAACAAATCAATTATCCAAGAAATTCAATTATTAAACCGTTTGGCCGTCTTGCCGTCAGAGTAAAAATTACGTCTTTTTCGACCCCTTTTAAAACGCGTCAAAACAGTTTTGTTTGCACTTATATCCACGGAAACTCAGCTATAAGTGAGCAAATAGGCGTAAAATGGTTATGAGATATAAATCAGTTTTTGATAAACGTAATCAGGGTTTTAATGAGTAATAAAATGAAATGCTTAAGGTGGCACACTTGCCAATAATTCCCCCTTTCTGAACCAATGCAGCAACACAAACGTACGAAACCTATCTTTACTCTATCTGCATCGTATGGTACCCGAGGAGCAACACAGCGCCAACCTTGGTCAACGACAGAAACCTGATACATTTCTAGAGGGACACATAGTTTTACGCTTGATACGACAACACCACTCAACATCGCGCTACAACTGTTCGCGAGCTGTCACATTTGGTTAGCACTTCAATCAACCCCCGGGGTAAGGTTAGTTCATTTATAACCTAAACATGGCCCTAAACAAGGATAGCTCGTTGTTCAAGAGTAGCATCGCTTTTTAAATTATCCATCTGCAAGAGAGCTGGCGGGTTTTGTAGATGTGATCGAAAGTATTGATCTCAAATAATAATGTTCTATTTTATAATGCTGATCCCTTTTTTGGGATTTATATTCAACAGACACTAAATGCATGGCGTCAATGTTGATTACAAGACTGATCTCCACATTCCCCATCTACTGCTATCGGTTCTTTTTGCAGAGCAATGACATTTTTACTGCATTTCGGCCATAAGTCGTCATAGTTAGTTCGTTAGCTGTTCAGATTGATGAACTTCACCAACCGGCAAAGTATTTGAAATCTAAACTGCACGATTGCTTCGCCCCGTAGACATGCAAGGTGCAGATAGTTGAAATACGATCCCACGGACGATGAAGCTTCGGGAATTTGTTCAATCACTCATTCCAAAAGGAGCAAATGTGAAGCGCAACTTACAGAACCATTAGCCAAGAATGATTCTTCGAGATTCTTCAGCGCCGTCGTGGCAAAAAGGTACGAGGCAAAATGCCACCAAGCCGGATTGGAAACATCCGCAGGGTTGCGCATCCTGGGGGAACCCAATCGAATGTATCCGCGTTTTCTTCTTTGTCATGTAATGCTCATTCAGCAAATTATTCCATTTGACTTTGGCGCACATTCCGAAGCGTGGCAGAACTTCACCGCAGCGAACAGACCCTGCCGCCAAAGATGAACGCAGCAGGAAAGGCAAACGGTGAGTAAAATTGCACAAGTGCACCAAAAGAAACCAAAAGCACATCGGAGCATCGGAGGGGTTTAGTGGCGGAGAAAGAACGCTAATGAAAGAGGATGCACCGGAGCGGTGTTCCGAAAGAGGAGAGACGCAGCGAGACGAATTATTATCAACCACAATCAGCAGCAACATACAGCAGGAAGCAGTTCTACTACTACGAGGTGGGTTGGCCACGGAAATAGGGGAGGAATCATTTAGCGCGACGCGTACCGAGCCGAGTCCCCCGACGACGAGGGCTTCATTCTGGTGGGGTTTTTTTTAGGACAGCTCGCAGCTGCTAACATGCAACAGGAGAAGCTACTCATTTTGCTCCACGTACTCTACCAAATGCTGACGATCATCGCCGTCGTCGTCATCGTCATCATCGGCGGCATCAGTAGCACTGGTGTGTGACGTCAGGCGGAGTGCGACGAAGAGGTAAACCCTGCCCCGTACGCAGAGAGCTAAAGAGTTAGTACGTAGCTGCGCTCTTCAATGCAACAAAAAAAAAGATCATAAACCGGTAGCAGTTAGTTAGCCTTAACGCCAGCCTATTCTGCTTCAACACCTGCGTCCGGGAGCGTGCTTGCATTGACTGCAGAGAACCGGAGCGCCGTGCTTTTGGGCTAGTGTAAATGAGTGCACTCTGCAGGCACATATCACGACCGCCTCCTGGGAGAAGAAGTTGAAAGTCATGATTCTCGGCACAAAACGCACGGTGCAAAAGGCCGACTGCATTCATCATGCACCGTGACAAGTGCTCGCGATGATTGCGAGGTGTGTGTGTGTGCATGTTAGGTTCTAGATCGGTTGGACTGTGAAACATACAGGCAGGCAGGCAGGCAATGTACGAAACAAAACAACACACAAGTGAGAACGAATGAAATAAATTTCCACCGGCTCCGTTGCAACATAAATGCATAACGAGTCTCCACACACATTCGTTCTACGTTCTGCAAGGTCCCATTGGTACGGTTGCCGTTGCAAGCGAACATAAACGCTGCCATTCTTCTGCCCGGAAACTCCACGAAGCTAGCCACCCAACTTCTTTCCCGCCCCAGTGGCATGCGTCGAATCGTTTAGAACGCGTTCTTCGATTGGAAAACTCGATTGCATCGTTTGGAGGCAAAACATCGCGGTTTTAAAGTGCTACCGGTGTGTATGCGGTATGTTTTGAGAGCTCGTTCAGATTTTTCAGCTTGTTCAAGCATTTTTTTAAAATCATTTTCCCATTCTAACATTCTCAATCTGCTGAACCAAGCCTGCATGGTGTTCTATTTTTGTACGGCCTCTCCTGACCGTTTCCTGGCATGTGGGAAAACTAGATTGTGACTATTTTGGTTATTGTGTTAATAGAAATGCAGCAAAAAACCGCATAGCTTGCAGGAAATAATTGTCCCTCTGGTAATTGAGACACAATCACACATTTAAGCTGAAAATTTTGCATTTGAAATTTTTGAATTATTTTGCATTCTTTTTTGAACCAGTTTTACCATTTCTATAAGCTTCTAGTTTTTAGTAGCTGGAACAACAAAATTTTCATGAACAAGTGCATAACTAACGTGTCGTAGAGGAGCTGCTTTTTAATATGAACAAGCAATTGTAACATTATTTTTGTCTGTTTTAATACTATTCAGTCGAGAGTGCTTAGCTCCAGACAGTCGCAGGTGAAATTTAATTATGAAATAAATAAGTAGGGACAGTTCCTTGGTACAGTCGTCGGCCCACACAACCCAACAACATGCCCGTCGTGGGTTCAAGCCTTATATGTACCATTTCCCCGTAGCCAATGGTACTAAAATACGTCTCGAAAGCCTGTACAGTCCGTTATGACCGCGTATTATCGCGTAGGTCGTTACACCAAATAGAAGTAGGGACGAAGATAAATTGCATAGATACAACTGTATCAAGAGTAAACTGTCCCCTGGTTATGGTTCTTTGGTATTTTTAATTTTCTGGAGAAGTAAGTAAATGATCTAGATATAACACAGCGAACATAGAAATGCGCAGACCTAAATTTATTTTCATATTTTATCAGAAAATGTAATAAAAACTTTTAAGTTTCCATCGAATTTTATGTTTTTGCCATCTATGCAAAACATGATATGTTCGTGCAGTTTTGGAATTTTCGGGTAAGACAGACATCTGATATGGGAAAGATCCCACGGACACTACGAAGGATAAGATGGACACTTACAGAAAGTGTTGGAAATTGAAAAGATTTCATTTATTTTACCATTACCAATTACTTTCTGTTTTCTAATTCATTCTTTCATTCTTTGGCACAACAACCGTTGTCGGTCAAGGCCTGTCTGTAGTGGGCTGGCTTTCAGTGACTTACACATAGCAGGATAATCAGTCCTACTTATGGGGGCTCGGTTCATTCGGGGCTTGAAACCATGACGGGCATGTAGTTCGAGTTGAGGACTGTACTTGAGTTGACAACTGGCTAATACATTTCATGTTACAAAAAAGAATAACATAATACTCAATTACGCGACTCGAGCAAGATTGGTGAAATAGGTCCTCAAGATCTTTTTAAATGTAAAATTTGAAAATCTGTAGATAGGAAATTATCTGTTCATGACAAATGTTTTATGAATCCACTTTTTAAATTTGATCTTTTACAGAACTTGTTCAAGGCAGTCATGGCGATATATTGCGTTTGTCAGTGTCGTGCGTGTAACACCATTATGTATGGCTGCTGTTTTCATTAGAATTCGTTTCTTCGCAGATTTAAATGCATTCTTCAGCGGCTGGTTAGTCCATAACTTCTAATTACCCTTATTTAATGGCATCTCATAATCAACAATCAATATCAGAAGCAAAAGAGCTCTAATAATAATCTTATCCGGGCCAGATTCGTGATACAGTCGTCAGCTCGCACGACTTAACAACCAGTCAGGGGTTTAAGCCCCGAATGGACCGTGCCCACGTACGTATGACAGACTTTTCTCCCATGATCGATAAGTAAGCCACTGAAAGCCAAGTCCACTAGTGGTACAGGCAGGCCTTGGCCGACAACGGTTGATGTGCCAGAGAAGTCCATCTTAGCCCATGACAGAGTGTCCGTCTTTCCCATTTTGGTGCTATAATGCTTAAACCAAAAAATAAATATTTCTATATTGAATTATCTACCGTTCTTTTGATCGTTGTATGCTTAATAGTCAGTAGTTGAATTAGCTCCACAAATATGCACCCGACTGAAAAATTGTTTTGCTCCCAGATTTGACCAATTTCACAGAAATCTTACCAAAAATCGGTCTCAAATGGGTTGTCACATATTGGATGCTACGCTACATAGTTATATTGTGTATTAAATATTTTTTTAAATGTATTTATGAGAAGTGTCCATCTTTCATCCGTGTGACCGTCTTTACCTACCTTTCCCTATTTTTTTCCTCGCAAAACCGTTATGCAAAACAAATATTTTCCATATATTTATGCGATTGTCCAATAGTGGATAGTTTCACCCGAAAATAATGTATTCTTTAATAACCTTTAACCTACCATCCAGCTACAGGCCAACAGGGCAATAAGTCATACATGGACCAGCATCAGTTTTGAAACTGCGCTGACCAAAACCGGCAACGGCTGATGAATTGTTAAGAAAATAATTGAAAACGGAAAATAACAAAAGTACCAGTGGTAATGATGAGCTCTATCAGTAAAGAGATAAGGTATGTTCCATCAGGGTGGGCTAATCATGTTGCTAGAATGACACAGGAAACGCTAGCAAAAAAGTGGCAGTTGTCGTTTTTAAGCAAAGAGACGACATGAGCAATTATAACGGGATAATAAGGGCTCAAAATAGATGATTACCAAACACGATATAGGAATAATTTAACAACAAATAATGTTATAAAAATTAGCAGCGATTGCACCAAATCTTCCGACATTACTGATGTTATAATACACACAAAAGTGTAATCAATTACAAAGTATGATTTAAACAGCAAAAACAGCTGAACATGTTGATTGGAATGTCAGTCTGTAGCTTGCCAGGCAACACCGGCAAAAGAGGTAAACCCCGCACCTATATCTCTCTAAACGTTTTTACTCTAATCTATGCGACAAAACCTCCCAGAATACGCAAAATAAAAAGTAACAACACAAACGAATACTAAAAGATACATGCAAATCAGTCAGAGTGGTTCATGTTTGGCTTACCTTCGTACGAAGAAGAGAGTGTGTGTACACGAAGGGCTAAGTAGAATTAATCCGTTTTCAACGCGCCCGGTGCTAAGCGTATGATTCGTTTAAGCCGCGGAACCAACAGATTACATTCCATGATATGGCGCCATCTTTCTCGCGCGGTTGTCGAGTTGCGGGTTGTCGAAATGATGATTTGTGGCAAGAGAGAGGCCCAACTCCCTTCGTTTTCACCGCACCTCGAGCTGGCAGGTCGGGGAATGATGACGGATTCGAAAAAAGGGGTAAAATCACACAAGAAACAACAAGAAGCCGCGTGTGCTGCAACACACGCCCCTACACACATGCACACTCACACGAACACAGGCGCAACAACGCACTCAGTAAACAGCAACAATTGGCTGGGAAAGTGCCGAAAAAAGAACGTGGTACGAGAATTTAGGGCCCTTGCACCACACTCCAAGACCGAGCTGTTGCCTCGACCAAAGCCCCGACGCACTCACTTAGAAGCGGATTCAGATTTGTCGAGCATTGGCAATTGCCATGCCCGTTTTGTTTTCTTTCACTCTTTCACCACAACAGCGCTCACTTTGACGCTGCACAACCGGATGCACATATGCACCCCGCCCGCCCCGCACGCAACTGCGAGTCGCGATTTGACCACACGACGGTGAAGCTGTATTCGAGACGGATTGCAAACACTTTTTCCACCGAAACCAAAATCTGCTCGATGCGTTCGATGTACCTCCCTGTGCCCGATACGCAGCGAGGGACCAGTTAAATCACCTTCCTTCGAACCTTTTGAGGCGTTTGGCTTTGATTGTAGCAAGCGACGATTATTCGTCGGTCTGAAATTTGTACCACCACTTCGGGGTTGCGCTCACTGCTCTCTTTCTCGCAACTCTTTTTCTCTATCCGCGGAAATGACACTTTTCCGCGGTTAGTACCTCTTTCCCTTGCTTTCTTAACCACTCACTTCCGATGTCACCACCATGGATAGAGGAGGTCTGACTTTTGTTTCGGCATACTTCTTGCACCTTTCTTGGCCGCGGCACACCAACGCAGCAGCCACCGCGCGTTGTCACTTCGCGTCAATGGAGATGTTTATTTTATATCACCTCCCTTCTGATCGCACCGACCGCCCTGGACCATCTTCTTGCCAGCGTACGCGAATGATACGAGACGCGCCATGACACACACAGCGACAACCGCAGCGCACAATCAAAGCAGCGGATGAGATGCGGGAGGTGGCCACGCTGCCCGCAGCCTCCCGCGACGGCACAAAACACACACTTCAACCAATCACGCACACACACACACACGCACTCTACACTGTGCTTCGATGCAAGTTTTCCCCGCTCGGCTTCGAACAGCACACACACATACACATCCACACTCTGGGCGTGCGCGTGCGCAAGAGCGAACGAGACACGGCACACAAAGAGCACCACACACGCTCTCGCTCTGGCGCACCGCAGAGGGCTTCTTGCGGGATGCGCCCCTTATACGGGTCAGAAGAAAATTTGTTTTCCACTTTAACTGTTCACTTGCGCTTGGGATGATCGTACTCCGACACCGTACGATCGCCGGACACTTCCGGCGCCGTTTACGACCGGCCGCGGACACTCCGGATGCTCCGTTGCACCACAATTTCGGAAAATCGGGCGAGCGAGCTGTTTCGTCCTTGCGACAACCCAACAAATTCTCACACACGCACACATGCGCACACAACACAAACAAAACGGCACTTTACCATGGTCCACTGACAAACGCGCACCAGGTTGGCTCACGTGTCGTAACAGTGACAGCGCCAAACTTTGTCGGATGCTGCAATTGCGTACGTTTTCGTGTTCCGTTTTTGGGGATTTCCAGTAATAAAACAGACAAAACTCATTTTCTCCGTATGTAAGTGTGAAAGAAGTATCATCAACACTTATTTGAATTACCTAAAACGTAACCGAAGCGGAATACGATTTCGACAGCTGTCAAACACACCATAGACCAACTCCTTCCCAAATAACGAAATTCATACGTCTTATTTTATCGACAACAGAAGACAATTTTGTCCTCTTTGCCATCAGAAACAGAATAATTTGGTGAAAAAGAGTACAAGAAACCGAAAACCATATCCCAAAGGCTTCTTTTACTAATTTTAATGTTTTGTAGGATGGTAGGATTTGTTTTGTTCGTTGCGGCGTTTGAGGAACTTTGCGATGCTAGCGCCATCTGTTACATAGTAGCTGAACCATCATTGTACAGTAGCAATAAATTCAAAATTCAAGTTAAGTAAGTTAGATTCCTGCCCTCAAAACCGAAAATCATGCTCAAACTGCACATTTGATGCAGTTGTGTTGCACTGTGCCACACTTACCACCAGCCTGGACATATGGCAGGGACACTAGCATGCTTTCGGATGTACACACACGCTACTGAACGACATCAGCCGTAGATTTACAAGTTCAAGTATTTCATGCATTTTATTATTTTGCATTAATCTTCCTGCATCATCCGGCATTCACGTTTACACTCATGCACATCTCTCTCTACTTAGGACCATTCACATTTTCATTCCTTTGTAAACCCATGCGCACGTTACCACTTCTTCATCGAAACCCAATGATTCACACATCGGATTTCCACATAGTAAGTTTTGCCCTATGGTCACATTTTGTGTTAGTTCTTTGATGACTGCTTGCTACGATACCTCGCCGTACAATAAATTCGTATATCATCGGATTTTCGTCGGTTAACCTTTACACGTAACCACTCTGGCATCATGCTCTAGATGCATTCCAAATTGCGTCCCGAGGCGGGCACATTCATCACGCAAAACGCACCAAACGATGGGCACGTGGAGTTACGTATGTAGAAATTACTTTTGGCCACATTTGTTTTCACAATTGCTACTTCGCCCCCCCTGCCTTCGTTTTTTTTTTGGCCGGGCACACCTGATAAACATATAAATGCAAATGTTGGCGGCTTGTATCGAGAACGCAGAACGATTTCACAGAACCAAATATGACTGTGCCCGTCGAATGCATCGTGCGGGTGTACGTACATCGATTGTTCACACCAATTACTGACACATACTGACTACTTTTTCCGATTCCATTGCAGCGCACCGAACAATCTTCTCGGCTATATTCACGGTTCACGTTTACAAGTGAGTTGGTTCAATCTAATCGTAAATTGTGTATTCAGTTTTAGGTTTCCTTTATAGGTTCTGCTCCTCCCGTCCCGTTCGTATAATTTGCTTAAACTTATAGTTTGTTTTGCGTGTATCTGTTTCATGTTTCACTCATACTAACTGTATGTATCATTTTTTACGCCTTTGTTTAAGATTAAATTCCCGCCATTACGACTCCCAATATATAGCTTAGCATCAGTTCCGGTATAAATACTCTAACGTTTTCCGTTTTGTAAAATATGTATATATATTTTTGCCTTCTAAAATAATTGATGTTTTGCAAAATAATCATAATATAATATAATTAATAATAATCGTAATAATAAACACATTTACAATGGTTTCGGAAGCGAACGTAAAATTGTCGTTTTTGTGGTGTAAAAAGGCGTTACATACAACGATAAAATCTCAATGAAGATAGATAAAGCAGGAAAACACAAAGCAACCGACCAAATAAACTTTGTAACAAATGTAGCAAAGAATAAGTCCCTAACTACAGGAAAACTGAAGAAAACTGAAGGATGGCGCAAAACGACGAACATGTTATAAAGAACAATCTCATTCCACGCCGCTTTTGTCGCAGTTTCGTTATTAGCCAAAATAAACGAAGAAAAAAGCAAAACAACTATGTGTTAAAAGCGATACGTAAAACAAATAGGTAAGCAAAGAAGGTGTCCCTACAAAAATGCTCTAGTGTGGTAGCTAGTATCCAATCCCTGCTTCCCGTTATGAACATTGTCAATGTTCCGTTCCTTGTCGCTGTGCATATTTGCAATCTCTCGTCCACGTTTTATGAGGACATCGTCTCCTGCCGACAGCCGTGCATTTTTCGCACACCTTGGCATACAACTTTCCTTAACTTTCACTACGATGCCAAGCCGCCGCCACACACGTGTACGGCTAGCGCTTATGTGTAGAGTTTAGCGAATTTTCCTCTGTTTGCTAACTTATGCTCAGTGTTTTTCCCTGCTTTTCCAATAGTTTGAATATAGTGAGTGCTTGCCGTACACACCCGCGCAACCGGCCGACGAATGTCGCCGTCCGTCGCGGGCCCCCATACAATGTTCTTCCCACGGCTTCTCTCATTTTACTCTAAACGGGTGGGGGAGTGCGATGTTTTCTGCCCCAAAATCCCTCCCCGCACTCTTGTGGCATAATGTGTGTGTTTGTATATTTGAATGTGCGCAGTTCTGGCATTTTTGGCTTATACTTCACACCGGAAGCCAAGCAATCGGCAGAAGGACCATATCTTGCCGTAAACAAACACCTACCACCCCCCCCCCCCCCTCCCACTTCTCACCCACACACAAGCACGACCGCTCTCATCACTGCTGCTGCTCTATATATGCCCTACTGATTGTTGTATATGTGTCCCGATTCCTTTCGGCCACTACCGTTTCGACCGAACGATTGCTGATGCTGAAGTTGATGCTGTTGCTGCTGCAAAGTGGGCTGCATCGGCTGATGCTGGAAGTAGATGCTGTCCTCGTACCCCTCGTCGTCCTTCGTGCTGATCAGCTTGCCGCCGATGCCTCCGCTGCCTAATCTCGTTGTCTTAAAGTCTGCAATGCCATGCAATGTTGCCACCACGCCAAACGAAATGGCACACCACCAAACGGTATATGGATAACAATGTGATGGTAAAACGAGAAAACGAGGTTGGTTCAGGTTCGGGATAATCGTTTGTAAAATAAGGATGAGCGGCGCCGCGTTGAGCCGAGGCCAGGCAAGGTAGGACACAGGTTGGTGGTGGCAGTCGTTGTTGGTAGTCACACACACACACACACACACACACACCCGCAACAATATTAATTTTAAATGCATTTCGTTTTGGCAAAACGTTTGCAAGTCCGTATTTTACATTCGGTGCGGGTTTTGTTTTTGGGTGTTTGTTTGTTTGTGGGGTGGTTCGGTGGTAAATGATGAAAATTGGTTCATTATTATCGTTGAAAGTTGTGTTGTTTTTTGTTGGTGGTGAAGACGGTGGTAGGTGGTGTTGGTGGTGTTTGGTGGTGATGGTGGTGGTGGTGGTGGTGGGACATACGTGTGTTCCGTTTGTTTTTCGTTTTGTTTCGCGTTTGTTAAATTATTTGAAAAAGAATCGAAATGAAAGCAAATCATAAATAGCTCAAAACTGAAAGTAAAAAATTAACAAAGAAAATTCGTGTAATGCTGGCTGATGGTGTGGGTAAGGGAGCCCGGAAAGTCAGTTTAAAAACGATGCAGGGTGCAGGATGAATGTAGTGAAAAATGCATATCGAACCTAAGCAGATAGGACTTTGGTTATTCAATCGGGTTAGGTGGGGAATTAGGGCATATTCAGATTACTGAAATAGATTCTAGTAAGGATTTCCTCTCAAAAATACCACCCAATGAAATATGACTCCAACGATAACGATTTGACGATAACAGAAGACAAAAATAAGAAGAAATAATTAGACAGAATAAATAGTTTAGAATAAAAATAGTTGGGAACACTGTAAAAACCTTGGTAATGTATCGAAAACATTCGGGAAACTGTGTATTAGTAAACGTAATTTGAGAAACTTTAGTTTGTCAAACATTGGTTGTTCTTCAACAGCATTCGAGTTATTGTTAGGAATAGTAATAGAAAGAGAAAAGAAACACACACAATATCCTAAACCTAATGTTATTGTATAGTGTAGGAACGAAACATATGACTCTACCTCCGCTGCTGTTTCCTTCACCAAAACGAAGTGTAGCTGAAGAGCAATGAAAACGAAAGAAAAGTCATTTTGAAACAGAACCAAAACAATAAAACGAGAAAGCGGAAATATACTAGAACCCACGACATACTGGTACAAGGTACAGCTAAAATCATCCCTTCGGTCAACAAGCTAACAGACTGAGAAGTAATTACAGTTATCAGATATCAATGAAAAGCACAGTTTAAAAGATAAATGTCTACTTTGCTTTGATGCTTTTAAACCACCACGCAATAACAGTGTAGTGTGTTTGGCACTCCGACAGTGGAACAGTGTCAAAGGGGGCACGTGGAATGGGGGATGGAAATGGACCGAAAAAATGAAGTACCTGAAATGTCTTGCTCATTACCGCGGTTCGATGATCCGGACGATTTGTTCGATGCGTTTGCGATCGTCATCTGGTTGGTCTGCTGTATGACGGCTGCCAGGTCGCTCTGCGAGGCCGACGTGTCCTTGCTGGTAAGAATGTCGGAGCTGCTCGACCCGGACGACGGATGCCGCTCCCCGGTGCATCCGTACTGGATCGGTTGGTAGCCATGCGACGGGTTGTAGTTGCCAGAGTACGTCATGTAGATCGGCGGATTGGGCAGTGGCGCGATGTCGCTCAGCATGCTTTCCGTGTCCTCGAGCGACATGTTCGAGATGTCCTGGCGGATGCCATTGCCGACGACGTAGTAGCACTGCTCCGAGAACGTTAGCTTGTTGACGGTGTGCTTGATGTAGCCGCGCCTCAGCATTAGCGAGACGTACTTGCGGGCCTCCCTGCGGTCTCCGATACCGTCCACGTGCTCCAGTATCCAGTTGACAACGTCCGCGCCGATAAACGCATTCGGAATGGTGATCTTGAGCCACATCCGGTCACGAATCTCGAGCCCACTGTCGGGCTTTGTCATTGCACGTACAATATCCTTCATGTCCATATCGGCGTGCAAGCGCTCAAGTACCGATTCCGGCAGATCGGTGTTGATCGTGTCCTGCGAGCGCAGCGCTGCCGTATGTGCCACCCACGCGCCCGGATCGATCGGCCGAACCGGTTCGGTGCGCGGGATCGTAAAGTATCCCTTCGGGTTTGGATCCCAGCATTTGGCCACCACTAGTTTGATCGGGCCGGGCTTCTGCACAACCTCGCGCAACACCCGAACCGCTTCGTCGTTGGTCATGTTCTCAAAGTTGACATCGTTCACCTGCAGGATCATGTCACCCGGCTCGATTCGTCCATCGAGTGCGACCGCACCGCCCTTCATGATGCTGCCCACGTAGATGCCACCATCGCCGCCCCGGTTCGACTGCCCCACGATGGAGATGCCCAGGAAGTTCACCGTGTCCATGTTGATCTGCACTGTGATGATATTGAGCGACATGGTCGAATCGGTAATCGAGCTGTAGGACGAGGTGCGTGACATGGACGGTGCGCGCTTTTTGCGTCGCTGCGGCTTCTTGCGCACCTGCAACCGCTGTACGCTGCTGCACTCCGTCATATCACGATCGAGCGTAATTTCGCTCTCCGTTTCGAACAGACTGGTCGAGTCGAGATCACTCGACACGACCGAAGCCGACTGGTAGGTGAGCGGATTCATCGGCATATTCATCATGTTGTTCATCGTGGGTTTGTTCATGCTGCGCAGCTGGGCCAGCGTTGGCCGCCCATCAATCATCTCCGTCGGCTGCAGCTCGGAACAGTCGGACTGATTGGAACCGTCCGCCGTCACCAGCCACGACACGACCTTTCCATTGAAGCAGGGCAGTATTGTTGCATCGTCCGCAATTTCCTCCTTCACTACACCAAAATCCGCGTCCATCGATTTGAAAAAGTATTTGTAGTTGATGTTTTGCTTGTTCAGAACCAGCTTAAAGTCCTTCAGCGTCACCTGCGGCGCAGGTAGCGGTATCTTCACTAGGTACGGTGTCGTTTCATCATCGATGTGATAGATCACTTTCGTTTCGCCACCGCCACCGCCTCCGCCACTTCCACCCCCAGTGCTACTGCTTCCGCCTCCTCCCCCACTTCCGGTCGAGTTTTTATCGTCCATGTTCATCCCAGGTTTCGTACCGTAGTCACGTGACTATGCCCTGCTCTAAAGGACACACACACACACTTATTCACTACGATTTGATCTGCTCCTTAGCGGGCAATAAAAGTTCTTCCTGTTTCGACTGTTGTAAACACTTTCTTCGCGAAAATGCTGTATGCTCGAGTAAATGCACTTATTGCACTGTTTGCCGGCAGTTGATCGCTCTAGGCGCAGTGTTTACGAAGCACATGTCTGAAATGAGAAGGGAAAAAATACAGTTAATTGTTAGAAAACTGGTTTTCGAAATCCGTTTTACAGGGACACTTGGTGCACAAAACGCAGTGCTACGAAAAATTAACATAGAAAGCGGTCATTGATGCATTGTGGAAGCACACAAGTGGATCATCCGGTTTCCTCATCATCCCATTAGGGCAGCGATTAACTAGCTAAAGACCCGTGCACTAGACGCTGATCAAAGGGTGTTTATGGTCCATTCCAAAGACGCACTCCGTCGCGGGATATTCAAAACCGGAATGCTAATCGGTACCGTAGGAAGCGCCCTAGCTGAGAAACAGCCGCGGAAGCTAACGGTGCCGGTATCGGCCAGACAGCAGGCAAGATAAACGGTGTCACGTCTACGGGCGGACCCAGCCGCTGTGAAACGGGCAGTGGTAGGTGACTCTTCTGCGGGGCCAATGGCGATGCAGTTCCCCGATGGGTGTCAAACTGTTGATAACCTGCCCAGGGATGCTGCACCATGGTGGAGGAGAGCAATGAACGAAGACAGTGGCGGTGGCTGAGCATTTTATTTGCACTGCACTAGAACAGGAAATTCAACTTTTGCACTGGGTAGCGGTAGTGGGGGCAGTGGATTGTAACAACGTAAAAATCATTCTGATTAAATGATTCTGCAGCGAAGGGCAGCGAAGAGCGTTGCAGTGGCACTTTTGTTGTTTTCTTTTGCTTCGTATGCACTGGTAGTGAATGGCCCAGCCCGTGTTTGCGGGCGGAGCGCTTCTTTATTTATCGATATTTTTTAGCGTCCACCATGATTGCCGTCGTGCAGGCGCAGGAGTGACAGCTCAACACAGACGGCAAAGAACACAAAGAAGAAGAATAAGCACAGCACTGCAGCCAGAACAACAAATGTTTTGCTGTCGCTGCATTTCGGGCCATTTCGATCCGCGTCATGCAGTTGTCGTACAGGGAGAGTGCACCTGCCGCAAATTATGGCCCGAAGGTAAGCAAACACGCACGATGGCACGCAGCGATACACACCTACCAAGGAACAGCATAGCCGTCGTCGTCGACCTGTGCGTGACGTCAGGCATCTTCTACCACCAACTACGACCCGCAATCATGGGAAACGTTGCACACGGTTTGCTGCATGCTTTACGGCCACAAAAGCATCGCCCACGGCTGCACCAAGGGTCCGGGGGCCGTTTTACGCGAAATGCAGCGGGTTAAATGCACTTTTCCACGAAGAAATTTACACCTCCCGAGCTTTGTTGAGTTTCTGGCAAAAGTTTTGTTGCGGAATGACAGCTTCTGACGGCACACCGTGGCGTCGTCGGGCCCCCAGTGCTGACAGTTTTCGTGACGGTTTCTGGAGGCAGTGATGCCAGATGCGAAATTTGAAATGCAGCCTTCTCGAAATATTTCATAAAGAAATATTTCACATATTTTTATTTTTTTTATTTTCGTGCACACGTGTGTGTGTGGGTGTGTATGTATTGAAAAAAGTTATCTAATTTCTAATTCTTTTCAAGCACCGGAGCGAGCAGCAAGGCGTCTTCAAATTTGGCGGCATCGATCGATTTTGAAAGATATGAAATATTTCAAGGTAACGGTCCGTTCCGCATCAGCGACGAAATTCAAAAAACGCCGCAAAGTTTGAATTTTCGTTGAAATGTTTCAAAGCGACCGTTGCATGGCGCGTGGGGATGGTCGCGACCGGTCCTGCATGATCGCGATTCTTGGCCAATTTCGTTCTTCGGGGCAAAAAAGAACCTCGCAGAGCAATTAAAAACATACATTTGAATGTGTGTGACACATGGAGTACGATGGGGCTGGAAAAAAACAATAACGATCATGCGCACATGTTCAGTTGGGCAGCATCACAACACAAGATCTAAATTAAATTCCCTTTTTTAAAAGCTTTTCGATGTGTCCAGCCTCTTTTTCAACCAGACTGTAGTGAGAGCCATCACAATAGCTCAAATAAAGTCCCCCAAAAGTTCGAATGGCACAGGACAGACAGCCCAGAACAAAAAACATCTTTTTAAGGTCGTTTCTTTTTTTTATTTCATCCTCTTGCGTACGGGAACAGCGTACGGGAAAAAACAATAACGATCATGCGCACATGTTCAGTTGGGCAGCATCACAACACAAGATCTAAATTAAATTCCCTTTTTTAAAAGCTTTTCGATGTGTCCAGCCTCTTTTTCAACCAGACTGTAGTGAGAGCCATCACAATAGCTCAAATAAAGTCCCCCAAAAGTTCGAATGGCACAGGACAGACAGCCCAGAACAAAAAACATCTTTTTAAGGTCGTTTCTTTTTTTTATTTCATCCTCTTGCGTACGGGAAACGACTGTTGGTCGATAGGACAAACAGGCCGGATTTGGTTTTGTTCACGGGCTCGCCTCCCATATCCACCGTTGGAAGATCGATCCGGCATACGCTGCCTTCGATTTGCTGCACGGTATCGCAAGGTACCGCTTTAAACCCGACCGGTGTGTAAACGGACTCGGCATACAGCTCCCAGGCGCGGCCATGTGAACAGGACACTGAAACACAAACAAAAAGCAGTTACTTTTTAAGCGGACACTCACAGCCGATGTTCGCTCGCTTACTTCCGAATATCCACGGCAGACAACCGGGCTGGTGTTTGCCACCATTTGGGTAAAAATCAGCTGTACCGATCGGATCGTACATCCCCAGTGTACCGCCGTTCGTGTGGATCACTTCCACGTACGCTGCATCCGTGCCATCCAAACGACTCTTGGGGTCCCGGCTAGAGAAAAGGGGTCCAGCGGGATCAAGTCCAATGATAGCGCCTACCCGCCCGCTAGTGACTCGTTTCCCGCTCAGCCCGGCTAGGTGCGCTCCAAGGCTGTGACCTACCAGATGCAGCTGACTTAGATCAAGGTTGGTAGTGTTGTGCAGAAAGTCGACAAAGCCGGCCAATGATGCCGCAACCTGATCTAGCCGCAATCTAAGCAGAATGTAGTCTAACAGTCCCGCCGTGTCGCTCCAGTCGATCGAGATAATGTTAACGTCGTTCGCATACAGCAGCGCATCTTTCACGCTTTGGCAAAAATCCGAATGCTGGCAGTTGCAGAATCCATGCACGATCACCCGCGTTGGGCGCGAGTCGTTGAAGAAGGAACTCTCGACCGACTGCACCGTCGGCAGTAATCGCTGGCTGATGGTAGGGTTTTGTCGCGTAAACAGATGGAAGCTGATGTTGGCCGGTTCGGCAGAGCTCAACTCCTGCCAGAAGCTGTGCTCTTTGGTTATCTCTGCATCGCCGTAAGTATTGATGTGCTTTTTTAGCACGTTGAAGAACACATCGTCACAATACCAGGAAGAACTTTCTTCGGTGTAGTTGAACGTGAGCCGATTGTAAAGGATCGGTCTGCGTTTGTTTGGAAGCAGTCCTGATAGAACGAACACTCTCGTTAAAAACTCACTCATAATCATAGTATGCTGCTGTATGGCTTTTAGCGACACTTACCCGCAAAAAATATGATTAACAGTATAAATATTAAAAAGTAGCTTGATTTAGGCAGCATGCTTGCGGAATTTAGTCTACCCAACTGAACACTACGGTGAGTTGTAGCTGTTACTGCACCGACAATAGAGTGGAAACTAAAGAATGTTACTTTCATACTCTTTCCATCGCTTGGTGATAACCGTGTAAACCAGCCCGTGATGATGCAGCGTTATCTCTTACCCACGCGATGGTCGATTATCAGAGCAGTTCTTCGGGTTGTTTCCGGCAATGAGGCAAAAAATAGTTTCTTTCACAAACCCAAGCATAGCGTAAACATCGACCCGAAGAACAGTCACCAGAATGCCGACAAATCTTGCCTCGGATCAACGGATCGCAATTATCACAGCTATTTACCACCGACCGACCGGCCCTGGTCCAAACTCATTACGGGCAATTCTGCACGGACTGGTGTTTTCTTCGTAACCTACATCCAGATGGTCTCCCATATTGCGACTGTAATGGGGTCCACGGGATGTAAGACAAATGGAGCTGCCAGATCCGCATGAATCACGTGCCAAGCTCTATCCTCGTCCACAGAACCGATGCGTGCTTTGTGGTGCAAGCGTATAGATGGAAGGATGGATCGTAATGTTTCGTTGTCCGCTAATGGGCAACGCACGGAAACCTGTTCCTGGTGCGATGGGAAGGTTTCGGTTGGAAGCTGTGGCAGCCTGCCGCGGCCACCGTTCACCTAAATTTGAGATAATAATGTCAGCGAAAGCAAC
Organism: Anopheles gambiae; assembly: GCF_943734735.2. Taxonomy (NCBI): domain Eukaryota; kingdom Metazoa; phylum Arthropoda; class Insecta; order Diptera; family Culicidae; genus Anopheles; species Anopheles gambiae. The sequence continues at coordinate 54,639,238 of NC_064601.1, forward strand.
GGTCGAGCGGAATGGAGCGGGATCGCGGCCAATGGAGCTGGTCGAGCAATGCTACGAGATGTAGGAGTAAGAGTTACTACGGTCGCCTGTAAACAGACATTCCGCCATTCCATTTCCATTTCGCTTACGTTTTTAGTTTCATTTGTCACCATTTTTTTAGTTGATCAGTTATGAGCGATCGAAACCGATCGAACCGAGCTGCGGACGTGGGAAGGGATGCATTGAACTGCATTACATTTCGATCTCGTACGCTTTGGTTACCCACTGTTTGTGGTTGACACAGAAATGAAAAATTCGACCGTTGGTCGTGACTGTCCCGTGAGTCAGGCAAGCATGCTCGGTTTGTTTTCGGGTTGAAGTTTTACGATCGATTGAAGATAAGTTTTGGAATTGCTCTGACAATTAGATGCATCCGGAAACAGTACGACACAATTTAAAACGTTCATATAAACAGGATTATCAATGGAGTAAAACGCGATTTCTTAGCCACTTTGTGTAGGCATTGATTCCACTATTTGGATCCAACCATTCGATTAATAACGTATCACTTTTTGGCAATCTATTGTAATACCTGATATTTACAAACGATCCTCAGCACATCGTGGTGTCTCCAGATTGATCGTGCTGTGTGATAGGAATCATTACGCTTATTTCACCGTTGGATCTAACGAACTTAACGAACAAGCTTGAAGATGTGTTGAACAGTAGATTACCGAAGCATCGCGACAGCTTAGATTCGATGTAGAAACAATAATTATTATAAAAGCCTTATACAATATTGCCAATAATTAAAAGACAATTAAAATACCGTAAAGCATCAGTAGTAATGTATGTTATGCAAATACAGGAGACCTTCGGCATTAGACTGTATTTGAGATTAAAAAAATACAAGCAAAACCGTTGCAAGATGTACTTCGAAATAGCTGTAGGTCGATTATCTATCAATACATCGTTTGTAGTTGTAGTCGTAAAAATAATAATAATAATAATAATAATAATAATAATAATAATAATAATAATAATAATAATAATAATAATAATAATAATAATAATAATAATAATAATAATAACAAGAGAAATAATAATAATAATAGAAATCATAATGATAAAAAAACTAATGATAATAACTTTAAAAAAATAACAATAACATAAATAATAGGTGCAGCGAAAACACGGTGGCGTACTGTACACATACCCTGGCACGAGCACACCGAGCGAGCGCGGTCTCACACTCGCGATCATCCCATCCCAGTGTAGCGTTTGCCTTCACAACAGTAGGTTCGCTTTAGTTCGCTCGGCCAGTTCGGCCAACCCTTTCCGCGGAAAGAAACTGGCAGCATAAGGTGGTGCAGTTTGTGCGTATGTGTGGCGCTGTGGTTGGTATTGGTGGTTGTTTATGTGTGTGTGTGTGTGTGTGTATGTATGTGTGCAGTGGCTTTATTCCGTACGTCCTCGTCCGGGCTTGGGACGGGTTTGTGTGTGGCTTCGAGTGAGCATGGCGCTCTTGGCGGGCTCCCCATAGGCTAATAACAGGCCACTGCCTATTCCATCTTGAAACCCTTGGGCAGCGCTCACGATCACCGCTTCGCCTCTTTTGATGGTTATGTTTATCTTGCCCGGTAATGCTTCACTCCCATTGCCCTACCCCACCGGCGAAGAGGGTGGCCTTCCTTCGGGGCTGGTGGATTTTATCGTTCGTGAGATACGCAACGAAATCCATTTTCATATGCTTTTTAAAAACATGGACACACGGAACGCTTTGCCAAGGCGAAGCACGCGTCGAATTTTTGGAATACGTTTTTCGAGGGATACGACTCCGGTGCTAGGGTGTGCCTACCGCTGCTCATGCAGTGTGGCATAGAGATATACACCCCACTAGACCGTACGGGGTAGGAACGATCGAGATAGTGTGCTGATTCGAAGGGTCCGGCCAATCTACGCTGCGAAGAATGCGAAATATTCCGTATCGATTGCGGTGAGATGAAACCGCAAAGGAATGGTTGTGAAACTTGGATTATTTTTGTATCATTCCTCCTATTTTATGATCGTCATGCTCGTGCTCTATCTCTCTCTCTCTCTCTCTCTCTCTCTCTCTCTTCTCTTTCTCACCTTGCTATCATTCCCTTTCTGAGCCGGTTTCCTTCGCTATGCGATCCAATGTCCAGGGTGCAAAAGAATGCAGTGATTTGTGTTGGGCTGGTTTTGCTTTCTGTTGGACCTTCCAACATATATGTGTACAGGTGCTTAAAGTTCGTAAAACGGTACAATTGTTTCGAGTGGCATATAAGAGTTGATATATTCCAATTTCCTTTGTTTGTGTGTGTAGTGAATTTTATTGAAAAATATTCGTTTCTTCGTCATCTTCCTCTTGTTTCAGTGTAATGTGCTAGTTGTAAATTTACAGCGTGTGTGTGTTTCTGTGTATAAGCTGTAACAAAACAGCATACAAAAGTGTTTCTACCGCAAAGCATTGCATTCGTGATTAATTAAGCTAAACGCTATATATACATCGATACAAATTGCTCCATCGTCCCTGTCGATAGTCATCAACCATCGTTGCAGCTGCACAAAGCCAACCAAAGTTGGAGAAACATCCGACGCTGCTCTTTGAAGAGGTACGTTATAAAGATATCATGTCCTGCAAAAGGGTTTGGACGTTGTAGGGGTTGGGTGAAAATAAAATATCATTAAATAGAAATAATTGGCGTATGTTAGATAGTTACCAACTGTCTTAATTGGCTCTGGCGTCATCGGTGCCGATCCTACTAATGATTTACACAGACACAGTGGACACAGAGACTCACGCGATCGCTCGCTGTGAGTGCTCGGGTGTAGTGGTCAACTGCACTTGCTTTGGAATGTCTGGGGTGATGTATTGCAATTGCAATGTACATGCTGCTTGAATTAAAGGTGACTGATTAATTGTAAGCTGCAGCTAACACTGGAAGCATGTGCTTTGACATCTATAGGGGGTTTGTATGTTTGTTCGCGGGCATTGGTTCTATGGATGTAATGAGTAAACTTTTAATTTGAGTCCTTCGAGAACTTAATCGAAAAAATGATTTCCTTCGCTTCAAACATGTACGCAATCACGATAGGGAGAAACGAGCTCTTGATTACATTGCGCGATATTTTCAGCAAGACGCTAACAAACACACATACACGCTTGCGGTAAAAAGCTCCCAAAACTTTGCTGAATATGTGAGGAAAACACATCCCGGCCGGGGGCATCGAGAAGACGAGGAGGCACGAAACCAAAAAAAAACCTGATAGGCATTCGGTTGTGGCCGTCCGTATAGCCTCCGGCAGAGCCGGTTTTCGCGTTCGCGTTTCGTGTCGTACCTGCCCGTTGAAGTCTTCGCGCGCGCGCTCTCTTGTTCGGCGGGGTGGCTGTGCTTCGCCGCGTTGTTTGGAATTTGCCCGCCCATACTAAACACCGAAAACATGGCTGCCGCGTGCGCAAGGAGAGAAATTATACACCCCTTTGCGCCGTGATCGCAGGAAAGAGTTAAACGAAAATTAGTGACTCTTTAGTGAGAGCGTTTTTTTGTTAGCGATCCGCGGGAATGGTAAGCTGCCGAAGGCCGAAACACCCGTCGGCAGCTGTGGTGAGGTCAGTTCACGAATGTCAAACGTCATACGGGATCGGCTTTTGAGGCTGGTGGCTTTTGAGTGTTGCTGGCCGGAGCATCTGGGAGGAAAAGTTGCCTAACGAGTTTTTATGTCACCTGCACACATCGAAGGTGTTCCCTTCGGCGGATGCGAGAGATTGTGCGATTGTGTGTTCCGGGGACCGTTGGATGTTTTTAGTTGATGGAGAAACAACACAAAATCGGAAAGCTTTCCAATAAGTGAAAAAAGAGAAATAATGCTCGACACAGCCTTTGGCCCGTTCCGCATGAGCAAGCGACTCATGCGCAATGTAATCAATAACATGGTTTCCCTATCGGAATGGAAGTTATTCTTGAAAGTTGCTCACTAGCCCCCGGCGTGACATCGAGCGGAGACATCGAAGAGAAGCGTGTCGAGCTCCAGCCCTACAAATGCCCGACTAATGAAGCGTAGAATTTATTCTAGCACCGAGCAACGTTTCTCATTTCCTTTTTCCGGTGAATAATACGAGTCGTGTCCTACGAGCGGGGAGCTTGCTGTAAGAGAACAAATGCACCATCACGCCGCAGTGCAGCGAATGCACTCGTGAAGCATAACATTAACATTATTGTAGAAGAACGTGCCGAGCCGCCGGGTGGTTAATTTCAGAGGCCCTTTATTTTCGTTTCTCCTGTGCGCTCCCTTTCTATCCATTCCATGCTCACAAAGAAAAATCGTGATCGCTAGCAAGTAGATCATCATTCCAGCTAGAACTACGTCAAGATCGTATGATTTTGAATAAATATGAAACCGTATGCGAGACTGTGAGTGTGACCTAAGCTTTTGCGAACCCTTTTGTACCATTGTGCAGTTAAAGAGCAGCATAAACTCATTCATTTACCCTTCGCTCGATTATGCTTTTGTCACCCATGTGCTCCGCGTTCGCGATCTCCAGTGACAAAACACAGCCACGCAATCGCGCCAACTCAGCGCTGGAGAGGTAAACAAGGTGGAGGCTGTGCCTAAATGAGGAAATTTGACACCATTTGAACGAAAACAAAAATTTGCATACAGCCATAAATAAAAAAACACGTAGATCAACTGAGCAGTGTGTCTGTGTGCAGTGGTCGAGGGGTGGTAGAGAGTAACAAAAAATTAAGTCACACGTTCGAGGGGCGATATAAAGTTTTTATATTTACATTTATTAGTGTGGGTGGAACTGACAAAAGTGTGGTTTTTATTTGCCTTTTTTTGCTGTAGAAGTGTTTTATATCATTCATTTACTTTCTGAATTTTTTATATCAACTTCAGGTACAGCAATTTATAATTAGTATAGAACTGAGAGTTTATTTTTTCCATTTAATTAAATAGGTTATGCAAAGTCATTCTTTTGCTGCTACTTCACTGAACACGTACTGGAATAGATATGAACTACATTTCGGTTTTGCTACTCAAAGAAGATTATCTTCATTGTTTTTGCCATAATATTCGTGTCTTGTACATGGATTCGATTGAATGCCACTATATTAGTAAACTTTTTTACATTCCAATAAGGTAATCATTGTGGAACAGTGTATGGTGGCTAGAAATATACACTAACTGCAGAAAAGTTCAAACAAATAAACTGTTTGCTTAGAATTTCGATTAAAAAAACTTTGCTTTATTTGATACGACAACATCCCATCTAATCATCAACTGGATGACAGTCATGGACAATTTGTCTGTAAAATAGTTACTAAAGCATTTATTTGTCCTTATAAGTTACGATTTCTTGTTATTAACTGTCAAAATACCAAATCACCGGCTCTTGAACTATGAGGTTAATGCTATTAAAAGGCGCCAGCATACGTCGAATAAACGCATAATTCACGCATCGCAAATCTAAAACAAACACGGGTAATATACAGCTAATAATGATTACATTTGGTTGTGCATTCCAAACGATTTGTTTATTTTCACGTGTTTTTGTATGTTTATCGATAGGTTGGACTAAATTTGCCTCTTAGTTCGCTTAACATTCCGTAGCCCTTTTAGAAAACTATTCAAAGGCATGAGGTCGTGTTCGATCTAAGAACTAGCATTTAATAACTTAATGAATAAACAATCACCAATTTGTAACTAGTTGCAATTGTGACGACCGACGTATTCATTGCCGATTGTAACATCTTTCTATTTTGATTACACCGCAATAATACATACACACAAACACACACTAAAACCCAGCGTCAAGTAAGCAAAATCGCATCAAAATAATCGTTTATTGCCATAGCGAAGGGAAAGCATACTTCTTCACCTTTCATGAGGCAAATTGCAATAAAATAACAAAACAAAATGCACCACTGTCTTCATTTCGCTTTTCCGCGCTTCCGCTCCCACCACAGTGAAGCTCAAGGAACCAGCTAAGCAAGTGGCTCCTTTTATCGTCCATCTTTAGTACCGCCACAAATCAGTAAGCGACTCCGTCTCCGATTGTTATTGAACGTATATCGTCGAGGTGGAGAAAATGGGTGAAACGAAAAGTACGGCTATCGTCCAAAGGGTGGGTGAGCGTTTTCACCGAAAACTGCACGCCTGAATGCACCGATGAGCAAGTGAAAGAGCGCAGATGGACGCAGTACGCAAGCATCGCGCATGCAAGAAAGGCACATGCAATGCAATGGAGAGGAGCGGAAAGAAATGCATCATCGCTTCCCGTATGAGCCTTTGGATGGAGATGATGAGGTGTCGGTGAGATTAGAAAAAAGGCTGGTAGTAATTCGATAATTTCCCAAGCTCCTAATGTAAGTGATGCTGGGTGTAGTAAACGCTCTAATTAGTGTAGCTCTGCAGCATGAAACATGTGCAATTCAGTAGTAAGGGAGTAGCGAGTACTGCTGAAGAGATTTATTGATAAGATTTTATGGTTCAACTGATTAAAGTTACATGTTAACAATTACAATTCTTACTGTAATATTATTTATGTAATTCATATATTTTATGTATATTTTACCAATAAAAATCATTTGCTTCAGTGTATAATACTGTTGTTTAGATATAGTAGTAGACTAATTTGCTTGGATAGATGAAACTAATAAACAATCTTCCGAAAGGTTGCAAAGATTAACACCTTGTCAATGTTTGATGTTATCCTTGATTAGCTTTTGGCATCCCTCCCAAAGACAACTCTGCTCTACGATCGTAACGTTAGAACATGGAGTGGTACAATTACATGACATTCCCGTGCAAATGATTCACCATCAACATTAATGACACGACAATTTGGCCCTGATGATCATTTTCACAAGAGATTCTTCGCTGTCTCTCACCTTCTAATGGAACGTCATTTTCACAACTCACGCGAACCACGCTTGCGTGAAATTGCGGTGACAATTGAAACAATTTTATCGTTCCCGATTCCTTCCACGCAGCACATGGGACGGGTACCGCCGGCAAGCAAGCAAACGTCTTTTGGAATGGAAAGGCTTCGTGAAAATGATGCCGAATGATGCATTTAGCGTGACCAGCAGCTGTGACGCGCCAAGGGCAACCGTCACGCGTAATGGCCGATCGGCCGGATCGGCTGTGCCGCTTCCGTCACCTTAGCCGGCACCGACCTTTGGGTGGGAATTTTCCTACCATTCTTCTCCTTGCAGGCTCCGTAGATATGTCGTGTTAGATACGCCCTGTTGGTTCAGGAAATGGCGTAAGCCCCCGGAGTATTTCCTCTAATTTAAACTGTCCTCTCGCATTGCACGGTACTATGAAGTGATACAAACTACGCACCACGATGGATGTCTTGTGGCCTTAGATTAATATCAACAATATACTAAGGAGTTATTGCTTTTTGTGGAAGTTTGGATTACGGCAACAGAAAAGTTGTCATCATGTTTAATTTATTAAACTGTTGACTACAAACAATCATAAATGGTTCTTAATCGTACTGAATCACTCAGTTTAATGTAAAGCCCCTGTCCCAATGAAGAATACTTATCGTTCGATGCATTTTAATTGCACTTGCATGATGAACACATGCTAGTATACTGTTTTCAATGGCTTCCGTCGTTACGGTATCTCTTCTCCTATTGCCTGTACAGTGTGTGACGAAAAAACTGCAGTGTCTCACGCGAGGTAAAGTATACACGCAAAAAAAGGCACACCCACGTGCTCGTTAATAGTAAGAGCTAGTGAGCAATAAATAATCGATGGTCAAACGTGCTACCCACGCATCCCAGTGCCCCCGCACCTTCTACCGATCGTACACTAGTTGAAGTGTTTTTTGTTTAGTTTTCTACGCGTTGCTATTGCTACTTCTGCAAAAGGGTAGTAAAAGCGTTTTCGCTTTCGCACACACAAAACAGGGCGCCCATGTCTCTTGGCGTGTGGTGTGGTATGCCAAAGCAGCCGGGAGAATGGCCAAACGCAAAAGAAGCGGCTCATCAACGCCACCCCGGCTCCCCAACCTAGTGCCACCGTAGTAGTAGTAGTGCGTTTTGGAATGAAAGCGCAAGCAAACGCTGCTAATTTGTGCTTCCCTCGAAATCGGAAGCAGGCGGAAGTGTGCGTAGCGTCGAGCGAGCAGAAGCGGTGGAAAAGACTGCACTCTAAAGGGATCGTCGGCTTCGTGCCTCATGGCAATCAGGCCGTTTTTCCATTCGGAATGTTTGGAGCGTTTATTTTGCCGCTTCCAGGGGTAAGCGTTGTAGCTCGCGAACCGGGTCGGGCGCTGGTCGTGTACGTATGGCCAAAACGGGGGGTTTGTTTCCGGGATGTGAATCGTTCGCGGAAGTTGTTTTTGGTGATCTAGTGTTGGTTGTTGGTTTTTTGTTTGTTTGTTTACCATAGCATACATTCAAACAGCTCAAAGCATAAAGGTAGCTCCTAGGAAGACGGCTATTATATTTACGTTGCATGTGTTTTTCATACAAATCTGCATCTCTTTGGAGAAATATTTGTAGACAAAAATGGACATTTCCATCATGTCATGTTATGATAGTACATCTGGTATGAGATACAATCACTTTATTGCAAGATAGCGTGTGTTCATTTAATCTATTCAAACGATTCTCACGATTAAGTGAAAGCTCTCACAAAAATCTCCTAAAATGTCATCTTAATGTATGATGCGTGTTGGTTTTTTTTATCGTTGATTCGAACACAACGCGCCGCAACGATCGCATATGTAAATAGAGCGGATATTGATTCCACGACCGTCGCTGACACAATCGCTACAACTTGTGATCATTCTTGGCCTGCCAATGTATGCTCGCTTCGACCGACATCTCATTCGTATGCGATGAGGCTGCATTTTCCGCTGGTCGCAGCAAATGGCATTGACTCCCACCAACCCTTACGCTGGACTGTCACTTCGAATGAGGCTGACCGTTTCGAGCGCACACTCTTGCACAATTGTGTCACATCGTTGCCCAAATCGCGGACGGTGGCTGGGATCCGCTTTTCCCACACGAACTGCCATGTGACATCACCAACCTGTATGGGAGAAGGGGACACATGCCACGGAAAAATAGCTCTAGGAACTCAGCCAAGCGAATCGTCCATCGGGTGTCCGTTTCACAGTGTCCCATGACTTTACTCTACCCGTCCGGTCACCCTGCCCGTTGCCAGGGTAACTGTTTCTTGTGTGGCTTGTAGTTGTAGCTTCATCCTGCTCTTTCACTGTAAGGGACAAGACGTTTTTTTTGTATTATTAGCTACGTATTGAAGATTGGAGCGCGGGCATTAATTGCAACGTGATTGCATTCGCTTGGAGGGAAGCGGACCGAGCAAACAGCACCCAACAACCACAACGACGACAACGGCGACAGTGAGTGAGTCGAGCCCATCAGGTGAATTGGATTGGATTGAGTGGTATTGGGACACTTGAACCGCAAGACAATCCGTTCGCCAGTGCAATTAAATACCACTAAACGCCACTCACTATTTCCTTTCCTTCGTCCGATTCGTGTTGAACGGTTGAATTGTGTTTCTTTTTGTTCGTAGGCGAAGTCTTCGTTTAAAAAATCACTTCAACCGTAGCTAGAAACTTTGCCCGTCCGCAAGTGGCTTAGAAGAAATAATAATGAAAAAAACGGTACAATTTAAAGGTACTCCTTGGCGAGCAGTCTTTTCACACCCAGTGTGTGCGAGTGTCTTTATGATGGCATTGATTTATGCGTTAAAATTACCCTGCATACAAAATGGTACCATTCATAGCGAGTGTCTTCAGTGCTGCACCAAACGGCAGCACTTGTTCGAGTGTGAAGCAGTCTGTGCCTGTGTGCAATGTCAGCGTTTTGGTGTACGTCCTGCATGTATATGCATGCGCCGTTGCCCCCCAAACATGAACCCCTGTGCGTGTGATCAGGCAACTCTCTTCCTCACCCCTCTTCTCCCACCTAATCGCTACCAACCATCCTGCCCGTTGTGGCGTTTGTTTTGTGAAAGTTGTCGAAGGTGGTCGCACCGATCGTGGTCGTACCGAAATGCCGCCTTCGGTGTCCTCGTTTCGGGCCGAACCTGTTCTGTGCACCGCCGATGGTTTCACGTTCCTTTCTGCGTGCCGAATTCGAGTTGCATACCCCTCCCTATATGCCCCCATCTAGGCTAGGCGCGCGTTAAATGGCGACTTCGACGGCACCATCGGAACCGCAGCTGAGGAGGTGACCGAGGAGCGCACAGCAGATGTGAATTGACTGGACAATGAACCTTCTGTCACTGGGGCGGCACTTAGTGTAAACAAATAAGACGCGATCTTTTACGGAGTGGCCGGGGCGAAGTTGAGCCTTTCGCGACGGGGTGTGTACCGCTACACGTGCATTGTTTGTCGATCGCTGTTTGTTGGAGGCGTTTCAATTCTTTTCGCGGCCCAATCTGCATGGTAAGATGATCCGGGCAACGGTAAACATGTGTTTTGGAGCACACACATTTCTCTGCTCTTTTTCGCAGTCCGACCTTTCGTGGGGTGGAAGATGACGCGATCTATCGCGTGATCGTGATGTGTTAGCGTAAACATCTTCAGTGCGCTACTTTTGCTTTACAGTCGAGCGTTTTGCTATATTATGGTGATATTATACTTGTGGAATACTTGTATTTGTCTCATCTCGAGGAAACTTGTGCCTCAAAATCGAAGTTCGATACATTTACGAATTGATTGGGGCTTCTTCTGCAATCACTATTACAAGCTGGAAGAAATGTGTTGTTTACTCACCTATTACATTGTACATTGTAATCCTTGGCTTCTATGTTTAATGACATGCGCCATATCTCTACGTCGCCTGGTGTTCGTCTTCCCGTGACAGTCACGCTTACATTAAAGCTATTCTTTCTGCTACACAAGAGACTTAAAATACATCTCTCGAAAAAACAACTAAACTCCGATATGAAAGTAGACTCATTTGTTCCATTATTACCAGACGCGCTAATTAACCGCAGAGCCGGTCACTCACGCCACCGTCAAAGCCGTAACCGTAGTGGAAACATCCGTCAAAATGATGCGATAAAGATCATGATCGTCACGGCAATCGATTAACGGCGCAACACTAAAGTACTACTTTCTTCATGATGAATCAAACCCGGGAAGCATGCTGCTGTAACATTGATTTTCGTTGGAGCACCGCCACCTAACATTCAGGTGGCGTTTCGGTACACCCTCTGGTGGGTGTTTTCACCTATTGTGTATGCAGCAGTAGTAGGGGAGGGCATACACAATAATCGATTTGCGGACGCGATTATGATGACGTCGGTCGAGCTTATCACGGAGAAAGGAGATGCATGTTTCAAGCCCTGTGGGTACGTCATTAGGTAGCTCGAACGAGTATATTTAACAAAAAAGTACACCCACTTCCTTTCGTATCGATCGTGTTTGCCAACGGGCACCGTAATTTATGCAAGATTGGTTTCATTTTTTATTTGTTTCACTCAGAAATTCGAACAAAACTTGCTAATTGGATTGTGAATGGACGCCCCAGTTTCTCTGCGGAGGCTGTACCTGCGTTTAGATTAACATAAAACGGAAAGAAACGGCTCTGAGGCTAGCTGACCCACTTCACGAACACGGCAAACCACATGTTCTTACGCGTGATTGAAAAACGATCATCTTCCCGCGGTGCACCCACCAATTGCCATGCAGCCAGTTCTCTTTCTGGCTAGTTGGTAGCGTTCGGAGGATTGTAAAACCATAATCATAAATCATGCGCCCTCTTCCGCCGGTTCCGCCGTTCCCGCTGAAGGGCGGCTCGAGCGCTTTGGTCATACACTAATTACGATCAAAAAGCGGCCCTACAGAGGCAGGGTGGAGTGCGTTGGATGCACCGGTCTATGTTAAACATTCGTGCCAGCAACCATGCTGGTAGGCTGCTGCTGCTGGAAGAGTTGGTCCTGTCTATTGAGGCGGAAAACCTGAAGCGTTTGCTCCCGCAGTCTTGTACCGAGATCGATTTGATCGTTGTTGAGCATGCTGTGTACGGAGCTGCTTTCGGCGCGCCGTGTTGTTAGTTTGCTGAGGTACACATTGTACAATTGTGGTACACGATTCTGGACCTTTTTTACAAGGGGACAAAGAGAGGGAATAGGAGACGCTTGGCTGGAAAGTTGATGTCGATCCATTTTTTTCTTTCTATATTGCAAGAAACTGACGATGGTGGAGTGAAAGATATGAAAGTTGCATCCTAATGGGTTCTCTGAGGTTTTCGTTTAAAATTGGCGGACACAGCGTAAGGTTTACGCTCGCCTAACAGTAGCAGTTGTGCCTTTTAGCAGTCTATTTGAGCGCTGAATAGATGCAGTTTTTGCGCGAACCTTATTGTTCCATCAAAAGACCTTTGCTACCATTTAGTAGCATTATGTAAACGCTTTGAGGTGCGGGCTGAAACTATGCTGTTGAAGTTTGTGGTTCGGTTATCTCATCCCATTTCCTGTATAGGGAATTCGTTTTCTTATTTGTTTGTTGCGAAAAGAGAAAAGCTATTCACTTTATATTCAACTATTCAACTCGCAGGAAACTCAACAGAAATCTAACAAATTCAGTGTCTTCTCCTAATGTCTTACACAAATTATGATATATGTAAACAAACTATTTTATATTATTTGTGTGACCTAGGACCTAGGAGCTGTTGTGAACACAATTGGTTGTTCGCCGTTATTGCATAAGGTGTAGATACTGATGTGTAGATTGGACACTTCATTCTAGGCCGTTTCCCTGACACACACACGCGTCATACAAACGTTCCCTCCGGTCAAACCCTCGCCTCACGTATGTGTCAGCTCCAAACTAGTTCAACTTCGTGATCTTCGGATTAGGGAGCTGTTAAAAGTGTGCTCGGATTGGTCATAAAGGCAGCGTGCCTTGAAGTCTCAGCTCACAGCTAATTGCTTTGTTGCACGACACTTCACAGCGAACTATTGTTAGGTTAAGAATAACAAGCAAACCATTACGGAGAGGCACGGCGGTCGGTTGAGGGTGCATCGTAAGGTGCATCGTACTTCGTTAGCACATTAGTCGCGTTCACAGTCTGAATGGCAGGTGGATGTGTTCGTGCAACGATCGCTCAAGTTAGTGTCGTTTAGTATATTCGTATGGAGAGCTGACGTGCCCGCCGGGACTAGAATCTTCCGCCCTACCTTGTGCACTAATCGGTACAAGGTGATCGGGAGGATCGAGCGAAGGCACAATCCGTTGTGTAATGCTGGTTGGTTGTTGAAATGCATTGCTAGTCTCCAAACGAACACACATACTCCAGCAAACCGGTTGACGTATCTTTTATGACGTCCAAAATTGTTTATTAGGTCCTTCACAAAGCGTACCCAAGTCGAGGATATCGATAGCACCACCAAATATTACTTTCAATCACATTAACACGCTGCAATGCCGTTTACTCGCCTGAAGAACGCTTCGATGAGCTAGACTTTCGCTTTTGGCCAAATTGTCCCCAGTCGCACATGACATCGGATACCGTCACCAATTCAGGGGTTTGGTTCGCTGTTTCGTTCACGTTCACTAGGCTCTCGGGAGCGGTAAGCTCAAGAAGGAACCAGCGTGTGTCGCAAAAGGCCAACACTAACGAACGAGCGGCCTTCGTTTAGACGTGTCAAGAATGCTGACTAGTTTTTGTCCAGCCGCAGTCAATTACGGTGTGTTTCGTTTGCTTGGGTGATAGGCATGCGTTGGCCTTGCGTGATGGCCTTTGTGTCTCAGGACTGTCCTTGGCGGCAGGACTGGTTTGGCTCGAGAGGCGTGTTCTCTTCCGTGCTGCTTGTGCTTGGATGACTTCGCGATACAGGTCGGACAGGTTCTGCTGTGATAAGAGCAGCCATCATCAATTCCGAGCGCTTAAGCGCACCGCACGGAGAACGTTCTGGATAGCTGTATCTAAGCTGGAGCCAGTTTTGCATCATTAATGAAGCACCAGCTTCGATGAACAAGTTGCCATGGGTAACAACTCGCTGGAATGTGGTTTCGGAAGACGCACCCCAGCGTGTAGACAGCTCAAGAAGGAAGGAATTAATGCATGTTTTGAAATCCATGATCCACGAAACTCTGTCCACGCACATCAGATCTTGATTGATCAACCATTGTTTGTTGGCTTACGGTCCTTTCACTTTTTACACCAGTTTCCGGCCAGCCGTACGTGCACCGCTGGCTGGGAGAAAGAAAATCGAAATCCGATTGGAAAAATAGAGCTGGAAAAATAGTGTACCGGGCGGGCCATAAACACCGCTCGAGGCTCGGCAGGGATGGAGCGGCTAGCGGGAAGGCCTGGCCAGCTTGGAAGAAATGAAAATGATGATCATGATTTACGTAACCGGAAGGCCCCACACACGTACGTAATTGCGCCCGGGTGCCCGGTGCACAGAGCTGCGGAAGAGATGCGAACGAGAAGTCATTTATCGATCGCGAAAGATGCGATGGACGCTGTCCATAAACATGTCTGCCATGCCGTTGGGTGCCCGCAGAGTTGCTGGAGGAAAAGTCACCCTCTCACACACATATGCGCACCTTCGCATGCATGAAGCGGAGTGGTTGCGAAAGTAGCCGCAGCAAAAATGGTAAACAAAAACAAAAATCGACGCCACACTCCTTCAATCTTCGGTGCTCACCCCTTGCCTCCCCCCTCTCGCCTCCCAACGGGCAGTTCCGTGGGCAGGAAAACTGTTTGCACAAATATTACAGTTTCACTGAATTTAATAACACTAATTAAATTCACTCATCGCTCATCGGCATGGTGCGCGTTGCGTCGAAACCATGAAGATGGTTGGGTAGGTTTTCCTATGGCCTTCGGCTTCGGCAAGTCCGGCACAAGACCGGAGTCGGAAAGAGAAATCGCGCGTCACAGCCGTGCGTCGAATACGTTTGCTTTGCCTCTTCCACTCGATCGTATCCGAAGATCCTGTCGCAGTGAATTGTTTAGTTAATGTTGTATATCAAGCGGTAAAAATTAAAATATGCTCACGCGTGGAAGCTGCTCACGAGCATTTCATTATTATCAGGCTACAGGTTTTTAGTAAACTCCATCAACTGGCTGTGTACGCATATCAAAAGCTGGTTATCGATCTTCCCGGCCCAGTGCGACGGGTCGCCATGTAGTGGATGGCCAACGAACGTGTATTGTTACACCTCTCGCCACATTATAGCGACGGTCGGTCGGCTGTGTTGTCGCTTTCACGCGTCCATTTTTGTGCCAACCGTTGCACAACCAGCGCATCGTGCACATATATGCGAGCCATCGCCAACTTGCACGACGCGCCACGCCACGCATTCAAACTGCTGACCGATCGAGTGACGATGACCTATCGAGTTTCCACCAGCGGGCTTCTTACGACACCGAAAACATCAATTGCAGGCAGGGGAATAGGGTTTACTATTTGTTTACTTTTTTTTCGGTCGCTACGACGAAATTGAACGAAAAAAGCTCACCTATGTGATAACGCCTTAGAAATCGATCAATCGACCGGCTACATCGTGTATGAATAGGCGTATCTCGTACACGTGCACTTTGTTACACTCCCGTAGTCGAGTTGATTGTGGCAATGCCGCAAAATGGAAACGAAAGTTTTCCTTGTCCATGTGTGCAAAGACCTCCCCGGCTCGGTGACTCTTGGCTGAAACTGTGCAGTGCCAGCTTATTGTCCCTAGTAGTAATAGTGGCAGCGCTTAGAGAACGGGTGTACTGCGCTGGTGCATTGGAATGCAGCGGCAAGGTGATTAGCAATTTGCATTGGCTGTGGTCACTATTGTGCTCTCTCACGTGCGCTGTGCTGTTTGTGAATCGCGTGTCTCGATTATGCCACCTGAGGTAGTCAGTAGGGTGGACTATGTATGCTTTGTTTCCTCTAGAAAGGTACAGACTATAAGTACGTTCATGACGGAGTGGCTGGCTGACAACACAACAGAATAAAAGGAACTTGACTTATATTTTCTTGTGTTTGTAATTGTACCATCGCTTGAACGGATATCTAGATGTACTTCCCTCGATATAAATATGTAGGTTTCGTACAGCTTAGAAATCAATTAACAAGCTGGATAACTGTTTTGATAGATGGTGGAAAACTCCTGTCTCACACTCGGTGTCGTTGACTGCTTGCGCGTTTAAAGGTTACCTCCACACTAGAACATCTGCCACGTCACCGGGAACCTGACGCAAAGGGTGCAAGAAACCTACAGCAAACTGACCGACGTACCATACCGACGAAACATACACATAGCATCACAGGTGTAGCTAATAGAAGAAAATTTATTACATCATACGCGAAGCCGCTTAATTTCCGCCAACCATCAAGCTGCGTGTTTTCCAACCACACTCTTCCCTTTTGTGCTAAGGTTCGGCGGGTTGGGATTTTGTTTTTATCTCTGACTGGCTTTTAGTATCCCAACTGTGTGATGACCAGTTAGGCAACATTCATCCACAATTACACATCCGAACTAGCGGTATACAGCGTGGAAAACAGTTTCTTTTCAGCGGTGGAAGAACGGTATCGGGGGAACGATAGTTGATCACTTTACACTGCTACCTTTTTGGTGCGAGAATACTAATTAGTGGGAACGGGTATTTTGGTGAACGAAGTAGGTTCGAATTGTATGAGTTATTAGCTCAATTATAATAACGATAGTGTTTGTCTGGAATTAGATTAATTCATAAAAGAAAACAAATATGATCGTTAGAGGGAGTTACTATACGCGGTAAAACACGCTTAAAGCAATTGCCTGCTTGGTGGGTATTTTGAACTGTACGATAAGAATGAACGATCGTTTGAATGTGGTATTATAGTCCAAAATTTAAACATTTTGCTTTAGTTTTAAAAATTTTCTCTCAATCCTTCAAGAACATTCTTTGTTGAACATTCTGGAAATAAACGAAATTGATTGGAAATGCAAAAAACATCTTGTATTTTTTATTATCATTTACCATGTCTCTCTATTGACAATTGGAAACCCTTCTCGATCAGTTCTGAATAAGCCCTACCAGCTGTTGTTTACATCTGTGCTTATCAAACTGTCAATGTTGCCCTATCTGCGGTCTGCCAAGCCGCTGCCAACTCGGTGCTCGCATTAGCCAATTCTATACACTCATTCAATGTTCTACCATTATCGTGGGCAGTTGTGTTCATCGCCTCATTTTGCAGTGAAATGTTCGACCCGACAGATCATCAACACCGCCGTTACAATCCACTGAACGGGCAGTGGGTGCTGGTGAGTCCGCATCGCATGAAGCGGCCCTGGTCTGGCCAGGAAGAAAATCCCCAGCCAGAGAATCTTCCCTCGTTTGATCCAACGAACCCGCTGTGTCCGGGAGTGACCCGCCCGAATGGAACCGTAAGTGTGCATCTCAAGGTCACATTGGCTGGTCTGACCTGCCCGCGACCTGCTGCTAATCGAAAGATCGGAACATTGTGTACTGATATTGCTTTGTGGTCGTTAAGAAAAATCCCATCTACGAGTCAACGTTCGTGTTTACGAACGACTTTCCGGCCCTGCTGGAGCAGGTACCGGAGCCCCCGTCCAGCGATGATCCGCTGTTCCAGATAGCACCGGCGCAGGGCACCTGCCGGGTGATGTGCTTCCATCCGAAGTCTAACAAAACGCTACCACTGATGACGCCCAAGGAGATACGCAATGTTATTGATGCGTGGATCGCGGAATTCCGCACGCTGGCGCAGCGGTACCAATGGGTGCAGATTTTCGAAAACAAGGGTGCAACGATGGGCTGCTCGAACCCGCATCCACACTGCCAGATCTGGGCCTGCTCGTTTCTGCCGAATGAGCCGAAGATTAAGGATGATATGTTGCGGCAGTACTACGCAGCTCATGGAACGGCTCTACTGGATGATTACGTGAACCGCGAATTGATTAAGAGGGTAACAATGTGGTTTGGCTTTGTTTGGAAACAGCTTGATAAGCACGGTGCTAAATGTTTGCTTGCGCTTTTCAGGAGCGAATCGTCATCGAGAATCCGGACTGGCTGGTGGTGGTTCCGTTCTGGGCAGTGTGGCCGTTCGAAACGATGCTGATTTCGCGAAATCGGAACAAGCGCATCACCGACCTAACTTTGCCGCAGATCAACAGTCTAGCGATCGTGATCAAGGAGCTGACCACCAAGTACGACAATCTCTTCAAGTGCTCGTTTCCGTACAGCATGGGCTGGCACGGTGCACCGACGGCGGAGCTGGCGAATGGTGCCGCGGCTGACCAGCACTGGACCCTGCATGCAATCTACTACCCGCCCCTGCTTCGTTCCGCCACGGTGCGCAAGTTCATGGTGGGCTTCGAGTTGCTATGCCAGGCGCAGCGTGATCTGACGGCTGAACAGGCCGCCGACAGGCTTCGTGGACTCTCCGGCAAACGACACTACAGTGAGCAGCTGTGAAGCGGAGGTATCGTTGAGTGAGCTATCTAATCGTGCCACGGTCATATCGAGCATATTGGGACAGACAGAGCGCTTAGATAAGGGCTTAGTGCAGCGGGTTTCGGTGGGTGTACATTCCAGTGTACGTGAATAAAGTACCTTATCCGATGTTTTAAGTATCACGAGAGTATTGATGTTATTATGAATGTAGCATGATGATAAGCAAGATGATATAATGGATGCCCTTGCATTCATAAAAAAGGATGAATCGATCGTCGTTCAGTAGCATTTTGTGTATGGATTTAATTATCACTGGTAACCTTCTGAAGTGCAGCACAACAACAGCTGTTGGTTTAATATTGATGGTAGCCATAAACGCAGCACAGATAAGTAATGTTTTTAGTTCTCTATACAGTAAAGATCATTCCAAGGACATAGTTCGAGCGTGCTGTAACACATCGACGAACAGAGCGGATGAATCTTACCTTGCAAAGAAATGCCAATACGCCAACAAAACTCTGAGCGGGAACAGTTCAGCGATGCGTATCTCCGTATGATATGGGTCTGGTTGGTTGGGCAAAAAAACGCTTGGTGGTCATCGTATGGTTCAGCCCAAGGAGCAAGGATTTAAGCAATGAACGAGGCGCATTGCCGCGAGCTTGTAACGTACAATAAAATGATTAAAAGATATTTTCAAAATCAAAATCAATAACCGTGAATTGGACAAGCGTACACACAATATAACGTTGATGAATTCTCAATTTTACCCCGACATTTTTAAAACAACTATCGATACGATGTGCTGAGCCTTGTGGCACGTGTACCGAAATATGTTTAAATGTATAAGATAGTCTATAAACCACGGTTGCTGGTTCTGCTTTTCCCTGATGCTTGAACCCTGCATAAATTACAATTCACCGATGAAGCTGCACACGAAGCTTCCCTTCACATCGGTTCAGTTTTGCGCGATCCTCATTCGCGCATCCATTTGACATCATCGTGCAAAGCAATTTATCGCATTCCTTTACCACCGGAGTAGATAGGTGCCTGTACGATCTGCCGCTACAAGGTTTTGTTGATCGACTGATGATCGCACCCATATGAACGCCATATTGACTGAGCATCGTATGGACGAGAAGCTAATGCCATCGCAGTGGAAGGGGAAGCCGTTGGAGACTTTCGTAAAAGTCACGCCGTTAGGCCGCACACACCGTCTGCCACACCCTTGGACTGCGTACAGACGTTTGCGTTCACGGTGCGATGTATGATCACGCTGCCATTCTGTAATTGTTTGCTTACCAAGCACTCAACCCCGAAAGCCCAGCAGAACCAACTAAACCAGGCCATGAGGAGCTTCGTTACGTCTAAAATTCGTTCGTGTTCGTGAACATTATTTCCAAATTTTAGACTCTTTCCATCTGACTATACCCCTGGTTCAATGCGCCAGATTTGTGATGCTCAAGAACTGAAGACCTCCTAAAGCACCTCCTCCATAGGAGGTTAGTAGTGCGGTATTCGCTTCTCGTTGCTAAACGATCCGTTAGCAAGTACGATAAACTGACTGCCCTGTGGCCATGTAGTAGCTGGTCAAGTGTACAGTACCCTCGTGCTGCTTGAGGCTGCTATTTGAATGAACTTTGTATAACTGCAGTTGTAGCCGCGGTCAAACGTAACCTCGGTACGCGGCTGCGGCGGCTAATGGTGGAATGTATAGTTGCGTGGAACCAGCACATTGGAGGTTGAAGCACAATGAAGCGAAACAACCTGGGTCAACTGCGTGATCAGCATTGTAAACAGTGGTAGGGCCGCACGGGTACTACCCGGAACCCCAGACAGTACTGCTATCAGTGGGGTGTGTTTGGAGGCACTAGATTTTATTGTACATTTTACAAGAATGTACCTGCTGTAGGTCGCCCAAGATGCTTACATATTATTTGCAAATATGGTTCTAATTGTGTTAAGTTACCCGTCAAGAAATTAAATAAGAGATTGATTATTTGTAATGCATTGAAAGCCAGAAAACAGAACGTTGCAAATGACTCAACTCAGCTCGCAAGACACGACACCGCTGGTCTTTTCGTCTCATTCTTGATTTGCTCTGTGCTCTGCATAAATAGGTGACAATTTTGCATTGTGTGCAAATCGTGGCCATCGACATTACACTAAAGCAAAATTAAGTGTGACAAACCGTGAAGCCATTGTATAGCAACTGGATGCACGCTGGCCTTCAGCAAGGCACAAGAAAGTTGACTGACTTGAAGTGAAGAAATTAAGCTACATCTCAAACTAACTCCACCAAACACTGGTACACCGTGATTGCAGCAGGAAACCTTAAACAATCTCCATTCCTGCTTAACAAGTACAAATGTTTTTTAAACAAATAGACCCACTCGGTCGATTCGCTTCGCCACAGCAAACTGGAAACGATTGGATTCTATTTACATGCAAAGCGATTTCCATTATCTCGCCAACCATTATCAACCCCAGTGAGGCAAACTGGCAAAGCGCGAAACATCCGATGGTTTATGGTAGAGGTAATCGATTCCCATCTGGCGATGGTTACACGCATCCATCTTCCGGCGTACCCAAACACAATGGCTCCCATTGACTCTCCGGTGGGAAGCCGCACCTTCGCACAACACTGCGTCACGACCTTGACAGTGGCCGAGGATGATTTCATATTGCTTCGACTTCACACAAATGCTGAGTGGACTAAGAAGCGAAGAACGATCGACGAGGAAACGATGGCGACGACGACGACGACAACAGCAGTGCGGCATTTTAAATGTGATTCGGATTAATTCCGAAAGAACCTCCGTGCTGGATGGAGGTAACGCTTGAAATGGCAGCTCTCCTTACTTTAGGCGACGTTCTGCTGAGTCGTAAACGGAAAAGCTAATGATCCATTGTATTGATGGAATATTCTGCCCGCGATTGGTTTCGTGCGGGCATGATATATGTGGGTCTTTTTTATGTGTGTGTGTGTGTGTTGTTCCTTTTTTCTCCAATTAGAGCTTGAGTCGTACACCATCATCTTCATCAGGAAATG
Source organism: Anopheles gambiae (assembly GCF_943734735.2). Classification (NCBI taxonomy): domain Eukaryota; kingdom Metazoa; phylum Arthropoda; class Insecta; order Diptera; family Culicidae; genus Anopheles; species Anopheles gambiae. The sequence goes on from NC_064601.1 coordinate 54,660,691, forward strand.
GGCCTACATGGGATTGTTTTGTGTTTGTCAAATAACAGCTTAGCTCACGCCGTGTGGTTATGAACAATTGCAGTGTTCAAAAAAATATTTATCAATTTACTGTTTAAAAATACGTTCGGCTAAGTTGTTATATGCAACCGCGTTAAATAATACCATTCGTTCCTGCAAATTGCGCAGCACATCCTACCATAAATCACCCACAGCCAGAGACAAGGGGATGTTGATGGGCAGCGTTGAAACAACTTCATTACAAATGCTGCCGTAGACGGTTCCGCTTGTTATATTTTCTTTTTCAAGCCATAAACATCACCTGATACGGTTTTGTCTTTTTTTTTTGTTAAGCCCAATGTCCAGTTAATAAAATACACTCAATGCATGTATGGGTGTGCATTTTTTTGTTTGTTCAACGAAAAGACGTTGGCTGGTTACGTTACGCAATAAGCTCTGAGCGGAAAAAATAAAACCAAATTCGAATGAGGCGAAAGTTGAACCATCAACGCGGGCCAGTTGGTAATTTCTGTTGCACAAGGAGTCAAAATCATTGGCCAACCACAGCAGATGCATTTGCATGTTGAGATGTTGCCATGGGTTACATCTCGATCGCTCATAGCGAGGATCGCAAGTAGGTTCCATTACCAATAATATTGATTCACCCAAACCAATCACGGCATTTCGTTTGTTTGCTTCTGTCTGTGAGTTCAATGAAAATGCGAAACCCGTCGGTCATTTAATGTGGCTCTTTGATAAGGAAAATTCAAACACAGAAGCGAGGAGATAGAGAATGAGAGAGAAATCTTCAAAAAATGTATATTACACAAGCGTTGGTTTTGTTTTGTTGTGGTGCATCTCCACGTTGTTACGGTTGTGATCAGTTATGCACATACTGCTGCTTTCGTTTTCCAAACTCCGTTAACACTGCACTCGACGAACCAAACTGGAAGGAAAACATTGGGTGAAAAGACGCGAAAACAAAAATGGAAATGGTATATCTTATGCCAATCATTTAAAGCTTTTTGCTGTGCGGACTGGAAAGCAAATAAAGTAGCCGAACAATTTCGCCCTCCCAATTGGCCTGGAGGTGCTGGAGGTGGTGGTCACAGGTGGTGATGAATCGATTATGAAATCTCATGCCCTCATACCGTATCTAAACTTCATCGCATCCATACATCACAGGCTTAATTTTCTTCATTAACTCCAGACACAGCAGCAACAAGCAGTCGTTTTTCATGATTTTCATCGGTTTGTTTCGTTTCGTTCGTTTCTGTTCCAGATTTTCACGCCAACATCTCTCTGTCGCGCTTAACGGAAACGGAAACCCATCGGAATAGCCGTGGTGTGTGTAGCTCAGCATGGAAGTGCAGACCGCTCTGGTGCTGACGATTCAGCTGATAGCGCTGTTCTCGATAGCGGGCGCGTTGCTACTGTATCTGCTGTGCAAGGTGCGAGGAACTCGGGACGATGCTACCGGAACGCAAAAGGGCTCGATACTGATCACCTGTGCGGACACCGCGCTGGGACTGCAGGTAAGCAGCAGGTGTAATACACACCTCAATTTTTCGAAAGTAAAGCTTCACAGTAGTGCGACATTGGCAACGAATCGGCATGCAAATGGAGTGGATAATAAACCCTGCAGCCATCTTATCACCATCGTTTCAAAGTTGCCGAAGAAAGGCTGCCAGCTTTCGCAGTGCACCCGCATATCGTGGTTGTTGGATGCGCAGTGCATGCCATTTTCCCTTTAGTCAGTTGATAATATCAATGTTTAGCAAAGCGTAGGAAGTGTCCGAACGCTTTCAAGCGTAATCCAATGCTTTGTCAGGTTTATCGTGGCATCGCCCCGCTGAATAGATTCAGAGTTTCTAATCGGCTGCTGCGGTACATTAAGCAAGGAGTACAGTTGGCATGGAGCTGACGCTATCGGTGACAGTAAGCGAATTGCAGATGTTGTACCACAGCCTGTTGTAGGCTTAATTAGCGAACCGCATTATCACGCAATTAAGTTGATCCGTACTTTTCGCCTCTTTCTCACAGATCTGCACATTCTTCGCCAGCAAAGGACATCGAGTGTTCGCGGGCATGAAGGACCCGGTAGAGTCGTTACCCGCGAAATTGCTGCGCGGTTGGATGAAGATGCGTGAAAACTCCGACACGCCAGTCAGCGGTTCGGTCGTGCCGATGAAGATCGACGTTACGCGGGAAGACGTGCTGCGTGAGGCGGCCGAATCGATGGGCGCTCATCTGAATGCTGGCGAGCGGGGCATACTGGCCGTGATCAACACGGCTGGATCGGTGTACCGTGGGCGCATTGACTCGCAGGACTCGCTGCAGTGGGAGAACATGTTCAAGAACAACGTGATGGGGTGTCTGAGGACGGCGCGCGCTTTCATCGGACTGTTGCGACCGACACGGGGCCGCCTGATTCTGCTCGGCTCCGGTAACGATGATGATGGGCTGACCGTGTTTATGGCCACACGGAATGCGGTGCAGGGATGTGCCGATGCTCTACGCAAGGAGCTGAGACCGTACGGCGTTAATGTTGTGACACTGGACTCGCGGGGTGTTCCGGCTGAGTCGCTGTTTAAGGCACCGGTTCCATACAGTAAGACATGATGGTGGCGAGCGTGTGGAACAAGTACTAATGTATTTTTCATTTATTATCTCATCTTCTCCCACAGCCATATCCGATGAGGAAGGTGTCCCAACGCAGTACAGTGCGGACGTGCTGACCAGCTCGGCTTTGGGCGTAATTGAGCGGGCCCTGTATGACAGCCGCCCCAGTGAGACCTACTGTCTTTCGGTGCCAAACAGCAAGTTCCAGATGAAGCTGCCCTGCCGGTCATCGTTGAAGATTTCCGCCAGCCGCACAGACTCGAAGCCCATACAGAGTGTCTGAAAGTCCGACGAACCGGGTAGCTCGGAGCACAGACAGATTTCAGAACTTCTTTGTGCCTATTCGTTTGTCTAATTTTCGTTTTGCTAAGTGCTGTTTGTACGAACGTGTCATCCTGAAACACATACTCGTTGGTGGCTATCGTTGTTTCACACGATTGGCAACGGTTTCGGCCGGGTTAGAGCGCCAAGAATAGCTTGCTGTTTTGTTCGGAACGGTTCGCTGCTTCCCGAATCGCTGACAAATGCGATATTCTCTCTCCTGCACCCCCCTCCCACCCACTCCCCTCCTCCATTCCCTGTGTAAAGTTTGTTTATTTTAAGCAAATGATATGATTGTTTTAGTGTAAAATACATACAGAAATAAAAGAAGTACTTTATTTCGTTCTATAGTAATGAAACACAACGATTTTATAATATCAACCGTGAGGAACATTATAAAAAATTGAGAAATGATATTTTTGTGGTTTGTAAATGCTAGATACATTTAAATCATTCCGTTAGCCTGGTATATACCACTATCTGGGAGCATAGCTAATATAAAGTAATGTGTTTATGGGCATGTTTTATTTTTTCAACTTGCACTAACGTAAGGTAGGTAGAGATGGACATTTCTAATAAATGCATGAAAAAGGTAATGTTAGAATAGTTCAACAATGCAGCATCCAAACTGAAAGTAAAACAACACATTTGAGAACATTTTTGGCATAATATATGCAAAAATGGTTGAATTCACGAACAAAACAAATTTTCAATCGTGCGCTTCCTTGGGGATCTAATTGTACTACTGCGGATCTTAAGCTGTACAATTTGTATTCTTATGTTTCCGTAAGTTTTATTTCATGAATGAGTTGTCGTGATCATTATGGAAAAAACTGGCGAAAGAACGAACATGAAAGCAATAAAAAATCTTGTTTTCTGGTGGTTTAAGCATCCTGGCACCAAAGAGGGAAAGACGGACATTTTGATGATTTGACATTTTGATGACGGATGATTTACTTAACTTCTTATATCAATTGGTGAAGAATAGATTTCATCAAACTGCTTAAATAAGGGCATTTAGAAGATATAAACGATCCAGCAACTAGATAAAGTATGGAAATATACGAGAAACGGCACACTAGTCAAAATAGCAGTCATTCGTTAAGCTATTACTGGCTCGACGCAGATGAGGCGCTTCAAGAAAATATTGGATTTCTTGCCTCAGCTTAGACAACTTTAATTAACAAAAAGAAGAGGCATTGATACGAGTGGCGGATCTAACGGTAGGCGGACTAGGCGGTTGCCTGGAGCCCCGTCGATTTAGGAGCCCCGTAGATCGCTAGTCAGTAGTATGCAGTATGTATTAGTAGTGGACAGAGTACTAGCGGCAAGGGCCCTCGGAAGGATGGACGTTGGGGCCCCGAGGCTGGCAAATCATTTGCATACCCCCTCCCCTCCCCGTCATCAAAAAGGGGCACCCCATCCCCCCACGAACACCATTTACCATTTACAACTCATCTTACCGCCTAGGGTAATAGTACCCTTAATAATACCCTTAATCCGCCACTGATTGATACGACATCTATTAGGAATAGATTAGAGTTTCAATGAGATTACAAATATAAAAAAAAAATGAATTTTGACATGGTGGAAAAATGGCTTTAACTATTAACAAGTCCCTCAAAACTGCTGGGGTGGTAGGTTTTCCGCGGAGTGATTTCCTAAAGGGAAATTCTAGACTATTGTTCTGTAAGCTGGAGCAATGTCAGCTGTTAGTGCGCGATATTTCAATAATGTTTTGGAATCTTAATTCTACGATATATTAGAACAGGGGTCTCCAAACTACGGCCCGCGGGCCGCATGCGGCCCTCAAGAGCTTATAATGCGGCCCACGATGACTTTGCCAGAGTTAATATAAATATTACGTTATTATGACTTATTCAAATAAAAATGTATTTTTTACTTTTCTAAGACAAAAATCAAGCTTTAGTAACACGAAACTGTATTAGTATCGTTAGTATTTTGTTGTAAAAACGAGATTTAAACGTTCACTCATCATTTAAAGATAGCGTCAAATGGCCCTCATTATAGTTATTTTTGAAGCAATGCGGCCCGCGAGCTGAAAAGTTTGGAGGCCCCTGTATTAGAAGATGAGCTTACAATTCCTAAATACACGGTTGAATGAATCGTCATCGTCAACATATAGGTTAAATAGGTTAAATAGGATAGGTTAAAAATTATAAACCTCTTCAATTTCCACCTTGGCTACAGGTGTCCATCTTACCCTTCATGGTGTCCATCGTTCCCATATCAGAACATTTAAAAACTGCACGAAAAAAAATGTTTTTATTTAATGAAAAAAAAACTTAAAAATCTATAGGAACTTGAAAGTTTCAACACATTTTGTGATAAATTATGAGTGTAAGATGTATGCACATTTTCATGGTCGTTGCATTTATATATGCCTAGATTTTTACCATTTTCCTTAACATGTCCGTCTTTGGGTTCCTTTACAACGTCAGTGACGGATCAAACGATGGGCGTGCTAGGAGGCCGCGTGGATAGTTAGTCCAATATGTAGAATAGTTTGTAGAGTGCTGACGATGGACGCTGAAGTCCCATGAATCTTAAGTTAATTTTATCGAGAATACCCGGGTTAAAGTAAACGCAAGTCGCAAATGGCTTGCAAAGAAAAATCTTAAATTTTATGATTAAATTTAGTTTTTCTTTGAAAGAGGTGAAAGTCAAGGTCGCCAAAAAAATCTTCTTATATCCGATATCAATACATCCTCGCTCATCAGTTCTTTCATTACATTTCATTACAGTTTGTTTAACCACATTCCCTTCTGCGGCATTCGCTTTCACCTTTGCGAGTCCTTCTTCCTTTTCCCTAGTTAGGAAAAAAGAACAGTTAGTGGTTGTTATTGTGAAACCCTGCGAGGCTGATAATAAGCAATAAATAATAATAATAAGAATACAAATTATATTCTAACATTTTAGTATTTTTCAGAAAAAATGTAAGTAACGAAATGGTAAGCTACTTAAAAGTATTTTTGTACTTTGCGACACGCTGATGCATGTGTCATTTCGTTGTTACACATGTAAGTTAATAAACGGTGTATTTTTAAAGCATAATCACTAAAACATGAACTATGCGAGGCATTTTTCAGATTAACGGAATTTTACTGCTGCTTGGATCATTTTGAATGTAGCTCCCAGTGAAAAACATCTACCATATCGAGTACGTCTGCTCCCAATTTACGCACTTTGTGCGTTTCCGTGGCCTTCCGCGTATGTCGAGTGTCACGTTTTCCAGTCAAAATATAGGTGCTAAATAAGTATTTTTGTTGAAAGTTAGTACTTTATACATTTTATAATTTGAGCAAAATAGCTTATCATTTTGTATGAGACAATTTCGGAGCAGATTGTACTGATTAGAAAACCGCGTACCTCCGAATATGTATAACCCTGTCTGACAAGAACTGCGTAACTCGGGAACAGACTGTAGTTTGACAGGTCCGCTCAAAAGCGATAAACAAAAGCTATGAGCGAGCTAGCGAAGGTAAACATACGACTGCGAATTAAATTTTTCTTTAAATATATCCAATACCTTGTTCGGTTTTCGAAGAAAATAGAAGTGAATCAGCGTGCAATGTATTTATAGTGAAAATCTTTCCAGGAAAGCGAAGTAAATCTCGAACCAGCGGTTCAGGAATGCTCGGACGAATTTTCTGCTTCAGACCCCACACAAGTATGATGTGAATGAGAATGTACTTTTTGGATAGCCCGTATATGTTAATGCTTGTCCGTTTCAGCAATACCAACAGGCGCTAAATAAGGCTATTGCTCAAATGGAAATCAACCAAAAGGAACCTTGGCATCGGGACCCCGATAGTGGCACAGATAACGAAGTGGTAAGCCCCTGACCACACGAAAAGGGGAGTATCGAATTAATTTGTTCTACGAAATTCTCAGGACCGATTTAATCCCAAACGAGAGTTGCTGAGATCCTGGCTAAATCGATTATTTCGCATTAAAATGACGGACGGCAGGATACTGAGCGGGTATTTCGTTTGCACTGACGCTGATGCGAATGTTGTGCTTCAGGCGACCAGTGAGTTCACCGAAATAGGAGGGGAAGAACGTGTTCTCGGGTTGGTGATGATACCGGGCCGGTACATAGTTTCGATAGAAGAACGCAATCCTAGATTTTCGTGGTAATGGATGAATACATGACTGTTTTATTTACTACACACCTCCACTAGCTAACCGTGGAGGTTAGCACCATTCTGGCTGTCTGTTGCCGAAAGAAACAAGGTGTCTTATTTGAAATGTTCGTATGATACACATGCTGCCTCCTCTGGTCGCCTCTATTTTGTTTCGTTGAGCGGTTCGTAGCCTTTGGCCATTTTCTGCTTAAACTGATCGTAGGTCCGTTTGCGATCGAAATGCTTCACCCACTGGGCAGGACAGCCTTGCTGGTACAGCTTTCGCAGCTGTATACATTCCTTCGGTTCCGGTGCTTGCGATGTACACTGATAATCGGGTGCGTGCTTGTCCAGGCAGGCCCAGTATTCGTCTCGTGCCGTCCAACACTTGGCGCGGGCGTCTTTATCGGGGAAGGACATTTTTTCCGGGTCCGGTTTCGGTGTTTCACAACAATCTTTGGTTAAAAACAGTCAAGGCGGCAACAAGGGGATCTATTCGGTCATTGTTACCGACGTTCAAATGACATTATTATTCCGAAATAAAGGAAAGTGGTCAATTAGAAAAAAATAAATAAATAAATAAAATGTTTGCAATGCAAAGCGCTTGTGTATGGATTGATATTATTTAAAAAGAAAGAAATAATTAAAAACAAAAAATCATTTTGAACACTATCCACATCAAGTAGCTTCAGCTACTGACCACTAGGTGACGCTAGTAAAACTGAGAACTGAACTGAGTTTGCTATAATTTAAATTTTCTTTTTTTTATAATTCCATATCCTTAGCAGGAATCGTTTAAGGGATTTAAAAACATAGCATGATTAGTTCAATGTAGCAGGCTTAATACTTTGTTCAATTTGGAGGATTAGTTTTAGCCGATTTGCTCTAGTAATACGCATTCAATTTAGATCACGTTGAACGGCGCTGCGTCACGCGGTTTGAAACGCAAACGGCATGGGTGATGATAATCGCCATTCAAATATTTATACAGCTGGTGTAATGCTGTCCCGATAATTACGCACCCGATGAGATCGATTATCGGGTGGAAATGAAATTGAATTTGTTTCAATTATTATGAAACCTAATGAGTTGCCACGCGTTGCTGATGGTAGGAACATGAGCTATACCGCTGTACAATACCGTACGGACGATGAGCAGGGCGCTCTAAAGGGCGATTCCCAAAAGATCAACACCATTGGGCAAACATTCTGGTCGTCATCGGACCGCTGCAGTCGATGCAGCTGAGCCGACACCCGTACCGGCCCTTATGCCCCGGTGACTATTGAAACCGTTGTTTGATGTTTATCGCCATTAATTAGGCTCCCGGAATGCTCTGCAACGGACAGGTTCGCTCCCGGGAGCGGCGTCTATTTGTTGTGAATGCCGCCTTGTAATGGGGCGTTAACGATTTTGGCTGGAGCTCGAAGCACAAAAAATGTACACCTCGTCGCTGCTGCTGAGCCTCTGTATGCGTCCGTTTGTTTTTTTTTGTTGTTGCTCCGTTCTCTCTTAATTTGTCCTTGTGGCGGCCGGCTCCAGGAACGGCTATTTTGCTCCAATTAAAACTAGATCGCTTTACAATGTGAAAGTGCTAAAAACACAAAGGACTCAGGCCGGCGTCATGATTGCCACCCTGCGTGAGGTTCAAAGGCATTCGAATAGGGGGGAATCCTTTTTACGATTATTTTCCCAACATCACAAGGGACCGATCGGGCAGATTCTGGGATGGAGAAGAAATTGAATTGACAGCATGAAACAACCGTACCCTTTTTTTTGGCCCCAATTCTTGGCCATTTCCTTTTGATGAGCGAAAAATGCCATTATCAGGGGGTAAAAAAAGGAATTTTCACCATCGCTGAAAATATAAAAGATATCCAGGCCGACCATTCTCGCGTTTACTTTGTCCCCGCTGGAGTGGGGAGGGGGGGGGGGGGGATTTTGCCTCTAATTGCTTTGAACAGATTTTGAATATGTGTGCTTGCTCTTTGCGGGTGTATTCTAGCGAAAAATCCATAATCTAATTATATTTAATCGCTTTCATTACTTATTTGTATTGGAACTGCTAACGATATGCAAAACCAACCGCCATACAGCACACGGCAGTAAGAGGTGTTGAATGTTTTGGAGCAAGCAACGGGTAGGTGATAAAATGAAACTGCTACACGCTTAGTGGAAAGCAGACAAGGGATGCGCGCTTTATTCAATTGCAGAAACATTTTCACAAAATATCCTGCAATGAAGTAGAGTGGTAGTTTGGAAAATTTAAGGAAATTGTTTCTATTTTACTGGACACATGGCACAGAAATACAGATTGAAAAATTGTCCATAGCAAGTGGCAATGGGTGTAAACATTTATACGCTTTTTATAGCTTATTTCTTTGTATTGTGTTTCAAATTCAGTTTGAATACATAACTATTTCCTGTAATTTATTTAATATTTAGTTTTCATTGTCCTCTTCGCATTACTAATCTCTCTTGTTGACCAAGATAGATCACGTCGATGTGACATGGCCTGGTCAACAATAATTCTGAAAGATGCTCGGTCCCTGGCTGCAACCTCCCATCCACGTAGATAACTCGGTCTCCGACAGGGGTTTTTTCACCTGATCCTGCACCTTATGCCGAACTGGGGATCGCTGTCGAACACCTTCTTGGTGGGGCACGAGTCCGGCATCCTCATGACATGCCCCAGCCATCGTATCCTGCCAGCCTTCGCCACCGTCAGGATGCTCGGTTCACCGTACCTCTCCAGCAAGCTCGTGGTTGATCTTTCTCCTCTACGCTCCATGCTCGAACACACCGCCAAAGATGGTCCGGAGGATGCGTCGCTCAAACACTCCCAGAGCGTTTGCATCCTCCGCTCGTGTCCGTAGAGGACCACCGGGCGAATCAGTGTGCGATATATCTCACATTTCGTGGGGGATCGAGGTCTTTTGCATCTCAGCAGTCGGTGAAGCCCATAATATGCACGATTCCCCTGCACAATGCGTCTCCGGAATTCGTTGCTGATGTCGATGTCGGAAGTAACGACCGTCCCGAGATAGCAAAACTCCTTTACTACCTCGAGATTGTCGCCGTCAACTACTACACTGCTTCCCAGATGGTCTGAGTCTCCGGCTAGCAGGTACTTTGTCTTCGTCGCATTGATTCTCAATCTAATTCTTGCTGCTTCGCGTTTGAGTAGGGTTTACGCCTCACACACCGTCGCTGTTGTCTAGCCCCGCGCCTCGAATGACACCTTCCAGAGCGATGTTAAAGAGCAGACAGCAGGGTCCGTCACCTTGCCTCAGACCCATGTGAACTCTAAACTCTATCTGACGTAAAAAAGATTCTTTTGACGAGCTGTTGATAAGACAGTTTTTATCATGTGGTACGTGGTGTTTAATGTACGTGCAGCTACATATATCGCTATTAACAGGAAACATAAAATAAAAACAAATATGAGAGAATGCTCTGATTTTTGTACTTTCTAGGCTACGTCATGACTACACCAGTTTACTGGAGTCCATCAATTCCCTTTAGGCGTCATTCATCAATTACGTAACACTAAAATGTGAAATGTGACCCTTTTCTCCATCAATATGTCCATCATTCCAGAAATGTTGCTGGCTTTTTATAATTGGCTTAATTTTCTAATTTGCTTTCGATATTAGATTGACTTTAGATATGAATCATCAGGACATTGATTATTCTATTTCACTTAATGTGGGATGCTTAATAGTTTATGTATGGCTTACCAATTACGAACACAATCCGTACTGTTTGCCGGAGTTTCGGCTGCATTTTAATTGTATTTATCCATACAATTACGATCAATGATCAACTCTGACGAAAGAAGGGCTAACTGTATTAACACCATCTCCAGCTTGTTTGAAATTAATTGGGTTTGAAAGGAATTCTATTGATATTACACCTGCTTTCAGTGTTACAGTTGAATCTCGTGCCATATGCTTCGAATCGTGTGTCGTCAATTGCGTGCCTTTAAAATCGAATGCGTGCCACTGCGGTCGTCGCTGTAACGGAATGCAACGTTACTGCGACGATCCTTTGGTAAATTTTTCCGTCCGTCGGTCCATATTACCCAAATTTCGTCGTAGGTTCCATCCTCGTCCCCTAGCAATGACGAACTATTCGACTGCGTGGTACATCAAAAGTAGCGAATTCCGTTTTAGGCCAGCATAACCGCGAAGATTGTTTAGTCAAGAAGAAGAATCATCGTCCATTACTCATTTGTTAAAAAAAAAATTAAGGCTCTATTCAGTGTTACGTAAAAAAAGTTAATTCCCCCTCTCTCCCATGTAACACATCGTAACGTTTGATGTTCATAACCTCTCCCCCTATCTGCGTTACGCAATTGATGGATCACGCCTTATCTGTTGAGGAGTGTGGCGTGATTGTTCGACACTTTATTCAGAAAAAAACACATTCTTTATTGTGTATAACAAATGTATTAAATCCTTAAAAAAGCTAAGACTGCCAATCATATAGCGATATTCTTCGGTGTAACAATGCGTCCTGCTCGGTCGAATGCTGATATGATGTGTTTTATTAGAGCTAAGCTTAGGCTTAGAGATTATGCATACACTTACACGAGCCAAACGGTTATACTAATATTTGTCTGAACTGTTATGCTACAATATGTATAAGCTTAAAAGGTTTATTTTAATCAACGGGGCGGTTCCGTGGTAAAATCAACTCGCACGACTCAACAATATGCCAGCTGTGGCTTCCATATGACCATATATGACCATATATGAACCATCTTCCGTAGTAAGGACTGACTATTCGACTGCGTGATACGATAGCATAGGTTGGCAGCATAGGTCGGCATGACCGGGTAGGTCTCTCTCTCTCTTTCTCTCTCTCTCTTTCTCTCTATATCTCTCTCTTTCTCGCTCTCTCTCTCTTTCTCTCTCTCTATTGTTGGGCTGTCCACGATAATCGTCGATAATAAATTCTCCAGAATGCTCGGTCCTAGGCTGCGACCTTCCATCCATGTACACTGGGTAGGTCATTACTCCAATAATCTGCTATGAGAAGAATATACTAACTTACTATTCCTACAGGAGTGTCCTAGACTGGTCATATTGGCTCTACCATGTCCCCTCTGTCTTCGAAGACGATCTAAAAGTACGGGTGGTGTCTACTGTTGGGTAAATCTAAAAGTAGAAGTTAGCTGATGCGTTTCAAAGCAGATAGATTGTCATCGAAAGTTCGCCGTTGTATCGGTTTCTCCATTGATCTTCCACACATACGGGACCAGCGATCCTTCAGAGCATCTTGCTTTCGAACGCGGCTGAGAGGATTTCGTCTGATTTGGACAGTGTTCATGTCTCAGAGGAACATATAGGTACAATATAACCCCAGTGACAGTTTCTCAACAAAGTTAAACCAACGAAACGAAATGTAACCAATTTTCGGCTGTGAGAAAGTTCTACATGATGAATAATTACTAATATGTTGATAGCTTTGCATATAAACAAAATTATTTACAAATACTCGGATACGTCTGAAGCCATGACCACTTGTTTTTTCCTAAAGTGGCCAGTCCAGAAATTAGTTTATATTTATTACATCATTTGAACATCATTATGCATCGATAATAAATTCTACAATAATCCCAATACAGAAGATAACAACGCATGAATTTGATGCTTGGCGCATGACTGACTAAAACAAGCATAATAATGCTGAACGATTTTTGTTACAAACAATCCAAATACCAATTCGAAACAACGAAACAAACGAAAGTGGAAAAAATCATACAAATTGTGAAAACTCTTGATTAACTCCTCTCCTAGTAGTAGTTGTATTCGTCCTCTTAGTAGTTACACTCAAAAACTTGTTGATGCTCACTAAAATAACAGAAAGTAAAGCTTTATTCATCAATTACCATTCATGGAAAGCCAGACATGGCAGAGGCGTAGACCCACCCTTCCCTCCCAACAAACCCCGGAAGTTGGAGGACGGAAAGAAAACTGGCCAATTGTATTTGCATAAATTGTGCCTTTCGCAAGCGAAGCGACTTCACGAACGGTTGAGTGCACCGGCAGCAGCCAGCTGGGTGATCTGTAATAGACGTTCGTGTGGCCTGGCTTGTGTATTATGTTTTGTGTGTGTTGGTGTGTGCATGTTGTTTTTTTTTCTCTCACTCTCTCTCTCTCTCTCTTTCTATCTCTCTTCCTCTTTCTACGCTCCACGTGGTCGGCTATTTTAATTCCCAGCTTGCAGCCTTCCCGCTTAAATGGAGGGCAAATAGTTTAAATTCAATGATGAAGTTTATATCTAATTAGATCTTCCGGTTTTTAGTCAATATTAGCGGGTTCGAAGTGTTTTCCGCGTGGCGCGGCGTGGCGTGGCGTGCGCAGGTCGTCCGGTCGGTGTTGCACTTGAGAAGGTATGCACAATACGCTCAAGCATCTGAAGAAGGAAAGGAAAAAAAGTAATCAAAAAGAGTAGAGGTAGTTTGTGCAAGTGTGGACCCGACACCGGATGCGTTGCATTTGCGTTCAATCGCACGAGGGCCAGGTGGATGGTGGCGCTTGGAAGCGGTGCGTTTGCTTTTGGTTGATTGGAAAAGTGTGCCAGCGAAAAGTTTAATCCGCAAGCATAGCATAGGATACTTACGAGAAAGTTTAAAAATATATCATAGCGTAAACTGTATTGTAAGTTAATTGGAAATGAAACCGGGTTTGCCTAAACATTGACACTTTGAACAAAATGATATTTTACACTTGTTATATTTGTTTGTTTGTTACTAGATGATAAAGAAGAAAGAGTAACAGTTGTAGATATGTACATATAAATGTTGTAGCTCTTTGGCATTGTGAACCTTGACTGACTAATAACATTCATTTATGACAAGAAATATCGAAGTATTCAAACATTATTTATATTAAAATATTAAAACGGGTTAAATAAACCTATTTCAACCACAAGATTCAAACACAGTGAATAACATTTTCACAGTCCGAGTGATTGGCTAATAACTGACGGCTTGGTAGACTGCACTAGAAAGCTCACCATCGATAAAGTACTCCCGGACGTGAAACGCTGGCAATGTGTTTTAAGTTCTTGCTCGCCGAACCAACAGCAGCTAAAAGTGCGACCCGCTACCCAATTTATTAGCATGTGACAACAGCTGATAAAGTGTCGATATTATTCGTACCTGTCTACCTGTATCCCATCACGAATAGGCAGAATGCATTTGATTTGTGGCTAAAAAGGGTACAGAGCTAAATAGAAAATGGTACTTCAACGACCCGGAACCAGTTCCCCGGACAGTGCTTTATGCTCTCACTAAACCCATACACCCAGGAAGCATGACAAGTACATTGGCGTGTCGATGGAGGAAAACTCGGTGCACCTTGGTGCACCTGTGCGACGTCCAAACTGGCGACAAGCGGTCCCAAATGCATTGACATAGTGCATGCGACGGACACATGCACCATACACGGGCGCACGGGCTCCGATGGTGGCCGAATTATCACGAAATGTGCGAATTATCTCGTACGCCTCGCGACGCAAAGCTCGATTGTTTTTGGCTGATCAAACTGTACGCCTTTTTCCCGTAGCGTTGCAACAAACAGCTCTGCCTCCCACCAGGAATTCATTTTGGCACCTTGTCGATGTTTTATCAGGTAACGTGCGATTTATTCCCCCGTTATGACCGCGTACCAATCCTTTCCTTTCTGGAAAGGCGAGAGGCGCGCGTGTGCTTAAATGTGGCCGAATCCGGGCCACTCGGGACGGTCAGGAAGCCTATTGTTTCCTGATGCTGTGTGTTGCTACGCACAAATCACCATAATTATGTCAGGCGTTTTATTCGGACTCTGCCGTCTAACGAACACTCGGAACACCGCGCGACGCTTATGTAAATGCAGTTCAAAAGCAACACCATAAGCCAGCAGGAGGAGCGACTGTTTGATCTGCTGAGTGGGGAGGGTTCGGGGAAGGGGTTGCGATGGTGAGTGAGCTTTTGCCGCGATCCCAGCATCGTGTTCCTTCCTTTGGGAAGGGAGTCTTTTTTAGTGTGTAGTTCCGGGTCCAGCGCCGAAAATGTGAACCGATGCACCATTGCGGCCCTCTGAGGGCCAGCGTTTCGCGTTTCGCATGCATATTATTACCTGATTTACGGCTAATTAAGTTGTGGCAGGGTTCAGCTCGGGTTGCGAGACAGCACGGCTGTGGGCTGTTGTGGAATATGTATGCGCGCGTGTGTTTATGAATGAAACACGTCCGGTTTAACGGTGCGCTCTGAGGCGAAATGTACGGCACTTTAGGTACGCACTGACCCATTCGTTAAGCAGGTGAATAGATAATGGAGCCAGCGGGATTCACTAATGCGGCATCTGGATTAACAAAAGGCATTGCATTACAAGAAGTTGCTGGCGTGTATGCCCTGCTTAACGATGGAAAACGATGGAAGAAAAGCCACACGCTAGGATTGTACGTTAGAATATTGTTTCCGTTTGTTGGGTTTGTTTCAAAATGCTCGGTTCATCACTATTAATAATTCACATTGAAAATGCTCAACAATGAACTAGAAAGATTAATCATCCGTGAATTTGATCCAGTCAATAAATCTAAGAAGTGTAAAGTCAAAGCTGTCAATAAAAGTCTATAGAACTTTCAATAGAATTGGAAGTATGAATAATTTAATTCACAAAATCTGAAAGAAACTAAATGTAGTAAATTGTTGTATCGTCAGATTGCTCATTGAATTAATAAAGATATGTAAGTGTTCTACCATTTTTAATAGCACTTTTTATGTTCTGCGAGCGATTTTGTTTTTCATTTCAGAATTTTATTCTCATAGTTTGCATTTTTTAGGTAATTACAGAATGTTTTAATTAATTTAAGGATAGTATTATGTGGTATGATGAGTATTGTAAATAATTGATAATTAAATGGGATGTTTGTTGAACAGATGTTAATCAAAAATATTTAAATGTCCTTGTTTAATTGTAAAACCTTAACAAACTATTGAAAATACTTTGTCAGCATTCTTTAGATAAACATACGAGTTATTTATGCACATTAATTAAAAAAGGCATTGATGAACAAAGACGAAGTTAAATAACGGGATATTGGATTCATTAAAAAAAAAACATTGAAACATTTTTAAATGTAGCAAAACCAATGCACGAATACAATTTTATTTCGAAGTTGATGGTTAATTTCTTATGCTGAAGGCGTATTTAGCTAAACGAGAAATTTTGCGCAGTGAAGAGATTTTTTAAAATTATCTCACACCATTTTTCGCATTCATCATTAAAATTTCATTTAACCATCTTTTGTGAAGTCTTAAGCGAATGAAAGCATAAGACAAAGGTTTAATGTACACACACATTTGGATTAAAGTTATTTGATTTATTCTAAATAAATGTGAATAAAAGACAAGCAAGAAAAAAAGCTTTTAAAATTAAGTATAATGCACAACAAGCTTTAAAATTTAAACTTACAAACAATTATTATGAATCAAAATAGAAATTTCCATGCAAATATAACGAGCAGTTCAAAGATACATGCGTTTTTCACCATAAAAAAAAATGTTTCCATGCAAAATGTATACCCTACCTGGGAATGCGGTTGTATGGTTACGTAGAGACTTTTGGTCGTACAGGATGGTCATTTTGTCCTTATTTGAAACTACATAATCATTAATCTCCTTTATAAGTAATTTGTTTCATTCATGTGGAATGATCAAATAAAGCATCTTCCTGCATCTATTGAGCCCCGTCCATTCTTGAACATGCAAACCTTCGTGCACCTAGTCAAATCCTTAGGCGAAGACCATTATTTTGTATTAGTTTTTGGCCAACAGAGCTTGGCCAAAGTGACCCGATTACAAAAATTATCAATGGCTATTATTCCACAAATTACACTGTCAATTTTAATGTTAGTGTGATTAAACTTAAATCACTTTTGCGCAGCGCATTTTAATGAGATTATCTTTGTTTTGTTTTTGGTAATTTGTTACATTTTTTCTTTAATGCTTATTTTATCTCTTTCATCTTATCAGTGTGATGTAATGTTACGTATAGGAATAAGTTGTGTAGGCCTATAGTGGCTCGATGACTTTTGTTATTAAATAAATAAATAAATAAAATCGAACACATCATTCCTCAAACCTAGCATCTATTGGTAACTTATTACCAACTATTAGTTTTTGAAAAATTGAGTTTTCGCTTTTTTTTATGCAAACTATTCCTACATATCAATAACTTGTTAAGATGTTTGTTTGTGTTGCAGACATAATTGATATTTTTCATTATTCGTCGGACTTAGTTATCTGATTAGAAGATTGATTTTCTCTAAGAAAGCGCCAAAGCCGTCTGTCATTAATAAAAAAGGATTTAAAAACAGGAAACAAACATATTTATTGTTTTATCTTACCCAAAATTTCAAAAGTTTCCAACATTTTCATGATGCGAAAGACTTTTGATGGTTTATAAAAGAAGCATTTCATTTTTTTTTTTTCGTTCAAAAGAGAAGAGAATAGGTATTGATTTAATATTAATATAAAAATCTGTAAAAAATTAACAAAGAGCTTTACATGGCTGCTAGTGTTATATTTTTATCTTATTGAATTCAAAAATTATCCAGTTTATTTGTCTAATATATTATAAAAGAAACGGTTAAAAAACACACATACAACAAATTGCTATAGCTATCTTAATCAAAAATATAATGATTATATCAACTTAATTGGTACAAGTGGCAATTTAAAGAAAAAATAAAATAACTAATTAAGTGGTATAGCTAATACTGGAAGAAAATGAAGCCTCTTGGAAAATGTGGTTAGAAATAATTGAATCGTACGACTTACGAATAATTGATCGTAAACTTCCTGCATTCAACGAATTAATTAAACCATAACTGAAGGGCCCAAATATGAAAAATGGAACAAAAATCGTGAATCTTTTTATAAAATACATCGAATTCTTAGAAAATAATTACTCATAAAAAGACGTTGCTCATAAATAATGATAAGCTAGGGAATATTGGTTAAGCACACTTTTGATATACTAATTTGTATTGCTTTAATTAAAAAAATCAAGCATAATGTTAATCCAACTTTGTTCAACTGATTTTCCCACAACGGCAGTTGAGCTCCTCGTATTTGCTCTTTTCTATTTCGACTGATGGCGAAAAAAACATCTAAAACAAAATTATTACAGTAGGTTTTGCTTATCATGCAACTAACTCTATTTCACCGTTGATTTAAAAACTAGGCTTTGAAATTCTATCACTATAAAGTGTGTATGAGAAAGACCCAATATTAACTTAATTTTGCCAATGCCTAGCAATTACTGAATCTGAAGTGAAATAAAAAAAACACAAATTAGCCGTTTTTTGTTACCCAATCCAATGATAAAGAAACGTAATAGCTATAGCGAAGGCTAAAACGAAGCGTGTGCACAAGTAGCAATTATTTGGCAAACAAAGAAGTAGATTGATAGCGTTTTTGCTGAGGTGTCTTACCCTTGGTGTTATAATCATCAGCTCATACGGCGTGGCGGCTGAAGTTGATCTCATGCCAATGAATTCACGAATTTATATTTTGGTTCCCAGCCAGCACGATGCAACACGCTAGTTGGAAGAAGTGTGTGTGTGTATGAGTGCAAACATCAAGCCACAGCATCACGAGTGGCTATGTGTGTTTTGATAGCTGTATGGAGAATTTGTTGCGGAGCAACTCGATAATACCATACCGTAGATGCATTTGTACTGTTGGTAATTATTGTCGAAAGCTTGAGGCCGATGCAACAAAACTGGTTCGCAAAAAATGAGACATGCCCGAGGTACGGTGTTCTCAGCGCTGGGCAGATGTGTATGTTGGGGCTTTGCATTAAACTACCCAATCGATGGGAATCTGATGACGTATCGCTTAGCAAAGCCCGGAAGAATGCTTTCTATTGCTCGGTTGATAGCCTTCGATGAACGAAATCAGGCAATCAGTGACTACTTCCGTCGGAAACGAAGTGTATGAAAGGGAGAGGTGTTTGCGTGAAAAGAATAAAGGTACTAAACCTGGGAATAGCCTTGCTAATATTTCACGCCCTCGAGCTGCCTGTACAGCGATGGTAGAACAAAACGTTATTTGCACCGTGCTTCACTGCTTGCACAATGGAATGTGCGAAAGCATTCTCGTGCCAAGTCATTTAGCTGTTTCGAAGCGCTAATTGCTTCCCTACGATTTGAATAAACGCCATCAAATGCATTCGATGTGGTATTTAGTATATCGATATATTCTAGGGGAACGATGTGATCAATCGATTATTTTCTGATATTTTAGATTATTGTATTTAGATGATTTTAGATGCAATTTATTATTTGCAGGTATAATTGAAACAAATGATACTTTTTTCATTCGCATTTTAAGCTTGTTAAAATTGAAGTGAATGCTTAATTGAATTCAAGCGATTTTAAGCTAAGCTTGTTAGAACGACACAATCGAAACCATACAAAATTTGAACGAATACTTAGGTGGCTTTTCGAAAAGAGCAACGACCACAGTTTACAGTAGAGCAAGGCTGACCTAGAGCAACTATTGTATATTTAAACCATCTTTACACTTGCAAGCCATCCAACTGCAAACAATTACGTTAGAAAAGGTATCAGCCCCACTTAGTTGATGAGTCGGACGGGAACACTGTAAAGCACACGGCAACGGCATGGTAGAACATCGACTGGGAGTTTTTGCTGTAAACACTGCCATACCCGTACCCTTCTAATGCCGCAACCCCCATCGAGCGGGATGGGAAAAGCATCGTGTTGCATAATTATCATTTTCATCTGTTTACCCTTTCCATCCAGCCGATCTGAGCCAGAGAAAGGGTAGGGCGATTCTCGATGCATTTTCCCGTAGCATGTATGACCTCCTCCCAGAGGTTCAAAGCAATGTTGGCCTCCTCCAATTAGGCAATACCTTAGCAATGGGGGACCGTAGCTGGGTGTATAAATATAAGCGTTTGCCGAAGCTACAGTAGCAGTGCATTCTTATCTTTCGTACAGTTCTCCAGTACCTAGAGGGTAGTTAGTGCAGTTGGCAAATTGCATCGCAGTGCAGAGCGTTAAAAAATCAAAACCATCCACAAGATGAAAGTGCTGGTGAGTAAGCTGAGCTGAACGGTGGCATCCGAAGTTCAACCGAAAATTTGTCCAGCAGAGAAACGAAGAAGCGTGACGTGTGATAATAGCTCCGTCGGTGGCCCTGTTGCCACACGCTGTGGGTGTTAAAGTGCGCTTCTTTACGGGGTTTTTGGCGTGGCCAGGGGTTTGCTGAACTACTTTCGATAAACTGTGCAAAGTTGTGGTGGTGAAAATGTTGCTGTGCTAAAAGAGAAAAAGCAGTTCGTTCGAAACTGCTGCTCAACCTATTAGCGAGGTTGTTTATTGTGTCGGTTCCCTGGATTAAATGCATAAAAACTGAAGTACTGAAGGGTGGGGTTTGTCGTGGAAAAATTCAAATGAGTTGCTGGTATTGTGATAACGTGCAAGCTGTGTAAGGAGGGTGATCGTGAAGGACAATCGTAAGAAAGTATTCACAAGCAGAAGGACAGTTAAGGAATGCTCATGATACGCAGCTAAAACCGTACAATAACATTGAAGAAGAGCTTGGAAAGTAAATTTGAATTCTTTCGTGGGAGTAAAATAGCGAACATTGATTTCTGCCCAAAAGCACATCGACCATTTTGAGATTCCTATTCTCGACAAGTGTCCTTGATATTTATAGTGCAAGGTCGGCACAAAACTATACAAACACATTAGAGAAAAACTACAAAGAGTGTTAGAAACCACACAGCATTTCCACTGGTATGGGTTCAAACCTATTCCTCCGCTGTTATATTGTTCTTTGTTGTTGACAGCTGCAAGGATAGTCCAAAGCATAGTCCCAATGCACCATTACTACCAACGAATGAAGGATCCTTCTCATCGTCGCAAAGTTTGCATAGTTGCTGGCCAACACTCCGAGTTGTTTTGCGAGAGTTTATGCGAGTGAAACTTTAATTAGCTGTGTGACAAACGGTGTTGAAGGGTGTTACTCTCTTCACACGATGCATCAGGACGTTGGTAGAAGCGTTGGTTTTTTCAGTTGTTGTGAGTATTACCATAGCAGTAACTAAGCGGTGAAAAGTTGTTGCTTTCTGCTCGGATGCGATAGTACACGGTCGCGTGGAGCGGGAATTTCACTCATTCGATTTACCTATTTTCGGGTGCAGCGAAAATAAGTTTAAATGTACTTTTAAAATCCAAAAAAACATAGGATCCAAAACTTTCACTGTTGGAGGGAAAATACGACCATAGTTGCACTTGTTGAGTCGCAGTAAATATTTGAGATTGTTTAGAGATTTAATTAGAAAGCAGGTTGATTGCTTTTGAGCTGCACAACATTGGAAGAAAGTGAATGAACATCTTTGAGTGAGCTTTTTCTTTAAAGTTTAATTTGTTCTCTTTATTGCGTCATGACGTAATGTGACAAACACAACTTTATACCTTTAACCATTTGCATTGCAAAAACAATAAAAACAAAAAGAAGAAGAGATTGTTTGACACTCGTAAAATCGATAAGAATTTGATTTCAGCTTTCGGTGCTCGCTTTGGGTTATCTTGTTGTTGTCGAAAGGGACAGTCTCCAGATCAGCACCGTTAGGCCCAAACCGAATGGATGGTTTATTTGACTTTAATCTTCTTTTACGATCTGGCAAACAACAAACTCAAAACCAAAAGAAAAGCCAAAGGAAAGAAAGGGTTGCTCAAACTCTGGCAAAAATAGTTGCTAACTGTGGCCGTGGAAGGAAAGAAAAAAATCTCACCACGGAAGTGTAGTACAACACACCGATGAATGAAAAATATATGACAAAAAAAGAGTTACAAACATTTCGATACCGACCGTCGAATGCCGGGAATGATGGCGGAGCAAAAAACCTGTACAGAAAAAGTGTGCTCAAATCATAGCCAAATCCCAACGGAACGCAGGGCCACACAGAATTGATGGTTTGCGTTGCGCAAAAAGTGGAGCCCAAGCGAACGAAGGAACGGAGGAAATGAAACCAGCAAATCAAAACCCGAAACGAAATCGTACAGGCGGCATAGTAATAAGTGGCTGATCTTATCCTTGGCTTTTTTTTCTAGCTCCCCGCCATACCCGAGACATGTTGGGCAGGAATCGCATGGTGTGTTGTCACACTGCGTCCCTACTGCTCTTTCGTGCACTTTTTCGCGCCTGATCGATAATGAACCTGTCGAGTGGAACCTACTTTGGCGATGGCAAAAGTTAATGAAAGTTGCCGCCGTTCCTTTACCGGACGGGCTGGTTGAAGTGGAAAGGGAGTAAAAATGGATTAAAAGCCAGTCGATCTTTTAATGCTGGTGCGAATCCATTTCCCGCAACCGCATGTCAGTGGAAGTAAGGTGGAACGAAGTGAAGAAAATGAGAAACTACTCATCGCCGTTCCCAAAATGGGATACGAAAAACTACAACGAGGAGAAAAAAGGACGTCTGTTTTTGGGTGGATAGGGTTGTATGGAAGAAAGGGGGAGGGGGGGGGGGTGTGGGAGGGGTAGAGGGCAATAAAAAAAAGAGATGGATGCTAGGCCAACCAGCCGATTGCATACAGATCCGGAAAGCGTGCGAGCTGGAAGATAGTCAAACCGTAACATCGAAAAGGTTTTCCCTCGTGTCTGGGGGAGGCTTTCGGCACTGATTCTTTGCCTCAGCCAGACACACACCCGGAGCCGTTTCCCAGTACCTGTTTTTACTTCTTCCTATGGGTTTGAGGTTTCCACGGGCTGGTTTTATGGTTGTCCGAGATGAGACGCTTTTTTGCCTACATATATCTGACAGAAAAGGAGGGAGAGAAGAAGAGATAGAGCACAAGAGATCGAGAGAGTGGGAATGAAAAATAATCAGCTGAAAGGAGCCAAGGACACTTTTTGGGGGACCTAGGTGGGGAAGACTGGTACGTTTTTACGGCTGCTCAAATGTGAACGCTTAATTTGAAAGTTTACACCCAGCCGAGCCCGAGCCATGAGTGGAGCTGGCGCAGAGAAGGAGATTTAATATTGATTTTAAACGTTCGAATTAAGAGAGCAATTTTCGAATAGCTGAAGTCGATGACTTATGCTTCTGTCACTGGAGCTGGCTGAGATAAAGTTTTACGAGACCAGTTTTTGAGGCATTGTAGTTTGGAGTTTTAACGGCAGGGATAGATTACGTATGGGGTGGTTAAAGGTCACCATAAGTGTGATAGGGTAAAAACTAAATGCCATTCTATTTGCGCATAGTGTAGCAAAAACGGTGCTTTATAAATAATTACAAGACCAAAGTAAAGGATGGTTGCCACACGATGAACAGATTTCAGTTCCATTACACCTAGAGATAGTTTGGAGTGGTTTGCTTTTTTCGTTACTGTTACATCCACCAGTGTGTCCAGTGTAATCAAAGATAACTAAATTAGTTGCAGAACGGAATTGTAACATCAAGTTCGAACTGTTAGCATATGGTGCGGACACACGAAATAATAACCGGGGAGCACATTCTTTCATTCGTTCGTTGCGGGTCGCTTAATTCCACACCTAAGGAAAAGTAATCACGAAGCGGTCGTAGAACTTTACCACTGTGGCTGCCAGTGGTCCCACTCGCCCCTTCGGAAGGGTAAATTGGTAGCAAAACGGGTGTAGGAACATCATCACCTGGCCCGGGCACCAAGATCGTCACGCGGTCCAGTATCGTTGCAATCACGACCGAGCACCGCGCTACCGTGAGTGCACTTGTGGCGTAAAGTTGTGTCGTATAGTTGCGCTCGAGCTCGACCGTTCCAACCGTTGGAGGAGTACCCCCGGAAACGCTGACCATAGCACCAGATGGTACCACGGGATGGGATGTTGATGCGAAGGTTAGATACTTTTCTGCACATGTGATTCGATGGGAAGTTGGAAGACGTGGCACCAAGCTGCTAATGAATATCTACTGTCGTGCGCTGTGTCTTGTACCGCTGAGTTCCGCTGGATGCCACTGGGTCGTCGTAGTGGTCTGGGGCATTTCTACTGTGTGGCGTTGATACGGAAACTTCCTCGAGCGGACGGGTGGGTGAGTGCGAGAATGGAAAGTTTATCCTGTTTTGAAGTGAAGACTCCCCCACCAGCCAAACGAGCGTGTTGTGGCAACTTCAACCCGATTTCGTGTGTCTTGGAACAGCGGGCCGACTGCTTAGGAAGCTCGGAAAAGTTTGCCGATGACTGCCGATGTAACGGATCATCCGGATGTTGTAGTGGCGCTGTCGACGGCACAACTGGAGTTCCGCAACTTTTCTCCGCTGCTTATGGCTTGGCTGCTGATGCTTCGTGCAAGATGTTCGAGAGCGGGCTATAGTAGTTGCCTGTTGGCAAGAGTTGGTGGAAAGTTTTTTTTTCATACAAACTAGCAATCGCTAGGAGCTAGGACTCCGTGTTCGGCGGATGGCGGATGGCGAAAAACTAACTTCGGCTTATAGTTCATGTTCGTAGTTCCCTGCAACGTGGTGACTAATTAGGACGAGAGGGAATACATGCGTTTTAAGATGGCTGTTAAAAATGTTCCACGTATTATGCACTCGTCCAAACATTAGTTAAAAACGAGTGATCGGGGCTAGAGAGAAAACGTAAGCGTGGGAACCACGACTCCTGTTTCGATGATTGTTTCTTTTTTTCCGGGATAAATCCTTGGCTCGGTTCAAACTCGACAGAAAAAGTAAAGTAAACGCCTGTCTGCTGTTGTAAGTGAAATTGCTGAGTAGGAAGTTATGTTTATTCAAGACCCAGGACCCTACCTTTAACAGCAGGCCACTTGCTCGACTGTGCCGTTCGAGGCTCTCCACCGTTGGTCTTCCATTTTGGCTTCAATTAGCGTTCGCGAGTGTGTGCTCCGGTAACGTATGCTTTGCCTTTTCCTGTTCAGGAACTCATTAACTTTGACTGCTCGAAAGTGAACCGTTTTGGATGCTGAAGCAAACCATGCAGCTGCACCTTTCGATTGGAACTGGGTGTTTTATTGCTTCCCTGGGAGCGTGTTCTACGTTCCTGTCAGTAGCACCAGCACTTGGAAGGACCAGTGCCTTCCGAATCAATCATGCAATCACGACGGCAAGCGTACGAACAGAAACGCTGCAAGTTTGACCAACATACACACGGTGTAGTCGAAGTTCGTCGCAGTGCGACGTGCCCGAAGTTTGTTGAAGCACGTTACCCACCGAAGCACTTCATCTAGGTAAACTACACCGAGCTTGCGGTTCAATGCGATGGATTGGATGCGGCTCATCCTCAGCAGTTGGGCCGCACTCAAAACCATAAAAAAACACCGGGAAGAATCGTTTATCAGTGCTCGGTGGCAAATGGTCGCTTACCAGGAAGGTAGAAAACGGCCGTTACCGCTGTTAGCTAATGTGCGCAGACCTTTCGCTGCGGATGCACCGGTTGCTGCATACTACTGCTCTGGAAGCGTTTGCTGTGCCCGTGTCGCTGCGCTAGCGTTTTGGACGGTTTGACGCCGAAGCATTGATTAAAATTTCATTTCACTGTCGTGATTTTCGGACCCAAATCCCAGCTGAGCATACTACTGGCCGGACGACGGGCCGGAGTCGTTGAGGTCGGTTGACGCTGTCGATATGATCGGGAAGCAGAACCGGCTAGTGAGTGTGTCTGGTGAGTTTATTGGCTGCGACCAGTAACCGCAAATCTGGCGAGTGCGAGATACCGGGACCAGATTTACGATGGCACACGTCTGACGGTCGTCCAGGAGCCAGCAATAAAGCGTTCATTATGGCGTGATGTGGAGCCGCTCGCTAGTCGGACTCGTGCGCGAGACAAAGCGTTGACAAATGTTTGCGTACCATGGCAAAAAGGCAATCACGCTGGAAGTAAAGCAATTTGGGTGGGATTGATTTGGAAATATTATTTGGATTTGGTATTATATTGGCAGTTTTTATCGGAATAGATTATACGAGCGGTTAATGGCATCCACTTAAAAGGCATTCCGAGATCAGAAACGCGTAACTGATGCTGGAAAGCAGAACGAACGAAGCTAATATGTTATTAATGCTGAATAATAGCAAGAAATGTGAAATTTTATTTTAAATTTTGTTCTTAATAGTATTTTATTGAAAATGTCCTTCTCGTTTGTTTCGCAGGTATGCCTTGCTGTGATCGTGTCCGTGTTTGGTGTTGCTCTTAGTGCTCCCCTAGACGGACAGCAACAGACAGTGGCGATTGAAGGTGGAGCAAAACGCCAGGAAAAGCGTGGTATTGGTCTCGCATACACCGGGCTAACCGGGTTTGGTGCGTACGATACGTCCCTTGGACTGGCCGGTTATCCTGCCACAGCTTACGTCACCCCGACCGTGATCAAATCAACCTACACTGTACCGGCGGCAGGTAAAGGCAACGGGGTTTTGGGATGGGCAAAAGTTTTTGCATGTTTCATTTTTCAAATGGGTTGCTTCCTTCATCTATTTCCCCCCACGTAGCTACGTACCATACGGCGGCCTACGATGCGGCACATAGCAAGTTCGGCTATGGTGGCTTCTATCCGGCCAGCTACGGAGGCTTCGGCACGGGAGGATACGGATATGGCGGATTTGCGGCTCCGGCGGCCACCTACAGCAAAATCGTTCATCCCGCCACCAGCACGTACACGAAGGTCATCCAGACGTATCCGTCGGCAGCGGTTGTAGCCGCTGGTACACCTGCGGTCGCTAGCTACACCGGTGTTGGTAGCCTCGGAGGATACGTTTACTAAGGGGACAGGGGAACAATACAATATGCTAAAGTGACCCGAATGTCGTGAACGGTTTGGGAATGGATGCTGTAAATGATGTATGGTAATAAAGTGTAACAAAAAGTGGTTCGAGTTTTGTTTGTTTCACTTCTTGAAAATCGCTTGGCATTGGTATTTGGTTGAAGAGCTTGGTATGGAAACAATCTGAAAGGTAAGTTACGGAACAGAAACAATGAAAATGAACAGTTTGGTGTTGTGTTATGCGCTGTTCTTATCTAAATGTGTGTAATTATTATCTTAATACCTAATCATTTGTGTTCTAAAGTATAAATAAAATAGAATCAACACTCTAAATACACATAGCTATTAATTAATTAGTGCTAGGATAATAACCATGTTCATGATGTTCATGAAACAAGTAGATTGTTTTATTTATTTACCATTAATCGATGCATGTGTTTGTTCAAAAGTATGCTTCTCCATTGAAAAATTGCATTCAACGTCAACACCATTAAGACTCCTCATCGATTCTGCAAACACCAACACAGTGATTGAAAGAGACCTCCCGTGACGTGCCCACATCCACCACCAATTGGATAACAACCCCAGCCTCTGTAAGGCATTACGTTCCACGCTGTTGCATGCAGATGTTGTTGTAACGTCCTCCACAGAGCCAACCCGACTGCACTCTAATTACGCGCAAATCCGAAACCAATCGGCAATCTGGGATCTTGCCGACAGCCGACCGCAAAGACAAGTATTCATCAAACCAACACGTCTTACCATAATTAATCTGCTCGTCTCGGTGGGTGTACGCTATCGTGTGATAAGGACCGTGCAGAGCACCGTGGCTTCGGGTCCGACTGCAATGCTACCCGTGGTTTCTGGAGCTGATAGTAAGCAGCTGCTCTCAGGTCGACGTTGCGTGAAATGGTGGCAAAAATATCGAATTCCTCGCGCGGTGTATATGTGTGTTCCGTGCTGGGAGGTAATTATAGTTGCCATCTGTCGGCACGGAGTGCCATCTGATCGGCTCACGGTTCACGGAAGCTGATGTCGTCCATTAGTCGGGTGGATTAGTGTAGATATAAACAAAAAAAAAGGTTGCTCGCTTCCAATGAAGACCTTCATAGGTAATTGTATGTTTCCGGTTGCCACGGAAACGGCCTTTGGGCAGCACTTTGCCACCAATTAAAGCGCGTATCGAGCCACTAATGTAATGATTTTCGCAGATCCGGGGTGGTTCTGATATGTGCCTGAATGCTCCACTCGAGACGCATGTACACAAACCTCGTAATCTTTGTAGTGTGAACTAAAGGTACCGCAAACATGCGTAATGCTTCAACGATCAATTTTGGAAAATGATTAATGTACTTTGACACATTCGATATTTGAGTTTAGTATGGCCGTCAACATGGCAATGTGTGGAGATAAAGCAGCACAATACAGGTTGTCTCCGGGATACACTATTATCGTGAACCGAAAACAAACTGTGTATCTCAAATATCCGACAACTGTAACTTTTTTGAAATAGTTTTTAAAATTCCATCAAAAAAGGATTTATTTTACATTTGACTATCAGTCCAAATCAAATCAAATCAGTGCAATTTTCTCAAAAAGCTGTCAAATTTGAACATCCTCGTACAAGAGGTACCGCGTATCTCGAGGACCATTTTTATATTAAGTATCTTAAGGTGTATCTGGAACATAAGGCGTGTTTGTTGTTTAATTGATGTGTAACCTTCTTAAAACTACACTCAACGAGATGTATATTAATTAGTCACTTAAAAAAACCAATACGCGCTTAAAAAAATTAATCAAACAATAAGAAACGTCGATAATACATATTCCATTTTCCAGCATACCAGCAAACCTGAATTACCTTTTTCCCGCCCGAAACGTTCATGTTCCCGGCCAACTTGAAAGAAACGTTATCTGCCTTATGAAAATTATCCATTATAATCATAAAGGAAACGGCACGCTTCCGCGCCGCATGCCAGAGCCCGGCCAATCAGGATTCGCCGTTCGCAAAACTCCGTGTCCGGAAACGTGTAGCATCAAAGTCACTTAAATAATTGGCCCGATTTGGCGCAATTATCGTCTGTGGCGGTAATTATCAGCTTGTTTTACTTTTTTTATGCTCCATTCTGCACCTTGTCCGATCGTTCCTTCCCTTGTAGCATTATCTTTCTTAACAATCTTTCGGTAAGTGGATGAACGAACAAAAAATCGGTTATCACCTAAGAAATGTGTTGCCAGCAGGGTCGGTTGATTAAAGTGAACGGTATTATATTGACGCAGCTAGCTGGCTTTCTAACATTTTGTTTCTTGTTTTTCTGGCATTTTCTACAGGTAGCATTAAGGTAATGCTTTAATTAAGGTTGAGTTTTTTTGGTTAAAGGGAATCTTAAAGATATGAGCTTGTTTTGGTGTTTCAAAATGGGGTTTTTGAATTTTTCTCACTTTTTTTTTAATAAACACAGCTGTGGAAGATTGAATTTGGAGCATTTAATCAGTTTCTGAGGTTGATAAATTGGGTCGATTATTATGATTCTCCGCCAAAAGCAAAACAGGCGTCAATGAGACCTCTTTAAAGGTGTGCTTTAGCAAATGCGAACCGTGCATACGTGGAAAACCCAAAATAAAATCTGCTCAAACTTGCAACGAAACCCTCGATTCCGTTCGATCCCGAAGCAGATGGTTCGTTCGGGAGCCTTTTTTTGTTTTGCCTAAGTAGCGGAAATGGCGCGCCCGGCACTGTACGGTGTGATGGCAATTTGTCTTATTAAGTGTTCCATTTCCATTTCCGACGCATGGCGGAAGCACCGGCTGGTGCTCTCCGCTGAACCGTGAAGTAATGTGATGGTTGTGTTTTTGGATTTCGTTGCTGAATGCTTTCTCCACACTGTGCCATGCTTCATGTTGTCCGTTGTCCTGCATCGCATTCGTCGTGTAAGATGATTCAGCTCGTGCTGCCTTGGTTTGTTGTTTTTTAGTACACTTTCTTTAACTTCCGCACGGCTCAAGAAAGCTTCGACATGAGCTTCGGTAACCCCCAAAGGAGGCTAATAGGATGTGTGTAGTCACGGAGCGATGTACCGCCAGGCCAAGCTGCCACCAAACGTTGGGGCAAGAAATGATGGACAGATCTAACAAATTTGAGCGCAATTGTTTATGCGCTCGTAAGCGCTTTGAAGCACCAACCTGGCTGACATTGAGGACATCAAGCAAAAGCCAGAACAGGCAGCCAGTGGCATGTTTTGGTTCGATCTAACAGAAATAAGTCGTAGGCGTCGTTAGGGTGTGCTACACTTTGCAGTGCTTCGTTCGTTGCTTGATGTTAGGTTTGCACTGTCAAATGGTACGTTTTTCTTGACTCTCGAATTCTTGCTTGTCATAACTTGAATGGTACCGGGTGTTCTTGAGCTCCGCTCGATCACAACATCCCACTAGCGATGGTTTATAGCTGCAGGGATGAAGCCATCATGCTGTCCGCCGTACGATAAGATGAAGGTGATTGATTGAGCAACAGTCAGAGCGGGCAGTGTCGCGCTGTTACACCCTTGCAAAGTTCTTGTACAACTGCGACCCACAATCAGACAAGTTCGTTCCATGTTTTCAAAGATTGTGCACGCTTTTGATCACTTTTCATTGAAATGCAATTGCGTATTTGGTTAGGTGGTTACTGGGCCGGCGATGTTAGTAGTACATGGAAAACATGCAAATGGAACACTTCAAAGAAACCGAATCAGGTCACATACACTGATGATTAATACTCATCACCTTTGACTTCCATATTTCCTTAGCAAGTCCTTGGCCTATGATGCGATGGTCTTTTTTGTCTTTGAATGAATTCTTGCGTCTCCGCATAGCGGCTATACGCTCCGTTTCCGTAGATAGCCGCATTGCGATGGATGCATGTAGGATCATTAACAATCGAGCGAATAAATATTACCGTAGTATTATAGAAGTCTTGATAATCTCATTGCGGCAACGAATGATAATCTGTTGTTTTATGTAAACCAGTTCTTTCCCGTCAAAAATATCTTTTCCATGATCAAAGTTGTACCTCTTGTGGACGTATCAAATAGAAGTCAAAAGTTAATTTAGCTAATTTATTTAGATTGGAGGTATAATTGGAAATTATATTAAACATGGGTTTTTCGTTTTAGCCCGCTACAAGCCCGTGAAAGTAGTGAAATTTTGGATGTTAAATTAATTCAGTTGCAATAGAATGAAAGGCATTTAATTATCTAATAAAAATTAAACTATGCTGCAGTCTCTCCCATTCGTATATTTGTAACAATGTCAGTTGTATATTATTACTTAATTTTAATTCAAAATAAAAATATCGTCGCATGTTTATTTATTCTATCCTTTACTAAATCGATAGAAAATGTAATAAATGTATGGGCCGTTCATAATAAAAGGATTTACGATGCAATACATTCGTTAACTTAACTTTAACTTTAACGTTAACTTTAACGTTATTATTCGAATGAAATTTTAATGGAAATAAATAAACAATATGAAACATGTATAAGCGTTATCTAAATATGTACTTATTATATTTCGAGACTATTAATAACCATATTTTATTATTTAGTGAGGTATTTAATGCTGATGTTCACAAAGGAATATTTAATGTGATTTTATATTATGCGACAGACTGAAATGGTTTCTATTATTAATACATATAAAATTGTTTCTTTTCCTACTTAGCGTAACGTCCTACGCGGACATACCGAGCCAATAATACAACAGGCTTTCGAGACTTTATTCATTATTCATTATGTCCCTCCTAGAGTGTTCCGTAACTATAGACTAATAACAACTGACCTTACAAGACGTGCATACAGCGAGAAGGACCCTATGACTGCGATGGTCCATAAATTTAATCAGCGTTACACTTCATTTGACTGGCACCAACCTACAAGATTCTGTTGATCCGTCTTGACATTGTACACTGCGTCTAACCTGCTCTTTGTGTTAGATATATAAGTTCTAGTTTTAATTCCCCCCGCTTGGCCGTTTGTTTGGCCACTCACTTAAATATAATAAACAATTAAACAATTAACCACGCAGCTGGATAGTCAATCCAATATAAAATTGCTATACGATGTAAATAAGTGTAAGTTTCTTTAACAGGACTTGCTAAAAAAGATACTTTAATATGATACCTACATGTAACAAAATCACGGATTCCAGATGAATCGTTACATTCTTAGACAAAATTCATTCATGCTATCGTGAGCAAAAACAAGCAATAAACAGTCCATAACCAAACTCAACGAAAGCTGTCGCTTTGGTGCGCACCCAAAGGTAACAAGTCCTTATAGTTACCATAATGCGGGAGAATCTATACTGGGTGATCAAAACAAAGGTTGGATTATTTGGAACATTTTTTTTTATACGTGAGACATAAGTGCGGATTGCATTCATTGGCTGCAATGGTTAGAGTTTTTCCGAGCGTTTTGAAATGCCGGAAAGATAATCACGAGAATAATAAACGTACCAGGGAAGAGAGAGAGAGAGGGAAAGAAGGGCAACAATACCTTGTCCTGTACTAGTTTAACAAAACTCTTCGTTATAGCAACGGATAGCTAGAGTCTATCTGGATTCGTGGAACATGGAAAGTTTTGATGGGACATTTGTGTTGGTAAAGCTTCTGTATGGTTTAGTCCTATTCGTGACGAACGAACTCGCTCGCGTGCTGCAGTTCTTCCCGTCCATTACTGTGAGGGAAATCGTGAAAAGTTGTACATTTCATTGAGCTTCAGCAAGAGAAATAAATGGAACTAAAAGGGATGTCCTATGAGTCATGTGACATGACCAATTCCTCTAGTGCAGCTGTGTCAAATTCATTTCATTAGATGACTGCGAGTATAAAGTGATTCGCGGGCCGCAAAGTTGAAAATAAAACATATACCCCAATATTTATATTACATACTGCTTCAGATCGGTATTATTAAACAAATTGACTATTTGTACTACTTGCTTCAAATCTGGAATTGTTTTTTTTTTAATTGCTATATTATTTTTTCTATGAGCTCTTTTGTTTTTGTTTTATGTGAGAAAACAAAGTTCAATTTACTTCCAAAGTAACATCCTATTTCAATGATAACCGCACGGCAAGACGAGGTGATATATACAGGCGAAATGAACTATTTAACAGGCGAAATATCGGTTCGATAACGTATCACAGCAACCAGCCGATGTGCCATGTAAACAAATAACATGTACAAAATCGCAACATAATCCATTTATAAACTTAAATATCAAGCATTTCGTTAAGTTTCAACCAACAGCTCATCACTTCTTCCGATTTGTGCATGTTCCGCTAAAGAAGATACTCTTTGCGAGTGATTTTCGAAAGCGGATATTGTATCTCCCCCAACCCTTTAGCTTTACCTGTCAGATATTACATCTGTAAAATAGTTCATTTCGCTGTATATTTCACCTCGTCTGGCCGATTGGTAAGGATAATAGAAACTGTTTATTTTTCATTAGCCACGTTTTCATAGCGCATATTTTGCTAGAAAATATCTGAGAAAATACACTTACATTGAATCCAACAAGGCTAGCTGAATATTTTACGCCAAAAGGCCGCCATAGGTAAGGGCCAGTAAAAGCAATAATGTGGTTTGATAAAAGGACACACGTTTGACCCAAAAAAAAAATGTATTAAAATAGTGCAATATAAACAGAAACTCGTAAAAATAAAACAAAACAAAAACTCGTCTAACGGGTACACAAAAAGTATTCGTCCCCCCAGATTTTGGCGTTATATTCCTATAAAAATACAGGTTATGGAAACAATTTCGATAATTAAAGTGACAAAATGGTTGTTCTTCTCTGATGCTCTTAGACACATTGTAATAATAGATTTATTGATTTGCAATGCTGTATGCAATTCTTAAGATATTTTTAAGGGACGCATTCAAAATCAACGTGGACCGCTTGCCAATTTGCCAATTTGACATACCTGATCTAATGCATTAACTGTTCTGTATTGGTAAGTCATTGCTGGGAAATGCATGTTTGTATATTATTTTTTTAGCTTGAAGCTGTGTGGCAAAACGCATATCCTGATTGAAGCTGTTACAGTGAGATATAATTAAAGTATCTCCGCAGATCGTATGCATTGGAAAACACTGAATTAGAAATGCGTTGCTAACAGCATACAATAAGAGCACATAAGGACTATAAGGAAGGACATAAGGAAGCATAGGATATGAAGGACTATATATCGTGTCATTGTTTCGAAAACTGATTTAGTAATTTTATGAATCGGATCCTTATAACATGAATTTTTGAAAACATTTAAACAATCCTTTCTTGAAAGGAACGTTTTTGAATGCTGTGTTTAATTCGATCAAAATGTGATCCATTGCATCTTATAGCTTTGATGTGGCAAAAGAAAATGAATTGGGCACGTGTGTGAAATTTCCTATAAACAATTTTTTTCCTAGAAAAATATTGTTTATAGTCTTGTTACCAAAACGTTTTCACAATTGAGGCTAATTAACGAAATATTGAATGAAGGTTTCACAAGCGATTGTGTAATATAGAGAAAAAAATCGTTTCTCAAAGGAACTCAATTCACACGGCCCATAGCGTTTGGTGGGTGTAGAAAGCCTAGAAAACACGGGTTGTTAAGTCTTTACCCACCCTAAACGAAGTACAAGAGAAAGGGTAAGTGAGGTTTAAAGAAAGTGACAAAAATACATTAATTACCGCTTGGGTGTGGTACGATGTGCGAGAGAAATGGGTTTGTCGTTTGACGAAATATAGCTGCAAATTAATTATTCCCCGGGTGGAGTCCGCACAACCTCTTCGAAGTGTTCCCTAGGGAAAGTCCCATTAGCTAGGATGCTGCAGACGGCAAAGCGATAAGCAAAGGTAAAAGGGCGCACTGAGTGTTGGGAAAATCAAACAAAAGTCATTCCCTCATCACCTGCAGGATTGACCCAGCGCTGACGGAAAGATCGGGCTTCTCCTTCCGTTGCGTTTACGTGCCAAAGCTGGTTTGTATTTGGTTCACGAAAAGTATCATCGATCGTGGAGGAGAGCACGGCAGCACGGCAATGGTTCTCATCGAACCTCATTAGCAATAAATTAGAGCCGTCCCGTATTCCCGCCGCTATTCTCCTTTTGGAAACTGGTAGCATTCACAGAGTGTGACGTGAGGATGTTGTGGGTTGTGGTTTTGTGCTGGGAAAATTTGAAATGGGCCTCGGGCAAGGCGGGGCAAGTCGAGCGGCAGTGTCCTGTGTCGACAACGAAGAAGCCGAAACAAATTAATTAAAAATAATGTTATTTCACGGAATTTGGGTGGGAATAAAAACCACACTTGGCAATAAATTATGCTGATTTCGTGCAGATCGCTGCGCGGTACCCATGGATGAATCGCTTCCGAATGCTGCTCGTTGTAATAATAATTTATAACGTCCAAGTACCTGCTCTCTAGTAACTAATGTTCGTTCAGGATAGAAACCGGTGGACAAACGCTGGAGCAGTATAGTGATATTCCGAGTGTTGAATCTGGCATTGAAGATGTCTGGCTTAATCACGATTTGCTCTGAATTTAATTTGTTTAGATTAGTATTGAGGTTTGGTGGGTTATAAGTCTCTTTTTAAAACAATTATTGCTCTACATTCCTATCTTTGATAGATAATATATTTGTAGGCTGATATATTTGTCTTATCTACAAATATTTTAAGATTGCAACGTCAATAAATAAATAAAATATCACAAAAAATATGTTTCTCCATAACTAAAATGCAAATGACTGCCCAATGAGTAAGGTTAAATTGTTTGATGACCCTTAATGCTTCAAAAATCTTTTACAAATTTAATATGATTGTTATGCTATACTATTTCGGTTTATTGAAGGAGCTTCATTCGAGGATCTAGGGGTGATCAAATGTTTTTTTGATAGAAGGTTGTATAAAAGCCGATTGTGTTTTCAATTTCCGTCCTCCGTAACAAGGACTGACTATCCGGCTGCATGAATATCCTACAATAATAACAGTTAGACGTCTGTAGCTTGAGATACGCGATAAAAATTTCAAGCTAATACAAGCTAATGAAACTATCCAAATTCAATTCATGTTAGTTCTGTGCGAAACGATCCGTTTTGCATCGTCGCAGTAGAATGTGGCCAAACAAGTTTGGAATATTACTGGCAAATGGAGACATTCCACTCTGGCCAACGAACGATCCAGCCCAATCGTATCCCGCTTGTGGTGATACTAGATGCAGCTGAGTGCTAGGAGGCGCCTGTGTTCCGTTTTCTACCAGTGTTCATCCCAATTACCCAGTTACACAGTGTAAAAGCGATGCAGGTCTGCTCCTAAGTAGGATTAAATTTTTGTCAAATTAAATATTTACGTTAATGGCGCACCAAAACACTTTGCTCTGGCTTAGGGCTGGAGGGGTGTGGAAGGTGTTTTGAGGTTGACCTAGCGCTATCATCTACACAGCAGCATCCATTTCTCGGGTGTTGCTGGAATGGTTTGATGCTGGCGCAGAGAATTGTGTGGTTGAATCCTAATTAGCAGCATTTTATGAAATAAAGCTTCTTTTTATGTGTTACTTTATCGTGTGTTCGCTGCCAAGGGTTGTTATGAACACGGCAGAGCATGCTGCTGGCGTGTTTAGTATGTTTTGAGATTCGTTGGCATGACGCAGGACCGTACGTGGTAATTGCAAGCTTCTCTTTCCAAGTAAAACGGTTTTTGTTTAGTATAGATAACAGGAGCTCAAGAAAGAACAAAATAATATGTAATGTAAATTGCACCTGAAATATGCGGAAAAGTAAATAGAAATACATGTCTATATGTGCGTTTGTATCTGTAACGTTGTGGAATAACGATTTATTTGTGGTAATAACATACGTTCTTTATGTGGCGATGATTAATAAGCAAAGTCGAATACATTGAATTGTTTGTAAAGCAATTAAAAGTTTCCTATCCAAATAGCTGCTGTAATTACTTAGACTATTTATCTACCTGATTTATGGGCAATTCATTTTTCGATTCTTCGGTTCTTTCGTTAGTCGTTTGACGACACATCCGCTGACTTTTTGAACGCTGATTGTGCACATTCAGATCGTGCAATCGGTTGGTATGTGAACCAGCTGTATACCTAGTACTCCGTCATCATCATAATTGTCCGCAGTTGGCACGTAATTTGAGGCAGCACAGCCCTTCTATGCGGATGATGATGATGCTGCTCCTTTAGATAAAAACACGCCGTGAACGTCGAACGCGTTACACTAATTATTGTGTAATGAACATCGTCGCCCGCATTCCATGATAAGCAGCAAACAGTCCCATGAGGGCTAGGTTACGATGAAAGGAAAGATACTCGAGATTGGGGCGCGCAGCATCGAAAGCAGCACTTCGTTTAATCGTAGAAAACCCCCGCGAGCACTCGACGGTGGCCACAGCGAAAGCAGTTCCAGTGAATTATGACATTTCGATAAGATTATTTAATAACGATGCCGTGGCGCAACAAAAAACTAAGCGCAGCGACGGTATTCAGAGGACCTCAGTGGATGGGTCGGCTGAAGTTGGTTTAATAATGATGGGAGAAGAATTTAATGAATTTAATCACCTTGTTATGATACGAGCATGGTTGAGCATTCGCAAAGGAGTATCTAGTACCATATACCATGTATGAGTAAAGATGGTTGTGATTGTAAATTGTTTCCTTTGCTGACGTCATCGCTGCAATCATAATGCTAATCCTGAGATTGGTTGTTAATAGTTTTATACAATCTTTTGGTATTTTTCTTAGTGTTATTTTGTAGGGTAATTGAAATTTCGACGCTTTTTAGAAACTTTGATACATAAAGTTGTAATGAAAAATGAAAAAAAGCATTGATAGTTTTGGAATTGAGTTATTCTTACTGAAGATGCTATGATTTAATTAATCTTCTTCTTAATTGATGCTACAAACGTAGTTGGTATAGGGTTGGGCTAAAATCATGTTGACACTCCATACAAAACCGCACACAAAACGAGTCTGTGATTTTCAGTCTAGATTATTTCAGCCTAGAAGCTAGAATTAGATTCAAGAACCTGTTCGAAAAAATGTCAAAACAAGGTCGTATTTTCATTTATCCATATGTGCATTATATTAATTTAGAAGTGTGTGTAGACCAGGTGATCTCATAGTCGGTTTTTATAATTTAAACATCACTTTTTGACAGGACGGGCTAAATACATTCATGGGATAAGCTCATCTGTATATTATACCCACTCTGATAGCTACTCGAAAGCTGATAAACAATGCCAACAGCTGATATGCTGAAATTTCAGCCTAAGATCTTAAAAGGGGCTGGGGCCCATAGGTGGAAAAGTTTTACTAATACATGGTAAAACAGCTGTAGAAAAAGAAGAACAAAATAATGTTGTCTATCGCATGTTATTAGAAGATATCCCAAGCGACATTTGCTCGAAAGTGTTTGTCCTCATCTGCTCGACTAGTGCTGCTCGAAACGCCTGATATTGTGGATTTGTCTGTGATCAAGTGTGTTGAATGCGCCAAGATTGGGTGTGTTCGTAAATTACAGTTTCTTCTATCGATGAACGATGTCGTCGAGCTCATTTTACATTCATAGCATTGGTTTTTGATGAACAACAAAAGCTAACTTTGTGTGACATTATTTTATAAAAAAAATCGGTATTATTTAAGTATAAAATGGATACATGATCAACTATAACCATAGGAAACATCATTTCCGAATGAATCTAGAAGAAAACAACGAAAAAGCCGCATCACACTTGATTTTAAAGGACTATTTCTAAATTCCTTTAAACTGCACCAGCGTTGGCCAGCAAAAGATAATATACAACATACCCTTGTTTTAAGTCTGCAAATTATCGTTTTTATTAATGGAAAACAAGGTCTACGTCATCTACATTCATGTAAACAGATTGAGACCATGAGCAACATTTCAGGAACAGCATACACATCTTTCGTGTATCACTCGGTATTTCATAAAAAATATCCATAACAACAGGAAAATGCAATCCATTCGTATGTGCTCTAAAGGCAACCTTTTGATTCAACCTACAGCCTTCCCACCAGCGTAAAGGAACAGAGTGGTATCCATAGTTTAAAAAGCTTCTTGTTGTGCTAAAACATAGAAAGTTGCTATCGTACGGACAATAGATCCTTAGGGTTTCATTCATTCAGCCGGACATGAAACTTCTCTCTCCGATGCTGGTGACAGTTGTATCAAAGCCGCTTGAGAAAGTAGACAAATAGTAATAGGCTCGAGCCAAGTTGAATAAAAAATCCATTTCTTATCATCTCACACACCTCGCAACGACGGGCTGACCGAGAAATCAGCATTTAATCTTTACTCCCCCGGGTTCGGGTCGTGTGATCATAAAACCCGGAAATGGAATTACGAAACTCAACCATCGAAGTTGGGCATCGTTGGTATGGGCTATACGAAACCGAACACGCCTTTATGCACCGTTTACGCCGACGAGGCAACGAAAGACACCGGTAAGAAAGCGGACGTTTGGACCGTCTTTACATATTGGTCCACACCCAAGGAAACGGGGTGTTATGTTGAGTAAGCAAAATTGCGAACACATCTTGCAGTTGAACGGAAGAGTTTCATAATTTAACTGAAACCAAACTGAACTGAACTCTATCGAGATCAGGAACTCGACACACGTGCTCCAACCAGTGTGTGTGTGTGTGTGTGTGTGTGTGTGTGTGTGTGTGTGTGTGTGTGTGTGTGTGCGTATGTGTGTTGTGTATAGTTGATAGCTTCAGATGCGATAAGCTTTCCTTTGCCTGGTCGGTGTGAAATAAGTAGTCGAGGACGGGTGTTCCGAATACTGTTTGGCATCGTGATGTCGATTTCAGTATCTGCTGGCTGGAACAACAGATCTGGTGGAAGGCACGGCCTGATGTTCTTAAATGCATCCAAAATGTGTTCCAGGGTAAGCCCCCCAATCCATGAGATGCTTTCATGGCAAAAATGTGGCAAAAAAAACAAACACAAATGCTGCCTTTGTTGGTATTTTGGGTAAAAGCTGTGGTGATCGAATCGCCAAATATCGTCCACAAGCTGTTCCTTGAGCCAACGTATCGGGGTGTTGGATTTGATGGGAAATCAAACACGAATTAGATTTTAGATAAGAACCAGGTCTGACACGCTACCATGAGAGGGAAGTATCTAGCGTGAATAGAACATAGCTAAAGCATAAATGTTGTCCGTTTTTTTGCTGGGGTGACTCCACCCAGAAGCCGTAAAGACAAGCGAAATGTGTGCCGTTTGTTTCTGTTTTGCCTGGAGGTGGGATGAAACACTCTCAGAGATAATTGTTGTCTGATAGTGGTAGCATTTATTGAATGATTTCTGCCGACCTGGGTAAAATCGAGTGTTGGAAAATGTTGAAAACCGTAAAGATTAGGTGTTTCTGATATTGGATTTGTGTCTCTATGAGATGGTTTTGATGATGTTGCAGTGATGTTGCTGTAGTTCTATTCAATTTTAGGTACAATAGAAAATAGTAATGGTATTGGTTATTGGTTATTGATAGAAAAAAATCTACCAATGTAGCTTTGTGCGAGAGACGCGTATTGAAATGAAGAGTAGCTTTTTTTGATGGACACTTCGTTTCGAAAACTGAAAAAGTTTACAATTTCAACATTTGGAATTGAAACTGAAATGGATAGAACACTAGAAATTTGAAATTTGATATTTGAGATATGTACAAATAATCATTCTATCCTTAGCATCGATAAACTTGTGTGCAAATTTGCTTATTGATGTTTAATTGCTGAATTATTGAATTCATTTACTATTCACGATTCCTTTGAGTATGTCAAAAATCTAGCAAGAACCAGAGAAAGCAGCACTTAAGAACTCGTTCGAGTGAATGAATGAGCTAAGACTAACGATCCATTTCAATCGGTTTCACCAGCCTGAGATAGTTTTTGTATGCAGCCAGACCGACAAAGTCCATGTCGGTAGTTTGCACCGTTTTGTTCGTGTGAGCTATGCTTTTTTTGTAATATCCCGTTTTATCGGTCACGTCATCCGGCCAGCCATGAGAATCGAATAAAATTTACAGTATTGTAGGAAGGGAACGTCAAATAAGCAGACTAAAAAACTGTCGGCATCAGCCCGTGTGAGAAACCTGTGTTCAGTAACGATCAGTCTGAGTAACTTTCCGGCTTGGTAGCCGGAAGAATGCATCTCAAGGGCCTGGTGCATGTTTCGCTGCGGCACGCTAGAACTGGGGAACTCCACACCGGAAGGAACCGGGCTACGGTTTTTATCCAAGGTTTTCATCGGTTGCCGTATAGAGCTAAATGAAGTCGAAATTTCACCTCGTTGTGGGTTGCCGTGATGCACGTGATGCCACTGCACTTACATCCACACCCCAAACAGCAGCTAACATCCGGATCGTATTAACTTCGTTTGAAGGCAAACGGGCACAAAGAGGAGATGCTTTTTGTACTAGAGCACAGTAACTGACCCTTCACCTTAGCAAAAAGCATATGTAAATCTGTATCGTTAGCTACACACTTCCGTTTGGGGCAAGTTGGTAAAGATGGGTTGTTTTTTATTTGAAGTTGTTTTTTGCTAACGAATGTACCGTCTGAAGTATGCTTAAATTTGTGGATGATTAATTGAATTTTTGCAAGCAGTACATGAAGTGCATGTTCTCGGCATGCAATGAAGCTGCCCGGATTGTATTTGAGCGCCATACAAGCAAAACCTAGATTTACGCTCATACGGACGATTAAGATTTCATAAATCATATAAAATCACAACCATTGAGCGACCTTGAGCAACGGTAAGAACCGTTGTTGTAAATTGTAGTCACGCAAATGCATGTTTGTTGGCACATCAACCCCGTAGAGAAAGAGAGCAAGAGAAGACGCGAAGAGGTGGTTTTTGTTACGGGAGGAGTCATAATTACACTGGCGCTTTTCGTACGAACATCGTTTGCTTGATGATGCAGTAAACGAATGGACAGCGACGAGCGCATGGCTCTAAAAACCGCATTCCATTGCGGAATGCACATGCAATGTAAGAGTTGGAAGTGATTA
Organism: Anopheles gambiae; assembly: GCF_943734735.2. Lineage (NCBI taxonomy): Eukaryota > Metazoa > Arthropoda > Insecta > Diptera > Culicidae > Anopheles > Anopheles gambiae. Next base: position 54,702,623 of record NC_064601.1, read on the forward strand.
AAAATGTATGCGTCCCTGAACACCTTGAGCACATCGTCACATCGATGGTGGGTCCATTATTTGGAAGTATTACGAGCAGCATAAGGAAGAGAATTATTATTTTTTAAGTTGACTTTCTAGTTCATTTATCCATCCTAAGTTCCTGATACACTGTACACTGAGTACTTAAGTACACTGAGGTAACTCTGGGCATTGCAAACCCCCCATAGCGGAAGATGTCTTAAAACCAACCACAGAGAAGTGAATTGTAGAAAAGTAAATCGTGTGTGAAATGATGAAATAGTCTAGGGCTCGATGATCAATACAGTCATCAAACAATTTAGCAAATGAACTTCGTACATTCCTCCATAGCCTTGGTGGTTCAACTTTACAAGCGCTCGTCGATGATTGTGTGGTGCATCCGATGAATGAATTAAATGAAGGTCTCAATTTCAGTTTCCGCATTGAGCTTGCTCGTTCATAGCAGTTCTCGAGCATTTGCTCGTAGTCTAGCGGTGGAAATAGATGAAAAGCTTCCGTTATCTCATGGAGCAATCTGCTCGAGCGTGAATGATTTTCGTTTTGCTTGCGATATGAATTGGTCGAAAAAAAGTACCCATTTATGCACACAATCGCTTCAATACGCCATTATCATTTAATTAGATTTTTCAACATAGCGGAGATAAGATTAGAACATTGGATCGTTTCTTTTCGTTGGCGTTGGTTTTTAAACCACCGAAACAAAAGAACATGATCATCCCGAATGGCACGTAGATGTGTCGGTATCTTTAAACTTCGTGTTTAAGATTCATGCTTTAAGATCCAAAACGATCGGAGGATGATGACACCTAGTGCCCAGCAGCGATAGATAAAAGTAGCTTTGATCATAACGATAATAAGAATGCCCTTTGATGCCGTTATAGTAACGGTAATTCGCAACAGGGTGCTTAAATAATCTAATTATAAATTAAGTTTTCACCTTGGTTAACGAAGGGAAATTTATTAATTAATTTGCAACGCTTTGTAGTCGCATTGAAATGAGGTAATTTCATTTCCTGGGGAGCCAATTATCCATATGTGTATAGGGAATTGGTTTGATGTGTGTGATTCGTCAATGAGACGAAAGTTACGGCAGAAGAAATATTTAATATATTATGAATGTTGATAATACTAGAAGTACTAGAATAGTATTTAATTTTAAATTTTATAAATTTACTAGTCAAAACATCAATAAGCTTTAATCTTAAACTGTAGTAAATAAAAATAATACTAAGCAATAAACAAAACATTAAGATTAGTTAACACAAATGTACTGCTTTAATGAAGGAATACGTACATTTGGTCTGGCGTTTTGATAACAAAATCGTAGAGTTGAGTAGCAAAGCTTTACAACTTTACATTGTAAGTGTTTTCTTGATGGTTTTGATTTAACTAAAGTGTACACTGCTAGCATACAATGGTGTGCAGACAATAAAAAATTAAATAGGACCTACAAAACAATAAAATCGATAAGCAAACAGCTAAAGTCAACATATAAAAAATAGGGTGTGTTTGTCACATGCTTTCTTTAATTAGTATCCTTATCAGTAACTGAATTTTGTGGTCGTGTGTGAATTCGATGCATATCAACAGAGATTTTGCCATCGAGTTCGATGTGATAGTTGGTTCAATCATTGGCATACTCATTAAGGACGAGTAGTTTAAAAGCCAGTGCGTTGTTTGTTCCTTCGTTTTTGTTTTCCGATCGCGCACATCGCATTTCGTATGCAACTGGCATCGGCCGTTGCAAATAATGGATCCGTAATTCATAATGAATCTCATTAACATACAGAGCGCATACGTTTGACTGGATGGAGGAGGTGAATGTTACGGTTGTCAGAGCAACGTGCAACGAGGGGGGCACATATTCGCGAGTCATTAGCCGTGGCGGTCATGGTCGCACCAAACGACCTTAGGTAGTTCACGGGAAAGCCTTCTCTCGTTCATCCTGCCACATGACACCCAGGGGACCGACAGCATCAGCACTCCTGCAGGACGTATTCCCGTATTCGTTGAATAATTTAACCATCCCTTTGTCGCAAAGCGAATGAGCCTCCGATTGCGTTCACTTTGGCAGTGGGTCGCTGCTTAGGGGTGGTGTCGTTAGAGCACAAAGTACCATCATGCTCGGTAGCGATGTCGACGCTTTCGAAATTGGCTTCATCCTGCGACACCGTGGCAGGGTTTTTTCGTTAGAAAATTCTGTAAATAGCGTTTTATTTGAGTTCCCTCGGGAGCTTGCGCAATTTCTTTACACAATCTGCAGCGTGGCGGCAAGCATGGGAGAAAAGAAGTAACACACACTGGCAAGATTGTAGGATGTGCGGAATACCTGGATTGGGGATGCGAGAGTGTGTGTGCAGCATACAAGGTCAAATAAGCATAGTTATGTGGAGAAATGTAGGTGGCCGTCGGGACTGTGCGATGTGTGGTTGTGTGTGCAAATATTTGCTAAACTAATTTTAATTCTGATGACTTTCAGAACGGCACTGGGCATGTGTGCTGTTGTGTATGTGAGTGTTTGTTTGTGTAAATGTGTGGTGGTGAGTGAGATAGCAGAGCATGGCAAAAGGAGAGGCAGTTAAAAAGCGATTAAGTTTTGCGATTGTAAGATTTCGTAGTCAGAAACTGACAGAAACTGGGATCGTTCAGGCAAAAGGGCAATCATTTCGACAAGCAGCGGCCTCGTATCCCTGGAGACTGGGCCGCGTTAAATTTGGCGACCGGAATGCATGAAAGTGGAAAACTAATTTCATTCTCGTTAAGTTTTCGCATTTCGTGGGACTCATCCACATCTAATGGAAGCACTTTTGCATCCCTCCCAGTCAGCATCAGCGGTTGGAATTGCCACGAGCCACGACAAGGAGAGATAAAACACGAAGACATCAAAAACAAAACCACCGAACCATTGCTTCAACGTAGTCGGGGTGATTTTTCGCGGGAAAAAAGATCATGTTTGCTTTGCACTGGTAATGGTGTAAAAAGAGAGAGAGAAAGAGTGGGATAGGGAGATATGTGTGTGAGTGTGTATTTTTTCTATTCTTTTTGGTGCAATATATTTAAACTTTATGATTACATACTTACTTTATGCCTATCGAACTGAGGAATAATTTTCCCTAGTCAAAAGTTTGCAATCAATATGAAATGAGCGACATGGCGGTAGCTAATCAGTAGTCTAGCGGTGGAAATAGATGATTCGGTAAAAGAATCGATTTTGATTGATGAATGAATGAAAGGAAAAAAAAACAAGAGAAAGGTTAAACTAACTTATGAAGGAAAATAATGTTCAGTGTAAGAAGAATGATGTCATATTTCAAGAAAACATTCTCTTGCATACTACGTACACTTGAAGTTTAATGTGCTTATGTAGAGTTAGAGAAATATTTTCCATGAATAACTAATTCCAATGGTATTCTGATGCAGATTCAGAATGTGTTTGAAGGCTTGAAGGAAGCTTAGCATGGATCTCTCATATATAACTTCAACTCTGTTTACTGATGGAATAGATATTTGATTTATTGAATTACTTATTATTTTGTATTAGTTAATCCTCTACAACAGTACAAAATTATAAAACAAAATCAAGCATTTGATAACAATTCAAGGCGGCCGCGGCAGAAGCCGACGACGTTCTTTGAAGCCCTGGGTTGAAATATTTTAAAATAAAAATAATCTGAAACAGCTTTGACTTCAGCTGCTTTTAATGTCCTTAATTTAATTAAATTGCCACTAAATCTGCTGCTTATTGCAGTAAACCAATTGATAGCATACAAAATAGTTTAACACAGATGTTTCAATAAATAGTCATAGCCATATTTTATACGATGGTACATTTGACAAAATACTCCACCAATTCATGGTCCTTCTCGATTGTGCAGTGCACAAAAAAAAGAATAATGAAAACGGTTTAATGCTCTCTTTAGTAATGGAAAATAAATGCTGAAGGGTTGCAGAACGTTATTTACGACAATTTTGCTAACCTTTGGTATTGCAACTGAAGAAGTTTGGGCGCAAGTATCACCTGCGTTTCAGTCCATGTGCCGGCGAAAAGGGTTGTAAATTAGTGGCCTTTTGGAGTGGATATCTTCAGCGCCATCTTTCCGCAGCATCGACACAATCATGCGCTGAGAAAGAACAATCTATCCTTACCGACACGTTTTTGGGTAGTAAGTTTTCAAAGTGGAAAACTTTTGCCAAACATCCATCGGTAAACCTTCACCCCCGAACACCGGTCCATCTATCGTGGGCATTAAGCTCGATCCATTTGTTATTCCATTCGGTATCATAAGTCGTGCACAATGTACCATAATATTCCTCCACTTTCACAAAACTTCATTCCGTTTCGTTTGCGTCCTGTTCCGTCTCTGTACTAGTTGGTGCAATAAAAGGGGCAGCTTTGATGAGTAAAGTTTGGCCGATCTGAAAGCTCGTCGAAAGGATGAAATAGATGCCAGGCGTGAGTCGGCAGCTCGATCGAAACGTATCGAATGCCATGGCACTGGTGGTCTATCATCCTTCGATGCTAAAGGTACAACAGCTGTACTTTGGTGAGTGGTGAGGGGTAATCACCTACGCAAATAGTATCTTACGAGAGGTTTTCTTTCGATTTTGTTTTGGTAGTCACAGCAAAATGCTTGCCATATCTTTGTGGCTTTCTTAACGAATGTACCGTTTCTGTGGCAACACAAACTGCTTAGGATTGAGTAATTTAGTGTGCTATTTTTCTCCGACCTTTGATAGCTAGTAACGGAACGAGAACGATAAGCAAAAGAACCTAAAATCGAAATGTATGATTTGATGTTACTTTTCTTGCTCTGCCAGCTTTACTCACTAGTTTGCGATAGTCTGAAACAACTCAAAGAAAGCTATTACTCATAATGAGTACCGTGATTTGGCGAGAAGAATAATAAAAGTGTGATTTATTTCATATTTCTATACGCTCCTCGAATAAATTGGCCCTCTCGTTGCTTCAGGTTGAACGTAAATGTTGACCGTTGTTGTCACTTAAAGGTTTCATGAATGTCAAATGTTGTATAACATCAAACTATGTTTAAACTCGAAGCTGGAGAGCTTTTAAGATTGTTTCGGAAATGTTTAACATTCATCAAGTCATTAAGCTAAGATTTGAATTTATATATGTATTTCTGTATCCTTATCAGCCTTAACATGCTATGTACTTAAGTAGCGGTATAAAAACTCTCCAGTTCGTGGGTCGGCTTGATTATAACTTAATTTTGATGAATGCAATTTGATTTGATTTTACCTATAGCTAATGGCTGCTATATAAGCTAAGCACGCGATTTTATAAGAAAATACTTTATAATAAATAAGAAATTTATATTCAAGCAGTCAAAATAATAAACTTTTTATTTAATCCTGTACAAAGTTATCGTGTGCCACATTACAGGCCCTTAGTTTGGATACCCCTGTACTAGAGTAGTATTATTACACTAAGTATAATTGATCTACTAGTACAAAGGTCAAAACCTACACGATTGACGTAAGCATTTTATCGCCAAGTAAATTTTCGTACAAAAGAAGGCTCAATACCTAACAAGAGACACCAGTTTGATGAGATATAACGTTTGACTTTGATAGCGTGACATGGAGGCAGTAGATTGTTTGATAATTGTACGTGTGAATTTCATTTGGATTGATTCAATCCTATTATTCCAACCGTCGAAATAGGTGCACGGGACTACAGAATAGGATTGTAGGATCCGTCCGACTAAACTGGAAATAAGCATTTTAACCCATAATGGATCGTCAAAGGCAATATATATTTAAAAAAAATAGACCTAAGATTCTATCAGCTCTGCATGCGATGGAGATGAATTGATCAAAGCGCAAAGCAACGAACAACTGCAGCAGAAATGCAAAGCTTTTCCAGTTTGATCAACAGTATTTCATGAGTTTCGAATCTGTCTAAAGGCAGTCAGCTTGTTACCCACTATCTATATTGTTCAAACAAGTAGTAATAAATTCTACTAATTTTGTGGAGGTTAAACGTTTCGACTTGAAATCATGTTGGGCGTTACTGATGTAGTGTGTGGCTGCATTGGGATAGAACCGACAACAACCGAACAACCGTTTTGAGAGCTTGACCCATGGGGATAGTGAAGTAATTTGATTCTTTAATGAGTCCCAACAGCAACAGCAAGTCCCAACAGTACAGGAAGTAGATCTCAATATTTTACAACCAATGCTTAGCTTGCCTAGGTATATGCTGTTTTACAGCCAATTGATAACGTTGATCTACGTCGATGTCACAAGGCTCATCTGTTACGTTTGTGTAATGATCTCAGCATGTTCAACCACAGCAACAATGAAAGAGTTCGACCAAGGCGCTTTAAGGACTAGAACTTCTTTTATTTGCATTTGGCCTTTTCGGTAATACAAATAATCAACATTTTAGTACATATTATTACAAATGTATTCGCTTAATTATCGAACGTTAATTAACATTAATTATTATTTGTTCCCTCTAACATAAACCATCCCAACTGAAATAGAAAAACACACATCAATGCTCATGTAATGTTGTTGTGTTATCCTTGATTTTGCATCACGCCACACGCATTCAGAAACAATCAGTACAACAATATAGTTGTTGTTCCGCAATATCCCTGCTGAGATTGGAAAACGCGTGACATGTGTTGTGGGAAAACATTGCACGTTTAATGCTTACACCAATCGTATGTCTTTGTCTACTCGATGCTAGCTGGAAAGTGGGCCACCTGCTACCATGCTGCAATCGGCTTCGCTGCCGATCAAACGTTGCAAGCAATCCGAGCAAAGCATGTTAACTGTCCAGCATTTGGTCGCAGCAAAACCTACTTCCTCCCCCGACGACGTGCACCACTTCGTGGTGGGTCGTTGACGCCAATCTGGTATGCCAGTCTGCTGTCGTGTCGTGTGTCGTGCACGTCATGTAACCATCTACGGACGATGGCATGGTGGATCCGCTGTTGGAATTAATTAAATGCACATTCTCCCTGCACGCCTGACGGCACCCGTGCGACACGCTTCGGGAAAGATGCAGTCAAAGGCGCTGCCTCGGTAGGGATCGTAAATTCGTGGCGTTTTTGGTCACCGTTGCTTGCACAGTTTGCAGCTTTGTAGCAACACTAATGACTGTGTAAACGGTGCCTATGCACCTTGCTGCCTTGCTCTACCGATCGAGTGTTTCGGTTTTGCCAGCTCCCCGCACTAGGACCAACCTTGCAATATCACAGTTGATTGTGGTTTCCCTAGAATCCTGGTGGATTCGTCGCTCCATGGTTGCTTCGAACTCGGGGTGCAACTTCTTTGGTACCACAGCATTGGCCTCGTACCTCGTTCCTGCTGGCATGGAAAATATTTACTCTCATCGTAGCGCAAGAGAATCGCACTGCACGGGGCCCTACTTTATTGGTCAGTAATTTATGCACCTGGAATGAATAGGAACCGATTAATGCACACTATCTCGCCTGCAAATGGTGTGGTTGCATATGCAAAACGTAGTCCATTTGGATACCTGTACAGCAGAACGTGAAATTGTTATATTTTCGCGGCAGGCTGGTAATCGCTGCAGGACTGTGGCATACAGTTAATGAGCTGACCGTTGGGCGGTGAGAAAAGAGACATTTATCATCGCTGCAGAGCGTATAAATCATTAATAATCAACAGGCTGCGTCACTGACCATTAACAATTTGGTGCGGGATATCCTAAGTCAATTATTATCATTTTCAATAAACATACATATTAAATAAGAGGCATTGATTCAAGAGTCCTTCAAAAGAAATAAATTATCATACGCGGACGTTAGATTAAAACAATTAATTATGCTTTGCAAGTACTTTCATTTTAATATATACAAGGGGTCTAGCATATTTAATGTATGAGTAGATATTGAACAAAGAAGGAGAGAAATTGAAATTGAATTAGAATTTCAACCACTGAACAGAAGCTTGAACGGTATATGATCGCACCAACGTATTTCTACTGTAATAACACCAAATTGAGCAATAAAGCACATGGAACGGAGGGGAACAATTATAGACACTACCTCAACAAGCATTTTCAAAATTACCCAACAATATATGCATCGTAAATTACAGAATAACTCAACAATATAAAAGCCTCTGTGATATAACCTCTGTGATACACTAGACGAAAAATTTATAGCAAATATAGCAGAGTATGGGTCGTTTGCTCATGAATGTTTGATGATATTATCCATTCGCCATCATTACCATCTTCAGCAAGGTTTGAAAAAATCAATGATTTACCTGTGGCCGATTATTCCAAGCGATGTCATTGATAATGATGCAACAAATAATTGCAATTAAAGCACCACATGCATCACGTGGTAATTATGTAGTCGACAAACACTACCGCATCCGGCGCTAACGATGCAATTGCAGATGAGATACATCAACAACCGGGCACACAGATGTTAATCAAAAGATGAGCGAAGTATAGGAAACCACTTTGTTAAACTTGATCATATTAATGAGAAAAATGACACTGATTTCTCTCTTGAAAGGCAAAAAGAAAAGTGGCAATGCACGAAACAACCTCTTTGAAAGATCGTTAACGAATCTTATGTACAGATCACTAGAAAATCTACAGAAAGATTATTCAATAAAATAATAGTACAAATTTGGCCATTACTTATGACTACCACCCTATCATTGTAGCTACCATCGGTGCATACATTTTAATTAGACTTACTGTAATTTGCGTCGCGTTTATTATTTTGTTTATAAACGTTTTTCTAATGTTCAGGATATGAACAATGAATAAATAATGAACTCTATAAGTTGTATATTTGTGATAAGGTTAAGGGAGAGCGAGATGGAGAAAGATAAAAGTTAAACTTAAATTATTGTTTACTTTGCATGCCATCTCTCTATCTGTTTCATAATGTTATATTTAGTGGCATTATTTTCTCTTGCCCAAGTAACACTTTTCTTACTTCTCGCAATTCTCTTGTAGATACCTTTGAGCTCAATTATGTTTGCACAGTGTGGTACAAGCTTCGGCGATTACCCGGTGTTGGCAGGAGATGTTGCACAGATTCCAGCGTAGCATCAAATCAACCGCCAAATAACCCATTCATTCGTGAGGGCTTGGTTTTCCGCGTGTTTCAAGCGTTTCACATCAAGCCACATGCACCCAGCCACTGAGATACAGTCGCGGCTAATAAAGCTTAATTTTAATTTGCAATGAATCGAGTACTGACCGCAAGGCTAAGCTGCTAACCATGCGGCTGGATGCTTGGAGTGCACTAGCGATTGCACCGGCCAGATAGTCAGTCAAGAGTAAGTGCTTGCTAGCTAGTGCCGGCTTATGCTGCCCCTCTCTTGAGCCGAAGTGTTGTTCATACCTAAGGGTGGAGTCGTTGCACACATAGTGGGGAGGGGGAGAGCAGATCAACCCAAGGCCGTTGCGGTGAACGACAAAAAGTGGAACTGAAACGGAGTTAGTATGAGGAAAATTGTTAGACAGAAGAGAGAGGGAGAGAGAGAGAGAGAGAGAGAGAGAGAGAGAGAGAGAGAGAGAGAGAAAAAAAAAAACCTCCTACTGATATTATGAACGCAGCGTTAGATATTGCACGTGTGGTGGTGATGATGTTTCGCTCTTTGCAGCTTGCAACGCTACTTGCATTGGACGGAGTAGAAGTGCATCCGATAACGGAAAGAGAGGGATTGGAAAAGAAAATTCCACTGCTTTCCCACCCAAACACCGGTCTGGGCTGATGCTATTTAAAAATATTACAGCCATATAAAACGGAATTGTTCGGTAAATTCACTTTCAGTTGAATGTTTACTCTCTCGCGGCTAGTTGGATAAACCTAGGATATGTTTGTTTGGTAGCATTAGGCTGTTGTTTTGCAACGAATTGAATTAATTGAAAGAATCTTTTCTGCAAACGCGTTCAAGTGAGTTGTTTTGTTTCTTTGGAATTGGTGTTTTTAGTGAAGCGAGTGACAAAAAAAATCCATTCATTAGTTGTTCGTGTACGTGAAGCTTGTGATAAAAATATGAAGTTTATGGTATGTGATTATACGTATCTGCATTCAAAAAAAATGAAATAGTTTAATATTGCAAATAATACAAAAGTGACAATTATTCAAATGTCGTTGTACGTAGTTTATTAACTTTTTCATTGTGAACAGTTAAAATTTGCAATGTGAACATAATAAAAAGGCGATGTAACTATCACTCCAACTGCTGTTCTGGTCTGTGATCAAGGGTTTGAAATAGTTAAAGCTCGTCAGCTGTCCATCGTGCGCTTGGATAAGAAAAGTGTCTGAAAGGAAGGAAATAATCAGAAAGAACGCAAAATATGAGCACCCAACATTGTCGCTTGCAGCAGCTGTGTCCGTTGGTGAATATGAAGTGTCAGATTGTCACAGTGCACAATGCATACGGTGTTGCATCTGCTTCCCGGCACAGCGTACGAGCGTTCATCGGACGATAAAATAAGGAACACTTGTTACCGATTTCCGTTAAATCCGTCACACATTCAAAAAGCTTATCCACCACCGACGGACAGACTGAACGGCATAGCTTATGGTTCTGCACGCGAGCAACGATCCTGGAACGTTGTTGACGCTTCCGCCGATTCGTTTGCCCTGGTTCAGTTCAGAGCTTTGGCAGTTGAGGTGGTACTGGCTGCGGCTGGATGGCTTGCGATGTCGACTCGTACGGATTAGCCGAGAATATCGCTGCGTTTGGTACACTCCTGTGTAGATGAAACTGTATGCTCGAAAGTGTGCTCCACCAGCCAATCTCCCGCCCCGTTATGCCTGGTGTTACTGTTCTTCGAGGCGACTCTACCCAGGGAGCAATTGTGCCGGTGGTGTAGCACCATCGAACACCAACCTTCCTTTATACACATTGGTGCATCCGTGCATGGATGTGTATGTGTGTTCGAGAGAATGCGAAAGGTAGAGACAGTAGAAGTGGATGAGTTTTACAGTGAGCAGAAAGGATTAAGATTTATCAAACGAAGAAATAATGGCCCTAACTATAAAATATGGTTTCCGAATGCGATTTACCATCAACGCTCCGTACGCGATCCGATTTCCTTATGTTTTGTAGCTGTTGTTATTTTTTTTCTGCTGCATCACTAGACGACCGCGAGCGGCCAAAGTGTGAAGGAAAATAAAATCCAAACGAAAGCCAATACAGCCAAAGTGGAAAGTGCGCTAAATAGGATTAAATGGTGATTCCTTCCATTTAAAGCTTGAGCATTCGTGCCGCAAATTGTAAGGGGGAACGGCGAGACTGGTCAATAAAAAAGAAAGTTATTGTAGCTCCGAGAACAAGGATGAGCTGTTACAGTGCTGAAAGTCGAGGGGAAAGTTAAAATCGTGATGGGAATTGATTATCTCTTATTGGCTTCTCTAGCGCATAGAGAAAACAATAGGCGAAAAAGTGGAAGTTGATGAATAGAGTATGGTGATGAAATTAATAATCGATTCAGCTATGATGCAAAGTAGATGCATGACAGAGCCATGGCATTAATAATTGATCGTTTTGCTTACTTTCTTAATTGACATTGACAAAGGTTTTTTAATTGCTATGTGTTCCAATCATCAAGTTTGTAAAACTGATTAAAACTAGAAACTATAGTTCGATTAGTTCGGCGACCTTCAGAGTACCAATTTCCGGTTAATTTTGAAATGAATGTTTTGCAATACAGGATATATTGTATTATAATTTCCCAAGGATTTTCCAGATTTTACAGGTTTCTGTTGAAACACATCTTGGAGACAATAAATAATTAGGTGCACATTCGAAAGTGAAGTGGAAAACCCTGTATGTTAGTAGTTATGCCAAACTATTTTAGACAATTTTCTGAAAAGTATTTTTAGATTTACAGATTTATGACAATAATGGTGTATTGTGCTTTGTTCCGAGGCCTGATCAATTAATGGAAGGCAACTATTCATTATTGGTCGTAACATATTGATACTTCCGCCATTGGAAATTCTACGGCATTTTTGAATAATGGGTGTGGTGCTCGACCGCGGAAAAGCAGCTGCACGAAATCGATCACCGACATGCAAATTAATCACTTCACAATGAACCGCGAGTTGCACAACGGTATTAAAAACAGGGTAATTTGTAAAAGTTAAGCGATTGTTGGCTTGATCGTCACTTATGTACGGCTAATTTTACAACCAAATATGGAAAAATTATAAAAATAAGCCAATTACGTTGCCACGTAGAACGCACATTTCATGATCACTGGATGAGAAGGATGCACGTTTAATGGTTTATTAAAATACAATTAATGGATACAATTGAATATTCTAAACCAAGCCTTGGTTATTAGCCAGAAAAGAATCATAGATTGGTACTCTAGAATAGTAAGATCTAGATTTTCCAATTGATCAATCTCAACAAAACGAATCAATTGATAGAAATGTAAACGGTTCAGCTACAATAAAAATTAAGATTCGTGATTGCATAAAAGACCGGTTCGTTGTAATATGAATATTTGTTAAACAATTATGCTTCAACGTGTGCCCGGTTCTATGTTTCACAAGGTAGTCGAGGGAATTGTAATTCTATTTGTCCAGTCCATGCATCAAACTCTACGAAAAACAAAAAAAAACAACCTGTATGCTAGAATCAAAGAGAAAATTGTTTATTCATGAAATGATTCCTTCCGTACATTTTAATTCGCTACAACATTTTGAGTTTCTGTTTTTCCCCTTGTTTCAAACAGCAAAACATAGTCTTGTTGCTACTATTGTCCAGCAGTTGTTGGGCAGATGGGCAGCCACAGCCGAACCAACAATCAGTGCAACCGGAACAATCCCATTCCCTGACAGTCGGTGAAAATGTCAGCAAAAACGTGGCCGGTGTCGTGGACAAGTCGCAGAACAAAAGAGGCGCCCCGGACATACCGGTGGTCGTAGGTAAGTACCACGGCTGGGCGTCCTTATGCAAGCAAATGAGAAGCAACAGCGAAGGCTTACCACAAGCGATGCTCGCGTTCGCTGGGCAAATGATACAATCAGTCAGAGCAACATCGTTCCGTAGGTAGCGAAGGCAGCAGTGGGTTTTGGTAGTATCAACAAGGCTAGCGAAACGTATCCGGGCACGTCGCGTCCGTGTTGTTGATGATAGTTTTCTCACCCCTTCCCAGGCGGATCTCTCCGTCTGCGCGCGGCGAGGGTCACATAGTCGAAGGTGCAAGCGTCACGTCGTCGGTTTTGAATGTTTTATTGGAATTTATATGTAAAACCGACAGCTAGCTGTAGCGGAAACCGACTGCAGGAACGATTGTGCACAGGTGCCCAGATTGAAGTCGTTAGTTGCATCTTATAATGGTGGTAGCTGATCCTTGCAAACGGGCTCCGGTCCTGGTAGAAACGCAACCATAAAAAAGCACGGAAACGTGGGTAGCAGCTTAGGGAAGGGGGTTCCATGCGATATGTATTTTTCATCGTGAGCTTTTCTGTCCTGCTGTATGGTCATGAGAAATTGTTGCACCAAGAAAAGCTGTCAGGCGGACGAGTTCTGTTTCCCGGGATGCAAAACCATTTACAAGGGTGTAGCGATAGGACTATGCTTACATGCACTGCATAGTGCAGCTTTTGATCGTACCGCCGGAAGGGTATGTATGTTCGTTTGTGTATGTATGTGTGGTTTATTTTAAAATATGCAACGGATGTAAGCTTTTCTGTTGCGCCCAGTACGATGGGAAATGCATGATCTGCCGGTGTGCGGCTTTGGTTTTATTGAATTTTATTGGTACGGTTTCAATTTGAAGCCTTGAGAAGAGGGATATGATGCATGGTATTAGGAATTCACTTTATGCAAAAAATAAGAACATATTTCGCATGAAAATACAGGCACATGCTTTCATAACACTATTAATTGAATCCACTTTACAAGCCCACGATGTGTGAATTCACTTTGTTTGCAGGGTGTGGGACATGCAATAATAATTTATTTTTATAAATTGGTTACAGTAATTATGCAATCAAAGTGCAGATAAAATTTACATACAGAACATGTACTTTATGAAATTTCTTATTGCTTTAAACAATTAGAAATTTTTAAAATTTTCTTCTACATCGTGTTACAGGGACAAATCGATTACCGATTAGAAATAAAACTATACAACCTACATCTTTGACTTTGATATGAGATAAGTTAAATTTTCTTCAAAACGAATTTTTCGTAGGTCGATTTTGAAACTTTCAAAACTGAAAGCTGTATGAAATGTTTAGCTTACTGTCGAAGTTCATTTCAGTCATTCATTCACACCATCCATGATTGCAGAATAAGAATTCAGACTTCACATGCATCTTCGCTAACGCATCGTTGCATGTTTCGATGAGATATTCAATTTGGCTACTCACGCGTGTACACGCGTGGAATGCTTGATGAATGTTTGAACGCATGACTGAACACATGACCCCGGTAGAATGTGATCAATAGATTCCAAAACGGTCTTTGGTCCTATACGTTTCTTAGAAGAGAAAGTAAAGATTGCTGGCCGATTGTAGTTAATAGACTCAATCGTTTCAGGCATGACGGAAAATGAATGCTTAATTTTCTCGCTAATCGGATTACAACAGCTTCGCTACCACGAAGGGTCACCACAAGTCATTCAGCAGCATTTTCCTTGACCGATTACAGATTAACCTTGCTGCATTCATATGCGAGTCCATTCGGCTCATTTCACATTTCTATTGTTGAATTGAAGGTACATTATCCTTCTCGCGAGAAGTCGTAAACACGGAACAGCCAAAGAATAGTTTTTCATCCATGAACGAATGATGGCATATTTGGCTGGCAAATTCGTGCATGGAATTATTTGATGTTTACAGATATGATGGTTTAAAGTGGAATTAACCTAACCCATGCACATCCTCCACCTTCTAGGCACACCGACGCAGCATACGGCTTACATAAATCATCACGTTACTGGGGCGACAGTCGTGGCTGCACCCATTTCTGGCCACAGTACGCACGCAGCTATCGGGGCTGTTCCGTTCGGGTACGGGCATGCGGTATCCAGTGCCGGACACATCCTGCAAACACCCAGCATAGCGACAGGACACCAGGTGAGTTGGTGACGTTGGCGTACTCGGACGTGAAAAATGGACGCGTTGGTAACCGCCGACAGGTAGTATATTACGTTGCTGGGTTGCACTGACGGTGGCAAGTGGATTATTCCATCCGCATTGTTGATGTTGAGCTGCACATGCACAAATGCTACGGTTGCTGACGGGCAGAGACGCACGAAAAGGGCGCGCATCACAATGGGAAAACAATAACTCAAGGGGCTTGCGGATGGAGCTTTTAGCTGATAGCTATTTTCTGCTGATAAGCCCTACGGCACTTGAGAACAATAAGAGCTTATGCCAGGACAACCTGGCCGCTTACATGCGATACGAGTGCAGGCGAGAAATATAGAGCATAAATCAACCAATGTAAAAAACATTGTTGATAAAAACATCATTTCCTGTAAAGTAATTCCAGGTCATTTATTCAAAACAAAAAAAAAAACAAAATGACTCCGGGTTTAGTCCAACATTTCTGATAAAGCGTGCTTCATTTTTAAGAAGCAAAACAAAACTGTGCAAAATGTGGGTTTTTTAAGGTATCTAAAACTGGATCAATTTAATGAAGCTATTATTATTCATGGCAAAGGTATCGCAGCGGAATAGAGCATTTCTTTTTCGAGAGTTTGTTTCTTTTTTTCCTACCTCAACCAATTATGCATATGAGCAAAAGTAAAGGTGTGTGATATAGGCTCTTTTGCAGCTAGAAGGCTCGGAAAAGTTTTGACAAACAAAACAAACAAAAATGTATCCCAATCAGCAACGAACACTCTTGGTGCGAAGCTGATAAAGTTAGCAACAAAAAGCTTTCGGAACCTTTGCCAAATTGAACGTACGTGTTGCTTGTATGTATATAAATATTTACAAGCAATCAGTGTATGTGTAGCTAACCCTTGTTAATGGAGAAATAAAACATGCGTTGGTATTATCTGCTCCGCGTATCGCCAGGTTTGCCAAAAGCTCCAGAGGCCATCGATTGCGTGGGTTGCTTGAAGCATAAATTTGAACCCGCGTATATAGCACGACGCGATCGAACGAGTGAAAAGAGAGCTATGTACCACGGTTTGGGACATCATATATCCAAAAGCCCTGTTGAGCAATGAATAATGAAGGCAATATGATATGGAGGAAATATTTATACTGGGAATCGGAAGGTGTCACCGTGCTGTACTGACTTGGCGCTGTGTCTGTGCATTGAAATTTAACACTCATGGTTTTAGGTAAGGTGTTGTTATCAGTTGTTTAAAAGAATATTTTACGATTAACAGGGTGATCATTATTGTCCGTGTTCTTTCGAGAATATCTTTAACGAATAGTTTCAATTCACTCCAATGAAATACATCATAAATGGATTAAATAGCGTTTAGCCATGGCTCGCTTCACGTGATTCATTGGTTCCATCATCTGCCCTCATTATGTGACTCCTCGCAGATTAGTGCACTGAGAATGTAATAAAAATAGCTTCCAGGGGCTATAAAACGTTTTGTTTACCTTAATCCTTTTCATGATAAAATGTTTGAAATTATTCTTTGTTCGCCAAAAAAATGCATCGTAATAGCAACGAAACGCTACCAATCAGTTTTGCAGCAAATTCCGTGTTTAAAGTTATCCGAACTGTAAATACTGTCTCCTCGAACCCATTTCATTTGTCGAATAGTGTTTGTTTTGTGACTCATTCCAGTCAACTTCCTTCCACACAGAAACACACACATTTTAAACTTCCATCAAGTATCTTAAGTAAGTCACACGGGGTTGCAAATCCGCGGAACCACTTTGCAGAATTATCACATCAGTTTCACCGTCACCTTCAAACTTGCTCAATCAATCTCTCGCCCTGTATGGTGGGACCGACGTGTGCCCGGTTTGGCAGGTTGCTCGGTACTTTGCGTTCATTAATGGTGGCGTTTGTCGTCGACCGAACCCGACATACTTCCTCTGGGAAACGTGAAGAAAATAAGAAATCAATTTAAATGTCATCAATTATTACGCAACAGTGCTGTCAACTTTTCCCCGAAACCGAACAACTCCATCGTCAGGGCGAAGCATCCCCAAATGAGCGGGTCGCGTTTTCAAAGTGTAGCAAGCAGCGGGGAAGATACTGCCAAGTGATGAGGAGTGTTGCCTCAAACACACACATATACACACCACCTCGTGGAAGATGGAGCTTGGGTTGCGAAAATGTGGTTTTTCCTGCGGATGGTTACATATTGCTTTTCCATCGGGAACGGTTCGTTACATGTGTTTGGAAATGTGAGGTAAGGGCGCTTAAGGATACGACTTAGGCAAGTCGCTGCGACCAGTGTGTGTGTGTGCATTATGGATGAAACTTGGCGAAATAATTAACGAACGTTCTTTTTGCTCCCGAGGGACACAGCTGGAAAACACACGGCTGTTCACGCACAATCGTGTACAGTGCGTGGTAAGGATTCCCTAGACGTGTCATACTTTCTTGAGAGCCTGTTAGCAACCAACACTACACTCATCCAACGTAACCTCCCAAATCGACTGTGTGTGGTGTAACGATAAAAAAACCCTCAACTCTGGCAGCTGAGCGCTCCAAAATGCGAACGGTTTTACTTTAATGAGATCGCAAATGTCACGGCTTCGGGAGCGCAGTGTCATGTTTTCTCGCGTGAAAAGACGTCATCTTCGCAGCCAATTTTCACTTCCCAGCAACCGAAGCAACCGGTGTGTGCGATGGCAGGCTTCCGTGCGATTGTTTGATGGATGGATGGCTACCGGTTGCTGCGCTGCGAAAGGATTTACGCTTCACCCGTGCAGTGCGTGTGAAGCGATGGAAAAGTTGTCAGCTAAACTTTTTAACAAGATTTTCCACGTGAAGAACGCGTTTTATTGGGTTTGTGCGGTTGGCAACGCAAGTAAACCGGGCAGCCATTATTTACTTCCGGGTGCTAATGTTTGTCGTTTACGAGGAATTGAGGGGGTGCTCGTTTACGACACTCATTAGCTTAACAGAAATGTACTGAAACTGAAAAATGGTAATGTGTGTTGTGCATTGTTTCGCTTCGACCGGCACCACTCAAATAAATACCACATTCAAATGGTGCTAGTAGAGAAAAAGTTAAGATAAAACTGTATCACATTTTCATATTACAACAAGTCACACAACTTTGATCATCGGTGTAAATAATTTACGATTGTCTTACCGACAACAGAATTTTCTTGTCAAATATTTCAGCAAAAAGCGATGATTGTAATTCTCACTGAGAATTGTAATCATTTTATTAAACAATTGAGTTCTGACAATTTTCGTTTAATTAACGGCTCGTTCATGTGCAAAACAAAATGCTCTTCTTTGCCCGGACTTCTTCTTTTTTGGCACAACAACCGTTGTCGGTCAGGCCTGCCTGTACCCACTGGTGAAGTGAGCTTGGCTTTCAGTGACTTATTGTTACCATAGCAGGATAGTCAGTCCTACGTATGGGGGGGCATGGTATTATTCGGGGATTGAACCCATGACGGGCATGTTTGTTAAAGTCGTATGAGTTGATGACTGTACCACCAGACCGGCCCCAAATTTGCCCGAACTAGTTAATTATTTAAATCGGCTCTACACCCGTTGGATGAAATTGTGTTGTAACAATAATTTGTAACTTTAGTGATTCACTGTATAGATTTTTAGACTTATACTCAGATTTATTCCACTTGACAGTGTCTCTCTATTGGCGTACAAATTGAGCAAACACTTCTGAGTTAATTTCATTATTAAATCAACAGGAAACACCAAATCATCATACCTTGTGTATGTTTATTCCCGGAACTTCCGCACCATTCCGCACGACAAAGTGTAGTTAATTTTTAGTTCCTTCGCCTCTAACCTGTCCATAGGGCGAACGGTAGAGTCTTTCTGTTGCCGCATTCACTCACCGTTCGCGAGCAAAAACACCTCTACCGCCGGAACCGGCTTGCTGGTGATGAAATAATCTATGCCTATGCCCAGCAGAGCGGGCAGCAAGTAAACAAAGCCACCGAACGGTGTGGCCCCGGGGGGAGAGCGCTTTTTGTAAAGAAGCTGGAGAAGCATCGTGCAGCCCTGCACACGGACCGGTTTCATTACGGAAGCGCTAATGGTGTAAGGGCGGCTAGCGCAAGGTGATGTTTTGCATGCATCTAATTTCGCATCACACGCATCGCAAGTGCAACAATTATGTACGCCAAGGCAACCGGTAAAATGGTTAGTGGTGGGATGGGCTTGGCAGAGGTAGGTTGCTGGCTGGAGGCTTGTAATCAGATCATGGGTGTGCAAAGTGTTGGTGTTTCGTCGGTTTCCCTGGCCGTCACACTCTATCGCGTGTATTAACTTACCGCTTCCTTTGGCCAAACAGATAATTACAACCGGGGACAGGAAGCTAATACGACTACAACGTGGGGCAAGGCGAAATTCATTGAGCAAATTGTTCATAAATTAAGAATGAGTGGTTTGGTGGTTTTTCCATTACCATTTAAAGATTTTTTTTTGTAATTTTTGTTTATCATATCTCAATGTTTTTACTGGCAAACAAATATCAATATTTTTTAATAAAAAAAAGAAGTATTTTTAAAATATTTCATACCATCGTATACTAGGAATTTATCAGATGTTTTTAATACGTTCTTCCATGACCCTGTCGCCCTAACAAAAGATGGGCCCATTTCCATCTGAAGAACAAAAATGTCCTCTAATTTCATCCAGTTAGCCAAATATCATCAACCCGGGATCATCTCCTACCATCTCGGATTACAATCCGCATTGAAAAGTGAGGATTTTTCGTCCATAAATTCGTCCGCGAAATGGCATTTATAATGAAAATTTTGCAAAATGTCCCAACCCATTTGGGGCGCCCTACGAAATCGTCGTTCGGTTCGGAACAATAAACAACACCAGGGACACCGCAGGGCCGTGATCGAAGCAGGAGAAGAAAAAAGGATTCTATTGAAATTACAGACCAATGATTCGCGGGGAAAAGTTTTGTGTTCCGTTTATTAAATTGCGTCCCACTCGGTCGTCCTCCGGATCGGAATGGAAATTGGAAAGGATTGCGATCGGGCCGCCGTGCTCGGTTTTGGGTTAAAATAATAATGGCAATAGTAATGTCAACGGTGACAATTTTCTTCAGCTGGCAGCCGATTTAATATTGCCCGGCCAGTGGGCGGAAAGTTGAAAGTTCGTCCAATCGGCATCGGGTTGCTTCGGGAAAGGGATTTCCGGGTGGGTTGGGGTGGTGTGGTTGGGTGATAAATTCGTTATGTAAGCTCCTGTTGCTCTAACCGCCCGGTGATACCCGTCGGCGGTTTTTGTTTGGCAACGATTTTCGGGAGCATCGCTTCCTTTTCGCTTCTATTGTATATTTTTAGCTCGGCTGGCTTTTATGGACCGATAAGGTAGACACACGCGTCGTGCAAATTTCGGCTTGTATTTTCCCGGCCACGACCGCATCCCAAACCTTTCCACCGGAAGAGCCTAGGTGGGTGCGTGTGTGTATGCGTGTTTACGTGGAATGTATGGATGGAAATTATTCGAAGCTTCATTAACTTCCGTTAAGCAACAGGCCCAAAAGCCCCGGGTTGAGGACGATAAGGTGCAGCTGGAAAAACATCGCGTTATCCTACTCATCAGCGAACATAAAGTGGCGTAATGGTGCGAAAAAATAAAACTCACCACCACACACCGTGAAGGATATCGAACGATTCGTTCGGAAAAGTTGTAACCCATAAGCGGGTGAAAAGTGTTCTGGTCCTATTTTTGCAACTCATTTACCGTCACTGTGGTAAGCGTTGCTAATGTGCGGAACCTTTCGCGTCCTGTCCTTTCTTTCCTTCTATCTCCCTCTCTTTCTCTCTCTCTCTCTCTCTCTCTCTCTCTCTCTCTGTGTAGCTCCTACCCTTCCCGAGAAGCGGTAGCTTCGCTTTTTCCCGAGAAAGGCTAGCTTGAAATGAGCAAAAGCATTGGCCCAGTGGCCGGGAATTGGCGGCAATCAAATTATATTTCGCATGAAAGGACAAATTAAAACTTTTCCTCCCGAAAGCTCCCCGCGTGCTCGTTGTTTTGTGAGTTTCTGCGACACTGGAGATGCTTTAAACATGAAAACCTACAACATAAATGGAAAAATTAACCAAAGAGTGACATAATGTGGAAGGATGAACATTTCGATTTACAAACCTCACTGGCATCGTTCTTCTGAAGCAGTTTGCGCTGAATCGTTTAATTAAGTTTCAAGCATTACTATGGTCTCATTGTGTGTGCATGTGTTTGTGTGTGTGTGCCAGTGCTTTGTGGCTGAGTTTGATTGGATGCAATTCTCTCGATACTTTACCATTCGGTGCAGTTTGACCTTCCAAAATGAGCGCAACATATTTCGCATAATGTAATGGAACGCCGGTAAGTTAAGCCGAGCGAAAAAAAACCCTCGTTCCAACAGTTCGTTTAAGCAATCTGTTGGGGAAAATGAAGCAGTAAAAATGTATGAAGTGAACATCCCCAAAATGAACCTCTTCTGTTCTGCTCTGGATGAGTCGTGCCGCTGTGATAAGCTCGAGCACGATGTAAAGCGAACTGGAAATCCGAACAGGTGCAGCAAGGTGACAATTTGAAGCTGCTATTTTATACGCTGTTTTTTCTGTTTTTCTATTCACCTTCAACCGATGCTCCAACGGTGAGAAGACACAGCGAAGCATCTTGCACGATTCGTTTCGTCCACACGTTTTGAGTTTCTTTCGTTCCAATGGAAGCTCTCCGATCACGATGGGCGCTTGTATAAACGAGTTGCTGATGATGTTGGTCTTGATTTTGGGCAGAAGTTTTTGTTCTCTATTCAGTTTCACAATCCTTTTTTTTTTGTTCAATATAAATGTTACGTTTACGAGAGAACAGAATCGTCAAGCAAATGCCTCTGTTAAGTGTGTTGCTAGTGAAGATGCGCCTGTGAAAGATGTTTTATATAATTGAAAAAGACTACTTCTTAACAAAGCACTGTTTACAACAATGTTTAAAATCGTTTCAGAAATATAATAATACGATACTTGTTCAGATTGATTGAAAGAAATTAATCGTAATCCTATTTTTCACTATCGAACCATGTCGCAACTCTGTATCGCTTCACAAAAAAAAAACACAACACAAAAATAAACAAACAAGTTAAATAGTTTGACATGTTGCTAGCAAAAGTACACGATTCTTTTCTGGATCCGTAAACATGAGCAGTCGTTGCACGATAAGATCTCATTCTCAATGTACACTGATATTGAATCGATTTATCTGGAATGTTTATCGAGACAATGTTTATACCGATTGCATGGCAATCAACGCCAGGGAGGGGAAGAGTTAATCAAACAAAGAAAGATTTCGAGGAACTTTCGTGCCTATAGCTTGTGTTATGTCTCCACAATACCATTTTCGTTTTATCAAACTAACACTTTTCAAAGAAAATGCTTGTTCTATTTGTGTAATTTCTTGGAACATAGCTATAACATTAGAATGCTAAACAAATTGAATATTTCAATTCAAAGTTCGTTGCAGATATTTCTTAGTTGCTCTGTTTCTGAGACACGCACATTATTATAACTCGTTCGGCCACGTTTTCATGGACTAACTAATGCACCGCAGCACATTTATTAAGCGATTGTAACGGAACGTATCCATTTGCGTGATCGCATGTATGCTTCGTTGTTTTCACCCTAGTCCGCCAAGGCGTCACACGGTTATGTATCGTGTCACTGCTTTTCAAGGCAAGTCAAGTAACGCTCGCTTATTTGCATTGATTTACCTAGCTTTAGCTTTAAATGTACCGACGAGCGATGAACAAAGACGAAAATGTTGGACGTTGTCGAGAAAGCTTCAAGCTTGCCACCGCTATTACGCAAGCCAACCGAGCACGAAACCATGCAAGAACCGTTCACGTGGGATGGATGACTTTATTTTAAATCGCTTGAATGGAGCAGGATATCACGTGCTAGGGAAACGTAACAGGCGTTTTTGTAAATTGTGTGCAAACGACTATTTTACAGCACGTGATACACAAGGTGAATTACGTGGCGCCCGCATCGACGACAACACTCAAGTTGGCAACCGTCTCGGAGGGCTCACATCTACATCTTCAGCCCGTTAGCTCGGTTGTGACGAAGGTAGTTTGTGGAGCGCTGTGGTAGCTTTCGCTCTTCTAGAAGCAGGATTAGTAGAATTCATTTTAGTTTTGATTGTTTCTTTATCCTCACAAAACCTCCAACCAGTACAACTACGCAGTGCCGCAGCTTTCGTACGCACACTACCCCCAGTATCAGGTGTACCATCATAACCAGCCCAGCCCCGGTACGTTGCAGCCGACCGGCACTACAATCTTTGCCGCGCATCAACTTCACGACCATCCGGTGGCTACCGTCCACGAGATTGCTCATCAACACCACCCGCAGCAGCAACAGCAACAGCATCAGCAGCAGCAACATCAGCAACAACAGCATACGGCGTACGCTCATCAGCAGCCCATTTACGCACACCATCCGGCTGCCATTCATTTCACCGTGCCAGCATCGGTCGTCCATGCTGGCCAGCACAATTACCAACAGCAACAGCAGCTGCCCCTGACCCACACCCAAGCCATTCACTACCAGGCGAACCAAGCCGGAGGACAGCCGGCAGTTCCGATCGTCCATCAGGCCCCGATTGCCACCATCAATCAGGTACACCAGGCACAGCAGGTCTACGCTGCCCAGGGCCAGCTGACGAAGGTAAGATGCTTCGCATAATCATAACCACCCGTCGTGGGGATGGGTGGGTCACTACTCTCCCGGGGATTGCATTTAATATCGGAAGCAATTTATGGAAATACGCTCATATACTATGTTGCCTAATTTCCTCTTTTCCTTTTGCTACCCCTGCTTTGTCCTTCCATAGTATCCACTGGCGGCACAGTCCTACTATGGTGCGGGAGGACTACAGCAAAATCAGATCTACTCTACCGTTCCCAGCTATGGTAAGTCTTTGAACGCTTTAGAAATTCTGCTGCACCCAGCCCCGGGACCGATTCTTCCGGGATGGCACAGTCAATCGTTAGACCATTCATTACTCTCATCACCGAGCGTTGCCGGACACCGGTGCCGACCGGTCAACGGTTATGGAGATTTGGGAAAATGTACGATCATGCTGCGTTGCATTATTGGTTGAATAAATTTAGTGGGGAGCGGCCTGCTGTTATTGTATCAATTTCTGATTCTATTCAGTTTGCCTGTACTGTGGGACGAAGGAAGGTTCATGTTTACTTTTTCCTGTTCCTGGATTTTCAATCCACATAACAATCTGTGGGACATAGTGTGCCGGGTTAGACGCTTAATGCGTGAGAATTAAAAGATTATCTTCTTGTGTATTTCATATGTGAAGTAGGAATCGTTGGAAAATGTCGCTCAGAATTGGATGAACTACCAATTGGGACAGTTAAATAAAGTAAAGTAAAGCCCAATTAGGTTTGTAAAGCCCAAAATTTCGATGGTTTTAGATGTTTACAATGTTTTAAAAGTTGAGTTGTATTTTTTACAGTCACTCAACTTACACCTGCAACTTTGACAAAATATATCGGTGAAGCAACGTGGTGCGACCTTGTCGTGTAAATGTCATTCAGAGCATCCATCCGAAGCAAGAAATGCCGATCTAACTTCATGATAAAATAAGTCTATCAATCCTGAAGAGTCTGACATGACCATGTAGGCAGATTGGTGAATCTCAGCAATAAATATGTTTGCTTGGAACAGTGTAAACAAGTTGCATATGGTTTTGAAGAAAAAAAACAACTTTAAAATAAACAATTCAACTCGTTCCTATATCCGCTGTTACCGAAAACAAGCGATAGTTTGTAAAACTTTTTCCACTCTTACAACTATCCAAGCGTTCTTCATCCAACCACCCATTTGTCGCTCCCGCATGACTCACATTCAGTTCTGGGCCCAGCCCGCCAGTGCACTTTCAATTCCCGCTTGACTTCATCTCATCCGGTGTTGGCTTCAATCATCCGATCCGGGCACGAAACCGACACCAGCACTGGCGGTCTGGTCCGAATGAAGGTCTTTAACGGAGCCGTTTTCTTCCTGTGTCTTCCCCTTCCTTCTCTTTACCCACCATGCAGGTGATCCGGATACACTAACAAACCTGGTTAATCCTACCACGCCCCAGTTTCTAACTACTCCCCGCCGTCAATCCACTAGGCCCATTCCCGGTGACATTCGACCGATCACTGAGTACGATGACGATGACGACAACGGTAGTAACGATGGCAACAACGAGGATGGTGTGCTTTATCGTGACGAGTCCACCGACACTGGCGATCGAAATCCGGCACGGGACGAACCGTGCGAAAAAGATGGCAAGAAATCGGCCCAGCCGAGTGCCTTTAACCGGAACCTCTACAACATGTGGCGTGCGTACGACGTGGCACGAACCCTGTTAAAGGCATCTGGTGCAAGTGGAGCACCGGCTAAGCCACGGTCCAAACCGGACCCCAACACCAACACTGACCGCATACAGCTCATTCACCCCCCGGGCGAGTCGGACAAGAAACTTAAGGGCAAGTACTACGAGGGCAAGTACAACGGCTATTATCGACACGGTCGTCAGGATGCTGGTGACCAGCATGGTCCGGCGGCGCACGGCGATGGAAACCGTAAACCAAAGTCCGTACAGCCAAACGGCTCTCCGTCGTCCGCGCCATCGCCGTCGTCATCGTCATCGTCCTCCGGCGAGAATCACACACACAGAAGGAATCTGAACTAATCCGGATCTCAGCGATGTCCACATTTATTCCTTCCATTGCTTTCCATTGCTTCGTAGTCGTTTAACTTTCAGCCACCCGTCAAGGTCGGAGTTGTGCTCGCTTTTTCACCGTGCATCCAGTATATCCAGTAAGAGATCCAGCAAGTGCAGGAGGTACACAACTTACCACATGTCCTTGTAACCGCTTCGCCCTGAAGGTTTGATTCGTAATGTGATATTTTTGAGTTCGCGATGCATTCTTCGTTGCAAACACGGAACACCGAACAACGGGTCACGGTGCACCGGTTCTTACAGTTCAGCTAATGCACCGCAAGCACTTGTCACTCACTTGCAGCTGACGCTCGGTAGCTTTTTCGGTAGCGTCTTTTCGCCCGGTTGGCATTGTCCTTGTTTCGTCCTTGCCGTCTGATGTGCGATAAAAGGAACGTGGTAAATCGAATGGAATGTGGGCACCATAAAGCAAGCGGTGGGACGTCCCATACCATCTCATCCTGTCGGTTGCATCCCGAAAGGACTCTGTTCGCCAATATTTCGTGATAGTGAAACCGTTCCCGTTCCCTGGGCGATCTGGGCCAAATTGTTCGACAGCCGGCAACCGTCGACGGGAGGGTGGTTTGACGAAAGGGATGATGATGCAATCAGCATTATCTGCCATCTTCAGGCCCGTTCCCAAATCAGAGGCAGGGCAGTGCTTTTTGGGCTGTATGGCGTGTATGGGCACCAAAGACCGGGAACGACATTCGCCCATTTAGCTCAACACATTCACGCCCCAGCACAATACCTTCGCTTTTGTGCTAAGTTTGGCCCACTTTCCTTTTGGCCATTGCCGTTTAGATTTTTGTGAAGAAGTTTTCTGTGCTGTTTTGGGGAATTTCTTTGCATTTGTGTTCTGCTTCCTACCGTCTGCGGTTACGGGTTGATGGTAGGATAACAGCAAACAGGCATTTTACCCCCATTTCGGTGGTGTGGATTGGTGCAGGACTATTGCAATGCAAAATGTTTGCTACCACACACAAGGGTCTGCTCTCGCACCGACGAGCTATGATGGCTGTCTCTTTTTTGGGTGAAAACTATTGTCAAATGATATACCGGCTAGATAGCAAGAATGGCATGTGTGAGAGTGTAGGATAATTCAAGAAAACGGGGAGGGAAACTTTTTTTTTATTTATGTCAGGTCCAGTAGAAAGGAATGCTGAAACATGCAGAGGAACATGATTGAGATGCAACATACATCGCAAAAATCGATGCTTTTGAAAGACATGAATCCATGACAGGGAACATCGAAAAATTAGGACAGACAGGCGTTTCTGAGCGTTTTAGTTTTCTCTTTTCCTTCATTTCTAGACGTGAAATCGATAGAAATAAGAAGGTTCTCGTTAAATAGCTAAATCTTTTTAAACAGTACATGTTTTAACAAAAGATATCCAGATATTTGGGACTAAATGTGTTTTATATATGTTATGTTTCGAATCATGGTTTCCAGAACTTCTTAAATGTTGTAAAATAAAAAGGAACAACAATTTGAATATCAATTTGATCGTGTATTCAATTCTGTATACGTTGTGTTTTTAAAAGCAAAAACTACGTATTTTAATGCAGCTTGATTTTACTGTAGTCGATATAGTATTCCAGACTTGTTTAAAAATGGATGTGTTACGATGCTCCACGAGACAATATGCAAGGATGGTTTGAGTGTGGAAAACCCTTTTGCTAATGTTTCTGAGTTTGGATTGAAGCATTATATGCATTTGCAATGAAAACAAAAAATTAAGTTTCGAAAAAACTAAAACCAAACAAAATGAATAGTTCCAAACAAATGACAAAATAAGCATAAACATACCAAGCACCATATCAAACTTATGTAGCGTTTCTTCCGACACACATCGCTTGAAGTTTTTTCTTCCTTCAAATTAAGCTATTAATCAAAGTGCGTTGTGTAAGTTGGACAGAAACAAACAATATTGAATAGTAGCAGAATAGGGGACTGTTACCGAGTCGGAATGAAAAACAAACCCATTCTGGTACACAGGGAAATGGTCCCACTTATGTTTCATTATTGCCATTTCATTGGTCGCAATCCATCAATGAAGTCGGCGAAACAGTGGAACAAGAAATGTTGGCGTGTTTGGCACCAATTTGAAACTTGTTTCCATTTCTTATTTCCTCTGCTGCCCCAGGACCCAAACATTGTTAGGGCATTTTATGGATCGCTGCACACTCAGCATTCTACCCAACTCTACTCGACTGGCTTACAAAGTTGTTTCTGGGAAAGGCACATAATTCGTTACATTGCTGTGATTAAGAGGAAACATTTTGCGGTACGATCATGATTTTGCGTTCGTTTCAATTATTTATGCGAAACGTTTAAAGTACAGGCGAAACAGGGATAGATTAAAGTCCCTACTGACATTTACGACTTTATCGTAGCGAGAAACTAGTGGAGGTCGTATTGGTAATTAAATCGTGCACACAAATGTGCGAAACTGTGAATGGTAATCGTTTCTAGGCTTTAAAGCAAAGCAAAGCGTTTTCGATGAAAAGCTTCAATGCGAATGCAGGATGTTAATTCAAATGATACAAATGAATAATCTTCCAAGCGCAAACCAATTCTATTTAGAGATACCCAAGCATCCATTAGGCAGCCAGCGTTAGCAATTTGTACCGGCGCAGGAATGCAAGACCGGCAAAGGATTACTGCGGTGTATGCCCAGTTCTTATCGGAGGCCAGCTAGGGCCCCGGCTGTCTTGGAATGTGAATGAATCGGATGTTTCAGATTTCTTCACCATCAGGAGCGCTTACATCCGCAGCCAAGGTTTTCTTCGGCACTATCCGTACTGAACAGGAGAAGCTGAAACCCTTATCCCTGGATTGCTGATGATGAGTTTTATGTAAATGAAACAGCACTTTGCAACAAGACCGGGGCAATTAATCATCGCTCGAGATAATCCACCGGGCACAAGCTTTCCTAGTGTTCGAAAGCTCATTCATTTTCCCGCCTTCATCGGAAGATATCGCCAACTCCGGGTGCCGGGGAACTGGCAAGTCGTTACTGACGTTGAGAGTTTTGCATTGGGTCTCCAATTACCGCGTCCGTAAACGACCCCTTTAGTATGGGTGGGATTGTTCTGCCGCCATCGTGCTACAATCACTATGCAATCCCGTAATCCGGATATTTTGTTATTATTTTTAATTCTTATCAGACGCTTCCCTCGCTTCCCTTACTCAATCTCAGCAAATTCTTGTTTCAGCTTTCCATCAACATGGTGCAGGCGGTGCTGGAAAGCAGCTTCTTCCTACCGTGGCTACTCCTGTTCATGTAAGTAATTTATGCTAGGAACGGTAATAGGGGTTTAAGGTCGTTATCGACAGATTTTCAGACTACCATTACATGCAACCAAAACTTAAATGGGCATTAAAAGCATTGGGTTCGTTTCTATTCATGCGTAATATATATTTTAAGACCGGCATAAAGATCAATGCATTAGATGTTTCATACTGCAATTTATATATCTATATCGACTTGCATAAGTAATTCTACATACGACGCATACCACCTTGCCCAATTTGTTCCTAATAAATATTAATAACACACAATAATAACTTATCCACCACTCAATTAGTAAAATTTATTTAAACTGCACTCATACAAAGCTGATGAAATGTCAACGCAGGGAATAATACATTAGCTCAAGTGTACGCTCATCAATCGTTTTGACCATGTTCAATTGCAGCTTAAGCCATTGGTCCCCGTTACAACGACCACCACGACCCAACACCATGGCAACGGTATTAGCTACACCGCCTTCACGCAACCTTCACACGCAGCTTCCATCTCTGTGGCGGCTCATCTGAAGCCTGTACCACAGAGTATACTTCAGACGCCACCTTCCTACTATAACGCTGCAGCTTCAACCAACGTACAGCAGCAGCAGCAGCAACAACAAACGTTCCAACCACAGCCCAATGTCTTTTACCGAAATCAGTTGCAGCAGCAGCAACAACAGCAGCAACAGCAAGCCCAGCAACAACAACGAGTACAGATTTACTCAACCGCAGCAAGCCCTCTCCAAAAGGCTCCCTTAGTGTACTCGGCTGCCGGTCAGTTTAGCCATCCAGTTCCATCGCAGTACGCCACGTATGGTTACGCTCCGCAACAGCACCATCCGGTCGCTGCCGGGGCACTTTTCCAACCGCAAGCTGCATTGGGGAAACTCACCTACGCGCAGAATAGTGGTTCGGCGGGAGTTGGAGCCCGTGGTCCAATCTATCTGTTGCACTAATCGGTCCCATTCATTTCCTCACGGTTGAAAAGAGATAGCAGATGGTTGCATCCTCATCTTTCCTGTGGTACTCTAATCCACGGATGAGTTCGCCACGAGAAGGGTTCGAAAAAAAAGCGAAGCAAGCATAGTCACTTCCTGGTGGCACAAAAAAGGGATAGAGTAAAGGTAGAGTAGCCGCGAGCGGATAAATTTAAGGGTGGTAGGAACGATTCGATTACAGACAAGCTTTCATCCGTATTTATTGGTACCAATTACACGTAGAACATGCATGCGAGTGACCTCACGTCAGGGAGATTGAAGTTCCAACGGATTGCAACGAGCTAAATGCATTCCCCGTGAACAGCAATTCTGGGGTCGTACCGTTTCTATGGCGGTTGTTATTGTGTGTTGGTTACTGTGTGAGTGTTTTTTGTGTGTGTGTTAATTTCAATTTGAGGCTTTTGTGATAAAGTGTTTCTCCTCATGGTGAATTGATGGTGCACAGGCAACAGAGAAGCACCGTTGAATTAGGCTTGAATGAAACATGTCTAACAAATTCATCTGGTTTTGTAACTGATTGGCCTCGTTTGGTATCATTGTCAGGCAATCAAACGAAGATAATTCAATCATCTTTCTGTTTAATTGGAGGGTTTAAAATGCATTGAACGCCAAGGGTAGTAATGGTAATGTTAATTTTTAAAATATTTAATGTATCAATAAAATTGGTTGTATAAAGATTAAAATGTTTCGTTTCGTTTGTTTCGGGTATCACACGGGATAAAATTGATGCCTCGTTTTAATCAAAAATAGCAGAATATGCAATCCGATGAGTGCAAAAATAATGATTACAATGAGTTCAATAATTTGATCCCAAAGCTTCGATTCTTCTTATCTATCGTAATAACCGTAGGTAATTCAACAATCATCACAATTTACCACTGAGTTTTTGGTTTACCACGGAGTTTATTGGACCCATATACCATATACCATATACAGGTATTCCCCGATATACGCTATTAATGCGGACCGGAGGCAGTAGCGTGTCTCGAATATTAGCGGAAGTCAAATTTCGATGTTTTCGGACAATTATAGCTAATTCTCGTATCATTCTGCTGGAAGGGGTAGGTATTAGCCATTAAATTAGTTATTTGATCTGATTTCAAGTAGAAGTACTTACAATTTTGTACCATTTAAAATGGTTTTTTTTTTAAATTCAACCACACGGGAATTTATTTTGAGTTTGACATTTGTTGTGTCAAATTGGTATAAGAACTGTCAAATTAAGAAAATCGTGTGTAGCGAAATTGCGTTTATCGAGTATGGCGTATATCGAGGAATATCTGAACCTTTTGAAATGGTTTTTAAAATTCGACCAAAGGGAAGTTATTTTTCATTTGTCATTCAATGTGTCAAATTAGTACAATTTGCTTAAAGAACTGTCAAGTTAAGAACATACCGCATAACAAAATCTTGTATATCGAGTATGTCGGTGAAATCTTGTATCGGTGATCTGTACCCATATACCAGCGCTAAAAAGCTATCGCGAATAAGAGGCCTTATACGAGCTCGCAAACTGCTCGAATTTGCTTGCGGGTTTTTAACGCTAGTGTAAACCGCAATTCACACCGAGTGTCAAAGTTCTGCGACCAAAAAAAACAATCTTGTATGGGAGTCAGAAAATTGCAATGAAATTAAGTTTAGTGTAACATCTGAACATGTAGTAAGTCTTAAAACCTATTCTCATGCCACCATGAGATGTGTGAAAAGTTTCGTTGAAAATGATCCAGCCGTTTCGGAGGTTGTTGGCAACAAACACCGTGAAACGAGATTTTTATATATATAGAAGAAGAAGAAGAAGAAGAAGAAGATTGTTTATTTATTGTTATTTGAGATTGAAAATTTAATTGATTTTAAATTTAGAGTCTCAAACATTCTTTGAAATTGTAACCTTTTTGCACCAGCTGTAAGATCGCGGGGCACCGATCTAGAATTATATTTCCATGAAGAATCTCGTTTAGAGTTCCACGAATTCAACGGCTATGATTTTATCACTTTCAACTTACATTGCACGGGGCACTTTACGAAACAAACAAACAAACACCCTTTTGCTAGTAAACCACGGCAACAAGAAAGCACTCAAACTAGTTTTCAAGCACCATTGTCTGGGGCTACGTTTTGCTTGGAATATTACTTTTTTTTACATGATGCAAAGCGAAACAGCAAACTTTTCTTTCTTCGTTCCAACTTTGATTGCTGCTTAAAGAAGTACTCATTTTGAGTAAACTGATGCAGTGCAAACAGTCTCGGCACCGCGAAAACAATCCCTTCTAATGATCAGACAGTTTGGTAGGGAAGGAAGGGTGGGATCTCGTACCAAACTTTGTCGTCTCAATCACATTAGAAATGCATGATAGCAATACACACTCTTCACGTCGCCTGGCCGCATCGTGTCAATGGGAAAGTTTCGTGGATTCGATCGATTCACGATTTGCGATAAATAATATGGCAACGATCTGGCAATGTGGAAAACAGAGGAGGTAAATGGGCTACCATTAGGTGCACCGGGGCAAGGGGAGCGCTAGTGACAAGTTGAGCACATGATGTGACTTGATTGGATTGTGCGAATTGCGGCCTACGACTGTTCCAATGTAATTCGACCTGTTAAGGCTGGATTGTTACAAACACCGAGAAATAGAGCGAGATAGAGAGACGGAGAGAGAGACGGAGAGAGAGAGAGAGAGACGGAGAGAGAGAGAGAAAGAGCGAGAGAGAGAGAGAGATAGAGAGAGAAAACGAGAGAGAGAGAGTACTTCAGGTCTGTGAAAGACAACTCCAATATAAATCACCCAAAGGTCCTTTGGTAAAGACAAATAAATGTACACAAAAGTTGGACGCAAAGTTGTCGACGAAGTTAACAGTTCGTCCTGCTTGCCCGAGGTCTGAAGATAGAAAAAGCTTCCGAGAGGCACCGAGTGGCTGCTTGCGTACCGTAAAACTTTTCCCGAACCCACTTCCGTTTCGCTTCTTAATGCTGCTCGTGACGGAGGAAGCAGTCGTTTTATGCAAAGGTTTTATTCACTGGTTCTTCACACGGAACGGTCGTCGAATGAAGAGGTAAGCAAGCGTTCAATTTTGGTAAGCAAAACCCCTAAACTCGTGAACCACGGCTGGGAGCACATTAGAATGGAACTGGAGCACCGGGCGTAAAAGGGGTTTGCCCTTGGCACCGGTGGCGCTTTCGGTTCGGTTGGTTGAATTCAGCTCGGCTCCCACAATATTAGCCATATAAATCAACCAAATCGATCGTAAAAGTATAACTTTTTCGGGCAGCCCAAAAGCGACCGTCTCGTACCACGCTCCTGTTCCATTTTGGGCCCCAACGGGAGTTACACCCGCAATACCGGAGTTCTGTCATTGGACGTTGGCGGTCGGGTGTGTAGGTGTGTTAATGTGTGCATGTGTGTGTTGTGTGTGTGTGTGTGTGTGTGTGTGTGTGTGTGTGTGTGTGTGTGTGTGAATGCGGAGTATAGCACCCATCCCTCCCTCCATGGAATTAGCTCCTAAATCACGGACCTTGCCGTAAGCTGTGCGTTGTGTGGTACACTGGTCCGATGGCGCATATTAGGGTGTCTCAGGGCCATATTTTGTGTAGGGCGTCGAGAGCTGTAATTAACGATTAAACGGGACCGGGCGGCTAAGGAACGGTCTTCCGTGCCAAAAACCTCCGATAGGAGAGGGTGGACTTTTATTGACTGCAATGGCCGAGCGAAGGAACAAAAAGACCCTTTCCCCATCCCGTTCTTTTCGGACCATCGTCAGCTCGATGTCGAAATCCTGAATTAGCATCATTAGTAGCGCAGAGAGATGTAGTGAATGAACCACCGACAAGTCCTTTCCACAAGCAGACGCTAATAAAGTTTAGCACAAAAGCCAAACTAATACCTTTGCTTGTTTTCTCCCTTTTCACTATTCGCGGACTCTGTTTTCGTACCGGCGGTGTTCTTTTTTTTCTCGCCGTTGTCGAGCGTGCTCCAGAGATTTGCTAGTTATTATTCGAATTCCCACCATTTACGGATGCCGTATCCATGCTGATAATTGTCATGATGTAGGTGATGATGATGATGATGATGATGGATGACTGCATACTTTTATGAAGCTTGTAACAGGGAGGTTTGCCGTTTGCATTGAACTGAACGGTCACCTGACGCGAAGAAGCGTTTTCTAACGAATTAATAGCTCCCCAGGCTCAGGGAGGCTAATGAATGGTGAATGTAAGTCTCTGGTGGGTGGCCAGCACATTTCATAAAAAACTTTTGCAAATGAGGTGCTTGATCGAGAACGTGTACTCTATCTTTTGCAACGGTTATGGCTCGTGTACATTAAAATTGCAGCTCTTTTTTGCGATTAGTATTTAAGCGTCTTCTTCTAGTCAATGTATAACGTAGATATTGACCACAAATGGCGATTATCACTGATTCAGTTGTAGTAATGTTTTAAAATATTTGTTTTACATTAGAAAAGGCTAAAGGTCAGTTCTGGATGGACTGAACCCTGCTACCGTGATAATTGTCTTTGATTGTCGTAAAAATTACGCTATAATGATATCTATTCATGAAAAAGATCTTCGTATGGAAGGTGGCATCTAAATTTGAAGAAATAGTATTCCTATTTTTATTGAGGATGGTTGTCCAAAACGCTTTTGTGTTGTTTTTTTCAGTAGAAACTGCCAAGTTAGTTTGCATTTCGTATACATCTTACAACTAGAAGCACAATACCTTTTTTGGTATACCTTCAAACGAGTGATAAATTGCTCTTGGTTTCTTGCAATGCGGGATAAAATTTCACAAATATAGATATACATCAGCCACGTTTTCACAGCCTATTTTCTGCGATACATATTTGGATGGCTAACAAAAGTATTTGCTTGCATTCGTTTGATCAATCCGGGAAAGTCGTGTTTAATCGTGTTTAAACCAAAGGTTATTAATTGTTTCCAAGGCCCGAGAACCCGTTGAAATTGGTCTCAACACATGTTTTTGTTTATTAACGAAGTTTCACATCACATCACATCAAACAAAATGTGCAGAATTCACAGTTTTTCGGCAGATTTGCTGTCAGCCAATAGTTCGGCAGGTTTCGTTATTAAGAGAACCAGAGCAGTAAACCAATGAAAATGTGGCTTTTTAATGAAAGGTTCTATGGTTGTAGAATTTATTCTAGCCCGATTAGAATTTTAAAATCACGAAAAACAGGTAATTATTCCTTTTAAATGCTGCCGAAATAAGGTACACGGTTAATGATGCAAATTGTTTTTGCAATTGATTTTGCTGCATATTAATTTATAACTTGATCAGAACACTACAATGCGTACTTCGACACACAAAACGTCATTTCTTGTAACAAATATCATCAATTTCACCATAAATAATCCAATAACTTGAGAGAAATATAATAATTTGTGAGCCAGTCGGAGCCATACTCTACAGCCGTCAGGCAGTCTCATTTCTCCAATGTCTACTTTGTTTGTAACTCAAATCAAAATGACTGTAAAAATTGCCAGCAAAATGCCCAAAATTAATAATACTAAAGTACTTTTCAACAGCATTCTTAAGAAAGCGAGAGTGTAACACTGTTTTAAACATTTTTGTCTTCCTATTGGCATTGATTACAACATTTACCGACACGTACTCGCGTTGCCCAAAATAGGAGCACAGCCCACCCAAAATAAGACCAAACTGCCGAAAATAGGAACAAAACCAGTATTTGCATTTCACGAATATATCTAAAAACTACATTTAAATTGGCAAATGAAAAATAGCACAACATAATACGACAGTTTTACGTTCAATGTCACTTTCATGAAATATAATAAAAATTGTATGTTTTAGTGAACCTGCTGCACTAACCTGCCCAATACTGGAACATTTACCCTAATATTGTTTTATCACATACAAAGCGTAGAATAAAAATGGTTAAATTATACTCGGGTCGAAATTTAGTAGAAGAAGTAGGATCATTATTAGTTTTGAAAACTATCATTTCAACCATTCAAGGCAATGAACTCTAAAGGCAGGGGCGCATTGTCCGTACTCGTTGCGGAGCACTGCGGGAAAGATAAATACTTATCATCTTCTTCTTCTTTGGCTCAACAACCGTTGTCGGTCAAGGCCTGCCTGTACCACTTGTGGGCTTGGCTTTCAGTGACTAATTGATTTCCCCCCATAGCAGGATAGTCAGTCCTACGTATGGCGGCACGGTCCATTTGAACCCATGACGGGGTTTGAACCCATGACGGGCATGTTGTTAAGGCGTACGAGTTGACGACTGTACTACGAGACCGGAATACTTATCATACATACATGATAAAAGTATTGAATATTTCAACAATGTAGCTTCCAAACGAAAGTAAAAAAAACACACATTTGAGATCCTTTCATTTTTTTTTAATATTCATGAACAAAATAAATTTTCAACCGTGCGCACCCTTGTTTTTCTAACTTGAAGCTATATAACTTGTATTCAGTGGCGGATTTAACGGTACGCGGACTAAGCGGCCGCGGGGGGCCCCGTCAATTTAGGGGCTCCGTGGATGGTAAATCCTGCACATACAACAGTGTGTACAGTAGTCTCATCGAGAACTTCTGTGCCCAATAGGGGCCTCATGGACGGAGAGAGTCATACTTGGTGTTTGGTACTTGGTGTCTAAAAATTATCTAGATATTTTTTTTTATTATATCTTTTCATAGACTTGAAAACGATCAAATATAATTATTCGTTATTAGGCAGCGTGTTACATCGTCATCAGGAAGTTTGTGATCTAGGTGTTACACTGTCTTCTTCTTTGGCACAACAACCGTTGTCGGTCAAGGCCTGCCTGTACCCACTAGTGAGAAGTGAGCTTGGCTTTCAGTAACTTATTGTTACCATAGCAGGATAGTCAGTCCTACGTATGGGGGCACGGTATATTAGGGACTTGAACCCATGATGGGCATGTTGTTACGTCGTACGAGTTGACGACTGTACCACCAGACCGGCCCAGGTGTTACTGTTAACAGGGCATACAAGATGCTAGATTTTATCTTTCTACAATTCCGATAATGTAGTCATGTCTTAAGTCTTATGTCGTTGTTTACTTGTCTTGTGCGCTTGTGGGTGAGGTACTGCTCAGTACTTTGGTTCCCAAATTGCACTACGATGATTAACACAATAAGGGCAATACAATGGAAGATGACAAGACTTGCTTTAAAATGCGACTAATTGAGAGGACTCACAACTATGCCAAGTTTTTGCTCAAGTGGTTGGCTTACAGACGCTCGAGTACCGTTTTAAGGTAAACCAATGTGTATTTGTTACTAAAATATTAAAAAAACAACGAATTAGACGTTGTCTATTAGAGAAGAGCAACATCTACGAGCCTTCGAGACCTCTTCGCTCTCGTAACTTGCTTGTCGGTGAGAGCAGACGTACCTTATATGGATACAATGAGCTATTACTAGCTATGACAAGGCAATTCAATATAAGGTCTAATCACTTTGATTGTAATTTAACTACCAACGCATTTAAATAAAATATTTTATTTATTTCCAATTTTGGCGACACCGGATTAAGGCAGATGTTAGGGGAATAAGTAAGGGATTTGGTGTTGAATAGCTGAATTAATAAATTAAATTACTAATAAATAAATAAATAAATAAACTTTATGGGTAGTCGAATGATCATACCCCCTCCCCCCCCCCCCCCTTCGCCAGCAAACCATTACGGTGAGTTTGAAACAAAGCCAAATGCAATATCCCCCCCCCCCCTCGCTCGACAACAACAGGGGGCTTCAACTTCTTTTACCGCTTAGGGTATACCCTAAATCCGCCACCGATACCCTAAATCCGCCACTGCTTGTATTGTTTCAATTTTCGGCAGTTATATTTAATGAATGAGTTTTTGTGGTTATTAAACTAAAAACTGGATTAAACGAAAAACTTATGAACGGTAATGAAAAAAACAAGTTTTCTTGTGGTTTTAGCATCTTGACACCAGTGGAAAAGATGGACACTCTGTTGTATGGAGTGAAATACACCGAAATTTTTTAGTGGATCTTCTAGGTACAAAGCCGTATTGGTTTTTGCATTTGTAGTTGCAAGTCAATGTTTTAGTGTCCATATTTCTCATATCAGATTACCTGAAAATTTCAAAACTGCACGAAAAAAATAATGAAAAAACATTATACTTGACAGTAACTTCAAGTATAATATTTTGTTTCATTATTCATTATAAAAATTTCAATACATTTTATGATAAAATATGAGCGAGGTGTACGCATTTTCACGTTCACTGTATTTATATATCTCTAGATTGTTTTTACGTTTTTCTTAATTTCCTGGTTTACATACCTTCCTGTACATTTTTTTTATTTCTATCAACATGTATAACTTATTGGTTAGAGAGGAAACTCAAATTTGTACATAAGATGGTTACAATAAATTGATATTTTCAGATTTTATTTTTTTCCTATCAAATCACGAATGTTCACTCATTTTCTAAAGCTAACGTTAAATGACACTCAGCAACGATATTTGGGAATGCGGAACGCCGACTATAAAGTGTTAAGACTTCTGCTTTAAAATGTCATTTTTTTCAACGTTAAAAGCACCCACACATGCAATCGCTTTGGTTCTAGTTGTTTGTATTCCATCTGTGAAGGGCTTTAAGCAATTGTTTCGCTGAAAACATAATACAGCCCTGATATAATTCACACCTCTCACACAGCGCGCGGCAAACTCTCAATCAAATTACTCGTTTGATCTAGGCCACATACTCTCATGCCACTGTTATCGGATCAGTCCTGCAATGTCCTGTTGGAGCAACCGGAATAAACAAGCACATGAAAGATGGGGAAAGATGGAGAGAGAAAAAACTCGTGTACACGCTCATAAACCGTAAACCAGGATATCGATTTCACGGTATTGCACCGTTGGATAAACAGTGAAATAAATTGAAAACCCACATCGTTCCGTAGCGTTTGCTCGTACTACACACGCCGTCGAGTGGTACGGTAAAGAGCAATGTGCCTCGATCTTATATTCATCCTGATCAAAACCACGCCCGTCGCTTATCGAGAGATGCTACTTCGGATCAGTCTCCTATTTCAAGCTTCCTTCGTGGACCACAGTGAAATTTGGTGTCAATTTTCGAAAATATTCTTGTGATGTAGGCCTTTTTTTGTTGATTTTTGGATTGGTATCGAGGATCATTTCTTTTCTGCTGTACCCACTCGTGAATCTGTTAAATCGTGTTTCCATCAGGATCCGAATGGGGTTGAAGTCAACAGAAAAAATATGCATGCTTTTGTTTAAATCAATCACAAACGGTCAAATCGTTTATGAAACATGTGGTTCAACCAGCAAACGGTTCCTATGCGGCAACGATTGAACACCAGATGAGGGTTGTGTCAAACAAAAACAAAAATCCACAAATGATGACAGAAAAATTGGAAAAAAGATAAACGACGCTCATAATAGCGATATTTGGCATTGAAATAGGGTTTCATTCACCGATGCCAAACTATTCGACTGTCAAAGGAAAAGATAAAAAGGGCACGTAATACTGTCCGAGGAGTTTTGTATAGCAGTGCTTTCTGCTTTGAATATGCTTGCAGCTCCAGCAGGACCAACGTGAAGAATGATTCACTGGAAACAGCAAGAGCTGAAAGGCCACCATGTTTGCAGAAGATGGTAAGCAAAAGCGTCACATTCCATTCGATATTGTATTGAAAAGAATGTTACCATTTCCGTTCACTTTCAATGAATCCTCTATCGGTGGCACCAAACAACCATACCGTCCATTCGCGCTCGCAGACAAGGAGCATGCTCCTGGTGTCCGAAACAATATGAATTCTCAGTCGTCGGGTCATGTCAAACGATTCGTAGATGGATAAAAAGAGCAAAAAACCCAATCAAACTAACGCGGTAGAAAAATCATTTCGAGATTTCGTTATCTGTTTGATCTCTTTGACATTTGGCTTAATGAAAGCGAGGAGGTCGCTCTAGTTATGGTTGCTTATCATGTGCAGCGAATCGAGAGTGCAGTGATTGGATTGTACTGGTTATTCATTTTGTTGTGGATTCACAATCTTAAAAGCACATTGCAATACACAATGCCCAAGCCAAACATATGTTTGGTCTATTTGAGAAAACTTTAGATAAATTGTTAATTTTTTTAATAAAAAGATGTAATTATTTAACTATAAAATACGTTTCACTTATTAACTGAGTTGATTATTATTGTCAAACGGATGAGAAAGTTTCCAATTGCCTGTATCAGTTTTATGTGTATCATATTTTTTCTACAACTACTTAATTTAACATTAATGATGTGTTTCGAAATTTCGTCGAGTTAACATTAGACCATAAGTTTTATCATTATTGAAGAAAACAATTGACTTGTCTACCCACTCCATCTTTGTTGTACCATGCAACTTATGTATTTTTATCGTTCGAGAAAAGACTTTTAAGGTTTGGATTGTCTGGTGCCACATGTATTACATTACTAGCACATCGAAATATGAAGAGCTTAGCAATGACATTATCATAAAATTTGCACTGTTCATCGTTCTGGCATTGTATTGTCACATTATACATTACGGAAAAAATGAAATGAAATGAAATTTCGTAAAAAAAGTGTATTTCTATAAGCTTTTAATGAGTACTACTCAACTATATAAGTAAATAAGTTGCGCATATGAACAGTTGGAGCCTGAACCACTTTTTTCTGGCTATAGATGAGCGGTTGGCAGCATGAGTGCTGGTGAAAAACTCCACGTTTATACTGTTGCCAGACCTTAGCGTTTATACTGACCCGAGATAGGAAAAGTCTTGGTGACGTTGATTGGAATTTGGTAGTTGGATTGTATCATTAGGGCCCTGCCCCTAAGTATCACACCATCACTAAACGTGTAATGTCGGTCATTATAACTAGCCCGATCAGTAAGGAAGGGATATTCAATGTGCTTACTGTACATCATGTGCGTGCGTACATCTCCACATTCATTTCCCGTTGTAACGTACCAAACAATAAGTATGGCTCCACGTCACTAATATTGAATTGAATCATTTTTGGAAAGCTTGCAAAGCTAACTCCAAAAACGAATTCCCAACAATCAGAGTGGTGTCTGAGTTCAAAATGATTGCACTTGGATTGACTCAATACGTCAATTGAATCAGCGTTCATTAACATAGGTAGAATTAACATAGTAGAAAACAGAGAGACTAGTGACCAAAGCGTATTTGCATCCATCATCACTACCTTCTGCAGCTGAAATGTCATTGCGCATTTACATGAGGCGCAACCGTTCCAGCCTATGACAAAAGGCTTATAAACTATTCAAACAGTAAAAAAGGACAAAGAGTTGTGCCTTTGACTATGGTTTCGATGCCATATCCAAATATTAATTAAATAAATTCATCCTGTTCGACATATTATTGTTAATAACTGCAATTGTAGCTACCTCCATGTTGTGGCTTTGGGTGTATGAGTAGCATTTAGTACATGTCCTTAAATACCCATGCACCCAAACTATTTTGTTCTTATTTGTTATCGTGCAACCACCAACTACCAATTTTTTAACGCCCCTACTCATGGCGTGAAAATATTCGCCGCGATAACATTGAATATTATCGAATGTCATAGAATTTGGCTTCACGCTTCACGGCGCGACGTTATTTCCCGGAATTTATAGTTGCACGGTTAGTTGAGAAAGCTTCTATGTCGTTATGTTAGTGTTGTCGACATTCCTTCCCACATAGAAAAGAGCAAAATTCATACTTGCAGTGTTTTGTATTTCGAATACACTAGCAATTCATGTCTGTCTCGCATCTTGATGGTGGATGGCCTCTCTAATGGAAATTTAATGATCATATACGCATCAATCGTTTAGAAATCACTAAATACCTTTAAGTGATATTTTTTCGTACGCAGTTATCGCAACATTATGTTTAATACCAAAATAACCACCGTTCGTTGCACCTATCAAAATATCAACACCGAACGTACTTCATAATTGATAGATTTTTTGATTTCCCGTTTGGATCGTGGCCTCGTAGGTTTAAAACTGTTATTCAACGAAATAAATTAGAACGGGTTAATTAGACTATTTGAAATCAACAACATCGGGAAAGTATTTAAATTGCAACGGATAAACTAATACAAAGTAAGTATAATGAACGCAATCAGGTTTGCACTAGTGATAGGCTCTCTGGAGCGCACCCACAACTCCGATCCGACTCCAACTATTTTTAGTCCGATTCCGACTCCAAAAAAGGGAACCACTAGATTCGCCCGGAGTTAGAGTCACCCGGACTCGTCCGGAGCCTTCTGGAGTCGTTCGGAGTCGTCCAGAATCATCCGGAGTTGTCCGGAGTCGTTCGGAGGCGTTCGAGGTCGGAGTCG
Organism: Anopheles gambiae; assembly: GCF_943734735.2. Classification (NCBI taxonomy): domain Eukaryota; kingdom Metazoa; phylum Arthropoda; class Insecta; order Diptera; family Culicidae; genus Anopheles; species Anopheles gambiae. The sequence goes on from NC_064601.1 coordinate 54,745,175, forward strand.
TTCGGAATCGTTCGTAGTAGTTCGGAGTCGATCAGAGTCGGAGTCCCCGGAGTCGTTCGGAGTCGACCGGAATCGTAGTTGGTCGGAGTCAACAAGAGCTTTTGTGCTTGTTACCAGACATTTCCTTTGGTTGTGCTTTTTTGTCTTTCACTTTGCGCGTGCACATCTTATACAGGCCTTTGTTTCGAAAGCCGACCTCGTCCGATTCACTGACTCCAGATGACTCTGTCTGTAACCGATTCCGGATAAATCCAGACGACTCCAGACGACTCTGGACGACTCCGAACGATTCTGGACGACTCCGACTCCGAACGACTCCGGATGGCTCCGGGCGATTCTGGACGATTTCGAACGACTCCGGATGATACAGGGCGGACCTACCCTTTGGAGTTCGATTCCGAATGAATCGAAGTCGGATAGGAGTTGACTACAGATTTTTGTCAACTGTACCCATCACTAGTTTGCACTAGTTTTTAAACCAGCTGGATCTTAAATTCGAAATACGGAAAATTGTCTCGTTCTTTCGATATTCCAAGAAATGGTTATTAGAGCAAACTTAACTCTAAAGTATAATTTCTATATAAACCACCTTTTAAAGTTTATCGTTTTCCATGTAAAATTAATTTCATTTCTTTCGTGACGTAAGAAAATAATTCTTCGGAAATAAATCCTGGTGAATGGTGATAAATGCATACCTAACTGAAACAAAATATTTCATGTTAGCTACATCATTGTATTAAATGCATGACTATCATAATGATTTTTTTTCTACTTACCATTCGTGATAGATACGTGATATTTACGTAAAATGAAAAAAAAAAACAGTTCGATTGAATTTTGATTTTATTGTAAAATAATTTGATATTCCGTTTCTCAATTATTTTGACACGTAATGGTACACATTGTTTGAGAAATTTCATAAGTTTAGTCTGGCTTTTATTTTTATATAATAATATTTGTCTCTTTTACTCTTCCTCCAGTTCCTATTCGCCACACTTGCTACAAATTCTTAAGTAGTAGGACTCTAGTGTACTTCCGCCGGAGGTTGGCCTTCCATTTGTTCTTTAAAATATACCTCACCAGTACAGAGTTTTGTTGCAAATATACAGCAGCATTGATTTCCTTGATTTGATTTTGTAATTTTGTATTGTTTTGTTCACTACGATAGATACAATGGTCAGTAGCGCCCCACAAATATAGCTATTGTTCGTAGATATTTTGATCTTAACAGTTTACCGTCCGTAGAGTGGTCGCATCATCTCAATACGACAGATTGTGATTTTGCTTGCATTTGTTAAGTTCAATTTATTTGATTTATTTTTCACTCCCATTCGATTCAGTGTGTTTACTAACGTCTTCTACTGGTAGTTAGTTTTATGTTAGTTTCTGCTTCGAATGCTACTTTTGATTAAATTTACATGTCGAATTGTTAGTTTCGTTTGTGACATGCAATGGTATGAATAGAGCGTTTGGCAACACACTTCCCTATGAATTTCACATAGCTTTGTTTTGACCATTTCACTACGCACTGATTGTATTAGATTTGGTATTAAGTTCAAAGCAAATGAGCAAAAAGTCCTATTTTACCAATAACCACCAATAATAACGATAATAGAAACGTTTGAGTGCTTGTAAATAATGGAAGGTTGTTAATAGTTGTAGGCTATAGGCTCTCTAACAATGGGTATTGAAAACTACATGAGTAAGTTTCCCTACCGTTTGGCGAATGAAATCGTAAGATTTGAATTTAATACGTTTGATTCAGTGCTAGGAATTTCAAATGGTCATTTTCTACGGGTGTGTTTCACTACCATCTAACTGACGCGTTAACAGCATATGTCTTGCTTTGAATGGAGGAAATGAATGCGCTTTATCTTCCATCGATCAAACGCATGGCTTGTGACAAAAAGTTATCCCATACTTGAAGTTATTGGGGCTCATCAAATGTAGCAAAGATAAGGGAACATGATCATTTTCAACAAGGTAAGGGATGAAATAAATTGTTATTGAATTGTTTTGCTGCTCCGCTTAATGTTTGCACATTTTTGCTACATTCGTACTTTAGCCTCAAGCATGGTTTTCTCGTTGAAGTGTAAATGTGTTTGTTTTCAGATTGCAACTCCGGCCCCATTGCTACGAGACGGACAAAGTTGCACAAATTTGGAAACAAACACCAATTACTACGAAACATTTGAGCTAGAGTTAGCACCTGTAAAGGTCTCTGTTTTGCGTTCCTCATCAACATGAAAGAGTGAAACTTTTAGCACAAGCCATCACGTGTTTCGGTCAGCTACCAATGTTATGGTGCAATGCCATTGTTGAGCAATCGTACTATTGCTATAGTTACGCGTGCCTTCTTGCGCTTACAGCACACGGGTTCTTGTACAGGTACTTAAAACTTATGAGCAATGGAGAACAGGAAACTATTCCATCAAGTGAGCAAACGCAATCCGCGAAAACAATCCGAAAACACGGCCCTATAAGCAACGCATAGGCATATTGAAATTGTTTCGTATGAATGCCGATGGCAGTGGGTGATCCGGTAGCAAAGAATATTTCAAAGTAATGCAATTTCTTTTTGACATTGTTTGGTTTTTGATTTCAACCGTACGGTTTTGCAGTGATTGATTTATGGCTCTTTTTCATTCTTCAATTCGTCTTCGTTCAGATTGTTTTGATATGCAATTTTGGAAAAATAGATATGTTTTATCCTTCTGTCACATAGGAAACATTGTTTGTTCGGACTTATCGGTATCTTTTCCAGCAGCGAGCTCTTGTGCACATGCGAAGAAGGCGAAAGATTTACTAACGTTACTTGGTGTGTCACTTGTATGAGCACTTTCGTACTCCACGAAGCAAACACAATGACCATTCAGGCTGTATTGTTAGGAATTAATGCATTATTCCCCAAGGCATCTGGCTAAGAGTTTCTTGCACAGCAACTTTAAAGTGACGACGGTACAAAACATAAGTGAAGTCCTAGGATAGCTTCTGCTGAGCTTTAGATGGCTTTTGAATAGGGAAATCATTTATCAATTTGTCAGATTACACAGAACAATGATAAATAATGTGGTCCCTGCTGTTGACATGGTGTAACACTAATTGGACATGTCCTGTCTCTGGATTGTTTCTGGGTGATTTTGTGGTTTGCTCATGTCATTACATTACAATTTGTAGTGCGTGTGTCATCAGCAACCGGATGCAAATGATAGTTTATTGATGATGATCCAGGATGTGAAAAGAGCAAGAGAGGTTATTGCAATGTGGTTGATATAAAACATTGAACGTACGGATAAAAAGTAAAACGAAGTAAAACTTTCGTACAAACAAAAAAGATTTCATTGTACATGAAGTGAATTTACAAAAGATTTCAAACATTTTGCTTTTCAGCAAGAGAGATTTTTTTATACATAGTATCAACAATCTAAAGGGCCCAAATTTGTTGTTTTCTCTTTTACGGTAAACTTTTTTGTAGGTAGCTCAAATGCTCACATTGAAGGCATGAAAAAAATAATATGCGTAGTGTACCTCTTTTTTTATTTCGAATATATATAAACAAATTTAATATCTTCTGACTGTTTGTCTGGATTGAAATTTGCATCTTCATAAATCATTTCACCCCACCACTAGCTGTCAACGGTTCAATATCCAAAGGCACAATAACGCAAACAAAAGGACTGAAAACTTTCACAACACCATCAACAACAACATGGCATGATAGGAATATGATTTATTTGGAAAACAAACATTTGATAATGGAATAAATTGGAGTATTGAGCAAATATTGCATCAAATTGTACGTTAATTGTACGAACATGACCCATAAACGATAAATAACCATTGTTTAGATAAATGTGAACTATGAAATTAATAAGTTTACCACATAATTAGCAGCGAAACATAATCAATGGTAAGAATTGCAGTTTAATTAAATGGGACATTGAGCAGCGGTTGGAACAGCAAATAAGTAATCAAATTAAATAATATGGGTAAGCAATACGTCAAAGCCGTCCGTCCTGAATTAAAAAAAAAATGAGATCAAACGTTATAACATCCCGTTTCATGCACTGATTTACCCTAATGAACTACAGCCGCATACTTTCCAATCATGTTCAATGTCAGTATTTTTTCGGTTCAGTTTTGTAGCATTCCACAATATTTTAGTAGGATAAACTTCTGCACATATGCAGCGTGCGCTGGTTAAACAATTGGCATGCATGGGACCGTGGGAACGACCGCGTGTGGTCTGTACACATTGGTATGGCTCGTTGCCTTACCGCTCCTTTCCTCCTTAATACGGCAAACCAATAGTTTGCTGATCAATACCAAACTTACAACGGTAATGAAGTTTATTGTTTTAAATAGTGCTCACTTATTAGTGCTGCTCGTGCGTGTTTTGAATATTAAAATTTATCTATAGTGTATTTTTGTAATAGACTTCAAAGTGCATCTAGGTAACGGTGCAAGTCTTTTGTCAAAAAGTCGCCCGTTTACAAGGTTTTTTAATGTTGTAAACATGTTGCCTCCAGTTCACGGTACGACGGGCAATGGGAGGCAATTCCCACCAGTGACAAACAGTCCCCAAAACGGATGCATTCAAGCATGCTCTCGTTTATTGATGCGATGGGATTTATTGTGACGTTTACAAATTGATTTCCCTCCATTCGATAGTCGAATTTGCCGTCTGCCGGTAGCTCCAACAGGACCAATCATATCTTCACCGCTGTGCTCCCTGCAGGATGTATTCGAACTGTTGAGCACTGAACAGCACGACTAAATGAAGCATTTCAGCAACAGTGCACGGGGGTCGGCGCTTGGCGCTTTTGCTTTGTTGTGCTGCTCTGATTGATTGATTATGTGAGGCACAATTTGTCCGAATCAAATTCAATAAATGATAATCACGGGCTGATGGTGACGATGACGCGTCCAATGACCAGACAGAGCGAACGAGGAGGGCATGTACAGAATGTAGATACATTCGTATGAGGTAGGAGAAAGTCAATCGATGCTTTGAACACTATGCCAAAAAATGCCTCTGCATATGGAACAAAAATCATGTCCAAACAACCAGGACCATGGGTGATGACGCACGAAACATGGTATTTGTAGCATTGAATTATGTATTCTTTTTTTCTAGGATAAATACAGCCCATCTGAATGGATAAAGAAACATTCAGATATGAATGGATCGTTTAGTGGTGCAGCTTTTCATATATTTCCACTTTGGATTAAATGGATTAAGAGGATAAACCGTACGGCAGAGTCGGATCGTATGACAATTGGTTAACATCGTTTAGATTTGCTCTTAAACCGACCGTTCGTGGCAAACATGTGCGGTCTATTTGTATGATATTGACAACGTTTGTAAAGAAACGGTTTCTATTGAGAGAAGTCCTATCAGTACAATGGTGTGATGTGTATACACACCAAAAATAATACGATTTACTTGCAGGTACAGCAACAAATGAAGTCACGGCTTAAGAGTACATATACATAGAAAATCGTTGATACCGGTTTTGAAGTATCAACAACTTCAATTAATATAAAAAATAATTATTTTTACCTTCTTTACAGATTTATTTTACATATAAACCCTGAACCAATCATATTTACATCGTAAGCATCAATCTCCTTACGTAAAATCGCCTTTTAACATTAAGGTAAAATGAGACCTTTTTCTGTTATATTTTTACACCTAGATTTACAAACAAAAAAATAACCACTATTTAAAGCATTCAACTAATTGAAAACTCCACCCGCTTACGAAACCCTTGCCAAGCACATGCTTGGGATGAATCACATAAACAAGCGATTCGGCACAGAATATCCGGCTTGCAAAAAGTATTCTCAATATCATGGAACAAGACACGGAATGTTGGCAACCACCAACAGCATCATTTATCCCGCAATGGCATGGAGAATAGCTGTGTGGAATATAAAAAAAAACAACCTCACTAAATCTTGCTGTTCCCGACAGACCGGGATTGAAGAAAGTGAATCCTTTTCCATTCTTTCCCACTTCCATTGACTCTGCGGTGATCCAATTTAAGCATCGTTTTGCAGCGAATTGAATTACTGGGTACGTGTGCTGGGCGTGTCGCTTCTTCCGTTTTGCAGGTTCTATTTCAAAGCGCCCGGGAGGTGACAACAGATTTGGTGGCGCAAAGCGATTCGCAAAGCACTGATGGTTTTTGCAAGGCAATAGCTTCTTCCGAAGCATGCATTGGTACATTTGATCGGAGACTGCACAGTGGGAATAAGATAATTATTTTGGATGTATAGTGCCTCATTATGGACTAAACAACTGCAACCATATATTTCCTGCTGGTGCTACAATGAAAATACATTGCACTGATGCCTGCATTCTAAGTTAATTAACCAAACAACATAGACAACAAGTATTTTGGTAACTAAAACTCCCGCAGTTTCTAAATTTACATGTCGTAAAGAGCATATTGTCCGCTGAAACTTGAAAGATATTCGAGTGTAAAATTTAAACCTTACTGTCTCGTTGGCAATATTATTTTTCTATCCGAATTCGATAACATTGTTCATTGATTTAACTTCCTGCCAATTCCCAACGCTGCAGCATATCTTTTATCGTATAGGTATAGCTGCTAAACTGATTTACTGAATAAGGATGCTTCAAAGCACCTAAGGTGATTTTTGGTTCGTTTCGAGTATTCAATACCAACATGAATCGTGCTGACTGTGCCCGCGAAGTAGATCGAACAGAAATGTAAAAAGGAAGCAAAACATTGAAACCTTTTTTGAACGTCGAGAGATATTGCTACCGATACACCCGGAAACGAGAGGCTTCCGTTTCCGGCACGGTGGGAATCGCGTTATTTATGCCGAATGGTAGGACAATTTCGAGGAATTGGGCTTTTGCTATGCAAGGAATAGATGAACAAATCGGCATCGGATTTTTGTTTTTCCTGTTTAGCTACCAACGATGAAACTTAACAACTGTGTCATAAATACTGAATATACACAAAAAATGCGAATGGAGAAAAGTCTGGTTTATGTTTTAAAACTCAATGCTATTAATTGATCTTAAGTTAATGTAATATTAGAATACAAACACAAAAATGCAATTTTAATCTACATAATATCAATTAGAAATATTAATCTCGAAGAGTTCAGGCTGTTTAAATATAATCCTTTCTACATATTTTATCTATTCATTCATATTCCTTCTATGTATAATTGAGCGACAATTGAATAACATCATAACGATAAAAATCAGAAGAAATAATGTTAAAGGGAAGGAAAGCGACAATAGTTCAATTTTGATACGCTACAATATTTATCATACATTGAAATAAATAATTAAAGAATCAAGGTCTTCTTGACCTTTCTTTTTAAATTGTTAAAACATCTCTTATAACATTTAAAGTTCTTTGAATTTGTACTGAATAAATTCTACTGAATGAGATGTATTAACTTGTACATACCAATCATTGAGTGTAAAATTTCCATTCTAAAAACCTTGTAGCTTTTTCGATCCAAAGAGAAGAGCACGCCAAAAGAGGAAATATGCATATTTCCTGTAGCTCAACCATTCATTACAATTGTTCCCGAACCGGTACAAAAAACGCACACTTTTCTATCGGTCGCTGCAACATGCACACACTAATGGTCTGTGTGTGTTGGGCTGCACTGCTTCACACTACATCCAAAAGAATAACGTATGTGAAAAGACAACTGCGAGGTAAAGCAGCGATGAATTACTACAGCCCCTGAATATGGGCGGACCGAATGCAGTTCGGTCTAAACCGTTACCGTATATGTGTGAATGCGTCTCGTTTGTCGGTCTTTTACGTATGCAGCACGGATGCGTGCATGGGCCGGAGGAATGGAACGACATCAGTTTCGTCTGTGACAAAGGATAGACGGCGGCTTCACTTGTTAAAACACCACAGGATGTACCCGATTACGCTGTTTTTGTGCGCTAGTCGAATCCGACACAGGAAAGCACCAGTTGCGCCAGAATCTAGCAACATGAGCGCTCTAGCTAGATGTGGTCCCGGGAGGGGAAGAGTTGGCCAAAGGCCATACCATCATGGTGATGGTGTAATTTGTTGCGATGCCTTCGTATGCGATAGAGCCACATAACCACGCTCGAATGCTCAAGCGATTCTGCAAAAGCAAATCAAACGTACGTGATGCTGCAACGTGGTGTACGATGCAGAAGCAGAGTGTAAAAAAAGTCCTCCAACGACCAACGGAAAATCCGTGTCTCGAAGAAGGTGACGGAGAGGTGGGCTGGTCACCTCGCCAAACCACGCCAAACTGAGAGCCTGAACGAGCAAACGTGCTGATGACAGCTAACTTGCAAGGTGCACTCAAGATCCTCGCCCAGGATGGCATTACCATCCCAGTGCAGCAAACCCTTTGGTACAGCGTTCTTGCACACGTGCTAAATGGTCTAGGTGAGGGCTGCCAGTAGAAACGGGTTTCCATTTCTGTCGTCTCGCTTGGACGTAATGTTTAATTGCTGTCTGTTCCGATTGCATTGTGTTGCACCGTTACCACTGTTACGAGCGCCTGGCATCCTATAATTGAACTTTACTTTTCCTCCATGCTCATGACGCGTGAGTTGGATGGCATGATAAGGATAATGGGCATAATGCTACACTACTATGCTTTGATTGCGCATCACGCCAACTCGAAGCTGAGTTTCAGCGTACACGCTCATTAGTTAAGGTGAAGGAAATTGTCATGGTCCGGTGTTCTGGGAAGAGATGTAGCAATTTTATTTTCCACAAAATTGACAAGAAATATTCAGGTAGAATGGATACAAAATAACGAGCATAAATGTGAAGAAATTGATCAACAAAAATATTTTTTTCCATGTATTCAACCATCCCAGCAGGTAGATAAAGTTAAACTTGATGCAGGAGGATATCTGGATGATTTTTTAAATGAAATGGACAGGATGGATATCAAAAGGTTGAGCACAACATATAAACATCAATAACACCTGCTTGCTTCAAAACCATCGTGTCAATCAATTCTGTATTTCAGGCATCACTTTTGACACGACGTTCACTATTTCATCACACAGCGCATCGTACATCGCTTGAGAATCTTTGGATTCTCTAGAAATTTCTGTTCGTCAACATGTAATGAATATTTGATTTCCTTTGAGAGTTGTTTATCTTGTCTGCTAGCTTATGCTTCACGATAGCATCAGAAAGTTTGTTGTTTTGAAGCGTTTGATTCACACGTCACCAAGGTGGAGGCGCCTGGTGGATGATTCAAACACTGATGTGAGCTGTCGAATGAAAACAATCTTAACGTTGAAGTGTGGAAATAGACGAAAAATTGGCAATAAATTGCGATTGAATGGGTCAAAATCGAAAGATATTCATTAAATGTTTGGAACCCAGTTAAACCGGTCTCGTAGTACAATCGTCAACTCGTACGACTTAACAACATGCCCGTCATGGGTTCAATCCCCAAATAGACCGCGCCGCCATACGTAGGATTGACTATCCTGCTATCGGGGGGCCAAGCCCACAAGTGGGTACAGGCAGGCCTTGACCGACATCGGTTGTTGAGCCAAAGAAGAAGAAGAAGAGTTTGGAGCCCAGTATAACTCCTGCTGGCGTATGTTTTAAAATAAACTTCCTGGATGTACTCCTACGTAACACTTTGGTTATTGCTCTATGTAGCTAATTCGTACATTTTTCTGATTGAAAATTAAACCAATAAGCTTCATCACCCTATGCACGATCATATTTCAATCGTTTTGAGGGAACAAACATGTATTTCGTAATCAATAAATAAGTAATCAAAATGTGTTATTGTCAACGAATAAAAATTGCCCAGACAGATTTTTTTGTTACTGCTGCTAGCCTCAAATTGTATGTTTGTTATCGGTTTGTAATCATTTTGCCGATAGCAATATTTACGAGCTTTACAACGGGTTTTCAGCTCCACGTTTGATGTGCACCTGGATGCTAAACTGCCCCATAATAACGGTCGTAGCAGAAACCATCATCATCATCATTGTCATCATCATCATCATCATCATCATCATCATCATCATCATCATGTTCGTCATCACTGGCGCCGAGTCGGATCGAGCGTGCAGTCAATCTCTCGTACCATTCTATAACCCGCTTTAACTATGGTAATCATAAAAAGAAATAATCAGTTTAAACGCCAACCGATTCATATCGGCCATTAAATATCGATATCCGTTTATTTTCGTCGCACCTCGCTTGTACCAAAGGTGGAAACAACAAGCGAATCAGCTTCCTCCATATTTTCACCGAACCGTGGCGAGGGGACTATTTGATGAGGGCTTAAAAAACGACTCGTGCTAGAGCTTATAGAAGGGCACCAGGGTTACCAGGCAGTGGAAGGGTTTTGTTCATTTCGATAGGTTATTATCGGATTTTATGAGCCGAAAGAAAAACCTGTACAGGGGGCGGGGAAATGCTTGGGGAATCAACGAAACCCAATCACTAGCGTAAAGGGAGAGGGAAGACGGCTCTTGCTACGACCCGTCAGATTTCCAGAATCAGTTCCAGGAAGCTCACAGAAGGGTAAAAAATCTCCAATGACTATTCGCGAACAAAAAATATCTCTCTTTCTCTTTCTCTCTCTCTCTCTCTCTCTCTCTAGCTCTCTCTCTCTTTCTCGCTCTCTCTCTCTCTCTGTGTTGCCGTAGTAAATTTAATCGAATGTAGAATGTATCCATTCTTTCCAGCAATTTAATGATTTTTGAGCGAGCGTTGTTTTCATCCTTCTTTGCGGTTTTATCATGTCCCCTAGAGATTTGCTTTTGATCATCAGTCCACTTTGCGCTTGAAGCTCTATTTGCTACCTACCCTCATAATTCGTGTGGTCTACCCGTTCGCTCGCCTGTGTACCTTAGCATTAACCGATTCTCTTTTTCAGTGCTAACAATTTCTATCTGCTGGCAGCCGATCTGCAAACGACCCACACAGTGACCTTACACCCTTTTTACATAGGTGAAATACGATTCGCAAAAAAAAACCGGTCCTCCAAACGAGAACAAACAAATCCGAAGGCCGAGAAACGCGATAGTGCGAGTATTTGTTTACGAGGAAGTATACGAAGGGCGTCAATGAGCTTTCCATTTCGGGGTGCCCTTTACCCCCATTGAGAAGGAAAAAAGCGCCCGTTTGCTATAATCATGGTGAGCCTTTTCTGTGCTTTCTCCAAACGGCCACAAACGAGTTTACAAATAAAATCCTACAATGGCAAGGAAAAGTAAATCGACCCCCGACCTGCACCTCCACTGCAGCTTGATTTATTTTATGAAGCTAATGTTTTATAATGAAGAAAGATGAGGTTTTCTAATAGGGACGGATGGCCTAAAGCTAGACCGTTCGAAACTTATTGGCCGGGTTGAAGGGTGCTTTATTCAGCGCGCTGGCAAATGTCTCAGTGGTACGTGCCGTAGTGTGCGTTTAGAAAAACAGAATCGAAGAACAGACGGGCTGGGGCATCAGCGCGAGAATGCTATTAGCAGCTTTTCCTTTCAGTCTGATGTGCTGTGCTACTGTTCTGAGCTTCACTTAAAATTCCGTTTAGATGGGTGATGTGGAAGCAGATTGATGGATTTTCAGCAATGACTGTCATTGCAAATTTATCGTCTAATGACGTGCATAGCGAAGCTTCCTTATATATATGAGCGTCTGGATAAGTCGTGTAAGCATTCGTGTTGACTAGTTGTAGTGGAAGTAGTACTCAAGTTTATGTAGATCTTTTTGAATAACAAAAAATTGGTCACGAGTTATCCAATACATATGACATTTAAATCTATAATAGAAGTACAACATTATTAGTCGACACGAATTAGTTGAGAATCATCACAGCTTCTACTTTACTAACTGATCTCAAGTAACGATGAAATAGTGTTGATTGTTTAATTGAATCCAAACAAATCAAGAACGTGTACCCTTCCACACAGGACCCGTGTTGATAGGTTTCGATTAATAATCGCTTTAGTTTATCACCTGCTCGAACTAGCACGTCGTGCGGGAGACGTTCGCTCATGAAACCGTTTAGCTACACGATCACTGACAACACCCAGCAGTAAACAGCTTACTTCATTTGTCTTGTCAATTCGCGGAGCTAACGTTCTAAACGGCCAGGGGCAGGGAAAAGGACCGCCACACCGTTGCAACCTGTGCACCTGGCCCGAACATATGCCACAGGGAACGTTCAAGTTTGTTTGAGTCTTTCCGCTGGTTTCACCGGTGCCCTGGGCAGCACTCACCGGTCCCGGTACGCTCAAGAAGGGATAACAGTGCACCGTAGCAAAACAACATAGACAAAGATTGTAAACGCTCATCCAAGAGGAACGCTTATGGAAGGTGGATCTGCTGCTCTATCGTCGTGCACGGATTATTGTGGATACTCGCTTCCACATCCTGCTAAATTGGCCCAGCCAGCTTTCGACGTCTCGTGTTTTGAACCCTTTCCAAACCCCTTTGCCGCACTTTCTCCCAAGGGCTTTAGCTGCATGCAAATGATGCTTGTGCATTTATGTAATTACGAAAGCAATTAAATTCATCGCAAACCGTACGCTTCGTTTCAGCTCGTCCTGTGAACGGGCGGGGCTTGGGAGGGGGGAGTAGCAATGTATCCTGGCGCGCTGATAACCAGCACCGTCGGGTGAGATAGACGGTCGTGTGTATTCATGCCTTCTAAATCTCTGAAACCCCTTTATCATCGTTCGTTGCCCGGGTACGGTGCGGCGCTCGTGAAAGCGGTGTGCACTCATGTGTGTGTGTGTGTCGACGCAGAGAGCAAGGGGTAGCATAAAATCGCACGGCTGGATAAACAAACGCTATTAACGGAATCGAACCGCTCACGCTACGAGGCGGTGTCCATGGTGAGGCGGAAGGGTTGTTGCAAATGCACGTGAGAAAGTGCACCTTACATGTGGCGGCGGTGGGGAATTGTTTGAGTGTCAAATCTAAGCCCCGGATAAGAGACCGGCACCAGCGTGTCAGTTTCAGTGAGCTTTTGCGCGTGAATAGAGAAGCTGTCAGCGGGTGTATTAAACTCCGACAACCAGACACGCTTCACAGTTTAACGATCATCTCGATGCGCTTCAACCCGGGGCGGCTTTGCGTGAGTGTTTGTGTGGTGGGTTTTAGATTAATTTTTTACACCTCTCATTAATCAAACCCGTCGCGTAAGCGGCTCGAAACGATATACACACACACACAGACAGGCCAGAACGAAAAAAGAACACACTCTTGATTAACTGTGATTTTATGAAGGCAAAAACTGGACCCCTGGCCTCACTTTCAAACGTGAGGGAATGTATGTTTGAAAAAGTTTGCAAACACTAAACCGTGCTCGGGTAGCGGGTGCGTTGGCCACTCTAGCCGTGTTTTACCGTCGATTTAAACACTTTTGACGAATGGTTTGTTTGTAGAGATATTTATGGGTTTGTTGATGCCGATGCCATGATAGTGGCCACACCCGTCGTGAAACCGGTGTTTATTGGTATACTTTTTGATGACTCGAAAGGGGTTTTACTGCAGAAATTTATCCTCAGAGCGGGTTCGTGGTTTGCTTCCAAAATTGTTACGGCCGGTGTGTCAATTTGGAAACTTTCTTTACCAACCTAACTCGTTTTTTAGGAAAACGCTCTTGATTTATCGTTGCAAGTCATGCGATGTGGTCGTTTCGCAATCACAACGGTAGGTTTTCAATTAATCCTTTCTTCTCACTCACCTTACCTTAAATCCGGCGCAAGGTCGAGGGTACAATACAGGAACTTTTTTGATCATAGATCCATAAAAAAATATTTACCACGAACAACAGTCATTTTTGCCTAGTTTGCTCGACTTAAACTTGAGATATATATAATTTAGCGCAGTGTACCTTTCATTCGACAGATTGTAATGAGCGTGAAGAAAAGTATCTGCAAACCGTAATATATATCTTTTTGTGCAACGATTACTCCAGCAGAGATACACCGCTGACCGCTTTATTGTGGAGCGAAAAAATACTATTGAAAAAAGTTTGCTTCCATTGCCGGCGAACGGAAAACAGCGCATTGAAGTAATGTGTTTTACGTGACTGATAGTAACAGCTACGGTTGGTAGCCGTCTTAAGGAAAAGGTGTAAGAAAAAATGTACCATCCTCACCGGCACCGAGCAAACCCCAACCCATTGGATAGAGAATAAATTTGAAACGTTGTCCGCCCCGGACTATTGACAGTAAAAACTTTACTGGCGTAGAATCTACAAAAAAGTCCAGATTTCGATTCATTGTGTGTGTGTGTGCTCCATTATCAAACAGCAAGAACTTTTACACGCAGTAACAGTGACAAAGGCTGGCTGATTCTTTTTTATATATTTACAATTCTAAACTCCTCGGGCACGTTCTTTTCGTAAGATGTCGTTCTTTTTTTGTAAGTTTGTTATCTACCGCAACGGACGACAACCGTTCAAAGCATACCACCGAAAAACGGTGACAACGTTCGAGTAAGTGAGATGAACCGCGATGAGACGAAAAAAAAAAACAGCCAGTTGCCCATTCAAAAGTAACTGACTTCTAGCAGGGAATCGGACACCGGACATTGGACGTTGACAGGTGATTAATGCGTTCTGAAATTAAAATCCCTGCCCGAAAGTTTGTGTGTGTTTTTGTTCGCCCCTAGGATGTTGTCGTTGCTGCCCATTCCTTTCGTTGGGAATGGTTCCAACTTCACGCCGTCGAAAGAAGCCACGGGATTTGTTCTGTTTGCCCGGCCCCTGACTTGTATCCTTTCTGTGCGCCGAAAAGACTGTCCTTACCTGAATGGCAAGGCGATCCAGCGTCCATTGCGTCCAAGGGACGCTTGGGGTAATCATAATGAAATATCTGAGAGCGTTTTTTTTTCGTTTCGTTGAAAAATAATCGGTGCCAGAAGCCTCCGGAAAAAGTCAAAACTCATGCCATGGAAGAAAACAGCGTGTCGTAGCCCAGTCGCCATATTAATGGCGGGGGCTGGTATGGGTGTTAAGCTTTTTTTAACCTTCATTCTATTAGGATTTTCTCTCTTCGCTCATGGCCGAAATACTGCTGGACCCGAAGGAACACTCAAAACAAGAAACTTTTTTCTCATCCACCATACTGCCAAAAGGGTCAGATTAACGAGAGGAAGAGTATCTTGTACTTGTACACTTTTTTGTTACACTTTGTTGTTGTTCATTCGATGTGACACCGGTAAAACGGTGCCCACAGGATGACAAATTAATTTGACCATATAATACAACCGCAACCGACCGATCTCGCTGATCGCGAAATCATCTCACGGGTCAGCCAGAAAGGCAAATTTCTGCATGTCTGTTCCACAGCATTTTTTGGGAAAGCAAAAAGTTATCAACCAGATTTGGGATGGGCTTACATTTTTTTTTATAAAAAAAAACTTGTTCCGATCTGATAGGTTTGCCACGATAAGGTAAAGGGTTCATACCCTTCAGTTCAGATAACTGATTGACCGTAAATAGGGCGCAGATTTGTGTGTGAAGATGACGTGATCCGACTCGAAGGAGAAGGAATATGTCAAGAATTAGCATTTGTTCTATTCAAGAGCATTGCGATGTTTAAAGTTCTAATGCTTAAATTTGAAATAAAGATATGAGTGGGCAGATCATAAAAATCTAAGAAGCATGTTTAAAATATATTACCATATCAACCTTCGAAAGAGGTTGAATTTTTTTGCAAAAATCTGGAGTAAGATAGAATCGCATGACACAAATTAAAACTAACGCTTGTTTTATCGATCGCCTTCATCGCATGTTGCATTTCTTATCAGAAAAAGAGCGCAAATCATTCATTTCTTAGACGGCTCGTTTAACGGAGTTTTGTTATTGAGTACTTTTTCCCACCATTCCGTAGTTGCTATAAATTCCAATAGGACAGTCTTTAAACATATTCTAAATTGTAACAGTTTGTTAAACTATCAAAGCGAGTTGAAACATAAGCAATAGTGAACACGCTTCAGATGCTGACTCGCATCCACTCTCCACGGTAATCGAGCATTATCAACCGAAAGAGTAACAACGATATTTACATTCCACTATCTCACAAACTCCAACGTAGATCGTTTGTGAGTACGGTTATTTGAAGAACGATGACACCATAGTTGTGGATCGTGGTGGATCGTTAATCTACCTACGCACAAACACGCACGAATACATACCCAGACACAAGCGCATGAACTATGCTTAGAATTGATTTAAAACTTAAGTTGCATTATTCGAGTATTTGTTATTGAATAATTTGTACTACGCTTGAAATGTTCAACCAAGCGCTCGTGTGTGGGAGTGTATCTCCCGCATGAGTTTGTGTAGAATAGTATATCTTTTATGTGATGAGCGAGTATGGTTTAGTTATCAGTGCACTGCATTATGCACTCATTCTCCGATATTATCTCCTTTGCTACAACGATTTCTCTCTCTCCCTCTCGCTCTCTGAACGATCGATTGCATCGATAACTTGAAACTGCTACATTACACTACTTATTGCACTAATTTGCCTCCAAACAGTCACACCCGGCTCGGTCCACGGTGCGCAGAAAGGAGCGTTTTACTTTTGTTTGTCTTAACTAATTTACTTAGCATTTACACAGTATGTGACAAGCGGTATCTGGTCTCCCCGTTCGTTTCTGGAAGCTTCGTATGCGCCACACAGCGAACGATAAAGGCAGATAATCGCTCCGTTTGCCACGCCTAAACACTAATCTCAATTTTTTGTCTTTCACTTTGCTTTGGTTTACGGTTGCGTTTGGTTTTGTTTTACTTTGAAAACATGGTGCTTTCAATGGCAGCCGCTATCCGGCGGAAGAAGGACGATTCGCAAACCACAGTATAAACTACATGAGCTGTCCCTCTGGTTGTTTTTGTTTTTCTGTGCACTTTCAATTGGTCTCAGCTGCATTTTCCGTTCGAACGGTATTTTGAGTTAAAGAGAGGAACGTAAAATATAAAAAAAAGAAACAAAACCGAGCGCTACGTCGTTGTCGTTTCATTTGTTTGTTCATTTGTTTGTTTGCTTTTGCTATGCTTAATTTACATGCTTTGAGCAGTGGGTTATAACGTTTTGTTTTTATTTCCTAACGGACCGATATGTACAGGCGCTCGTTCGTTCGTTGGAGAAGCAGCAAAGGTGGAGTAAAACCGGTCGCTAAAAAAGTCGACACTAACCACTACGTTACGGCTACATAGAAACATGCGTACGAGGCGTTAACTTACATCAGCGCTTACCACCGGTACACGGTGGTTTACGTTGCGTGGGAGCTTTTGTTGATTTATTTCCACTCTTCCTTGCTTTATTTATTTTTGTTTTTGCATATTCGCGCCCGCAGCGCGATGATTGCTCACGAGCGAATGTCGTGCTTTTTTATATCAATTAATAGTTATTTCTATTATCTGTTTTCGTCGGATGTGAGTTTGACATGCCCATGAATCTCCCACATCGAACTACACACAAACACACACTCCCCTCATACATATGACTCTTGTTGTTGCATTTTCACACTTGGACGAGAATGAGAAATTGCTACGGTGTTCCTGCATTTCCGCTCTATGCAGACTATTGTGTTAAATTACTTCACCTACCTCTGGCACCTGGACCGGGCAAGGTCCATTGGCATTTGGCACACAGACGAGCAAAGGTCTCGCTTGCACTGATCCTGCATTCGACTGTAGTTCTGGTGCATCGATAGACTGAAAAAACGATGCATCTCGATTGCTATCCATGAGAAAGTTTCATTATATATGTATATCCGTGCGGCTGCAAGGGTGTGGATGGTTTGTTTTTCGAGGGATACCAAGGATACCAAGTAGCGAAGAAGGTTGAAATCGAATCTGAATCGTGCTGATGAAACGAAACTAACAAAAATCTTCTCCCCTCCACCATGCCTTGAGCCACCAGTGTTTGCTAGAATGCCCAGATGGTTTCTGTGTTGGCGGAAGGAGAGTAGCTTAGGGTGTCATCCTTCCGGTTGATCACATGATGGAATTGAAGGATTTATTGTGCCAGTCTAGTGAGTGGTCGGCGAATACAGTTGTCGATATGTTTGCCACTCGCAGTCCGGGGGAAATGGAGCAGCTGGTCAGGATAGAACTATGGTGGTCTGTTGTATTGTATCATCGGAATGCTTTGTAAGATTTGTATAAACCACTGACATCCCGTCGTTTCCTCTCCTCTTGGCAGATACAGTGCACAATAAATACAATCTCGACCGGACTACACCACAACCGGACTCCGATCCAGTTCCGGAGAGTTCTCTACCGCCCGCCAGTGGCTGGCAGCAAATAAATAAAATGGCCCCCTACCTTTCACTTTCTTCCTGTTTGACGCTTTCGTAGACGTCGACTGACATTGGCTCGTTGAGGGTTGCGGGGAGAGTTTGCTCTCGATCCCGTTCCTCTGTCCACCGTCGACACAGCTCGGCTCAGGTTCGTGTGAGCGACCCTGCTCCCTGCGCTCGACGGTGGCTTCTGGCTAGCTCCAGGTAACGTTACGTCGTTGGGAAGTGTTACGGCGTACCGGTTCCGGCACTGCCATGCTGACCCCGTTGCCTCGTTCCGCTTCATCATCGTCCCGGTCACCACCACGGGCGCCCGGTCCGATCCGTCCCACTCACTCGATGTGCATGATCTTTTTAAATGCTTTCCGGAACTCGGGATTGAAGATTGTGTAGATGACAGGATTGACGAAGCTGTTCATGTAGCCGAGCCACGTGGTAAGGTTGAATATCGTGACGCCTGGCCGGCAGTCCTTGTCAAGCTTCGCGCACATCGCGTCCATAATGTTGCAGGTAAAGAACGGTACCCAGCAGAACAAGAACACTCCTGGTTTGTGGCAAATGAAAAAAACGTGAGGCCGTTTGTTAGTTTAATATTTAGTTGTTATTTATAAGTATTTAGGTTCCACTTCGATCGAGTATGAGCAAGTGGCTGAATGTTGCAATCGGCAACTGATTTTTATTGAACGCTTGTAAAGATGTCTAAAACAAGCACGCTGTTTGAACAAACTTTTGAAATTTAATTACAATGTAGACCATCTATATCAAACCGACAAAATAACTGATGCCACATTTCAACCAGATAGAGTAATCACTTAAGCTTTACACTTTCTCGAACTAGAAAAAAAGAACCAATTTCACATTATGTTTCCCTGCCATGCTCTGTTATTCTTTGAGGATCAACGGCATGACCGTGTTTGGTATTGGCAGCCGTTCATCTGCAAACCTGAACGGATTATCGGAAACCGTGGTAAAAGTTTTGAGGCACCTGTCCATCAGATAAAACATTTCAGAAAAGCGTAAGAGCTTTTTCCAGCGCTTTTCAAAATAGTCAAGTGCCAAAGAGGTTTAAACACGAAGTTCTTTTTGCACTGGTTTGAATGGTGCCAATTTAGTGGGTTAAAGAAAAAAAAGCAAGCAGCGACACGTTATGTTCCACAAAAAAAAAATACCTTCACCGGCCATCACGTCGGGAAGGATATTTTCACATCGTTACGAAAACGTATCGCTTACGTGACACCATTATGTGTTGTGAAAGAAAACTCCGTGTCAAAAACGTTTCTTGTAAGTTGCACACTAATCTCGCCCCAGTGTTTCATGAAAGAGGAATTGGGGGAAACTTGGGAGAAAATATAGTTAAAAATGTAAACCGTTATTTGTTTATGTAATGAACATGAATACATAAAATTTATAAACAGAATGGTATGAGTTAAACACATCAAAAGAGAGTTTCTCCTTGTTTGGTATTTTACATATCTGACAGAAATATGAAAAGCACATCAAATTAAAAAATATTTCCTCAACTTGTTGGCTAACTGTCTTATGTAAATTAGTACATCACCCGTATCTTTTTGATGTTAACCATCCTAGTACAACCCACACGTGGTTGAAAGGTTCAACTGACTTCACTCATGCATAAAATGTGCTTGGGCGTAATGTTTATGTTTTAATTTTGCACACAAAATGGTGAACGAGCCTTGCCATGCTTCAGGTGATAACAAAAAATCGGACACATTTTACTCTCCCTTTAGCCGTTACAAAGGTGAAAGATACAAGGTTTTAGATTTTATTGCTACTAAAGCATTATGATCGGACTGCCTAAACCGTAGGTTTCGTGGGTTAATCAACACTTTTATTGCACATTACAGTGGGCTGCAGAAACGAGAAAAGACTGACATTGCTTTAAAGCTTGTTTTGTCCTTTTTGTTACAAATGAATTTTTTGAAAAATATTTCTAAAAGGTGCACAAAGTTACAACAAGCGCTCTACATTCATACTTACCTAAGACTATTGCTAACGTTTTGGTCGCTTTGCGTTCTTTCTTGGCTGACGATTTCTCTCGCTTCTTTTTCGACGCTTTATTTACTTTGTAGATAGTAAACCTGCATGATAAGAACAAAAATCAAATGAAATTGCAATTATTGAAGCTTGTGTTGAAATATGTTCCAATAACGTAAAAATGGAAAATTATGTTTATCTAAATGAAAGTAAATTTATGATCGAGTATCACAGACTTGCAACATTGTTGCTGTACTAGTGATTATTGCAGTACGAATGCCCTGCTTTCTATATCTATAAACTAATAGTTTTTTCGATGTTCGAATGTTTTCATAACTTATCAATAAAAGGCTGTTTGAAATCGGTTATGTATAAAAAAAATCAAATTTTGCGTAATATATGACGACGATTCTTCTCGCGTCCAGAGCATAAGGTGCTGCGAGGAAGGAAAACACCTAACACAACCCAACCCGAAATCAAAATGTATCATTTTATGACGGCCATACGGTCCCAAATATGAACAGATTTTACACCGTCCCAACGTCATCATCGTTGTCGTCCTGTATCACAACTGCTCGTTTGACCTTTGTGCACGTTGTGTTTCGTACGTCGATTTAACCGTTTCAAGTGCTCCTTTTCCTCCCCGCCGATGTCAGGTGCAGGCATCGGTCGAAAGATTTTCTGATTCCTCTTTTCGTGAAATTTGAAAAGCTCAACCCACACGCACTGCGATAGGATACTGGGCTCGTTTACCAACTGTACGCCAGCCTGTGCAACCAGCAAAAGTTCAAAATAACAGGCAGGGAAACGGGAACAGCCGCGTGAAAATGTGTCCCACCAGAAATGATGGCATCGGTCACGCATGAACCATTCAAATGTGTCTGTATGCGTGTGCAAAACCCACTAGTGGGGATTTGTTTGCATTGTTATGTTGAAGAAAAAAAATCAAATTAAAATACCTGCGCGCTGCAGGTACACCCGCAGGAGAGTCATCATAAATGAATGATGCTGTATGGATTCGAACTGAGTGCCGCTGTTTCGAGCACCTACAATTGACTGTCGACAAAAACTGTTTGTTTATGCAAAATAAAAATAAAAGCATAAACTCGTTCGATTCTATCACAGCGATGGGACCGGTACAAAATAACGTGACGACGCAGATGGTATATGCTAGCCCAAAATGAATCTCTATATGACCCGGAAAAGCAAGCATTCGTAGCATTTGTTCATAAAGAAAAAAGGATTTATGATTGACTTGGAAATTTCCTTCAAGTGTCATCAAAGGATTATGTGCTGGAGAGCATTTTTAGAATGCTTTCGCAAGCAGGTTACCTCATTCACTTCCTGGTCGCCATTTCGCTACCGTGCTACCGAGATCGGCGGCAAATGGGCCTCAGCTTTATGGTGTAGCTTGAGACAATTTTATACGGTTTCATTTCTTTCCGTGCACCACAGCCAGTACGCGTTATGCAAATAACCGCATCGTCTTTAGCGGCATTAAAATGGAAACGAAGTCCACGGGACGCAAGTTTACGGTTTCGACGCGATTTGCGCTCGGTCCGGACATGCAAGGCATCGTTCAAAGAGCCGGTAATGCAGAACATCACAAAACTGAAAATACTTAAAAACATACACCCACACTCACAAACGTCACCTTCACTGTAGGCGTTGGGGAAGATTATCCATTTTTATACCGTTCTGCCGTTGGTGTAAGGTAGCTGTAAGGCTTGCCCAAAGTCGTCAATCTCGCCATCTCACGGAGGCTAGAGGTGCAACAAATCATGGAAATTTCATCACTCGGAGATAAATTTGCCGGAAATTTAACAAAATTTTCATTATGATTTTTATTAGAGGCAACGTGGCACGCTCGTCCTTGTAAGACATAATGGTCGACGCAATATATGCACTCTCCAAGAGGCAGAACAGCAAACGAATCGTCCCATCGCGGAAGGTGAAAGTGTCCCCATGGTAATAACAGTAAATTTCTTATGCCCATTAAAACGGGTCTTGAGCCATTCTATTCCCGCGCTCCAACATGCATCAACGTTAAAAAAAAGTGGCGTACCCAGGGATTAGTGAAAGGATTTAGGGGTTCTTTTCTACACAACGGTCGGCGATGAATTGGTGCCAGTTGCGCTAACAGGAGAAGCCTGCTAACGTTGCCAAACGTGTGAACTGTTTGAGCGACGGGTCGTAATTTATTCAAGGGGTTTTCCTCCATTCCCATTCATGCCAGTGCAAACAAATGAGCCTGTAGAACAAAAACCTTCCAATCCTCCAATGTGGTTCAAAGGAAGAGGGAAACGAATGACAAGAAACAGTTTTAGCTTAAACAACGACAAAAATTGCATGATCATGATTTGTGGTGTAATAAAACAAATTACCTGCTGCAGCATCAATTTTGCTCATTTCTCTTCTACTCAAACGCCCGCCGTAGTATTAAAACAACTACACGTGTACACGTTTACATAGTGTAAAAATACAGGGAAATCAAGCAAATTCAATTGATTTCTGGTTCGATAAAAATTGGAACCACGATCCCTCTGTTGCGGCCCGACCACCAGTTTGTTACTATCAATCAATTATACTAATTGCCTGCACGTTTTTACTTGCGGTTGGCAGGCACCAATTGATGTACAAGATCCAACAGAATGAGTGATGCTGTGAAGTGTCATGGTGGAATGTGATTTTAAATTGAATCCGCTTGGAAGGCGTTAATTAGATTGTGAGTTATAAATAATTTATCACGCTGCGTGATCCACGTGATCCATCATGAAGTGATGCAATTGCACTTCATGTGACAGATTATTGCAGACATCTTCCATTCCTGATTTGACGACATGTCATACGTGTAATTGGTAGTCTCTCGATTCAGTGAATGTTCATTTTTGCTATAGATCAGATATGTCAAACTGGTGGCCCGCGGCCCGCATGCAGCCCCTGAGGGTTCTGCGTGTTACGATGCTATGATTAATCCAATATATATTTGAAACGTAACACAGATGCTGAACGATATTCGACGTAGATATTTCGGCCTGCATATGGGTGAACAAGTGACCCGCCAAGTAAATGAGCTTGACACATCTGCTATCGACAGTCAGAACTCAATAAATGACTATTTGTTTAGTTGATATAGGTAGGCAGTAGGCTTAATAGCTGGCGAACGATTATAAAGTTAAATAATTAAACAGTTTACAGATATAGGATTTCCTTAACCAAATCAACATCGAAGCTATCATTAATAATCCGTTAACAAGCACTTCAATGTTGTTAATTATACGTAGAATAGTAGTTCACTGAGTCTCAATCAGTAGGAATTAAACTGTAGGTTTATATGGCATTGGCTCACATATTATAGAGGTATAGTATAGATGGTTGACTATAGGAATAGAATTTTTAGAATTTAAGGCATATTTTTGTAATTTGGAAACCAAGAAACCACTTTAATCAATTCACAAATTAATATGATGCATCGAAACATTGATTTCATTGCACCTTAAATGTCACATTGTATGTCACACGCTGACTCATGTGTTTATTGACAAAAAAGTCTTTAGATGACACTTTTAAGAACATATGGGAAATAGATTTGATAATCCATGATTTATAATTCATCAAGATCTGATTTATTGAGTTAGCATGTATTCAATTGGACAGAAATTGAAAATATTGAAAGAACTGAGGATCTACGCATTCGCCTAAAATTAAGATCAAACAATGAAATGAACTCGACAGCGTCTGTTAGGTAAGTGAAACCCACCTGGATGCTTGAGTATTCTTTTTATCTTTCCTGGAACTGTCCCGCGAGTTCGTTGATAAGGTGGAATCGTTCCGATTCAGTGTCAGTGCCTGTTGGACACCGCATCTAACTAACGATAGAGGTTTTAAGGTCACACTGTAACGATGAAAAGGAGTTTAAAAAAGTGATACATTACATTCCTGGCAACTTAGTTATGGTTTCCTGCCGTTGCTTACCTTGCTTCCTTCCGTGGCGAACCGTTTCGACTTCGAATCGTCGCACTTTTATTTACAATCACCGTAGCGGTCACGTTCAGGCTTTCCGGTGGGGTTGCATTTACCGCCAGGGCATCGGCAATGCTGGATGGAGCATAGCCAGAGTCGTGGTTTCCGTTGGGATCGGACGGTACCTGTTGCGTTGTCGCAATTTGTGCCACCACACTAAAAGTAGACGTCGAGAAGCTTTTGCTAATGATAAACCGGTTTCGTTTGATTAGTGTTGGTGTTTATTTGAAGGGCGCCGTCACACATTTCCCGTACATTGAGGTGACTAATAATCCTTTGTAGGCCTTTTCATTGAATACATATACCGGCTAACATAAACGTACAGCGTGTTAGGGATTGAAATATCGATTTCAGAGGAAAACACTTGAATGTTTAACATTTTTTTTAAGAATGTCGAGTCTTTGTTTTTTTCAATTGCGCCACGATTGAATTCTCCATTTTTGTAAGATGGAAGTTGCAAATAAGTTATTTATATGATTTTTTTTAATTATTATCTATCCAACAAATTTTGATAAGGTACGTAACAATGAAACAATCAAATGCTACAAAGCAACTATGGCCTGGTATATTTAAGATTAATATTAATGGTTTCCAATTTTTTTCAACATCGAAAGCTATTTTTACCACATGTGAGTGTATACAGTGCAGATATTGGCTAGTAAACGTTGGGCAATGAGTTATGATATCACTTGTTTGGTAAACGGCTAACATATAATAGGCAAAGGCATATTTTGATTGATAAAAAACAAAGATATGTGTATATATCTGGAACAAAGTATTACTTTACATTCTTTAAATTTATTAATATTGATACAGGACCTAGCATGTTTGGAAAATAAGTATATGCAAGTAAACTAACATTTTAAGAGGAAATACTGAACAAAGACAACTCACGAATGTATAACAAAAGAACAAAAGAAAACGATCGATGACACATACTTTCCCGCCTCCTCCACGACCGTAGCCAACATAAATTCAGTTGATTTATCGTTCACAATCACATGACAGTCGTCAATGTCAGGAGACCTGTGAAACGGCCAAACGAGAAATGGGTTATCATCCTGTGAGAAAGTTGAGGCGATCACAAGCAAAACTCGTTCCGTGTACGGAACGGTTTGCAAGCGTTCACACGATGGATGATTAATCAAAGCAGTAAGGACATCCAAGCTCGAGCAGTAGCAATGAAACTCACAAGAACAAGATCAAGCATGGCCGTTCGAGCACATTAGAGTACAAATGCTAGAGCAAAACGAGCCCTGAAAAGTTTACAGCATTCGCAAATAGGCAGGCACGTAGACAGACAGGCAGCCAGGCAAAGGTCGAACAGGTTGCAACTATTCGCATAAATGCGTTGTAATAAAAAAAAAAACAGTACAACAAAATGATAAGCTTGTTTAAATCAAAAGAATGAAGAATGCATATAAAAGTATCGATCCAATTTATGTTAACAAGTTTTGTAGTTGAATCAATCAATCCATGCAATCGAATTCAACACTGTTGGCATGGTAACATGCCATAAAACATGCAATAAACAAATGTGTCAAGTATGGATAAACGCAAGCACGTTAAACTACAAACTTCAGTTTGAATCCGAGTACTAAATTTTCAAATCAATAATATTATAGATTCTACGATGTATGCTTATGAGTTTAAAAAAATAACTCCATCAATTGAAGAAAAGGTATTTAAGATTCTTGACAAAATATAAATGAATGAGTTTAGAGCACTTATTATATTGTTTAATACACCTCGGTATTATTTTTGATAATCTTATTATTTAGAGTCAGTGTGAACAGTAACTTAAAATGCGGTACCATTAACAGAATGCACTGAATGCCAAATATCCCTGATTCTAAATGAAAGAACGAAATATACGAGCATCACTACAGTGGAAAATTACATTCACTCGGACACAAACACGATTTGCATGAACCAACAAGCAAGTAAATACATCATACAGATATATGTACATCAGAACTCATGCACATTCTAACGCCTTTGAATAAAAACAACAGCCAATTCAGCAAAAATCCATAAAAACAAAACAAAAAAGTACAATGCACACAAATCACTACTCCAGGACGAGTGCAGAATTTGAAATTTATGATCCTATACGTCAAAAATAAACGTCACACAACGCTCAGGGATGCAGATTCATGCACATACACATACTAAAACAAAACAAAAAAGTGCTATCCACTGTTCACTGTGGATGTGTCATACCACTTACCCGGCATTTTCGTCGTCTTCCTCATTGGAGCCGGAAGCCGTGTTGGTGGGCCGTTCCTCGTCCGGAAGGATCTTGGAACCGCTTCGCGTACTGCCGTCTAGTTGCGTTTCCGCTAGGCGTTTTGTTTGAGCAATGTTCTCGATGATGCTGCCACCGGCGGTGATCTCCGAGAGGTGCGGCTTCCGGGCGGCTCGCTGCTTTTTCGCTCGCGTCCGCAATGCCTGAAAGCGGGCAATTAAACAATCAAATAAAAATGCTGATCCCAACACGGTCGAGGATTGTCCTTCTCTTTTTCTACTGCGAATTGTTCAAATTTGAGCGTTTGGTGAAGCTATTTTGAAAACGAAGAAAACACTTTTAGGCGAGGCTTAGAGATTAGTAAGAGGGAAGAGAGGTAGTGACTCTTTCAGAAATATGTGATTCATACAAAGGTTTTCTATGCCATACTTTGACCGAGGTCCGCAGGAGTTTCAAAAAACACGAGGAATAAATTGATCACCAATTCCGTTTGAGGCCACATTACTTGAATCATTTATCAAGGTTTTTCATAATGATAATATGTGATTTATAGTTCTCTTTCACTCCTACATTTACTTATGTTGAAATATGTTACAAATTAACAAAATAAACTAAATGAAATCAACCCACCCGTCAATGTGACGGGTTCCGTAGAGATAGGTATACCACATATGTATCCGAAAATCTATGAAAGTTATGGAAATAAAATTTATGCTACAAACTATATTATGATAAATTTACGAAAAGTAAAAACCAAGATTAAACAAAATAAATTTGTAGTATTTCACTTCAAAGTTTAAATTCCGTTAAATTGACGGGTTGCGTAAACCTAGAGTGAATCATATAATAAATCTAATTTGGCCTTCAGCTTGATGTACTAGCCATCATGAGACGTTTCTAAATAAATATGCATTACTTTAAGTTTATACTGTTAAAACCCGATTCAGTTAAGGTAAACTAATTGGCTAGCAGTTTAAATATGCATGTGCTAGATACACTTGCTTGCATAAAAACCTCAAGCAGTATGCAAAACCTTTATTATTATATCATTAAAACATAAACAGAGATACTATAGAATCGCATTTAAAGATGTGTTGTCTTCTTTTCAAAGTATTGACGTTGCAAAACGAAGTGCATCGAAGGCGGATCGAACAGAATTTACCTTTGCATTATTGAACACGTCACACATACTACCATTTTCTAAAATGGCATGTTGCAAGCAGCACACACGCTTTAGCTGCACCTGCACTATCACACTCTTTAAAATACCATTTTCCCTCGACCGTAGTTTTATTCACGAAACACGCGAACACAACTTTGTCGTAGTTTCGTGTTAAAAGTTCTCTCAATACGTTACTAGTTCCAACAGGATATGGTGTGCTAACTTTGGTGATGATGAAATCT
This sequence comes from Anopheles gambiae, assembly GCF_943734735.2. Taxonomy (NCBI): domain Eukaryota; kingdom Metazoa; phylum Arthropoda; class Insecta; order Diptera; family Culicidae; genus Anopheles; species Anopheles gambiae. The sequence continues at coordinate 54,773,150 of NC_064601.1, forward strand.
GCCGCCCTTGTGGTACGCACATACATACATAAGCAACGTACATGCTGCCAACCATAGCGTATAACAAATGCACGCGATAATGAAATTCTTCCAACGAAGCTATTACCGCTCATTAAAGCAACAAGCGCGAGCGAGGTTCTATTTGTCGTGTTTGACATGTTTAACTACTATCCGGTTTGCATTCATTCTGCTGCTGCTGGTGCTGCTGTTTCCGTCCCATAGTCTAAGTAAGCAACCACCGGATGATGGAATAAACGCAAGTCATCCCTGCTCAATCCGGCACGCCGTCGACGGCAAACTTTATGGCATGAATATTGCACACCAAAACGAAGACTAAATCATTCGCCATGGCGCTTTATCTTGCCACAGGACTGTACAATGCAACAGACTTAGACGGGCGTGACTTGGCAGACTATGAAACCCGGAAGCGTTTGTATGGCTTGGCAGTCAGTCGGTTGACATCGGGTTAAACTTATTCCATAACGGCTTTTCCTTTATCTTAAGTAGCAAGGCGCAAGCACAATTACACGAACGTATGCATATGCTACAGTATTGTTAACCATACTAAATTGAAATTTTATTATTCATGAACTATCATCAGCTCATGAATCGGACGAATCCGTGCGGCAAAATGTTTGAGTTGTAGATATAGTGAAACAGACGCACATTAATCCACAAAATGACAATTTAACGGCTCTAAACAACATAACCTACCTTATGTACCGGGTTTGAAGTAGTTGTTGATTTTCAGACAACAAACCATACCACACTCAGGCATCTGGTTAAAACTTAAATTCAGTGTTTGTGTTTGTGCAAGCAGCTCAAGCCGATAGGACTTTGCTATAGCTAAAACAAAAAGATGCAAACTGTATCCACAATTGGTCGTACAACTGAAGTAAAGCGACTAATGCGATAATGAGTTTTTCATACATTAAGCCAGAATTCCATATATACATTAAGCCAGAATTCTTTACAAGTATAATCATCACATCTTATTTCTGCATAAAAATGTTGTCAGTACATTACAGGTTCTCATAATTCTAGAACACCCTATTGACTCTTTCTTACAGAAAATTAACTTTATGTAAGGAATTGGACTCTACCCAATAGGAATAGCACCCTTTTAAACAAATTGCTACAATCACGCTTCCCCAAGAGCACAACTGCGTTTAAATAAGCCTTCAGGTAATTTTTAAACACTATTTTCGGAACCTTGAACAGATCCACGAATTCGATGAAGAATGTAAGAAATGGATCCCACATTCACACACTAGTTCATGATGCCAGCCATTGCTTTGCACTCGTTGAAAAATTGAAATAGACAAACTACAAAAAAACTCCTTCAGCATGGTTGTTATAGGGCTATGATTTATAAATTATGACAAACAGTCCTTTCAAATGTCTATTTTTTGCTCTCTTACACGTTGCTTTCGCTCAGCACCAATAACAACCCTGCCAAGAAGCGTTGCCTTTTACCATTGTCCAAGCAAATCGTATTATCGCGAACGGTGGGAGAAAAAACAGCAACAGCGTCTGTTTCTGCCAGCATCATGTTGGATGTGAATTTCCATTTCCGCCAGACGGTTCCATGAGCGAGCTTTCTTTGCGATTTTCCCCACCCTGGATAAGTGATGTATGATTTGTGCTCACGTTTTGTGTATCTGTTTTTGCTCCACTGTGTTTCTTATTTTATTCTACCAGCTGTTTTTCATTGGCGCATAATAGTAGCGAGATATTTGCACACAGGCCGCGCCCCTCGCATCCCAGCCAAGGGCAATGTTCAATGGCGGCCTGTCATATTGCTGACGGAAAGTTCATTTGTTTGCGTTGGTTTGGCGGGCAGCAGGTTGTTTCCAGCGTTCGCTTCGGTTATGTTTAATGCTCGATAGCAGAGTATTGCTCTATCTATTTGCCTGCAGTACCCGACCACACACAAGCACTGAATAGAGGGTATAAAAAAGAGGCGGTAAAAAAACACAACCATCACGACGGACGTGAGTAAAAAGTCAAACGAAAAATTGCCAACAAATAAACACGTCTACCGTCTGTTTGGTGCTGCGGTTTATCTCTGTCAATTGTGTTTGCGCTTATTTTCACATTTGCCTTTTTCCCTAACGCCATAAAGTGCAAGTCGTAGCCGCAGACCGCACAAGAAAGTGAAGTGTTTGTATGCGCTGTGACTTTTCCGCCTTATTTTCTTTTTTTAGGGGGGTTGTTTTTTTTTCAATTTGGTTTGAAAACTCATTTTTTATATTATTTTCCAGCTAACGCCAGCATGGATATTCATTTGAATGCCTGCAGCGTGTTGTTTGCGGTAGCAAAGTCAATAAACCTATAAGCAACGTGCATATTTAAACGCTCTTAGCATACCTTTATTCAATAATAAGATACACAATCGAGTTTGCTGAAAGAAATATTATTTCCACTTACCTTAAAAATATTCCAATATAAAAAGACCATTATGATACACGGGATATAAAAGCTAGTAAGGGAAGAGTACACTATAAAATCGGTATTGTAGAATACGCAGAGGTCGGGTGATCGGTCTTGCGTATTGTTCAGTCCCAGCACTATCGGCGATCCGATCGCTGCCGATATTGCCCACACGAGAAGGATCGTCAAACACACCCGGCGACTGTTTTTATGTTTTGCGTACTTGATTGGTTGTGTTACGGCGATGTATCTGGAAAGATAAAAATAAGTAGCAGCTTAGTATTCTTTTTTCAAAAGATAGCCCCATTGATTATACAAAATATCACACTTAACTCTGAACTCATTTTTTCTGGAACTACCTCTATAATTGAATTTAATCCAATCAATTTGTTCTACGACCATTCTGAAAGGTGAATATTGGTTTCCACATTGCTATGTCTACCAATATTACACGTGTAACGTCTGGTTTAGCCTGCCATCGAAGCGACAATTCAATTCGTTTGAATGTATAACTAACGGTATGATACATACCACTTCTTCAAACGCTCTACATGGATTGCAACATTCTCTCAGGAATGTTATCGTGTACTATGGTTTTCGAAATGAAATATTGTTCACAAAGGGTACAAAGCAAAGGGTGCAGGAGATGCTACGCCTTCGGGCAATTCGATAAGTGGGAAGCCCATTATATCAATCATATGACTATAGATAAACAACAGCTATGTTCCGGTGGCTGGGACCACGCTCGTGGACGTATCATTCCGAGAATGGAAATATCATTCAATTTTCTTTGCACACTATGCCCGCAAGGTCGATAATATAGGATGAGGCATGCACATTCTCAATATTTGCTCATGATTCGATGAAAGCGAACGCATACTTCCTCGTCTGGGTCACTCATACGACGGGTATGAAATGTGACAAATTGGCTTTGAAACTGATGAGAACTTGTGTAGCACACGAAGCATTGTTTTAGCTACAATGATGATTGGAATTCTATTTTCTCCCAAAAACCGTCGTTGGAAATGGGAGGCACTCCTACAAACACACGTTTTGGTCTTCAGCCGGCAGATTAGCATAGGCAAGAAGTATAATCCCTTTTCGACGTGTACCAAGAAATGTTCGTTTTCTATGTGTACAGGAGCGCCCGGGAAGCGCTCGGCAAACACTACATTGCGGTTGATTCGTTAGTCAGCTTTAGAAGTGCTCCGTGTGGGCGTTCTGTTTCATCGCTACCCACTTCAACCTGCCTCAAGGTGAGAACGGTATGTTGAAAGCCTTTCTGGAACGGCATTTGAAAATATCTCAAAACCGCTATGGTTTCGTGAGATTGTGGTGCATCGATGGGGACCTGTAGGCGCCGGTCCGGTTTGTGTGGGTGTTCAGTTTGTTTGTCACCACACCGCAGACCGCTCTATCGATGCCAAAGGTGAGCGTTTCTGATCCTTCCATAGTGGTTCTTTTTTGCCTTCCATCAGTACGTTACATTTTCATCCAAACTCACTGCTTCCAGATATCACCCGGGACATGAAAAGATGGGTTGTTGGAGTCTCTAGTGTGTGTATGTGTGTGTGAATATGAAGTCATCAATCACCTGCCGGAAAGTTGTAATTCTCAGTAAAGAAAAGCGGCAACAATACATAACCCAGAAGGGCAAAACAGGGTTCCGGTCCGGAGCCGACAGGGTTTTTAATCAAGTTGACCGATTGATTTATATGGCTAGCGTGGTCGGTAAGTCCAGGATGTATCGTGTTTTGCAAATTCAGAAGAATCTCACGCCAATGTACAATGGTTTTACCGTATTGAGTGTGGAAACCTGTTGAAAGTTGTATATTTCTAGCAAAAGAGCGGATTCGTGCTTAGTTTATTAATTGAATTTCTGATTAAGTGACTGTGCCAGTTTAGTTGATCATACAGTCTATCATTAGAATTTTGTTTTTTGGCTAATGCAACAAATGGTCAAAAATGTATGGAAAAAAGAATATGTTCATGGTAAACATAACAATTAAAATATTTATAACAGATATCGTAGATTAAAAAGCATATTTTGCTTGTTAAACTTTTTTTTACAGTTTCTTAAAATATTATCTCTTTTTATATAACTAGCAAAGTTGTGCAAAATTTTAATATTCATAAAAATCTATTGAAATGCTTGAAACACTAAAAATTGATATAAACAATGTACAATTGTTTGCATGTTGAAATAATTCTCAGAACATATTTTTTTCTCTCAGCTACCATACGCTTGTTGTGTTACATAAAGTTTGCACAATAACGCGACCATAATTGTGTTGTACATTGCAACTTGTTACAGCATTGATGCCGTAATGCGTAATGCCTAAACTTTAGTGCTTTAATAAATTTCGTTGTTTCATCGCAAGAACAAATCACCGAATCTTATGATCGATCCATAACATTATCGTAAACTTTATCGTAGCACGGACAGTTTATTGCAAGATTATGGTTTGCCAAAGACTTTGATGAGGACTAAGACATAAGAAAGAAAATGAAGCAGTTGAATAAGTAAGTCAAAAGATACACAGCGACAAGCGTATGGATTGGTGCACGAAGGAATGGGATAGGACGACACATTCGTTCGGATGCACGTGCATATCTGGTTGCTCAAAATTGGATGCATCGTGCAGGCGTCAAGTTGGATAACTACATAACATGGGCATAAAAAATGAGCGTCTGTTTTCCCAAGCTTATTTAAAAAAGTCCATCTCCATCTGTTCATTCGCCAAAACTGCAGCAAGCCAGCTGCAAACGGGGAGGATGCCATTTATGTTTTGCATTTGACAGCCTTTGCTCAAAGTTTTATTGTTTCTCCTGCTTCGTCGACTTAATAAATACCGAACAGGGCTGAAAGAGACGGTTTCACAGCAACAAACAGATAAAAAACAACCAGAAAAATGTATGCATCCGTTTCGGGTGAGCAAGATAAAAATGCAACAAATTTTATCTACAAATAGTACACGCTGCCACCGTGTGGATGCCGCGCTTATCCTCAGTTTGGTCGTGCAGCACGATTTTGTTTCAAAATCAGCATAATCTGTAACTTTTACGAGCGAATCATTCCATGCACAGCTGCATCGCACAGCGCAGACACCAAACTCTGGCATAGTGGTGCTTTTTTGCAGCATGTTCTGCTGTGACTAACGCTAGTGACGCACGAAACAGGGAAGGAGTAGAGGGGAAAAGGATTATGCAGCATTGTAGCAACAGCTTTGACAAGTCGTGACATTTTCCACGATCCAACGGCGATCCAGCGCATACGCCTCGAGCTGAGGAATTATTTCAATTAGTCCGATTTATCTCGTCCGACCTTCGAGCCAGAGACACGAGTGGGGAAAATATTATTTCGATCTTTAGGTTCTCTTTTGGAAGGGGGTTTTGTTTTAATGGTTATCATCATACGTGTGTGACCCGTTCCTGCAGCAATGTAACGGGTACATGTTCACAGGTTTGGCAAGGTGAGGAATGGATTTTTATTTCGTGTTCAACCTGCCTGAATTGTGCAGCCTGTGGAATGTTTCATATGCAATTGCCATTTTGCCTTTATGGCATGTTTTCACATTTGTTAAGCAAACAATGTGAAGTACGCATTGTGACATTGTTGAGACACCAAATGTTGCAACAATTTTGCGGTGTGTGAGTTACACGATTTCGTGGCTTGAAGTGTGTAGCATGAGAACGTTTGTTCTCTTATACGATACGTTACGACATTTGTAATGACGTGTTTGAGGGAGATTTCTATGATTCAAAATATTTGATTGTTTTTAGCATTGGCATGTGCAGGTAAATCTTTCGGCCGAATAGTGACAATTTGTTTGTGAAGTATTTTCCGAGATAAAAAAAAAACTAATACGTTTTTTTTCTCTCTCTCTCTCTCTCTCTCTCTCTCTCTCTCTCTCTCTCTCTCTCTCTCTCTCTCTCTCTCTAAAAATCGGTGGTAAATTCGGAAATTTGTTAAGATCACTTTAAAAGCCTATAGCATTCTGGGAAGCATGTACATTGTTGACCTTTGCACATCGTGATCGATGTTTGTAGTTGTTTGTTTTTCGTCAGTTACTCTCCTTCGCCCTACGCCAGGAGGAGAGTGCATCAACTTACTGCTTACTGCAGGACAACTCTCATTTATAACACCATTTGCATACCTTTATTTGCTCCATTAGATTGGTTCGCGTATTTTTTCCATGTCCTGCGTGGAGACCTTGCAAAGTTCATTTGAATGAAATTGAATTTCGACCATCAAGGACTAGCGCACCCTGGGGGGCTTACTGTGCAGCTGATTGGAATCAATATTTTTTCCCTCAATTCTGCTGCCATCCGCACACTGTAAACCAATGCAACAGCGGGATAGTTGTTTTGAGATGAAAATGGCAAATGTTGACTCAACTTGGTACACCACCTCCCATCGCTCAGCACCAAACGGGGAATGAAAAGGTTAATTAAATACAACCCCACGCCCGGGAGCATGGTGGTTCGCTTGAACTATGAAAAAGTGGCTACAATGCAGCAAACAAGCGAACACTAGCAATAATAGCATTGTGCAAGCACGTGTTAAAGGATACTAGACAAGCGTAGAAGTGCAATACTGGCTGAGAACATTCCGACGCCGTTTTCATTTTCAATGGTAAAATTAATCCTTACATTTCTCTATTCCAAAGGTCAGCTATGTTATGTACATTTTGCGAGGGAAGTAAATTATGTAATTAAGTAAACTATTTGATTCATACCTAATTATACATAAAACAATGGGCAGCTGCCAGTGTGGGTTGGTACTAAGTGTCAAGAATTGTATAATTACATAACGTTACGGATGACCTATCGGCAATCACACTGTTTCGTTGATGGTAAAAGAGTAATTGTGTGGAATGAAGCGCAAAAAGGATTACATGTTGATGATAGTGCTAATAAGAATATTTGCTACTTCCGTTTAGCATCAATGCTATGAAATATGTGTGACCTGTCTTGCATTACACGCTGTAAGTAACTTTGAAGATTAATTTCTTTGGATGTCTTAAGAGTTTCCGCCACTTCCATCACTTGGGGTAGATCTACTACTAGTGGTGCAATTTGTAGTGGTACAGAAGTGTTTAAATGGATTTAAAGAGTTAGGAATGACAATTTCTTAATATTTGATAACAATTATGTTAAAAAAACTAATAATTGATAACAACGATATGAGTATCGTTATGAAATCCTAAGGATTTTGGAAAAATGTTGATACCTTTCACAACATAATGAATTTTTCGGTCACTAAGAAACGAAATGGTAACAATTCACTTTTAATTCCTTTGTGTAGAAATAAATATCATAAAAATGATACCAGTAAATTAAGTTTATTTCACTGCTTTCATTTATACGAGCTTTTTTTAAGTGAAAACGTAAAATACGGCACATAAAAAGAAATCAAATAAATGCTACGTAATAAACTGCTGGTTGCTATTATTAGCAACAAAATCTCTTCTTTTAAACGATATATTCCAATTTTTTGGGTTTTGAAATTACCTAAACTTGCACGGCATTCAATTTGAACTGTTACGCATTGTACGTACAAAAACCCAATGCTGCCAGCTGGTGTTACACGAGCCGTGGTTTTGCTCGCTATGAAACTGTTCCCAAACATGCTTCATAACAATTCAGTGGCACATGGACACTTCACACTCAAGCACACCAATACGTTCGTATCATGCACGAAGGCAAGGCACTGCGTCGATCGGTCCTTGTTTAACATTTTAATACAAATTTTAAATTAAATTTTTCCTCCCATAAACCGCCCATTACCGGCATCGTCCACAAACGTTCGATGTGTCATTGCACGAGAAGCTGAACGGCAGGATGATAATATTGAGCCATCCCTTTTGCAAAAACATGCGCTGCATTTTAAAACAAACCCTTCCGATGTGTTCGCTAGTATCATTTTGGTTGCAGTCGTCCCGAACCCTTGTTTCCAGAGCTCTCGTGCCGATAACTGTTGAAATATTCAAATTAAATATTATAATGAAAATACGCATCGAATACATGCCGGTTTCAAAGGCACCAGAATTGCCATATAATCAGGAATGTGCTCTTGCTTTGAATGAAGGCAAGCGAAACATTGACACACGTTTCCAAATAAAAATGAAAGATTATCTTCTTGTCAGTTTTCGGAACGAGAAAAGCACAAAATTAGACAGTCGTAGAGCATTGCTTCACAGGTGCACGCATTTGTGCGGACATGTTATGCCTATAGATAGGTCTTACTCTGAAACACGGGTTAACAAGCATGTTGATGAATATTTTCTTTATAAGGTTTTAAGATGAAATTTACTTTTCCTAGACTTGGAGGAGGACATGGAGATATGTATTTCAGTGTAGTCGTAGAACTTCTTTACTGGTTATATAAATTGTGTGTCTTTCAACCTTTGCACAAACCAGTTTTAAGTACAACTTCGCTTGCGTTTCGTCGGTGCCATTTCATTTTGTTTGTGTTGCTATATACAACATCGCATGAAAATGGTTTCATTTCTCTCAGGGGATCGTTTTAGTAAGTTCAAAGAGTATAACGACCCCTTTTGTATGAGCGATTAGAGAATGCCGCTAGGGAAATTGCATCGTAGATAATCATTTGATAATCAATGATCCAAAATAATTATTTACCTATCAATTACCTTCACCATCCCACCTTGCTCTTTGAATGAATAGATTCTCGGATCTATCCTGCGGTATATACTGCACCGGCACACAAACAAACAGGATGAGGGACGATTATTGCAGGTTGCTGTGAGATTATGTATTAAATTCGCTGCAACTGAGCGAAACATTACCGTCTCACTCACTGGTCATTAGGGCTATGTGGCTAGTTCAATCGAATTTTCTGAGCTTAGTTGAATACGCTCCATAGGAAGCACTATGCTGTGAGCCGATGCTTTGTGTTATGAACATAATAAATTGATATTTACAAACATAGAATTGCAATCCAACCGAACGTATTATCAATTATGTCAATCAAAACATCATTTAAGATGAATTAAGCGCAGCATAAGTTTCAACTCAAATAGCGAAATTTTATGAATGGGATTTTAAATTCAAAATTTCAATAATATATTACTGCTAAAATTTCAATATATATATTATTGCTCAGAAACACTCGTTGGAAAGCTATTTTCTATCATACTAAACGGTCTAGTGTATTGTAAATAATACAATTTGATAATTTAGGAGTGTGTTTTGTGTCAGAGACTTCGTTTTTGTTTTAGTTGTTGATTTCTCTCTCTTAAATGATTTATTACTACTCAAATTTGTGACAAAACGTTACAAGGCAGGCGTAAAAAGAGATATCTTGTCCAAGATCTGACAAAGATAGTAAAACTTATAAGTATTTACTTAAAAGCGTGTGAAATTTCATACGTTTGGTTACTAAGGTATACTCTTTTCTGTATAGAATAAATTTGCTTTCCGATAATCCGAAAGAGCAGTACAATTATTTGAATGAATTGGACAAAGACAGCTTCGAAAACCTACCTATAGACAAATTATATGGAATTCTGTCGCAATAAATCAAATGATTAATACGAATCCAACCAAAACTCAACGAAGATAAGATTATTGCAACCGATGCGCAATATATTTGTTTGAAATGTAATGTGCGTTTGCACTTTCCGTCGTGCTTTTCTAGCATAAAACGTGACGCAGTATAAAACGTAGTGGTTTCCGGTTTTGATAATCTATATTTCCAGTGTATCAAACGTTGTAACAAATAAAATAAAAAATATTTGTAACGATCAATATTTGTCTTTTAAAACCTAGCCTAGCTAAGCAGTTATCGGGTCGATTTTGTATACAATAAATATCTAAATATCCAGATATCTTACACTTCAAACGATTTATAAGCGATTAATTTCAACGGCGTTACTTGAAACAGCTTTAAAACACTCTTTAAATAGCGCTTTGCAGTACTTACCTGTCTATTGATATTGCAACTAAATTAAATATCGACGACGTTGAGCATATCACATCCATAGCTATGTAGAAATCACAAGCAAAATTTGGCAGCGTCCATGCACCGTTCACCTGTGGAAGGGAACAAAAACAAATAGATAAAAACGGTTAGATTTAGAGGGCAAATAAATTAAGCACAAAGCGTCGAGATTTGGGGAGCTCCAGCCGAAAGAAAGTTATCCCATGTTAAATAAATCAGGACACATGAATGACTAAATGGGCTCTTAAAAGTAAATTTTATGGATGAAGCAAGCGCAAAAAAGCGATCCCCCAGCCTCGTTTGCCAGTTGACCCATTTCCCATAACCTTATGCTCAAGAGAGCACTTCACCAAGCGGACTTGAGTTCGCCTCGCAAGCACACTAGCAAAGAAGAGTCTACTACGGTCGAGTGTAAAAGAATGAATGTTTTATGCAAAGTTCATTTTAGGGTTTCGGCACCCACAAAATGGAAGGTTTCAATCGATTCGTCTACCAGAGACCGGTCTGACCGTAGGCCCACATGCTGGCAATGGAGGCTATCTGTCAGCAGCGGAAAGTAATTATAGTCTTCCGACCCGTTCAAGGATCTCGACGCTGCATCGATGTTCCCTGCCGACAACGATGCTTTTAAGCTGACGAATTTGACTGCAGCGGCGCCTTTGCGGTGCTTTGTTTGTGCTTTCTCGTCACGTTCCAGCCAAGTCACTTTTGTTCTGGACCGTCTCATTGCGCCAAGAACTGCAGGCGACAGACAGGGCTTGTTCGTGAGTTCACCCGACACTCGGTTTATCCACCCCCGGGGGAATTGATAGGAAATTAATGTCCTGGGCATCCGATGCGCCTACCGACGTCGGGAGACGTGCCTGCACTCAACTAATTTTGTGACCAATTTTTCATGCCTACAACACTGGTCAAGCAGCGTTATTTACGTGGCTTATAGGCAGTGTCTGGTGAAACCATTTTTGCTAATGACTAACGTTCCGACTGGGAATAAGCAGAAATTACGTCTCAATATTCTTTGTGTGAGCAAACTCTTTGATTATAAGAAAGAAAAAAGGGTTTAAAGCTATAGTGAATATGTTACATCAGAGCAATGGTTACTTCCAACGAAATTTTGCAATACCGATCTTTGTTGTTCTGCAAAGAAGCTTTGCTTGATAAAGAATTCTTAGAATTGACAATATTTTTTGATAGTATCAATTTTGTTTCGATCGATAGGTAAGATTGCTATTATTTCAGCGTAAAACCTGTTATTAAAAGTGTTACAAACGCTTCAATGAACTCACACATTCAATCAATCAGTGTTTGTCTTTTAAAAACAAATCGAACATATTTTAAACAATAATGACAATTTTCAAACATGTGTTAAAGTTTCACAAATATTAACTAAATATTTTATTAATTTTTATAGAGAAATTAAATCATCCTGCTTAAAATTAACTTTTATAATGAAGTAAAATCATGTGAATATCATACATTGTTCAACGTACACGAAACACGGAAAACCCAATCGATTATAACTGGTGTTTTTTATCTAAATTTGTCTGCTATTTTGTGGTTGAAAATGCCATGTTATCTACAACTGCTTAGCTAACACAAACATAGTCAAACCACACCCATAAAAAACAAATGTTATTCTTGAACCAGCCAGTGTTTTGTACCGGGTTTTTGTAACTGATATAATTCAACTCTTGAATTCAGATTATCCTTTATCATTAGAATACATTTATATTTATTTATCGCATTTTATATTTATCGCAAACAAACTACACTTCCAACTACATTTCCGAATTTTCTGTAAACAAAGCAGAGTTTATCATTGTTGGCCCTTACGCACATTTTGATCCGTTAAGGCAAACGACATTCAAATACAAAACGACGCAAAACGACCATTTTGACAGAGCTAATGGGTACCTTTTTCCTGCACAGCTTTCCAGCATTTTCCATAACACTTCAGGCAAGGGATTTTCCTCGAATCCCATTTACCCACGGCACACGGTTTAACTGATTTTGGAAAATCGTTTCCATTCTCGTTGTACACGCAGCGTTCACTCATGCGGCAAATGGCCTACAGAATTGTGGTTACCGTGCGAAATGGGTCAGAGATTTAGCGGCGAACGTTTGTGGCTCAACCCAATAGTTCGTTTGTTCTTTGTCGCTACGGCCAAACGTTGTCTTATGAGCTGCTTCCGGGCACATCCATAATTCTGGCCAGCAAGTGCTCGTTGGTCTGGCGAATGAAAGATAAACCTGCCACACCTGCCGTTGACCAAGCAGTTTCCGATTGCCCTCGCTAAAGTAGCTACATAGGAAACATGAACAAGGTGCAGAACGAACCTTAAAAAAAGCATTCAGTTTCGTTCAGTAATCCTGTCAGTTTTTCTGTACTCTGTGCTGAGAAAAGTTCACACAATCACACACACACACAAACAGACCAAACGAAAACCGCTGGTGCACGCCGTGATTGTTCGCATGAGTGCCATTCCGAAATGACACGAGGGGCTCTAGTAATCGATCGTTTCGGCTAAACCGCCCGTAACTAATGGCACCATAATTTCCCTCGAGGAACGAATCCGAAACACCGATATCTATGTGCTTTTGCAGAACGCACTCACAAACGCGAGGTTAGCCATGGCTCTGGAGATCTGGAAAGTAGCCGGAAACGGGTAGCCGGAATTCTACCAAGATACAAGACACACACAGGACAATGATTCGCCTGAGGAAGAATTGGAAAGATCACGTGAAAAAAAAGAGGAAACAACATCTACAGCGCTGCAGTGAGTATATCTTTTTGAAGGGAAAAAACATCTTGCTGTTCTCCAGTGTTACCCGCGTGAGTCAACAATTCCCTGCAACGTCTGCTAAGCAAGTGACCCCGTAGGATCTCCTTGGGAGTGTAATTGTTTGCCAGCTTTTAGCATCGAGTTTCGCATCTTGCGTCTTGTGTTCGGGAAAATATGGCAAACATTTCCCCACCCATCACCTGCACACACGTGCGAAGCCGTCGTGAAAATGGCTGGCTTTGGAAAGGAACTGTACCACCCTCCCCTCCTCGAATTCGCACCGTTCTTTTCGCTTTCGCATCCTCCAGACAATGCGCCTGATGGACAGCATTACGCGCGTAATCCAACGCCTCTATCGTCTGATCCAATACGATATCAGCAGGTGTAATGATTAGGACATGAGCTTTTTTTGCCAACCCAGTTCGCCAAATACCACCCACGGTTAGCAAACACACATTTCTTCTCGCTACTGCTGCTGCTGCTGCTCTATCTAAACATCCCCGGGGAAATGTTTGGACGAAAATCCTCGATAACATCTCGGACGTAATCATCTTTGGAGACGACCGAGGAATGACCAGAAGCGAATTTCGCGTATCCGTTTGCGATAACATTCACACCCTACGGTTCTTTCCTACGTGTCACCACGTGTCCACACTTGCCTACATTTCATGATGTGATATTGTTGATGATGTTTAGCATCTGGAAGGCGCCGAGAGCTGAGCATCCACCATCAATGCCGGAAGGGGGATTCTGCTTGACCGGGTGTGGTTCGGGCTTGGTAACAGCCATCAATATTCGGTTCCTCCTGCGGACTGACTGGTTGGTACCATTTCCCAGAGGCGGAAGACGCGGGAAATGAAAATACGTGGATTACGTAGGGAAATTTAGTGGTGCGATTTATGGAATACGAATCCACGCTGGAGCCTTTGGCGGGCGAATTGGCAACATAGTGTGCCCGCTCTGCTGCTCGTTATCGCTCGCACACCCGAGGTGGGCTACGAATCGTAATGTCATTTGGTGGATGATCCTTTAGACCAAATTTCGCTCTGTGTGCTATCCGGGCACCTTGCCGTTACGAGTAGGGGGCTACTGGCAAACCTATACCTCCCACACGACGAATGGAAGCATTGCGAAATGGTGTACAAGTCGTTAATGTCAGTGACGCCCTAGTAATCGAAATGAGCGATAATTTGTGAAATTAGTTCCGCTAGGTCGCTAGGATTTGCCGATATGGTATGATAAGGCGATGATCTTTAGGATTTTGGTTGATGATAATGGTACATGTCTGATGTACTTTTCATCTTTTGTTAGGTGGTACAGCACAACAATTTTTATGTGAGCTTTTTCAGTCATATAAATAGATTTGTTAAAGCACTTGATAACCACAACTTAATATACTCCACTAGTAAAGTAACATTATGAAAAATTCAATTTTCACATCGATGAAACTTGAATTTTATATTTCCTAGAATTGTAATTTCCAGTGTTTATTGAATCAAGTCATCATATAAATAATAAACACACTTTAAAGACAATAAATCAACGATAATATAATCAGAACATAAATCACTCGGTTTCAGTGGGCGATTCGTATAATTAATCAGTGCCAAAGGTTTGTTCAGCAGAATGATAGAAGGCAATATATAATTTAATATGCAATTTTATTTGCATGTTCATAACCTTTAAACTTTCACTAAAGAGCCTGAAAAACTTTAGATACATATAATTCCATATAGCTCCAAGTGTCCCATTGAGCTGAAATTGAACAAAAAAACATTCTCATCACTTTAAGTTGAAGCTTTGATTCAGATATCTGCTACACTGTTCACGACACTTAAAAGCTTAAAAAGCTTTAAATACATCTTAAACGGAAAATCCCCTACGATACTAAAAGTATAAACGAACCTACATTTCTTCTCTAACGTATCAACGATTCATGGCAGCCTGGACTGAATAGTACTGGAACGTGATAGAGTCATTGCTACACAGACTGTAGCGGTGGTCAAAGGATAAAAAAAGGGAAAATGGTAAGACATGAAAAATGAAGCTGCCCCTTCGCCCTTCGCTGCCGCTGGTTTAAGGGTCGAGCGTGATTTACGACAATCTGCGAAAATCTATCAATTTTCATGTCTCGAACTTCAACAAAGACCGCCTACTAGCGGACCAGCATGTGGAGGTAAGCACCGACTACCCCTGCTGCGAGGATGCCGATCGATGACGGAATGGTGAAGGAAAATAAGTAGAAAATCGCAGAGAGGATTTGAAGGATTCGATGATACATTTTTTTGTTGCTCTTCGTTTTCACAATTGTAAAAGGCAAAATTTTATCGGGTAAAGATATTTCTGATTTTTTTACCGTTTATCATTTTACACAGCTCTACAGTTTCAATCCTGACTTGAAAGCTGTACCGTTTTTTTTTTTTTTTCTGTAGCCAAAGTAATGGTGTTATTTTGCTGCAGTCTTCAAGTATTTCGTTTAATATTCTCCCGTAGACCGCGTGCTGCGATACCCTCGACGACGCAGACGCTCTTCCGGGAAAATCTAATTTTGTCCCTTGAAAGTTTTGATTAAAACAACCGCTATCGCGGGTACTCCCCGCACATTTGACGTATCGCTGCCAAGTTGTTGCTTTCTGTGGAGGCTTTGCGCTCCACTTTTAGTTTCAGTGTATAAATATTTATGGCACGGGATTTCGGGAAGTTTTTATTACCTCCTGGATTTTGTTGTGATTACAACAATCACGTTAATTGATTGCAGTGAAATTTTTGAATTTGTTATGTAGGAAACTCTCATTTTTATCACAAACTTTTTGAGTAGGTTGATAGACAGGTTGGTTGCATTTTGTACACCCAGCAATAATGCCCCCGTCTCCCATGTTTTTATTTAAATTATAAGTGATTGTAGATCTGTTTATGTTGTTAAAATAATAGCCAAGCAAAAAAACATTATAAACATATTCCATATATCTTGCTAAACATATTCCTTTAGGACGTTCAGAAATCGGGAAACAATTTTCTCCTTTTTTGTTCAGAAATTATCTACTGCAAGATCAGGTATAGAAACGTCCTCCTTGCCACAGGCTATGGTGGTCTGACATCTTGATTAGAAAGTGTAGATTTACGATCGAAGCGCTTAATTAATTATACCATAAAGTTTTAAGGCGCTCCGATAGAGGATACTGGCGTTCCTTAGAACCGCGCTACCTACACTCATTGCGATATCGCGATAGCCAAAGGCACTGACAGAGCATAAGAAAACCAGCGAAGAGTGATTCATTAACGAAAAAACGTGCTGAAAGAAATTACAAATCGAGCACATTACGTGGCATCGCTTCTGATTGAATGACTATTGGGCTACTCTGCCCTTGTTTAAGTGATTTTCTACGGCCCATTATCTCGATTGCTTTCAATTTTAATTGGTTAGTAATGATGGGGACGTCAAACGAGGCACACATTTTCTTCTTTTTTATATTTTCAAAATAATATTGTATAAAGGTGTTTACAAAACTACACAAAAACCATCAAATATCTATGAACAAATTGTAACTCTCGCCGAATTTGTTCGAGCATGTATAACATAATTTCGTAATACATACCGTGCCGATACGATGTCGTTATAGTACTTTCAAAAAATCTTTTCGATAATATACTTCATCAACATTAAATTTAACGCTTAACACAGTATCCTTATTATCCGTAATGACTGCTGGATGTATATTACCAAAAATTGTGCTGGCAGTGTTGTAATTCCTAATGGATGTACTTACACGACCACATTTTTACCTCCAACGACTATTCTTAACAACACGTGGTGCGTCTAAATATCTTCTCCTAAATTTGATATAGCATGTACCAAAATCTCAATCCAAACTTTACCATATTTTCAGAAGAAAAAAGCACACATGTTTCTACTACAACAAAGCAATTTGTATGTTTTCTTTCACCAGTCGTTGTCCGCGACACAACATAGCACAACGTAACATTAACCTTACAAATTGACCTTCTCAACTGTTGGCGAGAAGTAAAAATTTAATCTTTATAGCTCCTTCACTGAACTTTTGCCAGCACACCCGTATAGGCGGAGAAAACGGTGACGATAATCATGATACGACCTGCTTTTGCCGCTAACCGGAGTGTAAAAAAGTTCACATTGTGATGGGCGCTCTTACTATGTGCCCGACCGGGCAAGATACTTTACAGAGCAAATTATCGTCATTGTCATCGTTATTAACAGCATCATCGTTCCACTGCGGATGGTAATGGGTAAAACTTATGCTCGCCCCCAAAAACTCATCCTCGACCGCACAGCTCAATGGAAGGGTTTCCAAACCCCTGTTTGACTCGAATATTTCAGTAAGCATGTGTCCAACACAGTGTACGACTTTAGCGCCAAGAACTGTTCACCTCCTCACAAAGAAAGTGGAGTGAATCGTAGAACAAAACAAGACGAGCAAAACAAAGACACAACTTTCACCGAAAAGCACCTCCAGGAAAGGCCTCTGGCCGGTAGGTAACAGAGGAAACTCATAACATAACTAATTTACAATGTTTTGAACCTCATTCATTTTCAGCCCTCGAATTTCTTCGCACTTGGTTGTTCGCGAGAAAACGCAGTAAGAAATGGTGGCTAAAGATCTTGTAAACGTGTTACTGTGCACTGGAGAATGGCCTTCACGGATCAGTTTTAACCACTTGCTTTATGTTCAACCTGGGCAGACACTGCAAGGTAAAAGTGAGTTGAAAAATGTTCCTCATCATCATACCATACTGCGGTATGCGGCAAATAATTAATTTTTTTAAATAATTATAGATTGTTAAATAAAAAGTTCTGTTGTAGCTCGTGCTGTAAGCTGGAAAGCAATGGTTCACTTCATTAATTGTTTATCTAAATTATACAACATTAACCCTCGTAAGCTCGACGCCAACGACAATATTACAAACTTGCAAAGGATAAATTTTGCAAATGCTCAACGGTTGAGTTAAATTAACTTTAATTTTATTTGTTTATTTATTTTTCATTTTTCCATTTTTTATCACTAGCACTTACTACTACCACTATCATATCATCGTATAAAATGACTGAAGAATGTAAATTAGTGTCGTTTAGCCGACTTGCTCTTCTCAACTTCAACATACAGAAACATTAGTTTTTTTTTAAATATCCTTATTTGCCTTCAATTGCGCGGCATGACTCTAATAATTTATACTTAGAAGATAACAAGGTGTACCACTTTCTTGCTATGCATCCCATTTCGCAATACTTACAAGCACAATTGTGCACGTACGTACTTAAGTTTGACGCGATAAACACCTAAAATACCGCACCGCAAGTGTAAGTGTAAGTAAGACACAGCAAAACAAAAGGTTTTACCAACTACTTTATCTTTGAATGCAAGATGAGTACCATTTTATCTGTCAAGGCGCTTCACAGATGGCATTGTGTTCGTTGATAGCCCGTTTATGGCTCAAATGCTTCAATGGTTGAGTCACGCCGACGGAAACGTATGCAGCGTTCTCGCGAATATTGCGTTGCATCAAATTAACAAGACACACATCCTCTATGAGCAAACAGAAGTAAGAGTTAACAGTCCTGAAACTTCCTAACACTGCAGCATCAAGGACGGAATAGAAATTGCGTTCATCATTCCAATTGAGCTCTAGCAGAGTATATAACGTGCTCCTAGCAATCATGCTTATCCTCCCCTTCATTTTCACTGAGTTGAGCCGTTCCCAGATAACCGCCTGTTTTGTGCTTTGTGTTCCGTTGAATTTAGAATTGTTATCCCACTTCAACAATCTCTGAACACTGCACACGTAAAATTATTAACAACTACGTAACCCGTAGCTACCGCTTGCAGTTTAATTCGCCGTAACACAATCATTCAGCCACACGCGCCACATACAGCAAAACTATTCCAATACGGAAACTGGTTTTCCCTAAGGATCGGCTTAAGATACTGATAAGTTAATACAACGCACGCTGAATTTTTGTTAAGTAAAGAATCACCGCATTCTACTCCATCTCTACTGCCTTACAACCTTACCTGAACATTCCACCATGGCATGTGCATATCCATCCGCTGAAATTTGTTCTAAAATTCTGCGGGTCGCCCACATACCACGATCGGAGTGATATCCTTCATATAGTTGTCAACCGGGTTATGTATGAGTTCTTACGCGAGAACTTGATTTGCTGGCAAATTCAGGAAAGTTTCTCCACGGGATGAAGTATGTTAGGTGAAACAATTGGAAAGCTATGATATACAGGAAAATCATGTCGTATTTGACTCGAAAACATGACAACATTGACATTGCTTTATTCCAGGCAAGGGTAGAAGCTGATGTAAACATAAAGAAAAGATAAGTGACTGAAGATGATTCCATGCCAAATACTGGCTGATTGTATTTTTGTATATATGAAGGACGATCATCTAGGATTACTAATACATTGTTCACTCAAAGATACAAGAAATACAAGTACTTTTTTATAAAATTGTTTCGTTGTCTCATTTCTTTTAATCGACCATGACTATCTGATTCTATCAGCATCATATAGCTTAAGACTTTGCTCTAAATCTTTTCATATTAAATTGTAACACAATGAATATTTTTTTTTGTAATTTACAATTAAAATAGTCACAATTAAAAATCAAATTGCTTCAAATTGCAGACACTTCAGTTTTTTTGTTGCAATTTTTATTTTACTGTATCAATTTCTATCGGTCAACCTCTGTTTAACCCACTGTAATAAAGCAAACCTTCTACATCTGAGAAAAAAATAAAAATTTCCAATAATATGACTAGAAACATTGCAAAACCTCATAACATTGCAACGATATTTTGATTCATATTCCGGGCCGTTTCGAGCTCTTGTTTCAAATTACAGACGTTTTAATTCAAATTCCGGACAGCCTAACATTTTCGTCTATTATCTTCAAAATCACACTTACACTACATCTTTTTAGTTTTTTACTTATGTAAAGTTCCGCACACCCAATTTTGAGTGAATTCTGACTCCTAGACCGAAAGAACGACGGTATTAAAACAACGGTGTTTGGAAGAAATTATCGAAGAAATAAAAAAAAAAGAAATCATCGATTTGAAGCAAAACTGCTCAGAATGCATCTGGTGGTGAACTGGCCGACAGAAAATATGTATTTACGGAGACATCGGGTCTCCTACTAAAGGTCAGACATTTTTTAATTTATTATAGTACATCATGTCCATCATGTAAAATTTAAAAGCGGTATAGCCAGGAACTGGCTATGAAGTTATTCGATCAAATCATACCGAATGAAATATGACAGTAATCGAACTCCCTAAAACAATGGAGTATGTTTTGCTAGCTTATATTTTAAGTAGTGTATTGCGAACAATGTTTGTAGCCGACAGTCTGTGAAACAGCATGTTTACAATATTTTTGCCTTGAAGGTTTATGGGTGTAAATGTCGGCTTCTGCTAACTCTAAATCCTGACAATTGTCGTTTTCCATTTGGATCGCACAATGAATTCGCACTTAAAGCCATCGTCAAATATCTCCAAAAAGAGTTATCTGATCCGAGCAATAAGTTCAGTTAACCAGATACATTTAAAGGCTAGATGTAAAAACGAGGTTCTCGCATAGTGTAAACGTTTATGCAAAAAAAAGAAAACAAAATAAAACAACAATACATAAGAAACATTATGAGCAAATTTATCGGCTCTTAAAATCATAATGACCTCAATATAGGGGGAAAATTTATTTCTTGCTGTCTATAGTCTGCACAAAAGTTGAGTATCTTTGCAGCTGCATTTCTTCTCATGATGTCTGTCAAACGGAGCATGACAAAGAGAAGAGTCTTAAAAGGAATTTAATTTATCCACCGTGTTAAAATGAACAATAACATTTCCTTATTTCATACGCAACGTTCCAACGTTTCTGGCTTGCGTATTCAGAAACACCATAAAACCGCATTCATGGCCTTTGAGGCATGCTGTACAGCTTTAACATTGGTGGAAAATTATGACATTCGTCATCATTTGAATGTGATGATGTTATTCATTTTCTTCGCTCCTGGCCGAGTATATTCAGCAACTCCGGATATCATAATACCACACTCAAATATCGAAACAACACAAGAAAATGTTTCATACTTGTTGAAGGTCGTATAATTTCATCCATTTGGATAAACCCCGACAAGCAACATAAAGCATAAACTTTACACGCTTTATTTTTATTACAAAAAAGTAATAACACAAACACATGTGTTGCTATAATGATTTAAGATATTGAATACAATAAAGAAGAAAAATCAACTACTAAAATGTCACATGAAAACACAAACGCTACTTAGAGTTTCATTAGCGCAAGTGCTTTTCCAATATAAGTTGAGTGCATTTTTCCTATCCAATGAATGCCACACGAAAAGTGCTTTCATTGTACGGATTTTCCTTCAGGAACGCATCAAATTAACTGCTTCAGCTGGTATCATTGCAAACACTATACACCATGCAGTATAGAAATTGCGTTCATTTGACGAAGGATTAGCATAATTAATGCCAACTTGAGTAGTACACGAGATACTCTACTGCGAACTAATTTATTTGATACGTAAGTACTTTCTATTGGGATCGGAGCTATGACCTTTCCAGGGCAACCAATCAATAATCAGATGTTGATAACTACTCAGATGTCCTTTAATACTACCCTCGGTGTTCCTTAAACCCCTTGATGTAGTATCATGGTAGCGATACAGACAAAATCGTTATAAAAGCGAATAATTAAAAACAGATTTTAACTCATCAAACGAGGTAAAGTGAGCTATCTTGCCGGTGTTATGATTAAATAGGAAAGCTAATCTTCATTTAGTAACGGAAAGTGAATCAAGAATACCATAGAACTATTTTATTGAAGTATTAAGTTTGTAGATGCTTCTGGCAATGTAGAATTTTGTCAGTATTATTAAAAGGGCTATTTCATTGTTATGTTTCCCTCTTTATATATACAAGTTTATATCTATTTTGTAAAAAGTGCATCATACTTTGACGATACGGTTTAATGTTTAACTCGATTTTTTGAATTTTTGTTTGGCTTAAATGCTCGACTAATATAAGCAATGCGAACTTTGCTCAACAAGCTAGTATCTTACGGATCACAGGCTCACCTCTTTGTATGAGATAATTTATTTCCAGCTGGAATGTTTAGAGCAAAGGGTTAGCATATATTTTTTGCCCTTTACAATACTTTTCCACACTGCTGACATGTGCGTCTGAAGCATGACTCTTACTCTCTCTCTCTCTCTCTCTCTCTCTCTCTCTCTCTTTCTCTCTCTCTCTCTCTTTCTCTGTCGACATTGCCATGGCATTATAATCCGATAACGAACCCTTCTGACTTTTTCTTCATATGGCACAGTTCATTAGTAGAGATTTATGATCAAAAGTGTGCAGTTGAAATTGCATTCCCCTGTGCAAGTCTCGTTTATCTTTGGATTGGATGCTTTCGTGTCACCCACCATGCAACGTAGTAGTGTATTATGAGCTCTCTGTGTTGACGAAGAAAAAGGATATGAATGTTTCTATATGATCAAATTATTCGTCTGCACAAGAAAAAGATAGAACATCTACACTTCAGTAAATTTAAAATCCTCCTTTAGTCCTACACATAACATATAATAAAAATTATGTATGTTGTTTATATCCAAAACTATAAAACCTTAATGAACAATATCTGCTACTAAACGAGTTTCCATCTAAAATTCCACTCTACCATTTAATGTTGTGCACATCCTAAATTCGTTAGAAGTTTGTTGCTTACATCTCCAAGAATTATACATGGCCCAGTACATACTCGAAATGTTGTTCCACTTCCAATAAGCCTAACGCTTTCTTCCGCATCTTTCCACTAGCTCCCAACATCGGAAAGCACTTTCAGCTGACAATCATTTCCCACAAAATGTCAGCCAAAGTTTCGCGTATGAAGGTCGAGTAATCTTCTTCAGCGAAGCTTTTAAGACTTTTCCCGAGCAAAGGCCGTATCTACAGCCACTTGCGTACGAACCTTTTAAACCATTCGCCTCATACACCATTCCATGTTTGATCAGTTTGAAATTTTGTTTCAATTCGAATCAACATAGCATTACGACGATTTGCGTTTACAAAACGATACAGCGCACGCTTTCACACAACCGCACACATACACACACACACACACACACACACACACACACACACACACATTCGCACATAGAAGCCCGCCATATTTCACGCATACGAGCAGAAGCTGCAGCAATTTCCTGCGGGACACTTTACTGTTTCGGTCGATTGAATTTTTCTATTGCTTTTCGATCTGACCGACTTTTCGTGCGGAGAATCGAAGTAAACATATTTGCAAGCAGCTCTTGCAAGAAAGGCTCAGAGTTGAGATTCAAAATCCCGGATTTTCAGATATCTGTTTGCTCTCACATGCGGATGCTACTTTTCAGTCGTAACGCAACCGGTGGTTTGCTTTTTTTTCGGTAGAGGAATGGTCTACGGTAAGCAGGTGCGTTGCAGGCAGTACGCCTTTTTTTCTTAAACTCGAGGGATTATTTTCTATCTGTAACGAATGAAATCCATCTCTAAGTTACAATTGATTGCAAAAATGTGCGGTTTAACAAATTGCATATCACAACAACAACACAACAACGGAATTTAATCTTCACTACTCAAGTCTGCTTGAGTCTCAAGCATTTATGTGTAAAGCCACACTAAACTTCTTCTGCTTCTTTTTTTTTTTGGCACAACAATCGTTGTCGATCAAGGCCTGCCTGTCTATACCACTAGTGGGTTTTGGTTTTTGCAGTGACTTATTAATTACCACAGCAGGATAGTATGTCCTACGTATGTGGGCATGGTCCATTCGAGATTTGAACCCATGACAGGCAAGTTATTGGCACTAAACTTATGTCGTTAAATTAAACTATAAAATAGAACATGAATTTCGGAAAGCAAAAAAATTGCAAAGATGTTTGCACTTAACAAATGATAATAATTGAAGGTCATGAGTTGAAACCGCCAAGGCAATGTGCATAGCGTAATTTACCGCTTGCAAGATGTTTTTCAACAGCTGTTACGCATTTTATTTGAATTACAAAAGTTTAGCAGTGGTTTCACATAATGTTCGACACACCACAAACAGTTCTCTGTGATGTGTTAAGAATCATGTAGAAGAATTGAAAATGTATTGTGATGTAACAACGATATAGGACATATCATCATCATCATGAACAACCACCTAACTGTTTTTCTTAAACTCTTTGCTCGCGTACAGACGATGCCCACGGGTCTGCCCATGCCCGAATGCAGAGCCGATAACATTCGATATATCTTCACCATTAACGTAAGATCGATAGGCTTATACCACGAACGTACCCGTAAGGTATGCATGCTTCACTCATCAGGATCTAAAGGCAAGGATAAGGTAAAAGAGACACAGAAAACTTTCCTCATGTCTTCTAGATGCGTTGTCTATGCGTCTCGCTCTGTATCATAGCGACATACGCCAGGTAAGCAATAAAACTTCTGCTACTTGATACGCATACATTTATATCAAACAGACCTGTTCGGTTCGGCTCGGAAAACGTCGAGTGGACGTCGGAACGCAAGGGAACAGACTTTTTCATGATAGTGTATGACTTCTGGAACTCACGTGTGGATGCAGGCAAATGGCTCACAGCAATAGTCTGTTTTATACAAAGAATATAACACTGAATTGCTTGTAAATTACATATACGTTACATTAAATGAACTTATTTTATTCGTCTTAAATAATTCAAATAACA
Source organism: Anopheles gambiae (assembly GCF_943734735.2). Classification (NCBI taxonomy): domain Eukaryota; kingdom Metazoa; phylum Arthropoda; class Insecta; order Diptera; family Culicidae; genus Anopheles; species Anopheles gambiae. The sequence goes on from NC_064601.1 coordinate 54,798,130, forward strand.
TATTTCTATACACCCAATATGTTTAAACTCCAACTACCAACGCACTGTGTTACTAAGTAACCTAAAAACTAATTACTATTCTTTAAAGTCGTAGTGTGACAAAAGTTGTTCAAGCAACAAAAGAACAATGCACAACCATGACAATACATCCCAACATTATTCGCTGTGCTCCAAGTGTGATGAATTTTTCTTTCGTTACCTTCCATAAAAAAAAACACACATATGTGGCTAAAGTCTCGTGCTGCTGGTCGCTTTTCATCGACATCAACATTCCTTGACTTTAGTGTAGCGTGGCACAGAGGGAGTCATTCTTTCTACATTACCTACATACGGTCCGAAGCAAAAGGTAACGCTGCGAGTTAGTTATGATTTACGAGACGAAGCCATGGCTCAAAATCTACAATCTACCGCTCCTCATCCACTCTAGGTATGCTTCTATGCCCGGGTCTGAACATTTTTGTTTCCCATATTTTTCTCTCGTTACCCAACCATCTATCTCCATCACATAAATAATGATCCTAACAATGAGCGGTCGCCAGCGTTAGCTTTACCAGAAATGTGACTTTTTCTAGCTGTTACTCTAAGGCAGTCGGTTTATTTACCAAACCCCCTACAGCCAACCAACCAAAGACCGGTGGAGAGCACAGGAGGAGCGATTCCATTTAGTTCTTGACTCGACGGGTGACCAATGTTACACATCGGTTGGTCTTAAATCCTTGCCTCATTACACAGGGAACATTCGTGATCCTTTGCCGTTCGTGTGCTCCCGCAAGGACAAACACATGAAATTGAAGTTCGAACTACAGTACAGCGGATTCAGTGCTATTGCCGTACTGAAGGGGAACGACGTACAACGAGGGTACGAGAATGAGGACAATAAAAGTAAAATAAATATCATGTAGCGTAACAGAATGATCAACCATTTCGTTTTAGACGTCATTTGCTCCGAGTAACAAATTGAGCGACTTTTGATACCTAGATGTATTATTTACTCTGTCTGTAGTGTACTGTTTGACCAAAATGTTTAAGTGTACTTTAATGTTTATATTAACTTCTTTAGGCCGTAGAAAATGGCACCACATTAAAACTACATTGAACGATTTCATGGAAATTTTCGTCAAAAACATCTTTTTAATTCTTGCCTTCTTATACGAAATTTGTTTCGCTCAGTGTTGCATCTCTGGTCATAAATACAGACTCCCTTTGAAACGTGTATGGAAGGTTGTTTTATGGTCCATTTACTTAAACATGTCAGCTAACCAATAACAACATTTTTTGGTTCAATGGGTTCTCTTCAACCATGGTTCTTAGTGACAACTGCAAAATTGTCTTCACATAGGAAAAATATTTTACGACCTCCATTCATTCTTTGTTTTGCTCTCCGTTTCCTTAAATTTTACATGAAATGTACCATGCATGAATTCATTTCGTCATAAATGCTTCCTCACTTTTTCAGAACGTCCGTACAAGCTAAACCGCCAAAGCAATACTTTGAAAAAGCTCAAAACATACCGGCTGTTGTTGCTGACACTACGGCACCCAACACCATGTGCTACATATTGTTTGTTGTAAGCGATTATTAAATTATTACTAGCACAAGACGACAGTGTGCCTAACACTAGAGCCAACCAAAGCGATCGTTAAGTTTGTAAGAATTGTCGAACCAGCGCCGCCGCGTCTCATAATCTTTATTGGCCATTGTTTGTAGTTTATGAATTATAAATTACTCGATAATTGGACAAACTGTCGGATGCATTAAATTGATTTATGTACACACCGCTTCCAGGTTCGGCTAACGGTAGTAGCGTTGTGTGTGTGTTTGTTTCAATTCAACCGCTCATATCCAAACCAGCAAGTGGAGCAAGCGTCTCGTTTCCCGCTCGCTCGAACAGAAGGTGACTTGAGCAAGAGCAGCGGGTATTGGGAAAAGTGGTGGCTTTGATCAGCCCTGCTAGTGTCGTAAAAGAGTCAATAATACGAGCTACGAATGGATTTGATGCCCCGTTCGTGATAAAAGCTCAAGCCAAGCGCAAGGAGAACAAATGTCATCTGCACAGATTTATGCACCACCATGCGTCTCCATCAGTCAGTGCAGCCAGTACAGCAAAGGCACATTAACGGCTACAATGGATTTGCTGGCCGCAATGACGATGAGCACGCACGTCGCTTGCGAGAGATTTGTGGTTGCTACGTGCAGGTTGTATGAAGGGCGCGTGGGACAGCAATGCTGGACGGTATTAAGCTCATGTTTGGGTGGCAAATCAAAGCACAGAAACGTGCTCCAGCCGTTCGTTCACTGCTCCAGTTGCTCCGATCCAAACTGTATCCATTTTTGTGGGTGTATATAGCAATTTCGAGGAAATTATTTGATTCTCATTTTGTTAAGCTTCTGATCGAGTTGGATTATATAATTAATATAGCGTACACGCAAGTTAAATGAAGTCGCTAGGTATTAAATCGACTCCATACTATGATCGCAAATAAAAAAAAAGCTTTAAATTAAGCCTCTGCAAGTAGCCATTCAGGGTGAGCAAGGCTGATGAAATAGTCAACCTTACATGCTATTATCACATCACTAACAAACACTTGGCGACAGACTGTAATTTAACTTTGGGTCGTTCATAAACATTCTTTCTTTTCCCTACATTGAACGGAGTCCCACCCGTTCACTTTCCACCGACGTGGGTTGATTTGAACGGAGTAACAGTAATTGCAACTACCCCTTCGCTGGACAATCCCTATCGCACTGCTGTCATATGCCCCTCCCCGACCGGTGGCCTGTGACAAATGGGTGTGAATTTGTGATAAATTGCAGCCATACATTATTTTCACAACTTCCCATATCGGAACAGGGACAAACATCATTCCAGGTCGAAGTGTGCTTTTTCTCACGATTGGCCAGACAACGTCCAGTTCGCGTTGGTGTGCCCTTTACGCTTCGGACAAGCCCTTAAATGCGCTCGAAACAAGCCCGGAGGGTTCTTAGATACGACAAAAGGCCAAAAATGCTTTTCGGTCCTAATTCTCTCTTTATCAGCCTGTTCCGGTCCATGTGTCTAACAACACGGTGAAGAGCGCACTGGGATGATGATGTTGATGATGATGATGATGATGATGATGATGATGATGGTCATGGTAAAAGTGCCCAAAAACTGTCCATCCAACGTGCTCGCATGCAGGCATGTAAGCTGCGCTAGAACCTAACGAGAGAGCGCCGCATACGTACTGGGCACTATGAGATGGGGTGGCCATTTGGAATCGTAGTGTTAGATTGAAGCATACTTCCCTTTTTTTAGGTATCCCCTGTTCACCATACATTTTCTTCTTACATTCTACTTCCTACCAGCATTACCAAGCAGCAGCCACACTGCTATTTGAATCGGTGTGAGGTTGTTCGTTGCAAATGAGTTGAGGCTGGTTTATTTCAGTCTTTCAGAGTTATCATACAAGGGGCATGAAATAATTCCCTAAAATAAAAAAAAGAACTCTCAAGCATGATAAGTGTCGAGTGATCTCAAAAAGAATGAAAATTATATATTCCATAATATCCCTAATGCAGTGGGTCCTACGGTACAATCGTCAAATGCATGGTTTTACAACATCCCATGTAGGATCAACTCTGGAAGGGGTTCCTTCAACTGCAACAAAGACTTGATCTTAATCCTAAGCTTCATCAAATAGTTATTCACAGATTAATCAAAATGTGCAAATATTTACAAGATGCATAATATTCTTTTTCATAGATCTGGTATATTTTCTGCCGATATAAAATTAAACAACATATAATCTGATCACCAACAAAATGACAAGAATTGCACCTACTGCAGACATACATAAAATCAATGTACCATGTTCGTCAGCATACCGCTAGCATGGAAATAAGTAAATCCCTCACAATATAAGATTATCTAAGCCGATTTGTTGCCATTGCGAGGAAGTTCGAGGAAGCCCTAGCACTAAATACATCTCCACGCATGAGGTATCAAGACGTTCATTCGTATCAGCGATTGCTCATGCTGATGCGTGCACTATTTAATGTGTGGGATTAAACCATCAATCTTACATCCGGTTTTGCCTTGTTGCAGTAAGCGAAAATATTACACCCCATTTGTGTTTCTCTATCAGGACGTCTACACACGTGCTTGAAATGATGAGTAAGTATGATTTATTCCTCTCTGCGGACATATCCATCACCCAACCTGCACATCAATTTCTATCCTCAACACCGGAACAATGATCGAATAATATCGGGCGAAGGGTATCGAGAACGCTTCAATGAATCCATCAGCATTTGTGTCGATTCCCTTCGGATCAACGCTTAATGGTTATGCATCTAGAACGAATAAAACTGATTGAAATTCTTGTTATGATGGCAAAACGTAAATGGTGGCTTAAAGTTTTTTCATCCTAAAAGATATAAAAGAGGTTCTCGTTCATACATCAGAATTACTAATATTAAGAATAGAGTGTACCTAGAAAAAATATGTATGGCACCTATTACAGTAGTATGCACAACAACGATATCAATATCTAGACAATCCAAGTTCAGTTTGAATATGATATGAGAGTTTTCACTTCGTTACATTAATTGCTACTAATGAAAACATTTAACGGAGCCTTATCAACGATACATATAACTTTAATTGATCATATATATGCTGATAATGAGAGCAAACCATCATTACAATACCCCAAACAAGTATATCAGAAAGATATACGTGTTTTATGCTACTAAAAATGCGTTTTGGTAGACAATTATCCACCTTCCTTTCTCTCTTTCTCTCCTTCAGGCAACTACTCTTCAACTGTTTTCCGCCCTCGATGTAACGAGTCACTAATAGGCTGGGCGACATCGCACCGCCAACAAAAGCGCCTGCGGGGTAGCGCCTACCGGGAAGTGAAAGAGTAAATGGATAAAAGTTAAAGATTGTCGCACCTTTTTGTATCCCATCACAAACTACTTATCCCGAGCGGTTTATCAGCGAGTTGTATCTCGTTCGAGCGGTTGGAAAACTTTTGCCTACCCGATCGGTGGTTCAACGTTGGCCGTTTTGTTGCCACTGCTGGTAAACCGATGGAAAAGTGGCTTAGCAATCGCCAACAACTTTCACGGCTGGATAAAGTACAGCGCTACTTTCTGCGATGCTCACCAAAGGGAAAAAAGGTAAACAATCAATATTTAAGCACATCGTCTCCATGGGCATCTGCTCTGTTCTAGTTTCCGAGAACACATGGACTGTTCGCGTAGGCCCAACACGAAACAAACCATTCTTCGTGCCAGAATCTTTGCAGCTTGCCAAAGAGGCTGGAAAGATTTCCAAACTTTCCAACACCCGTATCCTTATCGGCCCGGAATCAGTTGTGACGTGATCCTGTGTTTCGCGATTCACTGTGCCAACAAAACTTCATCCAGCTGGTCTAGCCAAAGAACTTTACCGTAAGTGTGTTTCTGGTGGCTTTCTGTGAAATTTTACGGACCTTTCTATCAAACATCCGTCACTCTTGCACACACCACTGGTTTTATACAGCATACGCTGGCTGTCTTGTGTTATTTCCAGCAGCTTCATCTGACCATCGCCCTTGAGCCACTGTGATAGTCGATGAGCCCCCGGAGGAAATACCCCGCGCCAGATTGTCGATCGGGGCGGCCCTGGGGGGATGTTTACCATGTCGGTAGACGCATCTAAAGTAAGAAATTGTGTCACTATGCCCCGTTGGGAAGCATCCTTTGGGAGATCAATACTTTAGGAGATTTTGTACGACAAAGTGGCATCAGCTGGCGTTCAAAGTTACTACTCTTGGGCAAGCATAGTACCACAGTGGATCGAGAAACTTTCAACTAAACTTTGCCGGTAAAAGGTAAATGGAGCGAAACTATTTACACACAGGCAATCAACGTATCCTTCACCTTCGATGGATATCGTCTGTTTGAAAATACAACAAGGCTTGATGTGGGAGCAATAGCAGTTTAAGAAAGATTTAACAATTGAAAGAATCAAATAAAATATGTTTAAGAATACTGTAGAAAAAAAAGAGTCCCCTGTTAGTTTATCAAGTTTTTCAATATATATCTACTTATATAACCTTAAAGTTTACAACAAAAAATTGGTAACAAAACAATATCTGCTTGGCTTGACTTACAAACCCTTTTCTTACCGATACGCTTGCCCTGTCTGAGACGAGATCGAAAAACGGTTTCTAACTCTCTGCGGAAACAGTTTCAACAGGACCATGGGCTCCGTTGGTAACATTCATCACAGCTCCCTTTTGCTCATGTTCATAGCTTAACTTTCTGCAAAAGTTACACATTCCCTCTCAAAGTAGATTCCCCAATCGACCACAAGCTAAACGACGGAAAGGACCGATGCGATTGGGGTGGCTGAGTGGTCTTACTCTCACCCAAGAAGCCCAATGAATAACAATAGCACACCAAAGCACCAGCAAAACTTTCTTCCAAATCACCGAAACCAGTGTAAACGTTGCCAGACAGGTTTTGTGTGGGTAGCGCTAAACGAGATAATAATTATGCGGATTCACACATAATTTGTTTGTCCGAACGAAATCCTCCGAGGTTAAGCATCACACCCTTTTTCAGTGCCAAAATGTTTTCGAACTGTAATGTTCATCGTAGTGCTGAGATAACTTTAAAGGAGTAATCGAAGAACAGGGTTGAGAAGCACAACGGTACGTTGTATCTCGGTAGTTAAAACAATTTTGTATAAACCCCCTTTTAAATTATTCCAGATCTTGCGCATATGCTACAACTTTGTTTTCAATAGCGCATCGATTTTCTCCTGTTCGAGGGATTCGATTTTCTCCGTCGTTATTGCGCTCGATACACAGCACAAAAGCCTCATGCCAAAGCTTTGATGCCAAGTCAGGAAATGTTACCTGTATCGTTTTGAAATGCATTCCAAGCGGGATGGAATTTCCGGTCCGTCTTAGCCATAAGCAGGCAACGGACGAGTATATCCCATTTCTACCAGCCATATCATTCGAATCTTCTCGTGGATTTGCATCTATTTCAATGTTGCAAAGCAATGAAATCGATTCACCTGGCAAATGTTGCACTAGATTTTCAAAGCTTGTCTATTCCTTCCAACGACATTTCCAGCGAACGGATGCCGTATTTGATTTGCGAAATCGTTTGCCGTTTCCATAAACCCTATCCAGACATAGCCTGGCTGTTGAATCGCTTGTTGCAGATTCGTTTGAATGCGGGAGGCGGGAGGATGATTGGGCAATTCGTACACTATTGAGGGAAACCAGTCTTGATCGGTTGCCGATGTCGAACAGGGAGGGGGGAATTTCGAAGGTACAGTTACGGTTAAGCGGCAAAGTTTATGAAGACGGTGAGGAAGAATGCAAAGAGTCTGTATGATTTAAATTCATGCGCGATTCTTCAAACTTTCGTAAGCGTTACCACTAATAGATGATGGTGATGCAAATTTCAAGCTCTTTCACAAGCTCTGTTCATCCATCACCATTTCTTAAGTGTAAAGTGAGCATTTGTTCGATGGTTCCATTCAAAAGAAGAAGATTGATGTCTAGTAAAGCGTCGCCTTTCCTTTGGCGGTAATATAATCGTAAAATTTGAGTCCTAAGTTTTTCGTGATAAATTCGACCGAAAATACGTTTAGCTTATTCTTTAACATGATAAATTGAACAAATTCCATTCGATGTGGCGTCGACTAGATACCAATGCTTTAAATCTGATCCGGCGGACTACTGTCTCACTGATGATTTATTCAATTTGACAGCAATTATTAATGTGATGTCATTAACGGGAAAATTAATTAAAGCTTTAAAAAATAGTTTTCTGATGCTCTTCCAACAGTTCCTAGCTCGTCTATCACTGAAAAATCCTTGCACGTAATGTTTTGCTTATTCTTTTGAATACTTAACTATGTACAAATAACGTATTTTTGCAGATCAGAATTTCTGGAGTGTCCCTATTTACATCCATATGTACTGTTGAACTGTTGATGTAGTTGCGTTCTTATGATTGAACAGATCGATTTCACTCACAACAAACGGCCAGAGAGTGCAACCTTTAACAAGGTACAGTGTCATAAACTACGCTAGTTAAAGTTTTGCAACATATTCCTGTCTGTTTGTTCGATAGAGAAGCGTAACAAACGAAACCTTTCCAAACAAGACGTACATCACAAAGCCTCCTCCCATGGGTCACTCCCGTAAAAGAGCGTGTCGTGTTACCGGGAATCACCCAACGCTATGTAACAAACCCTACGAAGCCATCCGGGCGCAACGCATACCAACGAGTGCTGACGGTTTTCCGGCCCTACTGGGCGCTCTCTAAGGTAATTGGTTTGTTTCGGTATGTACAGCTTGACACCTGTCCGATGTCAACCTTCCTTTCACGTCCCTTTTTTTATACTCCCTGCTTCGCCCTCTAGAAGTGCTACACTGCCTTCGAGCGAACGATCGAACCCATGTCAACTCGTCCTCTGCGTCCCGTGGACAGCACGATTCCCTAACCGGGACACATTTTGCACGAGTTTTCCAATAAGGGTAGTTCTTTTGTTTCGCACTTTTTTTCTACATCTGGCCAACAGAGAGAATGGATATGACGGGGTGTGAAATGAGAACTGTTGACTCTCCGGTTTAATGTGTCCTGTGCGTGAATATGCCAAGGTGTTGAAAGGATTGGTACGATGCGAAACCGGATGAAAGAAAAACATAGCAAGGCTAAGCTTAGTTACAGAAAACACATCGGAGCCTTGTATTTCCGTGAAAGTAATGAATACTAGGTAACATGATATTTAATCAAAGTCAGGGGACTGAGACTTATTATTGTAGGTTTTCCAAAGATGCTACATTCTGTCTGCAACATTATAGGTGTCGCTTTTTCTGACTACAATTTACATTTATTTAATCTAAAACTAACAGTACTTTTGATAAACGTTCCCATCAACACAAAAAAAACTAAAAACAGACATAATTATACTTAAAACGTTTACCGATGTTTCAAGAGAAATAAAAAGATACCTTTATACATTTGTGTTTTACGTCAAAAGGAATTATAGAGATTAAAAAAAAACTTGCATTAATCTTTCCTTTGAATCATTAGCTCCGAGGCAGAACCGAGATAATGCACGTGTCATTCCTTACGGAGTCCCACAAGCTTTGGCTTCTTTTTTTTTGTCCACCGGTAAACACGGGACACTTCTTTTCACTTTGGTCACAACACCGTTGATTGGGCGTTGGGCAGCAACATACGCCCTTAGCAACCGACTTCACTCGAAACCTCGAACCACATACCCCATCACCGCTAACGCTCGTATTTCATCTTCATCTTCCGCCAAAGCTGTTCGTGTTTCCCACAAATCAACCTGTTCAGCCAAGCAAACACTCCGACAAAGGCTGCTGTTAATGCCTGTGTGCGTCGTGGAGAAAAGAAATCTTCTTTCCATCCCAAGCCGGCAGCCGTGTCGTACCGCGACGCCTACATAACCAACCCTGCACTCGGTCCATTTACACCGGAAGGTAAATGACTGCCATTGTCTAAATTGATCCGATTATTACCGGGTGGAGTCTATTTACCAGAGAGAGAGAGAGAGAGAGAGAGAGAGAGAGAGAGAGAGAGAGAGAGAGAGAGAGAGAGAGAGAGAGAGAGAGAGAGAGAGAGAGAGAGAGGGGCTACGCCGGAAGAGCGGGTAAAACCTTACCACGATCCGCACAACTCATTCTACGCGTCTCTCCAGAATGAGGGAACACAAACGCTCTTATACGGCTGCTGGTTATCCTTGCACACCGAGGTAGACCGGTTAAAAGGATCGCACGCAGCGGAAGCTCACGTCGCACATATTCATCTCAATTTTTCCTCCATTTCCTGCTTTCCCACACACTTCCGCCTTTCTCTATTTGGCTTCATCCACCCATCAAACGATCAAACAAATGCCCAAACGTTTGCTGTGACTTTCGCACCTTTTTACTGGGGCTGCTATGTGTGCGTGTGTAAGATTTTTTTTTCTTTGCTCAAAATTCGATTGAAGCTTTACTGTGAAAAATTTAGACGACACACAAACGGAACGCATTGGCGCGGGAAAGACAAGCGCTCGCCCAAAACCGTAGGCCAGTAGGCGATGAAGACTTTCATTCGGTATACGTCATCTTCAGGACTCCGCTCACTTTCAATCACGAGAAAGGGGAAAACGTACCACTGTATGTCAACGTTAGTGACCAAAGTTTATCTATGTAGGAATAGTAGGACCTTCCATTACAATTGGGAGCTACGAAATGTCCCATCTTAGGCTTCACGAATAAACGATCAAATTTCATTCAACGCAATAGCATCGGGAAAGCGGGCATGGGATCTTTTCTACCTTTCTGCATGGACGTGAGCCCATTAACACATACATATACACATGGTCCATGTATAAAGGGTGCTCCATGCGTTGGAGGCTATTGGCACGTACCAGGAACCGTTGGAAAAAGGCATTGAAAATTCAACCTTTATAAGGGACGCACAGGACGTCAACAATCCCTAGTTCCATTAAAAAAGGTCACATGCAGTGAAGTCAAAGTGTTAGGCTAAAAAAAAAGGATCAACACTGCCTACTTGCCAATACATCTGCCCTTTTTGCATGTATGTATGGTCCTGTTTTCACATTTGCAGGTAGAGTGAAGAATGGTAATGATGATGGCGATTGTACTACCAATGATCGAGTTTTATTTGGTTGTTTGCAAAGATCCGCCACCAGGTTAGGACAGATGTCACGGTTTGATATTTGGGTTTCCGGGAGGAGGCAGTAAAGGTTACACCTTTCTTGCTACAGTTTAACTTTCTAAACCATGAAATGAATTGAGTCCTTTTATATTTGTATAGGACATTCATTTCTATCCTTTCAAATTGAAGGTGGTGGTAGAGATTAGATTTTTTTGATTTTTTTGCTCTCCACGTACAAATAATTGTTTATGAAGGTGATCTGTTGAAATATTTAAAAATACTGAAAGCATACGAAAGAAGAAAGACGTGGATTAAATTTGCTAAGAACTTTCAGTAAAAGTATCACAATCTTCTTCTTCTTCTTTGGCTCAACAACCGATGTCGGTCAAGGCCTGCCTGTACCCACTTGTGGGCTTGGCTTTCAGTGACTAATTGATTCCCCCCCATAGCAGGATAATCAGTCCTACGTATGACGGCGCGGTCTATTTGGGGATTGAACCCATGACGGGCATGTTGTAAAAAGCACAATATAAAGCAGAAAAAAACAAATCACTCTAGTCTTTCCGATGCTTAGCATCTCAACAATTTGCAGCGGTTTGTTTAAATTTCATACCATCATCTATCAATGGACACTAATGCCCTCTCAAACCATTTCAGCAATGTTTTAATGTATGAACTAACATAGAACGTAAAAATGTGCACTATGGTACATAATTTAGTACAAAAACACGATCATTAAACTCAGTCCGCGAAATCCTCGGCTCAAAAGCGTCGCTGGCGGCGTTGAAAGCACGGCACATGAGTAGGAACGGGTCAGAGGATCCAAATTGCGTTCGACGATCATCGAGGGCCAACAATTGTTAGATGCAATACGCCGTACGTTCCTGAAAACGCATGAGCATACTTTTACTAAATCTGTTGACAACACTCCAATGATGACTTAATTTAATTATCGCTTTGCCACGGTTACCTGAATGACTTATCTCTCACTAATGTACAAAAGTGTCACTGATTCCGATTCATTCAACAAAGTCGGAATGAACATCCTAATGAACAGCCAAAATTTCCCAAGTACCCAATACCAACAACATAGCGCTTTGCTCGAGCTGCGGTCAATTTCATTCGGAATTTCACTCATACTCTTGCCATGGCCAAGCGAGTTAAGGTTGAATGTTGAATTTCAGCGCAGTTTTTAGTACTATGCTGAAGGATGCGTACGATTGAATTAAAAAGAACTCAACGATTAAACTACAACTCGTAAAGGACCGGCAGGGTACGGTAAAAGCTACCCGGAACTTTTCGAATTATCCGGCAACCCTTAAGTGGGGTGCCATATTTCAATCGCAAAAGTTTATCGTTTCCAATAATGGATGACCCTTTCGCAACACTCCTCCTTCACGGTTGGTCGGCTTTTAAGTGCCGGAGGAATGCGGGATGAATGGAACTTAATTAAGATAGGGACAACTGCAAACGCAGCTCTCCGAGGTATCGGTTGTGATGAAATGTCAGCTTGCCAAACTTTTCTCACTTGACCATTGGTTCTTATTGAGGGCACATTTAATTGGAGTTGATGAACGATCACATCACACCAGTAATGGGATGCAATAAGGTCAAGTTTTTTACCCTTCGTAAGGGATCCCTTTCAATCACTACCTTTTCTAATATGTTTGGGAGTTTATGTGTTGTTGACAGCAAACAAACTATGCTCCACAACAAAGCTTAACGATGTGTACCAATACTCACTAGTCGAACGATTAAGCACCACTTCAAATTCGAAAGCATGGGATGGTGTTTGATACAACTGCTTTCCTTTTCAGTGCACCAAAATCAAGTGGCACACTGCTGTGGAAATGCCGTTTCAAACACCAACTGTGGAAATGTTGAAGAGTGAGCAGTTACAGAGGAAAACAATGCAATATTATGCACTCACCTTTGCCGTCACCGTGCTGTAGGACGTACTTCGTCGTGCAAGCATCACTACGTCCCAGAACCTTGCTTTACACGACATTCTTACAAGAAACATTCGCTTTTATGCTGCTGCTGCTGCTGCTGCTGTTGCCGGCAGCGACACTTGTTTTATTTTTCTTGCCACGCCACACATTCCAGTCACGATCGCTCCATACCATTTGTTGTAAATGTATGGTTTGCGCTTTAACGTTCATTTCATTCGTCCGGCACTAGTTCTACAAAGCATACTCAGAAGCGAGATTGTTTTCACAGTCCACCCCTTTTCTTGCTGCAGCAAACGGTCCTTTTTTCTTTCGAATAAAAAAAGCTGCAACAAACACCCCGTTACCGAGATTGTTGTAAAATTCGGTTGAGAAAACTATCCTATTGCTGTCCACTTTTCTTACAGCTTTTTTTTTTGTACAAATGGTGTTCCTAACTTCCGTTTCGAAAGAATGCAGTATAGACAGTTTGCACCTGGTCCACTTCAACCGTCAAAGAGATTCGAAACAGTTTTATTTCAATTCTTTCCCTGTTCTATGTTTTTGCTCAATGTGCTGTAAAATGGAATGGTTTGGATTGTTGCAATCGTTTCGATAAGCTGTTACACGTATTGATACATCAATATAGTCGTTTCTATAAGCTGTTACTGATACATTATTACGTGCGGGTACATTATTATAATTGAAGCTAACAAACTATTTTAAGACGGATAAAAACATTTCATATATTACATCGATAAAACTGTCAATATTATAATAAAATACTAGCAGCTTACAAGTAACAACTGACCCAGTGACACAAGTTTAAACCAAACTTAATGCCAAAGTTAATGCAGACAGATACCAAACTACACATAATTGTTTGTACAGAATCGTACCTTCACTAGTTGGCTACCATTTACGTATCATTATTTGATCTTGAGTATGATGTCCTTCCGATGATAGATAATGCTGGATCCTTAAACAAATTTCCTGCCTTAAAAGCACCAATAACGATGATGGCGTACGCCACCGGCTGTCAAGTAGTACTTTCGCATTCTTTGTTTACCTTCCGGCTCAAGTGATGGCACAATCACCGACCGCGTTCTCTCCCATCGGTTTTCCCATTTACTCCCAATCATAGCAGCACAACTTCTACGGCTAACTCACACGGAGCAGGACAATGCAAAAGATCCAACCGGTAAAAAGTCAATTTAGAAAGGTCCCTATTCCTCGCCATCATCTTATTTGCCAGCTTGGCGACGTGCGACGAACATCGTTTCAAAGAGCTTCCTGACACTAGCCCCGTAGTCTGGGACAACGGTTCTTATTGTGGGATATGCTTTACAGGTGACTAAAAGACACTAAGGCGTGGAAAGGGGACAGGAAGAAAACACCTCTACAGTTCCATCTGCCAGTGCTCTTGTGCCACTCACTCCATTTCCAACCCTGCAGTCAAACGAGACATCTACTCGGTACGTATGTACTGGGTTTGTTTGATGTTCTCGGTACAATTGTCGTCTTTGTAAGGCAAAAGTGCCACTTACCGTTGTTAGCGAAAGCACAATAACTGAGAAGAGAAACATAAACTAAGCATAATATACTATTGCACATGGGAAGGACTCTTTCATGTTCAACACACTAGCCAATAGAAGCACTGCTGAGGTTAACCGTGTGGTTTAAGCGATCTAAAGAGCTACTTATTGTACCATGGGTCTTAAAGGACACCAGTTCAAAGTAGCTATTGGTGAGGAAATTGTTTTGTTCTAAATTTTTCTTATATGATTTGATACTTTTCCTTGAAACCACAGCTATCAGCAATTTCAACTAACGCATCTATTCAACCATAATGACTCTATTGTAGTAGAACCATATCGGAAGCGTTCATTTCGTTGCATTGATTGTCCTTTCATCACAACACGCAACGATGAAATTAATCACGTTCCATTTAATTGCATGACCAACGATCAATAATTGCCACATCATAAGGTCTCCAATATGTGAACAGTCTACCTCACAGGCAAGATTCCTCTGATAGGATTCCCTTTCACCTGCCCGAAACGACGTCTATTAGCGCTACGCCTAATCACTATAATTACAGAGAAGGGAAAATGACTTTGTTACGTCTTCTCTGTCCATTATGTTTCCTCCAAATTACCATCTGATCTATAGCTAATCTTTAAATAGTTTGATTTATGCCTTTCTGGTGAGAGGAAGTGTTTAACTTCACGAATGCTTGAATAGCCCCAACATTGTACCATGATGCAATATGCAACCTAATGCCGATACATCGAATCGAGACATAATTGATCTAATGATATTGCTAATACGTTCATCGAATATGCTCTATGCTACGTGTAGGAAAAGGTGGAATGTTCATTAATCGAAGAAATATTGCTCAAAATATGGCATGACACGATAATCGACCCTAATGATCATATGCATGCGTAATTAATTTGCGCTAATCTCACATCAAATACCATCCCTTGTTAGCATGATTGCAGGACTTTTAAAAACTATACAGTAACTTTCGTTAAGCTATGAAACAGCTGTAGTTTTTTTTTTCATTGATGATGGTATCCGGTTGCAAAAAAAGCCAACCAAATGTCTAAAATCACTCGTTATCAAAATTTCTCTCAATGTGCTATACAATTATATTTTAAAATCAATGTCAAAAAGCTTACTTTCCCCCTCATTCTGTTTCAATTGTGTACATTCATAGGAAGTATTTCTGATGCCTATGTAAACTTTTTTCAGAAACCGTTTGACGGAGATTTTCAAACAGGATTGTTCGATTCAGTTTAAAGTAAATCCATGCGGTCTTTGCAGCGAAGCAACTGATTTTCGACAAGAAATGTATATGTTAAATATGCATGAATTTCAAAAGAATCGTAAACACCAAATTGCTGAAATCAATTGCACCAAGTCAAGATTCCATTTTTGAGTTATGCTTCAGTATATCTGGATTATCAAAAATCGGTTGCGTCGCTACCGGAGAGGTAAGTAGCTACTCTAAACTTCATCATAAAACTATCGATATGTATGAATATTGCCATAAATCCGATGCTACCGTAGATTGATTTTGTTACAGATAACACTTTATAGAAATATTTGATACTTCGACAATTTAGTAAATGGCACAGACGCTGACCTATCAGTTGACGACAGCGATGTTACTGAAGATTTCTTCTTCATCTTATAAAGTACTCCCACTCGGTTAAGGCGTCCATAACCCACTCACGAACTTACGTTAATAATACGTTAATAATTGGTCTACCAAAAATCCAAATATTCAGCCTTATGAGGGAGCTTTGTTGACGAGACTTGAACTCATAACAGTGATGTTTATGGGAAGTTTCACAGAGACACATGTTCATAAAAACATATTAATAACCATACGTTTCAATGCTTCAGTACCTTAACGTATCTCATGTTGGATTATTCTAGTAAATAGACTGTGTTCTTAACGTTGATGATACTGAACTTTTGCTACAATCATTCCACCTCGTATGTTTCATGTGTGACAATGAACGTATCCGATTAAAATCACTCCCATGTGAACAGTGTACGTACGGTGCCTACACATGTTTGCGTTACAAATGGAAGCAGTCAAAACCAGTTTTTCGAAACACAATTTGATGCCACCGACGAGACTAGTAGATAGCTTCGAAAAAAAACAACAAAAACTACACTTAGCACTTTCCTGATGAAGCCGCTGGACCCGAGTTCAAAAGACACAAGGAAGCTGTGATCGGAACGGCCGACCTACGAGCGCACAAGTGTTACTGGCGTGCCGTATCGTGAAAATAAAAATGTCAAATCGAGCACGCCGCCGCGAGATCCGAACCATCCCTGCCAAAGGAAAACGTGCACAACCAGAAAGCAAAATCATAAATCCTTCAACCGGTATTCGAAGTGAACAAGGCAAAAGGTGGTGCGACAAGTGTGCCATTCACCCCAGGCGGTGCACACAAAGGCTGAGCTTCCTATGCTAGCAGTGACATGGAGAGTGTTATGCTTTTTATTCTCTCCTCCTCCTACCGTTCCTTTTGCATGAATGGATGTGTTAAGAAACACTCTTTTCGACGAACTCTTCTGCCTTCCGCAGCATCTCTCCGAAAACAACAAGCTTTAGCGCCCATTTGAGAAAGGTTGATTTTCGAATAACTTCATGTTACTTTGAGCCGTCACAATCACTGTAAAGCGCTAGAGGAGAAATAAAATCTCGAGAAGAAAGCGGAAGCACAGGTTACAGGCATTTGGAGCAACATCAGAGCGCTTGCTTTCATGTATTGAAAAAGCATTATTACACTCATGTGGACGCGTAAAACTGTGTTCTATAGGTATAATGCTCGGGTATGAGCTATACTGTTCCAGGCTGTGACATTATTTTTTTTAAGACGAATCTTAGCTGTACGGAATTAAAAATATCCCACAATCAATTTCATGCACAAAAAAACTGTTTGCGCACATGATAGCGACAGTATAAAACGCCACGTCTCCGATCAATCTGTTTACCTACTACGAACCAAATTGAGAATTTTTGTTCATTTTGTCGGATTTTATGGCAAAGAATTGTTCCTTCAACCCGCTGAACAATCAGCCCGCGATTGGCCGGGAATCCACCACAAAACTGCAACACACATCAGAGCCGATTTTAATTCACGCCGACGGCAATGCTACACATACCGCCAAAGCACCGGATCTGCCCGTGAAAAGCGTAAAAACCGCACAACCAACAAAGGGGCTGTACGCTTCAGCCACAGATTAGGCGTAAATATGAACCAGCTTCTGGGTGTCAAAATTGATGAGTTTCTGCACACATTTGCGATTGGCTCGGGCAGGAGGCTCTGCTGCTGTGGTTGCTGTTACCCTCGGGCGTGTGATCAGTTAGTCGAAAGATTTATGCGGTGAACATAGGTCTTGAATCGGTTGAGTGCAAGAAAACGATAGCTAACAGGGAGTATCAGCAGAAAAACATCAACAACAACATCAACAACCACAGGCGAAAGAAGGTTGCTCGCACGCAAATCAAAGCACGGGTGTGTTTATGACCGTAGCATAGGATAGTATTACCGTGATTTAGATATTTTCACTCCGTGCCTTCTTCCGACCGATACTGTGCGCAGCGTGACGGCCATCTTACAAGCGGAAGGGCATAGCAAGTGCTTATCGCATGGTAGTGTGTTCATGTGGTTGATGTGGTAGAGTAACTTTTTTCGCTCAACAATTACTTCGCATCCATTAATACGTAAGAGACAGCGATTTGTGCGGATTATCTTCAATAAGATGGCTATATGAGCGTTATGTTGTTGTGTTTGCAACAACATCGTTCGTAAGATACAATACAAGATACAATGAATTTGAACAAATGCAATGTTTAACATTACTTTTTTACATATGCTCATTTAAAGAATATTCCTTAGGTATGTAACATCGCATATTGTGTATTTTTTATCTTAAAAGCATACGATAAGACAAAAAGCAAATACAATGCAGTTAAAAAATAACAACTGTTTCTAGCACACGAAGACACACAAGCTAACGATACATTCAATGCCCTCTGCTGAATAAGAAACAGTAATAAATTAACCATCGTTGGTTAAACTCCCCCTTCGCATCGACTCTATACGATACGCCCAAACACTTTCGATAGTGTGGTCAGCACACCAGTAGCAAAAGATAAGGGAAGAAGCCCTTTCGGCTGTCATAAACCATTTAATACCAAGGCTGCGCTCATTCAGCATACCGCATCTGTGGCGGTCGCTACGCTAGCGGTTCGATTGATTTTTCCTTTTGCTATGGACAACATGTTCAGCGACTGCTGTGTAGGGAGCACTGTACGCGAACAATAACCTTTTTTTCTTTTGCTCTTCCTCTGGCATACTTTTCTTTTTCGCTTTTTCGTTTCTCTGTTCGCTTAATAGCCCCATGGAGACGCCTGGTGGCGCAACTGGTTGGCACTTGGTAAGAAAAAGAACAAAGCATTCAGTTTTCCACCCGAAATGGACCAACAAGCAGACACCATATAAAAATCCTTCTACCATGAAATGATGTGATAGGGAGTTGGTGTCGATAATGCCAACGGGTGAGTAGTGGGGTATGGCGGAACAATAATTGGGCGTTGACCTAAACCTAACCAAACTCGCAGTTAACAATTTCACATTTCCCTAGAGAAAACTTACCCCTTCCCTGTATGCAATTGCCTTCTCATACCGCATTAAGTATAGTAAATTCAACCCAAACAAGACAAAATCACCTTAGCATATACAAGATGAGACAAGATATACAAAATCTAATTCATTTGGTTCAAGCTATTCTGCAGATATAAGTTTCGACGATCCTGAAATTAAACATATTATTGCTTTACTGCCACTTAATGTACAGTGAATCATTCAAAATCTTAATGATCAGTGCAGAATATAAAACATAACAAAGCAAACATAAGTTTAAGGAACTGTTTGTTTTTGTATGTCCTTAATAATTATTAAACCACGGTAAAACCCGTGGCATTCTCGGTGATAAGCTATTGATAGTTTTAATTTAAAAACTATTTGTACCATACGCAACATTCTGTCTGTATAACATACTCATGCTTGATGTATGCTTCAATTTCATGTTAAACCTTTATGCAGTTGAAGGCATTTTCTTCCATTCATCACTACGCCAATTCATTAATCGGTAAGGATTAAATTACCTTTCTCCTCATAACTTCTCTCTTTAATTTTCTATTCATGCTCGGTGATTCGGAAGCTACTGTCAGGGAAATGCCGCAAGCATAACCACAAGAAAGAAGTTGTGTAAACAAAATATAAAATACGGCCGTTGTAGATAGGTTCGAAAATCCGGTGTTGTCTTTTATCTTAAATATCCTGGGCAAATATTTACCATTCTGCCAAGGCGGCTAGGGCGTTTCGCTTCATTGCAGTAACCATAGGCAGGATGCTGGGAAACGAAATCCAACCTCAAAACAGACGCTGCAACCACGAAGGAGCAAGTATACGTGTGTATGAGTGTATGTGAATGCGCGAACCTTTGCATGTTTTATTAATAGTCTAAACAAGCTTCTTCCAACAGGTGATACTGTTACTGTTATGTTGCGACACACAATTTATGACTAGACGACAAACTGTTTAAACGTTAGTCGATGTTTGGTCACTACATACTTTTATATATTTAGCAATAATGTAATACCGTACTACTAAACTCAATAATATGAAGGATAAAAATTAAGTAAGAAATGATTAAAAATAATCAAGACCACATAGTATGCAAGATTAAGAAGGGTAGAATCAAAGTTCAAATTACTCTTTTATCTCTTATTTTAATTATTATAGAAAAGAACATAATGTAAAAATTCGGCTATCATAACGTCAACATGAACAGCAGATAAGAGATTAGATTAGAAACTCGTAGCATAAGGAAGGGGTAGTCACAGGGAGATTATCGAAATAAAGGGTTTTGGTGATAGCGAAATTAATGAGGTTTGCACTACTTGAATAAACATATCATAGATAAAAGCACCATTGATTTTACAGCAACACAACACTGGTATCCTCACGAGCACGGTTACAAAAATGTGAATAAAGGATAAGAAAAAAACTTACATTGACCCCCTCAAAATTGTGATCGTAATTCGGTAGAAAATATTGAAAGAACAATTGTGATAAGAATGTGTATGTATATGTATATGTATATGTAAATATAAAAGTCACTATTTGGAAAGCTTGAGAGAGGATCGTCAGAAAATATTGAACAATTTGAACAATAGTATGCCAACAGGATGTTCAATGTAATGGAAGGTGCATACAATGCCACAAAGTTAAGTTAAATCAACCTTATATTGTCATTTATTTCATTGCGGTCATAGAAACTAGACTAAATAACTAAATAACGTTAATTAGCTATTCCAAGAGATACATGCATGGTAAAAATAATTAAAAACTCGTTAAGTTCCTTTTTCACCACCACAAACAAACACCCCATACCGACCAATATCATATATTTTGAAGATATAGCAAAAACACAAAAATTAGGGTGTTATAGAAACTAACCGGTGCATCTCAGCCCTAATGACGCACGCCTCCACGCCATCCTGCCATCTCAATTTGAACCTACTATGCCCTCTCTGTCATTGTGGATAGCCTGATGAGCTTGATACGCTGCACGATAGTAAGGTCGCGATACATCTCGTATAGCGTGTCGTTATAATTATATCATCTAAGCTATGTTTAGTCCTTTGTC
The DNA here is from genome assembly GCF_943734735.2 of Anopheles gambiae. Classification (NCBI taxonomy): domain Eukaryota; kingdom Metazoa; phylum Arthropoda; class Insecta; order Diptera; family Culicidae; genus Anopheles; species Anopheles gambiae. The sequence continues at coordinate 54,818,992 of NC_064601.1, forward strand.
TCAGGAGGACGGTAAACAAGCATCTTCTAGAAGACTTCCGGATTTATCATATTGTTGTTTGAATTATTTCATGTAATAAGAACAACTATTGAACAATGAGAGGCATGGTATACAGTCACTTTGCAATGTGCACAGCATTTTCCACCCTTTGCAAGATGTTTTTCAACAGCTATCACATGTTTTATTTGCATCACAATAGTTTTTAGCTTTTCCATATGATTCAACACATCACAACGAACTGTTAAACTTAGTCCAGCCTATGGTGTGTTGAAAATGGGAAAATAGTGAGCTATGGATCTAAAGATTCCAGTTCAACAGATGGCGATTTCTTCAACTGTGAAACATTATACACCTCCTCAACAGTAGGGGAAATGTATGAGCCAGAATGTTCAAAAGCAACCTTTAGACTAAAGCATACCTTAACTATCATCTATTTGGCGTAACGTCCTACGCGTACATGCCGGCCTATACAGTCTTTCGAGACTTAATTCATTACCACGCAACCGGATAGTCAATCCTTGCTACGGGGGAAAGGTCCACCCTGGCCTTGAACCCATGAACCCATGATGGGCATGTTATTGAGTCGTTCGAGTTGACGACTGTACCACGGGACCGCCCCAAACATACCTAACTATGTGCAATCTGAATCGCGTTGTCCTATTGTCTGCTATAGACATTCATTTTAAATTTTGTAACTACACTATGTGAACCAAGTACCAAAGAAGAGCTGTTATTTTACAAAATTATACACTATATCCTTAGAATAAATCTTCTCTTTTCAACACAACGAATTAATAAATTTACTAATAATTTAACGTTTAAATTATACAATTAAGGTTTTATATGAGCCACACCCCAAGCTCGCCCGTTTCACCAACATTGCTTGCTTTCAAGTAGTTGAACACATTTTAACTCAAGAAAAATAAAATATTTCAATAATGAACTTAAACACTAAACTAAAGTGCATTGTGATAATTGTCGTGAATTTTCTCAACTTTTACTAATATCATCACATTGAAATCACATTACTACGCGGAGTCACTCTATTAACAAAGACATCTTCACTTATACATATTAAGATATCTTCTTCTGTTCGACTACTATCGACTGCCACTTTTAAGGCAACTAACTACTACTTAGAGCAACAGCCTCTCCTAGTTGAGCAGGATGCTACATCATTCACACCGCACTCCCAAAGTGCAGTTTATTATTATAAACTGCCCTTTTAGCAGTGGAATTTGCAACACGCCAAGGCAAGCGTGAAAGTGCATCGAACGTAACTGAGTAGAAGCCTTGCTGAGTCTTTCTCCGACTTATCCTTGACCTGCCACCTCGCAAGAATGCCAACTCAAGTTTTCTTTACTGTTCATATCGGTGCAACCGCTTTAAGGACGCTTTCCTTTTCGGCTGTGGTGCAGCTGTGTGATGGGTGCAAGATGCTCTGCCCCCAAGGAGAAGAATTGCATCCGGAAATGTGTTTCTTTCGTGTTGCGCATTGAAACGATCCGTTCGTCGAGCCAACACTTATCGCATTGTGCGCACACTATCTTCTTCTGGGCACAAAGGCCGTACCGTCAGCAGCTAAAAAGCATTCCCCTCAGTGCCGCACGCTTAGCGAATGGGAAGTCCCGTGCGCCTCGGATCGTTGCTTCATAACGAAGCAACTAGAAGTGCAAATACGCTTATGCTCAACCGTAGCAGCGCACAAAAAGGAAGCACTGAAATGTCTTTGAGACTGAGAAATGAGTGAAGGAACAGCACAAATATGATGCAACGAGCTCAAGCGGACCGTTACACAACATAACAGGGAGCTCAGGATCATGGTGAGGAACTTTACTGTACTCTTTGTCATGTTAAAATCAGTGAGAGACATACGTAACACTGACTACAACCGTACCGTCCCGAGGTGAATATTTCTTTCCTTGATGATAATAAATGTCTCCCACGTTCACTGCTTGTAGCCTCTGCTTTGTTTGCATGGAAAGAATAAATAAAGTAATTGTCTTTGTGCAAGAACAACTATTAAATATTTACTCATTATGCCTTACATGTAGCAAAAGAGTTATATTTATCAACGAACTTTTAAAGTAAAAAAAAACTCAAAAAAAAACGATACAATGTTTGTAAATGAAAATGATATGGAAAGATAATTGCACCATCACGTTCGTCACTGTTTTCATATACCTGTATTTAACAAGATTGTTTTTTCTTCGAAAATGCCTGCAATACAGCATCTGGTTCCCACTTGGTCTTGTTTTATGTTGTTGCAGTTTTTTCCCTCTGCATCATCTAATTTTTGTAAGCGAATTATGAAACTTTTCAGATTCATATTCAGAAGCTCCCTTTGCTATCATATGCAAACAGTGGTAGAAAAGCGGGAAAGAAAATGTACCAAAACAAATCTTTTCATGAATTATCTAGCAGTACTGCCAGCAAAGCAAAACGTGAGCTACAACACAGAAAAACTACAAAAAGCGCAGTCGTTAGCAGTTCCGCGAGCAGTTCAGCTGCAGTCACGCTGTACGCACACAAACTAATCCAAAAGCAAAACTTTCTCTGCACTACTAACGACAAAAAAAACAACACACCATCATTCGCCAGCAGCAAGCAAAAAAAAATTCAAACATCTATAACGTAGTTTGAAAAACAGGGCCAGATTGAATTTGGGAAACACAAACAGACAAAACGCATTCTGATATGCATCATAATCGTTTTTGATGTAGTTTGTGTAATAAATTTATAGATTATTTCTTAAATAAAATTATGTTTCCATACTTTCCTTATTTCGAATCGTATGTAAACTAATATTCCTGTCAATTGTTTATATTTTACATTCGATTGGCTGAATACAATAGTACCTTTGTTAGTGCAATGTATCCAATGGCGTGAAAATTTGTTAATTTAATACTCAATCAATATAAAAAAAAGTATTTACTATACCGTAACATTGCAGTAATTTTAACATTTCCGTCTATTCCATACATTCTCCCACTCATGAGCACATGTACCACCTGCGACACTGTACTCAAAAATACACATTACTAATTTTGCACGACATCCCACTTTCTACATTTTCATGATCAAGCTCACCACATTCATATTACCCCTCCGCTCTAATCTGCAACCAGGCAGACAGTTATGATCTTGTGAACAGGAAAATGGTCGCAAGGAAAGTAAGACTTCCTTCTCATCGCCTAACGTCTGTTTGACGTTTGAGAGTGCCTTGCAAGAATTTTCCATCGTTAGATTTTAACAGCACTTTTCTCCACCATTTCATTCCCCTTATTATGGGTCTCTGCTTTCGAGGTTGGCTGGAAAAGTCGACCCAAAGAGCAGAGTGTAAGTTATGACACGTAGACTCAACCCAACCACCAACACTGAAAAGTGAAAACCTTTCACTGACGTTGCTTCAACACCCGAACATTTCATTTAGTACACACCAAAAGCTATGATTCCGTTGCCCCGCTTTCACCAGCACTATTGGCCTTGGCGCGGAAACACTTTCACAAATGCTTCGCAACGTCGTACCAGCAAGCACGTCTAAATTAATTTCCAACCCATTTATATCAATCTTTTCATTTCACAAAGAAACGCTCTGTTCTGTTAGGATGGTGGTTCCCAGTATGCTGAAAGTAAATTTGTGCTACAATAGTGCGCTGGATGATGCATAAAAGAATGGAGTTTGCTAGAAGTGAGAGCAGAGCTACTATCGTGCATTCGTAGACTATCTGTGCCCAAGGAACAGCTGCACCAACATCTGGAAAGTAGTAATTGCAGACTGCTAACCTATGATAGCAAATGTTCCCACTTTTCTCTGGAGTAAATTTACTCTATCGCTCATATTGGAAATTCATTTCCATTCCAATGTCAAATGATTTCGCAGATTTTCTTAATAAATGTAGCATATATTAAACAAGATTTAATTCTCTTGTTTAGCACAACACCCTTTGTCGGTCAAGGCCTGCCAGTACCACTACGTATGGGGGCACGGTCCATTCGGGGCCTGAGCCCATGACGGACATGTTATTAAATCGTACCAGTTGACGACAGTATGAACACACCTGCCCACTTCTAATAAATACTCTACAATTTCAATTGCAATTTTATATTTCAATAGCGAGTCGTTTGACAAACGTTTCTCTCGTATTTATGCTATCACAACCCGTTCAAAAACATCGCTTGGTAAACATAGTTTAAAGCTACCCTTCAAATGTTACAACAAATATATTTTTCCACTTTAATCTTTTTTTTTATATTCTAAATCGCTTTAAACCATTCCATACACAAAAAAAGAGAGATGTTCGCCTTCGCTCAAGTGGATTGATCCTCGTCCACCAGTCGCGCACTGTCAATACTTATATTGCTTGTCATGCTTGACGCCCACCAAGTCTAATCCCATCTTCATCGGATAACACATAGCGACCGTGCTATAGCCCTTGACTCATTCTTTTCGTTGACAAAACATCAGAACCGACTCCGGGTCCTAAAATGGTACACCACATCCTGCCGTTCTTGATAAGCATGCAGGTTTATGGAAGCATATTGAAACTGGCACTAAATCTCAGCCATGCGTCGGCCTTTCAGGATGCACGATGCTAATACATAAATCCATCTTAGGATGACACAGTCCTCAGGCATTACGTAGGTGTGCCAAGCAAACAATCCTAACCCAAGCGCAGCAATCCGTTTGCTTGAAACAGTCAACTCCACAGAAACACGATTCGGAGAAATCAACAACGGTACGGCGGAAAAAGCTCTCTGATACACGCATACTGGAACAACTGGCATGAAACAATACTCCATCAAATCCGATATACTCTTCAACCGTAAGGACACATGGATTGCGGTGATTCTGGCCACACCGTGACTTAAGAAGGAGGTCGTGCGTTTTATCGATTCACCATCTGTCGGTTTTTATGCGCTTCAAGTTGGCCTGAAAGTCGAAAACGTTTATTTGACGGTCCTGTCTCATCCTCTCTAAAAGGTGCCGGTTGGATTTCGCTGTTCTTAGCTTTACGTGATAGCTAAAGCCAATTCCTGGAATGATACGAGATTTGACTCCGTACAGCATCACAAGCATGAGTTAAACGCGTCCACGTGGTGGCAATGGTTCAACTCCGGTTACTTGCACTGACTTGTTAAAGCAAACAAAATTAGGTCCCCCAGTATGACTACACTTCTCTCTTTATCTCTTTCTCTCGCCCTCCTTCTCTCGATCTCTCTCTCTCGCCCTCTTCGTTTTTTTTTCTTTCTGTCTATCATTTTTTTTCTCTACATATCATGCTTTTTCTCTTGCTTCTACCATCTTTCACTAATTTTCCACCATGCAGTAATTCAAGAAGCCTGCGGTGGATTGTATCAGACCGCATGGACCTAGAATAGAAATGGACAGGCAGAGAACAATCATTGGATTGGCTGTATCGATAAATTTATTTGACACAATTATCTCCACGTGAGGTAACGCATGCCCAAGAAGCCGATACCATGAACTGGGAGAAGAAATGGCAAGAAATGGCTTATCGAGAAACATAAGCCCCCCAGTAAAATAAAGATTCTTTCCCTCCAGACCTCCAGAATTCCAACGGTGAAGCACAGCAATATGATATTAATACGAATCTGGCAGCAGTATTCCATCCTACCATCCCAGTGTTCGTTCTCTTCTACACATATTTTCTCTGCATCGGACATTGATGAAGCCGGCCGGAAGTAGTCATTCTAAGATAGTTTGTTTCCTTTTTTGGCTTTACGCATGAGCCGGTTTGTACTTCAGGAAAGAGGGCCATTCCACGATAACCTCTAAAGCAGGAAGACTGATGCTTTTCTTTTTTATCGCTATCATATTGAATTCGATTTGTCAGTAGTTGCCGTTTTATCGTGCGCATTTTTTTCCCCCTGCTATTCTGAATTTCAAGCGAATTCACAAGACACCGGAAGATATTATTTCTTTTTCAGAGTTGTGTTTTTTAATCCTACGCAAGCTTGAGGGGTCGATAAAACTGTTCACGGTGGGCACTCTTTGAATCTTTGAACAAAGGCAACGCCAAATGCCAGGACTGCTTGTTAGGGTGTTTGTGTCAATTTTTTGTAAGATTGAATATTTATCTACAATCAAATCCTGAATTGCATCTCCTACTTTTCTTAAGAAATCTATAGAAAACAACATTTTGAGGACGTCGAAGAGAAGATTGCAAGAGGGCAAATAACAAAACCAATTGCGTCGTATTTGGCATCCTTAATCTAATTCACGGATAAGATCAACGATATCACCAGAGGAGCTGTAATCCTATGTCATCACCAAACTAGCATCAAACATCAACAACTTATGGAAAGTGTCTAGAGATTTTATAAGATATCAAAAATAAATACAAAAATATAGTCACAAATTAAGAAACAATCTCAACTAGAATTAATACAATGTTGAGACATCGTATTTGTTTGGACATTATTTCATAGAACCATAGAACAATGTAAAAATCATTTAGTGATACTGTAAACTTAACGAGTTTAATGGTTCCTCTCCTTAGTTAGCAGTAAGAAACACAATAATTCATTTGATAAACCCTTCGCAGGAAACAAAAATTAAAGCTCTAGCAGCTTTAACTTTACATGACCAGAGTAACAACTTAACGCAATGACAGGCATAACTGAAAACATTAAATTTGGAGAACGTGCCCAATACTTGAATGATCAAAACTTTTCAAACAACTACCCTACCACGACTCTTTATCCATTATCACTCGACCGTTAAACAACGACAAATCATCGACAAATCATCGCTGTCACAGACAAAGACCACTAGAAATAGACCACTCGCCCACACCGGAACCGCACTGTCAGTGGCGGGGAGTATCTGTTGACAGAAGCTGACAGGAAATTATTTCCCATTCCATTCATGAATACGTGGGATAGAAAGAGTACGAGTAGCTGGAAAAAGAAGCAGCAGGAATTTATCACGCCTCAAGACGTTCGTCTGAAGAATGCAAAATGCCAACCCTCCCGGCATCTAACGCAACGAACTCTCCAGTGCAGGAGATGAGCTTTATCGCGGTGACGAGGTCGAGATTCGAGCGATTGAGTGGTGGACTCCTAGGCAACGCCAAGTGTAAGAAGCAAAAGAGCACGAAACAGTACAGTACACAGCCATTCCCTTCACAGACCTTTAACTTGGCTTAGGTTAAGGATTTACGCTACCACCATCATCAGTTCGCCCCTCATCGTGCCTCTTTCGCTATGCCTTGTACAAGCAAACGCCATTCGGATACCAACGCCCAACGGTTCTGCGGTCCGTTTCCGGGACGCTCCCGTCCGATGGCAGATCAAAGGCGTCCAAACTTCTCTCAGCTACGTCTACTACGTAGTCCCCCCGCAACATTGGCATCGTTTCAGCAACCAACCCAACCCATACAGCCTGTAACCGGTTCCGTTCCAAGAATGCTCTGCCACGACGACTCCTCTACTCCTTAACGGCTTTCCGTTTGACCTTCCGGAGTGCGAATATTTCTGTCCTACCCTTCCTGTTCTGCTTCCTCCAGCGAGCCCATCAGCCGTACGATGTATAATTCATGAAAACTTATGCCTCGTCAGAATTCTGAAACTAATCACACGGATGTCTTGCCTCATAGCAAGAAGGCGTCAGGAAGTGGAGAGTGACACTTCTGACTCACTCTCCGCTCATGGTAGCGAAAACTTGAAAAACCTTCCACTTTACGGGTCTGTATCGCCAAATGCAAGGCTCGGCAAAATTGCTTTAACTTCCTATTGAAGATGGTGCTAATGTAGCTCTAACATCATCTTCAAAGAATTTCCCAAGTTGTCCGTATTTTGGAGGGTGGAGCTGTGCTTAAGTTGAAGCAATTACCGAAGCATTCATCTTTTGCTCACGCAAAACGCCCTTTACGCCGATAGGAGAGTGCGAACGGTTCCGGCGGTATGGTAATGTAATCCGAACCCAGCCCTATGTGCATGCCTCGGGACCTGCACACAGACACTGCGTGAAAATGTAATTAAGTTTAAATAGCGTTTATTACTGCAGGAAGTTCCTCGGCGTCGGGTGCCGAATTCCTCACTAGCCTGCAAACGATGCCAAAAGCAAATTTTGAAGCATAAGCAAAACCCCTTTTCGACACTGCACAAGCAAACAGCAACACCATGCTAGAAAATTAGCTTCCAAGAAGCAATCATCCACAGTGGTTGCCCAACTGTCGAAAGCATGCAGCATAACCGAATTTTATGTTCCTTCACCCATTATCTGCATTACCCTGCAGCTGTTTCTCATCTGTACTGTAGCGTCCCGACAGAATACCTGATTGCAATCGAATTGGCTTCAATTACATCCAATCGATTTACACATTCAACGTACTGTATTTAAGGGGATCGCCATCTAACTGTGCTTTTCTGCTTTTTCTAGACACTAAAGCATTACAGTATATTGACGATTGTATCAAACTTAACTGTGTCAATCGGTTCGTAAAATGAAATCATTCAATAGTGGATTCATGCAACAGTTGAAAGAGGGTATTTATTCTTTAAGGGTTTGGTTAATGCAATTAACTATTTCCTTGTGATATATGCGAATAAGTAGAATGGAACAAATCCATGCCAAAATGATACTTGAAAACTATCTGATGTACGATAAAATCTATATTTTGTAACATAAAACAGAAAAACTCATCACCATGTGAGTAACTAATCATGAAATGCCATTGAGAAAGGAACATTATTATTTTTTTTATATTTTTTATTTTTATTGTACCTACCATATTCACCATTACATCATTTCATTTAATTCCTCCACAAAATTCTTCTTCTTTGGCTCAACAACCGATGTCGGTCAAGGCATGCCTGTACCACTTATGGGCTTGGCTTTCAGTGACTAATTGATTTCCCCCCATAGCAGGATAGTCAGTCCTACGTATGCCGGCACGGTCTATTTGGGGATTGAACCCATGACGGGCATGTTGTTAAATCGTACGAGATGACGACTGTACTACGAGACCGGCTCAATTACACTACTGTAACATTTCACATTAAATTGAATGATAAAAACGTCTCACACAAAACATTGCTAGCTAGGCCAGCCAGAGGCAAAACACTCATATACTTCTGTGTTATTTTTTTCTCGGCGCATGACGCTTGCACTGCTTCTGCTGACAATTTCCATTTTAGTCCACCAAAAAGTAATGAAAAAACATAATCACCAACGGAATGAAACGCTTTCACGCATCCTATCAATTCTTGCTTTAAACGGGTGACCTGCTTTTCAGCACTTTTCAAACCATCCACTTTCCCACCCTATTCCTTCACATACGCTCACTGACTCACTGAGCAAATAATTTCCCGAAGCTAATAATTCCCCATAAATTATCGTTATTCTGTTGCCCTTTAGCCTATCGTATGCTTTAAACGTACCACAACATCGATCTCGACGTTTCATGAGGGCCAACTAATTCAAATATTATGCAAATATATGGATCTGCTTCCTCCTTACATCAATGGTGAGCTGAGTGAGCAAATTTATGTCCTTCCCTTCGTTGCATTACCCTCTCACACCGTCATTCTTGCTAGCGTGTAGCAAATCGTCTTCGATATCACTGTTGCAAATGGGGCAAAATAGCCGCGAAGCTACCTGTTTCCTGCTTCCGGCTTACACCGTACCATCTATGAACAGTCGTCGAGGACCGGAAATAACCTGATTCGAGGTTGGTTGCTTGTAGTAGGGAGCATATTCCAATTAACCTTCAAATAAAACTCTTTCTTTGGAAAAACCGAAAAGCCGTTGTTGCTCGGTAATAGCTTCCAGCAAAGGAAAATAAATTTTCCACTAAAGAAAGCACAATTGGAAAACGTGTCTAGAATAATCAAGCTTCACCCAGGTGGTCCCATATTCAGGTTAACCTATTAATCGTTGCCGAGCAACGCAGGTTACGTGCTGAATCCATACCCGGTAACGGGTACAGTTAAATCGCTCAGCGTCCCGCTGTTTGCAATCAGATTTTTCATAACATCTAACTTTTTTTTGCGTTGAACTCTTACGATAATTCGTATCCATGGGAAGCCCAAACTCTGAAATAATTGTACTCTTATTGGAACTGAAGTGGAACCAAAGAAACAATTTTCTTTAATTATTTGACTGAGACTTGATTGTATGATGAGTAGGCAATCAAGGTGCGAATGGAAAGTTATGATACCTATTAGTTTTTACCATTTGAAAAATAGCCATTGACACACTTTGTTTCTTTTCTTTTAAGCCAGTTATTTGCAACGATGCGAACATGTGTTGAAAAAGTACCTCGTAATCAGGCAAACTCGTAGACATTTTTAAAATACATCCTCACACGTACACTCATCATAAATGCAAACCTTTTCGCTGAGTAAAACGTGCTGCCCTACGAACATCCCTTTTCCGATTTCATTTCATTTGGTTTGCCCTCTCCACAGCTCACATCAACAAAAGCGGTTGTGTTACAGCCCAAACAAACTTTCCACATCGATTGCTACATTCAAAAAAAAATCACAGGGCTGCAAATCAACTTGCCCCTGGACTGAATAAACAAAACCGAGATCCTACCCTCGAGTCCGACTGATGGACACCTCCAACAAATAGTAAACAAGTTTTTTCCCGAACACCACCAGCACACGATGAATGAGTAGTTGCGAATTTCTCTTGTTACAGGGGAGTTAAAAATTAATCCAATTTCAAACCTAACCGCTCGTCTTTTGTGGACTTTTCCTACCCCTATGGGAAAGCTTTCCGGGGATGTAAACAGAGCAGCACGAGTTGTGTACGACCGATGCGTTCGTACACGCTCTGCAACACAGGTCGAACGCAGAACAAAATGTAGCGAAAAATCACGCAAACGTGTGGAAAAACAACACCGCACTCTGTTCGGTCTGAATTCGTACCAATTCTGGTCATGCAGTTCATGAACAGACCGTGGAACGATACTAGGTATGGTTGTTGGCTATGAATGGCATGAAGGAAGGAAAGCTACAATCAACCAAAGTGCATTCTAACGACGAATACACAGCTCAACAGACACACAGACAAGCTTCTTGTTGTTAAAAGTACACAGACTAGCTAGTATCATCAAATGCAGGCGCGATACTCAAACAAAAAACTGGAAAAGGGAAACACCGTAACCGTTAATACGAGCTCTCTTGAAAAACTCAAATGAGGTAAAAAAGTCCATCCATGACTCTTTTTTTACATGCAACAGGACAAATGCAACAGGAATAACAGGATACAATGTTATTTGTTGAATTGTTTGTTTCGTTGTCCATTTTCCTGTTGGCTTATACCTCATACCGCGTACCCCTTACACATATTATATACATAACACAGGCTTGCGTTAAGAGCCTTTAATACACAGGCTACAGCATGAAATTGTTTAACCAACATGTACACATACCTCAACAAGATAACATACGCTTTAAAAGGGGCTTTTTCTTGAAAACCAAATTCGAAATTTTTACATTCGTACAAAGAAATGCAGCTGTGATGAACTGGCGCAAAAGTTTCAAGCTCTTCCTTAAAATGTATGCCATGATAGAAAAAGACGACTGAAACCTAGAACGCGTAAATATATACTAGTATTATGATAAAATATTGCAAGGCTTACCATAAATATATCATACTGGATTTTGATACCTTTTCTCATGATGTTTCTATTGATGTTGACCGAAAACGGCCGCAAAATACCGCGTATCTTGAATTTCCCCGTAATTCGAATCTCGTGATTTTCAGCCAAAATTGTCATGTTATTTTGCAAGTAGGAGGTGTTTTTAGTGACTTAATTAATTATTCGATATGATTCTGAATGAATATAACAGTTTCAAACCTTTTGAAATAGTTCTTAACATCCGATCAAAACAGAAATTATTTGACATTTTACAATGGATGTATCAAATCAGTACAATTTTCTCAAAGATCTGTCAACCGTGTATCTCGGGGACCGCACGTATTCATTTTCTACAATATCTATTTCTTATATTTTGAACAGTAGCTATAACACAACTGCACGCATCGTTCCACAGTAAACACTGAACTGCATTCAAATCACTACTATCCGTCCCATACACGCAGTAAGGAAATTGTTTGTACCAGTATATACGCCCCTTTAGATACTGTCACAATGCAAATCCAATCAACTTCATCTTCTCAGGATTTCATCCACAACGGGATGCCATCCGAGCTATGCACATACACACATGCATAGAGCCCATGGCGACGAAGAAAAATAATGCAACAACAAACGGCTCAGCTGATGTTATAGTTGCCGAACAGATTTTCTTTTTATTTCCGTCAAATCAACGCATAAGTGGCCTGATTGAATGAAACCGAATGCAATCGAATTGAGCAAACCTGCCAACTACTCCCAGAGCGTGCCAAACCCGTTCGACTCTGCTGACATCATCGAATTTCCACCATCATGCGGTCCACAGAGGATAGACATTGCTCCCGTTTGGTTGGGATTGGCTTTGAACTGCACCCCAACTGTATACGGTTGTTGTGTCCTGCTAAGTGAAGGCGAATACTTTCCTTGGACTATATCTAAAGAATCTGTACCATACGGACCTTTTTTTTGTTACTTCTTCACGGAAGGCTTCTGGCAAGGAAATATACTTCTCTTAAGTACGGGCAACATACAGACCGCAGCTCTGCTGGAGCTCTTTCGGGAACGATACAGTACGAACAACCTCACCCATGACATCCATGATGATAATCACACAAACGTGCGGCAAATATGCAAAGTTGCAACCAAAATCGCATTCAAACTCATGCTGCAGTATTGCCCTAGAACATGAAAGAAGCTAAGGGTGAAGGTAAGGATCGAATTGAGAGGAAAATTGCTCGTTTATTACAGTTTTGCAAATGCCACCGACTTGCGAGACCCATTTCTGTCCTGTTATTGTCGTTCGAAATCGGTCGTTATGTCGCATAGTCGCTACATTTGCCCGTCTGCTTTACTGTTGAGCTTTTCGGCAAGGACGAGTTTAGTGGTTAGCAGTTTACTTAAATAGTTGCTGAATTTCAACGCTTTTACTGCTCCTACCGTTATCACTTTTTAATCTCTTACTAGCTACTAACATACGTAGGTGTATAGCTGTATAAGATCACACTGCTCAGACTACGATAAAACAAACAGTGCATATTATTCATATTTGTTCTCGAATTGTTCGCCTCTTTCCATTAAATATGGGTTAATATTCGAAAACGAGCATTTCATTATTATTGAGTTGATGTGAGTCAGTGGAATAAAGAAACCAGAAAAAACGTAAAAGAAGCAAATTGTTGTTTTTTTCTTAACGGGAGTATCTTGTGAACAATACGAAAACAACTGGACAATCCATCCGCCCCAAGCGAAATTTTCTAGGAAAGTGACTTTGGAAATCGTCGAAAAATCGATTGACTTATTGATACCGGCCAAAGCTTACGGACAGTTCGACCAAAAGGGTCGCGGTAATTGGCCTTCGCCTTGAGTGTTTCGCCTTCGTTCAGCATGTTTCCCATGAATAACTGATAACTCTGATGTGTCTATTGTAAGATTATTTTGGAAGATACACTAAATGGGAGAGAGAACAATCAAACGACCGTCTAAACATGCAAGAGAAAACATTGATACCGTCGGTGACCTGGCTGAAGCATTGATAAAGTTTATATATAAAACTGCAGTTCGATCCCTCACGATTTTATAACATTCTTACAAAATGAGCTGCTATCTTTTGATTTATGTGTCTCGGTTTTCTTTTCACCAAAATTCTTCTCACTGTAATTTAAATGATAAACATCAACATGGACGAACCTGAAGTTTATTTATTTTAAATACATCACCATATAGGTGATGTCCATAAGTTGTACAAAAATATACTTTCATGGCTGAGTAAAAGTAAAACATAATTCAAATGAACATTTATCACTGCTTTGGTATAGTTTCCTTCTCACGTGCACTGTTCGCACATAACTTGCATTACATTATTAAAGATTGTTTCAATATCCATACAATTTATACTGCCATCCATTACATACTTATTTACTTACCAAGCACTGAAAGCAATTTCTACTCATGATCTGCTACACAACAAACCAACTATTAAAGTTTGCATGTACTGCCGCAAATACGTTTACGCGTGATAGAAAACATTACGCCTCGTTAGCACATGACTCTGAAACTTGCATAGAACTCACCCATCTAATCCGTTTTATAGCACAATGTGTGTGTGTATTTGGTTTTTCGAATGTGTGTGAACGTTGTGGTTTGACATGGGTAGTGATAACATGTGAGACTAAATTACCCATCGTGCCCTGTTTCCTTCACAGATAATCGGCTTTCTGGAATCGGGGCTGGCAGTAGGCTTTCTCCTCGTACCCACAATTACTGAAGCCCCTATCCCATGCGCTATCTACATTTAGTAAAGTACGTGAAAGCTTCGGAACCTTTGCTTCATATAAACAATACCACTCAAAAGGCAAACGAATGTACCTGCAGGGCCTACGTCTCGAATGGTACACCTGAGGGCCGCACTTACGCCTGGAAAACCCTCATTTTACGGTGAGCGCTAAGCACATAGAGAAACTCCTGTATCTTGCCATCCATGCGAGAACCCTTCCACCACTCCGAATGCTGGGCAGGAAATCTCAGCAGGCCAAACTGTCAAAAGTAGTTGCCGGATATTCAAACAACACCTAGCTGACATCGAGGACAACCCCCCTCATCTACACCAACCAAGGAATGGCGGCCAACCGCGACTTTTCCGCAAATCTTGTCGTCAACTCGTTCACTTGCCTCGACTGGGAGCAGTTGATTGTTGTGGTACCAGCAGGCATTATAGTGCCGGAAAATTGTCGGAAACAATTAGTTCAACTTTTGGTAAACACCACATACCCTTCGCCAACCCTTCCAACCCTTGAGTTAGAGAATAAATAGTGAGGATGTACGAACCGAAGCGCTACTACAGAACCGTCCCTATCCTTATTAACTAACTTACTGGCCGTTGGAATGGAATTCTTCTCGGAATCAAATTTTGCAAAACAGTTCCCAACTCCAACGTTAGCTTCCCAGCTCTTGAGCCAATTATTAGAGCTTCTTCTGTGCTCTGACATCGGCCTTCAGCTGGACACATGTTTGTTAAACAGTTGTTTAATAAAATGTAAAATAATTATTATTATTGACGGTATGTGCAAGCAAATTATACATTTTTAATAGCATACGTGTAGTTTTGACGAGCATTACATACTTATAGTTCCAAGTAGTAAATAATAATTTCAATTTTGTAGATTGTTTTCTTCTTCTTCTATTTGGCGTAACGTCCTACGCGTCCATGCCGGCCTATACAGACTTTCAAGACTTAATTCATTACCAAGCAGCCGGTTTTTTTGTTTTTAATTAAATTAAATATTTTTTTTTAATTAAATATACAATTTTTAATTAAATATTTCGATATTCTTCACAACATCTGCAGGGCAATAGATAGAATTGTTTTCACATTAAATTATCAAAACCATGTGATCTAGAAATCATGTTGCGATAACGTTCTCAACCAGATCAGCAAAAAGAAGTCTTCTGAGTTGGTTATAAGCTCAATAAGTTTTCAGTTTTTGAAGATTGAACATGACCAACCAGCGAAACACCAAATGCAATCAGCAACATTTTACATTATGTGTTCTTTTACAACTTTAACACCTTTATCACATGTATATTTAACGCCACACGTTGTTTCTAAAGATACACTTTATTTTATCATTTTGATTGTAATATACAGATTTGTTTGTTTTACGTAAAAATCCAAAATATCCATCTTAGAACCATAAAGACCAATGGGAATCTAATCACTACGTAATTAATCATATATCTTCTATCTCTTTTACCACGCGTCTGTCAAGGATTTTAAAAGATAGTACTCAATGTTTTCGAGGACAATTCGCTTCTTTCTTGCCGATTTTTATTTGATACAATTAAGCTCTTTTGTACGAAACAAATTCAAAAGCACATTAATTAAGTATTATGGAGAAAAGGCAGTGCATTCTGGAAGCGCTCCTTGATAAGGTAATGACCATATTGGAGTGGTCCAAATTCTCCCCTAAGTCCCCCATGGGCTCCTATGGATGGACATATAGTTAAGCGACACTAATCGAGAAGAGTACTTTGTAAAAGTGGAGACCCAAATGTTCAGTCCACTTTCGGAGCCAAATGCTTGCAACTGCTTTGACATAATTAATGGCCAGATCGGACATATTTAGCAAACAGGGAAATTACAGCCGACCTACGGGTTAAACCCTATGACATGTACGTTCCGTGTGAAAATAGCTAACACTCGAACGATTTGTGTGGTTCAGTAGCTCCAGTGTGGTCAAACGATGGTAGGTCCAGTTTTGTTCCTAATCTCTATTTGATTGGAGTTGGTTGCAAACGTCTGAGTCCTACCGCTTCGAGGATTTCTACTAACCTGAGGCGTTACTTTGGGTGCTGTAACTTCATCGATGAACCCTACCTAGACCCTGCAGTAAGCAATCTTAAGAACGGGCGATTTAATGTAGGTTTGTCAAGCAATACATATTTCATGAGCAAAAATAGCTTCACTTGGTGAAGGAAGGAACCGCTCACTGGCTTTCATCTTACGAGAAGCGGAACATGTCTAATTAATTAAGCACAAATAAAATGGTGCTATTCTCGTACGTTACAACAGTTCCAAAACTTTTCAAAATATCTACACACATGCGTCTACACATACCATGAGTAAAATTCAAGGAATCTCACACTTTTCCGGTCGACCGTGCTACGATTTCCGTTTGAATTAAATATGAGCAAGCGTCCAGCCCTTCCTTAATTAAATATCATCTGTTCCAGACATGGTTTGAGTGTGCTAAAATATGTGCCGTTAGTTGACCTCAACTTCCTCAGCTAGTGTTTTGTGGACTTGAAGGGAAATGGAAACCTTTCCAAAATATCTAACAGTCTACAGAAAACAACTAAACAAACCATCCTTCCAGCGTCCAAAACCATGCATCCACCAACAGTGTTAAATCTATTTTACGAGAACATTTCAACTTGAAAAGCAGCATCCACCGATATATCGGTGGGCTAAAAGTTGATAAATAAAATTGCGTATGAAACATTAATTTCATTTTCTTCCACATTATTACTTTACCTCTTGTCCGAGGAAAAGTTTTCTGCTGTTTCCAGCCGAACGCGAGCAAAGCATTCAGCATTCAGAAGGACCATTTGTGGGATTGGCAGCTACTTTACAGAGCCGGTATGGTCCACTTACCTAAGAATTGCCTTCCCCAAATTGGTAGAAGAAATGCGTGCCAGACCCTTTGAGTGCCCATGGAACCATTGAAGGACTTTTTAAAAAGGAAATCTTTTGGAATTCAAACCAGACAAATGACTAACGGAAGCAAACCTTTCCCAGCCCAGCCCTGATGGGTGGTAAAACTTTTGCTGAATAGTGAAACATTTCTATGGAACGAAACTTTGCTTCGCATATCAACAGGGACTGCCCATAAAATAAGTAAGCATCAACGAAAGTTTCAAGATTCCTTAGAGATACTGCGAAACGATATTTACAATAACAAAATCCATGCAACGTGAAACACTTCTATCCCTATTTGTAACTGTTCGTTCGTTTAAATTCTTGTGTTCCTTACATTATAAACATCCTAAGAGGAAAGAAGTTTCATGAATGGATGTGATGAAATTACAAGTTAAATTAATACATTATTTCCTTCAAGCAAGGATTAGGAACAGATCATTAGGAAGCCTCAAAACAGAACGAAAGCTATGGCATTCCAAATGAATATTTCTTGCTTCGTGTTTCTCACATCCTAACACATATCGAAAATATTTCTAAGAATATGCAGCGTGGAAAAACTGCTACAGGCATCACATACAAGAATGCCCAAACCAATACAAGAATGTATTCCATTTGATCTTACTTAGGAACTATACGATACGTAAACGAACAATATTGCAAGACGTGGCCTTCCACATACCACAGCTAACATTCCATCATGGAATGATTAGTAGCGACTATTAACTGAACCGATTGTAATTAATTTTCCAAGAAACAGTGCACGATAACGGCATTTTGATGATGGAATTTTTCGTACCAATTGTTATTCTGAAACACGATATCGATCATTTGAGAAATTAATAAACACAATACATTCACATAATATATATAACATATCACTCTATCACAGTTTATCGATAACTGCTTCACTTGATGTATCAAACTTACCAGAACGTACACGGCAAACGGCATAACGACTACGGCCACCAGCAAATCGGCTATCGCCAATGACACTATAAAATAATTGGTCACTGTCTGTAAGGTTCGTTCACGACAAACAGCCAATATCACCAGCACATTGCCAAACAGCGTCAGGATTGGGAACAACACTAGTATCAGGCACCAGTAGTGATACTCTTTTGCTGAAAAGACAAGAAATATTAAATCTGTTAGATTTTCAGATGTTTTTTTACAACAATATTTGCAAAACATTAGAAGTAAGAAGTAAGAAGTTCTACTTTCAATTCTAAACCGTTCAATCTGCATATGCAATCTCATTGTACGAATTAACGAAACGTTGAAGCTTTTTGTATCTCTTTAAGTGGTAGTAAAGAGATACAAAAAGTTTAAACGTTTCATTTTATAATAATTGTATAATTTAGCTCGTCTTAGCAATTGTAAGTACAAAGTACAAACAAAGTTATTTTGAGGATATGAGTAGAATGTAATTGTGCTTGAGAATACGAAGCATCGGTGTCACAACCTAGATGGGCGCATTAGTACTCTCAACATGCTCTGTACATGTACTCTCAAGTAGAACATGCATTACATTTATTTGTTATCTATTTGTTTTGGGGCCTGTCTCATAGTACAGACATAAACTCGTACGACTTAACAACATGCCCGTCATGGGTTCAAGTCCCTACTAAACCATGCCGCCACTGGACAACGGTTGTTGAGCCAAAAGAAGAAAGAAGATGTGTTTTGGTCTACATCTGATGTATTAACGTGCTGTTGCTTTTCAGAATGATCACAGAACGTGACCAATGAATAGACTAAACCATACTTCTCACCTTCGAACAAAATGTCAAAATAGGATTTTTCTTCATTCTTTGTTTAGACCCTCTCCGCATCTTTCTCGCTTATCAGTATTCGGCCACTTTTCAAACACCACAGTAAAGTCGTTATTATTCGTGAAGCCTTAAAGTAAACTAGCCGGAAAGCTACTGCCTCAGACTGGTTGTTTTGTATAAACCGTCTCTGAACGACCGAAAGATAAATACTCACATTTTATTCCATTCGTAAACACAGAATTATGACATCTCAATATTAATAAATCTCCACGCCCGCCAATGGTGCTGCTGGTTGCAACCGTTTCAGCACTCCACAGTCACTCCACCACATTGTGGGTTACGTTGTACAAACGGTTCTGCCGCAGAAACCCTTGAGTAAAGTAATATTCCAGCTCAACCAATCATTGCAAGCCTTGTACAGCACGATAAAACAGGTAGCGCAAGGTTTCTTATGCACGGAGCTCGAGGTGGCTATCTGCCCCAGGAAGTAGTAACGTACCGTACGAAATGTAACGTGGTACCGTCGCACTTCACGGCGGATACCAGAGTGTTTGGGCTAGGCGGATGTAATATAAATACAAACTCCCGTTTTAACCCGTCCTTCTGCTAAATTTCGACCCCAAAGCCGTTTCTTCGTGTGAAAAGCCATGGAAAATTAGGTTTGCGTTTGGGGAGGACAGAAACACGGGAGCAGAAAGGAGCCCCAAGGGACTTGACAAAGGCCATGCGTAATTCTTCCAACTCCGTAGCCCTTCAAGCCGGTTGCTGTTTGGTGCGCTTTACTACATAACACACGTACTCACATCCGGAATAACTAAACCAAACGTCGAATTACTGAGTGTGACCGAGCGTGTAAGCAACAACATGAAGCACAACCTTTAACATGTGCTTCGGGACGAGAGGTTTGTTTGAAGTTTGACTTAATAAGACTTCTTCACGAAACGTCCCCATTCCCTACAGCTCTTACTCTTTGGGAAGCATTCGAAAATAAAATTAAACATTTATCGCATGTCCCATAGCATGCAATGCGGTTCTTTGTGATTTTCATTGAATAGTAGCAGTATCATGATTTAGTTTTGAAGAAAAGAGAAAGTTTGAACTTTACACAAAAAACGTACAGCCGAAATTATTACATAAAGTAACAATTTTATTTCAGTGCTATACTCCGAGCTTTTTTGCATACTCCCAAAAGCTTTCTAAAATCGCTCAGGGGGTTCATATCTTCACGCAAAAACAATCAACTACCAATCGTGACAATGAAAATAAAAAGCGTTCTACGAAAAATGGCTTTCGAGAATTAGATATAATTCTTTCGATCGTTTCCACAAACACTAACATCAATTGTTTAGATACCACCATTCATTTGTTTCGCCTTT
Organism: Anopheles gambiae; assembly: GCF_943734735.2. Lineage (NCBI taxonomy): Eukaryota > Metazoa > Arthropoda > Insecta > Diptera > Culicidae > Anopheles > Anopheles gambiae. The sequence goes on from NC_064601.1 coordinate 54,839,450, forward strand.
GGTTCCCACACATAACGATGTCAAAAGTAGTTAAGTTTAAAAAAAATATGTACAATATTGGTGCAATGACTTTTTTCCTCTTTCGTTAATTCAATTCTACGCGATAAAAAAAATCATCCCGCTTCACTCCCGCTATGACCACTCCTAATTAGCGTCCCTTAAGCATTCATTTCTTCTTGACCGTTTTTGGTTTTCACAGCTGAGCTTTTTCGTTTTCTGTTTAGCTACGCGTATCTCCAAAACAACGTTCTTCAGATAATCTCTTGAGTGTGATGGTCACGGTGGTCAAAAACACCAAGAAGACTAAGGAGCCCTACTCTGCCCAGAGTACCAATCATCATCACCTACGATGTGACTGTTCTATTCGATCGTAAAGATTAAGGATAATGCTCTCTCGTCTGCTACTGAAATGAAACGGCCAACGGCCCTCCATGCTTTAGGGACATTGAAGTACATTTATAATTATAATTTATTCAGCAGATTAGGAAAATGAATTCAATTTCATCGCTCAAGCACAGCGTTTTGTACGGATGGATGGTTCAGGTCCAGAAAAAAAGTCAACAACGAATTTGGACTTGTCCTTTCCTCCAGCAATGAATCAACGCAGACAAGTTGCCACAATGTTCAAGAATAAAACATGGGAACGCTTTTCTGTTATTCTTTTTTCTTCTGCCTTATTTTTTTATCAAAACCTACCGTTCATCATGCAAACTGCTTTCCTCAGATATACAGCCAAGATGCGCGTACTTCTATTCACTCAATTTGGTGAAATCATAGGGCGCATCTTTTCCAAGAAACACTAAAGCAATTTGGCTCTGGTCAAATGTTTCTCTCATCTTCCCAAATTCCCACGCGGCATTGGACAACTTAAACTAGGGGGTATGGAACAACCTCCACGACCATGTTTTGTGCCTTTCATTGTCCACTGTCTTGCCATGAGCGTATTTAGTCTACGTCCAGGTTCCAGCGAGAATAGGCGGAAAGTTAAACTCTAAACTAACCAGAACATCCCGAATAAGAGTGTTGATTAAGAGAAATTCCCAAGATGCTGTTTACTTCTTAACTTTTTCCTTTTATCTTCATTTTATTTCTAAATCAAGCTATTTTTTTAATTATGTTTTAAATCCACTTTAAAGTAGTTTAAAATTCAAGCAAGTTTTTTTCGTTCTTTCAACCAAGCCCTGTTTTAGCTAAGCTGGGCATTAATGTGCTTCTCTCAAGACTTTAACTACTACGCCAACCTTTACAACGAGTTGACAATCCGGAAGAGAATCAATTCTGTCCGGGATTGTAGGTCGATATATGGTTTTCCAAGTCATTTTCGAATGTAAACGTTGTTATTCACGGCGTGCAAGATGTTAATCCACATCAATCTGCTATTTCATTTCCATCATTGTAAATAGCAATTTTTTCAGCATGATTTTCAACACGTCTCAAGCTGGATTGAGTTTTGCAGTTCTTTTTAATGTGTTGAAAATCATGTGTAAAAACTAAAGTTTCATTATGAAGCAAATACACCATTTGACAGCTGTTGAAATACATCTTGCAGACGATGAATAATTATGTGCACATTTGAAAGTGCCTTGAAACCCCCTATATAGACAACCAGGCTGTGAGGGCGTGGCCGAATTGAATCTTAATTATTTTCTAACAAATAACTCTTACACAATCCGCGAAATCGTCGTGCTAGATTCAATTATGAATAGCTACCGGTCACTCATTTCAACGCACCAACATGGCTTTATTCCTCGACGCAGCGTTTCGACTAATCTAGTCGAATTCGTATCTAAATGTCATGCTGCTTTTACCTCGGGTGCACAAATGGATGTGAATTACATAGATCTGAAGACTGCTTTTGATCGTGTAAGCCATCGCTTATTGCTAGCTAAACTTGGACGTCTTGGATTCTCTGCTTCCCTTGTGGAGTGGTTTAGATCTTATCTTACAATGCGTTACTACCGCGTACAAATAGATAACGTATTCGCAACTGAATTTAAAGGCTCCTCTGACGTTCCACAAAGTAGTTTTTTCTGACTGATGCGATAAAAACGACCTACTAATTTCCGTCGATAAGTGCATGTGTATCTCGTTCCATCGTTATGTCTGTCCACTAACATATAATTACGAAATATCAGGAACAGCGTTGCAGCACTGTTAGGGGCTTAGGAGTCATCCTAGACAGTAAATTAAGTTTCCACCAACATTATTTGGACATCTTAGAGAAGGCAAACAAAATATTTGGATTCATTCACAGGCAATCAAGAGAATTCTCCAATCCACATTGGCTCTTAGCGTTGTATAAGCCTATTGTTCGTCCATTGCTTGAATCCTATTCTGTGGTTTGATGTTCTTCCTCGAATGCATGGTCTAACAAGTTAGAGTCAGTACAGAGAAAGTTCACACGTATTATCCTGCGTTCTACAGCATATTGTAATGTAACACCTCGTCCTTCATATAAAACTTGCTGTTTATTGTTAGGATTAGAGACGCCTCAAAAGAGACGTTACGTTGCACAGCTGAATTTTATATATAAGTTACTTATAGGTGAAACTGACGCGTCTGAGCTACTAACAAGATGAATGCATGAATGTAGGTACCACCTAGAACTTTTCGCAACTACCGACCTCTAAGTACTCAACTAGTAAAACAAGCTTACAGTGAAAACGACCCCATAACTGCGATGGCTCTTAAACGCTTACTATGATAGTTTTGACTGGGATCATGCGACTAACTTTTAAGTTACCTTAATATGCCTGCGTGTTTTTGTTAGGTATTCTATGTTTTATTTATTGTTAGTCTTAAGAGTTAGGGTAATTTAAAGTGATAAGGCCACTTCTTTCGGACAATTACTTTTTTTAAATAACAATTCATTACAATACACAGGAAACACGCTTTGCCGGGTATAAAAAAATGGTTAGGTTAAAATATAGTACTAATTTATCTTAATTTAGAAATGAATCTGTTAATCTCAAATACACTGCGTTTACTAATTTAATACAGAAATTTCACAAACTTTAATTTAATAGCACTAACCTACACTATGTACGTAATTGTTTTTTTATTGACCAACTTTATTTTAATTTTTATTTCATCCTACAAAATTGAAAGACTGCTAACTTGTGTTACATCACGTTCAAAATGAATGGTGTTGATTTGATCGGATCGTTTTTCTACTTTATTCATGACACGGCCAGTTTCGCTTTCGCTCATCAAAGAAAGTACACCGGCTAATCAAATATGGCACCTTTTGCACCGTCTCCACCTTCATGGCTAGCCAAACTTGCCGGATGATTTAATTCAATTATTAATTAAACGCAAGGATTGCTGTGCAAGTTGACGATGAATATTTTCTCGAGAAACGTAGGCTAGCCGACAAGGTGTGAGGTACCGGAAAACTTTAAATCTCATCGGAAAATGCTACCATCCGTCTGTTCTTCTCATCGCGAACGAAAATCCTGCCTTACACCTGATATTGTTATAGCATTAGCAGGGTTGGAGAAAATTAGGAAGCTAAAGTGTAATCCGTCCCGGAGCCAATTTTAAACAGCGCCTTTTTGGGCTATCTGTTGCTGGCAAAGATGCTGATTGGAGAGTAACGTTTCAAGCCATGGGCAGTTATTTTATGCTTTTGCGAAACCAACAACATCAAGGAAAACCTTTGTTTCGAAAATGAATTGTTTAATGAATACAAGGCAAATGCGTCCTTCTTCTGCTAGGAAATACGTTAAACAAAATCCGACTGACTCGTTATTTAAAGATAAATTAATCAATTTCAAACTAGTTGTTGAATAATATCAAATTTCTATATAAAATCGGCTTAAATGTAACGTTTGATAACGTAGTTGGAAATAATTTCCCAAGAATATTACAAACATTTGCAAAACCTTTGTTTTTATTTAGTTTGGTGTTATAAACACATTTTATATCAAACAACTTCATTTCAATTCCCAAAAACCCATAAAGCGGTTGATAAAAAATGATTTATTATATCACGTATAGATACAGTACCATTGTAATGTTTCTCTTCTTGACTTTATATCATTAATTTGCCGCTATCAATCTTGTGATAAGACTAAACATTTTTCCCAGTTTTACATGTACCACATGAACACAGGCCATGTTTGTGGAGGATATGCGAGGAAATTTAGTTCGAAAGCAAACATTAGCATTGTACGCCTGTAATGAAATTTCATCATACATCCATCGAACGGAAATTAAAATTTTTTATACTTTAAACACAAATGAAAATCTTTTTTTTTATTGTTACTTATAAGATGGAAAAAATCACATTTTCGGCAAGATGGGAGCTGATAGAACGCATCATCAATATTCTTTATTTAATTCTGAAACGGTATATATTGATCTACTATCAGTGGCGGATTTAACGGTGTTCGCCGAGAGCCCCGTTGATGGTATTTTCAGCGTATACAACAGTGTGTACAGTAGTCTCATCGAGAACTTCTCTGCCCAACAGGGGCTCCATGGACGAAGAGACTCATACTTGGTGTTTGGTACTTGGTGCCTAAAAATGATCTACAGCTAGCCCTTGACAATTTTTTTATTATATCGTTTCATAGACTTTCATAGATTTTAATAATTTCCAATTTTGGCAACACCGGATAAAGGCAGTTGTTAAAGGAATAAATTAGGGATTAGGTATTAAAAAGCTAAATAAATAAATTAAATTATTGATCCATAAACAAATTAGTTAATTTCAGCTGATTATGTGTTTTGGGCAAATGACAATGCTCTGTATGTTTTCCCGCTCGACTGGCCTTGATACATGTGGTACTTTTTAAGTACAATTTCTCAGAACTGGTACTCAAATTATTTAAAACATACAAGAAAATATTTCACGATCTCGTTTTCTATCAATTTGAGTAATTTATCTAGATCACATTTCCTCACTGAGCCCTAGTATCATGACACATGGAGCAATTATTTGATGCTATTTGATGCTACCAGATTTAGTCACTTGTGCGTGTGGTATTATTCAAACAAAACATTGTTGTAACATCTCACTAATTCAAGCCATAACATAACCAGCTACAATGAAATGCAGCATGACCCATCAACCTAACGTAACCCATCTATTCTTATTCACCATCATAAAATGCACTGATTCCTTAAAATGCACTGAAGGATTGCTTCTTACATGGCAGTTTATCACACAATTAGTGTCAGAAAAATGGCCTAACGCTGATAAAACGAAGTAATAAAGTCTAGCACATGTCTTACAACCTTTTAAAATGGTTAGGATATGCATAGGAGTAAGATACGATTTTCGCCATGTGCTCCGTTCCTTGAACTTCCTCGTCTTTAATGTCTCTCTGACCACTCGTAGCGCAATTGAAACAACAAAAAAGCATTAATTAAGAAAAAAAAGTCACTATCAGATTGATAATAATAAATTTAATTCATGTCAACGCAGTGTTTGGCCAGCGTAAATGAGTAAAAAGCTAGATAGTCGAATACTTTTTGCGCACCCATCAAACGACTTTTTTTAGTTTTTTATGTATTTTGGTTGCTATTGCGCTATTTTAATACTTATTTTTTAGTCTGTATCTTTCACCTGAATATTTTGGCTACACGGTAATTATATTCTGAGCATGGTTTCTAGGAGCATGTCAAGAACGTTACCCCAAAAACATCGTGAACAGATATAGATAAACAGCAATAGAGTAATAAGACACGTGCATCTTAGCAACGAATAAAATCTAGAGATGTGTCCCAAGAAACAGAATTCACATGGTTCATTCTTTCATACGAAGGAACGAACGACCTGTGTTCATCTAATCAACGTTCATCGGTTCTTTATAAATCATAGTGTACTGAGTTTTTCACAAACTCATAAACGTGAACCTCATGATTGTTCGTCGAAATGAAGAACGTCCTAGTCTACCAAATAATCTTCATGGTGCATCAACTGAAATGAACGAAGTAATCGTGATTCACGATTTCATTTCGAGTTTGATTTGTGCTAGAGCTCCGAGTAACGCTCTAGGTTCACGTTCTTGAAAACGAACCAAGTTGCCCAGCGCAATCTAGAACGTAAGATGCATATGAAATAGTTGATGAGAATAATGCTCTCAAACTACGGCGATGAGTCAACCATTACATTTTCAGAGCCAAAACAGAAGCGACTTCGATTTAAAAAAAAATTGTAAAAACGTGTAAATATGATGCAATAAAAAAGCGCCAGACAACCGAAAAGAAAAATACAACTAAAACAATAAAAACACGCACTTTTTTAATGCACTTGAAACAAAGAAAAAGTTACCTATAAAACGAGAGGTTTGTTTCATTACTCACTTACTCACTAACACAAAACAAATGCCACTTTAATAAAAAACGTGTGATAAAACAGCTGAAAAATGAATACATTCCTTTGAATTCTATGTATCTGTCTGAATCTGAATTGGGTAGAACAAGATGAAAGTTGAAAATTCACTAAAGTACTCATTTCTCTCTGGCACAAACAGCAACATACTTGCTGTCATGTTGACTATTAGGAACTTCCCAGACCTAAGACCGTGACCCTCATCGCGCAGTCAGTAGGACTGCATTGTATTGTCCTACCTCTGCATCGTAAGCCCAGTGCTCGACATTCCACTCTACACAATGGTCATTAACGCGCATGGCGCTAGTGCGATGGGAATAATTTTAATTTATTTCATGCAGAGGCTCCTCTTCTTTTAATTAACCGCTTGGATGCTGCTCACGGCACTTTTACTTTTACTGCCCCGCATTCCTCCTTTCTCTCTCTCTCTCTCTCTCTCTCTCTCTCTCTCTCTCTCTCTCTCTCTCTTTCTCTTTCTCTCTCTCTCTCTTTCGCTCTGTGTGCTTCTATTTCTGCATAGAATATGTTTGCGTACACTTCACGCATATAGCAATACATTCCCTCACATACACTCTTTCAATTTCCTTCCAGCTCCAATTCCCAGCAAAGGTATAACATTATGTGCCCATTATTACATGACCATGCGAAACGATCCCGTGTTATCATTAGTAGCTACACCAAATGGAAAATGAAATGAAATTCACACAGCTTCCTGACTCACCTATACAGGAGATACAAGAAGCACTGCTGACCGCCATTAGGTTGGTTAAATATTTGTCTTTCATCAGTTCCAGGCCGCGCTCATGTTCCTCCCAGTTCCCAGCTATACAAAGTTGTACGGCTTCATCAAATCATCATCATCTTCTCGAAGGGTTAAGCTACCTGTTGAATGCACCGGGTGCATTTATGTTTCAAGTTTGGTGATGAATTTTCCCAAATGCATCATAAGGATTCTTAGGAACAAGTACTTCATGCAAATAAATATTAAATAAAGTAGCGTTTCGGCCATTTTTTCATATTCGTAAGTACTGCTGTGATGAAAACAAAGACGAATATTTTCTGTAATTTTTTTTTTTGGTCCTAGGACCATCTAAAATTTCCCATTACTCTCTGGCCCATTTTGTGTTGCATTGTATGCTCTTCCGCTTTTCCACGCTCTCCCTTCGCCCATGTTAATCACTAAAAGCTTTTCCCCATAATGTTTCAACAAAAACACAAGGTTTTCATCAGAAAGAAAAACGGCCAACCTCACCAAGTCGTGACGAACCATCAAGCATTTAGAGTCATCCGCCTGATGGTGGGAAACAAGTTTTACGTGAACCATTTATGTCAGTACCCTACAAAATTTCGTAATCTCGTTACATCTGGCTTTTTCTTTCGTTCTCCGGGCTTCAAGCGAATTGCCAGGTCTGCTCCAGCCACAATTCACAAAGACGAAAAAAGGCGCACAACCACAGGAAGTTTTGAGCTATGTTCCGTAATGGAAAATATTCTAATCCCAGCGGAATGTACACATACACATAAACACAGTTAATGTAGTGAATTCGGCCAAGATTTCGTAGCCTTCCTTGCCATCTACCTTTTTTTCATTAAATTCAAATGAGCATAAATAATGCGTTGTCTTTACGAAAGCCCTAACGGATGTACCATTACCATGCTCAGGGCACATCATATTACATTCTACGAGATTCGATGGTACTCTTCTGGACAATCAACTTTAAGCTACCGTCCATTATAGAGTGATAAATCATCGCTGTTCGGACAGCGCGTACAGTCGACTCTAAAGCACTGGGTCATATTTAACATTGTTTTCAGCAGTATCCTTTTTATTATCTAACGGCATCATTCCTTCCACTATTACCGACAATATTCAAAAACTACCTAGTTTCCTCATCCTCATTTGGACCAGTATGACAATGTGTACATGGTCAGTATAATATGGTTTTACAAACATGTTTTCTCCTTCTTAAGCCTCCTTCTTTTTTTTGACAGAGATCAAAACACAAATCATTCATTTCTTCTGCTTAAGGAAACAAAAATTACAAGCTCTAGCACATATTCTTTAAAGTAAAAAGCTTTGACGACAGCAAATGTTACAAGCACGTTGAAGCAGAATGCGCCTTTAAGGATTCCCAAGCACGGGCCCAATCCCTGTCCATGATGGCGGAGAAGCAAAAGTTTGCACAACTCCTGAAGGACAAAGTTGCGTACACGGTTGCACAGAGCGTGTTTTTCGTGGGCGCTGTGCAGATCGAGCTTTGAACACTCCTTTTTGGAGCTTGCTAGCCCCGTTGCAACTAGTTTCATTCGGCTACCAACCAACAGTTAATCAGGATTTACAACGATGATTTTACACGACGAGCACAAACAGGCGAGTCGAAGTTAAACAAAAATAACATTTCAGTCAAAAGCTTTCCCTTACCTTCCGTTGGTCCGATGCAGGTCGTGTTGGAAAGGGAACAGTTTACGGCCAGACCGGTCGTGTCATTCCCGAACGTCCCGTTAGCGTTGTAGAAGATCGACCCGATATCCTCGGCTAGCAGTTCGAAGATGGAACCCCGCGAGTCGGTGCTATCGCTTATAGGCGATTCCAGCGAATCGTTGTAGGGGGCCGGATCATCCGCATAGTACTGGTCAGTGTCGTTGCTGGCAACATTGGAGGACACGTTGGATAGCATGGTAGCCACCGTCGAGACGCTGACGGTAGGTGCCGGTGTGTCCGGTGGTACCCGCACATCCAGCACGGTATCATTGTAGACGCTCTCGCCGAAAAGTCGAAAGTAGTCCGGCGACTCCCAGCCGCCATTCCAGCCAAGGGACGTTTCGTTTTCTGTCGCAGGCATCATGACATACACCATGGATGGGAAGCGCCGTTTCTCTTTTTCTCTATCTCTGGGGTAGTCACTCAATGGGCGTTGGAGGAGCTCTAGTCGAAAGATACGACTATGGTTACGACTCTGGAGTCTACTCGTACTGGCGGGACACTGATTTCAGAGTCGTAATTTGATTTGACCACCCCATAGGTACATCTCCTTCGATGGAATATGGTCCTGGAGAGCACGCCAATTTCCCTTACCACACCATTTCATTGGATGATTCCTTTGCTCGATTGCTTTCCTTTCTATTTCTCTCTCTCTAGTTATCTGTTTCGCTTGTGCTAATGCAACCTTTCTTCTTCCCTCTATGCCTAAGTATCAGGAACCAGGTAGTGCAACATTTGTGGCGCGTTCCGTACTAACCTGCACCTGATGCCCAACACGACAGTAACATGAAACTCCGCTCGTTTCAATTTCAGTTCTTCACCATCGGTGAGTGATATTTAGCATCTCTTCCCACTCCTTCTCTCATTGTTTCAACCGCCTCATTAATGAGAGATCAATTTCTCAGTCTTGCTCCCATGTAACTTTCCGGTAAATAGAACACTACACTGCTAATACATTATCCACAACACGACACGAGCTGTAGCGATGGGGCTAGCATTTTTCTTAAAACCTTAATGTACACATACTCTCACCATCAGATACACTTATCGTTTGTTTATGGCACTTCGAACCATACTTGTGCACACTTTCCAAACCATATCGTACAGATACACTTTCACTTGCTGTTTCTATAACCATGAACACACCATTTTTTCAACTGTTATAAAAAATAAAACAGAAAGTAGATTAAAAAACAAATCCACTCTCAAAATACGCTGCAATTACACAAGCACATTTTCACACGATAAGAAAATAAGTTTATCTTCCACATAAAAAAAAATCCGCCCATTAAGCTCATACAGTAGCGTAACAAAAAATTAAAAAAGAGATCCCTAATTAACTCCTAATTATAGCATGCATTTTTCATCCATTCCACGTTCAGCCTGTATCCAAGGGCCATTTTGAATCTGTTGCATTATCTTTTTTTCTCTCTCTCTTACAACCGGAAAGCTGTTTTTTTGTGTGACCGGTGTGGTAAATTTAAAAATCGACTACGAATAAAGCTTGTAATTACTTTCGTCACATTGCTGTTCGTTTGAAACGGGTGTCGCTGTAATAATTGCGAAATTTAATCTGATTTAACACTTCTCATCTTTCACTTGCACGTTGGGTGGAAATCCTGATCCTGATGCACAGCAAACCAGTCCTACCACTACTTTCCAACTCCCAGCACAGTTTATTATATTTTAATTAATCGCACGAACACTGCACAAGGGCACTTTTTTGCTGCATGCTCAGCTGCCGTAACAGTTAACCATTCGTATCGGCACTGATCTTCCTTGTAAAAGTACATCATAATGACGCTGGAAAATATCCAACCAATTCCTGGCCACAGTGCAGCTCGTTGATCTCTTCGTGGGAAGCTTTGATAAGCTTTATCTGGAATGAAAAGTGTCGAAAGAAGAGGAAAAATTAAATAATACTCACACAAACAGTACTTCCAGCAAGTAATTTGATTTCGATGTAAGATAAAGCATTATGAAATGGAACACCAAACACTCTGGCTAGGACAATTGGGATAATAATAGTTATACCTTTATAGTCAATCATTTATTTTGTTTCTTGTTTTGTTTTGTGTAATAACCAGGAATGTTATTCTTATTTTAATGGTAAGCTCCACAAAGCCACGAGTGAATGCAATTAAAGAAGACTCAGCATGAATCGTAATGGACAAACTTTTACGCTCAGCGAAACAAGCCCCAACTGTAATGGATCGTGAAAGATGGTGCTGGAAAAGAAAAGCTTTACCAAACCTATAGCAAACCATCCGACGGTCTAACGTACGGATTGAAACAGCCACTGATGAAAAGTGGAAAAACTCGTAATTTAACAGATCCCGCAACTTTGGACATTAAATTATGATTCCGAATTAAATATGTCATGCCTGTAGTAACTCGATCGCAGCTACCTTCTCTTGTAAGCAGCCTCTCAAAGTAAGTTTCTCTATCCATAAGGTACACGGATCTCTCCGAACCATCGCCAACAGCCATTACAACTGTCGACAAAGTTCTTTATTTCCCGGATCACCGCTGAGAACGGCGTCGAAAAGAAAATTGCAAGACGTGTGGAATGATTTTAACCCACAACGCACAAAAAGTTTACTGTTTTTTCCTGTTACAGCTTTTCCTGTCTTACCATTGAGCTGCCTCAACCGAGAAGCTTTGAGGTATTCAGCTAGAAACCGCTTCATGGTGAGCTTTCCGGTTGGAAACAAATGCGTTCAATACGCCTTCTAGTCATATTGTTACACAAACGTGAGTATTCAAACTGTTTATAACTATTTGCAACAGCTACCTAATCTTCAACTACTTTTTAAATATTTCTCAGTAGTATGTAAACTACTGAAAGGAAGCAGATAAATTGAACTGTTAATTTTGGCTTACCATCAACATTATCTTGAGGCTCAGCATACCGCACTCAGCAATCAAATATAGCTTTAATTTATCATTTTCTCTCCCAAAACTCACTATGTAAATTTATTCTTGAACTCTATTCACTTTATACCACAGTGCTTTTCATTCGGTTTGTCTACAGCGTTGAACCAGTTGAAGTATGATACAACTTTATGCAGGAATCCCCTTATATATGAAAGTTTGTTGAAGCTATTCTCGAAGAAAAACTGACAGAACTGAACCCCTTGTGAATGAAGCTGAAGGGATGTTAACTTTCGTAAAGCCCTCAACACGCTTTGACGCAACTTGTAGGTCCTGGACTAGGGATATTCGCTAGTAAGAGCGAAAGTTAAACCAAAACTGCAAACCTTCCCCCCGCCTCTCGGCTTTAGTACGCCATGACTAACCTCTCTGACCAGTTTCACGTTGACGTTGGTAAGTCTTTCTCCTTTCTATTTGAATTATGGGTTAAAGTTTTCCCTTCCTGGGCCCACGGAGCCTTATGCCCCAAAGACGCGGCAATTAACATGCATGCGCTGCAAGAAACTGACCGGCGATAGCAACCTCCTGTTAACCGGGACTCATTTTCCTTTGTAGCAATGTACACGTGATAGCCGCTAGTATCGACCAGATGGTTTAAGACCGGAAAGTTATGCCCCTTTATTTTTTCTACACATAAAAAGTGTTCTACAGGTTGCTCCGGCAGCGACGCGTCCTCGGGCTGACAGAATTCTCATTTTACCGTACCCAAGGGAAGGAACGGCAGCAACGTGTTGCCTCATCCGGTTATTCTTCGTGTAGCCTTTATTTTTTAAATTGCATAGCGCACAGAAGTTTCCATTGCAACGCAGCCCCACCCGTTTGAGTGCACCGGGAATGGTGCGAGAAACATGCGGCCCTTCTCGTCTGCAAGCTGTCCAATCTATTCAGCCCCTTTAAAACGATGCACTCTAATGCACCACCCCTAGAGCACTATCTTGGCGAGCAAACTGCTACGTAATGCAGGCGAGTCGAGTACTCTTTTCCTCCTGCAGCGCTAGTAATGCAGGACACTGCAACGTGACACGCTATGCACGGTGGCTAGATTGTGGGTTGCGTTGGTTGGTTTTTACTCACCAGTTCAATCCCCCCGAAGGCGATGCGGGCAATATAGACAATCGTACTACCTGTTGTGAAACCGTCCTAAAGCGTCTAATATGAACACTCGGGCGAAGCGGAAAGAAGATACCTGACACGTGAAGAAAGCATAACAACATGGAGCGTCTGTACGCCAACTCAACTCCGTTGTTGTTTTCGCCACCTTCAACAATTAACCACCCATTTAGACCGTACAACCCTGCTGCGGATTGCGTCAACAGCTAAACAGCGCAGTCGGCAGTAGAATGAAGTCTGGGTGAATTGTTAGAAAAATCAATCAGAGTAAACTATTTATTGAAATCAATGAAGTAGCTATTTCAATTAACATTTCATCAGTGTGACTTCGTCACGTCATCGCCAACATGTAACTGCCCGGCTGTACAGGAAGTTATTAACTTAACTTCACCTCACTTCCTACAGAGTGGTCGGTTTTGGGGCGAAGCATTACATTTTTATGACACATGCTAATTTTCTCACCCAAGACGTTCATCTCGTTGCAAAGCGGCTTTCGCCACGTTGTCTAGAGACCGTTGCCATAGCTGCTACATTCCACGGCATAGACGACGCAAGACGTCGAAAACGATTCAAAACTGTCAAGCAACTGATGAAGGAAGAAGGCCCTTGAGCTGAAATTCTTTGGCCGGTGAGTGACATTTTCTCAAAAAACCACATTTTCACCATTGCCAGAGCATTCTCCCGGCAAGAGCTCAAAGCAATAACGACTGTATGGCGACAAGGGTGGGCACATTCCATCCGGTGGGATGTGTTCTTGAGAGGTACGCATGCCGCACTGCCAGACAAACGCTGGTTTTGAAGCACACTGTGTCCTTCGCCAAACGAACCCAATCTGCCATGCCACGAGACACACGCACATTGCTCAATCACCCGCCAACGACCTACTCCGTCCATCAGAGGAGAAACTGCGTACGGATTCCAGTCGGGAAAGCTCCCTTTCTTGCTTCCCTGCTAGTCAATATCCTGGCGAATGTTATCTGTACGGTACGACTCCGTACATTGCATCTTGTCGTGAGCGTTACGTAATGAAGCGCATCAAATTTGACGCCTGGCTGTGCCTTCGGTATGAGTTGTGTGTGTTTTTTTAGCTGATGGAGAAAACATCAAATAGTAAAAGTGTCTGCTCTTTGCTTCACTTTTTGCTTACTTGGTTCAATTTCGTTTCTCAAGTAAAAGTACTCAATGTATCGTGGCACATAACCATTCAATTATGTTTGCCTAACGATGTTGCTCAAGGTGATTGAAACAGCATTAAAGCGCTAAGCACGTATCAATAAAGTGAAGTAGCAGCGAGCAGAATTTTGGCACCTATGAAAGAAGAAAAAGCCTTTCTAAACTCATATATCTTTATGGCACATTCTAGGCGCTACATTTTTTTTTGCAAATATTCTTCTAGGAATTAATAAACAATACATTTGAGACTACAAATGTTTTAAATAATACTACAAAACTACTATCAATAATGGTTGTAGTTTACTTAAAAACAGCTTTTACGAAATGCGGAAAAAGTTATTTATTCTAACATGAAATACTCTCTGATTTTGCATCATTCGGTTCAAATGTAATCTTTTTTTGATTGTCTGGTCACAAAATTGTCGAAAAATCATTTAAAATAATTAATTCTAATATGTAACTGATGTATCTGATTATTTTATCTTATTACATAGTTTTATAAAACAATCAAATATGTACACACGTTTAACATGAATAAGGTAACTTCTGCTTAAATTAAATTATCCGACACAAATGCTAAATGATGACATAGAAAGGAAAATGTATCCGATCAAATCAGGAATGAGAGTTAAACTTATAATTCAAAGTCCAATAACGAGTACTCTTCATATATTTCAAATTGAAGAAAAACATTATACGATTATATTGAACTACATAAGAACGCCGTTTATCCGGACTTATCGAGACTCATCCTCGCCCGAGAAACTCGAATAACACGGATAATGGGTTCATGTATTTTTTAAATCACAAATTTTCGAAGAATTTTTCTTTTCATTGGTATTATGTTTTGGTAAAACCTAGTCAGTTTTTATGAATTTAACCAGTTTATTTGGTTTGGTTACAGCGTTATGCAAATTAATTTCATAAATGACCATAATTGTAGGATGCGTGCAAAGGAATTTTAAACAGACAATGCAAATTGTAGACGACTTTTAAGGGGCATATTAAAAGAAACTGATTCAGAACCCATACCGATCCTGGGAACGGATGTGAAACGACTAATAACTACTTTTTCGGGATAACCATCGCACTACAACTACTGAACACTTTTTACTGAACACACAGCTTCCGCACCTACACTGGCCCTAGAACTGATCCTATCCCCTTATCGGTTCTTTAACTTATCCTTACATTATACCTCATCATCGTGGAATTGATCCCGATCCTATACCGGGAATTGTCTTGCAATTGGTCTTGACTCTATACCGGTTCTGGAACTGATCAAAAAGCCGTACCAGCACTTGGAGGTGATCCCGACCCCATACCAGAACTTACACTTCATCCATACCGGTCCTGGAAGTGATCATGACCCCACAAAGATCCTGTAACATATACCTACCGGTACTGGAACTGATCCCAAACCCATACTGGTTTTTGATCTGATTAAGATTCCATATCGGTCCTGAAACAGCTCCTGGGCCCATATTGATCCTGATACTATTTCCTTTTTAATTCGGGACCAAAAACAGAACCAGCAGCTGTCTCAACCATGGAATTATCCAATCTAGTGTTTTTTTTTTTCTTTTTTTACATTGGGGGATCCCGCAATATTATCGTCAACCCGGAAAACTTAAAAACATACCAGGCCTGGTTTCAAGCCTCGTATGGGCCGTCACCATAAGCAAGTATTTTTATTTTATTTCTTGTGTTTGACGAAAATGTTACTTTATGTTTATGTTTATGTTTATTTGTCTATCGATGGACAATAATGCCCTCTCGAACCATTTTTGCAATGTTTTACAATGAGTTCTTTACAATGGATTACAATAACATAGAACATAAAAATGTGCACTATGGAACCAAGTTTAACACAGAAACACGATCATTAAACTCAGTTGGCGAAATCCTCGGCTCAAAAGCGTCGCTGACTGCGTTGAAAGCACGGCACATGAGTAGGAACGGGTCAGAGGAGCCAAATTGCGTTCTACGGTCGTCGAGGGCCAACATTGCCCGAGTCCGGAGCGGCCTGGCCGGAACGTACAGGTTGATGGCAGCCAGTAGTGACGGAGAGTCAATACGGCCGTCGAGAAGTCCCGTGATGAACGACAACCTGGCTTTTCGTATACGCTCACTTAGGGTGGGTAGCCCGAGTAGTAAACACCTAGTCCGGTAATCGAGCCTTTGGTTCCATGAGCGAAGTGCAAATCGTGAAATTTTTCGCTGGATTGATTCCAATCGAGCTAACGGACGCGCTGCAGTTGGCCACCATACGATATTTGCATATTCCATTAACGACCGGATAAGTGAACAATAGAGAGCCTTGGTGCAAGGTGTATCATTAAGCTCGCGAGTCATATTGATAACTAGTCCTAGCATTCTATTGCTGGTGGCTACTACATGATCCAGCTGATCCTTAAATGATAGTTTTGTATCAAGCAAAACACCTAGATCCTTAACACATAGTTTTCGCACCAAGGACTGTCCCTCAAGCGCATATTCATACAATGATGGGCAGCGAGAACGACTGAAAGTGATGACTTCACATTTATGTGTGCATAGGGATAAAGCATTACGGTTGCACCAACACTGGAACTCATGCAAGGAAGTTTGCAGTCGGGCGTGGTCTTCTGGTTCACGAATAACACGAAAAATTTTCGCGTCATCTGCGTACAGTAGATGATTATCAGCCGGAAGGATCAATGTCGCGTCGTTGATGAAAAGAAGGAACAGCAAAGGACCCAGGTTGCTGCCCTGCGGGACTCCAGAAGATGCATGCACTGGACTTGACATGTACGGGCCTAACTTCACAGAATATTGACGATCTGTAAGGTACGATCTAAGCCACATTATCATAGGGTTTGGGAGACCAAGTAAGTCGAGTTTCGCTAGCAAGATGGAGTGCGATACACTGTCGAATGCTGCCTTGATATCCGTATAAATAGCATCTAGTTGTAAACCGTTATCGATAGATTTATGGCATTTGCTAACAAATTCTAGTAGATTAGTCGTTGTAGATCGCCTGGGTACAAAACCATGTTGATTCACACTAATATAGTTGCAGGCCGAGGCCAACAATGGCTCGTAGATTAGCATTTCGAACACCTTTGCACACACGCTGAGTGAGGTTATGCCACGATAGTTTACAGCATCATTCTTACAGCCCTTCTTGTAGATGGGTGTCATCCAGGAAGATTTCCAAGTGGCAGGAAAGGTTCCACACCTCAGGGACTCCTTAAAAATCTTCATCAACGAGGGAGCAAGCGCAGAAGCACACCACTTTAGGATAACGGCCGGTATACCATCTGGGCCAGGGGTATATGAGGATTTGACACGTTTGATGGCAGAGATGATCGTATCGACAGTGATGACTGGTAGCATAGGGAGCAGTGCACCAACAGGTGTGTTAGAGAGAGCATCGGCCACATCTTCTGGACCAGTAGTTTGAGAAGCGAAGTTGTCCTTGAAGCGCAAGGCAAACAATTTACACATTTCTGGCAGGGAACAGGCACTGTCACCGTCATAACGTATAATGCTTGGTAGCCCAGCAGATTTTCGTTTTTTGTCCATATAACTCCAAAAGCGCCTAGGGTACTTGCAGAGGGAACGTGCAGTTTGTTTCAAATAACTTCGGTGACAGGATCTATTATATCGGCGATAGAGAGAATGAACTCTGTTGTAATAAAGACGTGACGTGCTGTTTCGTTCTGCTCGTTGATCAGAATAGGCTTTTCTTTTTTCTTTTTTTAATGCATTTAGTGTGCGATCAGCCCATGGTGGTCCACGACGAGGAATTTTAACAGGAGTGCATTCACATATAGCAGATCTCATGAACTCACAAAAAGCCTCTGTGGCATCGTCAATGGTTGAATAGTCCGAACAGTTAAAAGAATTGTCAAAAGATAAAATCAATCGCTCCAATTTTGGAAGGTCAACACGAGCATAATTCAGTTTTTTATCAGCATCAATGGCTGTAGCGATCGTAACTGGGGCTACGTTGTCCAAATCAAAGTCAAGCGGAGGGTGGTGTTCGTCGATAGTAGTAAGGGGATATTCACAGACACGTATTGAAGAACATGTAGATGCAGCTGGCCAATTTGCGTAAATTAGGTCAAGTATTCGCCCCGATGAGTTAGTATTGAAGTTAAGCTGGTATAGTCCACTCTGATGCAAACCATCAACGAACTGGACACTGCGCGCGGAGCGTGCATGAGGCTCATAGAAATCAAAAGCAGCTCCATTTTCCTCTGACGCCGATGTCCAGGATAGCGTAGACTGGTTGAAATCACCAATAAGCATGAACCTGTCTCTCGGACCAAGAGTAGTGCAGATATTAGTAACGAAGTCGATCAATGCACTTATTTTCTCCTCATTCATGCTATGGTTAGGAGGCAGGTAGGCAGCGGCAATAAACAAACGGTGGTCGCATAACTGAATACATACGCAAGTGAGTTCTAACAGTGGCGGCAACGTAGGAAGCACATAAGAGAGAAGAGAAACGTTGCATGCAATTAAAACACCACCCCCACGAGTGTGAGAGCTGTTATTGGCATCCCGGTCGCATCGGTAAACACGATACTCATCTCCTAGAAGGAGAGCGGTGGGAATACAGGGATCAAGCCAAGTTTCAGTGAGTACCAATACATCGTATTCCGTCTCAAGAACCGACAAACGGAACTCATCGGCTTTAGAACGCAGGCCACGCACATTCTGATAGTATACAGTGATACAAGCCGCTCGATCAGTGGGTGCTTGTTGCGTAGTGTTAGTAGGCGCTGTGGTGTTGCAATTGAGCGAGCTTATCGTAGAAGGTGAGTGTATTGTGTTTGTTGTCGAAGGATTTGCTCGAGCCGTATGCGCAAAATATGGGTGCGCTGCTGTAGTGCGGTTACTTCGGAAAAAATTGAACCAGTGTAGTTTGAAGTGTTTTAGAACGTGACGTGGACGGAAAAGTGGGTGAAGGGAGAGTGCAGTTCATATCGGTTGGTGATTGTTCGGTTTGTGTTCGTGCGGGTTCATGGATATGTGCAGGTGAGTATGGATTATTGTGGGGATTATTGTGTTGGGTACAAGGCTGCTGTGGTGCCGGTGAGTGTTGAGTGCGAGGCTGTTGTGGTGCCGGTGTCTGCTGAGTACGGGGTTGTTGCGGTATCGGTGTGTAAGTGTTCGTGTGTTGTGTTCGTGAATGTAGAGATCGCGGCGGGAGTGAAATGAACTCACGCACACCGAGCCCGACCGGCCAGGAGGCTGCGTTAAGTGCCTTACTACGAAGGGCAGCAGGGATTCTGACCTTGAACGATACAGCACTCAATGGGCTAGGAACCGTTCCTGCTTTTAGCAGACTAAAAGCAATTACGTCTGCAGTGTCCAACTGCAAACACACCAACGAGACAACTTGCTCTATGGTGACGGACGCAGCCAACCTTGAAAAATGCAGCCATAAATAATCGGTTCTTGGTGTCTGTGAAACGGTTGGTATTGAAGCGGAGGTTGTATTAGTACCTGTGATTATTGGTGGTAGTGAAGGACGATCGATTCGGTGAGTGTTGTTTGTATTTGTGACGTTTGATATTGCTGCACTGTCAACAAACACGGCATCTGAGGATGCAACTGCATCACGAAATAATCTTCGTCTTTTTCCGTTTGGTAGTGCATCTGGGAGCAATTGATTGCTATGCTGCAAGGATGCCGAATGGGCCGTGGCGATTCCGGCAAAGCCATCCCGAATCTCCTGTATTACCGGTGGGACCAAGCTAGCCTTCATGGCATCAACAGCAGCTGTGAGGGCTGCCTGAAACCCAACCTGCATACCCATGCCCTTGACCGCCTTGCTACGCGGATTCCCGATGGCGTTAGTACACCCAATGCAACTCCAGTGCAGGGAAGCCATCCGTTTCACTTCATCGATGACCGATATAGGCACCTTAGTGCACACCAGATGGTATGTACCCTCACAATATAGGCACGTAATTGACCCTTCAACCGGGCCCAATGCTTCAGAACATGCATAACACACATCCTCCATTTTAGATGCCGCTGCAGATGAACGTCGAAGCAGCCACAAATAAAAGCCAAATATATCGCGAACACGGTGGTTTTCGTCAGGAACACGATGGCAGGGTCACGAGACTACACTTATGGACACACTAAAACTGGTGTTGATTAGAGCAAAACCAGATTACACCAATAAAATAGCGGATAAATGCGGAGCGATAGCAGTAGACACGCTGTGTTGACAACTGTCAAATGTGCTTTTGTTACCCCTATTGCCCTATTTATTACCCTATTGCGTGGTACTTAATAATTATCGAAAGCTTGTAAGATCTGGCATTACCTATCGCCCCTAAAAGAAGGTTATTTGTAGCAGTTTTTTTGTAGAAATGTTGTCAGAACATCTGCAGTGGCAGCCACCTATATTAGGACCACCGTTGAGGCTTCCTGAACTGTCCCTTGGACCACTTTTTGGAAAATATTCCTCACACGTCGTTGATCACATTCTTTAGATAGGTTTCAGCAAAAACTTAGGCCCATTGGCCCCTCTTTGAAAAAATCTCAAAAAACCACAGAAAATCGTTAATGTATTGAATTACAATTGTAAGTTGCTTTGTTCTGATTTGTCCAAGGTGATTTGTCAATTGTTGCACACTTAAGGAAACAGCGAACGTATTTCATATGTTTGACTTTATCCATAGTCACAATGTTCTGGTTAACGGCAATAAATTCGGCAATACCGGTCTGGTGGTACAGTCGTCAACTCGTACGACTTAACAACATGCTCGTCATGGGTTCAAGCCCCGAATAGACCGTGCCCCCATACGTAGGACTAACTATCTTACTATGGTAACAATAAGTCACTGAAAGCCAAGCTCACTTCACTAGTGGGTACTGGCAGGCCTTGACCGACAGCGGTTGTTGTGCCAAAGAAGAAGAAGAACGGTAATAAATACTGAGTTTTAAACCTATTCAACAATCGTAATGTTGAACATTGACAAAATTCCAAATTCTATTATACCACACTTTTCAATACACTGAAATAGACAAAAATGAGCCCTGAAACGGATGTTTTTCTATCAGATCGTGTTTAGAACAATACGAAACGCGTTCGTCCTTGGTTCAAGTCGGAATTCCGCAAAATAAATAGCAAACTTGCACCTGTTGCCGCACGCTAATGATAAACAAAACACTGTCAAAATGATGACACGATGAAAAAAGGAGCTTTGGGCCAATGTCTTTGAAAGAGAACAGGTTGATGTAAATCCTGTTACTAGGTTGCCATTTTCAGCTCGCTTTTGGCAGTTTCATGAAAAAGTGTTTACAAACAAACGGGGATAGCTACAGCGGAAAAAAGACGAATTTTATATAAAGAACATTGTAATGCTTAAACTTCCTGCAGCCAATCACTAATCGACACATAGGCAGAAGTCATTTGAGTGCACTCAGTATTCAGAAACATTCATAGAACTTTTTCATTATATGTTATTTTGTAACCACGAAGCACTACCGTTTGCAACGGTCTTGGCGGATGAACCAAAAGCTTATTAGTCATAAAACAGCACAATACATGTGTACTGAATATGAGAAGTCCTATTAACTTTCCATTAACCACTGAGAGTAAACTGAAATATCGAATCGGCACACACCGGTACAATATCTTCCATTGATTATAACCCAGCGACAAATCATAAATGAGATACTTGGATTGTATCAGACAGATAACATTCTAAAAAATAAACAAATAACGTGCACAACATCCCAACTAAATCGAATCGCTTCAATATCGATCATTTCATAATTTTCAGGAAACAGCTCATCATATCTTCCGATTTGTGCATATTTCGCTTAAGAAGATACATTTTTGATTTTCGAAAGCGGATATTGTATCTCCCCCAAACCCTTTAGCTTTACCTGTCAGATTTTTCACCTGTCAAATAGTTCCTTTCGCTGTAAATGTCACCTCATCTGGTCGTGCGACTAGAGAGATATTCATGTTGAAGAAAACTAATGAAGGTGTTGCTATGAAGCATCCAAGAAACTACGGGGAAAACCTGGCATCCTTGAATCAATATTTTTGTGAACTGTAGATTGAATTTTGGATGCCAAATTGCATATGCAGCTTAGAGAACATTCGCCTTAGGGAGACATTCATCTAGAAGAGACACAAAGTGTATCGAATATGACGGGACCCTCAAAATGTTCATCTTAAAGAAACAATTCTACATCCAGAGATTACATCTTATAGAGATTTCTTTGTATTTTGTTTAAAAATCTTATCTACACCAGACGTTATCATTATAAAGTGTTCGCGATTAATGCTATAAAAAACACATATGTAGTTATTTCACCAAATAAAAAAATACTTTCAAAGTAAAACTTTATACGTAGCTTGACGCCAAGCACAAAACCAAAATATACGACATACTTGTGAGGGCTAGTTATATACTCCACTTGCACCATTATTCGATTCCCTTTCCATGTCGGTCAGTTGACGCAACGAGGCTTCGAAGGATTTGCACCATCATGATTAATGAGATTCACAAGCTTCGCTTCATGCTGTTCGGACACTAGCAACATTCGAGCCGCCGAGCGAACGTTTCTTAGCATACCATCGCCATCTAATACCGGTGTACTCATTGCTACGTTCAATCACGTAAAATTCCGCGCCCTGATTTATGTGTACTTTATCAAATGAAACTTGCGCTTGACTTGTTTCCACACCCCACCATCGCCATCGTGTTGGGATCGTGTTGACTATCTATTCGTTCAATATACATCCCCTTCAGCTTTCCCCGACATGAAGGGCGCTCAAAACTGGTAAAGTTTGAAGAAGAAAAAATGTATCCAACGATAACGCCTTCAACCGTCCGTCTCAAGTTTCATGCGATTCAATCCTTACGCAACGACTGGCTTTGGCTGTACTTCACGTTTGACAAATGGCCTATCTTTTGCACGAAGTATTTCACCATCGACTTTAGGAGTTTTCATTCAAAGGAAGTGAAAATATCTTCAAGCAATTAAATAAATTGCAAACACGGTAGAAAACTCTTGTAGGCAGCCTGTATCTTACAGAGGATACGTATACTGCTCTGTATGCTGCGGAATGAAAACATTCCTTGCAGGATACCACGCTTGATTGAAGCTGTACGATTCCCTTATGGTTTCTTACTTCTCAAAAAAGCTATTGGGCTCAGTATGTGGGTCAAGTTTTGGCTCTGTTACATAATTTTTTTCACAAAAAAGTAATCAATCCATACAGGCAACGCATTACGTACATATTTCCTATCGTAAACATTTCTGCACGCCCTTCAAAACACGACTCAACATCAGCTTACATCGTCCAATCGGGGAGTAAAACATCATCCATCCTTAAGCTGTCTTTTCGACAAAATAATTTGAAATGCTTGCTTTATTAAAACCCCTTTAGTGTCGTGTCGATGACTTTACTTTTTCATAAAGGAATGTTGAAAGGAAATTCCGCATTCTTGCCCCACAAATGTCTAACAAAAAGGATCGCCGTTTCATGACAACGCTTGGAGCTAGTTTTACATATGTATTCATGAAACTTTATCTATTCCCAGACAAAACAGCTCTTTCTTCAAGTTTACAGTATGGGAGCATTCAAAAGGCACTAGCACTTGCAGAAGCTTCATTTCTTCACGACATTTACAAGCCATCATAACTGGGTGGTCAAATCACATTTGTCCTTTAAGACCTAACGTTTCTACTGTGTGAAAACGTTAAAGCTACAGTGGAAATTGAAAAAAAAATAGTTTGTAGGCCAACCTAAAAAAATCCAACGAAATATAAATATTTATTTCAAATCTGTTGAATACTTTCAATAGTTTCTTGCTTTACTTTATTAGGTGCTAGTAAAACTACCAATAATAGTTTGAAAAGATTTATCCAATTCTAAGTGATTCCAAAAACTTCAAACATAACTCATTTAATTAATTAAAATTTGACTCCCAGGAACCTAACACCGACAAATTGCCGTTTAATAGATGCATTTGCTTCACTTCCCTCCAATATAGGGCTCAGGGTAAACTTTTTAATTTATTTACAATCTACGGAACGAAAATGAGCAAATTGTTTACTCGGTTGCCTTTTCTAGTCCGCCCCTCATGAATACATTCGGATGAGTTAGGACACTTAACACGAAAAAAAATACACATGTAAGAAGAAAACACAATCTGCAGCCCCAAAGCTCAATCATGCCATCGCCAAGGAGCCGGTGTGCAACCTGGAAACCAGACATCAACCTAGCTGCCAACGCTGAAAGCATCGCCCTCCATAAAGACGGTAGCAGCATGCTTTATTCCTACATCCATTGAAGCCAATGATATGTCTCTGTGCCTGCAACAAACTAGAAGCGCGAGCGGAGCAAAATTTGCATTTGCATCATTTCCCGTTTCACTGTGCAACCATCTTCCTTCGTTGGCATTTTTTACTCCTGCCGTATCCCGCAGGAATGTTGATGTATGGGGTTCATTTTAACTATCTTGCCACGATCATCCTCTGGCCGTGTCCCTTTATACGATATTATTTTCCCACTCGAGGTCCTTGTTAGTATGCTTCCTAGTCAGCCATTGCCGGTAAGCGACGGGATGGATGCAACCGTACAGGATAGATGCTTTTGCATTTGATCATTGCGCTCGCCCGCTTATCTTGCTGATGGATCTGTTTTTGCCTTACTTGCTCCTGATTTCTTGTGGCTTTCCTGGCGTTTGTTCGCATGGTCGAGCTTCTGGGTCGTACAGTTTTTGTTTGTTTCTGCACTTTTTTTCGTTTCGCTTCTTTTACTTTACTTCTGAGAAAGTTACCTCTGCATACTTTACGTACCACCTTATCGTTCACTTAACCGAAAATTTCCAATTAGCATCATGCAGACAGATTTTCTACTATTTCCCATGGATAATAGGGCGGTGTGTGGGCTGCTGAATCAGTTCCATTTACCTCGGTGCGAACGAAACGTCTTCGCTCGCACTTTTCGACTTTTAATATTCTCTCCTTGCCATGCTTTCACACACTTCAACTACAACAAAGACCAGAGTCCTGTCTCCAAACACTTCAGATTTCGAAACCAACTTACCCGCTTTCCCTTCCCTTTTGCGAAAGCCTTTTTTGCACACATAAACACCATTATTCCAGTCGCTGTGATGTGGTGAACCGGAAAGCGAACCTTTAAAGTTCTCAAAGACGTGTAGATCCTAGCCCCATCGGCTCTGTTTTGCATCGTAATCGACCTCATCATCGGTCTTAACAGCTCCCAACCGGAGCCCCGGCAAAATACGACCCCGCAGTCCCAGGGCACATCCTTACTGCCTACTCCGGCATGTACCATCCATGTACTACGCCTTTGCATTAGCACGAGCGTGAAGGTACGCAAACATGCATAAGATATAAGGAAAGGGATTCGGTTTTCCATATTTTTCTCGCTTTCCGTACTCTCGTGGTGCTTTGCTTTCTCCACATGGTTTCCGTCTGGTCTACTCACATCCTCGCGCAGAAAGCACTTTCCATTTGAAGCGTAGGACACACCCAACCCACCCCGTGCAAACAAGCAAATATTCGGTGCCGCCGTGTGATACTGGCGGATGGTTGGTCGGTCATGAATATAAAACTATTTTGCTCCCACTCACGCGTGAGGCGCGTTCACTGCGGCTCGTTGAAATTATGTTTCTTTTCATTTCTAAGCCAATCACTCGCGCCCGGCCGCCTGGATTCTCGCTACACCGGTCGATTGTCCTGCGACGGGAGCATCGTCGTGCCGCTGCACACAAGAAAGTCAGCATTTTTTACCTTTCATTTTCGTTTCTTCTTCTCAGCAGTAAGTCCGTTTTCTTGGCTTATTACTTTCTACTCGATACGGGACTGGCGAACACAAAGTGAAAATTCCATAACGAACAGAAAATTCATCCCTTCTTTTGCTTCCTGCCTCTTCCTTGCTTGCACCACTTAGCACAATCTTTTGGATGGTACGGAATTTCAAAAGATGCTCCCGTGTACCAACCCTCGTATCTCGCACGGATAAAGCTCCTGTATCGAAGGATGAGTGTTTCTTGTTTTGTGCCAAACCTTGTTTCCCAGAAGACGAAAGCTCGTCCCGAGAATAGCTTCATCAGACACGGCCTTGTTTCTTTCTTTACTCATCCGTATTGCAGATGAATTGTTCTTCGTTATGCTCATCCACCAAGGGCCAAGGGTCACCAGCACTTGAATCCCCTGGGAGCCGTAGCGATCGCTTTAATGTGCGCTCTCCAGGGTATCAATCTTGTATTTTAATGTAATTTCTAAACATAAACTTATAGCAAAAGCGTTCGTTGGCATTTGCTACAAGACCTCAAGTATATTGTATTAGGTATGGCGAACAAGTACCAATTCTCATATTCTTTGTTTAAAATCTGAGTAAATTGTCTGGATCAAAATCTATGTCATCGTTGTACTTTAATTCTCCTCGCTTGTCTAAGTGAAGCCTGATGTGTATATAACTTGTAATGAAAACATAAAGGAATATTGAACTAAATTAAGTTTATTATTGTTTATTTTCGATTCAATGATTGATATATCGTATAAGAAACAGCCTGGAGAAATTGCTTGGAAAATCTTTACCATTTAAGTTCTATTCAAATAAAAGCTGTCATAAAAAGCTATTTAACAAAATCGTGTCAAATTTTTAACGCATATTTCACATTGTTTGTAGCCATAGCAATAGTAATTACGGTCTCGTTGGCAGGGCCTTGATTGCCATGTTTCCCGATTGACAGCACCTCACTATTCGCGGCTCGCCCAAGGGCGGTGTGATTTTCCCCTCGTCAAAAGCTTTTAGCTACTAATTATTGCTTTCCGTTTTCCTTTCAAACAAAGGTGTTAAACGGTGAGGACAGAGTGCGTGTAAATAAGGTAAATGTAGAGTTTTTCAATCTCTCTCTCTCCGTTTGATACTTTTCCACACCACCACATCGCCGAACCCGAGCATCAAAATGAAATATTGTAATTAATTATCGTCACCCTTACTGTCCACCACCCAGGCAATGGTCTCCTATCACCGACATTGCAGGAAGATGAGAGAGGACAAATTTATGCGTGAAACGCTTTGAAACCAGCATTCTATAGTAGGCCACCTTCCGAAAAAGCAACTGAAGGAAATACTCTTCCAGTTTACACCTATAGCATACATTTCCTTCGATTTATTTTTTTGCTTTTCTATCACGATTTTTATCTTTTCATATTTTTACTAGACAGCGTACGAAACGAGACTAACCCAATGGACCAACAGCCAATCACCAATACCCTGGAGGCCATCAAGCAGGACGTGGTGTGCAATAAACATGAACTCATGACAATTCGAACAGAAATTGAAGGAAAATAAGTCGCCTGTTGCCAGTCGAAACGTTTCCTTTTTTCGCTCAAAAACCTTGTTTGTCTTTGTAATGCCTTGTTTGCACGACTGCCCCATCTTATTCCCTTTTGTCTGAATGGGTCAGTTTTATTTGGTTCCAATTTTTGTGCTACTTTGTTTGGATATTTCCCATGTTTATACATACACAAGCGGGCCTTTTCATCTGTTTTATGCTACGCTTTTTCGTGTTTCTTCAACAGATGAAGAGGCTGGTGGGTTGAAAACATAATCAAAACCCTGTGCGCAACAAACACTCCAGAGGCTTCACCACAAATATTTAGCTCTATAAATGGCCAAACTTCTCTCAGCAGTGCGATAGGATGTTTTTACCTTGTAATGACTTTTATGTGGGAGATTGTCTACGCTCGATTTTTCCAACAGCATTAAGTCTTACTTTCATTGTCCAGTTGCGGCAGTTATTATCAAGCTTTGTTACAATTGTATCTTTTTCTTTTTCTCTTTTTTTCTAGCTGAACGAAGATGAAAATACACTTTCTGCTCGGGTGATCATATCATGTTAGAGAAAAAGTTCCTTCGTTCCCGGTAAGGGTGGCCTGCGAAACATTATCATTATACGCAAAACAAAATGCCCTCAGATGGTTGCTCATGTTTCCACTCCAATACATACATATTTCCATTCCAATCCATCCCTAACGTACAAATAAACTAAAATGAGAATATCTCAAAACAACACATGCAAAAAAAAACATTCTCCGAACCCCTCAGCGACCACCATTAACAACACGTGTACTTTCTACAGTCCCTTTTTATTTGCTCCTTGTTGTAGCACAAAGCTGCCAACCTGTTACGCAGCAAAAGGAACTACCAACCGCACTGTAGGAAACAACGGCTAAAGGATGCACAAAAAGCTTAAAATGAAGTACAACCAAATATGACACGCCAAGGCTTACCGTGGCCTCAGTGCCAAGTCAAGATTTCGATTTTAACGAGATTCTAGCTTAAAGTAGACATCAGGGTAGACCTCCAGCGGCAGACATTACCGCTAGATTCGTATCTGTTTTTCTTGTTTTTGTACGTGAGGGTGTGTATGTGTGTGTGTGCTTATTTCTGGGATTGCGGATGCAGCTCGAAAGAAATCAGCGCTCAGGAGCGCCCGCGTGTCTGATGAAGGTCTCAAGCGGGCATAATTAAATCCATTATGACAAGCGCAAATACATGGCACCGGGGCGCAACGTGAAACCTTTTACCGCATGGCGTAACGAAGGCTGCGGTCTGGTGCCTACTTCACTGCGAGATTCCCTTTTTTCATTCGTTTCCTTTTTGCATGAAGAAGATGTAGATCTACTAATGGCAAAAACGAGCTGAAATATATTTGGCAGCAAAAAACAGAAGCAGTGTGCAACCTTTTCAGTGTGCAAGAATGAGCAAGCAAATGTAACGCCCTAATGAAAAATCCTCATCTGGAGAGGAAACAAAATGGATAGCAAATTAAGGACTAACTGCGGATTGAAGATTGCCTCTTTGAAATGCGAACGGTTTTGTACGACACCAACAACAACAAAAAAGTTGCATACTAAACAGAGCTTCAGGTAAAAACAATTATCACCTAACGAATCACGGGACGCAAGAAAACAGTACGATGGACAGAAAATTGAGTCGAGTGTTGGTTGATAGTTTCGCTCTCCAGCTTGCTATCCTCCGTAGTATGAATATTCATTCTCTGTTAACAGAGCTTAGCTTTATTTAACACTATTCTTTACAATGTTTAGCTGAATTGAGCTTAATTCTCCAAATGGTTCATTTCAAACGATTCCTTCCTGACCGTTAAGATATTTCATGGCATTTTGATGGTTTTATAGGCACATGCAATAACCTTCGATCAATATCAACGACATAGCAACGAAAGTGCTGAACGTGATGGAATGATATGAGCATGGTTGAATAATTCATTGTTTTTTTTTCGTCCCAAATCTAATCTCAATATAGAACTGCTACATACCTAAAGATCCTTCCAAATCCTAAGAACACTGCGTTAGCATCTGTGATCTTCTATGCAAGTATACGGATACAATTTGATCTGCTTCTCAAGAAGCCTTTGCCCCGCTCAAGTCTGTTTTTATGTTGAAAATTATAAACCTAGGACAAGAACAACTGTGACGGGTAGGAGAGAATGTGAGAGAGCGAGAGATGTTGCTACATAGATACAAATGCTTGCTACGCATTCGTACGTGTGTCATTCATGCTGCTAAATTTCCAATAAACTTTTCCACATCCTTTCAGTAAGCCTTGCAAACATTCGTGCTTTGCCAACTTCTGGGAATTGTATCTTGATGGGTATGCAATGTGTCGTAAAACCATAAACGTACAAACGCGTTATTTATATCCGGCTACATCATACAAATCTGACCTTTTTCACTTATACATGACACAGCAAAAGGGGCTCGCTCCGTGTGCTAACGAAGATTGACTTTTATCCCTGCCGGTCGTCTCCGTGGGCAAAATCGAACAAATAGCAGCCGGATGCGTGTTGTGCAATTGTTTCATCATTTTTGTATCTCCCTAGCCCAAGCCCATCATCATAGCCAAGTGACAGCTGAATTTATGTGATTCTGCAACTCTTCTTCCGACTACCTTGTTAAGAAAACCCCAGCGAGTGACATTACCAGCCAGAGCGAGACGTTTCTGGTTGGCTCCGAAAATATGAGCTTATGCTTTCTTCTTTGTTTCTCGCAAGGGCCGGACCGGAATTTCGTGTGCATGCCAGCAAATCTAATGCGCTCGAGGAATTCTCAATGCCAGCTTAAAAATTCATCCCACATTCCGCGCGGCAAAGACGCCATCGCCACAGTTATTCGCATTCCGGGATGCTTACCCGCACGATCGCATTCGACCGAAAAACGTCCTCTTCACCAACCGAAGAAGAACGCGTAGGAGACAAAACAAAAATCTGTCAAAAACGCTCCTCGCACCACCCTCCCAAGGGTGCGATTGTTTTCCCGTGATCCCTAGCTCCCGTGCATTTTGTCCCACTTCCCGGTTAGTATTTACATTACATCGCAGCACAAGATGGAGTACCCTCATTCTGATTCAATTTCACGATCGAAACTGTCCCCCCGAATGTGTCGTCTATGTGTGGGTTGGGCAAGGGCAACGGGGGAGCATGACAATGCTCTTCTTCACTAAACCGCCCTAAAGCTTGGGCTTCCAACCGGAGAATATTACATTTTCCCTATTGCCACATGTGAATTTGTATGAAAGAAACCCCTGGCTACACAAACTGACAGAGAAAAATTTAATTAAACCATAACAACGGTCGATTTATCGTCTCTTTTTCTGTAAAACAAAACGGCGAACCCACTGCACTACATCGTATGTTATCTTTCCATCGTGCCCGTCGCTTTTGTACGTGGAAAAACGCATGTAAAGATGCGTGTACAGCTTCGTGCGCTTTAAAGCAGTCGCTATGCCCGTGACCCATTCAAATTCCTTCATAAATTTTACGAAATTCCACGAGGGAAAGAAATACGGATGCAACGGCATCCTTGTGTACCATTAACATGCTATATTTATAAGCTCAGAGCACGGAATGAAGCGATTTGATTCAACGATTTATGTACCGACCATGGTACGGCTACATTTAAAAGTTTGTTTCTTTTTTCATTTTTTGTAACTCAATGTTTAAAAATATGCGTATACAATGCATAATGCAATACGAGTACGACCTCAAATTGACGACTGATTTTCAACCCACGCTTCTGTTTCCAATTTTTCGACCTCGAGTTATGCTTGCTGTCACAGATGACGCTCAATCTGTGAATGATTCTGACAGCTACACTGAAGGATGTGATACCTCCCTCCTACTTTCAGAAACAACACACACAACCCGCTGGCCAGTCTGTAACAGCAATTGAGAAATCAATTTCCACACCATGTTGACTCACGTTCACGAATGTTTCCGGATGCACGGATGGTTGTTCCAAGAGAGGGAGTGAAAAAATGTTATCCATATGCTACCTGTTTGTTTGGGTCGATCGACACGCACCCCTGAAGAATGGGGAACACTGATAGAGGAAAAGATGAAGGATGGATCCCACCCGTACGCCCACTCGCAAACGTGACCGATCGTGCGAACGAGAAACCCTTTAATCTCGACCCCAACCAGCACCCTTCATTAATAACGAAATTCATGGCAATGTCAAGTGAAAACAAATACACAACTAGCTGCCACTCTCCATGTGACTGTGCGGCTGCGTCGTTTGGTTTG
Organism: Anopheles gambiae; assembly: GCF_943734735.2. Taxonomy (NCBI): domain Eukaryota; kingdom Metazoa; phylum Arthropoda; class Insecta; order Diptera; family Culicidae; genus Anopheles; species Anopheles gambiae. The sequence continues at coordinate 54,871,107 of NC_064601.1, forward strand.
GTTCATGTTCAAGGGCTACTTATACGTGACCACTTGCCGAATTACAGTGCACAGAGGTGTTTTGTGGTTCAATCAGCCTTTTTCGTATGCTGCTTCAAAATATGTACCAGACACTAGGTTTGGGATACATTATAACCACCTTTCTTCATTATGTATGCTGCATAAAATATGTACCACACCATAGGTTTGGGATGAATTGTAGCCTTCTTTCTTCTTCTATGATGGCCAAAAGTATGATACCTCGGTGTTATTTTGATTTTTTGCACTTCGTATATCGAAAAATAAAAACATTCTAGGCATTTGATATTTGATATGTGAAAAAGGAAATCAATATTTTGATATTCTTGAACTTGTTGGATTAATTCTTCTTCTTCTATTTAGTGTAACGTCCTACGCAGACATGCCGGCCTATACAGTAGAGTTGTGCCTCAAGTACCAGAACTGTACGATTCATTCAATCCATCCTAAAGAACGAACGAGTTACGTTCATCTAATCAACGTTCATCGATTCTTTATAAATCATAATGTACTGAGTTGGTCATCAAAATAACGTCCTTTTTACTTCTTTGGCTCAACAACCGATGTCGGTCAAGGCCTGCCTGTACCTACTTGTGGGCTTGGCTTTCAGTGACTAATTGATTCCCCCCATAGCAGGATAGTCAGTCCTACGTATGTCGGCGCGGTCTATTTGGGGATTGAACCCATGACGGGCATGTTGTTAAGTCGTACAAGTTGACGACTGTACTACGAGACCGGCTAAATAACGTCCTACCCGCCGAAATAACGAACATCTTAGTACGTTAATTACTCCCATACAAATATGAAAGTGAACCGTATGACCAGGACGTTAACGAAAAGAACGACCTATCCGTCGAAATAGTTTTACCTACACCTAGTACGCTAGGTCGTTCATTCCCCTTATACAAATATGAACGTGAACGTGATACACTAATTATGTTCTTCTTGCAAAATAAAACAACAATAAAACAATAAAACATATTTTCTTCAACTGTAATGAACCAATAAATCGCGATTCACGATTACTTCATCTGAATGAAAGAACTAGTTAGTTCACGGTCATGGAAATGAACCGAATTGCCCAAGCCTACTATACAGGCTTTCAAGACTTCATTCATTACCGCACCAGCCGGATAGTCAAAAATCCTTTCTACGGGGAGACAGTCTTATTCTAGGCTTGAACCCATGACGGTCACGAGTCGTACGAGTTGACAACTGTACCACGAAACCGGCCAACTGACTATCCTGCTACGGGGAAATCCATAAGTCACTGATAGCAGGTCACTGATCCCATTAGTGGTATAGGCAGGTCATGTCCAAAGCTGACGCTAAATTAAAAGAAGAAAAATCAACGATACGGGGATCGTACGTAGAATAACTTGTTAGTGAGATAATTCATAAAATAATTGAATGTTTTATAATGGTATAAATGGTCCTCGAAAAAAAGAGTTCTTAAAACAAATGCTCATTACGATATACATCGTGCAATTAAATTTAATTAATCATCAAATCACATTAATTCATCTAGAATAAGTTTAAACATATTTTTGATTTAAAACGTTGAACTAAGTCGGTAAAATGTATGCTCCCATTAGCTGTGGGCCGCGGCACATGAATTTTCAAAGCCAAGTGGTCCGCGTTCCTAAAAAGGATGAAAAGCACTGCTCTATTGTTTGCGGGCCAACACGCAAAAGAGAGAGTCATGTTTTTTTAGTATGGTAAAATAGTGTGTCAATTTCATTCTTTATTATTTTACCCATGTTTATTTTGTTGCTTTTATTGACTTGAAGCAAGCATATTCCTAAACTTGCACTTCCCTTGCACAGTCCCTTGGCTTGCACAGTCCCTTGGCTTCACAATCAAATAAAAAGCTTTTGAAATATACGTAATAAACGTACGACTTATTAACTACCATTTAATTATCTCTATGAACTATAATCAGCATATACCTTTTTCCATTTCACATACAGTCGAAAGAAATTCAAATAAGCTAATGGCTGAAGGATAATAAGACATGAGAGGAGAAACGTCCCATAAAAGCATATCGAATGGAGGAAGCACTACCCCACACACAACTGCATACCACAAAAATTGTGTGGATTTTGCTGATGATTGATGAAAGTTTTCTTTTTCGTTCTCATACGACAAGCTTTCCCCGGGAACCTCTGTCCATTGCTCCCCCAGTACTGGAAAACGGCAAAGAAACCTGTGAGCCTTGAAAGACGAAATCGATCTTGTTCACACCCGTATGTGTCAGAAAGCTTCTTGCAAGCATTGCGGCATCTAGATGTTTTTTTTTCTACACCGACACGTTTACCACCCAAACACCATCATAATAATCACAATTCCCTCTCTCTCTCTCTTTCTTCTGCCTTTTGCGCTCCAAACACGGGAACCAAGGTTTCCGTATTTTGAGGCGAAGGCAAAAAAGATCCAGTCCGCATGGTACCAGCGAGTCGTGCGACTAGTCAAATTCGCTGCTCAGGTGGGCCTCGCAGGCAACGTGAATCACGCAAAAGGCAAATCCTCTTAAACACTGCCAACAATGTACCACCTGCCGACAAAAAACCCTAAGCTTCGTCTCACTCTCCCGCGTTCGTGGCTTCCCGTGTTTTGCTTATTTCTGCTCCACTGCTTTCACGGTAAAACACCATGCCAAAAGGGTCCCTTGCGCGATCCCGCACAGAAGCCGCTGCGTCACAGGCATGAGAAAGGAAATTTGGAAAATATTTTCATATTTTATAAGGCATCTAAATAAATCGATTTCACCCCATACACAGATTGAAGTGGTGGGTATATTTTCGGGACACACATTTGCCTGTAACAGGGATCACCGGTGTAGTAGCTATAGGTAAGGAAGCCACCATCAGCGTCGTACATTCGCTACCAGTTGGTGAGCAAAATGACGAAAAAAGAAGGTAGAAATCAAAGTACTTAACCTTCACGCAGGACTGATTCTACGTCAAACTGCCTAATCCTGATGTCTCTCGCGAGTTCATAAGCTACGGCGAATTGAAACCCAAGGCAAAGGAAGTGGTAGTGACCTATTTGACACATATATTATTTTGCCTCACCACCACTGCTCGGCACGCTTCTCAGCTTACCGTCACACGAATGCCAACAGATCTGCCGCACAGTGAAGATGATTATACGTGGCTATGCATCCGACCGGAACGATGATGAAGTTTTCCACCATGTCAACCTGTGACGACCCCGTGCGAGGTTGAGTGGAAATTCATATTGCTCCTAATGAGCCGTCAGGCAGCTCAACTTTTTCCTCATCTAATCAAAAAAATCCGTTACCTACGCCGGGGTGTATTTACCTCGTTTGCCAAAAATAGTACCAACATTTCCGGTCCGGATCTTACTCCTGACCTTTCGGGTCGTTTCCAGCACCCACACTTCTTGCACCAGTAAGTGAGAGCAGTGTACAAAAAAACCCCAGATCGATACGATACTTTCTCAAGCAAGACACCACGCCATCGCTTGTCGTGTCCCTCAGCTCCACCTTACATACGTACCTGGCACGTTCGCTTAACTTCTCCGGATATACTATGTTGTTATGGTAACAGCAGAAACAGCAGTTGCAGCATGCTGGTGTAAGACCAACGCTCACCCATGCTGGTTTCCTGCATGGCATGAGGTGAGCCATTCCAAGAGCAACTGGAAATCGATCGGCAATCGTACACTATGAGCAAATATTTGAGGCTACTCTTGCCCACGCAAGAGCGTCCCTCAGACAAGAACTCGTGGAGCTCAGACTAGATGGGAGGGAGGTAGAGGAGAGGGTGTTATAAGAGCACAACCTGCGTCTCCATCACCGAACCACCGAATATCAATCTCAATCGCTAGAGGAAACAATCCATACCTTGTATCGAGGCTGGCTCGAACCGTTAGTTGTAAACGGGAAAGGTGGGAATGTACCGGACGGGGGGAACATTTTCAATATCAATATTTCGTCATAACCATCGTTCCGGTGTATCGTTTTTACTTACACCATGCATGATGCCATAAAAGAACAATAGAAGAACGAAAAAACGAACACATCAACCCGTACCGATGGACGATCCTTTTGTGCGAACTTTATGGATGTTTTGCCCAGACGATGTCCTCGTTCATATTCAGCAAGATGGATCCGGGAGTGTGGGACGCATCAGAACCTTTCGCCCTTTCACTCCAACACTAACATAACACAGACACACACACTTTTTTCGACACATAAACACACCGCACCCATTCTGGAGCAGTTGCGGCCGGGGAATAAAAGATAGGCTCGTAAGAGATATTGCCGTCTAATGGGTCTGTATGGGCAGATCGGGACCGTTAGAGGGCGTTCATGGTTCGTTGACAGTCAGCCGAACCGAAGATGGCGTAACTAAGTTCTATTCAAGGGTTGCCCCCTCTCTCACTTTCCGCAAAAGACGCCGGCACCGCTTTCACCAACACTGTTCAGTGGTGCCACCAACATGACCCGTGCATTTGTGCTACGGGTTTTCTCATCCAAATTACACATATAGTTTTGGGCATAGTTTACGCTACATTTTTATCGCAAAATAATGCTTCCCAGCCAATCTGTTAAAGAGAACCATCTATAAAAGCTAGAACATTCTCGATTCTGCTTTGATTGCATTTTTGCTCCAAGCGCTTTAGTACGCTGCTCACTTATAAAAGTACATTGTATGCTCTGTAACGCATCCTCTCACATAAGAGAATTTCATTATATTTTGATACTGTACCATTAATAAACATTCCTTAAACGTTCTGAGTGTGTCTTTGTAGAGAAGATTTTCAGCCCAAAACAAGCACCTACGATCGCGAACGATGCTTTAGACCAGAATAATTGTTCATGGTACAAATTTAATGGATAACTCAAAACATACTACCGATGCTGTCTCATTTCCCCAAACATAACGCATCGTTATGACTTTTAAAGATTCTTTTAGTGAAAATTCAAGGTAAGTTCAAGCAAGAACTAGAAAACACTATTCTTTACGTTGATCCGTGCTTTGGATACTAATCGCACCACATCACGTACCATGTAAGGATAAGGGTAACGACACATAAAAAATTGTTCAACCAGTCATTTTACGCTCTAAGTGTTACAAACCCCGACACGTCATCTCAATGTAGGACAATCACTTTTTTCTACAGCTCACATAAAGCTTTTCAAGTATACATGATGTTGATTTGATGAACATGTTTTCCAGATAAAACTATGAAGCCGTTAGATTAACTTTCTTTTTTTCTTAAGCACTATCAACCAAGTGTCATTGTATCTACTTCCTGCCCATTTTGGTGCCCTCTCGGAAGGTGGATCTAATTTCGTGGAAAATATGATGGCTCACTAATTAGTGGCCACTGGCCAGTGAACTATTGGCATTGATTCAACGATCGGATCGCGTGTAAGCGACACATTCGCAGCTTGTTAATCTGGTCACTTGAATGTAACACACGCGCCCCGGACACGCTCCGTTCTACCCCCGGGCGGCAGTGACGGCGGCCATGGTAGCCCGCTGCCACCAGGATACATGTGATTAACATATCGCGCTACAGATTATTTCCATCCCTTCCTGCGTTCTTCCCGACTGGCATAGGGTACAACACAGAAAAAACACCGCCAACACGCCTGTTCGTTTCTGGAACCAGTGGAATGCGCCATAGGTCGCGGGTTGTTTTACCCCTGAAGCTACCACAGTGAATGCCCATTTGCATAGTGATTGGGGTTGTGCGAGTGCGAGTGGTGTATATTAATTAGAAACGCACCCGTACGTGCAGCTGGGAAAGGGAGCTCGAGCGTGCTACTTTCCGTGTTCAAAACGAAATGGAAATGGTTTTATTAACCGCGGTAACAGTAACAGGCTTTTGGGGGTAAGAGATAAAAAAGCCACAATCAAATCACCGTTCGAAATGATTGCCGAATTTCATGATTTGATTTAATATACGTGTTGCCCGATCGAAATATATTAAACATGTGGTAAACATTGTGTTCAATTCTGTGGGATGCAAACGGCTTTCTCTTGCAAAGCCCTTGATTATCTTGAGTTGGCTATGGTCTTACTGCCTATTCCTTCCTTTTACAACACACGAGGATGATGCGTTTATTTTTCAATACCAGTATTTTGCATTCATCATTCTACTTTGGCTAATTTATTTAAATCCACCCAAGCTATTCTACTGGTCTCATCTGCTACCGATCAAATGCTTCGCTAAATATTTCAATAATCGGATTACCCTCAATATGCAAATAGGTAGACAGGATTTCATAGACCTTCCTCCATGTAGACCATCCTCAACGCTACAATTTTTTTATATCGATGGGGTAAATCGATGTGTGTGTGTGTGTGTGTGTGTGCTTCTGTGTGTATATTGACGCTTTGCGTCATAGTAAATGGAGATCAGCCGATTTTAAACCTTCTTAAATGTAAACACATTTCCATACAAAATTGAGATTCTTGTTACAAACCGTCGCTAATATCACCTTTTCTATGCCACTCTTGGCACTGGAGAGGTTAAACAATTTTAAATTCGTTTTCCTCTATCCTTTATTTGTAGATAGCCACACGAAAAAGTACCTTACTAGAAACATGAAATGGATACGGAAATGAAACCAATTCACAACAGACGAGCATTTTTACGCTTTTCTTTTTTGTTTCCTTACTACGTAGAATGTGTCAAAGGGACACAAATGGTAAAATTATTCTATTCAGCTTTCGGTACGTTTCATAATTGCTTTCATCTGGTCTCCATATCCAAAGTGGCACCAACGAGCCTTTGTCCTGTCGAATGTCGAAAAAAGCGTCATCTCTCCACTTTCCTCTCTGCGTTTTGTCGCCCACAGCTCAATCGCTGCCAACATGCCTCTCTCTCTCTCCCCCCCCTCTCTCTTTCTCTCTCTCTCTTTCTCTCTCTCTCTCTCTCTCTATCTCTCTCTCTTTCTCTCGCTCTCTTTTCGTTTTCTAAAGTAATACTATATATTTTTCATCAACATATTCTACCTTTTTCTCTGTAGAGGATTCATAATAAAACGGTTGAATCGGGCAGTACCGATGGCAACGGAACGGCTGGAAATTAATTATCCCGGAACAATTCCCGGAATGAGCTTCCACAGCTGTAAAGATGAGTTTGTGCATGAATAGAGCATCTGTGTGTGTGTCTGTCTGTAAGTATAACCGGAGCTTATCGATTATGTCCACCCAACCTTTTGTCGAGCATCATAGCGCATAGAGACAGAAAGGACACTGACCGAACGACACTTACTAGGATTTTTTCGTACGGTAAGAGGAAAAAAATCCGAGAGCCCGCAAGGCCCCCTGAGGTATGCCCTCGATTCGAAAATTAGAGTAAAATTATGGGTGTGACGGAGATGAACGGTAGCGTTTATGGATGAGAGAAAGAAGCAAATATCCTGCCCTGACTGAAGATAGAAAAAAGAGAAAAGGACAAAATGCCTTGACAGAAGATTTTAATTTTAGATCAATGCCCTGCTAGAAAACCTCCTCCCTTTCCCTTATTCATCGAGCCAGGAAAATCGGAATGTGTTCCTCCTATCCTGTGGTAGGAAGGTGCAGTGAGTGATTGTGAAGCCCTTGGAGCATGATGGTTCCAGTTCCGGATGTCCGGTTGGTACTTCAATACACTAAGGGGCGGTTTACGCTTCACCAAACCCGATGAGACTGTCTAATGAACCGAGAAATTCAATCCATAAAATAAAGTGGTCTCGCCGTGGTGTTTTTACCCGCTTCCTCCGTGGCCACAGATTGCCCTGCCTGGGGGGCAGATTAAAACGGCAGGGAAACAGGAAATGAGAAGCGTCCGATCGAAAGGATGTGCCTTGATTAGATAAAGCAAGACCAGATGACGAGTCCGTGCCCGATGCAATTGATGCGACTCCGGGACACAGTACCGGGCCGGTTCCGTTCAACTTCCGGACCAAAGCAAGATAGCGAGAAGGAGAGATCATGCATAAATACATACCGATTGGGTCAATCTGGGCGCCGGTGATTTTCTTCAGCAAATTTCAACGCTTACACAGCCCAACCGCACCGCAGTAATGGTAATGGGTATGGTTCACGGCCAGCCCACACCAATACTAACGGCTTCGCCTACCGACACTAATCGACTCGAATCGATCGATCCGTAAAGAAACATGGGACCGTAATCAATCAGTTGGAAAATGATCCTCCAACCACGCTGCAACTGGTGCGGCCAACAGCTAATAGCGAACCTACGTATACGTGTGTGTGTGTCTTTTTTGTTATTTATCTCCCCCATTACTTTTTTTATTCTTAAGCTCCTAAACTGTAAGCGTAATAAACCGGACAGCAGCATGTTGCTTTTAAACACTGGTTTGCTGGTCTATGTCCTCCTCGGTCCTGGACCTTTTAAAGCTGGCCTTTAAAGCGAATCAACGTGAAACGGGCAGAAAATGGGTTTCTTCTCTAGGGCTTTATCCCCGCAAAAGCATTCCGAGGGAGTTTTATTCGTGCTTTTGTTACCTTGCTCTATACCTCACGGAGCAATATTTCTTCTCGACCGAGAGCCCCCGCACCAAACGAAGACAGGGGTTGCCTGTAATGCTACCCCCTGAATGCTAATCAAATTTTGCTTAGCTACGCAAACGAACCGAAGCTTCCTCGCTCGTCTCGTACCCTTCGGGGCAGGGCTTTTCTTTTAGTTCTCGCGCTTTTTTTTTGCTTTGTTTTCAACCACAAAACTTTTCACTCACAAGGTGGGCCTGAGCTCCGACCAAAATCACCATCAGACACACACACACACAGACACAAACAAACACGCTCACAACCAGCAACATTTGCGGTGTTTCTTTCCCGCTTACACCGGAGGCCATTTCAAACGGTGTGCAAAGGTTTTCTTTTCGCACAAAGTATTTTTTATTTCCTTTTCCCTGACACCTCCCACAATCCCACTCCCCCCATTTCCTACTTCGCCTTTTCCCATCCTAGATGTCATCAGTTAAGGGAGGCGCTTCACACCGCGATCCCGAACGCGTTCCCTACGGTTCCAGCAAAGGTAAACGAGCAACGCATACACAAACAAACATAACCACCCTGCCAGTGCCATGAAAACTCCAAGCCTCCAAACCACATTAGTGGGTGCGGAGAAGGAGGGTTGTTGCAAACAAAAAAAACGCAGCATAAAACAAAAGCGCACAAGGCACCATGGTACAACCATCCGCACGAGATAGCGAGATGGGAACACGCTCGTGGAAACTCTCGATAATGTTCCCCAAACTGCGGGTGCGAGGTCGCTTACAGGCGTGGAAAACGCATAGGAAAACTCAACAAAAATTCACGTGCACAGTCGCGCAAAACCAGCCGGGATGAATACGGACCGACCAATCGTCCGTTGCAGATAAACCGTAGCGCTTATCGAGCTTGTACGGTGGGTTGGCGAGGCAGCAGGCTGGAGTGCTGGTGTAAAAATTGCTTCCATGGCGTTTTCATGTTTTCTGCTTTTGCTCTCTCCGTTGTGGCGCTTTTTCATCAAGCGTTCAACATTCTCGTCGGTAGGGAAATTATCAAACAGCTAGCGACAGCGTTTGATATTAAAAACCCGAAAGTGAAGTGCGGATGCGTGCTTTGTTAAAAACCGGTGTAGCGCACACCGCGTTACACAAATTTTTACAAATTAGCATGTGGTAAATTTTCTCCATCACACACACACACAAACACACACAAGCTTGTCTGTCTGTCCTGATCCGCCGCAAGAAAGAGGGACATTTCTCGGTTCCCTTTTGGGAGCGGTAGCAAATACGACGATAATTTCACACCAGCGACTCCGAGGCGACTCTAGCGTGGGCCACATGGATGAAAACGCCCTAGGCATCCATTAACGAATTCAATTTGTTTTCATTTACAGCACACAAGCATCCTGGCCCACACGCGGTTCCTTTAAAGGCGCAGCAATAAAGAATCAGGATGATCAGCACAAACACACAAAAATATAAACGACGCATGGCGCTTTCATACTGCAACGCTTTAATAAACGCCGAAAGGATAGAGTATTGGTAAGAATCAGCACATGGAGGGTATTTCTAAATATAAAAACTTTATCCCCTTGATGCTCTTTTCGCGCCGAAAATTCTTCAGCCACTGTCTGCTGTCGACTAAATAGCTAACTCCCTTTAATAGACTTTCGCTGCGTGCAAGCTGAGAGCCGAGTGTCTCCGCGGTTGAAAGTTCATAAAATTTCACAAATTTACCACCAGACGCGTGACTGCCATTTTCCCTACAACAACGACAGCAGCAAGGCGAGCAAGCAGGCGACTTGTTTAGAATAGACACTTTTTATCGAGTTTTCTCCCCCACCCTCGACGCTTGACATAAGTTTCGAGCGAAACTTTTTGTTTTGTTCTTGTATTTTTGCTAGCTGGTCTCCTGTCTTCCTTGAACCAACCACCACTCCCACCTGGCCGATGTCGAGTGGTTTGAAATTACTAGGTGGGGGGTTAAAGATTGAAATGGAACGCTAGCAAGCGACATCAACTTCGTTTGATGTTCGAGCCCAGTGCTTGTACAAAGCCGCTACTGATAGAAGTAAAATGATACGGTTGAAATTTTTATCAGTCATTTTCGAGCCAGATCGGACTATTCAAGAAAAACGAGAATGGACCGGAATCGGGAAGAACAAAACAAACCCCTTTTAGAGGCATATGTTTTTAAACCAACAAAACCCATTATAAAATATGACTTTAATATAACTCTATTTGGATCTCGTATCCCTACTTATTGTGCAGCATCTATTTATGTTCTTTATATTTATTTAATCATTGACAAACTTTTTGAAAACAATAAACCATAAAAGATTTTTCTGGACGTCAAACAGCCTTTCAGTTCAGTGCTGTTTTCACAACTAACAAATCAATTAAGCAATGGATCGACCCGATGCTCAAGCACCATCATTATCAACCAACCCATATTCTTTGATCTGTTCGGTAACAAATTTCCTGGGAATCTTCTTAGAACGAGCAAAGAGCAAAGAGCAAAACACGATCGATGTCTCACCAAACCAGCGCCAGCAGTCAGTGAAGAAATCAACTTCAAATGGGCACGCCAATAAATTAGGCACATCATTTACCTTTTCCGAGTGAACGCCATTCGCCATCACAGTTCCGCTGCTAGAGATGCTGCTTGGCGCGCACGGATGCGCTCGGCACAAATTATGTCCCCCAGTGGAGCACAGCAGCATCTCGTTCGGAAGTACTGCTGCTACACTTCTGCCACACTCAACACTCGAACATTTCTGCTGCAGCACATTTCGCTTTCGTTTTTATCTTTACACGCATGTTTCTTCCATCGAACACATCGAACTTACAGCTCAATAACGAGCAAGATTTTCGCGTTCGTCTCACTGTACTTGAACGAATGTACTTTAACGAAATGGTGATGGTTGGAAGAGAATAACAAAAAATACACAATATAACTAACCCACTAACAGCTGAGTTTGGGTCACCTGTGGATCACTTTAGAAACCGATTAGTATTTAACTGACTGGCTGGCTGCTGGCTATCGTTTCGACAGATTCGTACCAATCCATCGTTGGAGCAAACACCGATTTGTTCGTTTCACATCCTGTGCCATTCATTGATATCGATCCGATGCCTCTTGACCGACCAAACGCTCTTATTTCAGAGGTTTTTTGCTACAGCTGGCTTCGCCTAAAAGGCGATGTGGGCGACGATGATCGACGTTCTAATGGGCTTTTCACGTAACGTCTGCGTTAGCGAACGTTTGGTATGGATTGTTAAGATTTTTTCGAAGACTCAAAACGCACCAGCGTTTCTTTTCCTCCATAACTTTCCCATTCGCAGCGAGCACAAGCTACAGCCTCAAAATAGAAAGACCCAAATCCATGATGAGGCCCTTGGACTAACTTTTACCCTGTGGGAATGAGGAAAAGTGCAAAACCAGACTGGAGTGCTGGTTTAAAAAAAAAACAGAAGTCTTTCAAGAACGTCGTCTCGGACAGCTACGACGAATGGTTTTGCTTTCCAACCAGCTCGCTGATTTCACAGGATGTGGAAAACGGGTGCTTTTGTGTCCCTCTGCTAGATTTCCGTTTTAGCTGCCTTTGTACGGCATGGTTAGTGATTCGTTTGTGTTGGTTTACTTTTTTCATCCATTGAAAGACTTCTTTGTTTTGCTTTTGCACCTTAAAACAGTGTGAAATACAGCACGGCACCCATAAACCATTGCCCCATGAAGTGAGTTCGTTAAGGACCGCTCTTAAAAACAAACCACAAACGAACCATCGCTGAACAACAACGGAAAACAATCGATTTCCTCGCCATGGAAAGGAAAACCGTCAAAACCGCAGGATTGTATTGTAGGGCCTATTTTTATTTATTTCTTTTTTTGTGTGTGAGCTTTTACTTTGAATGATAACTGCCGTTGACAAAATGCCACGGCGAGATCTCCGTCTGTTTTCGCTATTGATTGGTGAAATTTTCAAACGCTTCTCCAACAAACCACAAACACGCCCCAAACATAACCCATGCGCTTATCTTCATCGATCGGAAGACACCTCGCTTTTCTTTACATCGGTTTCCTTCCTCGCTGTTAGCGGCGGTGCCAACCGTAATGGAAAAGGGACATTCGGAGAATGCTGAATGATCCTTAACGAGAGAATCATTGTTCCAAAAGCTGCTTCAATACCCCTTCACTTCATTCCTCAGCTGGACGGGCGTGGGCTGCCAAATCCGCACACCCTACCCTTGCAGCATCCGTCTTGACGAATCCATCCCCCTCTCCACCCTATGATGTACTTCAAATGCGGCCACACCACAAAATGGGCGCTAAAAACTAAGCGGAAACCGCAAGATGAAGTGCCCAAATGGAAACTGTCAGTTCATTTCCTGAATCTCCACGACACACACACACCATCGAGCTGGCTGGCTGGAGCTGGGTGTCACACGGAGGTGTGTTTCCGCGGTAGATGATTTCAGTCGGCGTTTGTGTGTCGGTGTAGGTTTGTCGCGTCCCACGTAGGTGGGAGCAGTTCCGTTGCGGAAATTTATTGTTTGTTTCCGCGTTTCAAGTGTTTTTATTTTCCCCATCAATCGTTTTTTTCCCGTTACTGACGCGTTCAAATAGCGCTAGAGTAAGTGTGGATTTCTTTTTTTTTTCAGCCATTGTTTTGCTGGATGTTGGGTTTTTTTTGTCTGTGCCCTTTATCCTACTGTTCACCAGACCACCAGCTATCACATTTTCCCACCAAACCAACCTTGACGCAGACAGCATAGACCATTCCGGTCCGTGCCAAAGGATATACGACCAACCATCGAGGATTATTGGGTTATTGTTTTTCTCCTTCGATAAGCCCTTTGCTCCCGGACCTTTGCTGGCTGCGGGGTGGCTTCCAGTTCTAGCACACGGGGAACTGGGGCAGAATTTTCGCTCAACTGACGAATTTCTGAGCACGGTGCGGTTTTATCTTGTTTTCTTTTTATTTCTATTCGACCGTTTCCCACAATCCACCCACAAGGGTTGGAAGCAGTTGGAAAAGAAGGTTAGTGACAAAATTGGAAACACCCGACTCGCAAAACACACTTCTCGTTCTACCGTTTACCCATAAATGGTCCCAAATTTGACGCATTTGAATATATTAAAAGCTGTCACGATGGTCCGGAGCCTAACAGCATTTTCTAGGAAAACGCACTTTCCACCAAACAGCAACAGCTGTAAACGAACAGCCGTTGGCCATCGAAGGCAACTTTTCAGGGTCGACGTTCAATTGCACAACTTTTACCTTTTTGGAGCTTTGGTTTTTGTCCGTTATTCCGACTTATTTTCATTCACAGTTTGGCCAATTTTCATTCTCATTCTTGGAAAACATGATTTTCGATCGCTAGTTAACATTTGCTGTTGGAACACTTGTCTAGTAGGTTACAAAAACTTGTTTTTTCGATTACCGATTGCATCACGTTTTAAACTGTATTCCATTTTTGAGCATTCGTTTTGCCACGTTTTTTCCGAATCTTTTGTAGCGCCAGTGGATGTACAGTTTCATTTTTGCAACCATTCTGTTCTACTGTTAAGCGCTGCTTTGTCATCAAGACAGATGTTGGGTTTTTAACGAAAAACTTTACCATAAATAGTCGTATAGCTGAACGGCACACTTGCACATACAGTGCCGCGCGTAATTACGCACGTACGAAAATTACGCCCTCCATGTACCCATCCCCAGGTTGGCGAACGAACACGAGACTTTTAGCCCCAGCTCCACGGATAACGGAGATGAGTGGGATGGTGATGAGCCTGTGATGGCATCTCCACGCCAAGTTCGCCAAGTTTCAAGGGTCATTCATGGCGAAAGCATGTAGCCCGTACGTCCATCTGGTAGCCCGCCGCACCCTCGCCAATCGACGGTTTGGTCTGCTTGCGCTCCCGCCTGACCCATTACATAATACATAATTGAAACCGTCCCATTTCGCATCTGCTTTTGCCGGCATTTCATGAGTAGCGCGCATCCACCCGAGCTTTCCGCGTTTGAGTGGCTACACTACACTGCGTCACGGATTTCCCCGGGCTGGTACTGTTAGTCGGCACCCGTTATCCCACCAGTCGACCATTTTGTGCCCATCATCGTCACGCTATTCAGCCACCGATTTTTCTTTGTGTTGCAGCATTTTATTGTGTCATCTTCATTAGACACACGTTTCTTCCTTAACATTGTGCTGGTGTTGTCGATGTTGCCTTGTTCTACACAGTTTACTAGCTTGTGTGCTTGTGGTGTGTTTTCCACTACTTTGTCGCTTAGATGAGCTTCATTATTTATTCCAACCCCTGCATTTTACTGTTGCTGTTGCAACGACGTTTCCTCACCCAACGATTATCTATTCATCACATGTTTAAGCGCTTATGAAAGCGACACATTTTAATTCCATCTCACAAGACGTTCCAGCACGCGTTTTACTCATACACAGATTGATTTTTCTTCATTATTTTGCACACTAAAAACACATTCCATTAAACACAGCGTGCGATTGTGACTATTATAAAGT
This sequence comes from Anopheles gambiae, assembly GCF_943734735.2. Taxonomy (NCBI): domain Eukaryota; kingdom Metazoa; phylum Arthropoda; class Insecta; order Diptera; family Culicidae; genus Anopheles; species Anopheles gambiae. The sequence goes on from NC_064601.1 coordinate 54,886,144, forward strand.
GCACCCAAAAAACCCCTATGAAACATAACACTTTCACCAGTAAGCACTAAGTGCGTTTTGCGTGAACATTTTCACCGCGCAACGCCCCCATCGCTATTAAACACTTTTAGGTTTAGATTTCTTCTCAATCGTTACATTTTGCAATCGCCCGCTTACCACCGATAACTACGCGCACGAGAACGTCAACCGTCTTGACGAACGAACGGATCGAATCGAATACTCCCAGAGCGAGCAGAACGTGTTCGAACGGACTCTGGTCGAACCGACGACTGACTGACTGACTGACTGCGCGAATGTGCTTGTTGCCCGCTTTGGCAATGATCTTGCTTGCAGGGTCGGGTTTTCCACCTGCCCTTTCTGAGTGCTCGCCCGCCCGAGAAAGGAAGAATGACGAGAAGCGAAGGGGAAGTGTTCGGCTTACGACGGCCGGATTCGGGATTCGTTCACTTCTGCCGGGAGACAGGCTGGCTGGCATGGTTTCCTTGCACAGGGATGGTTTCGCTTTTTGCATGGTAAATTTCGGGATTGTCCTCGAGCTTCATGAACCGAACCGAAGCTTGAACGAACGAGCTTCGGCAACCAATGAACCTACCGAACGAGCTCCAATGAATACACCGATGAACATCCCTGCTCCTTGTGCCGCTAGGTCTCTGGCGTAAACGGTTCATTTTGGAACTTTTCGAACGAAGCTCACATATAAGCAGATAGAAGCACAGTGGAGGGCCCCTTTTCGAATCAACCAAACGAACAAAACAACAGTCAAAGCGCAACACGTAGCCCTAACCCTCTAGGGAACGCTGCTACATTGGTCGCACAGACTCCCAGACGCTGGAACAGGACGGCAAGCGAACATCCTTAGTATCCACAACGTAACGGGTGCTGCAGCTGTGGCCATTTTCGAAGATGAATTCCATTGATTGATGCGCCCGACTTGTGGTGTGGGGTGTGTGGGTGTACTCATTTCAACGCGGTGCGCTGCCTATTTGTTGACAATTCCCGCACCATTTTCTGCACGGTCCAGTTCGAAAGCTTCCGGTGGGCGGAAGACCCCCAAGTTTATCCCACTGCTTCAGCATGTTGTTTTCGCCGCGCAGCATTGTGGGACAAAAAAAAACACGTCCACTATGTACAAAAGTAGATGGATGGATAAATAGCGCCCTTTAAGGTGGGTAAACCAGTTTATGACTTGAGCAAACCGGCGAATGGTGCTTGTAATGGAGACGCCTTGTTGCTCGTAAATCTATTGCGTTTATTTTTGTTTAAAGCACCACACGCCGGGCTTTCTATCATATTTTTTACTGAAAATTGGGATTAAATAAGAATAAGTCATTTGAATTATCAATATGCAATAGTCCATGACATTATTGCATCTTCACTTTACTTCGCAGTGTTTTATTCCATCTATTGTCAAATCAATAACGACTTTAAAATGACCATGGCGTACCACACTATTAAATGCAATCATGTTTTTCTTTTCCTTTTGTATTGTTCGATTTACGCAGTAAATCCTACTATGTGTAAAAATTAACTCACTGAAAGCCAAGCCCACTAGTGATAGGCAGGCCTTGGCCGAAAGCGGTTGTTGTGCCAAAGAAAAAGAAGAAGATTGTGCGAATTATCATTATGTGTAGCAGTAGGAAATCTCATCATCAAATTTAATGTTCAGTGATTTGAAATCCTCTTAGATTTTTTTTATTTACAAATCTGCTAAAGCTTTCAATCTACCAAATCTCCACTAACCAGCTTTTCAAAAACACTCTGGAATCAACAGAAAAAATAAACAAACATCCACTTTGTCCTTCCGTGTACAAGAAATAGAAACAGATTAAATTAAACATCGATCACTCTGACACGTTTACAGTAAAAGCACAAACAACAACAAAACGTAGAAAAAACACCTTCACGGATCAACAGCTCAGCCTCGCAAAGTCACGGGGCTTTGTTTTTCAGCTCTCTGGATCGAAAACCCCACCCATACCTACCGTCTAATCGTACCTAATCCTGGTCAATCTAGCCCCACTCCTGGAATTCGTCAACTTTTTTTATCCCGGACAACGACCGGGAAAAGAAATAAGCTTTTCTTTTCCTCGGCATGATTTACCGAAAGAAAGAGTACACAAGAATGAGAGATACAAAGAGAGAAAAGGAGAGAGAGAGAAAACACAACAAACTCATTGATTATTGCTAATGTCAAAACAAAGACTCAAAAACAACAACTCATCGTCATTGCTGGTACTGTCGCGGTTGTTGCATAGATGGTAGCACAAATCCCGTCCAGTGGTCGACCGGATCCTGGAAAAAGAATAACTGGACTTCAGAAACCTGCACTACTAGCGAATACATCCCCAATACACCTACAAAAGGACTGCCCCATATGTACGAAAGGTGGTGCTGGGAACAACATGCTGTACGAACAAACCATCCAGCAGCCCTTGTGCCACGTCACTAGACTGATGATTATCGATCCCTGCAAGCTGATGAAGTGCTACCGTGGCTACCTCTACTGCTGCTGCCACTGGAAAAATATCCCCATCATCCATCATTTCCCTTCAATTCAAAAGTAAGGGAGCTAGAGGCGTACCGCCGATGGGAGGATACGGTTGGCCTTGCCAGCCTTTCTTACTGCGGGAAAATGTTGACGACGCTCGGCCATCAGCACTTGAACTTCAGCACACACGCACAAACACACACATGCGCGTGCTCTTACTTCTCGCCTCTCATTCACCTACCCTAATTCAATTCAACTACTACTTCTCAACGCTTCACACTGTCCACTATTCTACCCTGTCTCGTCTATTCATTCTCCTAGGAAGCGCATTGCAAACTCCTATTCCCCCGGAATGCAGTACCGCCGCTCCCTCGCTATGCCAATCGTTTATGTTAGTCGCAGCAGTAACGGGAACTACTGAACGCTGCGATGGGCAAGGAGAAGAAATTCCCACACAAAACAACATGGCACAACAAAAGGGGTTGGCATGCTTCTCCTTCATCGCTGAAATAATATTGATAGCACCAATCAAGCGTGTCCCGCCGTCGAACCTTATGCGAAGCTTTATCGTGGTGATGTTGGTGGTGATGGTGGTGGTGGTGGTAAAACCATTACACGATGGAAGGAGTGAATCTGAGGCGAACACACCAGCAAGCGACCGGAATAAGACAGATGATGATGATGACGGTGATGAAATAGCGAAAATTGCCGCGGAACCATGCGCCCAAAACCCTCTCCGTTAAAGGACACCCAAAGCGTTGCACACCGCAAGCAGGCTGCCGCTGAAGCTTTGACGGATGCACGGGACAATCCCAAACGAGACCATCACAAACCGTCTGCTACAGGTTCAAAAACCCACTGCACGATACAGGAAGAAGAATAAGCAGAGGAAGAGAATCACACCGATCGATACAACTGATTACTTAAGAGATTTGGAATGTTTTTCTATTTTTCATCCACCGTTCCGTCCACCGACGGAATCGCAGTGGCCTTTCAATAGCGCAACGTACGCAACCCATTACATCTGTATGTGCTTGCTTCTTCTTCGCTTCATCTTGTACAACAACCTGCAATAAGTGAAGTGGTGGGCGGGTAGTTTCATCCTTTTGTAGAGGCAAACGTCTGAACGACCGAGATGATGTATGAACCCGCTCTGTCACATGGAAAATCATCCTTCGCCGTTCGGCACACAAGAACAAGCGCAGCCTTACTGGACGATTGCTCAGCATCCATGACTCTTGTCCCGCCTCGTGGCACAACGCCCTGTCTGCCACCAATATGCTAACCCGCAGCCTGTGTGTTTTAGGCCAAAATTTCACTCCAGCCGGGGTGGCCCTTCGCCGCACGCGAACTCGACGCGTTGATGCCAGTGACAATGATGATGATTAATGGATGGTCATTTGTAATAAAATTAAGTCTTCTATTTTAGATCTCACGCTGCGTTCCTCCTCCCAGTCACCTACCTGGATGCCGGATCAAATGTGCGATGGTAAATGTGTGCAAAGGCAATACATGGGAAGCGGGCATGAAACTTGTTGAACTTGGTGTACAAGCTTCAAAGCGACCGATCCATCAGCCAGCCATATACACGATTGTTCGTCCCATGGCCTTCAGTTTGTGCTTGGGAAGAGATGTGAATCAATGCTAAGGTTAAATCGATAATTACAGCTCGGTATCATAAAGGTCAAACGGTGATTCTTTGGCATTTGTTGTGATAAGCGATTTAATTTGAGATATGCCATAAGTTTACAGTAAAGCACAGAATTACTATACGTTACAAAGTAACGATACAAAATGCAACATTTTAATTTCTCATACCTAAAGCAAATTATTACATCTTATATTACCTTGTTAATAGTTTCAAGAAATATTCAGCATTTTATATCATAAGTTTTTTAAGCAAACAACAACTTGATACTTTTTTCACATCTTTCATCAGTTATCTGTTAGCAGCCGATTAAATAATGTTCAAATTAAGCATCGATGGTTCAAGCATTTAGCTAGCTTAGTATATTTCAAGACATCAATTCCCCTGTATCGCACATACCGCCACACAAATTACGAGTCAAAACATTTGACATTCTATTCGCACAATCTTTGCAACACGTCTCGAGTTCATTATCACCATTATCGCACTTACAACACGCAGTACGACATGCCGCCGAGGCACGACAATTTCCGCCAATCGAACAGATTTACTGTAGCCCAAGTACAAAATGCTTCCAGCTAGTTATTTCAGCTGCAACTCAACTGGAAGACGATCTCAAGCACGGCTTAAGCCACTCGCCCGGCTGGTCGAATCAATTCTAAGAAATACACTCCATTGCCAAGTGGCAACGACCGAAATCTTGATGTTGCCTATCGTAGAACAGAAAGTCATCAAATTAAGCTAATGACACAGCTATTATCGTGCCGCTCAGCTTTCCAGCTTCGTGGTCAATGTCGCTGGGGTTTTTTTTTTGTTGTATAAGTATCAATGCTTGAAGATTCAAGCAAGACGAACATGGGAAAAATCTGTGCCTCTTGTACTGTTGTATTCTGTCTCTTCTTCTTGTTTTATGTTGCGGAAAAATATACGATCGATATGAAAATAACAACTACATGCTTAGTACAGATTCGCATACATACGAGTGTAGAACGTGTGTTGACAAAATGCGCAACATGTTACTATATTCCATCCACACATACGCGCCAGCTCTTGCTGCAATCTCCCTAATATGCATGGCAAATCGATGAGAATTAAATACTATGCAAGAACTATTACGGGCCTTTATTTTATTTTATTTTTATTCCGCAGGGACGGCTTTGCCGTATTGCTTACAATTAGAGCACATATAAATTCTGCGCATGCAGCGCTTTAATCCATGACTGTTGCGAGACATGTCCTTCTCGCAGTTTTAGGAGGGCATCATTCACGGGCCTTTATGATCCCTGTTATTTTTTCACCGCCTGAAACTACAATTGTGATTCAATCTGTCTGTGTAAAGCCTATTATACGATAAAATATGAAGAATACTTTTGACTTTGCTGGTAGTAGTACTAGTAGTAGTAGTATTTGTTTATTGAATAATTACATTATTGCGCGTATCGCACTTTTCCTACAATTTATAATGGGTCCGTAATTTTAGACTCTCCTCATTGTTCTTTAATATTCGTTATATATAACCTTGTTGGAGTTCTATTTTGCTAATTCTAGGAATGTTTTTTTGGGTGATAGTGGGAAAATTATCACAAAAACCCACTGAAAAGTTTTATGTAAGGTAGTAGTACTAACATTAATAAGGCGTTCTATATTTATTTCAAGTAATTATAACAGTAAGAAATGATGTGTTATTCGTTTACCGTTTTCGATGTATTATATACTAAGATTAGATATAATGTCACACATTCGCCATTGCAAACAATGATAAGTAATTTGACAAAACCTAAACGGGCATTTCCGTGTAACTTTCGTATATTGTGCTGAACTAGAGTAATTTGTTCGCCTGTTGCTCGTGATTTTTGTACGGTAGTCTAGAGACAATGTTAATAGTTAGGCCAGGAAGAAAAATAAGAAGTACTTTGAAGATAATAAGAGAAGGATGATGAAGATAACTCCAACTTCTTACGTCAACATAGTTGAGGCCGGTCTGGTGGTGCAGCCATCAACTCGTACGACTTAACAAACATGCCCGTCTCATGGGTTCAAACCCCGAATGGACGTAATACGTAGGCTAATCCCAGTAGTGGCACAGGCAGGCCTTGACCGACAACAAGCCAAAAGACCATGCTTGAGAAGGATTTAATAATTCTTGAGATATTATTACTTATATTGTATGTTAAAAAAAAGAAGAATCTAGAAACGTTGTCTCGACTCAATTATTGTAGTTCGCAGCATAATTCGTATCAAAAGCTGCAAGCTGATTAAAACATTTTGCTTTAAATTAAGTGGACTTTTACCCAATTTTCAATGAAAATGCAAACAAACAAAAATGCAAAGGATTTATATTGTGAGGCATTAGTAAAGGGTATCCATAAAAAAACCAACAATTGCATGAAACATGAAATATCATGTAAACTGTCTTTCTATAATTCAAAATCCAACGGCAAGTAATGAGTTCACTTGCCACACTGCTTCTAACACACTAACATCTCACAATTAAATGGAACATAATATGACAAAATATGAGAAAAAAACAATGAGAAGGATGAGTATAGGACAGTTAATACATTTAACATACCCACAGCATTAGCAAGCATGGAAATCTTATTCTTCTTCTACTACTTTCGCAACAAACGTTATCATTCAAGGCCTGCCACTATATGTGGCTTTTCTACCTGTGACTTGTGTACTCATAGCAGGATAGGCTGTCTTTTCCACGGACTCAGTCGATTTTATCACACGAGACCGGTCTTCTAATTATGGAAATATATCTACGACAAAAAAAACAATACGGTGTTGTCGTTTCTTAAAACAACAAAGTAATTCCCAGTTTGCTAATATCCTTTTTAAGTGATTTTAATATATGTGCAGTATTTCTCCGAGTTACGAGAACAATACATTCCGGAGACATTTAGGGAACTCGAATTTTTGCGTATGTCGATAATCACGTGTCTATTTCACTCTTCTATTTGGCTTAGCTTCCTATGCGGACATGCCGATCTATACGGGCTTTCAATACTTATTCAATACCATGCAACGGGATAGTTGGTCCTTGCTATGGGGGTAGGTCACTTCTAGACTTGAACCCAAGACGGGCATATTATTTAGTCATACAATTTGACTAAACTAAACTAAATCTGACTAAATGGGACTGCCCCAAATAAGTTAATTAGTTAGTTTTTATTAAATTAGTTATTCTTATGCACTTTATTACTTATTTAGTACGATCCGTGAAGTAAACTCCGCTTTTTTCTGTCTTTTTGTCGATTTAAAAATTTTGGCAAATTTTTTTCTTTTTTTTTAATTTACTTAACTGGAGTGTCGCGTAGTTCGGAAAAAGACTGTATTCACAAAAATACCATTCTTCCCAAATGCGGCAAATTATCTGTTCGGAAATAAGCAAATAATCTAAAGCTCATGGTTTTCTGCATACATCTACAGAAATTGCATTGTGACATATTCAAGTACTCAAATATCATATTACGTACAGTAATAATAAAAATAAAAATAATAACATTGGCTTTGTATAAGTAAACATTTGTTACAAATAAATATGTGTATATTTTATTTTCTCTTACACAAAGCTATGTTAGGCTATGCCTTACGGTCATTGTATTCGGGCATAGCTATAAAATCAATATTTCGAGCATGTTTTAAACAAAACGTCAAACGTTTCCATGACTTTTTAAATGAGCTTTAGAGTGATGAACGATTCAAATGAAAACAGTCTATTATTTTAAGCTTCATCGTACTACGTATTCAGGATAGCAGCAGATCGGGAATGTGATATTATATTTCTTGTAATTAGCAGTACCTTCAATTACAATTAGAATTTTCAGGATGCAGTTTAATCACGGTTCTATTCATACATTCCTGGTGAGATTCAGCTAACCTAATTTTTAATGAAACTGAAAACAAACAAGTTCAAAATCATTACGCTCGAACTGGTTCCCGAAATCAAAATGCTAATTAAGCTGATTTGCTCCCATTATCGTGTCATGTACAATATTACGTACATAAAATCATACAGCTCTAATCAAATCACACACAAACACACATAGTGGACACATCATTAGCAAAAGCCAAACAAAACATCGTGCGGGAAGCTGGCTGGGTGTTTGGGTAAATTGTTGAAAATAAATCATGACTTTAGCCTGGTAGCAAAAACAAACAAAAAAATGTTTCTCGCCCCCTTGCCATAACCAAGCCCTTCCGGACATTTGATTCGATTTGGTTCTTTCCGGTGATGCGATGTTGTTGTTTTTTTTTTTCACCATTCCGGATTTGGTTTGCTCGCTCTAAGGACATTTGATACTGGCGATTCATTAATGGAGCAGCCGACCGTAACGTACGCTTTATGGTCAATATATATGTAGGGATTTGCGCTCTAGCAAAAACCTGTCAGCACGTTTCGAGTACGTGAACGCCAATGGGTGCGTACGGTTAGCTGTAACGTACAATGTCCACACCACAGTTAAGTGTGCCCGCCACCATGTTACTCTTTTTTCCAATTTGTTTGATTTTTTCTTTTACTTCTTCCATACACGCTTCGTAACGAGATAGCACATCATCTTTGCTCGTAGGCGCTTCTGAATACGGCCGAGAATAACTAACCGCAAGACAACTTGAACGGCAATGATACCGGGCACGATGCGTGTTTCTCGGCCACAAATGCGAACGCATACGGCCATCTGCAAAAGCAGTAAATCTACGGATCATGGAGCAAATTTATCATTCGGTTTAGGAGTGTTGAGCTCTTGCCTTCTTTAACGACTCATCTGTTAGCTTTAGCGATCGAAAAAATAAAGTATTCTTTCTGCTGGAGAGTGTCGTTGTGGGAGGGTCCGTTCACACTCACGTACATTGGCCCACTGCCATCTAGTCGAACACAATGCAACTCCTTTTGTTTTTGCTGGTACGTTATTCTAAAGATCAAGTTCAAGGGAATGTATTTCACGACGTTGCGGAACGGTTCATTGTTTTACTCACCATCGAAACATTGGTTTGAAAGCATTGAGGAATCTACTCGCGAGACATACCTAAAAAGTGGATATGTCCTAGGACAATTATTTCCACACTACGTGTTTCTACCAATAATCTCATACGGAATTCTTAAGATGATTCGGATCATACTCCACGGTAATTGCTATTTGGTACAGGAGTCTTTACACCTTTATAAACAAAGGTGCGTAATTGCTCATGCTTTTGTAATGTAAGTTCCACACATAAGTGTATACTGACCCAAATAGCAACTTGACCATTCAATTAACGTTGTGAATGATTAATTTAAAACAAGATTTCTAAATTTATAGAACCATGTGCATTGCGGTCTTCTAAGAAAATTCCACAAATTCCTTTGCACAATCTGTACAGCCTCTATTTATTGTCTACCGGATTCTGTCTCTGACGATGCTGATATCTTTCCACTCTTTTGTCTTTGTCTTTCCACTCCTCAATTCCGAGATATTTCCGAATCGACAACATGTACGCTCTTAGAATCTAAAATTCAATTACGGAAACAATGCCTACAATCTTCGTTCGATTGCGGATAAACTTAGTGCATCTGTCACTGCCTGCGATGAGAAGATATATTGGATAAAAGATCGATTTAAATGCAAAATGCTTCCGTACTTCTTGTGCACAGATGGAAACTTATGCGTCGAGACGAAATATATTAAAATATGAACATATGTTGAAAAGTTAATAGTAGACATACATCCCTTATTTTATTATTATTAACCGCTTGACAGTTTCACAATTTCAAAAAATTCAAAAAATTGTCACCCATTTTTATTTGTTTTCGATTGAAAATCAAACTACTATTCATAAAAAGATGTAAGGAATAAAAAATAATAAGAATCATAAAAATATATAAATCCTGATCGGCCAAAACTGTAAAAGCTCTCAACTAGCTCAAGCACTGTTCGGGCAAAACTGTCTTGAGGTTATTACTTATAATTTAATATTTTAAATGTAAATGTATTTACTTTTTCGGCTGACGAGCAAAATTATCAACATTACAATCGCCATTACCAGTACCATGTTATAAATCATTATATTTAATTTAACAGAATAAAAAATAACAAAAAATGTCAAAATAAAAAAAAAACTGATTCTTAAAATTGACCCTTAACCTGTTAATAACAATAGCTTCCTAGCAAAAGTGTTCGGCAAAAGTGCTACCAAGGATTTTTCGATACCACCTCAAAAGAATGCAGATAACAAACACCTTAAGTAATGCAAAGCATATTCATGTATTCCCCGGTGAACTTTAACCTCAACCAGCGTTCGGTAAAGGTGTGAACGGAAGAATAACCTACTGTAGCATTTCGAACTGCTTGAAGCAATTGATTCGAAATCCCTCCAACCAGTATATTTGCGTACGAACGGCAAATCAGCGGTCGGTACACATATGCGCAATTATTCAGCCAACGCGCGTAGCATCTTCTCCATTGAATGTGCAATGAGGAGCATTCTCTTCATAAAATCGAACTCTCGAAACACTCACTCGCCGGGTTTGTTAGACTTCCATGCAGAACATCTCAGCTACTCCCCAGTACTCGGCTCTTGTGAACGGTAACCAAAAACAACAACAGCAACAAAGATAACAACAATACAAAATGTCTTGCTCTAATAGAATCGTCTAAGACCATTGACGCAGTAGTACTGCTCCAAAAACCTGACTTTCACTTTAAACGAATTCGAGTTAGCTCCTGAAGCCACTTACGCTTTACAGTCTTGAAACCATCGAAAATTCCCACTCCTTCTACACCCCAGACAACTTCTATTACCCTTTTACCACCCGTTTAGTGGCTTTCTGAGCTAAAAACTCAAATCACTTTCAAAAGACGTAGGCTTTTCCGAGGCTTGGTTTGGTCATGGCTTTTCCCATCATGCATGTTCGTTTAAAGTCCTCAAAGTTTACTTCCTCGATATTTTGAACGAATATTGCTACAATCTTGCTACTCGTACAAGGGTCGACCTACGGCAAAAAGCCCTTTTTGGCGCGTACTACATACCAAGCAGTGTTTTTTTCGAAACCTCTCTTGCTTTCTCCATCTTTCCGTGCAAAATTCTCATCGTCATGGCCCTCGTTCCAGTTGCGAACGCTCCAGATGCTTCAAAATATCGTTTATGTATTGCTTACATGTGTGTATATAACCTACTGACTAGAAGGAATGATTGCCGCGGCTTTACTCCTACCTACTGCCATATGAAATGGCGTTTTGGATCCCAGAATAGAAAATTGCTCCTGTTTAAGGGTGGTGTCGTTTTATGTACGTCTTTCCGTGAATTTTACTGCCAAAAAATACTTTCACTCAAATCTAAAAGGCGGGACTCGATCGGTCGGACGGTCTGATCCAGAAATAATAGGAAAAGTACTCCAGTGCTCTCCTTCTCTTTTAGTACCACGAATCATGTTGCTTTGCATATTTTCATTATTATCTAACAATGACCCCCTTTCTATTTTAAACTTGAAAGCTGAATATTTTACCTGTGAGTGTAACAATATTCATCATTGGGTTTGTATTTTCTAAACTCTTTTAACAGAAATGTTGCGCCATATCGAATTTTGCTATTAGTTATAAAACCTTAGTGATATTAGTTATAATAACTATTTTTCTCATAAAAACGACCTAGTTGACCGTATCGTTAGTCAATACATTTTAAAACATCGATTGAATTAGGTTTTAACCTTTGGTGACACAATTTTTATGGTCAAGCTAAACAAAATTCAATTATACATGAGCTAAACTTCAATCTTGCAACAACTCGGTGTTTTTTGGTAATTTTTTTTTTCATGCCAAAATAATCCAGGCTTCCAGGTGGTAGTTTGGCGTATAGATTTGTAGAGAGTGTTGAAAAGATTTCCTTATCTACGACTGCTCCACGAGATTTTCTGGACGGTATAGGCCCATACAGGTATAGGTAGGCTTTGACCGACAGTGGTTATTGTGCCAAAAAAGAAGAAGAATAAGATAAGATTTCAACATACAGGATTATTTTTCAAAAAAAATCCTTTTATGAAAAATCTGAATTTCAATGAATTTGTAAGTACATTGCTCTTTTTTACTACGTGCAAAGCTACTTACTTACTTACTACATCCAACCACTTTTCGGTCTAGGCCTGCTACACGAGTACCAGAAACCACTAACTGCCTTGCTATTTCGTCTGCCAATACTTTATTCCGGCCTTAATGGTGAATGCCTCCACGACATCTTGCAACCTCTTCTTGTGTCTATCACGTGCCTTGTTTTGTTGTGGACGGACTAAAAGAACAGTTGATAGTCACTTTATCTAATTTGTTTGATTACTTTTCTAGTTCAAAATAAAAAATAAGGACAAATTGCTCATCTACATTTGCTTTTTGTGATATTGTTTTTAATTTGATAAGATTGTTTAACCAATAATGTGGCCTGAACATGGTAATTAAGAACTATCGTCCATACCTAGCATAAAGAAACAACCAGTCATTTTTATAACATCTCATTGAAGAGTTGAAGTCATAGTATTCATATAGTTAATGCCTGTGGCAGCGCTCCATCGGATGCATTTTTATCGAACAACCTGTCAAAATTGTATTTGCAATTTCACAGATAATGACGGACAACACAATCATTGCGATTTGTTGTCTGACGATATCTGTCAAATTTCGCATAAAATATTAACAGGTCGTCCGATACAATTGCATGCAAAAAAGCGTTGCCACTAGCCTAAAGATGCACATCATCGCTAGCAAAGGTCCATTATGGCTGTATAATCGTTTGTAACGCAAGTTTCACGTCGGTTCGTCGGTGGTATAACCATCCGTAGTGATAGTTCTGAACATTCTGTTTCTAATATTTTGTTGTGAGCATAAATATTCACTCTAGCTAACAATTCGGGAGCGTCAATCTCTCACCAAAAGCTTGCCTATGAACACACTATGTTTGTATCATCCTTCAAAGTTTTCCGAATGTTCTTATCATTTTGTCTTGATTTTTTTAAGCAGGGTGTTATGTTAGAAGCATCAAATTCGTACGAGTGATTTATTCTATAACTAAAGCGAACTAAACCCTACTACAATCATTCCGAACTAGCGAGGTTGCTATGGTCCACAACATGCACACACTATCAACATTTTCTATACTAATTGTTATATTTAAAATTTATTTTCTTTTGTTACAATTATAAAACTGTAAATGTGAAAAAATAAAGAAGTAGAATTTGCGGACTTATAAAGAAAATAAGCAATGAGAGGAAGGGTATGTTGCATTGTGTAATTTGTAACATTTCGTTTATTACATTTTGTTACAACTACAATCTGAATTCACTAGCTGAAACAAGATCTATTAAGGAGCACAGGTCGATGCAAAGCGCGTTGCTAGGTTACCATTTTTAACTCACTTTTGACAGTTTCATGAAAAAGTGTTTACAAACAAACGAGAATAGCTACAGCGGAAAAGACGAACTTTATATAATTGATTTGTTCATTTATTTATTTGTAACCATATTTGTCTTGCTCGATTTGGCTGAGACAAATTAAATATATTATTAATTCTACCCTATCTCTAACTCTATCGGGTTGTGTCATCACCAAAATTAAAAATTAAAAGCAAGCTCTATCAATACATTTGAAAGTAATAATATTGTAATGCTTCATATTCATATTCAATCACTCATAGAGACATAAGAAGAAGTCATTTGAGTTAAATGTATTCAGAAACATTGATAGAACTTTTTCATTGATTGCCATTTGTAATCACGAATTACTACCGTTTGCAACGGACTTGCCGGAGGAACCAAAAGCTTATTAGTCATAAAACAGCACAGTACATGTGTACTAGATATTAGAAGTCTAATTAACTTTTCATGAACCACTAAAAAAAAGAAATATAAACACACAGGTACAATACACATACCTTCCTTTGCTTATAATCCGGCGACGAATGATAAATGAGATGGTTACCCAATGTGTAGGAATATTGGTTATTTTTTAGTAAATTTAAAAATAAAAATGATTCAAATATATTATTGCAATTTTTGTCAAATTTTCTAGATAAACCCTGTAATTAAGCAATAAAATTATGTAGAAAAACTGACCAAATTTTCACTAAAACTTTTTTCCTGATACTTCTTAATGATTTATATATTTAAAGTTATGAATAACAATAACACTCTCTGCAAAATTACTATGCTAATTCTATTTGAATCTTGCACCAACGGTATTTGGCTGATTCAGACCGTAGAGCGCTCGGCCTAGGTTATATAATACGCAGAGGACCACCCAAACTAATCGATGGTCCTTTAATAACTGATATCAAATGGTTTTAGAACCATATTGGTCAATATTGGCATGGTACGTGGCCATTTTGCTATGAAATGAAGACTGTTCGATTTTCAGCGGATCACATAAATTTCATACCGTTTACAACCACAAACTTACGAATAATTTACATTGAAGCTTATTTGCATTACATTTCTTTGAACTGATAACGTTTGATCTTAAAACCCTCAAGAAAGCCATCCAACAAGGGTTAGCTAATACTTCTACACGCAACCAGAGTTAACTTAAGTTTGAATATCAATATCGAAAGAAAATCTACTGTTGTATCATGAACAGGAATTAAAAAACCATCACAATATAAAAGAAATTTTATTCGCCAAATTTTCCAATTTATTAATTTAGGATGTTATGTCATACTTTCAAATATCTAGACTGTATTATCACTGGACGCTACTATCGCTAAACCTTTAGTGGCTTATCGCATATCTTGTGACCAGTGACGAATTATTCTACAAAATAAAAAGAAAAAGATTATTACATATTATATTTCCACACAATTACATTTCACTTTACAATAAGTGCCATCTAAGATTAATTTTATACAAAATCAACATAATTTTGCTTCAAATTATTATAATAAATTGAAATTTAAATTTGTATTGGGTAAAAAATAGTAAACAATTCTAACATTAAAATAGACTTTTAGAATTAGTTAGAATCTGTCGCCTACCATGGCCTTTTTATCTAGAAATGCACTACAATTTAATTTGTTTACAAGGTTCTTTTTAAATTTATAAAACCGATATATTATAATCCCTACTTAAGAGGTGTGCGAGTTCAACGCGTAATTTTCAAATAGTTTTGCACGAAAACCAGCCTATTATCAAATAAATCCATAATAACATAAAACATAATGTGACTCATATAAATCTTTTATGCTCTTTTTCTGTTTACAATCTCTGAAAAAATCAATTGTAAACCATAAAGTTCAAGAATTTTAGAATCTCCTTTAGTGGATTCAACATTCTATAACAGGATTGCTCTATTCTTCCAAAGTTGGCTTAAGCCAGCTTTACGTTCGCAAGAAAAGAATCCGGTTATTCGTGTTCACTCTCAGGAAACGCTCATTCCCACACCTTTCGGTGTAAATCTGATTTTTTGGTCAAAAACTTTACCTCCGATATACCTGCAAAAGGTGCTGGGAGTCCTTCCGAAATATGAGCCTTATAGATGTAGCTCTTGCCCCAGTACCAATGGGAACCCTTTTCAAGTGTACGCCTGGAGTGGGCTCAGACGCTGGCCAGGCAAACAAGTGGACCTTCCCCAGCTCTTTTGTTATTGAATTTGTTTTAGCCCTTTCATAACACATAACTTAGCTTATCTTGATTAAAGACTGCAGGGATGAATATATCTCAAGCAACAAGCGTACTGGCTAAACCGAGATCTGAATCGTGCGATGGGAAGTTAAACTAAAGTTGTTGTTTGAAATGAATGGAGAAAACGTGCCCTGGATCGAGCGTATGGTAAAACGTTGGAATCAGTGACCACATTTTATGCAATGTGTTACAAACAACATACTATAAAAATGCAAAGCACACAAACCACACACAAAAGCAACACTCAAAAGGACTACAAGTTTTCTATGGTTGATTGATTGCATTGGCATGCATATTTAACATTTTTTTTAAATCTTTTACAAACATATAGTTAACAAATTGGAGCCAAAGTTTTATTACAACTTACAATTAATTACAACATATTGAACAACATATTGATCTGCATAAACAACACTACTAAGAAATTTGGGAATTTAAAAACAAGGACTTTGCCAACATATAATTATAACGATAGCTTCACATAATGTAACTGTTCTTAAAGGCAGATTAATTTTCTCCAACCCTTCATTTCACAAGCGAGGGAATATCGAAAAACATTTCATAAAACACACTGACACTTTGCACCAAACAAACGTTTACATACAAAAACGGAATAACCAAAAATGGAACTCTATTGTTGGTTTTGTCAAAGACAAGGAGATCCATGGGCACTCTCAGTTTTAGACAATTGGAAAAATCAAACGCAAACCTATTCTATCGTGAGCCACGGGAAAGCAGGGTGGAGACGCTAAGTACAAACAAAATCCAGAAAGAAACTGCTGCACGGTCGGAGTGCCAATGCATCGGATTGCAGTTCGTATCAAATCGCCCGATGTCCGGGTAGCTTGTCGCCCGACCGTGCAAAACAGAACGGACAACTTTTCACTGCTGCCATTTCATTTCAGTCTCTCCTTTCGTGGCCGTACTCCACCTTCGCTTGCCTTCGCTTAGGGGATGTTATTTTTCACTCCAACGACGACAAAGGACCGATCCGGTCCATCCCCACAGGGTAAAAAGGCGGCTGCAAATGCGGTTATATGAAAGCAAAATCTCATTTTTCTTCAACCATTCTACCAAACGGATATCGTATTTCGGTCAAATTGTGACACAAACTGGTTGGAGCTGAGATAACTTTTACGATTCTGATAAACGGACGGCTGGGTGAACTTTATTTTTCATTCCGAACGCAAACGTGGCAGACGCCTGGACAGTCCGGTTCGTTTTACGGACTGTCCCAAAAGTGAGCTTTCTCCTACTAGGGGGTGGGTTTGTCTAGTGCGCGCATGGTGTCACAACAAAATTCTACCGATTGAGGTCAAACACTGTATGCTTTACACGGGAACTAGCAAGTCCACCACTGGTTGAAGCCTTTTTGCATGCAACTGTAGATTGTACTTTTAAACTTTACAAAAGCAAGCACCCTCCTCCTTATTCTTATTATCCTGTAAATAAAACGGGTTCTTGTAAGACGGCAGAGCCACTTACGATTAGATCATCAGTGATGAATTTTATAATGGCTATTGTCTCTTTAATGGGTAAGTTTATAGAGCTCAAATATCTGCCTGATAACGATATGTGTAATATATTCAACTTCCTGGTTGTATTGTCCATTGTCCAATGAAAGATGCAAAATGTCATATTAGATTTTTTTTATTGAATAGAAATTGTTATAAATCTCAAAATTGTTCTGTTTTGCGCGCATTGCTGAAAAAGGAATCTGGGGCATTAATTTTTCAAATTTTGTTTAAAATTCGTTTGAAGGTTTCTACGCAAAAAAAATTTGGTAAAATGGATATGGATATTGATATTCTGGCTACAGTAAATAAATTCATCAACATATATGAATTACACATGATACAAAGTATATAATGGATCAAAGATTGATTGAATGTTTACAGGCTGAAATAATCTAGTGTACATCAACGGTGGTCTGACGAGGTGAGACATACAGCGAAATGAACTATTTGACAATATTTGACGAAATATTTGACAGGTAAAGCTAAAGGGTTGGGGGATATAAAACATCCACTTTTGAAAATGACTTAAAAAGAGTATCTTTTCAAGCGGAACATTCTGAAATGGGAAGAAATTATGAACTGTTGTCTGAAAATTAACGGAATACTTGATATTGAAGATGGATTTAGTTGCGATTTTTTACACGTTATTTGTTTACATTGCACATCAGCTGGTTGCTGTGATGCGCTATCTGACAGATATTTCACCTGTCATATAGTTCATTTCGCTCTATATTTCACCTCGTCTGGCCTTGCGGTGTGCGATAGCTGCTCAGTTAGCTCCTACAATATCGGAAGAAAACGATTCCCAGCCGGATCGTTCCCTTGTAGCTAGGAATGTCTCTCTGGCCCCGTGTAGCAGATTTACTACTAACAGTAGGTCACATCTAACTTAGCATTGCGAAAAGCCAGGTAAAAAGACGTAAACCACCAGAAGCGCAAGCGCATAGCCAGCAGCCAGGTAAAGAAACGTTAAACACCAGAAGCGTAAACGTTCTCGTGTTTTACCCCAGAACATAAATAAGGAAAACGCGCCACAGATAAGCAATTAAACTTCCGTAAAACCCAGGCATAAACAGGAAAACGTTCGCTACATCCACAATGCACGGATAGTTGATAAAACACAGGCACGCTAGGTATAATTTAAGAACACCTGTAAAAACCCAAACCCGGAAAACCAAATGAAAGCTCACATTTGACAAACATCTGGTTGCCAAATGTGTCACAACTTTCACACCATCTTTCTTATAAATAAAGCTCGAATTGATGGCGAAGTCAGTTCACCTTCTATAGACACGTAGATCACTCGTGTTCTGGTGCATCTCACCAATTTGCAGATTCCGCCGAAGGCTCTGCTCATATTTGATAATCATTTTTGGTTATCAGCTGTTCAGTCGGTTGACCGATCAGCATTACCCTCATCGAAATAAAGTGCACGTTTGCACTAGTTCCACCCAACTTCTCCCACGGTGTCCGATTCCGCCTCGGTCATCAACTCGACGCGCAAGGTCGATCCAGTCCGCGATTCCGCCGACGTAAGCAAGTGCTTCTTTTCGAACTTAGCGTAAGTGTGAACAGGTTGACGTAACCGATACGCGACAAATGTGTTTACATTTTGGTGTCGCGTTCCGTACGATCACCTTCCTCGTCCCACACCCTTTCACTGTGCTCCGCGCATTTACTCACCGAAACGGTTTGAGAAGCGCGGCCGAACCTACCACATGGTGACCGTGACAGTCTCCGAATCTACCACATGGCGACCGTGGCAGTCTCCGAATCTACCACACCCGTATCACTGAATAGTATGAGGTAGGTAAATACGGACGCTGCGGGAAAGAATTATTAATTATATTAATTTTACTTCTACATCAATTTAAGATGAACAGAAAATTAATATAAATATGAGCAACCGGAATTGATAGGCCAACCAGTAACTGAGGAGAGCCTTGAATTTTACGAGGAACACAACACGCGTTAAAACAGCAGCCACACTTAAGTTTCTGCATTCTATCAAACATTAAAAGTAGTGATTCTTCTTCTTCTTCTTCTTTGGCACAACAACCGTTGTTGGTCAAGACCTGCCTGTGTACCCTCTAATGAAAGTGAGCTTGACTTTCAGTGACTTTTTATTACTATAACAGGTTAGTCAGTCCTACGTATGGGGACACGGTTTATTCGGTGCTTGAGCCCATGACCGGCATGTTGTTAAGTAGTACGAGTTGACGACTGTACCGCCAGACGGCCCAGTGGTGCTTCTCCTATTTGGGCGTAAGGTTCTACGCGGACATGCCGGCCTATACAGGCTTTCGATACTTAATTCATTACCACGCAGCCGGATAGCCAATCCTTGCTACCGGGGGATTTGAGCCGTTCGAGTTGACGACTGTACCACGGGACCGCCCCCAGTGGTGCTTACAATCCCTTAAATGAGCAGAGCGAACCGTCGTCGCAAATTACCAGCATTTTTTAATATATGCACCAGG
The DNA here is from genome assembly GCF_943734735.2 of Anopheles gambiae. NCBI lineage: Eukaryota > Metazoa > Arthropoda > Insecta > Diptera > Culicidae > Anopheles > Anopheles gambiae. Next base: position 54,905,915 of record NC_064601.1, read on the forward strand.
AGACGCAAAACAATATGTATATGTTAAAATATTGTAACCCGCTTTAGTTTTCAACTTTATACATAAGTGTCTAGCTTTCTCATGATAATTTCCATGTTTTCCATATCAGGAGTCCCTGTTCCATATAAACAGCCCTAAACAACACTATAAAAACATGTTTTTAAACGATGGCAAAACATATATACTTGATATAAACTTCAAAGTTTCACCACATTTTGTGATAAAGTATGGATGTAATGTAACGCCTACACGTCTTCATGGTCAGTGTATGTACATAAATATCCATTTTTTATACATTTTCATTTATGAGTCTTTGCTTACCTTCCACTATGTCTCTTATTTTTGTCTGTCCGATCTCCGTCATCGGTTCAAGTCCAGTATAAACCGTGCCCCAGCACTATACTATCAAAAAATGGTTAACATACAGATATCCAAATCCATTAGTGGTACAGGTAGGCCTTACAGGGTTTCCCATGATTTTTTGGCCGTTTCCCAGAATTTTTGGGTCCAATTGTACTGATATCCAATCGGAAAATACCAATAAATTATGGGAACGAACCAAAAATCTATGGGATACGATAAAAAAATCGTGGGAACGCACCAAAAAATTATGAGAACTGATCAATAAATCGTGGGAAACTCTGTAACGGACAATGGTTATTGTACCAATGAAAATATTTATATTCCTATATCTAGAGTTTTCATGCAAAAAGAGCAAATATGCGTACAAAAAGAGCAAAATACTTGTATTGTTTTTTTTATCGCTACCAAAACATCGTATCGTATGAAAATTATTGAAACCCTAAACATGTTCCCTCAATTATAATCAAAAAAATTCCTCTCAACTAATATAAACAACAATGTTTTTGAGTTTGTATGCAAGAAATCACAACACAACTCAACGAAATCAAACTCTTAATAATGCTCGTCGAGCTAAATCACATCCATCCTTTCTATAGCACACATGCTGCATTTAGTCGTTTTCCCATCTTTGACAGATGAAATATCGTGACGGTAATCACATTCCTTCCACTATGTTACCCGCTACCACTCCATCAGCTCAAAGCAACGATGATGGCCGATCGTTTCTGTCCGCTCAGCATAAAAGCATTTTCCGTTCTAGTGTCCATCCCAAGCGAAACCACCTTTGTGAATGTAACGTGCAGAGCCCGATTGCTTGTTTGCTTGTCCGGTGCTTGTCATATTTTAACGCATTTGCTGTCAAACGTAGATTTCCGATTCGGAAAAGGGTTAATTTGATGCCTTATCTTGGGTTATCCTCGCCCTTTCTCTTTTGCTTTGGGACATTCTTCTTAAGCACATGGTGCACAATGCAAAGCAAATGCTGCGTAATAGTGCAAACGAGAAAAATCTACCGAGAAGCGTCACTAACACTCCAGATTTTTTTTTTTTTTGTGAAAACTCAATGAACCAATCGAATTACTTATGGTTGTTATCACCTTCGATGGTTTTTTTTTTATTTACTATCGACAGCACACGAAACGTTGTTACTGGACTATTGGACGTCGAAAGTAAACATCATCTGCTCGAATGATAAATTAACTTCCTGTCTGAAAATTCGATTGCCAAATCAACATTCTATCTCATTGACCCGGATCCGTACAGTGTTGACATTTCCGTTCTCGTCGAGTGGTTAAAAAAGTAAAAACAACTCCCCCAAGCTAGATAGTGTCCCACCAATGCCATCAAATGTATAACACGTGTATTTTGGAATGAAGGTCAGGCACTTTACCATCCAAAATAAAACGATCTGTGCTGACCACATCAAGCCCCATCAACAGCAAACTCACCACCCCTCCACTCTCTCCAGGTTACCGCTCGCGTCTTGGAGTTTCATCTGAAATTTTTGATGAAGGATAACTCAAATTTCACCCACACAACCTGCATCACCATATCTAGCCCCAGCAAGTATCTATAAAATGGTAAAGAGACAAAAAAAAGTCCACTCAAGTGGTTGCCTATACAAGCAAAAAAGAGTGATATTCCTATGGTCTGGCGTTTGAAAGCTGTCGTGTGAATGCCAAAAGTCAGCACATCTTGTCATCTTGCGGCACGCTAACAGATTCGATATGAACGAGATCATACTCTTGTGTTGCCCACAATACCCTGCAAAGATTAGTTACTTTCTAAGGTCCCAATCTAGCAAATAGCTGATTAGACGATCGTCACCCGACTATATCGGTTATAAGGAATCCATCCGGTACCAAACACATGGACATTCCATTTAATGTATGTCTAGACAAAAATGAAAATTGGAAAGTTCACTGCATAAGATTCCAGATGGAGTTTATTTATTTAATATAAGTGTATTTCCACTTTACTTGAATGGTCGTCAAAGAATCTCATCCAAACTATCCAAATAACAACAAAATCTCCCGTCACTTTTTGTCAACATGACACATTCCTATTTTTTTCCAATATTTTCAATCGTATTAAATCTCTACTAAAGAGCAACAACACATGATTTGGCACTGCTCTTTCAAATGCTCACCCGATCACCTACATCGACCCACACTTATTTTTTTGACCTACGCTTCAAATCTTTCTTTTCTGCATAACCTGCAGGTGAAACTGGTTCACTTTTCCGACGCGACTGTCCTTCCGGGAAAAACATCAAAAGCAGCCATAAAAGAATGGCCGATGGAATGATGGTATGGAAATCTTGTTGGTCGCATCTAGCTTAACCTATAACAACCATCAAAGATAATGCAGATACTTTTGGCAAATAGGAGGTAAAAGTTAACAGTTATACCTTAATCCTTTCGCTTCGTTCGCTGGTTCTCATTTAAATTTCCCAATTTGTGTATAATTTAAAGCCAAGATGATTTATTATTTTAAACATTTACATTTACATTTGATGTTCAATTTAAATCAAGTTTGGCTGATGTATTTCAAATGTAGATACAGTCTGTAGTAATGGATTGATGTTCAGGAATGTTGTTGATGGCGTATTTTACAATATTGGCCAGTCTAAGATAAACGCTCATTCGTCAAACCAAAAACGTATATGTTTTGGAACGTAATGTTCGAATGGTCGTATAACGCTCACATACTAGGATTGACTACCCTATTTTGGGGAGCCCAATAAGCTACAAATGGCCCAGACTAAAAAATTATCCCCAGTTCGGCATAAGGCGCAGGGGAACACAGCTAACTGGATGGCTGGATCAGGTGAAGCGAGACCTGTCGGAGATCGGGTGTCTACGTGCTCTAACGTGAGGAGGCCAACAAGAGAGAGAGACATAGAGGGAGAGGGAGAGAGACCTAGACAAAAAGTGGCTAAGGCACATTCGGACCGACTGCAGCTGAGTATTTGTACCGAAGGAAACAACATAAATGTTCTTATGTTGTGGACTGATTCATTTACATTTAAAAATTAGCAAATGAGCCGAAAGAATCATTCGGTTCTCGTACTTGGTTCTAATAATCTACTCAAATGAACAATTAACATGAACTGGCTAATTCAACCCATTTTATATGATTTTATTTATGTTTATTTACACGTTTTACTCGTTTTGTTTGCGGGTATTACACGTGTTGTATTTGCATTGCAATACATTTTTAGTTCTTCCATATGATTTTCAACACACCACAAAGAACTGTGATAGTCAGTACAATAGACGTGTTAAAACAACGAAACAACTAAAAATTATTGTGTATCAAATATTCAAAATCATACACTTCCGATTCGGACGCTCTTCCTACCATGACGAATTTCATCATTTTCTCCCGGTTACTTTCATATAAAAGTTTATTTTTTATTCTTATTTCACATTCCTGTGAAGAAAGGTAGCAAAAAAGCCCACTGCACAGTTTTCATGACGATTTATAAGTCTAGGAAATTGACATATGGATCGCAAAGTAGGAAGAGTGGCCGGACTATGATGTGAATTTCGTAATAGTGTCCGATTTTGAATATCCACCACTGTATAACATTTGACAGCTGTTGAAAAATATCTCGCAAACAATGAGAATTGACTCGAAACACCCTGTTATCCGTCTTATGAGTGATCTTGCTAGTATTTTGTAGTCACTATTACAACAAAATAGTTTAGATAGAATAAAGGCAATTCAAAAGCAATTACGAAAATAATGTCTTTTGGACCACCCTTGTCCAAAAGTATCGAATTCCTTTCATATTATGTTAGATGATTATTATTTGGATTGGAAAATCTACAGCAAAGAGGAAAGACGGCCCAGTATTTATTTTTTCATAAATTGATTATCAATTCTACCGACGCCTAGTTTCATCTATAATGGCCCTATTACACTGTGTGGGTAGGAATTAGTACGTCAAAACGCATTTGAGAGCTTTTACCACGGAAGGAAAAGCGAAATTGTGCATGCACGTGGTTGTTTCCGTACCGAGAGGGATTTAACTGTCAGAGCACTCAATTAAAATTCAACAAAAGCTCATTTCTATCTAAACAAAAACATAGAATTCGATAACCAAAAACCCGACCAAAAAATGACACAATTTTATCATTCGCTGAATTACCTAATAGCCATTAATATGGCAATAAACCAGCTTAGGAATAATTTAAGATACGATTTCCAATAGTGTTAATCTTGTTTTTCGTTAACTTATTCCCTTATTCATTTATACTTTTGTGATGAATTATTGGTTCGGTAGGGGCTGGTCCTGCAGTTGTCAATTCGTACGAATTATGCGACATACCCGTCATGGGTTCCATTATGGTAGGGATCGTGCCCCCCATACATATGACCGATAACCCTGCTAGGGGACTGATAGCCAAGCCCATTAGTGATAAAGGCAGGCCTAAATCAACAAAAGTTGCGCCAGAATCAGGATGCCGGTTCCTTTATATCGCGGTATGAATTGACAAGCTTTTCTTGTTACTTAAATTTAAAGGGAAGTAGATTGTTGCCACAATTCTCATGGAGCTTTTTTATTAGTATGCAAACAAAAAATGAAAATACCTACCATTTGCCTAATTTTTTTATTACTAATTGATTCGCTTATCGTACAATATGTTTGCATTTTTCAACAGAAATTACATTGAAATAATCCGCCACCATATCATTGCTGTTTCCATACCACGGTCTCTGTTCCCACACCCCTACTAAAGATTTTTATCCCTTGATGGACAATCTGTGTTTCGAAGCTTCTAACCTCCAGCTCCTTTACTGCAAAGTCCCCTTTGGTAATGCGTCCCAGGATCGTGATTTCTGTCACCATCTGTCACTATGCTATCACTCTTCGCCCCTCAAATAGGGGAAAAAACTACCAAGGACAGCTGCCGCCTAGCCGGCCCCCCTCCTAGTAAAAGCGAGCGAAACGGCTGGACTCCGTTTATGAAAGTCTTAAGATGCGTTCAAGTGCCTTTTCCGCCCTTTAACGGTTATGTGCGGTGAAGCTTCACCGGATCTTTCCGTTCATTCACAAGGGGAAGCGATGAATAAAATTAAAAATAATAACACCAATTCTACATCCCCAACCGAAGTGGTGCCTCTACACAGCTAAACGAGAGAAAACGGATGAATAAATTCCTTGCATGGGTAGCAACTGGACAGTGAGCGTGCAAAAGAACAGCAATCCTGCGGGATCCGGCTGAGAGCGTGGCACACAAAAGCACACAATCAGAAGAACTTCCCCCAAAGTGCGAACGCTGGCAGTACGAAGATGATGAAGCACGGACCCCATGGGTTTCCTTTATATTTTATTTTTTATTTTGCTCACTCATTCATTTTCCATTTGCTGTCAGTACCTTTCAGCACGACAAGATTCCTGTACACTCCAGATCCGTACACCCAAGGGACGGACCGTTTTACTTTTTAATACTACGATGCATTCTTTTTTATCTATCCTCCTTCCCCGTTCTTTACATCCAAACCCCCAGCTCACTTCCTCACCGGAAACGTTCCTGGTTTACTGTCAGAAAAGGCAATGTTTTCTTCCCTTTCAGTGGGTGGAGATTTCCCCCACCCATCAATCCGCCTACGCAATTAGCACCGCCGATCCTCCACCACGCTTTGGGGCACGGTGTTCGGTCGAGTGGAAAATAATAAAATTAAATTAGACCACCGAAAATTGTATGGAATGCAGCGCGTGACGAAATGTTATTACGTTCTTGTTATTTTTGCTACCGAAACTGTCGAAAGCCCCGGAAAACGGAAAGTACAGGGCATTAGTAGCAACAGACAACACCACCAACAAAAGCTCTCGTCGACCAGTACGGCAGGCCTGTAGGCCTGAGTGTAGGCCTAAGTGGGTCAAAAAGGACGAATCGATGAGTCAAATGAATAATGCTCCAAGAAAGGATGTTCGGTGATGCGTAATAGCGACGCGCACGCATTGCCCAATGTCGTTTCCTGTGGGTGGAGAGTAGCATCGTAGCTTGCCACCTATGAACGGGTCACATCATTTCCACGAACAGCTGTCATTGCCAATTGAGTTTAATTTAGATTAGGTATTTATTCATTCCATTTGTGCAGCGTACTGTTTATGCGATGATTTTTTGTTTTAATAAATAAGACAGTTGGAAACTGAAACGTTTCATTCATTGATTTCTCACTGCCATATCTCTAAGCTTTCAATACTTTCAAATCTTAGATAAAATCCAAGGTGCATTAACACACACATTACCTTTTTTAAAGTATTTGCATTTTTAAGAAAGTATAAGGTAAAGTCTAATCGTCTTGTTCGCCTCAGCTTCGCAAAGGAAAGAAATAATGCTTCACGCTAAAGAACACCTTTACAGCCACTCTTCTCAACTCACTCGAAACATAAACTATCACACAAAATGGGCATTGGGAGTCTGTGAGCTGTAAACTATTTTATGTCAGAAATTATAAATTCATTCCACACCTCCCCTTGTTTCTTCTTCAAATGACTTAATTTGCCTTTCTTACGACAGAAGAACGCAAAAGTGTGTGCTGTTGTCAGTATCGAAAGTTAATTGTCGGTACCGTGGAGCATCAAAAGTTAAATTAATTTCCTTTTTTCCTCCGTCAAAATGATTACCCAAGAATTTTCTACGAAAGGGTCTGTAAAAGGTAAAGCTTAACGTAATCAACTCCTTCCGCAATCATTGTTGGGCCGCTCTTTGCGTCCAGGGTAGCACCTCTGGTACTACTTACTTTACAAGATACGACACATTTACTTTCAATTAAGATTCGCGTACAATTTACATACATTTACATATCGAACAGCATGGCTGATTTTGTGGCAAATGAAAAAAACATTTACATCACTTACAAACTCTAATCTTTCGTTTTTTATCTTTCCACAGCCTCTTTAGCGGGATGTTCAAATTTTTAGAAAAGGTCATTCTGAGCATAACTTTTGCAGCATCGGAAAAATTGACTCGTATTACATTTAATGTCAATTTATCTTTCCCAACATATTTCGCAACAAACTCTGTTCTTTGCTTTCTAGCTTAGACTACATGTTTTGTTAGCAAAACAAAGAGCTTCCTTATCTCACTGAGCAAGATTATCCAGAAGCACCATTGAAGAACGGTGATGCAGCGTAGAGTTCATATCTATACCATATTGCAACTAGTTCCGGAACCAGCCAGTTGCCCATCATATTCAGCTTGCATCCTCTCCACGCATTCAAAACAAAATAATAACATAAAGCAATCAAACAACTTGATAACTTCGCTTCATTCATTCGTATCAGAGAATAGAGCGTGCAGTTCATCCGGCATCCCGAGTCACCCGTTTCTACCCTTTTGGAATCAAACCCCCGCTGTCTGTTATTAACATTGTTGGCGAATGGATCAAACATTGTTTACAGCAAATTCCCATCAAAAAGGAATTGTAAACCGTATCTGTTACCAGAAAAAAGATTACAAAAATTAATTTAAAATTGTTTGCTTTAGTTTATTTGCCTACAAACTAGAGCGCCATAGAGCACGATGGCGCGGTTCTAGTTTGCTTGTTTCGTTGGAAAAAATAGTCAAATTAATCAATGCTCTCGAACTAATTTCATACAGGTTGTTTGTTTAAGTCAATCAAGCTTGTAAAATATAAAACAAAAACGATCTGATATGTTTTGGGAATAACGAAGTAATTTCAAACTTAAACACAGTTCAGAGAAGAGCTACTTCAATGGAATAAACACAATTTCAAAGCGAGACTAAACCTAGTGTTGAAGTTTTATCAGGCCTTTAGTAAAATTTAATGAATAATATTAATGTGATATCAAATTCAATACTTTCATAATAAGTCTAATATGATGCCATTTTATGCATCCGATTTGCGATTCGTATTGTTACCGTCTATTCTTTTTGTTTCGCTATGAATTGGTTTAAAATAAGCGTCACACATAAGATCAAGTTTTGCAAGCGTTATAAAACGTGCAACGATCATTGATTGCTTCATTAGTGACAAGTATAGTCATCTCGTCATACACATAAACTTTATTTCTCACCATACTCCTGCATTCGTGGATCAAGGGCCTCCCAGCCACTACGAAACGAGTTGCCCTCGTGTGAAAGTTGCAGTGTTTCGACAGGTGTCAAACGGGTCAACAATCCACAACACAAAACATAAAGTCGTTACTGCTCGACGGCCAAACTAAGAGCTGCACCACTGATTAGAGTGCCGGTAGGTAGTTCAAGTGGATCGGATAAAACAAGTGCAACATTGCTTGACGTATTTTGCATGGAGCAATTTTACATTAATAACTTCAACGCTGGTGCGCGATTCTGTCCTGCCGGTTGAGCGATGTATGCTCAAACTAACCTGCAAGTGTTATAATTTGAGCTCACTTCCGAGCTCTTGTTCCGCCATCGTGCTCGGAGTCGTCTAAACCGCATCTAAAGAGCTCAGTCCAAATTGAAAAACTTTGTCCATCATGCCATGCTCCGGATTATGGACCCGGTGCAACGATGCACTCAAAATGTTAATGTACGTTGTAACGGAGTACTTGTAAAGGCAGTTGTCGTGCAGCATGGAATTAATGGTACGTGGACGACTGGTTCTTGCTTAATGCACTTGCCCATCTATATTCTAAGGCGTTCAAATCCAACCAATTCTCCAGCACATTTCTTGAAGCCCTGTAGCATTATTTTTCCTTCAGCCTCTCGGAACAAGGTTTAGGTACGGAGGTACTATCTCACCGTGTTGCACCCGATGACCCCAAGCCAGACGACCGAGATACCTTTCACCTCAAAGGCTTTCAGTAGAGACTTCCATTACGTTAACTCTTAAGCTGGCCGTCTGCAGTAAACCCACGAGCAGAAGAAACATAGTGTAAGGTTTATACCATTCTTACCTGAGTGTCTGAGGTGTTTCAGCTATGCTGAATCAAAGAGGAAAGGCACTCGGAAAAGAACATAAATGTTACCGATATCTTACTTGCGCTTGAGTGAATTATAAATCTAGCTCTATGATTTAAATTGTTTTAAACTGTTTTACTTTACTACTTTATTATGGGAACATATGAGTCAAAAACGGGTTTAATGGCTTATTATACAACTTTGGAAAGATGATCCTCCGCTTAATTATGTTTTATTTTAAGTTCCTTCCACAAAACTGAATAATTTGCTGACCCCACGACTCCATAATTTGACTTACACCTGCAGCAAGACCTCGTTCCTCCCGGCCATTCATCATAATATACGTAGCCTGTTAAACGTCCCAGCCGCACAGTGTGTATGTCGCATATTGCTTCGCTTTTCTCTTTCGACACGATCAAAAGCTTTTCCCTCCTGGGAAATTTGATTCAGCAGCTTTCCGGGGCTTTGCTGATTGATGCAAGCCTGCCTGCTCGACCAAAACACGCCCGTTGATGTCGTTCAATTTCAGCAGCTTATGCTTTTTAAGATCCGTAATTTCTGTCCCCACAACGTGCCCAGGATCCTGGATGCCGTGCCCGTTCAACATTCCATATTCCGACCGTACCTCGTGGATTCACCGCAATCGGATATTCCCGCCCTGGAAGGATGCGTGAAAGATGAAAAATGTTTCTTGCCTTTGCTACCTTGAAGCGCCCTTTTTTGGAAAACTTCTTCCCCGTACCTGATGATTGTGGCGTCAACCTTACCACACGTACTGTGGGACGACGTACAACCGACACACGGTAAAGCATAATCCGTTTGATAAATATCGATAACGTTTCGCCAAGCTCGGAGAATATTTAATTAAATCGACCAAAAGCGATGAGGAAAGTGAAAATTCGTACCGACCCTTGTTCGCCTTTCTCGTCGCTTTGGTACAGGGTGGTACGAGTGAGTGACGAGGCTTGCGTTGCATTCGAAGCGATTTATGTCAGAAAAGATCCCCACACGAAGAGAGCCAATCAGTAGGGTTTCAGTTGATTTGATTAAAATTCATGGTCGGCAAAAGGTTGCCGTAATCACAACGTCGCGCATAACGTATGGAGGAACGAATGACGTTTGGTTTTTGATTTGGTAGCAAAATTCTATCGGTGGGGTTCGATCAGGGATATGGTGAGATTCACACTGCGGTGAACAAAATATATCGAACGAGGTGCGAAAAGGCTAAACTTTAACCTTCTTTACATCCATCTCTATTTTTTATTTCATTTATTCACATTTTTATTTATGTTGAATTTTGCTTCTTTTGCTATAAAGTTCTGGAATCTTTGTTGTTGTTGTGTTTTTTATGAGGCCTTCGCTTGTCGTAATTTAAAATTGAGAAACTACTAATAAAGTCAATAATAGTTCGGATTGAAAAAAAAATATTGACGAAAAAGTTACAGAAAATACTACAGAATACTAGAATTCTTATAACCATGTCTAAACTTGCTGTTCAAAACTTTGTAGAGTTTAGTCTCCTTAAAAAAATTATAAAGCTTTTCAATTTCATTGTAATTGTTTGAAAGAACAATGTCGAAATGCTCTCCAAGCTGGTACTTATTCCTTTCGGCCGAATATCCAAAACAATCTATTAGAATGTGTTCTACCGTAGTATCACATCCACAAAACGGACAGATTAAAGGTGATTCCTTTTTTAGTCTGTATGTATGCGTAAGTCGGGTGTGTCCAATTCTCAGTCTTGTTACTACTTTTTGTCTGGATTCTTTGAAAACTAACTTACATGTATCAACACTAACATTTAAAAAAAAAAGAAACACATTGTATGTTTGATTCACCTAAAACCAATTTACCTAAAAAAACAAGTAAAATTAGGAAAAAGTTTTAAGTCAAATTCAGCATATTTAAATCAGTCAAATTTTATTTCCGACTGGAATGGACGATTAAATCTCATACACCATGTACGAAATATCAAAGAACATATCAAATAACAAAGAACAGTACCACAAATTTCTTTATTTCAATTTTTTTATATGTAAACTAGATGATTCGACACAAAATTTAATTTCAAAGGCGACTGAAAAGTTCAAAGACTGGCTCGTACATAGCCAACACGGACAGACTATTTCAAATAATGTTACATGATCCTAAATACGTCTAGGATTCCTTTCTTAGGTCGACTTGGCTGCTATAGTGGTGCCCTATAGAAACTCATTAATCAGCATAAAAAGTTCAGATTGTATTTTTCATACACCAGTACTGTATATTCACTTGCATTCCGTTTCTTTCTGCAGTTGTAGTTGATGCCATTGGATGCTCCAGCTTCTGTCAGCAACTGCATGCCGAAATTAAAATATGTTCATTTTCAACTTCTCTTCGCTACTTGGTGCACCGTTTCAATTGGCCGAATGGCGACAGTCCCTATCAACGGCAGACTGTTGACGAAGATTTATTTTAAATGGAACTTTCCTCAATTACGAACTTATAGTTGTTTGTTTTGTTTTCTGTACCAGAAATAACTGTTGTTCGAAAAATCAATTTGTGTGATGTTAACGACCACATAGAAAACGATTCAAATGAAAGAAGATCCACTGTGCAGAACAATGCAAACACTTTTTAAACTAAATTTTCTTCATTTTTTATTCATTTTAAATAAGTTTTTAGTATTGGACTCAATAACACGCCCGTATGGGTTCAAGCCCGGAATGGACCGTCCCCCCGTATCAAGAATTGATTATCTGGCTGCATGGAAATAAAGTCTTGAATGTCTTTAGAGGCCGGCATGTCCGCATAGGACGTTTACGCCAAATAGAAGAAGAAGAAGAAGAAGAAGAAGAAGAAGAAGAAGAAGAAGAAGACACATTTTTAGGGCAATTTAGTGATAGAGTTAACATGAACGTAGAATATTTAGTGTTTGATTTAGGTTTAACATATTTTATAAAAAATGCAACACGGCAAAGTATTGCTTCGTCCTGAATAAAAAAAATTAAAACAGATGTGGCATTTTTATACACTCAAACCAAATGCTACACTTCACAACTACTGATTATCACTACCTTCTCCTTATTCTTCTATAGCTCAACAACTGCTGTAGGTCAAGGTGTGCCTGAACCACTAGGGAGGCTTGGCTCTCTGTTTCTTATTGATTTACCCGTAGTAGAATAATAAGTCCTACGTATGGAGGCACGGTCCATCCGGGGCTTGAACCCATGACGGAGGTTCACATACTTTTCAAAAATGTTTATGCAGCGTTGATTTGAATCTCAGTAGATAATAGATTTTATTTGCTGGATAATGCTCCACATAATGCCACCCATAAAAAAATATCATACAAACTAATACTTCACGTTAATCTCAACTCGATCGCTAAATGGGACTTGCGAAAAATGCATAAAAACATAATGCAAGTACTATTCTCACTAGTAAGGTCTATTAATTATCCCTGACTTGTGCAATACGGCACACATTTAGCTCACAATAATTCATCACAAATTATCCATTCCCAGCAGAATACTCTCAAGACTGTGCACTGACCATTTGCGTGCGACACCAAGCGATCAATCAGACTGTCTTGAGTGGCTGGATAACCATTTTCGGTACCGCCCAGGGGACGGAAGAGAATAATGTGAGATTTTAAAGCTACAATTAGCAACACTAATCTACCTCGCAAATTGCTGCTTGTAGCGCGAAAGAACCGTTTTATTAAACAAAATTTGCCTCTCAAAGCCATAGTGGCAGTGCTATGCCGTGGAAGGAGAATGATAAATGGGTCATTTATTTCTTCAACGCGCTGCAATTTCACTCCAAATGATCGTATAAAAGGAAGATATTCATTTGATTGTCCTCCGACTAGCTGCTACCACACAACAGTACTACAACACCAACACGCTTGACTTGATTTGCAGATAATGACCGTATACGTTGAGCAATGAAGTAGCACTGAGGATAAAGGAATGAACAAAAATATAAATGCAAGAAATGTTCTCTATTTTGTCACGATTTCCATCCTCCCCGATCACGTGCGCAATGCTGGTACCGGTACAATGCTGGCTTGCGCTACCAGTTCACTTAATTAATGAGGGTCTTCCCATGGGGCAAATTAACATATTAAGGCTCAATACAAAAAAAAAAAACAAAAAAACCAATCATTTATAACCTATTTCAACAATTTGCTTGAACGAACGGAATTGAAATCACCTGCTGCTACAGCGATATCGGTGGCAATGCTGGAAAATTCATTACGGAGGTTTTTTTTCGTTAACAAAACATGCCAAGAGCGTACGTTAGGCGAATGAAATCGCAATGGAAGTCAATTTGTTCACTTCTCGTTGACCGATTGATTTGAAATTGCACAACATTTAAAATTAAATTAGCAGTGGAGTTTACATTTATTTCTCAGTATGTGGTATCAGAAGGGAATGCCGTTTTATAAACAGCTTTGAAACATTCTTTTTTCTTAAATTTTTTTCAGACACGATTTTTTTTCTAAATATGTACACAACACCATTTTCTGGTAACAGAATCAATCTGATGTCATATTTATGTTCATACAAAACGATGCTCCACTAGTTTCCATTTTCACATCACTATGGATCGTACCTTTTAACCGTGAGTGAGTGATTTTTGGTTTGACGAACCGTTGACGTTGTAAGATAAGGATATGCGATTGAAGGATCCCCCACAGGTCCTATTTGTAAAATGTCATCGTTTTATGTACTCCAAGTTCCCATATGATATCGTTTGATATTGAGTAATGATGATGTATCGTAGAAATGTATATTCGATATTCAATCCAGCTCATCGAATCGTTTTACCACGAATCATTCTATTTCACCGTCTCTCGCTCAACGTTATAAGTTTGTTGTACGGTTTCGGTAGTTCACACTAATTGACTGTCGGTGCCGGGAGATGAAAATAATTGAATAAATTTCATTACCTTGAGTGTTTTTGCACTTCCAAACAAAATCGATACATTCCATGTACTGAATGTGTTTACCATCGATCTTGAAACGGGCGTGGGAGGTGAATGGAAAGCTTTCCATTAGATTCCACGAAGCGCTCATTTGTCGTCAAGACTTTAAATTACGCCAATGTGCTGACACGCGTGGCATGAGCGTGTGAGAGCTAAACAATATCAGACGGCCGTGATGTGAACAGTGGACAGTGGAAGCACAAGATTTGGTGTCAAGTGAAACCATCACTCTGTTTTATGATCTAAACTTGACGATACCGGCATTTTCCAATGAAAAACAGATGATTTGTGTTATGGAGCGGACGTGCCACATCAGAAATGAGTCCTAATCAGCTTCCTTCGATTCTAAAGAAAATGTCTGCCATACAGCATTTACAATATCGTTGCTAGAACGAGCTATTAATAGACAATAAAAATGATCCAATCTAGCTGAAATAAAATTCAAGTGACTTTGTTTAGGATTGTTTTACGCATACATCATTAAAAAAAACTAACATTGCAAAGAAATCTGTTTTTATTTAAATATCACTCAATCACTCAAGGAGAAATTGCGTCTACGTCACATTTAATGTTAGCTTATAACTAGAGGTCTATTTATATGTTATAAATGATCATTGTTATAAATCTTAATTTAATTATAAGGTTGCTGATTAGACACGATGGTCCGTCGGTTGTGTGTATGAAATAAATAAATATCCAGTTTAAGTGAATACAAAAATGAGCAACCTGAACAAACCAACTAGCAGCAGCACCAAGACTAGCGGTCTTTAACATAAACTACGTCAGCTATATCTTATGTGCAGTAGGCTTCTGCAATTCACAATGTACGGGCACAGTAGATGGTTCTTGGTCCTCGGAGAGTATGTAGGAACCGTACGGAACGCTTACGTTCGTTTTTCAACCAAGCTGTTACCATTCAGTATGTTTAATGATCAACTGGATGGTAAATTAGTCATAAAAACTTTGTTCAAAAATCACTTTCAGAATTTGTGCCAAAAAAAAGTATACGTACACGATTTTCTGAGCACTGGTTGTTGAGTCTTACTGGTCTCCCCATTGATATGCTTCACTTTTATTGTCGGGTTCTAATGCACAACGCTGAAAAACAATCAATTAACTTTACAATCATCTCCCTACGCAACCCAAGAGGGATACAAAATTGCCACCGGTTCCACTAAAAATGGAATGTAAAATTGATTCCACGCCCGGCTGGTAGGTCCATGTGGACGGAAGACACAATCCTGTGCGACAAAATATAGGGACGTACACTAAATCCTGGCATACCAAACCGTTCCTGGCGCATCCTCCAAGGAGGGCATGAATAATTCAACCCACCCCCCGCGAGAAGCAACGCGCCAACGCGATCTCTTTCTATCTCTCTAATTGGCCCTAAAAACCTGTGATAGTGGGTACAATAAACCGATACCATAAATTAAGGCGCACTGCCAGCGGCCGCCAGCATTTGGCCATGCACAACTTCCCTCGAAACGAGCCAGGATGGTGCGGAAGATCGTTTCCCTGTCTGGTGTGTTGATTATGATTCAGTGGGGTGGAAATACCACCTTCTCCAACACTGACAACACTTTGATACATTCAGCCAAAACATAAACAGACAAATAATCCTTACCTAAGAGACTCCCACAGCTAGCAGGAAAACCTTTGGTTTTCGGTTGTATTTCATGTCCTCAACTACTCCAGTTCCATCGGCAAACGTGTGAAGTTTTGGACATAATTGAATATCGACGAAATTATCCACACGTTCGTGCATGTGTCTTACAGAATACCGGAACAATAAAATCATCCTCAAAACAAGCTGCATTCCACATCTCATTCCCATAGGCATAGGTTGGTTGGTAAATGTAGGCTGACGAAAGGAAGAAATTGTGCGCTACCTTGTTGTATCATTGTTGTTGTGTCTCCAACATGGACTCTCAATGCTAAGGGTTACGCGTTGGACAAAATTCAATTCATGGAAAACTTTTTACGAACCAACTACACTTCCTTGCAACAGAGCGAGAGAATCAGAGAATGTGATGAGAAAAGGAAGTCCCCTTGGATCGTAAATAAAAATTTACGACAATTTTCAAGAGAACCTGTTTATGGCACCGTCAGTTTATTGTTTCGGAACGTTATCCATCCTTGTTTTGCTCGTCTGATCCTACCGAAAGATGATGGTCGACATTGTGGGACAAAACATGGCCAACACCAAATGAACACGTTCCCCCTTGACGAAGGCTTGTAAATGAAGTGTCACTTTCTCTGGGCGACGAGTTTCTGCTACGAATTTTCATGAGCTCCAGGGACTGCTTGTTGGCCAGTGCAAAGATTTGGATTCTTCGTTCCCGTTGAGGTCCGCCGTGTGATCGTCAGCAATTTTTACGACCCTGCGCATGTTGTCGTTCTGGCATTATTATTTGTCAACTTCATCGTACTTCATCGTACGGAGGGTTTTCGGCGTAAGAATTTCCGCACAGCATATGAACCAATGAAAATGTTTACACATGAGGAATACATAAAATCTATGCTAGTTTTCGCACCTACATGCCTATAAAAATGTAGGGCAAAAACGTGAAGAAGTTGTTTGTGCTCTCCGTTCATAACTATTCATATTAAATCAAACAAGCCACCGGAAGTGAGTTTTGAAAATGAACAGCGTTTACCGAAAAAAAATCAACTACAGTCAACTCTCTCTTATTTGAGAGGCGATGAGGAGTCGAATAAGAGGGGGTTTCAGATTACAGAGGTTGAAAGTGAATGAAAAGTCCGTACAAACAAAAAAGAGACAGAACATTTTGTATGCAGTCTTGACTGGTGTTATAGGAAACAGTGAACACATCCATCCCAACACATACACAAATAAGAGAGGTACATATTTCAGATGCTTTATAAAATAGAGGATCAAAAATGTACTGAAAATTAAGGGACTGTGAAAAATGTTAAAATAAAAGAGGTTTTGCAAATTGGAGAGGTATCAAATAAGAGAGGATTCACTGTATAAAATTAAGGTTTTTTTATGTTTGTTCTGACCTACTACGATAGATCGATCAATTAAATCACTTATGAGCTAAACCATGATAAATGTTTGTTTGTTTGTTTGAACAGTTTAGAGAGGCTTTGGGGAGTTCTTTCGCCTCATAACCATGATAAATGTAGATTTCTATCGAGTTTGGCAGAAAGGAAGTAAGGGTTGCTGGGTGCTTTGATGATTTTTCACAATACTCACTCTTAGGTCTGTTCAAAATTTTCACAATTTTCTACAATTTTTGAGGATAATTCGTGATAAGGTACGGAACTTGATAATGTGTAAACTGGAACTCTGATCAGCTATTGGTTAGAACTCTCCATAAACTTTCTATCGTTTTTGTTCGGTTGGTACACTATTCCTTGCTTCCTGGTTAAACGCATTCAAAAATCACTTCGTTTGTATCATACAGTCCGAACTCACTGGTTGATCTTCGATTCCCTGCCAACTACTAAATATGTGCTTTTTAGTTGGCACGTTTTTCCATACAAAAAATTTCTGAAATTTTTCTCGGGAAGACATGAGATTTTTGTAAATTTTTCAAAAACCTGTTTTTCCATACAAACACATGATTTTTAATTGAACAGTCAGCCAACTATTGAGCGTTCAACTAAAAAGCATGCCAACTAAAAAGCGTTCAACTATTGAATTCTGACTGTACTCAGATGAGCCTAGAATCGAAATGAATGCACTAGAATTATATCATATTTTTATTAATTTTGTATTTGGAAGAAGTTTATGATTGCACTCGTAAGAGACCAAAAGCTGATTGCTTAGTATTTTTATAAGTTGTTGGCCTATATAAACTATGTAAAAATCATACAATTCTAGAGAAGTGAGTCAAATTCCCATGGGATGATGTTAAAAAATCGCTATTTAACAATCTGAACTATTTTATTTTAAATAGTTTTTTAGTTAGTTTTTTATACACTAAACAATAATACAATTTAAAGGAGTATTTAACATTTTAACTGTTAGTTTAGTTTTGAAAACCAGACGTGAGTTAAAAAATGTCACATTAAAATTAAATTTGAATTTTAGTATATTCCAATATTTACAAACCACCAGCACATATTTAACTACTTCCTTTTCACATCCATCCATTCATATTGCCCAAAAGACTAACTGTCATTTTCCCTGTTGTATCCTCTAGCCTCATCAGTACAAACTGCTTAATGAGCAGCATCTTTGCCACTATCGTACCATCTCGATTGCACCCTACTCGCTAATTGCTGCTGAGAAAACTTTTCTCTCCTTGCTTCCGTGCACGTGCACGGAAGAAGCTGCAATGCCAGCGAGACGATAAAAGTCCACTGCAATAAATAACAAAACTGAAAAGTTTTAATAAATTCTCAACTTTTCAACACCACGCTCCGTGTATCGGTTCAATCTATGGACAATGGTGGGCTAAGAAAATATGGTTTTCATAATATCTCCTACAAAAAAGAAGCGCATCGAACTAACTCACCTTCACGATCCACCGACACGGCGGTGTATCGAGCGACAGTGCACCACCCGCCAAAGGATGGTGTCGATGCCGCGTTGCTTAAAATTCTATCGATGTTTTACCGTCTTTCGCTAGCGAGGTACTTTCGTGCCATAAACAAATAACATCAGACAGGATGCATTATAAGTGCACTTCCAGGGAGCACTAGGATGCCAAGGTACGGAAAATTATACACAAACTTGTGCTTCTACTCTCAGGCTAGCTTGGTGCACCAGTTCAAGGACAACTGATGTAGATTTGCTGTAATAGTAAGAAGAAATCACGATGTCTCGTATAAAGGGATTATTGGTGCTGCTTAAAACTTTAATCTTTACTTTTACTTTGCTTTGCTTAAAGCAAGGGTATCAAATTCATTACGATCTGTTATGTGATCCCAATACCAATTGAAATTACGAGAAAAAAAACAAACAAATTATCTAGTAACTAACCAACTCCTGTATGCGGTAGATCTGAAATTATTCACAGTCACAGACAATTGTTGTGTTTATAATAAATGTAAATTTAAATTACCGTACATTTCTTGTAACATTATAACATTTTGGAAAAAAATCTATTATCTACCATGAAGATCAAAACAATGCAGACTCTTCACAAACTGTGTATTACTGTAGGCCATTTCCTTTCATAGTAACTCTGTTTAATGAAATAAAAACTCCATTTTTCTAAGAAATAAATGCCCTATACTTACCTTTTTCTCCTTTACCCGTCACAATGGTTCAATCAAAACTATCCGCAAGCACCGACAATCATTGTTCTACCTTCACAACCCGTTCGCATTTAAGAGCGCAATAACAAACGCATAGTAGAAAAAAAACTACGTAAAAATCCCTTCCACAGCAAACAGACAAAAAAACACCAGCCCGGTGAAAGAAGCTGTTACTCAATCACCCCACCAAGCTCCGGATTGTGCATTGTTCCCGAAACGATGTTTAATTATTTCCTGCTGTCAGTAAATGAACTAAATTACGCCTGTTGGTCATTTCCCCTGCAACTACTACGGCGGGATTATCCGCTCCAGCAATGCAATTGCATATTCTTGCCTTCTACTTGACGGATGCACAAAACGCGACGACGAGGAAGTTTCACAAAAAAATGAAATTGAAAGAAAAACACTCGCAGACCAGAACCCTGCACACCAAGCGTCGCACCCAATCCCAGGATATGCCCATTCCCGAGAACCTTCTGTCTCACGACCGACACACTTTTGCAAGTGTCGCCAGTTTTTCATCGTAGCATGCCACGGGGATCATATTTTTTCCTTTCGGCTTTTCCTCGGACCAACCGAGCCCGGTGTGTGTCGCTGTCTTTGGTTGAAACTTTTCTGCGTCCGTTGAAGTTTATTAATTATAGTTTTACTACCTTACACTCTTCTTACCCCATGCTAACGGCTTTTGTTGAAAGGCTCAAGATTGATGGCTCGCTGTTACAGTCGCAGAAAATGGAGGCGTTAAACCGGGCTTGGACGCAACCGGCCCCTAGTAGCTGGATAGTTTTAATGAAGTTTGACTAAACGCTTAGGAACACTTTTCATGCAAAAATGTAGATGTACATGAACTGAACAAGGCATTGATGGCAATGAAGTTTGACTAAACGCTTAGGAACACTTTTCATGCAAAAATGTAGATGTACATGAACTGAACAAGGCATTGATGGTAATGGTGATGACATAAAATATCACAATAACGTTCAAACCATCCATGCTATAAGCTGAACATAATTTAGTTGGATCTCTCATTAACGTCTTATAACACAATATGAATTTCTATGAGTATTACACAAATTTGCCATTAATTTATTTGAAGGTTCATAATGCTTAGTAAATAGATACGAAAAAACGAGTAAGTTCTTCCGTTTAATAATTAAAGTTGTACATTCGTTCAATATCGAACTAATGCATTTCTGGTTGATCTTTATTCAACATTATTTCCACAGCAACTACAGGTCATTCAAAAGAAAAGAAGAAATATCACTCTCATTTCCGATTCAAAGCTAAATCCGACTTTTCCATCTTCAACTTCAACACTGACGCCATCACCAGTTCTCCGGAAGTGCAAGCAAAATCAATGGAACTTTTCACAACCCAACGGTTAACATTAAGCGCTTCTTATAAACTATCCATCAACCGAAGAACAATCAGCATGAGTAATGGTTTATCAAAGCGATGATTTTTACGCTTAAGCAATCCATTTAAATCAAAACGCCATCCTTTGCAGATCCTCGTGGGGCTGAGGCAAAAGCAGTGAAACCAGAAAGCAATCCCGGAGCCTTTCATATCTCGGAGATGCATTGAACAATGTGTGTGCACATGAGCTTACGTTTACCGCTCCACGCTTGCAATGATGAACAATTTCCGGTCAGAAATAGAACTGCTGGAGCTAAGATGAAGGCATAAATCATTCGCTTCGATGCACAATCGTTATATCTCCGTCCATGATCGGTGTCATGATTTCAGCATCAGCAAAAGCAGCTAGATTTTTATCTCTACTAAAACGGAATAATAAGTTATAATGATCACTTTGCTCCTGATCGTTTTCAATGAATTTATAATATTTTTTTCTATACATCCATCTAGGGTCTAAACTGTAGTTTGGAAAAGTATAAAATTTGTATTTAGTGGGAGTATTAGGAAAATGATTTCAGCATATCACTGAAACATATATCAATATATTTTCCTTAGCGAATATACACTTAGGCTGGCCTCGTGGTACAGTCGTCAAGGATTCAAACCTCGTATCGACCGTTTCCCCCATACATAGGACTGATTATCCTGCTATGACTAATTCGTAAGTTTTTAACATTCAAGCTCATTCGTGGTACAGACAGGCCTTGGCCGACAATGGTTGTTGCAACAAAGAAAAATAAGCATTTGCGTTCCTAGTTTGAATTTGATAATTAGGTTCAAACAGTTGTGTTTTTCCAAATGGTTTTGTATTAAAATGGTCATTTCGATACAATACTGAATCTGTTAATAGGATCCGGTCAATACGACGAATCGGTTAATTAGCTGGTAGTGTTTCGAATCTTCTAAAACAATACTCACAAATGCCTATGCACAAATTTAACAGGTTCGAGAGGATAATGGAAGGATGGAAAACTGTCAAGGTTTAACGAAGCAAAAACAACAACAAAAAACTAAAATATGGTGACATTAGCTGTGCAATCAAAAAAAAATTGGACCAGCATTGAGGCAACGTATGGAGAGATAGTGGGTTCAAGCCCCGAATGAACTGTTACCCCCATACGTAAGACTGACTGCCCTGCTATGGATAATCAATAAGACACTGAAAGTGAAGCCCACTAGAGGTTCAAAGTTGTTGTTCCAAAGAAGAAGAAGAAGAAGAAGAAGAAGAAGAAGAAGAAGAAGAAGAAGAAGAAGAAGAAGAAGAAGAAGAAGAAGAAGAAGAAGAAGAAGAAGAAGAAGAAGAAGAAGAAGAAGAAGAAGAAGAAGAAGAAGAAGAAGAAGAAGAAGAAGAAGAAGAAGAAGAAGAAGAAGAAAAGGAAGAAGAAAAAGAAAAAGAAGAAAAAGAAAAATAAGAAGAAGAAGAAGAAAAAGGAGTTAGATGGTTAGTAAGTGAGAAACTAAGCAAAGAAATAAAGTAAGTAAATAATTAAGTAAGTAAGTAAATCAGTAATTAATTTGTATGCTAACTGTTACACTGCTGTACTGTAAGCTGTTATTGCTTTGTAAACTGGTCTAAGTACAATACCATTAAACATTGTTAAAGAAAACAGCGCTTCCATGAAACATAATCACATGCAGTACCATTCATTGTGCGTTTAATTCCACTTGACAGCATACTACCCACAAAGCAGGGGGTAGTTTTTAAAAGTATAAAATATGCATTTAGTGGGAGAATTAGGAAAATGATTTCACTGAACATATCACTGAAACTTATATCAATATATTTTCCTTAGCGAATAGACACTTAGGCTGGCCTCGTGGTACAGTCGTCAAGGATTCAAACCTCGTATCGACCGTTTCCCCATACATAGGACTGACTATCTTGGCAAAACTTGGGAGTTTTTAATTTTTGGTTGGCATCAAAATTTCGCCAAATACCATGGTTTGTCACGCTCTACCCCTGCTCATGAACTTGTGAGTGGAGAATGAAATGCTATATGCTCCCTACATAGGAGGAAAAGGTTTAAAACCACTGTTTTAAGGAATATTTCTATTTCTCCTACAACAAATGATTGTCTTTCGCCTAAAAAGCCTTCCGCTTTAGTACATTCCAAGGTCATAAAATCATTTGCCGCAGAATCGTATGATAGTAAAACCGTACAGAAATGCTCCCATCGTACTGTTTGTGCACCCAGGTAACACAACCAATAACATCACATCTCATATCACAACAAAGGCAGATGTACTAACAATGCTGTGCCAGTAGCAAGATTAATAAGCGTTACCGATCCCAGCTATGATTTGAATGCTACAAACACATCCTGTGAGAGATCTGTGTCCCTGGTGGCAACCGTTAGCGATAATTAGCATGTGGCTGCTGTTAAATTTCTCTCACCCATCCCAAACGATAATATGATCAGCGT
The DNA here is from genome assembly GCF_943734735.2 of Anopheles gambiae. Lineage (NCBI taxonomy): Eukaryota > Metazoa > Arthropoda > Insecta > Diptera > Culicidae > Anopheles > Anopheles gambiae. Next base: position 54,929,230 of record NC_064601.1, read on the forward strand.
AGCAGCTGCTCAAACTCGCTGTTTGCCAAAACCGCAACTAGAAACGCAACTGTTTACACAACCATTATCCAAATAAAAGAGATATTGTTCGAGAACGCATGAAGAAGGTCTCATGATTATTTTAATTAGAAAATATTGCTCTTGTTGCGGGAAACTTTGCACACTCTAGTCACGCATACACTGTCAAAATTCAAGTATAAATATGAAGAGAGCTGTTGTACCAAGTGTGTAGGATAAAATATGTTGTACAGAAAGAGCATGCAAAAAATAACAAGTGTAAGGAAAATAAATTACTTTGAACTTTAAGTACATTGATTTTATTGGTATTTATATATTTTTTTATTGAATAGCTTCAATATTTTGAAGCATGGTTATACTAACACAGAATGACTTTTAGAATGTTCTTCTTCTTCTATTTGGCGTAACACGTCCTACGAGGGACATGCCGATCTTGATAGGCTTTCGATATTTAATCAGTACCACGCAAGTGGATATTAAAGTCAGTCCTTGCTTCTGGGGTATGGTCCATTCTAGGCTTGAACCCATGACGGCCGTGTTATTGATACGTACGAATTGACAAATGTTTCACGGGACCGCCCCGAGGAACGGCTTTTCTTATATGTTTTTTTACATTTCCAGATTAACGCAAACCACTTAGCCAGCCTCCCCTAGCTATGAGTAAGGTACTTGATTAGCTCTATATTATCATCGGTTTATCCATAACGGGATAAACAATCCTGCATATTGAGCATTCTCTCGAATTGAAAAATATAAGTCAAATATTAGTGTCTTGATTATTTTAGTGATGGCAGTAGGTTGATCGTCAATGTGTCGTTTTTCCATTGGTTTAAGTTGTAAAATTGGGTAAAATTGGGCCGGTCTGGTGGTACAGTCGTCAATTCGTACGACTTAACAACATGCCCGTCATGGGTTCATGCCCCGAATAGACCGAGCCCCCATACGTACGTCACTGAAAGCCAAGCTCACTTCACTAGTGGGTACAGCAAACCTTGACCGACAACGGTTGTTGTGTCAAAGAAGAAGAAGTAGAAGAAGAAGAAGTTGTAAAATACAAAGTAGGATTGCTTAAAACATATTAAAAGCTCAATTATTACAGCCTTTAATATGCTCTAGTTTTAAAATAACATAAAATTGTTAAACACAGTGCTGGACAGATAAAGCATATAACCTTTATTGTAGCTATTTATCCAAAAATCAAATCGATGGCATGAACGGCACGATATTTCCATCCATACCGTAATCGTTAACGTTTAGTCAAAAATTCGATACTGTCACTGATAGCGAGAGCTTCATCTCCATGGAAATAACGTACACCCATCATTGGCGGCTATTTTTATCCGATTTTCTTCGAACGTCTATTGCTCCACTTTTGACTAATCACACAAAGCGGCCGTGCTAAAGACAAGCGAACGCTACCACAACACAACTTCATAGGCTTCTTACCCTGAACATCACTCCAAGCAGGATCAATCAATCTTTTGACTTGAAATCGCTCCCCTCAAAGCAGCACCAACAAACAAGCCGTGTGAAGGCAGGCGGCGTTAAAATTTCCATTCCTTTACCCACCCAGTTACCACCAAAAAACCGCCAATATTTACCGAACGCGCTAGCAACGGCATTTAAATTTTACAACCTCCTTCCTAATCGTCGTTGGTGATGGTGCATTCTCTTTCACCGAGCCTAAACGCTACTTCCGGCTAATCAGAGTTGTCTGGAAAACAAACTCTACCCCTACTTATGACGTCAAGTCGATAAGATGGTTGGGTTGTGTAAGCGGAAACAGCGGAAACTTCTCTTCCCTTGCAGTAATTGATGTCATTGTCTTACGTGCGCCGATAAAAACCAGAGCGTAGGCAGCGTCTTCGCGAAATAGCAAGATCCTATCGAACGCCATTACGTTGATAGCGCTTGATTGATGGATGGCACAGTAGATCGATGGTTGCGACGAATTGGTATGACGGGAAGTTCCTTGTCGGCACTGCCACATAAAGAATAAACCGATTGAAGAAGCGCTTGCGTTCTAGCATGCTCTGTCGCTACAATCGAGATGGTATTCAAATTACTCAGTATTTCGCCACTTTTGTATTGTGGTAATTATTTATCGAGGTCTGTTAATTTCCCAATTTTGATGTCATTGAAACATGTTCTTGCTATATGTTAATTAAAATATCAACTGTTAAATGCATCAAAAATTTGCTATCAAATCATAACATTATAAAGTCTCTTGAATATATTTAAATCATCTTACCACGTTAACAAAACAGCGAATTCACTTCAAAGCATATTTTCAAATCAAACGTACCATTACCTGAAGAAGGAAGATAATTGCCAGTAGTCATAAGCGCACGAACACACTTTCCTATGCAAATAAAAGCAGCTGAACAGCAACTTTATCGCATGCATGCGATTTCCCTAGAGACTGTGGGCGCTAATAAGAAACTAACAACGGTTTAGAAAACTTTGAATTACAAGCAAACCATGCTCGTTGGTCTGATTAAGTATGATTGGAAGGAAAGCATTAATGGGGATCTGCTGTTGCCGTTGGGAATATGGAATCATTTTCCTTAATCAAGCAAACACAATGTGGTACAGCGTATGAAGCTGTGATGTAAAGCAAACACTAAGATATTGCTTCACATAAATTGTTCTACTTTGATATCTTTGACAAATGGTGAAAGCTTCTAGCTCATATATTTTCAGTAATCTTAAGTTTATTTCATAAATTTATGATCCTAATTTGCTTCCCGCTGTAATCACCATTGCTTCCACAAATATCAACAGCACTGCAACCAGGAGTACTTACCTGCTGGCTTTTAAAATAAAGTATTGGCCCATAAAATATGCATTTTATAGTGTTTATGTTCATCTTTTTTTATGAAAATTCTCCCAACTACGTTCAAACATCTCATACGCAGCCTGGTTTCTCTGGTCTGTTATTAAAAGAACGTGTGCAGCACATCCACGTGTGTGGCTCTTCATTCCCAGCAACCGACAGCAGTGCTAAAATGGGTTCGTTGTCATCATCAGAAAGTACGCATGAGTACAACCACTCTAAAAAGGCTTCGATTTCAATGCGCCAGCCTGCAATCCCCCTTGTGTAATTGAACCCTTATCAGAAACCAATTTATGAACGGGTTCACCACCAACCATGGGCGGCCGTTCACCGAAACCGTTAGCTAAAAAATTTCATCTTCCACTCCTAAAGACGGCTTTTTAGCAACTGATTCCCATGCCACCATCTATCCATTTCGTAGCTAACTAGGAAAACCTAAAAGGGATAAAATCCTTTCAAAGTGACTTGTGAACAAGTGGGAAGCTTTTCTTTTTTTATCATTTTTTGTTTTGTTTGCCAACGTCCTACGCCCTACATATCCCATGACAAAGGTTGTGCAAACATTCTAAAACAATATGATCGCTTTGCAGTTAAGCTATACCTTTCCATTGTGCAGCAAAGAGGGGTTGCGATTGATATGTTAAGAAAACTCACGTCCTTATCGGTTGACTGAAGCGGTGAACAGTTCTTACGATCTTTACTCATTAAATAAACCTCACAACAATTGAAGTGGTTTCAATGACACTGATGACATCTTTTTTTATTTAGTTAGAACATCTGAATTGCTCAACGAAAAGTATTTTAATTGATATTATTTTGTATAACTATAAATTTATACTTCTGTTCTCTCTTGTATTCTTTTTTTATATAATGAGCTATTGTATGTAGTGACGTAATATGGGAAAACTGTGAAACTTACATTTAAGCATGCGTTTTATCGTATATTCTATATTTTAAAAACGTTACATAGTTGAACCAAAAGTAAGTCAAACTCAAAAGAAAGTCAATTATTTTAAAACAACTTTTTATTAGACCAATGTTGGAATGGTTTCACTACACTTTTTGTAGATTTTATATCTTCAATATTTCATGCGTATTTCAATGAGCGTAAAAGGGAGAGAGCACGTTTTGTCTTAAAGTGATAAACATATCATAAACCTCTTAGGTATCAAATGAAACATTGAACAACTATATGAGGATACATGCTTTCTCTTTAAATAAAATAATAAGAAGAAAAAGCCTTCATGGGATGCATGATCCCATCATCCGATACGATACGCCTCTCATTCTACCTACAGCTCTGTCCCACTACTTTCCGATTGGAATACTACTTGGTGTCCTTGAGACTAACGGGACATAAACTCCCCATTAAGCCACAATTGCTTACCGGGTGACCTGCTTCCGTGCGCCTCATACCCGGATCCGAATCTGTTTCAATTAACTTCAAAACCAAATGATTTATGCAAAACGAGCCCATATACCGTCCTAACACCTAACCACCACTTTTCTACCACCTGCTATGCTATTGCATTTTCGACACATTCGCATAGCCCCCTCCTTTGGGTTCTGTCGTTAAAAAGTCAACCAAGTCCTTTCCCAATTCCATGCTAAACAGCCCCAACAGTCCTTAAATTAACCAAACCTCATCATCTACCAGGGCGCTCTCGATGTGCTGGGCGCATGGAATGTGAACAGAGGCAAAGAGTGAGAAGGAGAATATGGAAATTCATCACCTTCTTTTACGCATCCTACCCTTACCCGTTGCTTTCATGAAGACCCAATACCTTTGTGTGTAGTTTGGTTATTTATATGACATTGGCCAAGATTTATGAACACGGTGCGCCATTTTGAAGGTAAATAGGAGCGCTCAGACAGTTTCCTGCAGCCGTACCATTGTCGTCCCGTAGAAGCTACGTTTAAAACTATTCTTTGATTTACGACCTGCACTGTCCTGTCCGTACAGTATCTCTATATCCGACATGGTTAAACTAAACATAGCGTCCCGTAAATTCCTCCTCTCACCAAAAGAGGATTCAAAACACTGTCGAAGTGTTGTTGGAGCATTATTATGGTACTATCATCAAAGTGCCCACGTACCACTGCTATTGATGTCCCTTGCACAAAGTGGGAGAGAGACAGTTGCGTTGGAAATTGAAAGACAACCAGAAGCGACACAAAGAACACTTACCGGAAATTATCGAAGGATGTCTCGTGGGTGATAGGCGGCAGAAGAGCGTGGCCGATGGAAAACCAAAGACATTACGGAAGCCAACATAGATCCTCCAGAGGGTGGTTTCGATCTAGTGCTCCATCTCACTCGCCACCACTATGGCAACCGTTTGCAGAGCGCATTAGTGTTGTAGAGCTTTAAATTTGAATTTACGATGAGTGCTTTTAGTTCATTTTCATTCGTCCGTTTGCTTTTGGCCGGGCTTTCCTTGTACTGGACAGTTTCCTGGACTTCCTGTCAGCTTTTACCATTTGACATTGTCCTCTTTGGTAAGCCTTTTATCCGTAGTGTGAGGCAAGCAACCCATACTCTTTACCGGCCATTCCGGCGCCGGTTCCTTCCTTCCTGTAGTCGGTTTAGATGAAGAATGCGTTTTTGCTGCACAAATCAACCAAGATCTTCGGGTGAGTGGCTGTTTTGCTTTGAGAATGGACATGACGAACTTCAGAACACCTTTCCATCTCCAATGATATGTTATACCTTGGACATAAGACGATGTTCAATATCAGTACTAAAGCTCATCGCTACCGAATGGTTTCTTCCCAAGTGCTCTACAAAATGCTACCCATCTATACACAATTTCCTTTATCATTAGTTTGTCTGCAAGCAACTCAACCAAATCGTAAGTGTGTCTCTCCGACGGGCAAGCTAGTCTTTTAGAGTACTGGAAAGGTAATTTATGCCAACAAGGCGTTAAGACTAAACTAGAGTGTTCCTCACGCGACTCTCAATGAACACTTCAAAAACAACCCCTAGCGTATCCGTTAGTAAACAACCGTAAACAATGATACTTGCTCTCGTGTCTAGAGGGTTCAAAGACAGTTTTTGTTATCGAGCTTGCAATTTTTAGAACCTTTCCTTTGTAGACCCTTCCAAAGTTAAGCACTACCTACTATACTGAAGAACTCCATCAATCGATGTTAAGTATCGGACTAAACTCATAGTTGATTTTAGTTGTGTTTTATCATAGTCCTTTTTTTTGTTCTTTTCATTGTGAAAACCCCTTCTGTTTTTATAGTGCCTGGTGCTAGGAGTGGGCCAAGGTAAGGAGGATTTTGATTTCACGGTTCATTGAAACGGAAATGCCGATGAGTGATCTGCCCGACAACAGCCCAAAATCTCCCCTCGACCTGCAAAAGACGAGGAGGGGCTTGAGGAATTGTTTCTGCACCTTTTGGAGGATTCTATACCCTGTACGTACAAGTTTCGACGTATGTTGTACTGTGTACCCAGCTTCAGTCAACAGCAGCTCAAATAAGCTTTTGAATCGATCGATTCCATCGAACCTTTTATCGGGATGGGATTTGTTGATAAAGCGGAACTCGAAGAGCGAAGAGATTATTCCACGAAAGTAAAGGACAAAAAATAAATAAACACGTTTAGCCACCTCCACCGTATGATCCTATTCGTAGCCGGAACGGATGAGGATCGTGGACCTAAACTAATCGAAAACTGTGATTAATTTTGTTCAACTGTTGAAATCAGAAATAATGACACACTACAGAACGGGTTGAGGCAAAAAGGCACTATTTTGCGGTGTCACAGATGATGAAACGGTTCATTTCTCTTGTTTAATCGTTGTTTTTGCCAAGTTCAAGGTTTTTATGGCTAGCGATGAGGCAAAACTTCCCTCGTGTTTGAAATAGATTGACCAAAACATTTTGTATATATTTTTCCTTTATGCAGCATATTTCTGATAAAAAAGAGTTTTTTTTATTGTTCTGACCGTTTATATCGTAAGGCCTAAATGAGTGGACTACTCAATAGTTTAGATATTTACAATAGTAGATAAAACATAACAATAAGAACGAACTTATCTCACACAATCCTAAACTGAGAATCCCTGAACACAGACGTTCCTTGAATGTGCCCTGAAAGATATCAAATTTAAACACATTAGTGGTCAAGTCCAAACTACTCCTGCTAAATAGCTCAATGATACATTGCTTCAACGTTGTTCATTGGTACATAGCTTCAATACGGTGCTTGAACAACTCGAGGTAAATTTTCCGTCATAATCCATATGTACTCTTAAGCCTACTATGCTACGCCCTCTCTATTATGAGGAAGGCTTGATCGTCACTGGTCCTTGATACGCTGTACGTCAATGAGATCTTACAAACCGCCTTTGGAACGGGCCAGACGTACGATGCAAAAAATCCTTCTGAGCATGTTGTCAAGAACTTCAAATTTGAAAGGATAGCAAAATAATGTCCATATAAAACAAAATGCAAAAAAAAAGAATTTATATGTTATTTTTAGCTTTAACAGTTTTATAATATAGAGCATTGTAAATTATTAACATTCTACACTACGTTTCATAATGATGGCCTCACCTAGTTTTTTGTTGATTTAAGGCTAATAAAAATTATCAGATAATTTTGAAAAAAAAATCTCACGTTTTCCAATGCGTTTGAAAAAACTTTTGCCGGAAAATAACACATATTGATAAGTATACTTAAATCTAGTGATCAGTTGAATCTCCATTACGGTTGATCACCTGAAATTCCGTTTGGCATACTTTCGGTAAAATTTAGCAAAGACTGAACAGACGAGGTTCGCCAGGCATACCAAATCGCTACTTCCAGATGCTGTACGGTCTCATAATGTTTCCCATTTTCATATACTTTTCGAACTATTATGCTCCAGACGTTCTCAACGGTATTTAGATCTGAGGAAATGGCTGGTCAAGTAATAGTATTGATTTTCATTTTCTCCAGGATATCCTTTGTTTTCTTGTTGACATGTACGGAAGCGTTATCTTGTTGGAATATCAACTGGTTATTGTTGTATATGTTCAAGTGAGAATTCAAATGATTGCTTTATGATATGTGACTGATCACCGTCCATTTGTGTTGGAACAATCGCCAAATCATACTTTCCATGGCTGCTAAATGCACCCCATATCATTATAGAACCGCCTTCAAAATTGCGTATTACTAATTACCGTGGTTTGTATCGCGAATCTGGCCAACAGTGACCTACAATCAATTTATAGTTTAAAATATGTTCAATACCACATCTAGAAAACTTACGTCATTCCATTCACGTGTCCACGTCATGTGTTCGGTAGCAAATTCTATTCTGGCGGATTTATGATGCAGTTTTAGATAGGGAGCTTTCTTCATTTTTTCTTTTGCAATATCAGGGGATTGATCGTGTGTCCACCATACTGTTGTTTTGCTTACATTTAGTCCAAGTGTTCGTTTGATTCTCAGACATCCTTTTGTTGAGTTCGAAGCTGCTTTAATTATTCTTCGTTCATCTCTCACGGATAGTTTTTATGGACGCCCCGTAGACATCCTTTGGCCTCAAGCACTTAGCTCATTGAGGTAATTGTTCATAACTTTCGTAGATCTTTGAATAAGTTCACTGATTTCGCGATTTGATTTGCCAAATGCATGACAAGCATCAATTTGGCCTATTTCGTACTCAGAGAGCTTGTAATGAGTTCGATTTTTGAATAGGGTCGTCATGTAATGAGTTCGGAAGATAGTCACGGTCGCTATGTAATGCGATGATCGGAAAAAAGTACCTGTAGTACCGTTGCGGTAGGTCAGTTTTACTGATATGAGCCGAGGTGGGATAAAACTTGGGGACGAAGTGGGATAAAAGTGTTGGAGTGGACTTTTCAACAATTGATCGTCCAGGCGATCATAGAAACCTTTAGGAGGTTTCCCTTACTGGAAACGTAGGAGTTTAGAGGCTTTACCTTGGGAAGGGGGGCATAACTAAACTCTTTAAATGAGAAGTCGATAGATGTTGGATGGGCATAGTCTTATCCTGACAGTCCGAACGAATCTGAGTTCCCACGGTCGGAATTGGTTTTATTTATACTCAAATGAAGTTAAGGGTTTCGCACATTTGGTTCCGGGTTTTATGTTGGAACGTTATTATTTTCACTCAGCTAGTTACGTTTGTATTTTGCTGACAAGAACGATGGTTCTTGTCACTAAGTTCCTGTTTTGGATTTAATGCATATACTGTTCCTGCTTTGGGTTACATACTGTTCCTGCTTATGTTGTGCGTTTCGATTGTTTTTGATAAGTATGTCCCATCTGTTATTTGTTTGAATGGACGGCCTGAACTCCTCCGGGTGTGTTGCTATGGTATGATCTGATTTACTGAATGTGTTATAATGAATGTATTACAAAGGTGTGGTTTGCCTTTCCAAAGTGTGTTACAATGTGTATATAGCTGATAGTGTGTATTATAATAAGTTTTGTATAGCAGATATGCTACAAGCTGTTTTCCCCGACCCATACCTAAACTGGATGGAAAATTTAATGTAGGACAGTGGCAAATTCCAATGGCTGCCAGATTAAATTTGTATGCTCTTGGTTTAATGCAAGATAGTTGTACTATTAAAGGTGAGGCTATCATTTTTAAACGTCTCATTTTCAAGTTTTTTTATATCAAAAATATTTCCAACATTTTTTTAATTTTTCCAGGCAAAAATTTGTTAAAAGGCATTGAAAAAAGTGACGATTTTTTTCAAAACTATCCGATAATTCTTAATGGCCTTAAATCAACCAAAACTAGGTGAGGCCATCATTATAAAACGCAGTGTAGTACTGATAATGATTATATAAAACATAACATATAAATGTAAACTTTACTTACATATGGTACAATAGCTTTAAAACAGATCATTTGCTGTAAATCATTTGCCACTCTATATGTTTCTATATTACTATCGAAATGCTGTATCGTAGCACATATATCACTTCGTATTGTTTCACAACGGTTATGATACAGTGAAGATACACTTAAAACAAAATATAAATTTGCCAGCCAAATTTAGAAGTAGAATTAGAAGTAAACCTTGTTGAGTGAGTGCGTTCGTGTACTATGTAATGGTAATTGGACGAGCTGTAAAACTAGTTACAGGCAATTAAATTCATCCTATTTGCTTGAAATAATGACACAAACTGTTTTGATTGACAAAAATATAAATTCTCTACCAGTTTTTAACTAATCATTAAATAAATTAGGGATATTTGGAAAAGCATTCCTATAATCGCAGTTATCTATAATTAGTGTTCGATTTAATTAAGGTTGGTTAAATTTCACATCATTTATTTATTTTTTTAGTTTAGAATACATCTTTCCCCACCTTTCTTAGGCCCCACAACACTCACATACTCGGTTGTATGCTCGCTAGTACGTTGTTTACGCAAATAACTGCTCGAAATTCATTAGCGCCAATCATGAATATTCCATAGCAAACAACTCCGTTTGACCGAGACCGAGACCGGGGATTCCAACGGCATCTTCAATGCCACACACCAAACGGTTCCACCATCTGACGTTTTGAAGCATTGCTATCGTTCTCTCTATTCAAAACCGGTTCGAACGTTGAACAGTCGTTTGTGCTGGTACCGTACTCCTAAACCAGCTGGTGCTGTTAGCTTGAATCATCCACAGACGTATAGAAACCGGAACAGAATCCTTCCGCAAAACGCCTACGTTCGTTTGATATTGACCCTAGCAGTCAATGAACTCCCATCGGCTTTGCAAACCGGGAAGATGATCACACCGCAGATTCACGCTATAGATCGCACCACCACACCAAGGTTAACTAGTCCGGCACGGAACGGCACACCGCTTGGCGATTGTCACATCGTAAGTGGTTGGTGTGCAAAGAATGGAAGAAGTTCGCGAAAGAATCAAACCTCGCGAAACCAATATCAACAACACACTCGCCAAGGCTTTTAGCCTGAATGTTTGCCGTCTCAGCCCAAATTTCAAACGTATAAATAAGAGGTGACCGATCGCTAATTCGCGGAGATTCGCTAGACGCGAGCTGTGGTTACAGTGCATAACGAAACCCAACGAAGCAATTGTACAGCAGTGATGTTGCGAGCGTTTGTGATAGTGATGATGGTCGGAATGGCCCTAACAGTGCCAATCCAAAACACGCGATCCACTGGTGTTTCGGTGCCAACAGCAAGTCTGGAATCTGTAGACAGCAAAGCAAATCAACAACCGGCGACTCGTCAGTTGGCGAATGATCCTGAAGCGGACCGCAACAAACGGAACCTCGGCTTTGGAGGCATCGGTATCGGTGTAGGTCTGATCGGTGGAGGATTCAACCCGTACGACAATTATGGCTACGGTGGCTATTATGGAGGGCATGAAGGCTACTACGGCGGCTATGGTAACCAGTTCGGTGGCGGTTTTGGAGGACCGTATGGCTATGGAGCGCCACCTGGCTTTGGAAGTCCTTACGGTTTTGGTGGCTTCCCCGGGCCATACGGAGGATACGCTAGCGGGTACCAGTACGGCTACGGGTCCGGATACAGCAGTGGATTCTTCGGCTAGTAAACACCAAACTATTATCAGCTCTCGGTAGATCGTAAATCACTTCAGTCAGTATTAATTTATTCACAGCAAATAAATTATTTTACCTTCACGATGTACGCTGCGTTGCACTGGTTCGCCTTATAACAATCACAAAAATCGGTCACACTTTATCATTTACGGTGGTGGTGCTTTTCAACTTGAATTTCGTTTTCCACTGTAAACATGGACTGATGCTCTTAAGGGGTTTACTGTTCGAGCGAACGACCGGGCCGACCCGATCCTCGCACGAGCCTGTTCCTGGCGCGGTGCAGAATACACAATTAGCCGCAAAGCCTCCATAGCCCATCGCGTTAATTACGCGAAAGATTTATTGCTGTGCTCAACTGCTTTGCGATCTGATAAAAATCTCGAACACAAACCCAATCTCCCGCTCGTTTTGGACACATCAACAGAGTGGAGGGATTAGTTGGCAAGACGGAACATTGAATGTGCCGTGATCGTCTCTCCTGTTACTGTGTCATCTTTCAAATTCTTCTTCTGAGGTTGATCTGCTCCCGTCCAATTAATTGGAACCATTTAAATCTTGCAAAACGCTATACTTTCCATTTTAAAGCGCAATTCTTGAGCTACAAACCAACGTCATTTATATTGTGGCTATGTGTCGTAACTCTAAAACGGCTTTTTCTTCATCGAAACCGTTCGCCCAAACTCTACGGGTGCGGCAGAGTGTGGTTTGAAATGAAAATTTTATTTCACTCCACTTAATGTTTGGCGCCATCTAACTGGTTTAGTCCAGAAGAATTCTTACACTCCCGAAACCCAATCAGTTCCCCAACCTGGGACGAAGCTGTTCAGATACTTTTTAGGGGTGTTTTAAAATTTTACGTCCCCCGTTAGGCGTGGCCACAAAAATCAAAACAAGATTTGATCAGAAAGTAATTCACCAACACACACACACACTCTGTTTGCCTCCCGCACAAAACGGAAACCGTTAACTTTCACAAACAATTTCCTTCTGCCTAATTGAAACTTAAGCACTTCGCCCCCTTCCTTCCGGCCAAAATGCTCCACAACGCCCCCACCCAAAATCGGTGCCTGGTGCGTGGGAGGACACGCAGAATTTAGCTCTCGTCTCGCAACAGAAAAATCACAACAATTCCACTCTGCTGCCAGTTTGGTTGGTGGTCGAAGATGGTAAAACGTTGCCGCCACACCCCAACGGCCCGTCGTCGCGTACAAAGGGCACTGATGGTGGTGCTGCTTTTTCAAACATTTCCGCCTTCATTTCATGATGGCAATGAAAGGTAGAAAATTAAATAAATTTGTAATAAATAACACATTTCTATCTCTGACTTTGTGCTACAGTTCTTGCGCCGCACAAAGGCCCTCCAGCCCTACAGAAGCGCGGCGATTGATAGGGCTGGGGCTTGCGTTTGCGGGACATTGTGTGATTCGCTAAACCACCGCCACATTGTTCGGAAATGTTCTGCCTTCTTCCGAACGAGTTATTTATCTAAATTGCCCACAACAACCCTGGCCAGCACACTGTTTGAAAGTTACTCCCTAACCACTCCACACTCTCTCCTCCACAGTACAAATCGAATCGGCAACAAATTTCAGCGCAATAGAATTTTCGAAAAACTTTCAGCATCTGTGCGTGCCTTGGCCGGGAGACGGGAGGGAGGGAAACTTCCACTTATTTTCCTCAAAAGAAGAAAATAAAAAAACGCTCACACTATGCAACGAAATGGTCGATTTTTCTCGCGAGTGTCCCCGAAAACGAGCAGGCAAAACGCAGGCATCGCAACCAATTCATAAATCAAACCACAGCAGCGCGAGCGTTGGTGTCCGTCGACTGGGAAAAACCAGGAAGCGACAGTGCACGTTGCTGCCCTTCCAGTCGCCCGTTCCCCTGAAACTGAAATCCACCACTCCGCCAAGTAAAGAGTTATACGCCACGGCAACACATTTTATTGCGTTGGAGTTCAGAGAGCAATCGGGGCGCTGGGCAACGGTCGGGCACACCCGGAAGTATCGTTTAGCCTGGTGGTGGTGCTGCGTCGAATGTCGATCCCTGGGACAGGAACAGCGAACGAGAGATTGCGATTTTTATTTGCAAAACTCACAGCCAAGAAACGAGAAAGAAAGTCAATACTTCGACAACAGCAACAACGGCCAACCTCAAAGGTTCGCAAATCCTTCGGACGGACAGAGACAGCGACAAGGATAAAAAATACATTCGAAAAGCTGAAAAGTTTATGAGAAAACTTTTTCAATATAAGCGTATGGGGGGGACACATTACGGAACGATTTCCATCAATTCGTGCCGCCGCTGCCTACGCCGTCTGATGGATGGCGCAATGTCACACACAGTAAGCACATTCCTTTTAACCCAAGAGAGACTCTGTGTACCGGTATGTGCCCTTCTGGGTGTAGGTGCGTGCAGCTTCACGCAAGGAATTGTGCATCAAAAACTTTGGCAGGTCAGAGACATGGCTTATTCGCGTATTCGGAAGCTCCCAAACACCGAACCACTCTTTCCGGTGTTCAATGCCGGTTCAATGGCACGGTCTGTGACGGTCTGGCTGTCTGTCCGTCTGTCTGGCGGGTCGGGTCGTCCGAACTTCAATCGGTTTGGATCGGATATTGATGATGTGATTTCTTTTCTGCGGTAGATCAAACAATCATTTAGCGGTAATCCGGCACGCCCGCTTTTGCACTTTCGCTCGTCGTTCTGATCTGATGTGCTCGCTTCTTTTAACGCTGACGCACACAAGACTACGGACAAGAATATACACTTTCAACATTCTACACACCAGCAGACACAACTGTTCAATTAAAATTGCGCTCTAATTAATACGTTTGCCTGCGGTGTGAATAATTTAGGAACAAACCCCCGTTTGTACTGTCATCCTAAACGGGAAGTAAACTGTTATTCCCTTGTGTCTATTGACTTCCTGCTGGAAGCAGCGATTGTGCAAAACGGGTTTAAGGGATTAATTATTAACGTTAGGCCGTCACAGCACACCTTTCCTACCCCTTTCGATCGTACCTGGCGTATCGATGACTTTGAATGACATTTTTCAAATGGATCAACGCAAGCGGCAGCATTGCCACTCATGTTCATTTATGCTTTGCAAATCAACACCGGCGGCTATTTAATTGCTATGCACATTCGCGATTGTTCGTTTGTTCGAGGATTGGTGGTGAGAGAGCGAACAAAAAAAAGGCGACTTCAAAGCAACTCCCTCAACAGTTGCTGACGTGTTTCATAATTGGATATTTAATAGTCTTTCTAATTGATTGCTCTCTGGTATGAAAGCTCCACTTGATGCTACCTGTAACGAGCAAAACTAGAGCTTCTGTCTGAACTAATTTACGACTTTAAAAAAAACGAAAATATAATAAACGAAGCATACAGCGTGGCTAATTTGAATGTTGGCATGCCATTTAATGTTCATTTAGCGTTGCTTTTTTGTTTTTGCGACTCAACCACTATACGCAGTAGAGATGGAAACATCATGCAGAAGTTTCAGAACAATTTGTGGGATAATGGGATTGTTTACCTTTTTTTTATTTATTAAAAAAAAATCAAACTTCAGATTAATGCGCTTTCAGTGGTTTGTTTACTGCGTAGCTGGCCACCACACGAGTTAAAAGCGGGGGAAAAATGCCACAGCAACTTTTACAGCGCCCAAACTTTCACATAATCCACCAGCAACGAGGCAGACTTGCCCCCATCCCGCTCCAGGTTCCACGTCGGCAGCCACTGGGCGCGTCCGTTCCAAAAGTCTGTCGCCGCTTGGGGTGAGTTGTTTTTCCACGGCTTACCGCCCGGGTTTGTGGCCGCGTCGGGGAAAAAGGCAACTCCGCCGACCGCAAGATTAATGATGAAATGGAACTCCTGATCGAACGGTGCCATGCGCGTGCCGTGACGCCACGGGTTCTCCAGATTGTGCTTGTCGAAACCACCGCGCGTCCAGAAGTCGCCCCCGATCGTAGCCAGATCCTCCCCGTTGATGCTTACCGTGATGTTGTCCGGCGTCCACACGAACCCGAACGTGCTAAAGCTCTTGCTAAACTCCTGCTCCGGCAAGGCATTCTTCGTTAGCGTTGCCGTCGGGTACCCGTTGTACGAGGGATTTGGCCCAAAGTGTAGCGTTTGACCGACTTGGCGCGTGCCGATCTGAACGCCGTCCAGGTACAGATTCTCGTTGCCGCGCGATTCCATCAGATCCATCTCGCCCGAAGCCGGCCAGGTGCCGTACGCGTTACGCTTCGGCAGCAACCAGATGGCGGGCCACAGCCAATCGCCCGTCGGCAGCTTGGCGCGCACCTCCGCCCGGCCGTACTTGAAATTGAACGAGCTGATCGTACGGATGCGGGCACTCTTCACCGGATTAACGATGTGCTGCCGATTGCCGACGCGGACGCAACCGTAAAAAGCATCGTTTGTGCAGCTGCAAAGAACACGAAACGGAAGTGCGATAAGAAAGTGCTCTATTTGGTCGGTCGATTAGGTGCACAATTCCCGATTCGAAGGTTATCATCATCAGCAACAACAACAAAAATACGTACTGGTCCGTGGGATAACTGCCCTGCAGGCTCAGCGTGCCGGATGTCATGAAATCTAGCCCAAACTGGTCCGCCGTCAGTGTTGGGCGTATGTTGAGTGCACCATCTTCGACGAATGAGTTCGACCGATTGTTGGTGTACCACTGGAACTCCCAGTTCTGTTTTTGGGGGTTTGGGGGGGGGTATTACAAAGTTTCCAAAAAGCAAATTAAATTGCATCTAAATAAGCTTTAAATTAGACAAGATTTGTCGAACTTACACCACCGCCCGCTAGCGTATTCTCGTGTTCCCACTTTTCAAAGTCGAAGAAATCGAAAGTATCTTCAAAAATAAGCTCGCCACTGCAGAACGTGCGTCCCCGGTCGATCAAACTTCCGCTGGCCGTCGTAACGGACCGTACACACTCACTTTGCGCTGTACTAGCCGTGCTTGTTGGTTCATCGACAGCTTCCACCCAGTCACCCACGGTTGCTAGTAGCAATGACCCGATCAACAACCGCACACGCACAAGCTGCATAATGAAAAGCCCTTTTTTCTTCCCTTAACTTGATCACACACAGCCTCACACAGTGCTCAATAGCCGGTACCTGTTTTGGATGCTGCCCCGGTAATGAGCCGTAATCATTCGTCCCCTACCAAACACTGGGACGACTGCAGCGATACTGAGCTCATCATCGGCGGGAGAATTAAGTTTTATAACAACAACCCGGCTACAGCCGCAGCAGCAACAGCAGTCAATGTACCGAACCGGCGTCATCAAACTGGTTGCCTGATCGTGATCCCGCTTGGTCACACACCCCCGGCCACCATATGCGTGGTGCACACGTGCGTCCTACCGCATGGCCATAGTTCTAAACGTTTTGACGAAACTTGAATCAGCCAGTATGTTGTTTGGCTTATGTGTTTGGTGTTGAGTGAATGAGGAAGTTTTGTTTTCGTTCAAATTTAATTTTCGAAACAATTAATCAGTAAAAACAAAGCATCATAAGTTAGTCTACTACATTACTTCAATTGTCTTCAACGTTATTTGAGGTTCGAAAAATAGATTTTTCGAAAAAAAATTATTTTAGATGGCAGTTGTAGTTGTAGGTAAAAAAAATTTGGGTTTGGTTCGAGAAAGTTTGATTACATTGTACAATTTTAAACTGGGCGCGCATTGAAACGCTCCTGATATGTTTTTTTTTTCTCTAATTTCTCGAATGGCCTTGCCAACTTGTATTTTTGAATATTTCCTTGCCTTTTCTATTACGCAGGGGAAATTTCATATTTTAAAAATACCCCTGCAGAGCTAAATTATCTGATTAACATACTCCATATAAAACGTAACATATTAATTACACATGCAGCCCTTTTCTCAAACTCGATCGTTGAGGGGCGGTAGTGGCAGTCTTCTATAAAAAAAAACTATTGCTTTAATTTATTTCAAGACTGTGCTGGTCAATAAACCATATACAATGCTCAAAATGTTCAAATCCATTCAAGGAAACCACCATTTTATGACATTTTTGACAACCGCATCAAAATTTTAAAAGAAATACACAATACAGCTTAATTAGTACAAACTTGAATTGCTGAATTATTAAACTTTTTTGCTTGATTGTCCTATATTGTCGTATTAAAATGAAACAAAAAAGGTTTTAAAATACACCAAACACTTTCAAGACAACCCGAACCGGCCGAACTGGGAATCACTGATCGGTATCATCATCGTCATGCCACGACACGATCTCTACCCTCCCTCCATGCTGGTGCTAGTACTGTCCCAATCCATTGTTTTATTTTTGTTTTTCTTTCTTTCTATTCTACACCCATTCCATCCCCCATTACTACGGCGTATAACGCGATTTTACACTTTTGCATCCCACCAAATTCGATCCGCTGCCGTGCCGCTGCGCGCAAACTGTATTTGTTGTGTATGATGGATGGAAAATCACAACAATTGGTTAAAAATTCGGAATTCCCCGTGGGGAAATAACAAAAGCCACACTGCATCGCTTTATGCAAAACAAGTATTTTTACGGTTCGTAATAAGGTTCGTAGGTTCTATGCTACGGATGCGTATTGCATTGGGGCACACACACACACGCTTGAAACGGGTTGGTTGGTGGCTTCTTTTAGTGGGGCGAAAACCAGTCGTTGTAAAGATTGTGTTCTCGAACCTGTCTCGAACCTCCTGTACACAATTCCTGTTTCGGCCTGCGTATGTGCACGATTGTTCGAACTGTCGTGACTGATCAGTGCAGTATTGACTGGCAGATTAATGCGACTCACGAACAATTTGTTCACATCATTAATGGTAATAATGGGTCTCGGTTTGGGGGTTTTTACCATTTATTTTATTCACTTTGGTCAACTAGATCAACTCGATCAACTAGAGTTCGTTTTGCATAGGTCATGATTTCACTGGTACTCTGTATAATCTAAGTAACAATCCAATCACGCGGGGCTTCTATCACTGTTTTACCATGATAGGTAGATCACTGGACATTGCTGCAATTCCACCCCCCCCCCCTCTCCCCCCCCCCCCCTTATCTCTCCCTCCAACCTCCATCACAGAGCCCAAACGCGCACGTAGTCCACCTGCATCGATGCATCCTTCGAGTCGGCATCGTCCAGCTTCCACGTTGGCAACCAATCATTTTTGCCATTCCAGAACTCGGTCATCGCGTTCGGTGCCCCATTGTGCCAGGGTTTGTGCGTCGGATTAATGTCATCGTCGGAGAAGTACTCCGAGCCGCCGACGGCCACTGATATCTTGAAGTAGAACTCCTGATCGAACGGGGCCATAATGCTGCCGTACCGCCACGGATTATCGATGCCGGGCGTACTGATGTTGAAGTTGCCCTTCTGCCAAAAGCCAGTACCGACCTTCACCGTGCCCGTCTCGATGTCGTTAATGCTGAACGTTACATGATCGGGCGTCCATTCCATCTGGTACCGATTGAACCCGGTATGGTACCCCTTGCCCGATTCCGAGTTGCGCGTGAAGGAAGTGCCGGGAGCACCGTACCCGCTACCGTACGCCGCGTTCGGACCGAACTTTAGCGTGGACGTGACCTGCTCGATGCCGACATTGATGCCATTCTTAATCAGATCCCGATTGCCCTTCGATTCGAGCAGATCGATCTCGCCGGACGCAGGCCAGCGGCCGTACGCGTTTACCTTCGGCAGGAACCAAATCGCCGGCCAAAGCCAATCACCGGCCGGCAGCTTGGCGCTTACCTCTACCTTCCCGTACTTGAATGCGAACGAGTCGACCGTCCGAATGCTGGCGCTCTTCACCGGATTCAGCACCTGCCCGTGGGACCCAGTACGTTCGCAACCGTCCGGCGAATGTTTGGTGCATCTGCGCTGACGAAACGACTAATTAATAAACGTTTTCCCTCCAATTCCCCCCCCCCCCCCCTTCCCCCTTACTGTTCTGCCGGTGAGCCGCCGTGGACGTTCAGCACTCCAGAGCGCAAAAACGGCTCCCCGAACTCATCCACCGTCAGCGTCGGTCGAATGAAGAGGTTCCCTTCGCGAACGAACGAATTCGTACGGTTGTTGGTAAACCACTGGAACTCGGAATCCTGCAAGAAAGATGCAACCACACACACACGATTGCTTAATCTGACCGCATCTCCATCCGCATCCTTCCTCCTGACCCTTCCTTACCGTATTGCCAGCGAGCGTGTTCTCGTGCTGCCAGGTATCCAGATCGAATCCATCGAATGTGTCCTCGAAAATTAGATCCCCGGGACAGAACGGACCTACGGGAAGGGCATTGTTGTTGTAATCTCCCCCTCTAATCGAATGCGAATGCGTGCACCGTGTTGTCAAGCACAATTACAAATAACCTACCGGATGGTGCCTTCAGTCCGCTGGCCGTCGTTAGGGACTTTTCCTGACATTTGGAGCTGGAGCTGGTCTTTCCGCCCAGGACGGCACCGGCCATTGCGAGACCCACCAGCAGTGTGCTCAATTTACCCATCGATAAGTGCATCGGAGCGCAGCGAACTAATCTTGTCAGCTCCAAGAAATGTTACTCTCAACTTCCACCAACTCGGTCTGTCCTTCTGGGCCCCTGTCCACATCGGGCTTATATAGTAAGTTCACATCGAAGCTGCAAACGAACGCGTGGGAGCTGGCAGCATCAGTTAGATTTACAGCATAATTATGCTCGCCGGGCATTGATTTACCACCACGCGGGCCAGTCACCATCGATCATTCGCGGAAGGTCTCACGGCGCGCGAACACTAGGTACTGTGTCGGAAGTAGCGTGCCTCAAACGTGTGAAATAGGCATGGGACAATTGTGCGAGACCTATGCCGCACACTCAGTTCATTATAGTGTGCGGTTGATCGCCGCACGCAAAAAAGTGAACGGGTAGGTCTTCCGCACGCATACATAACTAACTGAACTAACTGTTGTCACACACAACGACACAAGAAGATCGATCGCACTTTGCGCGAGAAAGAATGCACATATTGCTAGCGTGGTCAGATTGATCAATCGCACACAGCCGCACAAAAAGAACTCCTGCCGCACTCTGACCCCATACTGAGTGAGAAAGAACACTCACAGCCGATGGGTCATTCGCACACAGCCGCACGCGTGTTCAGTTGGGTCAGTCGCACACTACCGCACAAAAAGAACTCTTGTCGCACACTGCCGCACGCGCGTTCTGTTAGTTCGGTCGCTCACTGCCGCCCTTGTATTCAGTAGGGTCAGTCGCACACTACCGCACAAAAAGAACTCTTGTCGCACACTGCCGCACGCGCGTTCTGTTAGTTCAGTCGCACACTGCCGCCCTCGTATTCAGTGGGGTCAGTCGCACACTACCGCACAAAAAGAACTCTTGTCGCACACTGTCGCACGCGCGTTCAGTTAGTTCAGTCGCACAAAAAGAACTCTTGCCGCACACTGCCGCACGCGCGTTCAGTTAGTTCAGTCGCACAAAAAGAACTCGTTAAGCGCACAGCAACATAAAAGAGAAAGCTTGTAGATTTTACTCGTTTAGATCAGCTTTCGTTACAAATCAACTTAAGTATATACAGTCTGTTCTCGAGCTACGTTTTCTAAGTTCTTGTGTGCAATAAGCATAATTGGCTCAAAGGATTCTCAAATGCAAGATAAATTACTGTTTTACCAAAAAATTGAGAGCCTCTTAAAAACCAGAAATTTTCAAATTGTCTGCATGAATTGTGATACATAAATTGTTTAATGTAAAAACCTAGTTACCTAGTTATGCATGAACCGCGTATCTCGGACTGACTGTATTTATAATTAAAAATGCAGCCTTAAAAGCAATAACTTTCTGTTCTTGCATTAAAATCTCGATAAAATTATACATGATATTTAAAAAAAGGTACTTAGCTCCAATTGAGCGACTGACCTACCGCACGCGTTCAGTTCATCATACTGAACGAACTACATCGCACGCGTTCACTGAAAAGAATCAAATTGCCCAAGCCTAGTGTGAAAGTTGGAGCATCCAGCATTACCAGCATTGCGACAATGCCCAACCGGCACCTGTAACCAGATTACTATCGAAAGTGTCATGTTGGACACGCCGCACCTAGGCTGACGCTGACGATGGGGAGGGAGGCGATGAGTCGTCGCACCTGTCACGAGTGCATCATTCGGAATGGTGTTGTCAGTTGCATACACACATCATTAGCATCGAACTGGAACGGGCGGAACGGGCGGAGCGGGCCGTTGCAGTGAGGGAGAAGGGGCGCTTGGATACGCGATAAGAATCGGAGCGGAGAATGAAATGCAACCAGCCGGCTTTTCGTCAGATGTGGTGTCAGTTTAATCGCATTGTTTGCAACACCACCGCCGCCAGAACAGCTGGACAAACGACTGTACAATCGAACATGCGCCCGACAACGAACAATCGTTCGGTAAAATTATTATGAACAAGTTACGGAATTTGCAAACAGTCGCGTAATATGTTAAACAAGATGTTAATTCAAGAAACGGTATCTACCAGCTGAGACAACTCAAAAAACCACCCTAAACTCAATTGCTACCGAAACGCTCCAACTGGAAAAATCTAATAAAACATTTACCTACGTTCGAGTCAGGCCACACATGTGTCATCACTATTCAAAAATTGGTTATAAATAAAGCTTATTGGATCACTCGTGTTCTAGTGTCTCTTCTCCCCATTAGCAGATTCCGCCGAACGAAGGCTCTAGTGGTGGGAGCTCGGAATCGGACCCACCCGATTCTGATTCCGTGTTCGGCATCAATTCCGAAGCCGATTCCGATTCCGGAGTCGATTCCGCAGCCGATTCCGGAGTCGATTCCGGTGCCGGTTCCGGAATTGAATCCGGAGCCGATTCCGGAGTCGATTCCGGGATCGGCTCGGGAATCGATTCCAGAATCGGAATCGGCTCCGGAATCAGAATCATCTCGGGAATCGGAATCGACCTGCGAATCGCAATTTACTCCGGGAACGGAATCAGGCTTGACTCCAGAAATGGAATGGTTTGAATTGAAATAAGAAGTGTGGGAAGCGAAATAAGTCCGGGAATCTCCATGTGAATAGATCATTTACAAGTAAATTTTGATTCTTTGCCGCTATCAACACGTAGCATCATTGGATCCAAACGCCTATTCCTATGCAGATGCCGAAACCGACTCCGTTTCGAAACCAATTCTGATTACGGAGTGAATTCCGATGTCGGAGTCGATTTTGATTCCTGAGCCAATTCCGAAACCGATTCTGATTCCGGAGCCAAATCCGATTCCGGAGCCGATTCCGATTCCGTAGCCGATTCCGATTCCGGAGCCAATTGCAATTCTGGAGCCGCAGCCGATTCCGGAACCAAATCCGCAGCCGATTCCGAAATCGATTCCGCAAACTGATTCCGGACCTACTATCCGGAATCGATTCCAGAAAACTTCGGAGCTAGCCGGAATCGATTCCGATAAAATATTCATTTTTCCCATCACTAGAAGGCTCTGCCCTACTTGGTAACCACGTTTGGTAATCAAGCTATTCAATCGGTTGACCGATCAGCAATACCCCATCTTCAACATAAGTGCAAGTTTGCACCTTTAACGGCTAATACTCCCGCGATGTAAAGTTCCGTTGCTCTACCCGTCCGTTGCATAAGTGTAACTCGACTTTCTTTGTAACGTAGTGAGCGAATTATATGATTCGTGCGCAATTGACCTAACCTGCGATACGTTCTCGCCTCGATACTCCGCTTCGTTCTGTGGGCCTGGAGATGGGCGGGTCGACCCGAACCTATCGGGTCGGAGCCATCCATAAGCGACCCGGAGTTGTTCGGGTCGACCCCAAAGGTACAAGTAGGTACAGTAGGTGCAACGACTCCGATCCGTTGGTGCAACGACTCCGATCCGTTGGTGCAACGAGTTCGAGTCGGGTCGGGTCGAGGTAGGTTTCATACCCGACCCGAACTCGCTGCACCAACGGGTCAGAGTCGCTTATGCTTTCTCACACCTATTCATCATTCGGGTCGACTCGAACTCGCTACACCTGCGGGTCGGATTTGATTCCGGCTTTGACCTAGCGCACCCGCTGCACCCACGAGTCGGAATCGATTCCAACTGGCTCGCACTCGACTCCGGGTCTAGTCGTTAAATGAATCTTATGTCCCACCACTGTTCTGCACTCTTCAATAGTACCATTATTATAGGTTCCTTCTATCCGAAGCTAACCAATTTGTTGTTAACAAATGCAATACAATAAATAAATCAAACACAGTAAAGAGTTGTTCAGGGTTTATTGTCCAAATCGATTGATCCCAGCCGGTATTCTAAAAACAATATTAATACAACTCACATCTACCGCTAAACACTATACTTTTGCCGCCTTCTACCACACACACACACAAAATCACACAAATCAATAAAGTAGATAAATTGCAGTTTTCTAAAACGCGTACCCAATCATAGCAGAAACATTGGAATATTTTTTCCACCTCATACTTTTATCTGCTAGATTCCGTCAAACGCTGCTCTGGATAGCTGAACACTTTCCACGCCGGGGGAGAGAAATTCAATGGCCATCAATCAATTCAATTAAACTATCAGCGCGCTGAAATTGTTCCCCATTCGAAGTTGCATACTTAGACGACATACACATAAACCCGTAAAAGATAAACCATTTTATCAAGCAAGGACAGGTACAACGGTGGGTAAAAAAAATAAAGTTTTCCGGCTCTCGCTAAATCAAACAACCCCAGTTCATCTCCCGTGGAGGGAATTGATCACGGGAAAATGAAATCAACGTGAATTATTTCGCTCCAATCGAGCGGTATCGTATTTGCACGGCACAAAAAAGGCAGATAGAGAGAGAGAGAGAGAGAGAGAGAGAGAGAGAGAGAGAAACAGAAGAAAAACGCACGCAATTTCCCGTGCACTTCTGCAACCCCGGGGGGGGGGGGGGGGGGGCGGCAGCTGCGCAAGTACGCGGTTGCATAAAATATGCAAACGTTCCAAAGCGATGTCATTTGATAATGCAGAACGATTGATCAACTTTCCACAGAAGAGGTGGAGGATTTTGCTATTAGTTTTATCGCTACACCACATTCACCGAGTGCTTTTCATTCTTCATCTATCAACTTTACGCTTCGCCGCACTCGACAACACACGGCACTATGCAACGGAATGAAAATTGCAGCATCAACCAAATCTAACCGTGTGCTGATTATTATTATTAGTATTATTATTGTTTGCTCCACTATGTATGTGCAACAGCACAATAAACAATAGACAATCACAATCAGACTTTCCCCCATAAGCTTAGGTTCTTTCTTTCTTTTTCTAATTGCTTGATGAAATGCTTTGCGCACAAATCAGCTCCAATGGAAAACATATTCAAACAATAAAAGCTTTTAGTGATATGCAACATTTTGTACATTGTTGAATTGTCTCGCTCTCGGGGTACTCCCACGCAGTGCCGTACGGTACTGACTGATAAGATACGCTCAATCAAACACGGCTCGCTAAATAAACAGAACCAGCTCCGGTTCAACCTACATCAAACGACGCGGTAAACAGTGTTGCTGGTATACAATATTTGTTCTACTTTTTTAATGTCTTCATTGTAAATATAGATATATTTTAGATAAAGCGTTAAATTGGTGGTATGCTTGCATATATCAAAGTATGTATATCAAAATCAAACCCATCTTTTTTGGTTTAGTTTGTTCTTTAGCAATATTGCTCGTCCGGTTGTTTGCTAATCTAGACCACTTATTCCATATCATTAACCTTACAATCTTGCTGTATTACTTCAGCACTCACTTTTGGCTTCGACTCAAGGTACTTAAGTTCAGTATTGTATCGTGGTAATTTAAGCAAATTTGGAAGACTATCGTATTTGTGCCATCGCCACCTCCGGGCCCTATTCTCCCGGTGTGTGCGATGCCAAATGTTTGCCTTCATCACAATCACCGATGGGGTTCTATATGTTGTATGTAAGATTAATGTTCAGTTTAAATGTATTCCTGCCCACTTCTGCTATTTTATATTGCCCAAACGTCCAAAACAGATGGACAACACGAGCTATCTTAATTGTAAGGCCAAACTAACACAAACCAAAACAAAAAAAACACACACACTCGCTATTGTATAAGCTTAAGGACCAGCCGTTTGTGCGACCCCTCTTCGCCGATGGTGCTTGTCGGTAAAGAAACGTTCAATCTCGGCAAAGCTCTTGCCATACGTTTCCGGTACGTAGCAATAGATGTATGCCACTCCAGCAAAGCACGTGGCAGCGTACAGGTAGAAAATGCCGCGTATTGCCACCTGCTCGAGCAGATAAGGAAAGATCTTGACCACACCAAACATCAGCACGTACGCAATCGATACAGTCAGCCCTCCTAGCTTCCCTTTAACCTAGAATGGGGAGGAAAAATCATATGCAAATAAGTAAATAATTTTTCAAATCACTTAACGACAGGGTAACACCACATTCGCGCGCTTTCTACTTACATCGGTGGGCAACAGTTCCCCAATCATCGTCCAGGGTAGTACGAGATAACCGAGAGCGCTGAAACACACGTATCCCAGAACGCACGCAAGCAACAGGTAGCTGCCAACAACTGCACTGCCCAAACGGTCGTGCAATAAATCCAGATACAGTGCACCGATCGTCATGCAAGCGCCCATCGCCAGGCCCGAGATGCAGAGCAATGGCCGGCGGCCATACCTTCTCGAGCAGCCCGACGTGATGATCGACATGATGAAGCGAATCGCGCCCAACACAACCAGCGCAGTGTACTGATTGAAGCTGGCGCCCTGTTCGCCCTGTGCTAGCGTTGCTTCGTTGATCTGCTGGAATACGTTCAGGGCGTAAAAGATGAGCACGTACGCACCGGATAGCTGCTGAAACAGGAACACTAGCAGCAGAATCGTCATCGGCCGGTAAACGCGCGGCTGCAGGAACACTTTCAACGATAGCGAGTTTATGGCACACTTTGCTTTCCCGTTCGTAACGTGTGGCGGCTGACGGGTCGGCGTACTGTTGGCTGCAATTTGCTGAAATTGTTCCTCGGCCAGCTAAAACAAGTCGACGAAAAACCATTAAACAACCGTACAATTGCCACCTAAATCTTGACTTTCTCTTACCTTCTTGTTGCGATACAGCCAGCACAGAACAGCCCGAGCTTTGGTGGGATCTTTCTTGGTAAACGTCACCAGCCAGTGGGGAGACTCGGGAATAAGCAGGATGAGCAAAAATGTTACCACTGAGAATCCAGCGAAAATGTACGCTATTGCTCGCCAATCGAAGAACACCGCTGGGTGGGAAACAAGCATCAAGAGATTAGTTCATCCAAACACCACACAGCGTGAATAATTCACACGCGTACCTAGAACGCAGGTTAGCAAAATCCCGAACGAAACAAACACACTGTTGGCGCACAGCAGCATCGGACGCAGGGATACGTGCGAGATTTCGCTCACGTACACCAGGGCCACCGTGGTGAGACCGCCGGACGTTCCCAGGATGATACGAGCGATGTAGATCATGCCAACGTTCGACGCACCGGCAATCAAAATCCAGCCCACAGCAAACGGAACACACGTTGCGAGTGAGATCTTTTTCCGTCCGAACTGATCCATCAGCTGACCGACAACGAGCGATCCAAGTGGAAGAGCAATCGTCACCACGGACGCTATCCAGGACGCTTCGTTGCGCCCAATCAGTATTGGGCTGTCTGGCTCGGAGAGCTGAGGCAGCAGAATGGCCGAGTAGGTCATGTTGATACCTGCCTGGACAACTATCAAATTCACCAAACAGGTCGCTAGTATCTGCAAAAACAAAGCACACACTAATTATTACCACAATCGCTCAACTTAAAGACCTAGCTTTACACCTACCTGCTGATAGCCATCCTTCCAGCCAATGGACGTGGTTGTTGCTTTGTTCGTCTCGTTTGAGGCTGTCAGCTTTTCGCATCCATCGCCCCTCGAGAGCGGCTGAGCTTCGTTGTCATGGTGATCCTTTCGTTCTTCGTCCTCAACGCCCAACGCGGGCGTTCCGATTGCCTGCTCAACATCGGTCGTCCCGTTTTCGGTCGGTGCCATTCTGCAGTCCGTCACACACTGTGCGGATGTGCTAGCATTGGGACAGCTCGTCCCCGCCAGCAATCGGGAAAAGGAGGATGCGACGCTCGTTGAAGATAGCGATTCGCAATACTTCAACGGTGCGGTGCAATCAGAAGATAAATAACCCTCTCCCAGGGCTCATGAAGATAAGACTAGCTGTAGTCGTTAAGCTATTTGTTCACCGTCTACCACTGAAACGAGAACTCTACTCTATATTAGAACTCGAACCGTTTTGGCTCTGGTGTATGGGTATTTATATGGCTGGTCTGTCTATTAAAGGATCAACGAAAGCTGTCAGTTAGGAACACAAAGATAAGACGTGACAGATGACACTGAAATGTTACGTCTTATTATTTAAATACTTTTCGAGATGTATAACTTTTTTTTTACTGTTGCTGATAATCACAAATGATAGTACATACTAAAAATAAGTAAAATTCACCTAAGCGTTTATGTTACGGCAAACCCCTTCGCAATATTAATAATGGTGGTTCTTATTGGTCAGATATCGAATGCCATTCCATTATACATTCGCCGGCCTAATAGATTTGTCCTCCAGTCTGTTGTTTGTCTTCTGCAATTTGTGTCCATATTTTAATATACTTTTTTTTATTATCCCGTTTGTTTACTTGAAAAAAAATGCAACACTCTCAATTGTTTCAAACACTTTCAAGAAAATAAGATAGCTTTAAAGCGATTCGGTTTAATGTGGCTTGTCCTATCTGTTAGCCGCCAAACCCTTCAATGCGTTCCAAGTTCCTACCGTGAGCGGTTTGAGCACGTGCTGCACGAATGATTTTGATAGCATTAATTATTTTCATAATAGTAGCGTCCGCATTGTAGATTTCTTCAGCCTAACAAAAACACCCATACATTCACGTATGGACGGCTCCAACATACGGGCTAGCGTATGCTGACTGTTGGAACGGGAATGAAAGTGAAACGTAAACAAAACACCCTTCTTTTTTGTTTTATTCGAAGGCTACGCACATCGTTGGCGACGTAGCTAGAATTGGTCCAATACGTGAACAGCTGATTTCGTGCATGCGGCCAATCGAGAGAGTGAGAGAGAGAGTCCGCTGCTTCGATTCGCAGAGCGTGAGAGTGTAACGAGTGCGAGAGCGAGAGCGCGAGCGCGTTTTCGTGAAGATTGACAAGTCAATACTACGACAGGGTAGGAAAAGAAGCCTGGAGCTACATAGCAACCAAGGACAAAGAGCAACCGAACCTGAATGTGGAGGGTGCGTATTGAACGGCGTTTATCGCTTCAGCTGCTGGTACGCGTCTGCGGTATAGCATCACAACAAACCACACTGTTCTATTCCATTACTGTTCACCACACAACTACGCCCAAAGACGAGTTCCCCTTCGGACGGCGCGAGGTCAACAAACTTTCGAATTCGATTAGATGGAGGGTGAATACGCAACTAGTACAACACGCCTACGAATGTTGACAAATAACTAGTTCACTCGCGCTCGTTGCATTGCCCGAACATACACGCATTACCCATACACGAACGTCCAGCCAAAAAGCAAAATCACGCCGCAGCGTTGTAATTCATTGGCTTACCTGCTCAATAAAATCACACTTGCCGCGAGTCGGCGAGTCAATACGCGATGTAAAAAGTGCCTATCTAAACACTCGCACACTACCACAGCACATGTGTTATCGTCCAACTATCATGCGTCTCCATCGGAATCCGTCGCACGTACACTTCTACCCTTTCTCGCCAAGGTATGCACACACTTTGCCAACTATATTGTGCCGGTGGAGGTTCTTCAACGTATAGCCCGTACAGTTCGCGACTAGTGCCCGATTTTCGATCTTGTGGTGCATCAGCGAAAAATGACACCCCCTCCGGGCGGGTAGCAAACTAGAACGTAAACACACGGCGCGACGACGAGCTACACGAACAATGACAGTACGCGCGACGAGGCCTTGCGTTGTATTGAGCTTACGCAGTCTATCTACCAAGCGCAGTAGTAGCCGGCGACACGCGCGTAGACTTTATTGCAATGCCTGTACCCAAGCAGCATTCGGTTGAACTGTTAGATAATTGTGTTTTTCGTTTCATTTCAATTACATTATTAGTTCAGTAAATAATTATGAAAATTTTGGTTATTTGAAAACAAAACAAATCATTAGCGCATATCATGTTTTGCTCATCAAAGCGTTGGTTAAATTCAGAAAATTGCATAAAAAAATATTGTAAAAAATTTTGTTCCTTCGTGGGATGCACAAACTATTTGCAAAATTTTATAATTTATTTTCTTATCACCTTCAGAACTATTTTACGGGTAAATTTTATTAGAATTCTCTTCACAAACTCTAATTTTAGGAGTTTTGCGAAAAAAAAATGATGCGAGTGCATGTCCGTCCCTGAATTATTTCAAACAACTCACCACACACCCTGTGTAGAACAGTGAAATATTTCAACCACAAAAAGGGCCCTATCCGTTCAGACACAGGCGAAGAGCAGTGCGATTCAAATTTTAAAAAATAACTTCTCAATTTTGTTTTTACCCAAGGGGAAATAACAATAAAATCAACATTTTACAGCAGTAAAGAACATGAACGAAAAAAATAAGATCATGAATGAAAAATCTTTAAAAGGCGTCGTTTTCATCATTACTGGTTTGTACTGGTTCATGTATCTACCCAACGATGGGGTTAAGACGACAAAAGTCACGAAAATGATAGACCACACATCGCATCATCGGCAAACAATCGCGGCTTCACAACTTCGCTACGAAAATAATGGCATTATGCAGTTTGTAAAACCCAGCGCCCCTCATTTGCCTGTCGAGAATGAGATAAACGTGAGTTTTCAATGTCCGTATTATCTTATCGCAGACACCTATCTGCCGACTAATGGTCAGGCATCGAATGGATGATTGCAGGCGTGAATTCACGAATACCGGAAGTAATTTCTCGACCCGGCATTTGCACGAATTCGAAAATTCAATTTCAGTACTAACCAGTTATTTTATCACTTTTCGATTCGTGTCGTTCTATCCCTTCCAGACGGATCTCCGCCTCGCTTGATAAAGTTACGCTCATTGTCTTAACTAGCAGCTGTGATATTGACTATCAATATTCTCATCATGAACAGTGGCCATTCTTTTGTGTATATGATGTATATATTGTAAATATTAGTGCTTCCCATCTAGCTGCTCTTGGAGCAAATCACATAATCCTTCCAAGAGGTGTCGCGGTCGTCTGCTTTGCGATAAGAGAATGCTGTTACAGCTGCTACTATTGCGGTGACCCATCCTGTCCTTTCTTGCCACACACACACTCTAACGTTTGACGATATCCATCCACCTCTTTTGTATCGCAATGTGCACATTCTGTCATGCAATTTACAATCATAACCTTGCTTTGATATTCTCTTCTAGAAAGTGTAGCCAGTTGAACTAGAGTAGCACTTTAGGTATAGGGGAGGGGGGGCAACAATCGAACCGTTCCTTTTCTGGCGTGGGGATGTGAAACGCAGCTTCAAGGATGGATGTTGTACTATGACTGTCAACCCGTTTTATGGCGCGT
This sequence comes from Anopheles gambiae, assembly GCF_943734735.2. Taxonomy (NCBI): domain Eukaryota; kingdom Metazoa; phylum Arthropoda; class Insecta; order Diptera; family Culicidae; genus Anopheles; species Anopheles gambiae. The sequence continues at coordinate 54,960,316 of NC_064601.1, forward strand.
TTTGGCGATAAGCTCTAACAATTTGTACCATTAGCAAAGAAACACATCCTCCAACTAACCGAGTAGCACCTTACGCATCATGCTACTGTTTGGCTCGCTGCCCGGATCCGACGAGCTGGTATCTGCAACGCATCTGTCGTGAGAAATATGAGAAAAGGGAGATAGTGCATGAGATTAGCATGTACAATGCATGAAAATGCTCCCATTTTGCGCGTTGCTTTCTTACTTTGAGGAGCATAAATACTGCAACAAAGGAATACGGTATTTGCCACAGAAATCTACAAACTTGATATGCTCTACACGATTGTCGAAAAATACTCCTGAAATGAAGCAAAAAATAAGATCACCATAAACAAAAATATTCTTTTTTTTGGAGCGATGCATGTATTACATGCGACAGGTGAAAACCTGCTCACCTTTGCAATTGGGGTTCACACAGCAGTTGGCCGTCTGAAGGTACTCGATCAAGGTCCGAGGTAGATCTTCCGCTGCGTAGCGAATGGCACAGGTTTTCACAGTTCGTCCGGCGAGCTCTAGCAAACTTGGTGGATTCAAGGTCATATCCTTAACGAAGCGCACAACCAATGGGTTATCACGCAAACTCAACTACAAAACAAAAACAAACAAAAAAGCAAAAGAAGGTAAACATTGGTGTTGCTAAAAAGACACTGGAAAAATACATTTGCTTTCTTCACGTGACCTGGTAGTGTCGCCTTTCTTACAAACTCACTAATTGAGATGTTGTTTTCCCCCTCTACTAAAAAGTGCATGTCATGTGCGAACTACACTAGCTAATCGTACTGCATCATCGACGATCAGTGTTATCAGCCGTGCTGCTCTTTGTCAACTAGAGCCTTCTCTTAAAATCACCTCTTACTTTTAATCAAGATCAAATAGACTAAATTGTACAACCAATGACGTAGATCGCCGAACAAGAAGCTTAGCATTTTGTATGGTACATTTCCTTTGTTCTAATCATGTTTTGTATTGCGCGGAGCAAATAAAGGTAGGGAACAATAAGCGCTAGCTAAGAAATGTTTGCTAGGTAATCAACAGACCACATTTTCCAGGTTAAAAACTGGCTTCTGCTTCCCATACTACAATTCATAGAACATTGATCCAATACTAGTATTACGTGCCGGATTATAGGTTTGAGATAGTGCAAACAACACTACATACATCGTTCTTAGGGCAGCGTTTTACAACCATCCCAAGTGCCCGTCGTGTGACAACGGAGCTACACAATTTATAATCACATTTCAAACAAAACCGCCCATTCAGGGAAGGGGCGGAGAAAATCTATATCGGATTTACTATATCTACATCGACCAATTTACTAAATGCTACTCGAGCGGTTGAAATGAGGTCAAGACGCCATAAGGGCCACGGGCTCTCCCCCGGGCACTACTACCGTCACGCTCAGCATCATGGAACAGTACCGTACCTCGGTTAGGTTTCGCAACGTTATAATCTCCCGTGGCAGATGTCTTAGACGATTTTTGTGCAGCAACAGCGACTTCAGATTGACCAAACGGGCTATGGACGCAGGAAGCGCCTCGAGCAGATTATCACAGAGGACGAGCGCGTGCAGGTGGTTGAGCAGCCCGACGGTCTCCGGAATCTCGGTAATGAGGTTTCCACCCAGTGACAGGAGCTGTAGGCTATGTAAAGAAAAGAATATGTTCTGTATTATATGATTCATTATCGCAGAAAACAATTGGAAACATGGACGCTTCGGGGATCTCAGATACAGAGAGATGTCTCCTATTTTTTATGCCATCTTAAAATGTTCAAATAATTAGTGTTTTGATTTAGCCCCGGATGCCACAGTACAATGGCCAATGCATAGCATCTATATCGCTTTCATATTGCATTGATTTTGCGCTTATCAGTCGATTGATGTGCTGATGGGCTGCCTGAAGTGAAACATTAAACAACAGAGCATTAAATATTCAGGTGCCACAGTAAATGGCCCCCGAGTTAAACAGCATTCGTTGGCCAAGATTTGCGCACGCACGCAAACACCTCACCACATACAAGGCAACAGGCACAAAAGGCTTTCAAGATAATGGCACTATCTCGTAGCTCCGAAGCAATATTGCTATCTCCGAACGAAGATAGTGCGCGAACGATAAACGAACTTTTGTGCGGCTTCGCAACTGCTTCTAATACTGTGCGAAACGCAACTAGGGAAGCGGAATGCGTTATCGCGGCTGGAAGCGGCCCGAGAAAGCCAGGTCAGCTGTTTCTAGAAGCTAAAAGAGTATCAGCGAATTGATTAGACTCAAACAATCCCCAATGCGAACTACGTACACTGTTCGTTTGCTTACTGAATTCTTCTAACTCTCACCACAGATTGCACTTGACGTGCTTTGTTTACAGCTCGTTTAAAACTGCAAATCATCTCATTCGCATGCGTTCGTGCTGATTCAATCTCACTTTTGTTCGTTTTCTTCACATGTGCACCTTCTGCATCCCCATCCTTGCTTTACTTACTTCTGCAGCTTCCAGATGTCCTTCGAAACGTTGGTGATCTGATTGCCGCCCAGGTAGAGATACTTGAGCGATCGCAGCTCGATCACCTGTTCGGGAAAGTGCGCGAAACGGTTGCCGCTCAGATTGAGCTCCTTCAGACCATGGCCGGCAGCGCCGAGCAATGATTTGGGCAGCGATTTATCCGTCAACAGGTTGTTCTTTACGATCAGCGTCGTCAGCTGGCATTGCGTGATCACCTCCGGCAGCTCCTCGAGGCGATTGTTGCTCAGATCCAGCACCTTCAGATTGGTAAAGTCGTTGAGGGACAGCGGCACCCTTATCAGCTTGTTGTGGTTCAGCAGCACCGTTTCAATATCCTCCGCCAGCTTCTTCGATTTCGAGACACGCAGCAGATCGTCATCGAGATGCCGCTTGTTCGAGTGGCCCAAATCGACGGTTTTCTGCTCGCGCGAATCGCTATCGCAGCTGTCCGACGTGTAGACGACATCCATTTTGTGTGCTAGCTTCTCGTCGTTATCGAAGCGATGTGTGCCCTCGGTATTATCTATCGCCGGCGTGAACTAACCACCCGCACGAAAAACTGCTGCTCTGCCACACTGCGCTGCCACTGGAACACGTTCCACCGCTGATCGTGGCACATCGAAAGATAACCGACCAGGCGGATGATGTAGCCCCTATGGCCTCGCTCTGCAAGAGAGTTTTTGAAAGACGCAAAACATATAAATAAGCCGGTTGGGTCGGGGCGACGAAAAAAAAAAAGAAAAAGCGGAAGCGCAAACGGTACGAGCACTACTCTTCCGCCACTAATAGACACTAACAGATCAAGCAAAAGTAAAAAAAACAACTAAGATGAAAATAGAACAACCGATAAATAAAAATCACACACGTTCACACATTCACATTCGAGCACACACAACATATGCGGATGGGGTAAACGATCAACCATAATATAACAGCACTTTGCGAAAACAAAAATCCCATACACATTGGGAACCAACACAGGGGAGAGATTCCAAAAGAAAGCAAGAAAAAACCCTAAATATAGATTTGTTTTCCTTGCGATTTTGTGTTCGTTCCCTGCACGCTAGTTTTTAACTTACTGGTTCACCCGCAAGGAATGGTCAATGCAGCCGCTCGAGCAACAACACTTAACCGAACGAATGGGCGTTCGCACGCATGCGACTCACTTCGCGCAATAGCGTAAAATGCTGTTTGCGCGATAACAGTGCCAGCAGCAACAACTGTCCACCCGCGGTCCGGCTGTGCTGTGCCGTCGAGAGACCAAATCAATGGCTTCGGATCGACCGACGAATGCTTCGTTTTATATAGGCTACAGAAGGTTGCGACTCGCGGACGGTGGGCGGGGGTTGATTTTGCGATGATAAAAATGAGCAAATCTGTCCAATGCCAGCACCGCGAACATCGCATCATCGTTATTACCTTTTTTTCGTTCTCTTTTCGAGAGGACACTTGTACAGATTTCCGCACACCGGGCAATTCACTACGGTCAAATCTCGCACGTATTAGCACGATCTTTTTGTAGGTATGCGTGTATTCGTGGTCGGGCCGCCGTCGTCGTCGTCGTCGTCTGTTATCAGCTAGCACAAGTTGCCCGTTGCCCTCTTTTGTCCGTGGCGTTGAACGGCACTTGTACTGCTTTTGGTCGTTCGGCACTTGCCTGCGACACAACACGCTGGTGGCGCGCGCGCCAGACGAGCTAAGCCACTCTAACAACTCTTCGTTCGAGAACGAAAAAGCCTCCAGCAGCCAAATTGCCACAGCGCGAACGTCGCTTATTCCGGCGCACCGAAACCACGACCGTCTAACAGTTCGGACGACTTTCAACTGATAGGAACATCGTGCCAATGTATTTTATTAACCCGCCACAGTAAACTACGCGCACAAACGCATTTAACGAACTGGCGATGGGACGGGGCCCAATCACTCCACAGGGGCAGTTTGGCGCACTTCCCTTCCCTCGCTTACTCTATCGGGTATTTGCATGCCCCTCTCAGAATGGTTTCGATGGGAAAAAAGAAAAAAAGTGAGATAACCGCTAGCAGCAACACAAGGGCTACGAACATCACGAACACATCCCTATCGGGCAGAGTAAACTAGACATGCCGCTCGCAGTATTGTACAAATTTTGCCATTCGTTCAGCATAAGATGGTACATGGCAAAGCGTACATTTTAAGTGCTTGAATACCATAATTCTTCTTCTCGTCGACGCGCGCGTCTTGCCGACTGACATCAATTGACTTAATCGGAATAAATTAACGGTCCCTCGGAATACGTGATCATGGAGCTGGAAGGCAACACAACATCGTGAATATTATCTGGAATCGAATATAGATTATTGGACCGATATTATGGACATTATAAATAAATATAGGTATAAAGTGTGAAATAAAATACAAAAATTACTTTTTAAATGCTATCATTAAAGGCAACAAAAACAATAAACTAATGTGCAGGATGCAAGCAAATCTGAATCAAACAACAATAGATAGTGAAAGAATGTAAAAGATTTCAAAACTACCACGCCTTCTCTCACCTCAAGTTGTTTCTATATGCCGACCATTGCATTCCGTACGCTGCATCGTGTGGCACCGTTTACCTTACTAAAATATTCTTAATTATTATCGCAGAATTTTCCCATACCAAACTGTTCGATACGGAAGCTCACAGGCAAACCAATCACAGACACAAACAATTTTCCGAAAACAAATCCAAATCTTTCACACATATGCGCAGACCATTCCGCGCCAACACTGATCGGATCGGCGCGTTGATCTCCTACAACGCACAGTACGAGCTTGACGATTCGGCGTCCTCACCACACAGCTGCTTCAGCGACTTTCCTTTCAGGCGAATGTACTCCTGGTACCATTTGTTAATTTTGGACGCCTGCCGCTCCTCGAAGTAAGTAATAGCGTCGTGTACGAAAATGTCGTTCTCCAGGCGCTCTGTACCGCTGGCAAGCGCAGCACGTGACAGCTCATCCGCGATTCGGTTTCCGCTCACCTCCACGTGCCCCGGTATCCATTGTATTGTTACTTGGTATGTGCGCGCCAATTCAAGTATCTCATGCGCCACCGCATTACGATAGCGAGAGTTGCGATTCTTCTTCAAGAACGTGCATGCCGCTTGGCTGTCGGTAAGCAACACCGCACGCTGTATGCCACGCTGGGCAATGTGCTGCATGGCTACCTTGATGGCAAGCGTTTCTGCCGTCATGATGCTGGTGTCCAGCTTCAGCTGAACGGCGATCCGTGCGTCGTTCGTTTCGTCGTACACACCTATCCCACACTGACCGTCCGGGGACTTTGAGGCATCCGTGTAGATGTGTACGTAGCCACAGTACTCGCTCTCCAGCACATACTCGGTTAGCTGTCGCAGTGTTTCCGGTCGCAAGTTACCTTTTCCGACGTTTAGATGTTCCAGTACCGGATTGACCCGCACGTCCGTTAGCAGATCGGCGGTTCGAATGTGTTTCGCAATGGCCTCAAAGATGTAGCGATGTTCGAGAAATATGCGCTGCACGAACGACAGCGGCCGTCCGATGTCGGGCTCCAGCTGTCGTAGCTCGCTGTACGTGCGATTATTGCTGCGACAGTGCTGAGCGATTTCACGGGCAGCAATCATTTCACGGACCAACTCTATCTGCTCCCGTTTGGCAAGGCGCTGGCGATGTCTGCGGTACTCCAGCAGTAGAGCATTGCGACACATATTCCAACCGTCGGCACCACTGTGCAATCCGCGTACCACCGATGGCGCCGAATGGGAGGACGAGCCGCTGCAACATTCTTTCAGCTGATGTAGGAAGCTCCTGCACAACCTAACCCACAATTCATAGCGACTGTACATTTTGAATAACTGACAAATCTAAATCAATCGTAATTTTTTTTTTTCTTTTCTCTGTTGTCCACTTATTGCACCGAAATAAACAATCCCGTTGACGCCACCTGCGGCCTACTACGCATCAGCACAATTGTTTACGGCACTAAGTCAATCGTTCGAGGTACACCTTGCACACCAACTGCACCAACGATACACGAAGCTGAAATTACCTTTTCTTGCGTTCGAAACGAACAGCACGGAGCGCTCTGCGAAGTCGATCAGTTCGGTTGAGCGATGTGAATATAGTACAGCATCCCGTTTCGATTACTATCGTGCCGCTTTTGCGCCGAGAGTCGCGAGAAAAATCGTCCGATTTCCTGCGTCTTTCGGCACCTGACACACGATCAAAACAACAACATCATTTGTCATCACGTTGCTCATTCCCGCTGAACAATGATGACAGACTTCCGCCGTATGGATGTGTCAATTGAGCCACTTTGTGCGCATTTGTCATTTCGCTGACAAACCCGATATTCATTCAAGAATATCCTTCTCTTCGTCTCCACTGGGATATTTTGCAGCAAAATGTTCTCCGTTAAGTGATTAAGTGGTTCCTAAATAAGTTATCAGTATATTAATAGAAGTCTTTAATTCGATGAAAACTCAGCTGTACAGTCTGTTCCCGAGTTACGCGGTTTCTGCGTTCCCAACGAATCCACGTAACTCGAATATCCGCGTAAGTCGAATTTCACGTTTTTTGACTAAAATTCTATTGATTACTCGGAGTTTTTGATTTAATGTAGTACTTTTATACACTTTATCATTTATTTGTTATGATTCGTGCAGAAAATTCTAATATTTCTGGCTTTTAAGCGGTTTCAATTTGTTAGCAAAAATGCAATTTATACCGATCTTGAAGCAAATTGTATTGATTTGACATTTAATCTGTCAAATTTAGAAAACCGCGTATCTCCGAATCCGCGTAAGTCGAGAACCGTGTAACTCGGGAACAGACTGTATGTGTAAAATATGTTTGCCTGCTTTATGTTTTTGGGTTGTTAATAATTGTAGTGGATTGTCTTTTGTTGCTTTTTTTTCAAAAAAGAGCTTCATAATTAAATTTAAGTAAATTGATATACAGGCGGTCCCCGAGATACACGGTACCTCTTATACGCGGATTCGGAGATACGCGGTTTTCTAAATTTGACAATTCTTTGAGCAAATTGTACTGATTTGACACATCAATTGCAAATTGCCAAATAATTTCCGTTTTGATCGAATTTTAAAAACTATTTCAAAAGGTTTAAAACAGTTATATTCAGTCAGAATCATATCAAATAGTTCATAAAGTAACTAAAACCGCCCCCTACTTGCAAAATTACAGGAAAATTTGTGATATTTTAGCTGGAAATCACGAGATTCGACTTACGCGGAAATTCGAGATACGCGGTATTTTGCGGCCGTTTTCGGTCCCCATTAACCGTGTATCTCGGGGACCGCCTGTACAATGAATCTTGCCATGAAAAATCACGATTTTTTTTAATTTCTTTTCGTCAAAACAAGACACATTGAATGTCAATTGACATAACAATATGGCTCCTAGCTATACAGCAACACGCACTACCCAACCCAAGGTGTGTTTATTAAGGAGGTGAATTGTTAGCGCGTTTTCCGGGCGCCATCATTGAGTATTGTTATGTCAAATCGCATACAATTTTCTATACCCCCCTCCAGCCCTCCCCGATTTTAATACCGGAGCCTCCAGTATTGTTATGTCAAGTCGTGAAATGTCAATTTGCTCTGAAGCACTTCACCTCCTAATATCCATACACCTTGTACCCAACCTGGTAAAAGTCAATTTTCACCGGAATTCAGACGCCGCCAGCCATTCTATCCGGCATAAAAATTGCAGCTTTTTGTATTGAGCTTGTTGAATTTCAACCCAAGAACAGGAACGAAATGGTTGAGTCCAACGGTGCCGAACTTACTGAACATGAGGCCGAACTGTATGATCGGCAAATTCGTTTGTGGGGTTTGGATTCGCAGAAACGGTAAGTATTCGTCGCGTCACATTCATCAATTGCGATTGTTCATGGGATTTTTTTCTTCCTCCCTACCTCATTTACAGTGTCCGTTTGGCACGGATTCTCATCGCTGGTATTAACGGACTGGGGGCAGAAATAGCGAAAAACGTCATACTAGCCGGAGTCAAGTCCGTCACCCTGTTGGACGACCGGAAGGTTACGGAGGAAGACTTTTGCTCCCAATTTCTGGCCCCACAATCGTCTGTCGGCACCAACCGAGCGGAAGCATCCCTAACCCGTGCCCAGCATCTGAATCCAATGGTCGAACTGAAAGCCGATACCGAACCGATTGAATCGAAATCGGACGACTACTTTAAAGACTTTGATGTCGTCTGTCTGATTGGTGCGTCCACGGCACAGCATCTGCGCGTGAACAACGTTTGCCGCGAGGCCAACGTAAAATTTTTCGCTACGGACGTTTGGGGTATGCACGGCTTCTGTTTCACCGATTTGCAGAAGCACGAGTTCGCCGAGGATGTAGCAAAGTATGTGGTGGTATCGAAACCCCACGAAAAACCCAAATCCGAAACAGTGTACAGTACGGTCAAATGTACGCTGGAATTCCCACCCTATCAGTCGTTGGTAGAATTCGACTGTAAAAGCACATCGTACGCCCGTCAGCTGAAGCGAAACGGACCAGCGCTGCCCGTACAGCGGGTGCTACAGAAATTCCGCGACGAAGAACAACGCGATCCGGCATACGGAAAGCGCGAGGAGGATTTGAAGAAGCTGCTCCAGCTGCGCGACTCTCTGGTTCCGGAGCTAATACCGGACAAGTCTTTCGATCACGTATTTGCCCAGATTTCGCCCGTCACTGCGATCGTTGGAGGCGTTGTAGCTCACGAAATCATCAAGGTCGTATCACAGAAGGAAAGGCCACACCGTAACGTGTTCCTGTTTAATCCGGACACTTGTTGCGGATTCGTTGATCTTATTGGGGCGGACAAATGAAGAAGTTTGGCGAATGGCCTGTAGCCTTCATGTTGCAACGAGTTGTGCGTGAGGCGCGAAAGGATTCCAGCGTGTGTGTGCACGAAAGTGAAAACATTATTCTTTAAGCAGGCAGTTTAAATTTATTTCTCTTATACTCTGTACGAAAGCGAACCCAGCGGACAGACTTTTTGTGGAAAAAATAAACTCAGATTATTCTCTAACACACTCCTTCGTTCGATACATGGCTTTACTAAATGTGTTTAAAAATGTTGCATTAGAATGGGATCGTCCTTCAAGACAGCGCATTTTACTGTTCTTCCCACAACGGAATCGTACAATCGCGGAGAGAGGCCTTTAGGTTCGCTGACCTTCACCTGAACATTGGACTCGGTCAGAACCGTTCCACAGTTCAAATCACTACCATACACCAACGATTTCCCCAGCTTATTGTAACACGGTCGTTCACATTCTAGCAGCTGTCGGTGATGTGGATCAATCTCCTTTAAAGCGGCCAGTAACTCCGGTTCATCCAGATCCTCCCCTTGCAGCACTTCTCGCAATCGATCAATCAATGCGCTTGCATCAATCGGAACATCGTTTTCTATCGCTCTAATACACCGTACCATGCGACCAAATTCGGCCGGATTCAATGACGCCTGATGATCGGTCCCTTTCCACGCCTTGTCTAGCGTAAAGTGTCGTTCGACTATTTTCGCACCTAAAGCCACACTCGCTACGGAGTGCTGTATACCAAGCTCATGTCCCGAATAACCTATCGTCAGTTCAGGAAAGTGGGCTCGAAGTAACGGAATCATACGCAACATTATGTCCCCTGGCGGGGTCGGATAGGAGGAAACACAATGAAGCAGGGCAACGTCTTTACGATGACGGAACTGGGTGTAAATGCTGCAAACTTGATCCCAATCTAGCATGCCCGTGGATATGATTAGTGGAATGGTGCGATTTGCGGCATACCGCAGCAGAGGCACGTTATCAGCATCCCCAGACCCTATTTTGATGAACGGGACTCGTAGCTGCTCCTCCAACTCTCGAAAGGATGCGGCATCCATTGCTGATGCGGTAAACACAATGTCGTGGTCAGTGGCAAAGCGCTGCAACTCCCGGTACTCGTCGCTGGAAAATTCAAGCCATGCTTTGTGCTCTCCGTACGTACGACCCCACGAGTTTGGTCCGGTGTAAGGGCGTGCCAAGGCGGAGACCGTGAACTTTTCCGCCAAATTTGATCGCTGGAACTTTACACAATCGGCTCCACATTCCTATAACGGGATCCATGGTTTCGCTTTACTGCGCTGCTGGATGCAGTTGAACATGCAGCCGATGTTGAATAATACCTTTGCAGCTTTTATCATCTGCTTTGCCGTGCTTAACGATCCCTGGTGGTTTTGCCCAATTTCAGCCACGACGAACGTTCGGCTTGACTCACTGCTCCAACACGATGGCATATCGAACTACAATTGACTTCAGTAGGTGTTACAACTATTGAACACACACAGGAGATTTATGTACATTTAAGCAACTTCACTCAACACAAGAAAGTGTAATATCACTACGAGCATCATCATCACCATCATCGCCAATCAGATGAAGTAGTCATTCGCGCTGATGACACAATGTTCCACCATCCTCCCTTGCTCGTGCAGCCCGTGTTCCAGCGCATTGCCAGTTTCCCGTCAATACAGATAGAGACCATAAACTGTCACCACGCAGAACATGGTTGAGTTCTTAAATTCGGCCGTTGCGTAGTTATCACACTCCGTGTCCCAACGGCAGCGGGCCACACATTTGCATCCAGCGCCGAGCTGTTGCCCCAGCCACACCTGAACCACATGCTTGTAATGGTGCATTTGCAGATCCTTCACTTGTAAGCTTATTTCGTCCGCCATCGATTTCGTCCAGCGAGATGCATCTGCCGCCGAGTATGTTTGCCCTAAAACCGTTCAATGATGGTAAGATACTTTTTTTATACAATTTCCATCGCTCCATCAGTTCCACCTACCAGTGAGAGTGTCGGTCAATACAGTGTTGATGATTTCACGTATCTTTTCCGATTTGAATGTTTCACTTAACTCGGGACGCATCTGATAACCGGCTGGCGATGGAGGCACATTCCCAGTTTGCGTTTCGTTTAGCGTCATTCTTAAAGCTTCTATTAACTTGTACGAATGTGTAAAAAGAAACTGTTTTTCCAAACAGCGAAGCAGCTGCTGTAGCGAATTAGAAATAGAATCCTGTCGCTTGGTTTGTTTTTGTTTCCTAGGCAACCGAATTGTAGTTCGCAGACGCCGGCTGCAGCTGAGCACAGGTAGGTTTCAACTATCGCCACGAGCAGTGTTAGATTAAAGAAAAATAGTTATTACTCTATTGTTGATTGAGACCTTGAGTTAATCTTTAATTGACATTACTTTAAAATTTCTTTTCCTAGTTTCTACTAAATACTATTATTAGCTATATTCTATTTATACATTTTTAAATTCAGCCACGTTTCTAAATCTTAGCCAAATCAAAGTTGGGTATCAACTGTACATGTGTGAGCATTCAATATGTCATCCACCCATATAAACGCACGCGTAACGTCGCGTGGAGGACACTAACTCTTTTTGAATTTCTTCCGCATGTAATATTATCAATCAAAAAGTCAAAAAGTACTAACACTTTCATCATCATTCTTTTAACATTAACAGAAATGTATTTTCTTCCAGCAGCGTTCCCGCCTTTCTACAAAGGTAGACAATGTAAAATGAAATGCAATACCATGCCGTGCTTTACCATTTTCTGCTAGCTTCTGTTACATTCCATTTTTGCAAGTATGTCCCACTTAACTACGTATAGTCTATTATAGCATGAACTTTGCATTCACGATTCCTTGGAAATAAATCTTACGATATCGATGCCCGCTGCCAGTCCTTCGGTTCTACCTTGAGCAAAGGGCGCGCATAATGGTACCGTGACGGCTTGTGTGTGTTAACAGTTTAAAGTTAATTTGCAGAACGGCCACGACAGATTCGCACAAGAGTAACATGTGGCAGTGACGCGAGAACCGAGCCACTGTTTGTAGATTTGGCTTCTTTAGATGCTGTCTCAACACCAAGTGTGCACACTATTTATCGCTTAGAAGAGGACGAAACAATGCCCAACGAAGCAGTAAGTAGTTATTGTTTTGTAAAACAAGACTTAAGTTATATTCTACCTCGTACGAACGTCTGAAATGTTTGTTTGCAATACTTCTCCCACTAGGTGGCGGCCCTATGAAATAAAATCTATACGAAAAACGTGGAAACTCCAGCCTACAGGGTAGTGGCGTAGAGGAAGAAAACAGTACCAAAACAGCACAGCGAATGCGGTGGTGTCCGGACAGGAATACAGGCTGGAACCGAACATTACAGACAACCGGAGATTTGCAGCGTCACGCATCTTGCAGCATTCAGTCCGATACGCGTTCTACACCGCGGGATTATCACATTGCAGTGTAGTCCAGCTGTATGTTTATCTGCCGCACGCCGATCGCTTCGAAGATCATGCGCGTATGCTGTACCACGTACTTGGGATCAACGTTTTTCGATACCTCCAGCTTGATCACACCGACGTACACGTCGGTGCAGAGGGTCCAAAAATGTGGCTCCTGTACGCTGTACACGCCTGCCAGCCCGGTCACCTTCTGATAGCAGGACGGCAGTAATCGATCAAGCGCCACCGGCTGGCGCTGCATCAGCACCATGACCGATTCTTTGATCAGCGAAAGCGTACTGAGACCGATCGTGAGCGCAATGAACATGCTGCAGATGGGATCGGCTCTCATCCATCCAAACACCTGCATCAGCACAGCCGATATAATAACACCAACCGAACCGAGCGTATCGGCTAGAATGTGCAGGAAGACGCCGCGCATGATCTGCGAATTGGTGGACACGATCTCTCCCCCTCCGTGGCTGTGATGGTGATCACTGCCACCGTGCGAATGCCCATGGTGATCGTTGTGGTTGGACAGCAGGCTGTGAGTATCGTGACTGTGATGATTCATACCACCACCATGGGAATGTCCATGACTTCCACCACCTCCGCCGCCGTGCGAATGCCCGTGGCCACCACCGCCGCCATGCGAATGTCCGTGTGCTCCACCGTGCTGGAATGCATAGATACCGACCAAGTTTACCAACAGTCCGAGCACCGATACGACAAACAATCGTTCGTGTTTCACTTCCGGTGGCTCTATAGCGCGCTCTACTGCCTCGGACATAATGAAGAAGGCGATAAACAGCAAAAAGAGACTGTTGACAAACCCGGCGAGCACTTCAGCACGAACGTACCCGTAGGAATACTTTTCGTTTGCACGCCATTTGGTAATAACGGACGCAGCCAAACCAGCCAACAGCCCGGTACAGTCGAAGAACATGTGGAACGAATCGGAGATCAAACCTGGAAAGCAGGAAAGCGGATTGATTTTATTTATTCAAACTGTTCTGCTCTCGATACGATCAATGAACACCAACAACTTACCTAAACTGTTCGTCCATATTCCATACATTAGTTCGACGAAGGCAAAGCTTAAATTAAGCAGCAGAAATAGAAATAAATTACGCGAATTGCGATCCGACAGAATGAGCCGGCTCCAACTGTTGAACTTTTCCCGTATCCGGTAGCCGCATCCACGTGAATCTTTATGCGTTAATGGTAGCATTGTAGTAAGCTTCTTTTTTTTTTCTTTTTACGAACCACACAACTGATAAGCCCGGTAGGGAAAACTTTTAAGGTACTGACGTAGACAATAGGGCGGGAATGAATTGGTCGATATCACCGCGATCCAGCAGCGCAAGGGCGATTGCGTATGGTACCTTCAACAGTAGTCTATGGGAAAAATCAGTGCTGTAAAGATAAAAAAAAAAGATCATTAGCGATAACATCAGGAAACATGATCCGTCGACAAGTTGCTGTACAACGACTAAAGTTTTAAGAAAAGTAGGGAAATAAAATGTAGCAACCATGTTGCTCGTTTTTCAATTAAGGTGTCTGACGCATAACGTATTATCCCGACCCTGACCAGGATTGTAAACAATGCTTTCCACCGACCGAGGAGCAAACACCTTGTTTTGCTTACGTATGCACAAATGACTAAATAAAAGTTTATTTAAAGCTGCTTCCGTGTTTTGTTTGAGGGCAAGCTATCGGGCTGCAAGTAAACGCTCTACAAAAAAGGCTTACATTCCTCATTTTATTTTTTCTATTTCCTCAAAATGTTGTGCATGTACGTAGTGGACGGTAACCCGAACATAGCGGTATTACAGACCGACATCACGACACTGACCCAGTAAGGGCACTCAAATAAACAGTCAAGAAAACTACATACCCTATGTGGCGATTAAACGGTTCGATCCGTAGTGCGCACGGCTGTGGTGATATACTTCCACGATCAGCATTGTTTGGAACACATTTCAGCTATTTATTTCACTCCTGCGAGTCTGTTGGACGGCTGGCCAAGAATCCGTAATTGCTGTCTGAGCGGTGTAGTTTTTTTTTTTCATTCTTTCATTTGTACACGGTGTTGACACGACATCGGCGGTGATATGACAGCTGGTATTGGCCGTCTACAAACCGTTGCTGGATAACAAATCATTATTTCGCAATCATTTCTTCAAAGATCACAATTTTACACAGCTTGTCACATGGAAAGTTTACATGAGAAACTCAAGATATAATCCCGACACCATGTGATGGTATCGTTTGTGTTTAATGCTGCTAGGCAGAATAAAGTCAAGCAAAATTTCAATTGATTTAATCAAGACTGTGTGTACATCCCCAATGACAGCTGGGTTCGACAGCTATCGAGAATGCGTTTCTCGGAACACCTTCCCAATTGACATTGGTACTAAAATTTTGTTCTAAATTTGCTCGATTGGTGCTCGAACCGTCCAAAAGTATGGATGTGTGTGTGATCACGCGTGTAGGAAGTGGCAAGTATGATTGTGTGCGTGTGATCTTCTTGTAGCGAACGACGATGGCATCATTTCCAGCTGTCATTTATTTGGCTTTGGTGTTTGACGAAAGAACAAAATAAATTTTGTGCTCTATTGTTTTGTGAAAATTTGTTGGATTTTTTCAGTAAAATGGCTACACAACCAATGAAGAGGAGCAGAAAAGTTATTTCTCGACGGAACAAAAAGCTTGCAGCTATGTCGACGGAGTATGATCGGCAGAATATGTTGGGTGATGATGATGCGGGAACAAGCGGAGTGGTGCACCGTAATATCGGTGAGTTTAACTACATTAATTATTAATATGTTACGTATTCGTTTGGGTATGTTGTTTGTTAGGAGCAGTGAGTGAGTGAGTGAGTGAGTGAAATTTCCAAGTGCTTCTTTGTTCTAGTTATCTAAAATGACAAATAATATTTCCGATTCCTAATGTTATTATAATGGTAGCAAAATGACGACCGAAGTGTACCGGCCGGTACCGAATGTACCAATGTATTTTGTTGCAGAAATATTCTACAGATAATGTTCCATCTGTGTTATTTTAAAGAATAAATGTGTATTTACCATTCGTGTGTGCGACAATTTCATTATTATTTTGTAAACAAAAAGTGTCGTAGATTGTTGATTACACGATTGACACGATGCCTTGGATTTTATCGTATCAATTTGTGTGATGTGTTCTTAAATAACAACGATAAAGTGTTTATATTTTCTTTGCTGTAGTATGGTCCAGGACTATGAAAATACTATGATAACATTTGGTCAATCGAACTCATTCGGATTGTTCTATTCGAAAAAAAAAAACGAAACATTTCACCAGCAGCAACAACGATGAACACAATGAAAATAATTTGCCATTTATACTTTATTTTATCTTGCAGGTTTAACATCCCAGTACGATGATCCAGAATACGATGCAGAAGTGCTTATGGGAACATCGTCTCACAACAGCGATACCGATTACATCAGTGATCGTTCTTCTGAAAGCGAAACCGACGCCGTGGCTGAAGGGTCCACAACTGCTCACAACTGCAACAACCATAGCGATATTGGTGAATGTTTGCGAACTTGGGCAGTTGTACGTAATCAGCCACGCTCGTCGGTAAATGAAATTTTAGCTATTTTGGGAATATGGACAGATTTACTTCTTCCGAAGGATTCTCGCACGCTATTGAAAACGCCAAAAACCATCGGGGAAGAGATACAATCGATAGCGGGCGGCGAATTTTGGTACAAAGGGATAGAAAATAATCTCGTCAATTATTTTAAGTAAGTTTTGAAAATAATTTAGCCTAAACAGTGTCTGGTAAATGTGTGTATTTTAATTGTATTTGGATTTTTTCATTCTCATTCATTTAGGTCAACTGTTCCATCAATCGACGAATTGTCGATACAGGTATCCACCGACGGACTCCCTCTTCATAGAGGTGGACCTACACAGCTCTGGCCCATCCTTATGAAGATTGTAGAACTGCCCTCAGCCCCAATTATGATGATCGCAGTGTTTTGTGGACCAGCAAAACCAACCAGTCTGGAAGTATTTTTAAGACAGTTTGTAGAGGAGGCAAATGACATTCATCGAAGGGGATTGCGGATCGGAGATAAAATGATAAAATTCTCGATCCAAGCTATTATTGCAGATTCTCCTGCGCGGGCTTTCCTTAAAGGTAGGTAAACATACAACTATTGCTTATATGTACACAATTATCTGGAGCTTGTGTAACGCTAATTATGTTTGTGTTTTGCAGCAACAACCTACTTCAATGGATATCACGGTTGTATGAGGTGTTGGGGAATACTATAAACCTGGAAAAAAAATTATTTTCGACTCCGTTGGCGCTCCTCTACGAACGCACCATGGATTTAAATCTAGGGATTGTCCGGGTCATCACCAGGAATGGCGTTCACCCCTGGAAGACCTTGATAATTTTGATATGGTGGATAAATTACCGACTAGTTGTGGGTTGCACTTATGCGATGAGGGTGCGACTCGCCGACACTTGTGCGGTCTTATAGGTGGTAAGTATGAAAATATTCCTACCTGGTCCAAGGGTCAAAAGCAAGCGATATCTGAATTTCTTATCAGCGTACAACTTCCCTCTGAGATTCATCGCAAACTCAGAGGGCTGAATGTAATTCGATATTGGAAGGGTACGGAATTCAGATCTTACTTGCTATATGTAAGTCCCGTGTTAATGGAAGATGTTTTGCCTGAAAAAGCCTATTGCCATTTTCTGCTGTATTTCTGCGGAGTAACAATATTTTCCTCCTCATTCCATCGACGTCATTGGGAACGTGCCGCTGAATTCCTTAACAGTTTTGTCAAGGATTACGGAAAGATTTATGGCCGTGGCGAGCTGACAAGCAATGTCCATAATATTCAGCATATAGCACGAGACTGTTTTAATTACGGACCGTTGCATAAGCATTCTACTTATGACTACGAGAATTATTTGCAAATTTTAAAACGCTCGTCCCGTTCAGGCTTTAGATGTAGCGTCCAAGTTGCAGCACGTTATGAAGAACGTTCCGCAACCGAAGTAGCTGCTGCAAGCAAAAAACGCAAATTTCCCCATTTAACTAGAAATGGTAAAGGTATCTTTTTAGAGTCAAACTTTCTTTTAAGCCCTTTGCCAAGAGACCAATGGCTTCTAACAAAGGGTAATGGTATTATTCAATTTTTAGGAGTTGAAAAGAGTAATGGATGTTTTATAGTATCTGGAAAACAATTTGAATGCAGCTCCAGCTTATTTTCATTTGCTTTGCGTGCGGATGATCCTGAATCGGTATTTTCATCTTTAGACATTCTTATTCATAAAGTTGATGCAAATGTTCAGACGTGTGACGTAAACATTTCTCTGTTAGATATTAGATGTAAACTTGTAGCTGTCTATCCTCCATCAAAACCTGGCACAGTTGTTTTTTCCCCTCTTTTGCATACCCTCCAGTTGGATTAAAATTCATTAACACGTATTCACTAACATTATACTTTAAGAATCATTCTGTAGCTAACCACTTATTTGCTCGTAGTTGTAGTTTGTTTGTAGTTTTGTTGGTATTTTTAGTTATGATGATAAAAAATAGAATGTGTATGCAAAAGCGTTTGAAACCATTTGTGTTCATAAAACGTGTTATTTTTAGTGCAATGCTGTTTAAGTATTGCCTAGGAAATTCTTCATGAACTATTTTCAAACGCTTTTGCATGGGAAAGCGGTGGGTCTTATCATCGTAATTATTTAATATCATATTATTCCTGATGCATGGTAGATGTTGTTTGTAGCAATTAAAATTCTTACTTGTAAAAAAACTACATGGTAATGCTTGTTTCATTAATTTAATTAATTTACTGCATGTCTCATGTTTTGAAATTTTATTTTTGCGATTTTTCTCTTCAATAAACTTCACATAGTTTATACGTCTGTATTGGGTGGAATGTTATCTTAGACTTATTTATGATTTCAAAACCATTTTGTAGTTCCGTTGCTTGATATGATTAAAACGTTTTATTTTTGAGTGAATCAAACCAACAAGAAATAAAAATAGTCCTAATTTTCACATTTAATTTATTACATAAGCTTGTTTATAGATTTGAATTTGATTATGTTATATCTGATTTGATCAGTTTGTTAAAAAAATTATCTTAAATATTTCGTCAAAGTAGAGTCTACATATTGCTAGTGAGTGTAAAAGATAAGGAAGGCTTTAGATTTAAATAAATAATAATAATAACTTATTTATTAATTCTATTATTGCGTGTATGATAAATTTTACTAGAGCTCTTGATTTTTCCTTTGCAGTTTTGCAAGCTGCTTTGAGCGTTATCTAACTTTTTTTTAAGAAAACGTTCTACGTCGTCAATATTAACAGCAAAAATATCGTCCTCTCCTATTCTCTTAAATAATTTAATTACATTAACATTTTGATTCATTGGAATCTTTGGTCCATTTTTGCCCCCGCCACGCCAGCTGCACTGCACAACTAATTCTTTAGCAAATAATAATATAAAACTATTGTGCATTCGACCTTTGGCATCATTTGTTTTGGTTTGAATTCTTTGTGTTAACTGGTAACAAATATTTTGAAAATATGTGTCTTCAGCCAACTGATCATTAAAAGATTTCAGTTCTGCAGCGGTTGTAAGGCGAGGTATTTGAATTGGTATATTTTCCTGATCCATTGCTTCGGTGAATTTTCTTCGATGGTCTGTGCGATACTCCATTTCGGCCCAAACACCTGCTATAGACGTGTTAATGTTGGACAATTTTTTAAGGGTTGTTCTCTTAAACTCTGCATCACTTACAGGGTTTCCCACGATATATTGGTTGGTTCCCATCAATTTTTGGTGGATTCCCATATTTTTTTGGTGCGTTCCCACGATTTTTTGGTCGTTTCCCAGAATTTTTTGGTCTAATTGTATTGATATCCAATCGGAAAATACCAATAAATTATAGGATCGAACCAAAAATCTATGGGATACAACCAAAAAATCGTGGGAACGCACCAAAAAATCATGGGAACTGACCAATAAATCGTGGGAAACCCTGTATCTCCATTGCTGAAGATCCATGCCGTGCCGAAATATCAATTTCGCCGAATGGTGTTTGTTGCAGAGCTTCAGAAGCAACAGATGGTATTGGAGGGCTATACGTATATCTTGGTTTCCCGGTTGAAGACTGGGCCAGGTGTTGTTGTACTGCTGAGATAATCACTGGTTGTTTTTTGGCATTTTCATTTTCAGGATCTGCAGCAAGGCTTGCGACATGGATACTGGACGAAGTTGAGTTTTGCGGTCCTGATGATTTGGTTTTCTTTGATGTTCCAGGAAGCAATAAGGATGATGCCGAAATGATGCTGGATGAGGATGTTGGTGGTCGGACGAGCTTCACTGGAGTGTTCACGGTGAGGACTGGCCGACACATTTGTTCGGTTTTAATAATCATTGGCTTATTGGTTGCTTTGATATTTTTAGGAAGTATTGATGATGATGCCGAGAGGATGCGAGATGATGATGCTGATGTTGACAACTGTACCAGTTTTGCTGGGGCATTTACGTTGAGGACTGGTCGGCAAATTCGTTCAGATTTAATAATCACTGGTCTATTTGCCTGTTTTGCACTTTCAGGAGCTGATGACGGTGATGCCGAAAGGACGCGGAGCGAGGATGCTGATGATTGCACGAGCTTCGCTGGGGCATTCACGTGAAGGACTGGTCGGCAAATTCGTTCAGATTTAATAATCACTGGTCTATTTGCCTGTTTTGCACTTTCAGGAGCTGATGACGGTGATGCCGAAAGGACGCGGGGCGAGGATGCTGATGATTGCACGAGCTTCGCTGGGGCATTCACGTGAAGGACTGGTCGGCAAATTCGTTCAGATTTAATAATCACAGGAGCTGATGACGGTGATGCCGAAAGAACGCGGGGCGAGGATGCTGATGATAGCACGAGCTTCGCTGGGGCATTCACGTTAAGGACTGGTCGGCAAATTCGTTCAGATTTAATAATCACTGGTCTCTTTGCCTGTTTCGCAGTGCAAGGAGCTGATGACGGTGATGCCGAAAGGACGCGGGGCGAGGATGCGATGGCTGACGATTGAACCAGGTTCACAGGGGCATTCACGGTGAGGAGTGGTCGGCCCATTTGTCCCGATTTTATAACCACTGGCTTGTTGTTTTGATTCACAGTGCCAGGAGCCGATAATGGAGATGCCGAAAGGACGCAGGATGATTTTTTTGACCATTGCACGAGCTTCACAGGGGCATTCACGGTAAGTACTGGCCGGCACATTTGTTCGGTTTTGATAATCACCGGGTTATTGGTTTGTTGTACATTTTCAGGAAGGAATAATGGTGAAGTAGATATGGATGTCTTTAATGGTACGAGGGTCGCTGGTACTACCGATGCCTGCGCTTTTACGCTGAGATCTGGAAATGATGCCATCGGTGCCGTTATCGTTTTATACACGTTGTTTGAAGCCATTTCGCTAAACGTATCCTAAATGAACATTTTGTTTATTTAGTGAACCATTTGATTTCAATTTATCCTAATTAATAGGTACCTTTTTATGTTTTGCAGAAAATCCGACAGAAATAATAAAACAAATTTTAGATTTCAGCTTATGAAGCATCACCGAACAATTTGGTTTTGTTTTGTTTTTTCATTTGACGTTTCGATGATGACAATTGGAAATGACAGGAGAGAGCAAAGCACAGTGGTCGGTTTTCATGAAATTGTACTAAAATTTCCCTTAAACTGGTTCAGTTTAAGGTAAGTTTAAGGCTCCAGTTTAAGGGAATTTGCTCGAATTCCCGATTATTCGTGCTCGAAAATGTCAATTGGGTTTCATTTACGACCAGAGAATTTAATAATCCATTTTTATGGTACATTAGCTTTCTATTATTTTCATTTATTTTCCCTGTGCTTTATGCGTATATTATAAAACGTTTATAACGTACATTTGCCCATTCGGAATAAATATTCAAAAAGGAAAAACGCATTTGGCGTGACATTTCATGCTTGACAGCTGCAGTACGCGTTTTCTAATTGAATGCGTTTCGGCACTTCCTTCTTTCTATCAATCGCCGCCGACGTTCTCTTTCTTTTCGAGTCCATACTTCAAAATGGTAGGTTGGATTCCGCGTAGTTTTGGTTGAAATTACTGCACTGTTTGCGTGAAATGGTTTGCTTTGTGGGCCCCAACACACACCAAAGTGTTTAGTGAGCTGATGGTGTAAAAATTGCGTGTAAGCCGGCTGCGGCAAACCCTGAAGCCGGTGCCAAACGTGCAGTTCAAGTGGCTGAGGCCTAGTGTTGGGTTGTGTATAAACACTTCCCGTACTGGGATGTGCAACGCTCACGGGGCCGGCCTTACCGCAAAGCGACATTTCATGCAAACCAAACTGTGTTCCGGACGTGCAGCAGTGTGAACTAACGATATCTATGTATTGCGTTTCGTTGTAGCCTCCGAAGAAGGATACCAAGGGATCGGCGAAACAGCCGCAAAAGACCCAGAAGAAGAAGGAGGGAGGATCCGGAGGAAAGGCCAAGAAGAAGAAGTGGTCGAAGGGAAAGGTCCGCGACAAGCTCAACAACCAGGTCCTGTTCGACAAGGCCACGTACGACAAACTGTACAAGGAGGTCCCTGCCTACAAGCTGATCACCCCATCGGTTGTGTCGGAAAGGCTGAAGATTCGTGGATCGCTGGCCAAGCGAGGCCTGCGTGAGCTCTGCCAGAAGGGACTGATCAAGCTGGTCGTGCAACACCATGCCCAGGTCATCTACACCCGCACCACGAAGGGAGACGATCCAGTGGCGTAAGCTGGAGATTCCGTTGTTTGTTTTGTGATTGCAGCACATCCCGCTAAAGCCAGCAGCAGCAGATTCCTTTGTGTGAATCCACATCATTAAACGCTTCGGAATGGAAGAAATATACTTCTTGTAAACTAAGTGAACAATAGCGATCGATCATTTATTAATCCTGATTCTTCATAGCCCCTCCCCCCCCCCACTGCCCTGGACGCAGATGTTCTTAGTCGTCCTTTCG
Source organism: Anopheles gambiae (assembly GCF_943734735.2). Classification (NCBI taxonomy): domain Eukaryota; kingdom Metazoa; phylum Arthropoda; class Insecta; order Diptera; family Culicidae; genus Anopheles; species Anopheles gambiae. The sequence continues at coordinate 54,983,199 of NC_064601.1, forward strand.
TTTTCGCTTAGTTTCGCCGCGATCGTTTCCGTTACGGTGTTTGTTGAAGCCTTTCTTCTGTTTCAGGTGTTTCTCCTTCTGGTGACGGATGCGTCGGGATTGTTTCAGCTGCTTTTGCTGTTGAAGGCGCGTCTTCTGTCGGAAGGCTTGACTTGTCTTCATGGATTTCAGCGCGTAGCGTTTTATCTTATGATTCAGATCCTTCTTTGACCGTATACCGTCCAAGTTGAGAACTGGTCCTTTCTTCGGTTTCGTCTTTTCCTTCACGGCGCTCTCCCCGTTTTCCGGCTCGCTCGATGAGCCTTCTTCGGCGGACAGTTTATGCTTGCGCTTGACCTTCTTCTCTCCCTCCAGCTCCATGCCGGGCACAACTCCCAGTTGCTGCTCATCATTTCCATCGTCGCTCGAGTTTTCCGCATCCGATTCATCGTCCTTCACCATGCCACGATTTTCGCCGATCCAATTGTTTTCCTTTGCCAGATCGCGAGTAGAGAGTTCCACCACTTTCACAGTAACATTCTCTGTATCGTACTCGTCTTCCTGCTCCTCCGCTTTATCCTCCTCCGTGAGCTCTGGGATAGGTTTGTACGAATGGTAGAGATTACGCATCTTTTCTTTCGCCTCTGCGCGTATCCGCTTCGTCTCCTCCTTAAGTTTACGTTGCATTTCCCCCTGCGCAATTTTTTTACGATGCTGCTTACGTTTGTGGAATCCAGTCAGAAACTCTCTGAAATCAGACGACAATGCATCAGTTAGTACCACTCCCCGGTGGAGGCAAGGGCCATGATCAGCATGGTCGCGAAAGGTAGCTACTTACACCCTTTTCTGTGGATCAAATACCAGCTCCGTCTTTTTCCGCTGGAACGGTTGTTTATTGCCTCCTTCTGATTTCCGCTTCATTTTGCCAAAAAGATTAGAAATACGCCGGCGGACTGGAACAATGCACGAGCGACGGTCGCACAAGCCGTTGCAGAATGGAAGAATGTAAACAAATAACGCATGTAAGCACACTTTCGACGAAAACAAATCGATGAAAGTCATGACAGTCAGGGCTGCTTCTATGTTTGCCCAAAAAGACAATCGTTGCCACAGTTGTTAAACATCGCTTATTTCTAGAAAAACTTCTCATCATATGTCGTTAGCAAATGTTTAATAATTTGAGAAACAATATTTCTTACTTTTCGTACAGCAGACGATCAACAAACGATCGGTGGATTAAACTTTAATCATTTGCTAACGATCGCCAAGCTGTATGTCAAATTTCCACCAAAATTATATTTCATCGAAACGTCATTCTTTGTTGTCTAGCAATTTGTGATTTTTTTTTATCGCCAACAAGTTCGTCGTAGTAATAATATTACCTTGTACTCGTAGCACTTACTAATCGACAATGTGTGACTCGGATAGTGAAGAATTTGCTAGTGCTGATGAAGATTTCGAGGAAATTGAGCCAGATGAGTTGGAAGAGGTGCTTCAAAGCACCAAACCGTCGGATGTCGGATCTTCCAAGAAAAAGGGAGCGCACCCACCCTCTACACAATCTGACGTGGAGCCTGTGGACACGACCAAAGCTGAACAGGTGGACAGCACAAAACCCGACGGAAGCAGTAGGCCCGATCCCTCATCACAATCCACCACAGTCGATTCGAGGGTTAACACTGACGAAAAGGCTTCGGATAAGACAAACATTGAAGGGGCAGTGCAGGATCAGCCAGCTACTGACACCCAGGTCACTAAGCTGAACGAAGGCAGAAGCGATGAAGTTTCCAAAACTGGAAAAACAGTAGCGACAAATGAAGTTCGAAGCGAAAGTAATATACAAACCTCCGTGCAGTCAAACCTGGGGCCTGAGGATTCCGATCAGCATGTTGTGCAAAATAGCCCAATACCTCCACCGCAAACTTCATCCGAAGCAAAGACCTCCCAAGCGAATGATCCCACGGAAACTTCAACAACGTCGAAGAAGCTTGTGTTAAAACCTGCTAAACCACAGTTGCTGGATGAAATGGTGAAAAGAGTAGAGGAGAAGGAAGGAGAACAAGTACAAGAGCCTAGCAGAGCCGGCACTGATGAAGGATGGGATGACTTCGACGATGATTGGGGCGACTTTACCGTTGAAGGAGGTGCCAGTAATACAACGACCAAACCCGACCCGGCAAAACAAATGAAAAGTTCGAACACTTCGACTGTCTCAGCCGGAAAGCCAACGACGGCGGTGCCTAGCACTGCTAAAGCAAGCTTCCGCGATGTCGACATCGATGAGGTCGAAGATAAGCTGAAAGATTTTATGAAACATAAAGACGACCCTCCGCTAACATCCGTACTCGACCGACTTTCGATGGCAGAGGATAGCAAGTCAGCTGACGGTGCCGGCCAGTCGTGGGGGAGTTGGAAACCATCCTGGGGTGGAGCAGCGGTTTCCTTCCTTTCAAGCGCATCGAAATCCGTTGCATCCATTACGACCAACATCACGCAGGTGATTGAGTCGGGCATCGGTGTGCCCAATCCGGAGGAATTGGCCCGCCGTCAGGCGGAGGAAGAAGCTAAGCTAAAAGCGGAAGGCTACATTCGAGAAGAAAGCGAATCAAACCAAGGCCCGCAGTCGAGCGAACGGCCGCTGGATGATAGATTTGGATTCGATCAGCTCGTTTCCGGTGTGACACAGATTAGCAGCAAGGTGATCAGCGGTGGGTTGGACACGCTCGAGGGCATCGGAAAGAAAACGATGACCATTTTGCAGGAGAACGATCCCGGATTGTTGAACAAGCGCAAATTGCTCGGTTTGCAGCCGAACGACGGCGTGGTGTTAAGCCAGGTACTGCGCGAGGCCAAAGCCAAGACCGAGGAGCGCGAACGGAACCTGAAGCAAATCCAGAAGCATCAGTATAAAAAGAAACTTCACTTTGAAACGCTGTTCGACGATTACCACGGTTTAGTGCATCTGGAGGCACTGGAAATGCTGTCGAAGCAAGCGTCACTCAAGCTGGAATCACTGATGGCCCCGTTGACGGGGAAGGCTCTCGAGGAGCTGCAGGAAACGATGAGCGAGGTGAAGGAGCTGTGCGAACTGCCCGAAACGGACAACGACGATGCGGACGGGTTACATTCTCCGGACGAGCTGGAAGAAAAGCTGAAGGAAGCCATCGCTGACCTCAATCCGAACGTGAAGGTCGACTTCAGCGAAATCGTTAAGAGTTGGGTCGAGTATACCGGCTGGCTAGAGGACCGGAACGGCGAACGCACCGGCCAGGACGTGTTCGAAAAGGCCATGCATGCGTTAGCTCAAACGACAGCTCTGTGCGTGCTGCGAATGCATAAGCTAGCGGAGATTCTGCTCATCAGCGAGCACCACAGCACGGCCACGGAGGCCGACGTAGTGGTGCAGCTGACGACGGTTTTTGGCTGGCATCTGAGCGGCGTTGCGACCAGATTCTGCTCCGAGCTGACCAAGATGAAGGATGAGTCCGGCGACGATAGCGACAGTGCGCTTATAACCAACATTTTCTTGGAGGTAACTCTTGGCGCACACGTCTACGCCAAGTCGGTTTGTAGTGTATTGTTCATGTTGGATGTTTTTTTTCTCATTTTTTCCAGGGCTCGAACAGCACATCCTATGTTCAGAATGCGTTTCATCTCTTCGTGCCCATCTTGCAACTTGGCGCGGCTTAAAGCAAACAATGGCGTCATCTCGTGCGAGTTATTCTTCCTCCATCCAGTATCGCTGGGCTATATGGATGGTGTATTTCCTTACTAATGACTGCTTCAAAGCCTCACTGTTATTTTAGTGTAATCAATTTTTATTGGATAAATATATATATGCAAAAAGAAAAAATAATATAATGCTCATCTCGTTTCAACGCGACTAGCTGAAATGAAATCCTTCGGCGTTGAATGCCTGCAGCACTGCCATAAAGTCATCAATATCCATCGAGCGGGCACGTTTGTCACTAGCGTCGGCCTTTTCTAATATTTTCTCCACCATCTCCTTCACGTTCAGATCCGCCGGAACGTCGATGTTCTTGAGGGAACAGTGCAACTTAAAGTTGTCCTCCAGTGTAGTCAGTACGGTGGTTTGCTTGAATGCCGCGGCAAGCGTTTTGTTCTTGCGCAGAAAGGCAATCCGCGTCAAGCCGTCCCATTCGGTGTAGTTGATCGGTGGTGGCGGGTTTCGCGGCTCTATTCTTACCACGCTCGACTCCACCTTCGGCGGGGGTTTGAAGTTGTTCTTCCCCACCTTCATCAGCATATCGACGCGGGCAAGCAGCTGGGTGTTGATGCTTAGCCGACAGTACAGCTTATCGCCCGGTTTGGCCACCAAACGTTGGGCGAACTCACGCTGGAACATCAGCACAGCGCAGCGGAAAAAGGGCCGATGAAGCAGCAGCTTAAAGACGAACGGTGAACTGATCTGGTACGGCATGTTAGCGACGCAGATGTCAAAAAACGGTAGATCCGTTTTCAGCACATCACCAATCAGGATTTGCAGCTTCGGCTGCATATGCGTACCCTGCACGCGCTTCTGCAGCTCGGCCACGAGACGTGTATCAATTTCGCAGGCAACCACTTTCTTTACCTTTTCCAGTATCTTCACGGTCATGTTACCGGTACCGGGACCAATTTCGAGCACCACATCCGTAGGCCGCAATGCCGCCTTTTCCAGCATCGAGGTGATGACGAGTGGGTTTTTGAGGATGTGTTGACCGAAATCTTTGTTGAACACGATGCCTGAAGGAAGGAAGCTATGTGAGACATCTCGCATCTACTACCATCTGCACACCGATCTTACCCTGTTTTGCAACTCCATCATGTACACGGGATTTCTTTTCTGCACGCACTTTCGGCATTTTGTAGCAATGATACTTGGTTTGGCTGTGTGTAACTCGATGCACTGCAAATTACCCGCTCCCAAGTAAAGCGAACCGACGACAATAAACAATACCATGTGCGAAAGGAAAACACAGCTTCAGAAATGTCATCCGCGCGATCACCTGTCAAATTTCATACCGTCCAGCACGGATGCTGCATTTAGAAGGTTGGAGAAATTATGCCTTTCCTCATAATGTTGCGTAGTTTTAAAACAAATTGGACAATAACACAGCTTTGTTTCAGTGTACGCTTTGGCTTCCTACTTCAGAACATTTATTTACGCTTTCAAACGAACAACACAGAAGAAATGGAATGCTATGGAATAGGTTGTCTTGGAATGCGACGATTCGTGAGAGTAGTATTTTAGACGATTATTAAAATTTGGCCCCGTACGGAGAAGACCACACGTTTCGATCGACGAAACATGATCGTGATGTGATTGCGCAAGGGATACTATTCTCAGTACGCTAAACGGCGAAGATCGGAACACATTGACTGTGCACGCCGCGGTCCGTTTACAGCAGCAGCGCAAAATGGTCACGTTCGATGCGGCGCTTGGCACAGAGCGGCACTGACCCCATTACATCTTGGGGTGGAGGTAGACCCCCTTGGGCGTTTGCAGCTTGGGTGTAGAAAAGTTCGCGCATGCCACACTGATACCCATACAGAACCGTTTCCTGCGATCTGAAATGCAGAAGAATGAAGTCACACACCATCGTGTGCCGTTAATTAGTTGTCGACCAGATGGTCCGGTGATCTTACTTTAGGGTGACTTCGGTTACAATGTTGCTCTTCTTGAAGTGTGTATGCAGAGATTCTGCAGTCTGCATCTCTAAAGCATTCCAAGGTCCATTCTTTTTCGCCACATCCCAATCCGAATCTAGTGCAATCAAGCTGTAGCCATCGGTCTTGTCGAACCCGTCCACGTTGATATTCATTGCAAGCTGAATATCGTTTTCAATCCTCAGAAACTTTGATACGCAAGATTCAAACTGCATAGATAGTGTAAAAAATAGAAAGAGAATTTGATAAAATGTTCTGAACTGTTCTGAAATGTCTGAAATCTTACCAGAGTTTGCACAAGGCGTTGATTTTTACAGTTTTTCTCCTGCATGACTAGTATCAACGTCATGTTCTGTTGCACGCAAACGAACAAATCTACCTTGACTAGAGCATTTTCGTCCCCTGCTAGCACACCGAGCGGCGGTGCTACAGACACTGATATGTCCTGCGATTTCCTACGTTGCGGAATATAATCCTGTGGCGAGATGGCCATATTGTAACTGCATCCCGGCGTTGTGTCCCAGCTGGATACACCGCTCGATTCGGTGTCATTCAGAGCCAGTACGGTTAGCTTAGTCATCAGCGGCGTCAATTCCAGTGTACTTTTGCGGCGCGTAAACAGTTCCTGGCCACTGCTTGTGCCACCATTCGTGCCACCTGCTCGTGCGGTGGATGGGGCATCATCATTGAGATTAAACGATTTGATTGGCAAGCTGAGTGCACGCCGATCCTTCGGTGTTGTAGCGCCCTTGACTAGCTCGGGATTTTCCGATAGCGGTAGCTCAACTTTTCGAGCTGTGGTAGAAACCGCATCAACAGTCGGTACTCGATCGTCTATCGCAGACGGGTGCTGCTGTGTGACCTGATTGCACTTATCGTTGCCTTTCGGTTCTTGCTTCGCTTCCTGTTCGACTAGTTCGGCGATGCGCTCGTTGCGAGATCGCTCGAAATCTTGGAACAAACTATAGGACATTGCTCTTTTCCGCTGGTCGACGAGAGGGTAAAGCGGATCGCTGATAGTTTTTGCCGGGTCATAGTTGTTGGAAAACTTAAATTGACGCATATTTTTAATGTGTCTCTCAACACCACCAGTTCCTTCTGCTGGGGAGTTTTCTTCCGATTCGTTACTTTCTTGTTCTGTCAAGTTCGACATTGACGAACAACGAATGTGTTTCGGCATCATGAAGGGATTGTTAAGGATACTGTACTTTCGCGCGTTGAAATATTTTAAACTACAGCGACCATTCGCTTCCACGGCTATTGGCGGCTTTTCTTCTTCAACGCCGATATTGTCATTTTCTTCCGCTGGAGGCGCAGAAGGCTGATCCTGGGTAACGCATATCGACATCATGTTCCTGTTTGGCACAATCTTGTTCTCAGTCAGCGGCGTTGAACATACACTGGTTTTACCTATAAAGTTCGGAAAGCTATCCGATTCGTCGAAATTTATGGAATTCACTCCAGAGTCGATTATGTCTCTAGACGTTAGATTTTTAAACTTCAGCGGGAGAAATGTTGGCCGAGATACGGTGCTGAACGATTTTTTGCTTTGCGTTTGCTCACAGAGTCCGCCATCCGCACCGACCGTCTCTTCCTCGGGAATGTTTGAAAAGATGATCGATTTGTCCGACTTAAGCATCGGAAAGCCAGATACGGTGCCGCCGAGCTCTTTCGATGGAATGAGCTTCTTCTTGATGGCAAACGGTACCGGCCCGGTGGGTGGAGCCGCAGTGGCACAATTATTGAAATAAATCGGAATGTTTTTGGTAGCATCGATGAGTTGCGTGTAGTCACGTTTAGTTATGTACGCACTGATGAGGCTAACGCCGTTTGGCACGTGGAACGTTACGGCTATCATTTCAGCGAGTTTCATCCGATAAGGGTCGGAATACACGAACATTTTCGTCAAATTCGTCGGCAACTGTGATGCCAATACTCTGTGGAGCATTTTTTGTTTAAATGACAAAACGTTATCGGTTCATTTGGTTTACTACAGATAAGAGAAATTACTTACTTGTTGTGGTAAAAGATGGACCCTCCCAGCACTCCCTTGTTTTGCAGGAAACTTTGAAGTATTTGGTTGGACTCCAGATACACATTACTCGCACACTATAAAATGGATCAAATTATCAGCAATCGTAGTATTCCACCTTGTGAACGTTGTATACCTTTGGTAGCCGGAGGAGAGGCATATTCTGCAAAATATTACCATTGAATTGCAGCAATGGCAAAGTGGACTCCATCAAACAAAACACTTTCTCGTTGAATCCGTTCTTCTGCTCCTTCTCCACGTAAACATTGTAGAGGGTATTAAAATCACCATGATAAAGCTCTATCAGTGAAGACAGCAGACTGGCTCTGTATTCTAAAATCGACTCCGCTATGTTACGATCTGATCCCACCGCCTAAAACCATACCAGGAATATATGAAATAGTAACATCTTCCGTGAACTTAGTAGTAGAGTGATGTACTAACAAAAAAAACATTAAAACAAGCTTACCAGCATGAAACGTCCATGCGACCGTAACGCAAATTTGCCATTCTGTAGTGAAATAAATCGAACTGTCGATAAGGTTTCACCAAGAAAATATGTTGATCCCTGTACAAATAAAAAAAACACACCAAATTAACTAAGATTTCCTGTCGGTGGTATTCTTTCTAGGAAGGAATTAAACTTTCATACCATCAGCTGGCCACAGAGCGACTTTTTCTGCAGTTCCGATACCCACATCGGGTGGAAGTAAATAATGGAGCCCGTCGGGTCGTCATTCTCCACCTTCTTAGTAAGGTCGTAAACAAAGATTATCATCGTTTCCCTGTGCAGAAAAAGTGGAATTATAACATAAAACGAGCTTTTGCACCAAAGTACTATAATTACACGATTGTTTGTAAAATAAATGTTCCTTACTTCGACATTTCGGCCAGTTGTTTTAATACACTTCATTTGCGACAACGTACAGCGAAAAAAATCGTGCCCACATCAATTGCCCGTACATTCTGAAGGATCAAGTTACATCTAGTGTGACGTCATTCAAAGGTAATGAAATAAAGGTGTCCGTATTTTTTTTTACATGTAACAGCATTTAATAAACAGAATGAAGTACATAGCAGGAGTCAGAATCTTCTTATTTTCTCTTCTCACAAAAATTCTTATTTTATCACATAAATAGAGCGAAAAAAACGGTTTACAGAGTTAACACAACATAAAACTTACCTTTTGGAGATACCTTATGAAGGCTGGAGATACCTTGGCATGCCATCCCGCTATTTTTTGACAATCGCAACCGCTTCCCTGGCATTTGACAAGATTTACGTTAAATCAAAACAACAAGCCACAACGCATTCGTAGTAACAAATTTGTAAAGTGAATCAAGAAAATGGAAAAAATGGAACAAATTCAGCTAGAAAATGTAACCTTCAACGTGCCGGAAGTGTTGTCTTGCATTAGCAAATACCAGGAGCATGTGCGAGACATTGTAAATTCCAACTACGTAGACTTCCTGTCGATCAATCGCGATATGTTGGATGACCTGAAGTCGCTAGAGACGGATATAAAGGAACTCATCGCTTCGACCAGCCAACTAACGGTGGACAAGTCCAATGTAGCCTGGAACGATCTGCGAAACTACCAACGCGATCTCGAAGAGGGTATACGGGGCTACAAGATTGCCCGCAAGTTGCTTTCAATTCACGACCTGTTTGAGAGCTTGAATCTTTCTGGAAACGGATACGAGAAGACAGCCCACATCCTGACCAAGATCAAAACAATGCTGGATGAGCTGGACGATCCTGTGTTGGAAGAGCTACATTTCTTCCAGGGTCTGATTCTACGCCATGAAACGGAATACGATAAGCTCCTTAACGATCTGGATGTCACTTTCAACAAGCTGGTTCAGTTGCAGCAACGTTCTTTCCAAAATACCAAATCGGTGACGATACGCATTCATAAGGATGAAAACTTACTGTATCAGGTGGTAGTAACGCAGCTGAAAACTGAACACAATTTCGAGTCGGTCTGTCAATTCCTATTGGAAAACGTTTTTGCTCCGGTTATTGTGAAACCTGTTTCACTGATTTGTGATGAAAAATCGAATGAGCAAAGCGTATTAATTCAACTCTCCTACCAGCTGTCGGTGGGAGAAGATCTACGCCCCGGCTACAAGACCGTTCTGTCGAATGTAATGCAAATCTTTTACAATCTTAGCAACATGAACATCGTTGTGTCGGACGACGAATGTTTGTTCAAGGTGCTCGCCCGGCAGATGAAAAAGAGGCTGTGTTCCTTGCTGATGGAGCAATGTCTGGATCGCGACATCCCCGACACTATTGAAGGAATGAAGGAATCTTCCATGGTGAAGGACGTATGCGAGTTCAATGCGTTCCTAAAAACGACCAACTTTGTAGATGGCGAAAATGACGATTTACTGGAGGAATACGCCAATTCGATCGAAACAATTCACCAGAAAAAGCTTTGCGACAATGTGCTGGACACGGCTGTACAAATAATGAAACATGAGAGCCATGAAATGGTGCTAATCGAAGATCACGAGTACCAGTTCGTCGGCAGTACTTCGGCCCGCCTCTCAAGCTGCATGGTAACGCGTACGGTGGTGGATCTGAAGAAATTTTTAGACAAGGTGCTTGCGGAAGCATTTGCTAACGGTGGAACGGCGGACCGGTTCATTCAAACGATAGCCACCATTCTGGAACGCTATATGGTAGACGTACCAATGGCAAATGAAAAGTTGCTCTTCAAGATTCCTCAACAGTCGGCCCTGTTCCGAAATGATTGTACGTACTTGAATTATTGGCTCCAGAAAAATGACGACAAACTGAAGGATCACTCCTCATTTGCAACCATTTCGGAGGCTTTGAAGGCCTGCGGAGAAGATATATTCCAGCATCAGCTAAATACCCAACGCACACAAATGATGCAAGCATTGAACGGATTTAGTAAGTGAAGCAGTGCAATGCTACGAACGAAGTTGGTACTGTAATACTTATGTTTCCCATTTCTTTCGTTGCACAGAACTTTCCATACATTTGGTAGAGCTTGGCACCGAACAGCAACGAGCCGTCCGGCAGTGTGTTCGTCAATTCGAGCTGCTGAAAAATGTGTGGCAAACTGTGTTGCCCGAATCCGTGTACAAACAGAGCTTGTCGGGATTGGTGGACCAGTTTTTAAGAGAAATCATGAAAAGAATTCAAAACCTCGAAGACATTACAACCGCTATCGGTAATGGATTGGTGCTGCTTATTGACATCATAACAGAGACGTTACCGAACCTGTTTAAGGTAAGAGACGGAGTCAAACGGTGACAGTGGTCATGTTCACATTTTATTGTTCTTCTACTTTCAGGAACCTAGCGAGATTCACCAGCTCGTCAAACAGTGGACAAAGTTGCTGCAACTGCGACAAATATTGTGTGGCTCACTGGTAGAAATCACGGAGTTGTGGGCGGAAGGCAAAGGTCCCCTTACAATGTGTTTCAGCGCGGAAGAAATCAAACATATGGTTCGAGCCCTGTTTCAGAATACTAAACAGCGTCAGGCTTGCATTGCTTCCATCGTTTAGCCTAGCCATTAGCGTAAAAAGTACTATGTTTTATAAAGCTTAACACTATTGTATCAGCTATCCGATTATGATTTACGACCGGTGAATAATGTGTGAATGCGTGGCGCAAAATCATTTCTTTTCATTTTTTTCATAAAATATAATTTGTTCTTGTAAGTAAAAATGAGATCCTTGTTCTACTTTTGCTCAAAGATGGTCGGTTTGCAGGATTTGTCATTGATGATTCCATTCTCCACCAGAAAGCTCTCAACGTCGGCAAAATCAAACTCATCGCTCAGATCGTCGACCAGCTTTACAAAGTTACCGATCATCTGTCCTCCTTTGTAAATCAGCAGTGCAGGAACGCCGGATGTTTTGAACAAATTGCTCAACCCAGCATCGCTGCTAATGAATTTACAGAACTTTACGTTCGTGTACTCCTTCGCTAGTTTGCTCAGGGCTTCATTCATCTTGATGCATGGATCATACTTTTCACGGTAGATATGTATGACAACGGTCGCGTTTTTATCTTCCTTATCGACGGCCTGTAAGAATTCGCCACCATCCTTCAGGTGGATCAGTTCCCCGAAGCAACCCTTTTTGTCCATCATCGCAAGCATCTCGGCCATCCGCTTCCGCTGATACTCAAGCAGAAAATCCTCATCCATTAGCTCCTGGAACTCAGCGTCCAGCTCGTTCATCGCTTCGGCCGCCTTGTCCTCTTCCTTGGTGCGTGCGGTAATGCTGAGTTTCTTAAGCAAGCGCACCTTTTCCATTTCATCCTGCTCTCGCCGTTCGGCCTCTAATTGTTTGAACCTCTGCCAATCTTGTATCACACCCTTCGGACCAGTATTGCCCGCCGTACCTGTCCAGTGAGTCTTGTTCTGCGACAACGAGCTGGGCTCAATATCGGCTTCCCGACGAAATCCGGATTTCGATGATGTGCCCTGCTTACCGGAGCCCTTCCCCGTACCGGAAGCCTCGCTCGAATCACATTCATCGTCTCCGGCCTCATCTTCGCTGCTGCTGCAATAGTTGTGTATCTTTTCACCCAACAGCTTGTCGTCTAGCGTTGCCATGTTTTGAATCGAATTGTGGGTGTGTCTTGGCAATGAGTAGCCGTGAGTTTAATCTAATTACTACGGGCAATTAGCAATTAACACTCGCTGATTCGGAGACGTGCCTAAAACATCAGCTTTCGTACGCGTTGATGCAATAATACTTGCGCTTATTCACTTGTTGCGTATTGCGATGGATAAATATCTGATGCAGTGTATTATTGGTTTACAGCGCAGGTACTTTCATTCAACATAAACAACGAAATATAATGTACACTTTTTACCGAAGCCAGAAGCGATGCTTGAGTGGCAGCAATTAAACAAACAAACAACATGCCACAAATTGACGCACAAGGTTGTTACATGCCGCATAGTCCGTACGGTAGATATGTGGAATTTACAGCTCCGTTAGCTCAATTTACACACAATCAGCCGTAAATAATTGTTCCTCAATGCTAACGATACATGCGGAATAAAACTAATCTATTAAGTTATTTGAGATATGGTTCGTTTTTCTTATAAATGGTTTAAAATATTATTTTTAATAATAATGTTCGCCGAACTCGATACTATAAACGCATGCATTTGAAATCGCGTACCTCGTCAGTAGCGGTGTGCATCAATTCTATTTTCATTTTTCACGTATCGGCCGACCGCGTTGAACTACATTTCAACACCCTTCGAGGCTGATTTCTGTATCATCGGCTGATTTACCATACTGCATATCTGAGAATTGGCGCGTTGGCAAGTATTGTTGTGCAAATTAGCAATCTAATGGTTATATAAAGCATTATCTATGAATGTAAGTTATTTGTGGTGTAATTTACTTAGCATTAGAAAGTATTAGATCATCATTTACTTTTGGTGTCGTCTTCGTTTTAGATGAGACGTTCAGCACTGACGTAAACAGGTCAAGAATGGTGGCCAAGAATCGATGCTGTATGACAAACCGGTTCTATATCATATTTGATTGCCCAACGAGGACCACCACAGCACAGTTTTAGTCACAACAAACAGGTAATGTAGCATATTAAACGATAATCATGTTTCAGGTACCATTCTGTTATGTGTGTTTCAATATTATAAGAAAGCGTACATTGGTGAGGTTCCGTGTAACGTCGTATGTGATGGCAAACAATATTTGAAGCAATCGACTTTTTGCATCGCTATTTATATTTACCATTATTTATCGCTGCTGTCCACCGAATGCTGAACAGGAGTTGCAAAACCAAGTTGACTTTCTGAGATCCGCACATCCTTCCGGATTGCTTACATTGGATCCATCACAACAAGAAAGCATTGACACGAAGCTTCCCTTTGCCGAGGAAGACTGCAAGAGCCCGGAACAGGTGTTTATTCTCATTCAGCTAGACTATGCAACAGATAGATTGAACGCGTTCTTCACTAACTATTTACTACCAACTGCTTTTATTCTCTTCTAGATGATGATTGACGAAACCCAGTCCGTATTTAAAGTATTTGACTACTGAGAAAGCTATTTCGATTGCAACCTTAGTGCACGTATAGGACATCGATGATTTTAGGGCAATAAAATCTAGTGACATTATTCGAGAATAGATATAATTTGTACCACTTTGTCCCGGAGATTCTATCGTAGGAAAGTTTACGATCTTAGCTGAACTAGTTATTTGGTCGTCTCCTGATTAGTCGGCTGAGCGAGGATTGTTGAGCTATCGAAGGAAAATATCGATCCAAGATGTATCATTCAACTACCAACCGCAGACACTAGTTCCGTTTTTTGTTTTCTAAGTTACTTTGCCTAGACTGGGCGAGAAACGGCAATGGACGAAGAGTCCATGCACCATCTAAAAGAATCTACGTTAGCTTAATTCGTGGTGATGAGCTAAGTGGTCTCCTGGGCCTTATCAGTTGCCAGTGCAGGAGGTAACGATTGTCGCAGCTTATCATTCGCTTCCGTCTGTTTATCTTTCTCATACATGCGTACGTCGTCAATGCTCATTCCATGCCACTCATCGATCCAAGCGAACGCTTGTCTGTGCCCCAGTAGAAGTACGTCCCGGATACACTTGATGGAAAATGTGTATATGATGAAAATGTTAATTGCACTCATATTAAGGAAAACATCGTGACAACTTTAAATACCTTTTGAATGAAGTCCTCAACCCTTGTCTGGAGTCCCCAAACTTCGAAGGAAGCTTCCACCAATTTGTAGGAACACATCATGGGCTCATCAGTTTGACGCCAGCCCTCTACGAGCGGTCCGCGTCCGGTGATGCGGGATTTGAAGAATTTGGGATCCTCCTCTTTTTTGTAGTGCTTTTCAGATGGCTCTTCAAACGCAATGTCTACATGATCAACTATCCGATTTGCCAAAGTTTCTTCTGGCAGATTCAAGCACTAGAAGGTAGTGGAAAAATATTAATCGAATGGAACAGAGAGAGCTTCGGCTATGTTTAACATACGTTTTCCGAAGTGCCAGCATTGTCTTCAAACCGCGTCAGGATACGAATATGTAATTTTGGTATAAACGAGCACTAATGAAACAAATGAGTTAGATTCACAATGCATATTTGTGGAATTCAAGAGTTACTTACTGTATATTCTAGAAAAAGAAAGAAAAAAAGAAAAAACAATTATTATTGATTATTGCTGAATTCAAACTCTTCTTACCTGTCACCGTGTACGGATAGTAGTTCCAGCCCTTCTCAATAACATAAAATACCTTAGGGCAAACAGCCTGCAGCCAGTATGGGAGACGGCTAGTTTAAAACATACATAAACGAATAAACATGTTGCATACAATCGAAACCGGCGGTACCGTACCTGGACAAGTGTATCCGTTTCTCGGTGTACTGCCCTTTGCCGTGTTCGGGATCAAAACATTCCTTATTTTCAATCACCTCCACTCCTTCTCCATCATCCGATTGCTCGAGGCTGTGGCGCGCTATCATATAGAGCTGACCAATTTTATACTTAAATGAAGAAAGCCCCGTAGTAATTATGTTATTCATACACAACATTGAGTTAATAATGCCAGATAGTTCTACTCACTTCCTCCACGGTCAGTGGCATGCATATTCGATATTCTTTAATGAGCACCATGCTTTCCTACCCTTGATTACTTAATAAACCGATCTATTCTAATTAACTTTAGCAGGATATATTACACTAATTGTACTTCAATTACAATCTTCGGTGGGTATCAAACCAACGAATGTATTTCCAGCGATTCGTTTGATGTACAGGTAAGATGCGGCTTATATTTTGTAAAAGATTATTTCTTCACTTTTGATGGGGTTTTGAGGGGTTTGACATGGTTCAGATGTTCGCTATCGATTTCTCTGCATTCCCAAGGTGCGTACATCGAGATGACACAGAAATGAATGTCCGTATTTATGCTTAATTAAGATGAATACCATAGTGAATGCAACTGCTTACGTATGAATAAAATTAATAAATTAAAAACAAAAACAAATATTCGTACATTCGAATCGTAAAAAACTGGAAAGTGTAGGTTTTGTTAAAAAAATGATTCTCTTATATATGAACCTTGGTTTCCCTAGAATGACAACTACTGTCAAGTGGTGTTTGGGTGACAAAACCAAAGTGGGTGTAGGGACTAGGTGGGCTTATAGGTTTGGCGGGAAGGCCATATTGGACGAACGAATGACAGGAGGGGATTCGATTGTGATACGTAGTTTTTCACCCACACTACGACACATCATCCAAAATAGCCATTGGAATTCACACGCATACATCAACAAATGATCGAATCCCCTCCTGTCATTTCGTTTTCATTTTTCTACAGTACGGCTGTCAATTTGTTCGGGATAAGCCCACCTGTATAATAAACCCACTTTGGACAAAACGTTGATTATTCATCAGAACAATCCGGCGTTTTACAATTTACGCCAGAGCCTGGAAACGCTTTCTGTGTATAAAAAGGTATAAAAACTGCTGTAAAAAAGGTAAAATTGCATGTTTTAAAATGTGTTTGCATTGCAGTTTGATACATCGAACTTCAACATGTGGGATCCTTCGGAGACTACCTTGTATTCCATGATGATTTTCTTGTTTATGGAAACGATCCTGGAGATGTATTTGACGAGGCGCCAGGTAGGATACAGTGATAACCACGTTCAGCGTCTACGTTGATCTCGTTGACCATTATTACCCTTTACCATCTTCCCGGTGTCGATTTGGTCGAACAGAATCAAGGATTATTGTTTGGGAAACTTTCATTCCGAATCAGCCTTCGGTCGACAGATGCTTAATCGTGTTCCCGGAAATATCCCAAGTCAGCTGAGTTGCATATTTTAGCCTTATTTTGGTCAAAATTATTTAATCCCCTCGGTGAATCTTCTTTAAAGGGTAGCAACTTTGTCCAACTTCTGAGACGTAAATATTGGCTAGTAAATTAAAGGAACCATCATAGTTGCTACATATAATATCTAGACAAAAGGTCAAACGTGTCAGCTAAACGAAAAACAAAACGAAATCAGCGTAGCGCGCAACGTGTTCGGTAGTTAAATATGGCCTTGCATTTAAATTTATTATGATGATGCATTTCGTTTCAGATAAGTGTTTATAAACAATGTAAGACCGTCCCGAGAGAGCTTCAACATGTGATGAATAGCGATACATTCGAAAAGGCTCGTGTCTACGGATTGGATAAGGCTCACTACGGAATGTTCAAAATGATTGTATGCGATATCGTCATACTACAGCTAGAGCTATACTTTGGTTTCATGGCCATGGTATGGGCTCGATCAATTGAAATAGCCGAAAATATAGGGCTAAATCCAAAAAGTGAGATTCAGGTGGGATGCCTTTTTGCCCTGATACTTAACATTATTGGCATATTTAAGGAAATGCCGTTCAAAATTTATGGTACCTTCGTGCTTGAGGAAAAGCACGGCTTCAACAAACAAACAGCCGGATTCTTCGTGAAAGATCAAATTAAATCTTTCGTTGTTGCCCAAGCACTGACCATTCCCGTGGCCGCTGCTTTTATATACATTGTTCAAATCGGAGGACAGTACTTCTTCATTTGGTTATGGGCGTTTGTGGCGGTCGTATCGCTAGTACTCATTACCATCTATCCGGTGTACATTGCCCCAATATTTGACAAGTTCCGTCCCCTGGAAGACGGAGAGCTTAAAAAGAGCATTCACGATCTGGCAAGCAGTGTGAAATTTCCTTTGGGCCAACTTTTTGTCGTCGAAGGTTCAAAGCGTTCTGCGCATAGTAACGCTTACTTTACCGGATTGTTTGGAGTGAAACGTATCGTACTCTTTGATACGCTCCTGGTCAACAAAGGATTGCCTGCAGACGACCCTTCGCTTTCCGAGAGCGACAAGGGCAAGGGTTGCAAGAATGAGGAAGTATTAGCTGTACTGGCACATGAACTGGGCCACTGGAAGCTGGGACACGTTGCCAAAAATATTGTGATTATGCAGCTGCAGATGTTCCTGATTTTCCTCGCGTTTTCAAAACTGTTCACTTATGGTCCGCTGTATGAAGCAGTCGGATTACCTGCCGGCGAAAAACCCATACTGATAGGATTCATGGTAATTGTGATGTATGTCCTAGCCCCCTATAATACAATGATCTCGCTCGCCATGACCATCATGTCCAGAAGATTCGAATATCAAGCAGATGGTTTTGCCCAAGAGCTTGGATATGCTGACGAATTGGGTAATGCGCTTATCAAACTGCAACTGGACAACCTTGGGTTTCCGGTGTACGATTGGATGTACTCGGCATGGAATCATTCCCATCCAACTGTGCTTCAGCGCCTTGAACGGTTGAAAAGCTTGAACAAAGCAGGACACAAATCTAAAACCCAATAAGATGGCTGAAAGATCTTAATACCAAACACTTGGATATTGTAATTCCAAGATTTTTCAGTTAATCTTCGAGACGAACGTAAATTACACCATAATTCCGTACAAAATATTTTACCGCGCTTAATCATATAACTTTTGTACATCAACTTTCTGGACTAAAATATGCAGCTTACATTGCAAATACATTACATTGCAAACGTTTAGATACTTTGCGGAAAAATGTGAAATAAAATAAATAATAAATAGACGCCGACGTTTCTCAATCTTTTCCTTTGTCGATAAAATATGTTCATCATCATCATCATCATCAATAGCCACACATTTCTCGTGCGATTTTATTTAAACTAGCTTTGGAGAGCCCATCTCCTTGTACTTTCTTGTCGAGCACAAGACTATACGATGTTTATACCATTTCAATTTTTGAAAGACCTGCGTATAGTAAACGTTTCTTTAGAGAAATCATCACACATAAAGGGCAAATTGAAAGAGAAAGAAGAAAAGCGCAGAGGCAGTAAGAGAAGAAGAAAGCAGAAAGTTAGAGATAATTGTGTAAATGTGTCTGGTCAGTGCTTACGAACAAAATTAAAAGGTTGCTTTAAAGCCTTACATGGTTACACGATTAATCAATGCGAAAATAGAAACTTAACGGTCTGACAAAGAAAAAGAATGACGGCCTGAAGGAAAAGTAGATACACACATGTAAACAATAAAATCGACAACTACTGTTTGATACTACGATATGTAAACTAATTTTTTGCTAACCTGTTTCGCCGTGGTACTGGGAAATGCTGAGAATTTCGTTTTCCTCAAGATCGGGCTGCTGAAATTGTTGCTCTTGCTGTTGTTGTAGTTGCACCGCCAGTGATAGGTTCATGCGGGTGTTTGAAATTATCGTGTCACCTGCGTTTCCAGGTGTCAGTGCTACTGGCGGAGGACGTAATCTGGCAGGATCGAGCAGTGATTGCATTTTGGAGTGTTTTTTCACCGGCGTTCGATTTGGCGAAGATTTTCGACTGCTTGAGTAAGATTTCAACATTTTTGTACTGAGAAAAAACAAAACAAATAAAAAGAACATTGGAAAAATGTTCAGTGAAACATTACATTATTATGCATATCTTACGCTTCGGACAGTTTCTTGAGCAAGCGTTGGTATGATTGATACTCCTCCTCGCCAAATTCGTTTGGATCATGCCGAGCATGGTCATACCTGCAACGACATTAGGCTAGTTAGTGTCGACACTTGAGTTAGCCTAGCGTAACTCACATATCACAGAACTGATGAATCAGTCGTTGACCGGATCCATTCAGAGGAGCCGCAAGTGTAGTCAGAAGAAACGCCCTCATGCTATCTCTAGGATGCCTGGTAGCCCCGTCCTGTTTGGCGATTTCCCTTTCCAGCTCTTTCACATCATCCACTGCCTTCATGCGCCAGTAGTACGGCGGTAATGTGGTATCAGGTTTCAAAATGTATTTTTCATCGTCTTGCTGCTTATCATCCCAAATGAGTTTTGGTTCGTAGTAAATTTTTTGTATACAGTCAATTCTACGCTCAATTTCCTTTTTGATGGACTGCAACAACAAATGGAAACATAGTTACAGTCTGAATGCGCTCCATAGCCTTCGGTTTACTAAACTTACCTTTTTAGTATCATGTCCAACAGCGACGTGGGGCCCACGTCTTTGTCTGAGCGTAAATCGGACGATCTGGCGCTTTGCAAAAATGAAACACATTGTAACTCCTAAAACGCCACCACCTATAATCAACACGATCATAACTCCCGACAACTCCTCCATTTCGTTTTGTATATTTTGCGACGCTTGGCTTGAATTCTAGAGCATGATGCACAATGCAACTTATTTCACTGCGCCGATGAAAAATCGATAGGCAGTCTGTGTGAGGTAAACATTTTTTGCATTGTTTACTTCGACGGAGTACGATATGATGCGATTGACAGTTGGCCAATGTACGTGAACGACCGGATAATATTGAAAAGTTATCGGAAAGCTAATTACAACTTTGTTTTTGAAAAATAATTACTTTCATTTAAATTTAATGATAAATTACTTTACTTATTAAGGAATCTCGATAAATTTCAATAGTTTTCGTGATTTTAATGTGATCACGGTGACTACAGAAAAGCTACGATAAACGTCAATGTGCTTTGGTCCAGCCTGGTCATTTTGGCTGTCACGAGATTTGTCACAAAATCCATACAAACAACAAGCGGTGTAAACAAAGCGGGCTTATCCGTATGCCTGAGCAAACTGTGCAATGCTAGAACAGAATCAAAAATACGTTGATTGCAATCGGTCTTGAAGCTGTGGTGTGCCTTAAAAAATGACGCCGGAAAAAATTCTTAGACGACCTAAATCTAAAACATGTGAAAAGCTTAAAAACAATAAAACTATGGAAAATGAAAGTTCCATTGCGGCATCTACCTCATCGCCTGAAAATGCATCAAGCAGGCACTTGGCTGATTTCGTGGACGGCATCAATTCTGCCAAACAATCCACACCCTTGGCACCGGCCTCGTTACAAGGCACCGCAAACAAACGACAGCTACGAAGAAAAAGGTAAATGTGTTTAAATCATTGTAGATGTAGTGGCATTTACAAAACAAATGTAAACCCATTTCAGGCGAAGAATTTCGTTGTCCGAAGAGGATAAAGAACTGTTTGACAAAAACTTTGAAGAATCAATACAAACTGCAGCAGTTAAAAATAATCTTACTTCGATGTGTGTCAAAAAGCTGTTAAAGGTAAGGTTTTGTGACTTGCTAGCGACAGAAAATGAACACTTTAAATTTTGCAGAACATTGTTGCTAACGATCATGTGTTCGCTATGGTTTTGCTGAAGGAGGAAGAGGATACTCAGAAATTAAAAGAAGATGTCAGTAAAGCATCAAAATCTGTGAGTCATGAAGATGACGATGATGATGATGATGATGATGATGATGATGAGAAAGTGCAACCTGAGCCCAAACTGACACGCTTAAAGGCAAAGCAGCTGAAGCAAATACCTTTGCCGATTGCTTCGCTCAACGAACCAATCCCTGATGATGAGGTGGCGGCTTTGATCCGCGAAGAGTTAAATTCAGACGATGACGATGAGGAGTATAAGCCAACAGAGGACGAAATTGTCTCCGATGATGATCCAAATACCACTGTGTCGGATGTCGATTCGCAACCCAGAACGCCAGCATCAGTGGCTTCTGTTGTTGATCCGGATAATGAACCGTACGTTCGGTATACTAAAGATGGTCTGTTTAAGATTCCAAAACCTCGAAACGATAGCCAATGCTCGCAATCTGAGCAGGAGCAGGAGCAAGAAAATATTGCATTACGAACTCGGTCCAAGTTATGCTTAACAACGACTGCAATTGAAACACTGGAATCTACATTTATACCACCGGATATTACGAAGGATATGTATGAATATGACGGGGAAATGGATCAAGCTTGGAAGGATTTTTTGGAGGAGTTCACCAAGCCATTACGTGAGTTAATTGAAGCAATGTTTGTAGAACCTTTTCATAATATTTTTTTCCTGTCATTGACACTGCAGCGAATAATTTGGAAGATGATGATGATAACGATCCAGAGTATGTTGCGGCCGAAGGAATACCATGTATGCATTGCAAATACTAAAAATTACTCTGAGTGTGGATAACTTTTTAAATTTAATTTTGTTTGTAGTGGATCCCGAGGAAATGAAAACATTGAAAGTTTCCAAAAAGGAACTGAATGAGTTGGTTCAAGAGTTAATGGAAATGGGTGCGACGGACGATCAATCTCTGTTAGAAGAAACTTTGACTAAAACTATCAACGAATCTTTAAATTCTCAAATGAATGATCGAGATGCTTTGTTAAGTACGCCTGTTCCAGCAGAAGAAAGTAATTGTATCGATGATACGATACAGTCAACCATTGCTGAAAGTAATGTTTCAACCATGCCAGAACAGTTGTCGTCGACGGCTGTGTTACCACCGAAACCATCGGTCAATGAGTTTGTTCAAACTACGGAACAGTTGGATACTCCTGGCTCTGGTTCTGGATATAACCCAACTATGTACGCTACTGAATGCGTACAATTTCCAACTCATAACGATATGCCATCGATATCCAGTAGTGCGGATGATAGTGACATTAACGGAGCAGCTTCTTTACAGTCGACGGCAATATTTTCAACGATCTCAAATGAAACAAATAGTCAAAACGATTCCTATAATTACACCGTTCTGCAGAACTGTACGACACAACCGAAGTTTCTATTGAAATATAATAGCCTAGAGGAAACTTCGGGGGATGAGTTGTCGCCAAAGAGGTATCGCCTTAGCTCTACAACCGTGCCAGTCGAAGTGAACGTATCGGAAACGGAACCAGGAATGAATGATTATCAATTTAAATTACTGCACCAGCAGCTACGAATGCACGTTCAGCTGACCGCGCAGCATTTTCTGCAAACATATGGTCATCCCACGATGTGGCAGATGGCACCCAAGTTTAAAACGATGCTTACAGAACTAGCGCAGATTGGAAGAGCGAAGCCAAACATTGTTCCGTGGAATTTGCCATTGGCATTAGATTGTTGTCAAAGTTGGGAGAATCAGTTAGCCGTGGACGATGACAACACAAAGTCGCTGCTGAAATTCTGGAAAGATGAATTAGATAGAGAGGAAAAGGAGCGAAAGATACGTCGAATTTATCACAGTGATTTTCATTGGATGGTTAGAGAAAAGATCATAAATTGCAGGGCCTTCATATATCCGTCCCTGATACCGTACAAAGCTTTCCGCACTTGCCTTTCCTTGCAAGCAAGCGGCGCATACAACTGTGAAAAACAGTACGTTGAATTCTTCCTTTGCTAGTGGTTCGTGGTATTGTCACAAGCATTAATTAATTTTAATAACTACTCTCATTTCAGCTTGATTGCAACATGGTTAGAGCGAGCACAAGAAGCGCTTGAGAAAAATAGTAAATATTTAAAATCGAAAAATGCACTGCAGAAGGTCCCACTAGGAACAGTTTGTGAATATGTTGCTAAACACTATGTTCACGGTATGTTCAGCACGGCTCGTTTGAAAAACTTAGTATATAAACGAAAATCAGATCCGGGTAAACCGTCCAATCCTATATCGGTAAGTTATTTGCTTTCTTTGCCATTTATCATTTGTTCGATGCGGTGCAATATTGCAAGATGTTATCTTCATTTTGCTTTATTTTCTACTTCAACAGTTTTTCCTTCTCAACGGTTATGCGCCTCCGTATCAGCATGAGCTGGAGGTGTTTGACGCAAATAATGTTATTCCACTTTCACAGTACCACAAGGACACGCTCCATTATAATTGGGAACGGTATATACATGTTCAGAGAAAGGTAAGTGAAAGTGTGCAAAAATCTCGTAGGTACTTATTGAACATGTAATTCAAAAAACTAAACCGAAATAATATTTCTACCCCAAGCTTGGAAATTTGTCCGCAAGGTGGCATCGTGTAAATTGTTTGACAATTTCGGTTTATGTCAATACATTTTTGGTGTTTTGTGTCGTTGTGTTATTAAGTTTGCTAGCATCTTTTGTTTGGTAATTATTTGCCATAGATTGGCTTTTTTTTACTTTTTGTCTCCAATTGATCACACGCAAGCATGATGTGCGGAAAGTTGCGGCGGTAAATTCCCTCGCCTAATCCCAGTAATTTCGACCTTGTCGAAACGTCACAACAAAGCAAAAATGCCGTAAACTAGTTGGCTTGTGCTTTGTGCCTGTCCTTTTAAAGTACTACATTTTGTATGTTTTGTCGTTCGATTGGCTTACATTTTTGCTTGAATCTTTCATCCAAAGGCTTTCCTTGATATACTGCCGTGTAATAAGAGCGGGCCGCAACCAATCGTGTACAATGGAGCTCCTCAAATACCACCGCCGGGAGGCGCATCGAACGGACCGGATAGTGCATTCAGCGTAGGTGTGCTGCTTCCGGAAGGAGAATCGGAAACAACAATTCAAACGCAGAATCAGTGCATTCCGTTACAAAACAGTGACACGGAAAGAAGTCAGCCAGTGAACAATGATGCGGCCGATGCGCAAGTTGGTGCGGTTGTCCGTGTTGCTTACGATAAGTTTGTGGTGAGCTTTTTGGATAGCGTCCGAGAAAATGATGTGCCTGTGATTGTGGAGGGTCCAAGTGATGGCGAAAATACCGACATAAGCACCGCTGTGTCCAGTATCAGTGATGAGTCTGTTTTCCCTGCGAAACATTGTGTGTCTTTGTTGGAGGGTGAAAATGCTAAGAATGGTAGTGGCCAACATGGTAATCTTTCACGCTCGGCAGCAGTCGCGACACTGTACGCTGCCATGAAAAAATATCTGCGGGTGCTGAAGAACGAAGTAAAACAGGAGCTGACAGGTTCATTGCTTGCGGATGCAACTCACCCGCTGTACCGTGTGTATGCTCACTTCAAAACTTTAGAAGTGTATTGTCGATTTCTAGATGAACTACGAAAAATGTGTGAAAACCTTGATGCATATCAATACAAACCTCTGCCACATTGTTCTTACCGGCAGGTACAGCAAGGTTTATTGCGACTATCATGCAGCCATCGTACTGATGGCAGTCTCGTCATAAACGCCGAATACATTACACACCAATTTGAGGATTACCGTAGCATGGAAGACAAGGATGCTACGTATGCGTTTAACTACTACGAAAAGGTGGAGGAAACGTTGCTTGCATCCGGTCGTGGTGATCTGCTGCAGCGCTTTGAGCAGATTTTGAGGAACTATGATGAGTCGGAGAACCGGGTGTCTGTGTTGTACTATCAAATCGAAGACTTGCTGGGAGAAAGCTTTCCACAGCTGGTGGACATGTTTCTTACCTTCCTGCTGCCGGGCCAGGCGGCCGAGGTGGGGAAATTTTTCGAGCACTTTATTCTGACAAACATGGGAGATTTTCTAGAGAAGCTAAATGTGTTCTTTGCCAAACAGCCATCCCAGATCAAAAAGATACATGCTTGCCTAAACGAACTGTCCAACGAACCGGACGTTACGATGGAACAAGTGAAAACGAAAGTATTACCACTGCTCAAGAGCAGTACGCTTCTTACCGAATGGTTCCTGCAACTATTTCCCGGCGAACGTCCTCCCGAATCGCCCGTATGTGACTACGAACACATTGGGCTGAAAAAACACGCCCTAAATGATAGCTTCGATGCTGGATCGGTTTACGAACATGTGTCCTACATTGAAACGCTTCCGGAAGTGTCAGAAGTGCCTGGTTCTTCCAATGCAATTCGTTACATACAGGGAAGAATATTCCAAGGGGCTCAACCAGCACGATTGACATTTCTTGCGAATAATTTTCTCACGAAGGTGGCTGTCCCCGACCAGCCTTCATCTGAAGAGACAGTAACGAATGGCGAGAATCTCTGTGATGATGCGACGCTGATGGCACATGCCATTCGTCTGAACCCGTTGGTACACTGCCCGAAAGGTATCACGTATGCGGATGTTGCTCATCTGTTGGTAGAGAATAGTAAAGAAATGGACGTCCGACCCTTACCCGAAACTTCCGTTGCAAATGCTCATGCAAATGAGGAGGACAATAAACCAGGAACCACTTCCAAAAAGCTAACACCAAAGCTACCGTTGAAAAAACGATTCAATTCGCCGAGTCCACGTAAGACAGGAAACTCGCCGGGCGATGAGAAATCATCGCCGGTGAGTAATAAGGAATCAGCGACGTCAAAGAAGGCGGCTGCTGCTTCTACAGTGGCGATAACGATACCGCCAGAGTCCAAGGCTTTGGCAACGGCGCGGAAATTCAAATCGCTTGTTGACTCACCACAAACAAGCTCTCAGGAAGAGCGACAGTTAGACGGAACTAGCCCAGCTGATCCAGCATGCAGTGTGAAGAAAAAGCCAGAAACAACAGTACAACCAGCAAAACAATCCGCGCCTGTAATATCCAACAGCAGCAGTAGTAGTGGTAGTAGTAGTAGTAGTGGCGGAAATACTAGTGCTGGTGGTTGTAGTGTTAAAGTCAGTAATAATAGTACTAATGTTGAAACGCGCCAGGAACCAGAAGGACAGAAGCAAGCCAACAGTATAGATGCGCCAAGTTGGACGCGAGAGGAAGACAAAATTATTCTGCAGGATATAATAAAAGGATACTCATCGGTAGATACGTTCATTCAGCAGATCGAACAGAAAATACCATCTAGGACTAGTGAGCAGATACGAAATAGGTTTGAATTTTTGCTGCGAATGTTACGCCAGGTTAAACAGAAATGAACCGAGCTGGAATCAATCCGGTCATGGGTTGAAAGCCACTTTGTAAATAACATTTGTAGTATTGTGTTGTACAGCGATGTAAATATAAGACTTACGCGTTAACTTATGACATTTAATTTCCAATGCGTTTAATTTGGTTTGTGTGCTTCATATAGTGGCTCTGGACCCAGCCGTGCAATTCTATTTCCTTGTCTTTTTAGCTTTTTTGTCTTTGCCCTTGCCTTTCTTTCCCCTGTTTCTTCCAGCTGTGCCAAACCTGCCAAAGCCTTTTCTGACCATCACGCCTCGCCACCAGGCTTGCAATTTAGTGGCCATTCTGTGACAAAACACTTTAAACTTTGCATCCTCCTCCCAACGCTCCAAGTCGACTTCTAAAAGGCCTATATCCCGCACTTGTTGTTCATGAATTTGCAACAACTCGTTCCAGTACTTTTCCGTAGCGCGCGCTTTCTGAAATCGGGCATCTTGTTCCTCCTTTTCGCGATCGAACCGGTTCATCCAATTTTCAATCTCACTTTCAATGCTGGCCAGCTTCCAATCGTAGTACTGGTCGATGATACCGGCAGCTTGTAGTGCATTGCTCCGTTCTCCCTCGATAAACGTTTGTTTCTTGCGTAGATTTTGTACGTCTAGCAAAATGGACTGCTTCAGTTGCTCTTTACGTGCTGATTCCCAAAACCCCACGAACCGCTGTTTCGCTATTTCGATTTGCGATGCTACCTAGGGAGGATAGCGGAGAGGAATTGTCTCACGAACAAACTTGGTTCTGCTTGATTCTTACGTGAAGCTGATGGTTTAGCTCGTGGCACTGAAATTTCAGAACGTCGTATTTTTTCGCTAAACTGTGAACTTTTTTACAGCGGTCCATATATTCAAAACGATCGTAGTAGATTCGATCTTCTCCCGAAGCGCTATCGTCGCGGGGTATCACACTGCCAAGGGAGGTAGTAGCGTATGAGCTACAAGATTCGGATGCTAGATGTTTCGGATTTTCGGACAGCTCAATCACTATCGAATGCAATCCTTTGTTTCTGTACTGTAGCAATTTAGCAATAGAATACGTGCGAGTAGAGTCATACAAGTGTGCATTCTTCTCACACCAGCTGAGAATTTCAAGCTTTCGTAAACATTCCGCTACAATTGCTCTTATGATGAGGATACTTTCTTCGAATCTTGCATCGGCCATCTTACCTTCTCTATAGAGATTGTGCTCTGGTTGCTACGATTGTTCAAATGTATGATGTACAACTCGGGGCGCACAACATTAACTAACAGCACGTGGAGATCATTTAAATAGTCTCCAGGTGAGAAAGAACACGAACTCTGCAAATGTGATCAAACTGCACCCGAGAAAGAACCCTCCCAATCCACCAATGTACACTGAAAATGAATCGAATCGAAGAACAGATTGAAATGTATTGTGAAATTGTTGCAGCATCTTACCGAATACATCCGACAACCCGAATATAATGTCCCTGTTCAACTGCATTTTGGGATAATCCGTCAAACCCCACTGAAGATTGGCGCCAAGAAACCACTCACGCGATCGCTGCAACGAGAACAACACGAACAACAAGTGATGGAACGATCGCGCAAAACTGAAACCCTACAAATACGAACGTATGCTTGTATGAAGAAGTTGGAATCATCACAGTTCGGTAGACAGTTACAATCAATTGGGTTCTTTTTAGAGCGCAGCGTTATCATCTCATCTGCAATGATTATCATCATCACCTTTGTTAATATATTGTTTGTCTATTGCTAAACAACAATAATTCTCTAATGCGTGTAAGTAACGAACCATGCAAAACATGTGAGGACGATTTGCGGAAACAACGTTCACAATTTAGGTTTACGAAGATAAAAACAAATCTATTCTAAAATGATAAGGGTGAGGAATAGGAATGGTATAGATTTCTGTGATAACACATAAGGTAGTCTTTAATCGAGCCGGTCTCGTAGTACAGTCGTCAACTCGTACGACTTAACAACATGCCCGTCATGGGTTCAATCCCCAAATAGACCGCGCCGCCATACGTAGGACTGACTATCCTGCTATGGGGGGTGAATCAATTAGTCACTGAAAGCCAAAGCCTACAAGTGGGTACAGGCAGGCCTTGACCGACATCGGTTGTTGAGCCAAAGAAGAAGAAGTCTTTAATATTATTGTTCTTATAAAATGAGTCACCCCTTTACCTATCGTCGGTGATAATAAAAGATTAGTTTGGTCGTATGAGCATAAAGGGACATGGCAGTGATCTACAGTGTTTTTCCTGTCTTCATGGTTTTATATTTATTTTATATCCCATATCCTTTCAAAATTTTAAACTTTTTGAAAAAAAACATATTTCGGGATGACTTCTGATAGTAACGTTTAAAATCCTAGTAAGAAATTATGTAGGACCAAAGTAAAAGTAGTTAACTATAAAAAAACAACAAGAAGTAATCATTATTTGAGTTTTTTTAAATCTATTTAATATAGTAGAGGAAACATTTATTTTCTCTACTGTTTATGTTCATGTACTGTTATGATACTTTCGGAAATTTTACCAAAAGTTTATTTCCAAATGTTATTTTATTACTCAAGAATTGAAAATAGCATGTTCATAATTTCTTCAACTTCTCTACAATCATTTTTGACATTTTTAGAAACAGGTATTAACAACTTTTACGAAATTTCTATTCCTAAGCTTAATTTCTTTGGTGTATTTCTCCCTGATTTAGTGAAATCACTGCGGTACTTGGACCGGTATAAGATCGTTAGCAGTAGCAATGGGTAAATTGCCTTTTTACTGAGTTAGATCGATCCGATTCCAAACTGATTTGAAGTGGAATATAAAAAAATCGGATCCGTACACGATCGGACTTGCCCAAACTCGACCGAACTCTCCCGGACTCACCAGATTTGACGGACGGACTCGTTCGGGATTGAGGAGTCAAAACTGATCCAGAGTCAGAATCAGTTTTTTAGTGCCAAAGTCGGAATGGATACACTCTGGGTTACTCATCACTTCAGTTACCATTCGATAAAGATTCGCAAAAATGATTATTTATACGAATATTAAGATTCGCGATGTAATACAGCACTGGTGCAGCTTGAGGAACTGGTATTGGCAACAAATTCGTTTCAGAATCGATATCGAGAGATTTGTAGCCAGGACAGTTCGTTGAAACCTTACTTTAATTAAAGAATGAACAACTCATAAACCGAAGGTGTAAATAATCACCACGTGTGCCCTTACCTGCCCGCTGTCCTAGGCATCGTAAACCTTCAAAGTCACAGATACGGTAACGGAAGTTGCCCTTACCGACCGGTCGATAGAAATGGGGCACACAGCCGCACAGTTTGAAAGCGAACTTCATCCGGCACTCGATGCGGCACAAATTGTAGCTGTAAACCGGACTGAACAGGAGCATTTCGTCCTCGTGCGTAAACCGACACTGCCGCTGGGAGATGGATAGTTCGCGGGCGTTGCTGGAGGTAAGTATTTCTAGCGCCAGCAGCTCCACCGTCGTATAGTAAGACTCCTGGAAAGAGTACTGCCGTTTGGAGATTTCGGCCACCTCCATCGATCCGTGGAAGAACACTTCGTAGGAACTTTCGAGCTTGATCAGCTGCCCGTACACCTCCCCGTCCAGTGGATGCACCACCAGCGGGGCCGGCTCGTGGACGCGCTCCCAACGCCGTGATTGCCAATACTCGTACGAATTGTACACGGCAATGCGCGAGTTCACTGCCAAACACAGCCCCAGCTCGGTAATGGTGGGCTGCACGGACAGCACACTAGCCGTGCCGCTGTTGACCTGGGGCTGAAAGCTCCAGGACAAGTTGTACAGCAGCTCCATGTACTCGTAGCCCGCAATGCCGAACGTTTTGTACATCGGGAGATCGAGAAACGTGGTGTACGTTACGTTGGCAAGCAGCACGATAAACTCCCGGAACTGCTCTGCATCGTCCTCGTCGAAGCCCCGCATCCGGATGTAATCGGCCAGCTTGTCCTCATCGATGCGCCGGTGCGAACAGATGGTCAAACTCGGAAAGCTCGTGTTCCAGAAGTACATATTGCGATCCATCGATATGACGGTCGGCGAAGTTTGGAATCGGTTCCAGATGCGCTGCGACAGTGCCACCATACCGTACACACCGATGAATATGCAGGAAAGCCATATTATACGCTCGATGAAGTGCAGCCCTTCCTGCACAACGTGTCCAATACCGTGGGCCGAGGTGGTGGTCAGTAGATTCACGACAAAGCGCTTCGAACGCTTCACCAAGCGTCGGAACAAGCTGTCCCGAATCATTGCTACCACTGGAATGGCTTGGTGTGGCGCTCTGTCCTGTGGTTTAACGTTGCTCCGGATTGCATTTTCATGGTCGTTAATTGTTATTTAGTACTATCAAGCTCGGTCTAAGGGGAGCATTTCTGTTGCTGTTATCCGATTGTTGCTTATCACACCGATTTAATTCAATTAACGCATGACGAAATGTTCGAGCTCCCCGAAATCCCCCCGGAAACGAGCCGCTCCCTCGGCAGGCCGCTCTGATTAATCGACCACTTGTGGTAATGGTAAGAATTAATGATCCTTCTCGGGTGACGATAGCCTTCCAAAAACGGATCTCGGGTATCGGTTACAATCGTATCGCCGATTACGCTCCTCAGGCCGTTAAATAATTCATGTCATTAGGATCGATGTACGATTCTTCACAAGCTATTGATTTTTGTGTTTGATTGCTGTTCGTGCGTGTTTGTGGTAGAACAATAGAACCGCGTGTGGAGTTGTCGCAAGCCATTTTAAAGAGATCTCTTTTAGGCGCCTCGGAGCTTGCTGGAGACGTACAAACGTACACACTTCAGCGTTATGTGCGAAGGGTAAGGGCCCTTTTAGCGCCCTTCCAGCGTGGGACAGAAATGAATTATCTCCTTGGGCATCGCAAGGGTGAATCGTATGACGATGTCGTTAAAGCTCACCATCCAAAGCTCATACGTGCTGTTTTGGATTGAAAAGCAGTCTTTATTCCACTTGAAAGTGGTATGCGGTACTATCACATCACGGCCTTGCTTGGCTGGTGTCTCGGTGAGTGGTCAGAAATGACTGAGCTGTTAAAATATTGTCACGTCAGCCGATTACTTTGCAATAAGGCAAATGTTAATGTTCCGTAACACGTGGACTGGAAGGAAATGGATGAGACCAAACCCCTGCCCCAACCATGTTGGGTTTGTTGTTTTATCTGTTGACTTCGTTTAGCTGAAGTTTTTTAACGTGTACTATGGTAAGACGTCCCGAATCCTACAGAGATGAGAGTAGTTCTATTCCTATTGATGGAACGATACTTTTGGACGCAGCTTGGTCGGGGCTGAGTGAGCATAAGTGACCGAATGATAGAAGGAGAAACTTCAGTTCTAAAAGAAGTTAGATAAGCAGTAAAGCAGCATGTTATGAGAATGATGAAAACACGAAAATACATTGGAGCGCCGTTTATACGGGTCCTTTTATCCGGCTATCCGTTAATCCGTGTTGTTGAGAAATGACAGTTCAATACAAAGGTGACATTGCGTTATGAGGAGGATATTTGAAAAAGCGGTTATAAGAGCACATTTTCGTCACAAAAAACGCTATAACTCATGGCAAATTTCAACTATTCTCATTGGAAAAACATAAAGGTATTAAGAACTGAGTTATTTTTATCAAAAATTTTCCAAACATTAATCAGGAATTGGTGATAAAATATATCATTTGACTCATTATCCGTGTTATTCGCATATCCGGGCGACGTCAAATCCCGAGAAGTCCGTATAAACGGCGCTCCACTGTAATACAATTCTCTAGTGGCGCACACTTATGAAAGGGTTTACAAAGGAATATGGGGTACTAGGTGCTATTGGCAAGTTAGTATTTTATACTATAGAAATACATGGCCCTACTACATGCCCTTACGATATATTATGTGCATATAAATCGTACCACATGCTATGTCCAATAAAGCTCCGTGCTTTCTACGTGCCCCTGCCGGAAAGAACAAACCGCTCAGGAAGGATGCGCTTAGCCGCCCATCCTGCTCGAAAGGGTGTCATTATTTTATTATTGAATTCCTTTGCCGATTATTAGAGGAATTCCTCACCGACGGAAGAAGTTCGTGAGAAAATTAAATATCTTAACTTCATCAGTACCGGCAGCAGCACCCAGCACCACCTCGTTCGTCTGTTCTATGCCCTTTTTCCTGTGCGGGTTGGCGACGCACAGATACGAGACGTAGAGACGAGACCGGCAGCAGTAGCAGAACGTTTTCGTGGTGGGTCAATGAGATTCAGGCTGCTCTGGCGGGGTTATAGTGCGTCAGGCAGGCAGGCAGGCAAGCAATGGGGGGGAAAATGTAGGCTGAATAGAGATGAGATAAGATCCTGCTCAGCCCTTCATCCACATTCACTAGATCCCGTACGGACGGACTTTTAGCTTTTGTTAGTGATCGTATGACAAACAGAATTTTCCACTCTCTACCCTCTGGCTTTTCTTCCTTGGGGAACACGGAGCGGGGTACACGATACGGAGGTAAACTTAATCGTGGAAGTCCTATTTGCCTATTCCAGTTTCGCAGTCGCACGCATTTGCGAAAAACGAACCGATGATTACACTTTCGGCAAAGGGGAGGGTTTTGGTATTTTGAACTTATCGGCCCGTCCGCTATCACGGAATCGAAATCATCAGTTAAAAATAGCTTTCCATACGGAATGAATAAAACGACATTGGTATTCCATTTCATTCGGCTTTGTATCGGGAAAGCGGCCCTGGTTCGGATAAAGAGGTGCAATTGTCAATCACTCTTTTGAAATTTAGCATATCACTTAGAGAAAATAATGGTTCACTTTCTAGCGCGAATACTAACCATTAACCAGAACAGTTGAAATATATCATGTTTATTATTATTTTTTTGTTATTTTTACTTCATTTATTAATGTTAGGAGAAGAGATTTGATCACTTTATACTGTTTTCAATACAACACAATTAGTTCAGAATTCATTAAAGAAGTGTTTTATTATTATAAGTATTACAAACTGTAACGATCGAATTGGCCTTATCGGTGGTTATGCCTCTTAATCGTCATTAATTTGGTATCTACTTATTCACTACAGATAAGGCAAAATATAATAAAGAAATAAATCGTCTGTCTGAGCTATATCTGTGAACCAGACACGCGACAGCAACGAAAGACGTGTGTTCGTTGACTGAGCCGCAGTAATAGTGGGATAAGATGAGGAAAAAAATAGATAAACGGTGTAGTTAAGGGTGGACGGAGCCAGCCATGGACAGCACAAAAGCCTTCAGATTTCATGGTAACAAAAATATTAGTAATCACGATTGCACCTCTCTCATGTTGCGAATATCTCAGATTTGTCGTTTGTCAGATTTTTGTTTTCATTCCTTTCTGTTATATAGTGCATGTGTTTTAATAATTGAGTAAGTCTCCTTATATTTTAACCCCTTTTCTGACTTTGAGGCTTTCTGGGCAGTTTGCAAATTAAAAATACCTTCACTTAATTGATGAGCGCACTCTTTAGCTATGCTTCTACTAAAAATCAGGCCTGTATATTTAAAAATATCTAAAAAAAACAAGAACTTCAAAAATGATGTGAATTTACCGTTGTTAAATGGCTGCATTTGCACTTGATTTGAAGACACAAATGATCTAATTTTAGAAAATATATCGAATGATTATTTTTCGTTTTCCACGAGTTTGTTTTTTTTATGCTGGTCTTTTTTTGCATTCGCATGGCCAAGTAGTATCCTCATCGATGTGCGAAGATGGTATTTTGATACGTGGTTTTAAAGAACTGTTCGGGAAACCTTAAAATTGGCACATATCTGGAGTAATGCATTCGAATTATTAAATTTCCGAGCTAGCGCGACGGCCACTATGAAGGTATGAGTAATTATCATAAACTGCTTTTTCCATCTTCTCTTATTTCTACATAATCATGAGCTGAGACTTTATGCAACAGGTGATCATACACAACAGAGGTTTCAATCCATAGGCGATTTTATGTTTCCAACCTTCCTTCTCTAAACACAGACGCAGACGTAGCGATATCTCTTATATCGCTATTATCTATTCTTATATATTAAATTTATCTTTTATTATCAGTTTTTTATTGCTCTTTCTCACTTTATTTCCTTTGTTTATTTGTGCCCTATCTGTTGGATTGTGACCTGGTAAATAAGTTATTTTTTTCTCTGTATTTTTCTGAGTAACAACGTCAGTCTTTCAAGTAGTTCGGTCCCTGCAAGGTCCGTTTGAGTTCATGAAGGACATGTTGTTACGATGGTCGATACGTTTTGACGATTGGGCCAAGAGCCTTTTATACTACATTAACAAATAGAAAATACAATGTGAAAAAGTAATAGCCTAACTGTACAAAAAAGTGAATATAAAACACGTTTTAAATGCACTAAAATCAAAATTCGCCTTAAAAACGTAATTTTAAATATTTTTTAATTCTCAGACATTAAACTGTAAATCGAGCTCTAAAGTAGCTACTAAAATTAATCTATTTTACTTATGTATGTATTTATTAAGTTACATTACTTATGTACTTATGTACATCATTTTAAATGAGTGGCATTTGGTCCGTCAGTGGTAACAAATAGTTATATAAAAATACTGAGATGGTCATTAGAGTAAATGTACCAATAGTGGTGCAATTTGTAGTGGTATCGATATGTTTTAATGAATTTAAAGTGTCAGGAAGGACATTTTCTGAATATTTTAACACATATCAATTGTAATATGTGTTATCTTCGCAATCACAACCATTTTCACCTTGAAATACATCAAATTTACGAAAAAATACAATATTTTTGTGGCTGCTTCGTTGTACCTATAATGGTGGTATGGTTCCTATAGTCGTCTTATTGTGTTCCTATAGTGGTGGTAAACAAAGATGCATCAAAAACGGTGTATAATATCAATGAAACTTAGTTTAGAAGCTGTTTTCATATGAATAGCAAGGATTACTGCCATAATATTGGTTTCT
The DNA here is from genome assembly GCF_943734735.2 of Anopheles gambiae. Classification (NCBI taxonomy): domain Eukaryota; kingdom Metazoa; phylum Arthropoda; class Insecta; order Diptera; family Culicidae; genus Anopheles; species Anopheles gambiae. The sequence continues at coordinate 55,018,606 of NC_064601.1, forward strand.
TCCGTAATTTGATCGTAAAAAAATGTAAAAATTTGATCGATGAAGCTATTGACTAAAGTACTGCATCACACCTGTCGTCAACCTAAACCCGGAAGAGTGTGCTTGATTTGAAGTCAATTTTTCATTCAGCCATATAAGCGAATTTTGGCCTGTTTTTGGTAAATTTCCTACATAAAACTCATTTCTGTTGCTTATTTTAGTGAAAACAGTACGACATGTCGAAAATATCCTCGAAAAAATCTAAAACGACCCGTTTTTATTGATTTTATAACTATAACCACTATAGGAACATGCCTGTTTTGTGTACCTATAATGGCACTATAGTAAAAGACACTTAAAAATGCATAAATATGGTCAAAAGGCAAATAATTTTGGTAAAACAATAACATTTCACAACAGTTATGTTGAAAAACTAGTAATTGCGTGGTTATGTGGTCATTTAGAACATTAACAGAAATATGAGTTTCGTTATGAAATCCTAAGGATTTTGGAAAAATGTTGACACATGTCACAAAATAATGGATTTTTCGGTCACTAAGTAACGGAATGTCCCTATTTAACTTTTAAACCCTTTGTAAAAGGCTAAAGAACATTTCACACTAACGTAAATAACTTAATAACTTTTAATTTGCCGTATGAACCGCATTTTAGTGCAATACCACCACTATTGGTACTACCACCACTATAGGTACATTTACCCTATTTAAAAGGGGAAAACATATTTGATTCTTCAAAACTTATTTCTATATCTTAATTTGTGTCTTTTACTGATAATAAAACTGTTTTTCCTCTTGCCTAGGACCAACAATTCTCAGTAGAGTTGGTCCTGTCTTAGCCTTTGTTGAGTGTCTAGCTATCTGCAGCTGATTAGGAATCTTCAATGACATAAGTCACTTCCGCGTATGAGGTGATTCGGGCATAACGGTGCTTGAACTTATAACGAGCATGTTGATAAGACATACTTAAATATCACGACTGTTGCACCTAACCGTTTACTGGCTATAAAAATGAATACCCTTCGCGATCGTTTTCATGGTACGTAACAAACAAAGTTATATACAGCAGGATAAAAAACAGTGTCCTTATTGTGCTGTGCCGAAAATCATATCTAGGGGCTTTGGCTACACTATGCAATCGACATACGAAGCACTTCAGCAATATTCCTAATCACGCATAATTCATGGATTATTTATTCTACACCTAATGAGAAACAATCAGTCCACGTCCACTTTGGAACAACCGCAGTAACAACAGCGTGCTCGGCAGAACCATTCATCAATGCGCGGTCCTGGAGGGAACTGAAAATGCGTGTCAATCAAAAGGAATCAGTTCATTTGATGTTGGGTTAGCGTACGGTTTTGTCTGTCCTTCGATACCGTCAACAAGCGTGCACTGCGCTACCTTCAAAGGATGTTTACTAAAGGCTTCATTGTTGCGATAACGCTAGTACACATGTGGTTAGGCACGTCGTGCAGTTTGGAGCGTATGCTCCCCGAGGATACACTCATAGGACCGTTGGTTGAACAAGTGATGCGTTCGCTGCTGTTGCGCTACTTTCGAAGTGCACGTTTGCTTCTGCTTGGTTGCTATAGTGAGCTTGGCGAACCATCTGACGAATGTACAAGAAGACGATCGACCTGGGCCTGATTCGCATTTCTAAGCCTACTTTGTAACACTTGCAGGGTTCTCCCTTCTTCAAATTCCCCTACTGACATTCACACACGAACTGGCGGATGACGTATTCATGGATTGGATTCAACCGACGGTAGAAGATAATGATCAGCCCATCCAACGCATGAACAGTACTGGTTTCCTAAGTACTCGAGATAATCTGTTTATAATGCCGGACCATGCCGAAGTAGGAGTGGTGCTCTTGTTCACTACAGTGCGCCACTTTGCACGTTACTGTCAAGATCGCCACCCATTGCATGAGCGTGAGCGTTATGTGCATTCAAACTATTTGGTGTTCATACAGCAGTCAAGCTATTCGCTAGAGGAACTACGCCCAACCGTTTACTGACTATGGCGCTACAGCTCTATTCTAAATCTCGCCATATCTATTGGGCCACTTACCGACCCAACGGCAGATGGTATAGTATGTTTGGGGACCGGGACGGGCAACTAATTTCAAATTCTAACTCCTTTTTTCGTTTAGAAGCTACACTTCTTCAATCCCTTTCATGCAGAGGAAACGGAACAGCTGTTGACGTTCAATGTTGGGGAGGATTTTGCGATGAGTCCTACCGCTGACAATAAGCTAAACATCTTTAATGGCATACCGATACGCTGTACGGTATTTCCACGAAATCCAACACTCCTACCATGGGACAGTCTGCCCGCGTCATTCCGTGAGGTGCATTACGTACAGCAGTCCGTCCGAGCCTCCAATGGGTCGGGTGGGCTGGACGGGATGTTGTTGGGCAATTTGGCAGTGGCGCTGAATTTTACTGCCGAAACGATGGACGCCTCGGATGGGCAGGAATATGGCTATCGGTTGAAGAATAATACCTTTGTTGGATCATTAGGAGATCTGCTGCAGTACCGGACGGATGTATCATTTAACGTTCGCTTCATGAAGTACTACGATACTCACGGAATCGAGTTTTTGCACCCAATATACTCTGACCAGCTGTGCATCCTGTCTCCAAAATCGTTGGAAATTCCACAATGGTTGGCTATTTTTCTCTGTTTTCATCCGTACGTTTGGACGTCGTTTGTAGTGGTTGGATTTGCCGGCGGTTACTGTTGGTACCTGCTGAAGCGCTGGACCTTGCGCAAAGTGAGTCGCTATAGACAGCATTTGCTGAAAGGGGATCGGGCCCAATACACTGTACTATCGATCGAGATGTGGCTGGTACTGCTCGGTGCAAGCTCTACCTATTTGCCAGTGCGGATGATCGAAAGGACACTTCTAGTCGCATTCCTGATAGCCAACGTTATTATCTCCGGAACATTCCAGGTACGTTTGTTGCGCCGATAATTAATGCCTGCCAATGGTTATATGTCCGTTGCGTCGTATCGCTTCACAGGGCACCTTAACTACAGCGTTCAGCACGAAATCGTACTACAAAGATCTGAACACGTTGGCAGCACTGGACAAGTCGGAATTGCCAATCGCCACCTCCTCCCGCTCGCTGCTCGACATATTCGGTAATGATTCGCTCAGCCCATTGTACCAGTCGCTGAAGGGGAAGCTTCAAATCTTGAACGAATCCGCCCGACATCGGGCTGCGTTTCAGCGGGATGTGTGCTGCATCGAGCGTCATTCGGACGTGCATCTGATCATTAACACGGAATACATTCGACCAAACGGACAGCCGATGCTGCACGTCGTTGATGAATGTCCACGAGTGTACTCGCTGGCGTACATTGTTCGAAAAGGGTGGCCATTCGCACCACTGTTCAATGCCGCCATATATCGGTTCGTGGAGTCGGGTCTGTGCATGAAATGGTACGAAGACACCGAGACGGCACTGATCCTGCAGAAGCGCATCAGACAGCTGAGGGAGCAGGAGGAAGAACCGGCACTTCGAAAGCTCACCATGATCGATATGCAAACATCCTTCTACATCATGGGTCTGGGAATGTTGCTCAGCTTTAGCGTATTTATCGTGGAAACGTTTGTCGGAAGAGGCCTTAAGTGTAGCCAACTCTAGAATGGAAAGAAGCTTATCATACGTTCCTTTGTGTTTAGGGCAAATTGTTTTCTAGTGTATGCATTGAAAAGCAATTTTTGTAAATAAAGCACTTAAGGCACAATACAGGGATTTCAGGGGTTCTCATGTTAACAGATCACGGAAAGTGAACTTAGTATGATGGGAAGTGGACTTTCCGATATTCTTGTTAGACAGGCTCATTTTCAATCCAGTAGGCTCCTCCAATTCCAATGGCCCTGTCTAAGTAGGCTTCCGTTGAGTCCAATTCCCAACACATAAAGTTCACTTCTTGTACAAAAAAAGAGTCAAGAAAGTGTTCTTAAATTATGAAAAATCCTGTATCGGCATGGTGTTAAGGTATTCTGCTGCACTTCCTGTTCAAAGCATAAAATAACAGAGAAAAGTTAAATACCCCGTAAAACCGTATTTTACTAAATTTCCATATTGTCAGCACTGGATGGACTGGATTTCTTTTTTGAATTTGAAATTCTACCACTGTTGATGACGTTTGAATAGGCGTCTAATTCGCTTGAGAATGTGAAGAACACGACGGGATTAACGGTGCTTTTGAATCACTTGCAAAAATATTATCATTTTTGCTATCGATCGATAGGGGAACCTTCGTCGGATCCCAATGTCAATGAATGGATGTGTCGGGAACACATTTTTCAAGGTGATTAGGAAGCAGAATGATTGTAAAAAGCAGGAAGTGATCAATGAACTGAAAAGATCGGTTAAATTAAATTATATGCTCACATTCGTTGAAGAATTAAGGGATAATACAAACACACACAACGCATGGAAGGAACAGGCTGATGCAGTTGAGAACGTTGTGCGTCATTCGTACCAACATCCGGAGAGGGATGCTTTGGCCACCATATTGTCAATTCGAGCGTCTTCATTTGACGGTTTTTTTTTTTTTGCAACATTTTCAGCTAACAGGGCACTATTCCTTGCAGAGGAAAAGAACTGCTTACGTTCCGTTTTTCCGCGTACTAAATATCAGAAGAAATTCCGCACAGAGTGTCTGTTGGTCAGGCAATGTACTTCAGGTGCGGCGAAGGAAACGAAGATGAAGAAGGAAAAAAAGGACATCCTCATGTTGCCTGTGGTGTCAAAACACTGCTGACAAAATGATGGGTCTCACGGTCCTTTGATTGCCCTGATTGATGGTACATCACGCGGTGTAAACGTGCGCAAGATGATGAGGCCCGCCACGGATCGGACGTGACGTGGTGCGGAAACGTTGCGATGGAAGGCATGGAAAGTTGAACTCGTTTCACTTCGACATTTGGCAGGTCCGCTTGTGCAGGTAGCTAAAGTTTAGAGCGTTTTTTTTTGTTACACGGTAAAGCAATTCCTTGAATATAATATACCGGAGGGTTGCTGAGAAAGGATACCGGGAAAAAAAAGAAAATTCATTACTTCGGTTCAAGAAAGTTGGTGAATGCAAGCGAATTTTTCTAAATGCTCCCAAATGCCATGGTCAGAGGCTTTGGTGGTTTGCCACAGCTCGTTTTAATGCGCACAAAGTTATAAAATGTGCACAGTATCGGTATTTAACAGCCATGGAAAGCTTGCCCAGACAAATCGCTAGTACAAATAGTGAGAATTTAATTAATTAAATCATTACTTTGCTTCTGGTTAGCAAATGATAGAAGCGTTTAATTACACTTTCTGTTACGATACACGTGCAATACTTTCCGGGCAGTGGGTCCGCTCCCTCGCAGCGTCTTATCTAATGGATAAATCTGTTAACCTGCTAATCAATTGAGCAAAACCACAACAACACATCCGATAATTTCAGCAGGGGCAGCGGTGGCGCAAATCATCCGGAACTGGTAAATCTTCCCAGTGCGTGTTTCGGTTCCACCATTTGGCAAATGGAGGCCAATCGGAGGTGGGGCGCACGGCAATAATTGCTCGGTACCGTATTGCCAAGAGTCAATTAAAATGGTATTGATTGAATTTGTACCACACCCCGTCAGCCCGAAAACCCCACGGCCATGTGTTTGGTGTTGGCTGTGACGTAGTAAGCTTCCTCCCAGGGCTGCTTCAGCAGAGTGGCTGCCATAAGAATGCTTCTGACAGCTCCAAGTGGGACTTGTGAGTGGCGCCAGGATCTGAATTCAAATATCCCGTCCACGGGCATTCTGCTGCCGCTATCCTTCCGCCCTTTTCCTCCCTCGTGAAGCTTCGCGTTATCATCGATCTCTGTATGGTTGAGTGAAACGTTTTCTGGTTGAGCTACTGCTGGCAGTTGTGTGCGGAATGTGGGATATGTGGGATGTGGGTGAGTGTCTTTTTTTACATCTTTGGGACATATTTAGAGCTAAAATAGTCTACGAACACAATCAGCACATGTTCGGCACATATACAAGTTAATATTCCGTACAGATGATGTCATGACGTTCGAAATCAACTATTCATAGTGTATGCAGAAACATGCCATTAAATGGAGCGTTGTATAACTTTTATTTAACGTACGACAGGAAAGAGCTTTATAACAAAATATTTTCCAATTATTTTCTTATTAAATCTTTTTTAAAATTATTTAATCAATTCAACGGTTCGCAAAATTTCTTTTAATTTAAGTAAATTTGATTTTTGCACAGACTCACGCATTTTGCAAAAAATGTACATTTTTAACCATACTTTTGCACATTTTTCTTTACATTTTATATAACGCAAAAGGAGCTGCAATGCACTTGTGCTTTAATATTATTATAGCCCTCGGGCAGCAACATTCTCGCACTTGTTGATTAACAAACAGTGTAGCAGTGGAGTAAAAGACCCAGCCCCAGCTTAACCTAAAGCCATCGCCAAGTAAGTGTCACGAACGGAACGATAAATCTGTTATGCAAATTGCGGTAAGTGAGTAACTGATATCATATTGTTGTAATTTGAATTTCATGGGCACTAGCTCGCCCGCATGTCCGGGCATGCAACAGTTGCCCATACGAGGCCCCTTGAGTGGGAGGGAGGGAGGGGGGGGGGCAGTCGGTCGGTTTTGCTACCGAATCTTCCTAAAAGGATCGACCTCCTCTCCTCTAAGCCCCTTTTGCGCGCCCTATCAATGCCGTTCCACGATTGGTGATGTATAGCGCAGCTTTTGTTGATGCCGAATGGTGCTGGATGGTGGATAAGCAACCGACAGCACCACAACACAATATGTGGGTCCAGTGGGTTCCTGTATTCTTGTTTTGTTTTATCCCCGTTAAACACCCCGACGATAGATTCCGGTGCAAATGTACGCACATAAATTTTCATCGCATTTCTCCAATTTCGGATAAACGGTCCGGAAGACGATAACGACGACGACGACAACACGGGTGCTAGTCGGAATTGGTCAGCATCGACGGAATCTGCCTCAGACAATCCTTAGTTCCAATGGAACTGCTCTGATGGCGATGATGTCCTTGCAGTTTTATAGTCGAAAGAGCTCGAAGCTCGATAAAAAAATACTGCTGGTGCTATGGTGTGGGAGAGGGGTGGGAGAGGGGTGGTGCTGGACCGGGTAGGTATGAGGAAACCGTACGGAGCTGCCACTTGTTGAAATTGTTCTGCAACGATGTTTTTTTGTCTTCCTTTTCAGTTTCCTAGTGTATGTTTGACTCTATCGCACAGATGTACTATTTACCCTGTTGCGCTCATCTCATACTGGTTCGCAGGGACCCGTTTCTGTGGGGTTGGCTTCTGATGCAGATTGAAGTAAAAATGGGGAAATCGACGAGGGGAACTTTCAAAGGATAAGCTCAAGAAGCAGTAAAAAAGGAAGATACTGTTGGAACGCTAAACCGTTCCTGTGTGCGTCTATCTAGCTCGGGAAATACGACCGTCAAATCCGAAGACATTCTAACGAAACCCTGCCGCCACAAGAAGCTAGAATAATGATGATGCTGATGATGATGATGATGGCTGCGTATATCGTACTTTTTTGTTTTACACCCATTTAATTGAGCTCGTGCGAATCAAACAAGGACCGAGAACCGAGCGAAGCAAAGTGACGAAGTAAACGAGAACCTTCCTCCGGTGTGAGGAAAGGATGATGGGGACCGATAGGAGCAGCCGGGAGATTTGGCTTTGGAAGTGCAATAAAAAGTGTGAAAGAATAGTATCCTGCCACCGAAGAAGGTGGATGCCGAAGCGCACGATTGGGAAAACTGTTGCTATTGCTATAGCTTTTCCGGGCGCAGCTTTCCGGTGAAGGTGAAAACGGGACAACTAGTGACAACGCACCGAGCGCACAACCGTTTCGGAACGGTTTGTAACGGTTCGGCTAAGGAGGGGGGGGGGGGGCGGAAAAGGGGACTTCTTGCCAGCATCCATTGCCAGCTAGCCTAACGTTCGGAAAGAAAACGACCATTCGTTGGACAGCTGCAAGCGTGTCGCACAGTACGAGACTGGATCTCGTCACAGCAGGCCGCGGTTCTCTTTTCCGGTAAGATATCAGCCAAGGGTTATGTGTTTCGAAAACGGACGACATTCAAGTGACACTTGATATAGGGTTTTTCATGTTGCATCTGGCAATCACTTGGCAATCTTAGCTATTTCCTATACTTTGCGTCATAACTTCTGCAATACAGTGCTGCCGTGCGTTCGTGCCAATTTTGGTACAAAAGTGTTAAAAGTGATAAGTCTTAACCCGCCGTTTTTATTGGCAAAAGCGATGGAAAGAACGGATTGTGCGCTGGTTTCTAATGAATTGATTAATGTTCACATGACAAACAAAAACAGTGTACTGTGTAGTGTAATATAGACTAGCCGGGTTTACTAAACAGCATAACCATTCAATATACTCATACTGGTCGATAATATCTCGGAAAGACTAAAGTGATTACATACCCGCAGCTCAGCAGCGCAGTTTTACGTTTGATTTCAATATTGTTTTTCGTCAATTTACCGCTTGAACCCACTCGCCATGGTTGTTTTTCGCAATATTTTCGCATTACTCCCCGGTACAGAACCTAATCGAACGTTAACGCAAACGAACCGAATCGAATGCTCGAGCCGCTTCCCAGACCAGTCCGTCGGAAAATGGGAATCCAAACAGAAGCCGGAAAAATATTTGGTTCTGTTTCGATTCGAGTCCATTTGGAAAAGTGTTGTTTTTTACCCGTTTATACATCCTGCAGGTTGCGGTCGCCTTGTATAAGTTTACAGGATAGCAGAAACACTCGTGAGAACACGTGGTTTAGCTGGTGTCCAGTGAGGCAGGCTCCTGGGTGAGTGCCGTTTCCGGTAGTGACGAATTTGCTGACTTCCATTTCAAGGAAGTAAACCACATACAGGCGACCTAATAAAACAGCGAACATTCGACGAAAAATTCCACAGAACCGCAGCCGTCGGGTATTCGAGCGGTACGGTACTGTCGCTAAGCTTCCGTTGCAAGATGAAGTGACATTGCTCCGCAGACTTCCGGTTCATTTGCGATCCCTCCCGTAGACCCACAACGCAACCGAATCATGTAAGTAACCAGCACTATGGGGTTGAGGAGGGGTTGTTACGCAGTAGAAGAGCTTACTTTGCGGCACGTTGTCGTGATGGTTCTAATCCTGCTGTGAAATAAACTTCTCTTAATGTTATTTTTGTGATTTTGTTTTGGAAAGATGTGAATCTTCCACAAATTAAAGTCAATCCAACCATTTAAATCCAATTAACAACGCCGAAAACTCAATTCTGTACGGTTGCCTGGCAACCAAAGGTGACGCTCTTTTCCGTCCGGCAAGCTTTCACCGTACTAAAACCAAACAAATGTTGTGTATCATCCACTGCACACGATGCGAAACATCGTGGAGTATCTATTTATATTTCAGCTGAACTTGAAATGCTGGGATGAAAAGAGAGTGAAATATATACCAAACCCGTGCCAACATTCGCGGCAGCATGAGCAAGCGTCTCGGCCGGGACTGCCGTGCCACGTGCGAAAAATGCCATAGCTGTGGCACAATATTTCCCTATATCCTGGCACAACCATGCGGCTGTTGCCCATCCATTTCGCTCAAACCACCCGTCGTGCACAACCGTTGCTTTGAAAATGGCTTCCTGTAGTGTTTCATGTTTGTCGTTTTGCTTTTCGTGCTACACTTTTCTTGCTGCCTTTCCCTTATCCTGTTCGCACCTGGCAACGCGTGCACAAAAGGAACGGAATGAAGACTAGCTTTAAAAAAAATCGAGCTCTTTTACAGTCGGTTAGCAGCCGGGACCCGTTTACAGGTCGTTATCATCGCTGATTGTTGCTATAAAAGCGGTCGTACCAGAAAGCGGTCGTTCCGGATGAAACAAGACGCGACGAATGCGGAGGAACTACCGGAAGGAAGCAAGGACTTGAGGGCGATAGAAGCAGCAAATCACGCCGACAATTGGGAAAGCGTGGCTGCCATCGCATAAAAGAAGCAAAACTCTATATGTTGATTCGCAAAGCCTCCCCAATCGCGGTACTTTCCAACTACCGGCGGTTATTGGGTTCAGGGTGTAGCTTAACAGTTTTCCTTTATTGAACCTGATCGTTCTATTGGATGCCCGATTTCCGTTCCGTTCCATTCAGTGAAAACAGGGTGAAATAATTATGCCCAAACGCACAAAAGTTGACAGATGTGGTACAAGGGTCGAGTTGATGTCAGATTTGGTCCGTGCGGCCCACAACCAGGAAACGGTAGAGCAACTTTTTACATTAAAATTTCATCATATTTTCACGGTCTAGCGCACGGCCGGCAAAAGTTTACTTGTATCTCAATTAATCCGTGAAGAAGCAAAAAGGTGCAAAACCATCGGCACACAGTCGTGATTTTACTACAGAAAACAACGACACGAAAACTAGTCGGATAGATTCTCAGAACCGCTTCAAATCCACCTGTTCACAGTGGTGTTTATCTTTTAGAGTGCTTTTCAAACCTTTTCCGTCGCTGCAGCGAGAACCATACCTGTGAAACACTATAGAAAGGTGAAATTGCTAATATTTACTTAAAATACTAAATATAGCTAATGGACCTCTTGGAAAAGATGTAGGACTGTTTAACTGCTTCGATATAGGCTTCTTTTCTCTTGATAATCACATTGAAGCATGTAAGAGGAATGAGTGTTAAATAATCTAAAAATGATCAAAGCTAAATGAATTAAGAACCAAACCTTGTGTTAAAAATGATTTTGTCGATGAAAAATCTATTCGTTTGATGTTTTGGGTTAATTAATAATATATCTAATTATATCAGTGCGGGAGGATAAAAATTGGCTCATATTTGAGAACGATTTTCCCTTAATCGAGTGCGATAATCCACTTTTTTATTCATATTTAACAATAAACACTCCTTCAACTGTTAAACTCCTTTGGACATTTTTTAGTTTTTTTTTTAATTAATTTTCTTTATAAAACTTCATTACATTCGTTCGGGTTCGCTAGCACCGTTCAACTATCACACCTGAATGGAATGCGTGTTTAAAATGTTCTTGTATTATGCCGTGTTACACCAAATAATGTGAGTTGATTATGGAAGCCAATCAAAGCAAAAGCTAGAAGAATGCACAACTTTCCAGGAACTAGTTTACAAAACTTCAAAATGTTTATTTGCGTCACACATCATACCATTGTATAAACTCGCAACTCCTTTTTTTTGTCTCTTGTTTTTTTTATTTATTTTGTGTATTTAACAATTTGGTTTAATCAGTTGTGTTAATTATTACTACATAACTATGCGCTTTAAAAAACTGGTCCAGGTACAGGTATATACTACAGTAAAATATTTTCGCGGATATTGATCAACATCAACATTTAGTTTTTTTATTGTAACTAATAGGTAAAAATAACTAATTTCTGTGTTAGTGCCTTATTACACCGCGGTACTGTGGATTAGTACCTAGTTACTTCGCGCTCTGACACCAATCGAACAAACGTATAAGAAACTTATAAAGAAGTTCACTATCAGTCATCTCAAACAAACAAGACAAACATCGTCTCGAACCTGGTCAAATTCCCTACATTTTTCATGTCTGATGTCTTGTTTAATTGGTGTCAGTTTTAGTTTTTACTCTTGTCACTTATTTTAGCTAACAAATCTTCATTACAACGTCCTAGTTACTTGATACTATTTTTTAAGGAGTTTCTTTAAACAATTTCAGCCATTCCATTCAGACAACTAATGCACTTAACGTATAATTATTAAGTCTTTAGTAGTTATTTGTTCTAGTTACTTTTACACTACTAATTTATTTCAACTAAACGATACACTATTTGTAACTAGTAATTATTACTATGTATTCTTGTCAGATAGTGAAAATTCGATATTTTTGCTACTTACTTATCCGGAGCTACAACCGCTTTGAGGTCTTGACCTTCTTCAGGAGTGGCCATAACCGCCACGGTCTCTCGCCTTCGTCTGCCAGACAGTTATCCGTTGTCGATATTTTTGCTAGTTACTTTTAATCTTGTAGTTCATTCCACTCAGATCATGAATTACTTGTAACTAGTTGCTCTTGCCAGTTAGTGCTTACTAGTTATTTTGCTAAGTTATGTCAATGATTCACTTTTTTTTAATCTGACGACCAGTTACTAGTAACTATTCACTTTAACTAGTTACTCATGGAAAAGTAACTGGTAAGCTTTTATTCCTTATATTGTTTTAATTCCCATCTTTCATTGGAATGTGTATTCCCTTTTTCTGGACTGATTTATATGTTGTTGAGCTTTCTTGGCCGACAGTTCGAATAAAAATCCAACCCCGCTTTTGTTTGTAGTATTTGATATAATTTGACTACGTGTCTAGTGATATTATTCTTTAACATTGTGTCGAACAAATTTCTAGCAATATACTAACTAACGTTGTAAGAAAAAAAAATCATACATTGGTAAATAGATAAATACTACGGATATATACTTATGTTGTATTCAATTTAAATCCTACATTTGTAAAATATGTACCATTTATAAACTTAAGTTGCAATGCACCGCTGGTAAAACACGTCTGATTTGTGAGGCGATCGAGATAATCAGGTCTTTTCATCTCTGGTATCGCTATACAATGCAATAGCTGAGTAAAACGAACATGTTCTTTCCTTGACATTATGCACGAGCAACGATTTGCTACTTGTTGCATACACCGGAGAACGTTTATCGTATGTGACTGTATAGAACATATTTAACTTACACAGTCATGAATTTGGGATGATAAGGCAAATGACTATAGGTATACAATAGCATTGTTTATTACGTTCCATTATAAATAAAACGGCAACAACAAAAAAAACGAATTAAACGCAAGTTACTTTTTATATAAACACTTCCTAATGCGGTGATAGAATGGAATAAAATTATAGAAAACAAGCTTAATGTCTTGTAATCCTAGCAATATCAAAAACACACAAAACCTGTTCCGGATACACATGTGTTCCACGTGCTTTTTTTTCGTTTTAGCAAGCACAAAAACATCCACCAGTCCAAGCTTTTTTCGGTCGATAAATGCTACCGTTCTAAACGCATTAGGATACCCCAAAAACAATCTAAAGATTTGCTTTCTTTACTGTTTACGGCCCTAACATAAGACCGTCGCGTGGTTCTCCGTGCTCATATCCGGGGAAGATGGAAGAAGTTAGCCTTGCCAAATATTTTAAACTTAAAAATAAAAAAAAATACACACATCCAGGAAGATGGCAAAACACATCACAAAGCATCGCATCAAGACAAACAGAGAAAAAAATGAAGTAAAAGATCTCCCAAAAACAGGTTCTCCGTCCTGTCGGCGTTTGGGAGCTCGTTATCTTTCCAAGCTTCGCTTTGGTTTATTCGGCACTAGGAGAGCAAGTTCTGGGGCGCGATAGAGTTTGCAGTTTGTTGGTAGTTTGAAAGAATGCTTGAAAATGATTTTAAACAGTAGTGGACAGCTCGTTAACAAATAGGACCGCTAACAATGAGCCGAGTTTTGTTCGCTTTTTTATAAGTGTAATAAAAGGTATTACATTAAAAAAGGAAAACTAATGAGCACAAAAAAGAACTGCGCTTTATGACCAACTTTTCCGTTTTATTATTATAACTGTATAGCAAAATCATGTTACAAATTGTCAATGTCATCAACAGGCAACTCATTTGTATCACACTGTAGCAGTTCTCGTGCTAGCGATGCTGCTGTTCATCTGGATCGTTCAATAAACGCAAGAGATGAAAGTCATTCCATGCGGGGAATGGAGCTGTGGCAGGTTGTGTATAGAAGCGCGTGTGAAGCGTTTGAAGACGCGCCCACTGATACCTGTGGAGCCGCGCCGAACGTTTGTTGTCCAACGTGGATTATAACCGTCAAATGTGTGTGAAGCTAAGGAGGTTTGACCGGTCGTGTCTCATTCGAGGATGGCTTGACCGAAGCTCCAAAAACTGTGGCTTTTAAACCGCATGATGATGAGGAGGAAGATGTATGCCCCAATACAAATGAGGATGGGTCGAGATAAGTGTAGCTTTCCGATGCTGGACAACAGCTCGTTCTGTGCGTACATATACCTAAGCTTTATCACGCCTGAGTGTGAGTGTGTTTATGATCGACATCAGAAAAATGAAAAGAAGAAAGAGAGTAAGAGTACAGAACGACCCACACAAGGAGAGAAAGAGAGAGAAAGAGAGAGAGAGAGAGAGAGAGAGAGAGAGAGAGAGAGAGAGCGAAAAAAATGAAAGAGAAGGGCACACAGCGAAACTCATCTTAGAAGGGGTAACGCAGGTAATCGCTCAAAGGAGGTAGCGACTAAGATAACAGCGACGCATCGAGGGAGAAATGTTTTGTTAGTTTTTCTTAGCGATCCGCGCGGCTAGCATCGTGGCAGACGAGTGCCGATCAGACTGATCGATTTCGCGATACATTTCTGTTGCGTTGGGTCTGAAATTTTCAAATCCCAAGGAACGCTTTTAAGAACCCATACTCGTGGCTGCTCGAACGCGACCTCGCTACCTCGTTTCCTTGAGTGTAGAATAAAATAGTGCTGTACGTTTCGTTGCCAAACGCGTGTTGCGGTGTACCATCTAAGGAAAGTTTACGATCATCTTCCGTCGCTGTTGCAGATACAAGGCATTTAATTTGTGTTTTACGTGATTGATATGGTTAGACGCTATTTTGCAGTCGTATGTTAGTACGGTCGTGGCAGTAGTTGGTGGTGTGCAAGGTTTCCACAACCTGGTGTGTCTCGCGCTCGTTCTTTCTATAGTTCAAAAAGGTAATTTAATGAGAGATGGAAATGTAATCTGTTTACGTGCTGGCGTGTGTGATGACATTTCATTCATAACGATCTTGAAGCTCACTAAACCATGAACGACCTTGCACAGCATAAATTCACACCGGTGTGCTAAAAAATTGTGATGCAGCTGATCTCTTGAACAGGAGTTCGCATTTTTTGTTGTACCGTCGTTTGTTTCTAGTGCTTGGTAAAGAACATGACAACAATTTTTACTCGTTCATAATCAAACAGGTTAAAATTTGTTGTCCAAACAAAGTATCTAATAAGAACATGCATCTAGCGACTGTTTGATTGATTGTCCACGTGTTTTCTCCTGTTTTGCCTTTGGCTGATGTGCGCGTTGGGCAATTAATGCCTTGTTGTTTACTGACAGCTAAACCATAATCCCTATTTAAACTTGAACGTGACGAATTAAGAATGTTGCTTGTTGTGCTGTTATTTGAATTACCTTTTATTATCTTTTTTAAATAAGTGAGCGATTGTTTATGAGCGCCGTCGTTTGGTTAAACACATTTGGGTCGTAGATGAAGGGCCCTTGGTAGGCCCTTAATACGTCGAGATGCATCGTCACACGCCTTGCTTAATTGTCAGAAATGAGGAAGTTGGCAAAATAGAATCAAGCATCACACACACACCGACGACATGCGCTGTGAAACAATTCGCGCACACATTTAGTAACTCATAAGCGTCCAGCAATCTAATAGCTGCATTTCACCTCACTGTACCATACAAGCTGGTGACATTCATTGACCACGGTCGAGTGATTAGCACGTGACGACCCGTTAGCTCCATTTTGGCTACCGCTACCGGGTACGGCGGCCGCCCAGCAAGGCCCACTATGGCGCAGTTACCTTTTGTCTTCTCTTGGCAGCGGCGGAGAACCACAACCAGCGCAACGAGTCGTTCATGTGCTCAATCATCTCTTACCACGCATAGTTCACATTAGATAGGAATCTCTCCATTCCGCCCCATTCTGGTCGGGCCACGTTTAGTGCACGGGTTACAATCCACATAGCTTCACATACCGGCACCTGTCACGAATGCTACCAATCATCCATTCATCTCGCAAAGGTGGTCAAACGTGGATGAGTTGCAAGCGGAGCTAATTCATCGGCACCGTAGTAGCAGGAGTACGGGGATGGGGGCAAACCGAGTCATTTGGCACTGCGTTGTTTGAGGCGCTAATCGGTACATCGCCTTGCATCCGGACTGGTAGTGAAAAACTTGCTGCACTATGAACATTGCAACCCACGCAGTGGTTTGCACGAATTGAAGAGCGCGTGATAGTGAACTTGAACGTGGACCCGACGCATTGTTGCCGATGGCATTGGATGTTCTAATTTGGAACGTGTGTACTTTTCTACCATTACAGTGCGGCACAGCGGCTGCTGGTGGTAGCACGTGTAAATGGATATTGTTGTTAATGAGAACACTGCGCTGATGCCGGGGATTTTGGGGAAACATTTCAATGATAACACGGCATAATTCCAACAGCCAGCAAAGTCGGTCGAGGTGGTTCGATAGTAGCATTATTTTGATTGCATATATCACTTCCCACACTCCGCTCAAACTAAACATGCATGCAAGTGAAACTTATATATAAAAAACAAGGTAGCTTTTTGTGCTTTTTAGGAAGTTATTTTCTGGCACGTAGTGGGAGTTCAAATTATCGTAAAGAAAATTAGCTAATTATAATCAGAAAAGTTTCAGATACTAAAAAAATAGTTTTTTTTTCGCTATTTTTTGTACAAAGAGCGGTGCTTTATAAAAAAACATACTTTGAGATTGCCAAAGTATTCATCAAATTATCTTATTATCCTTAATAGTAATAGTAACAGTAAATAGTAAATCTACACTTCTAATATTAATATTCAGATTGCTTCATTACCTTCCTACGATCAAAATAACCTAAACACCTGAATGTTTCTTACCAATTTCCATTTTGCCTGTGTGTAATTTATTTACACATGCTGTTTATGTTCTGAATGTCTTATTTATACAGATGATTATAAATAACAATCATCGTGTTCGAGGCTTAGGATGTAAACTTATGAGTTTTGTAGACAGTGTTATTTTATTGTGTCATTAATATTTCTGAATCCCTAAAGGAAGCTTTTGTTCTAACAATTTCTAATACCTTGTTTAGTAACTGATTGTATACCGCCAATGGTCGATTGAATTAGTTTTTATTAAATATAACATATACTCTAATAGTCGAGTGTTCTCGTGTTATTAAAGTATAATACGTCTTTTTTGTGTAAATTTAACACGATTACTGCAAGCTTAAGCAAGTTTGATCGTTAACAGTTGAAATGCTCTCCAATTTTGTTTTAAAACATATTTCAACTTCCTTTCAACACAAGATCTACAATCTGCACGGTTATTCAAAAGTTCAACTTTAAAAAAACGAAAAATGAACACTTCATCATGTAAATTGAACATCCTGAAAGAAGAATAGTGACATTACCTATGACGAAAGATGCCAAACAGAAAGGAGTTGCGAGCTTAATTCACTTGTTAATTAAGTTAAATTATGTATCGTTTTCTGTTTTCATACAATTCAGAAAACTTATTAAAAACAGCATGAGAAATCTGTGTTTGGAATTATCATTTTAGAAGATTAGTCAATACGATTGTGAATCGTTTTGAGTCATATAGTTTGAACCGTTTTCGCTAATGTTGTATATTTATTCGTACATCTTTACATGTGTTACTAATTTTCGCATTAGTAGCAATGGAAGCTAAGCGACCGATACAACTTGTTTGTAGGACAAAACTAACAAAGCAATCGATTAGGTACAATAAAGCATTTAAAATAATGCACAAAGAAGAAATAGTCTTAGTAAAATTGATTTTACGTGTCACTTCGTCTACAAGCGGGTCAGATGATAAAGTGTCCAAACTCCTATCGTCCCAACATTAGCCCATAACTTATCGTATCATTTCATGTCGGTTGAGTTCGACCAGCATCCCCAGGAAGGACAGTTATAATGCAGTGCGACATAACTGATTCGTGGTAGCGGAAATAAAAACGTCACCTTGGGAAATCATGAAATATGATACGGACTACTTTTCAATTGTCGTAAGACAGTACGGTCGGCTGTCGTTCGCAACCGTGCTACAACCATCCTAATCACCATTAGATCCTTCCGCAATCGTTGCGTGCAGAGTGTGGGTCCCCGCAGAAATCGTCCCTTCCCCTACCCCAACCTTCTCTCTCTCCTCCTACGACAATACAATCGTTTTCCATTGCTTCTACGTTTCCTGTATCTCATCCTATCCCGCGTTCCTCCAGCAGGAACCCACGCACTGCCACCCAGACGTCTACCGAGCGTCTTGGGCGGTATTTTACTTTAATCTCGCCAGCAATGCTTCCGCAGGAACCGACCCATGCCAGAACCAGTCGGTCTTTGATCCCACCTCTGTGTCCCTTCCCGTGCGGACCCAACCACCACATCGTGTACCTTTCGTTACCTCCCCCATTGCATCGGCACGTTCGCAATGGCGAAAGAAAATAATCCGCTTTTCATTTCAATCTCTACTTTCCTGTTCCGCTTTTTGGCGATGGACGCCCAACCACCCACCAACCAACCAACCAACCAACCTGGACCATCGATGTAAATGCGGGCCCGACAACTGACAACACCTCCACCGACCACCGCGTCCCAACACCAACCGTGTGCAAAAATGTCTGGAATGGGTTGTTTTGGGTCGCTCCCTTGCTCACACTTCCACCTCCCCTGCCGCCCCGGCAGCCGCTGGTGTCGAGTAAGCTGAAATGCAAGCAACGGTCTCGGAGGGAAACGGTCAGGGACCCAACAGCAGTAGCAGCAGCACCGGCCACAATCACAGCTCTTCTCCGAAACTGCCGCCACCCGGCTCGTGGGCATCGCTGAAGGCAAACGTGATAAGATGGCGCGGCTCACGGAAACTGGTACTCGTCATCGTCGCCATCGCACTCCTGCTCGACAATATGCTGCTGACCGTCGTTGGTAAGTTTGGGTGATTGGCAATTGTGGCGAAGAACAAGGCATATCCAGTTTAATTATCCACAGCACTAAAATTATCTTTAGCTTAAATCACCCATGCACTTTAGCATCTTTTGCCAAATCTATCAAAAGATTCCTTTGTCAAAATAATCAACGCTTCGACCCATTCGTGCAGTCATATTTGCAGCTTAATTTAAAATAGCTCACCGAAGCATGTCAGTTGCGGTGTAATATGGTGCAAAAAATTCCTATTTGCATAATAGCTCTGAGCTCTCAGAGCCGCTCTAAGTGCTCATTTTGAGTTCAACTGTTAAATCAAATGGAATTATGGTCACAATAAAGAGCCGAGCTATACTGCCGTTCGAAGTGCTGCGTTTCTTTTCGAGAAAAGCTTTTCGTTAATTACACAACAGCTGCACGACACAGCAGGATAAATGTATTGAATATAACGCAAAGCAGTGTGGTTCCGACGTTGTAAAATGGTTTTCACTCCATCATCGACGAATAAACTTCACGCCACCCTTACACTTTCTTTGCTTCCCTTTTACACGTACAAGGAGCTAACAAAGAAAAAAACACCATCGTTGTCTAATAGACTAATAAGGGTAGTCCCGACCACGCCAATGAAGGACGATGAATCACTTACCCTTCCCAAACCCTACCGACAGCTACCGGCAGCCTCCGTTTTTACTTCCAGTGATGGAAAATTACAATCTTCCCGATGCACGCCACTGCTGATGAATGCTATTTTTACCAACACTCACTGCCACAAGTGCTAAGTAAGTCGGAGATAGGTTGAAGGTTCGCCACTTTCTTCGCCATCGCTTACTTGCCAGTGGCAGCATCTTTCCACACCGCGATCAAAACAAGAAATCGTTTTCCCAATGGCAGCGAAGTAAAATCATTTCCTTCGCACAGGATTACGGATCACTGTGGAGCGGGATTCGTACGATTGCGAACAGAGCCGTCTTCCTCCCTCCAACAAAGGATGGCCGCTTACTGCCTTGGTCCAAAAAGCGCGTCAACAGGCAGCATAATAGAATGAAAATTGTTTCTTTAAAGCCACTTATTCGGCAGCAGATCCTAATCAGCTAGCGGGAACGTAGCTGATACTGAGGCAATTGCCGCTTTTGCCTCACTCCCAGTGCTGCGGAAATGGAACGGAAAATGGTCGCACCGGAACTCTTGGTAGTGCCGGAAAAGGCGCACACAATCCGGAGACGATGGTGGAAATCGCTTCCTCGTCTTTGGTCTTTTGCTCATTTCGCTTACTTTGTGGCATGTGGCTTTGTTATATTTTCCCACTCAACTGTTGCATGCGGTTGAGTTCGTTTGGAATGGATTCTACTGGATTGTGGAAAGCCACCAAGCATCCCGCAACGTTTAAATTATACTGTTGAAATTTCTGATTGAGCAAACACTGTTCTTGTGAAGCTGTAAAGCATATATTAACATATTACATATTCCAAATAACAATGCGATCCACAAAAAAGTGGTGTATATTTCGAAAACCGCCTATTATAACATGTTTAAGAACTTACGACATTCCAATCGCTTTCCGGTCCTGCCTTTGAACATCGCGTATGAAACAATGAAAACGGTGGAATATAAGACCGTTGCTAAATAAAGTGCACTACATTATGACCCCTGAAGTGCTTCAACACGTTCTGCACAGGCATTCCGCTCGTCTGAGTCGAAAAGGCTAAAACATGGTCCTTTGAATGTATGCCAAACGGAGAATCTATTTCAGCTTCACCGGCAACGTTGAGTGTCTTGCACAAAAAATAGACTATTTCATTGAAGGAATGGTAAACGGTTGAAGGACCAAGCCTTGTTCACAAGTACCAGTAAAAGACAGAGCGAAAGCTAGAAAGAGGTAAGGAAGCGAGAAAACAAGAAAACGGCATAAAAGCCGTTCGTACCCTTACAGACCTCCCAGTCCATTTTTCTGCATGCAACTTGTTGCATTTTCCGGCATACGGTGCGCCAATAGAACAACGAAAAAAGAAAACACACAATGTGAATAGTAAACGGTGTCGAATGAAAGTGGTGCATTATAATGTCGCTGCGATTAGGTGCATTCTTTCATTTGTAAGAAATTGCTGAGAAAAAAAGGTACAATGCAAAGGGATGCAGTCCAATAATTAAGTTTCGTAATAACTGGCTTTAAATGCATATAATTTCCGTTCACTGCTTTGTATAATGTTATAATTATTTACATTGTCTTAATTAACTGCGTGCTTAGCTAAAAGTTTATAGTAACATTTGAAGATTGTTTGAGGTTGAGTTGTAGTTTTACTAAGTTGCAAGAGTCATGGTCTGTTCACTAACACGCAAAATAGTAACAATAGTTTGGCTGTTTTGTTGTACAATAATCATCGAAGAAGACTTTTTTAAATATTGTTTACACTTCTAGCTTAAATAAATGTTGGAATCTATAAGTTACATGTTGAAGTTCTTACAATCACTTAAAGTTGAATCATTCTAAAAAATGATTAAATTAAATAATTCCCGGATGGGTTTGAAACCATTAAAACGATATTACAAGACATCAATTTGGTTGGCTAGTCATTCGTTTAAGGAGCATTCTTTAATGGATACTGATACGATTCTAGCGCACTGTACACTGCCATTCTGCTCAGCACAATTATTCATCCAGCTGGGGATAATGAAAAATGGTCCCGTTGGCGATTTATCCCCGGCCGTAATGGTAAGAAGTATGCAGTGTAAATGTAACGTAGAAGTGTTTCTCACATTCATGATAAACGGAACGCTATATGGGTTAGAGGCGCTATATGGGCACAGCATCATAACAACCCTTTTGATTACACTTATACACACACACACTTACCACGGTTTACGATTCGCATTGCGGCCATCGATCGATCCGTGCTAGATCGGCTCTAGAGAGTCGTATTTCAGGTGTCCAGTAGTGGTTTCAGCTCT
This sequence comes from Anopheles gambiae, assembly GCF_943734735.2. Taxonomy (NCBI): domain Eukaryota; kingdom Metazoa; phylum Arthropoda; class Insecta; order Diptera; family Culicidae; genus Anopheles; species Anopheles gambiae. The sequence continues at coordinate 55,040,402 of NC_064601.1, forward strand.
GCACAGGCAAAAAGTAATTCGTGGGAAGTGCGTCCTTTTTCACGTGAAATGCCTGGCATTCCGGCACCTACCTCAATGTTGGCGTGAATGGGAAACTTTGTGTGTGTGTGTTGATTTTTCAAACCCCACTTTGTACCGAAACCAAAACGGAGAACCGAAGTGGGAGTATATGCGAGGATTAAATTAAAAAGGGCATTATTTGTCGATATTATGCGGAAACGTTTAAGTGACGCAAGTGGGTATCGGTTGACGGTACTGTAAAACTCGCAAACGGGTGTAATACATGTTTACCCTTCGAACGGGCTGTGGTTGTCGTTGGTAAGCGGTGACCTCTGGGAACTCAATTTTCACGCATTCAAAATTCGGTTGGCAGTCTTCGTTTTTTTTTTATGCAATGGTGAAACAGAGATGAAAAGCCTGCTTCCTGCTTTTGACAAACGAACCACATAGATGTCTCGTGATCGATGAAAATGTGAACGGCTTCGAAATACGATAAATCATTCACGGACTCGGTCACACTTGTGTTCGCTGAACTTTAAGCTGTCAATGGCAGCGATGGTCTAAGTGGTTTAATCCGTGATGTAGTATCACGTAACTGACAAACGTACAGTAATATGTAGCTGTAAGTGATACTTTTTCATGGTTGATCCACACGCATATTGGTAAAACAATGGTAGCGAATCTGACAGCCAGAAGGCAAGTGCGTCAACGCAACGTATTTTCTCTCTTATTATTAATATAACCATTTATTTGGTTAATATTCTGAAAAAATCAGCAGCACTAAAACATTTCAAGCAAATTATTGTAGGAAGCGAACAAAATTTCAGTTTTCAAGCGGTCACGTTGAAATTGTAATGATTGAATTCTGTGGTTAGCGAGTAAACACGTAGCATACAAACACACACACACACACACACACACATACACGCAGAACATATATTTGGTATTATTCACAGCCGCACGTCCTTACACTTTCATTGTGTACCGTTGACGTCCAGCAGCAGGACCAGACGAAAAGAACATAATTTTCCGATTAGCAGCCATTACGAATCGGTTCGCAAGAAAAAAAATGACAATGAATTACACACACGCCGTCCCTACTCTTCCTGTACTGCTCTCGTACCTTACTGCTTACGAACATTCATATTCAACACGTTGGAGCTTAAGGGGATTGCTTGGTCCATGCTCGCTGCGATGGACTGCGGAAATGGACTGTGGCCGAGGGAACAAAGTCAACGAGCTGGAAATTCGGTTTACTTTAGGTGGCCGTCCTTTCCGAGGTATGTGGTGAATGTGAATGCCCAATGCTTCCTGAGTGTCCATTGGGGGTTTTTTTTCGCTCTTCTTTCTTTGTCTGTCAAGCGCGTTCTCACGGATGGAGGCGCCTGGTAGGATAACGACGGACACCGAAACGGAAGCTTCAAACGGTAGTGCGAGGCGTGAAAAATCGTTCGACTAGTGGATTAGGAATCTGTTAATGAGGGTAGCCATCCACCCTTTCCGTTTGCCTATGATCTCACATTGGAATTGGAGATGAGAACTGATCCTACCATCAACACTAGACACTAGCACTTTGAGGCATATGTGACAGCGTACCGCTTTCAAAAGGTTGACAACGTTGCACGCGTTCTCAGGGGCAAAAGAAAAATAAAGTCTTACACGAAAGGAGCCAAATAAACCACAAACTCCCAGCTCCAATACGTACGTACGAGCGTTGTCTTTTCGCGCCAGATTTGCTACGTGCCTTGCTGGAGTAACCCATACGCTATAGTTTAGTGACACTTTCTTACTCCTCTTCTGGTCGACGAAGTAAGCGAAAGCAACAGACAACACCATTAGTCGTAAGCCGCACCAAATGGCACAAAGCAGAAGACGGGCAGCAGCGAATATGCTTCCAGTGCTTGGGGCGAATGGAAAAGCTATGTCCTATGGATGGTTTATAATGTCTTAATCACCATATAACTCGTAGGAATGTGATAATATTTCCCATTGTACTTTTATCGTCTTGAAAGCATACGTATGTTTGCTGGCTGCCTGCACGCTATGCGCGGCTATGCGAGACAATGGTGGGCGAAGATACGACCGACGGTCCCATGACTAATCGTAGTGTATCTGTCAAAGTCGGGCCAGGGTGCCGGATTTAGTTCTGCTGAGTAGGGTATGAAATGATCGTACGGTGTAATGCGGGTATTATCATCTATTTTTCACTCTCGTATTTGCGAGTAATTCAGTAATGAAAGAATTTCATAAATACATTTCTAGTGCCGTTTGATGTGGCCCCAGTAATTTTAGTTTTCCATTCTTTTGGTGATGTATGGCATGGGGCTGGCTTTTAATTAACGTGTCATTCAAGCCTTTTTTATCTTTACATTACGATCAATAGACTGATTGAAACAGATGAATGTTTCGTTTCGATTGTTTATCGCTTAACAAAATCACTCCAAGAATTGGGCAGACAGGGAGTTTTGATTTAACTGAATCGTTAAAAAACAAATTTTCCTTTACTTGATTCGTGGTTATGAACGAACAACTTTTACCACAACCATCGATACCGCCCAGTTTACCGCCCATAAAGTGACAAATGAAACGGTACCCTTTCTTGTCGCTTTCTGTGGTTATGGCGGTTCTAGCTTGCATGCCATCATTCTCACCACGAAACATTTGTGCTTTGCTTCTGTTACTAAGTATCTATCATTGAACTAGAAGAGCTATACTATCGAATGCACTGTACACAGTGGAGCACTCTCTGCACCAAAGACCACAATTGAGGCGGGTTTGTTTGTCCATGCGTCAAAGAATTTGTGGCGATAATGAGCAAGTCAGTCATCAGACGCACTCACCGTGTGCTAAAATAAAAGGGTAAAGCTCATAAGAAGCCAAGCAGAAGGTCGCCCCATACCTCGTCGGGGGAAAAATGAGCTACCGTCAGATGTGGTAAACGACAATTCGCGGTTCCAGGGGCCATGGTTCTATAGTTGATGGGGGCAAAGGGAAGAAAATCATTTATAATTTACCGCACAGTCGTTAGCCAACATCATTGGTTCAATTTGGCATTGTTGGGAGAACACTTCCTGCTGCTGTTAAACTACCACCCATGGCCGTCGTCGTCTGTCGTCGGTATGCAGGGTTGCGATCGTTTAGCAATGTGGGTGTTCGTACGAGGAAGCATTCTCTACCTCATAGCATTGTCCACATTCCGGACGCTCCGATGTCGATTTCAATGTGCCCGTAGCCCGGCTGCACAGGACGAGATAATGGTCCAATTGATAAAGTATTTTCCACAGCATTCCGATGCTCACTTTTCCGACGGTTGCAATGCCAATGGGATCGGTTAGACGCTTGCTGTAGCGGCGACGATGATGAAGTAAGACACACTTGTTGGGGATATATATTTGAACAATGTGAAAGTAAAGGTGTGAACCATTGAACGCTGTTGTGAGCGGTAGCGGTAAAAAGCGGTATGGAAGCTACATTATATTGCCTATTAAATTATTAAACTATTTTTCACTACTGAAAAACAAATTAAAAAAATAAGAAGAGAAAAGTTTGAGATTTTTTTATTTTAAGGTAAATTTTATGGTAAAATTTCCTTAAATCTTTTTAAAAGATTTTAAAATTCCCAAAAATATTTTCTTTGTACTACAAATCCACATAAAACCCGTGTTATGTTTCGCATAAAAATAGACTACATAATATAGTAAGAACTTAAGTTGTACTATCCAATTGCTACGCTGCAGTAAATTGCTCTCACCTAACTTAAGTGTCTTTTCCACTTTTATTCTATTAGAAAAGTATATAATTAATGAACACCGAAGCACTCAAACTCTCGCTGCCAGCCGAGCGAAATTACAGATTTACTAGCATTTTAAAACAAATAAAAATAACAAAAAAAAACAAACTCAAACGCCATTGCCTGAGATCACCATCAAACCTGAGAGGATGAGGACGATGGCGTGAAACAAGCTGTTAATTTCTTGTTTATTAACGGCTAAACGAGTTAAAGGGTAATTTAATTGGCGGACTGTAAGCTTTTCCAAGCAGCAGTGCCCGCTGGCAGTGATGATAACGATAATAACACGGCAAGCGCCGTCAGGTGGTGTAGGGGAGGGGAAAATTATTCTACGAAACGAACTGTAACTAATCCTTTTCTCCTCCGGGCGGTAGCGCATTCGATGGGACCAGAAACGTACCTACCGCTTCCACAGAGTTTGTACTGCTACTTTCCAAACGCTGATAGATGAAGTTACGCTTCCTGACTAATTACCGTACAGGCAGCTTCGATTGGCTTCGATCGGTATGGAAAACCGAACGCACCACTCGTTCCAAAACCTCCAAATGTAGTGTGGAAATTCGTTCCTTTGCCGGATGAGTCAAAGTGTTGCAAACGTACACACTGGTGCAGGCAAGCAACGTCTCTGTTCCGCATCGATCAGGGCTTACTTACTACCGACCGGGGATGTAAATATACTTCTTCAACACTTAGCACGCATGCAGTGCTTTAAACGATGAACGATAAGGTTGTGCGATAAATGTATGTGCCTTACCTTCTTCGAGCGTTGTACGGTGTAAGAACGCCGCAGCCACAGCACCTAGCATCGCCATCAGCATCAAGGCCGATGTGCCAATGATCACACCGCCTGTAACGAAAGTGTCGAAGAGTGCCCTGAAAGCACGGCTCTCTGTATCATAATTGAATCATCCAAATTTATTCGATTACAAAACGGTTCGCTTTCATGTGCTGCATCATGTGGCGCGCCTCCGAGCACTTCATTTTAGTCTGATTGTCTTTGATACGGAGCGCAGGATACGATGGTAAGGGAAGGAATTGGCCAACCATGGTGATGAAGCAAAAGGGGGCAAAAAGGGGAAAGCTCGGTTCTCGGGCTTTGCTAGGAGCCATCGGAGGAATAGATCAATACATCGCACAAATCGATTGGTGTCGGATGGTACGCAAAACGGAAACGGTGCTATTAGGTGTAATTGCGCTTTGTACAATTCCCGCTACATAGCAAGCAAGCGGATATGCTGATGAACCTTCCCGTTCCAGTTGAACATGCCTTGCTTGGAAGAGTTTTCTCAAATTGCAAATTCGGAGTATTCCGTTTCAATATTGTAGAATGGATGCTATTCCATTGGAAACAGTTTTTCTAAACTATAATACTTTCTCAATGTCTGTCTGTGCGTTGGAGCGCGGTTACACAGAACCACACCTCGTCTCGTAAGAAATTAGTAGATAATTAAAACCTTGCTCTCCGGCAAAAGGTGGGTTCGAGCTAAAGTGAAATCTCAATTAAACACACAATCAAAAACTAACAAACCAAACTCAGTTAGCTGCCTTTCCGTTCCCGCATGACAAACCAGGCGGAAACACGACAAACAAGGGTGCTGATGTTTCAAGCCGTGTTTCCACCCCCCCCCCCCCCCCCCCCCATTTACCTTAAAGCAGAGGGAAAATACTGGGAAATCACCCCACCCCCCTCCTCCCACCCATTTCCGGGGCGTTGAGGTTCGCCGATGCAAATTCTACACTGCCGGTCGGGGTGTGGTGGCTCGGAATCTCGGAAGGAAATGGGAGAGAATTGACAGTTTAATTTCAACTTTCATTTAAAACTAAGATAATTCAATTACTCCACTGTAGTAGTGGCGGGCGTGCACGTGCATTATGCTGCGTTTCCTATCTAGCCATCTGCTGTGAGCATCACTTTCACCGTGATCGTCATCATCGTTGCGATGGATGGAAAAGTCTCCGTCCCTGTAGGTGTACGTTGTAGGGAGGGACGTAAGCACCGTTGATTGTGTTATTATGCACGGGCGAACCCGATGAAACTGACATCGATATTCGTCTTGAGGATACAGGATACAGATACAGGACACAATGTGTGTGCTGTGCTGTGGTTCCACACTTTGTTTCGTAAAGTTTCTACTTTTCCCCATAGCCACAACGGTCGGGAGATCTTGTCTCAAACGGGGTCGAACCCTGGGGCAGAACCATACTTGTTGAATGTGTTGCAGCGAGGAGAAACCGATGGTACCGATAAGAAATCATCAACCCACCCCACCCCGTACCGTATACTCGAGCAAACCCATTAAACGATGTCGTCGGTATGGACCGTAAAAGCAACACCTTTTCGTTAAAGCAACCTACTACTCCTAGGACACCCCGGTAATCACAAGTAGCAAAACGGATTGCTCTGTGTCCAGCATCATTCCATTACAGATTATTAGGCGTTAGTTTTATGGGTCGGTTTGGAACACGGTTGCACATTATCTACCTTTAGTTCGCTCGCCACTGCCCTCTGTACTGTACTGTTCCTCTGTTTCCCATTTCCCAACGCACCCTGTTTCCCCCACAGTGCCAATCATTCCGGAGTTTCTTTACGACATCAGACACCCGGATGCACCGCTGGCCAGCTTTCCCAAGACTCCGCCGACCACACCGTGCGAGAAGGAGGTGACGACACCGTACAATGGCATCGACGTTACAACGCAAGGTTACGGTAGGTTCTGCTCCTCGAATTCCAGCGCGGACTTTTGACAAGAGTAACAACCCCCCTGTGCCCCGTTTTCTTGCGCTTTCCCTTACGTCACAGATAATGCTAGCTGGTACGCGGAACGGGAGGAACGGCACAAAGAGCTGGTGGAGGAAACGGTCGAGGTAGGGCTTATGTTTGCCTCGAAAGCATTCGTCCAGTTGCTGGCCAATCCCATCGTGGGACCGTTGACACACAAGTAAGTATCGCGGTACTAGGCCCTACCGAACTGGTGCGGTGTACTTATTCCCTTTCTACTTCCAATGCCGCGTTTATTGTCCCCTCACAGAATAGGCTACAGCATTCCGATGTTTGCCGGGTTCGTCATTATGTTTATCTCCACCCTGAGTAAGTAATTGTCGCCCACTCGCCCCTAAAGGGTCTCACACTCATGCTGGCCGTTTGGTTTCGTGCAGTTTTCGCATTCGGAAGAACGTACTCGGTACTGTTCCTGGCTCGCGCACTGCAGGGTATCGGATCGTCCTGTTCGTCGGTGTCCGGCATGGGCATGCTGGCCGATCGCTACACGGACGACAAGGAGCGGGGGAACGCGATGGGCATCGCGCTCGGTGGACTGGCGCTCGGTGTACTGATCGGGCCACCGTTCGGTGGCATCATGTACGAGTTTGTGGGTAAATCGGCACCGTTTCTGGTCCTGTCGGCGCTGGCACTGGGCGATGGGCTGCTGCAGCTGATCATGCTTCAGCCGTCCGTCGTGATCGAGGAGTCGGACCCGCCGTCGCTGAAGGCGCTCGTCACCGATCCGTACATCATCATTGCGGCCGGTGCGATCACGTTTGCGAACATGGGCATTGCGATGCTGGAACCGTCGCTGCCGATCTGGATGATGGACAACATGGGTGCGAGCCGATGGGAGCAGGGCGTCACCTTTCTGCCCGCCTCGATCAGCTACCTGATCGGGACGAATCTGTTCGGTCCGCTGGGGCACCGTATTGGCCGGTGGCTGGCGGCGCTGCTGGGGCTGGTTATTATCGGGCTGTGCTTGCTGTGTGTAAGTATTTGACCACCAACAGAGAACGGAAGCGAGAGCGTGCCGCTTTAATCAAACGATGGTAACCCTCCCGTACAGATTCCGATGGCTACCTCCATCAACCATCTGATTTTGCCGAATGCGGGGCTCGGATTTGCTATCGGCATGGTCGATTCTTGCATGATGCCCGAACTCGGCTACCTGGTGGACATTCGACATTCGGCTGTGTACGGCAGTGTGTACGCCATCGGAGACGTTGCGTTCTGTTTGGGTTTCGCCATCGGTCCAGCCCTAAGGTACGTTCACATCACCTCCGGTTGTGTGTGTGTGTGTGGGAGGGGGTTTTGGAAATTAAAACTCAAGCAGCGCCACGTACGGCACACTTGACGGGAGCTGCTTTATTTATCTAACGTCGACCCTTTTCGCTCTCTTTGCGCAATTCATTCCAAAGTGGCACCTTGGTAAACACCATCGGCTTCGAGTGGATGCTGGTTGGAATTTCGATCCTTTGCTTCGCTTACGCACCGCTGCTGACGTTCCTGCGAGCACCGCCGACCAAGGAGGAGAAGAAGGTAAGCATCAACGGCATCGACAATGCTGGACTGTCGCTCGAAAGTGGACCGTGCAGTTCGTCCCAAACCATTGATCCGTCCTCGATCGAAAAAACTCCATCGAATGGAAAATTGACAAACGGAACAGGGTACACGAACGGGGCCGCCGAAACAGCCGTCCATTGTCCATCTCCGAACGGGGGTGAACATTTTGTCACGAAGCTGTAGGTGTTCCTTTTTCGTGTAAAATCGTGTACTCAGGGCTTTGCCAGTTTCTATTGCCCCACCCCCCTTCCCCGGAAGCTCTCTTTCTGCTGGATCTGTATCCCCTGCTAAGGTCGTTGTAATTTAAGCTCCATACTAGCGTGCGTACGTGATTATCTTCAGTAGCTCGTGGTGGTTTAGTTATTAATACTTTTGGTTTCCTCCTAGATTATGTACATTAATGTGTAGTTCAATATCGTTTGAATTTACGGCTGCGATGTGTGTTTAGTTGTAAGAGCCAATGGTGTCCTCTGGTTGGAACCAAATAAAACATTTTATTTTTAAAAAACTTTTTTGTTTGTTTTGTTGCCTACGATTTTTTTTATATTTTTGCCATTTCCGTTGTATGGGTTTGTATGTTTTAGTGGTAATTGTTACACATTATTTTGATCGTTTATTTCATATAATTTGTATAATTTATTTTAATCTTTTTCTGGCTTCGTTTAAGAATCAATGTCTACTCCAGCACAACTCTAGGTACATCCCACATGTTATTACAGAGCCTCATTTTTATGCGCTATATGAGCCGAAAACAAATTCATTTCATCATGCTTAATATTTGTTCTTACAGTCCCTCATCGTCGGAGAGCGCTCGTCGGTACGTTACGTCACGTACCAAAATGAGGAAGAGGACGAATAAAACAGTTCCATTCAACATACCACCAAGGTTTCCCCATGTTACGACACTTTGCCCACAAATTGAATCAAACTGAACGATAGCAACTGAAGCAACAAAACCAAGAGATCAGGTACATTTTTAAGACTGTAATCACGCCAAAACTGCATCGCCACAATCAATCAATGGATCAAACGCGAACTTTTCCCCAGCCTTCACTATTGTAGAGGCATGCCTAAGAAGAAGAAGAAGAAGAAGAAGGAAAAAAACAGCAAAACATGATAGAATGAATGTGCAACTTTGAAGGAACAATAATTTGGCCCAACATGGGGTATCCGTACCCTCACTTGTTATGCGAAGCACACGGAACAGCAATGTTTCCCACGATGATACTAGTTTATGCATGTTGAAAAAAGTCTTAACACACAAATCATCCGTAGCAGCTCCTCTAAGCGGCTGCTACGTTTTACTAAACAATCGACCTACACACGCATGTCCCTAGAACACAGCACCGATCACGGCACACTCTAAATCGCATCTATGCTCATAGCCTTGACTATGAGCCACACCGTCGGAATAGAGAAGATGGAAAGATAAACTATTACTATTAGCTTAAAAAAATCTATAATTACTCCCTGCAAAATACTAAGTCAATCGGTTTCGTCCATGCTTTTGGGTGACACTACGCCAGTACAGAGGATCGTTTCCTTTGAATCCCATTGCACGCGTGACAGCGACAGTGTTGAGCGCAAATTCGGTGATTGAAAGGGTGACATTCAAAAGCAGGGATCGAAATCGACCTGGCCTACTGCGACCAGACGAGCGTGCAGTTAAGCAAAGCCGCCGAGTAGGATCTTCGTATCCTAGTCCGGTTGTAATATACAGTACTGTCTGTGCCACTTTCAAGGTGAGTTTTCGCTGACCGCTGCAAGCGCAAACACGGTGCCAGAGATCACTTTGCTGCCAAAGCGTTTAACGTTTGTTCGATCAATTGAATCGCTAGCAACCGAATGGTACAGATATGGGACAGTGTTTTTTCTTTGCTTTGGAGACGTACTTCGGCTAAAACTGCCATTTACTGCTACGAACTGCAAAACAACACTCCACAGCTCCTGGTAGGCGGTGTGGCTGTATCAATGCTGGAAAAAATACTATTTAATAAAAACTAAACACACACACACACACAAACAAAATCCAAAAAAACATGTTATCCACTTGATCGCTTCATGTAATCTTGTTCGTTAACTATTAAACAACTCCTATCTTGACAATGTCCTAGCCGTGTCCTTAGCCGTGTAGGATGTTGTGAGATACAAAAATCTGACCAAGATATGGGAAAACAAATACGATACTAATACTGCACGCATGTTTTTACCATGCAAAACCACACTACTCTTAACTAACTGCTCTTCACAACTAAAAATGCGTTCCGTAGTTAACATAACGCGCTACCAGTATTTCCTTATAAATGAGAAATAGAGTATTACTACACACTGCTGCTAATCACGTGATCGCTGTCTATAGCTTGTACTTACAAGCACTAACAAATAATCAATGTAAACAAAAGCAACGTATTTCAGGTGTACTCCAAAAAATCACATCTTATAGAGTTAAACATACGAACGAAAGTCTCATTCTTGCAGTTACACTTGCTCCCACAGTGCAGCCACAACAGAAGGGGATGCACAACATCACAACCCCGGTAGGTGGTGGTGATAGTCTCTTTGCAAAGCTTGAATGGCTGCAAGTTTCGCTAGACACTATCGCTCACCGTGCTGACATTGTGGGTTCTCAGAATCATTATCAGAATCACTAGCTATCTACTATCTAGACACTATTATTATTATAATTATTATCATTGTTATTATTATTAAAATATAAGATTTGAGTTGTTTCAACAACATCTCTAGGTATACAGCATACTTAACCCTATTGACAGGTATCTCAAGGCAATAAAAAGGAAACTACTAACTAACTAAACTAAGCTTCTCATTTCGATGCGAGCAATGACTAATACAGGTGTGTGTGTATCTGTATGAGATTAATCTTTCTAAATTTATGCAACAAAAACAAAACTCAAATCTTGTGAGTATTTAAATTAGTAAACCAATGCACACATCTGTAAGTCTATAGTTTATTCCCCGTTTAGTAATCATTGTCATGACGGTACTACTAAAATTAAAGAAAAACGAATACCAAAAAAAACATTTACAAGGAAAACCAAACAAAAACTCATTGATAATGATGATGATGATGATGAATTGCTGACTCAATCAAAAACTAACATCAATCGAACATCGATAATGCGTTGTACAGGGTTTGTGGTATGATGTCAGGCATTGGTAATTTCTCGTTTCCACGCAGTAATCTATTGGCTCTCGCTTCCCTATAACTTAAAACATACAACTCCTGTCAAAACCGACAAAAATAGCTAATCGTTTAAACCGATACTAGAAGAAGAAAACCCCTGCCCAAAAAGGCAAATTACTTTCCAGCTTTCGTTACCATCGATACAGTCTGTCAGAATGTACTAATGCAACTAACGTTTGTGTTCTTCGTGTGTGTGTGTGTGCGTGCGCGTGTACATGTGTTTTTTGGATTATCTCTCTGTTGTCTGTCGTCGCATCGTTGTGCACATCACTGTTACAATAGGACGGATGAACACAACTGTAGAAAAGAAAATTCGGTCCACCGTGAGCCGTGTTATTGTGAGTTAGACAATAACTTTTGCTGATGTATCTTTGAACGGGGAAAGCGTTTAAATGAATCGTATCAACACTGGGTGAAAATACACTCAAAACAATCACAGCACCCATAGGCATCCAACTGGCCAACTAACTGGCCCGATAGGCTTTTATGGTGCTTGTGGTGTGAACTAAACATCTATCCATAGTATTATATCGTTGTCATCATTGTATTTGTGCATTTTTTTTTAATCTAACTCCCCTAAACGGAGGTTTCTCGAATCTCGAATGTAAAGAATTGACCTTTTGCTAGTGTGTGACATCAGTTCCACAAACCACCATGGTGCAAAATGAATAAGTTTGCATTTATTCGGCCAGTTTTGTATTTTACCGTGTTTTTGTTTTCCCAGTTATTTGTTGGCACTTACCGAAAAGTGGTGGTGCACGAACGGTGTATGTATCTAATTAAACTATCTAATACAAGGCTGGTATGGGGTCACAGATTCACAAAACAACGTATCAATAGGTAGTTGATCGAATAAACTAACAAACAAACTAAACTACTAAACACTACTACATGTTAATAGCTGCGAATGAATTATCCTTATATTTTCCATTACCCTTACATTACGGGGTTTATTGTTGTAATTCACAGGTGATATATGTTCTAATCCATTCTATAACAATTTATTGCAACTAATCTAATTTGGTGCACAGCCCATTCATCACCTTCATTGTGTGTTAGAAAGTCTTTTGATAAAAAATTAATTATTGCTTTCAGAAACTTCCATACAAATATTAAGCTCGAATTCTCTAGTCCAGATTATGTTTTTTACCCTATTAAGTACAGATTCATAGCCATACGATCAAATGGTCGGAAACGATTTTCAGATTCTACGAGAAAAATCTCCTTGTCACCATTTTAACTATGCAACGTATTACATGAATACAACAAAGAATAGTATAAAACATACTACTAATCCTTCACGAATAGGAAATAAGAATAAGTTATATGAGCGTAGCAAAGCCACACATTGTTGTTATAGTGCATAGGAGTAATGCTAATGTTCATATATTAGTGCTTTAATAAAGGGAAGGATTTGTGCAGAGGAGATGGCGGAGAAGATGTAGTAGAAGAAATAATAACAATATTTACAAGCTATGCTGAAAAGCAAGATATTCCAATTGTTGTACCATTTGATATTCAAATACGGACTAGGAATATCGGTAGGCGTATACAAACGATCCCTACCGAGATACTCCGATAAGCGATGGGAAGAAGGTAAAATAACGAATGAAAACAGTATCATGCTAACCTAATTGGTAATAAAGATATACACACAAACACACACACACAATTTATAATAGCAGAACCATGTGTAATAGATACTCCTAATACTTATATACAAAACCATAACATAAATATATATATATACACACAGAGATAACATATAGGTATGGAACATAATGGATGTGTGTGGTGATACTAATCTATGGGAGCGATGTTATAAAATGCATTTGCAGGATGTGTTGAGCAGAGTGATCCTAGCTGGTCCGTTTTTTAACACGTTTATGAGTGTAATCCATTTGCTGTGACTCAGCCGAGACGGGCAAACGTAACATTAAACTAGTAAAACAAAAAAATGGTAACCATTGTACGCGAACCGGGGCAAAATAATGCCTGCCAAGCGAAACCTGCTATAATAATGCTGATACTAAAAATATGTACAATCAAGACGAACAAAAATGGGGAACACAGAATAAAGTTGTTGGTGACATCTATTGGCATTGCCTTTGGTTTATTGACTTCTCGCCGTTACTTATGCAAACATATTCACGTACTCCAGTATCTTTGGGTCGCAGCGAAAGTCGTACATGATGGTGTGCTTCAGCATGCAGTACTTCTCGTAGATTGCTATACTCTCATCACTTACGGTCGGAATCGCAATATCGTTCTGAATGTCCTTCTCCGGCGTCACGCTAGCGATGATGATTTCGTTGTTGTATATCGATAGTCCGCCACTCTCGTTCATCTGGGCATGGCGGTTGTACTGATGCGGAGAGGACGGTCTTGCCGGCTCTCCGGTTGAGTTACAGATGCGGTTGATTTCGGCATACTTTTCGTACCTAGATCGAAAGAAAATATTACATTATGAAATAGCGTGCTTTAATACGAATTTTAACATGATGGCGAGGCCTGCCACAACCTACTTTAGCATGTCCGCCTTTTTTGGCATTCGTATTTCAAACCCGTATATGTCGTTCGTCATCGGAAACATGGAACTGAGCGTGACGGGATCCTCTGCACGGCTACTGTTGGTGCTGCTGCTCGGTGCTGTGTTGCGGTTGTTGCTGCTTTTTTCCTCCTCGTCCGATTCTGACTCATCGTCCGATCGATCGGAAGACGAACTGTTGGCCGAGCTAGTGGACGATTGGCCCGTCAGTGAAGGATTCTTCAGTGCCGTGCTTTGCTGTCGGCGGATCGGCTCGAAGGGGCTGAAGTGGGACCGGAAGGCAGGCGCAAGGTTTCGCGACAAATGGCTCAGCTGATAGTCGATATGCTCTTCGAAGGAGGTCAGCTTATAGTCGTAGTGGAAGTTTGAGTAGTAGTCTATAATTTCCGCATCATTCGAGTGTATCTTGATCAGCTCTTTCACGACACGATTCTCGTCGCTCACTGCGGCGGGGAGGCAGTTCATCACAAACGGACTGACCCACTGGGTGAGCGGAATGGACGATATCTGCCGTATCTCATCGAAACGAGAGTTATGTATGTAGAAATCGGTTTCCAGATCCCAAATGTGAAGCGTTTCTGCAACGAAAATATGAAACACCACGCTGTAGCAAACGCTTAAGCAAACCCCGCACCCGCCTCTGTGGTACTCACTGTTCACCTCCGCCTTCGAAGGAATGTAGTAACCCAGGAACAGATTGATGCTGTGCTGTTTCTCCGTATCGCTGAAAGTGTTGCTGTAATAGCGACTGAGCGTTTGCATGATATCATTACCCTGCGACGCCCATACGGCCGTTTTGCGGTATGTTTTGATCCGGTGAACCAGCTGCGACCCCCCGTACTGCAAGGCCAGCGTATCACCATGGTCTTCGTACAGATTCTCGAGCATCGTGATACAGTCCGACTCGAACTCTAGTTTGCGCTCCTTCAAGAACCCCAAATCGTACAGCTGATGGGCTAGGACGCACTTGCCAATCGCAAACTGTGCCGTATTGGTGCGATCCAGACAGTCGACGCAGTTGACCCGCACTATGCCAGTCTGCTTTTGGCTTCGCTCGTCGTCCGAATAAAACATTCCCGTCTGCTGGATCACCGTTTCCGCGATCTTGGCCAGCTTCTCCATGACGTTCCCCGTGCCGCGGCTTTTGCGTGCCATATCGAAATCGATGTACCGTATGCGAAGATGCGGAGGCAGAAACTGGTTCAAGTAGCTAACGGTCGAGTACATTTCCTCACTCAGTAGGCTTTCGTGCCGACGCTTTTCCCTCGTTTTCACCAAGTTCAGTATAATGACGGGCGCGCCGTAATGAAACATCAATCGCTGATAGTGCTTGCCCGCCGTTTCGCCGAACGGATCCGACAGATCGATCGCAATCTGTGGCTTCGGCACCATTTTGCTAACGTCTTGCGACCAGTGCGATGGAACCGATCCGCGCAGCTGCGTAAAGCTGCACATTCGATTGCCGTCCAGCACGATCTGCTCCGTTTCCACCTCGTTCGCTACGTCGCCGTGAAAGTTGGCACCGCGCTTCAGGAATCGTGTTCCGGCGTAGCGTGTGCTGCGTCTCGCTATCAAGCACACGTACACCTGCCGACCAAAGATACTGATGCTGGACTGACTGATAAAGCCGTGTATGATCTCCAGCATCCAGTCTTTGTGCACGACGTCTCGCATCGGCTTCAGGTGAAACGCATTCCAGACGAACCGTTCGCGAGACACTCCGCGGAAGGCGTACGTCATTTTTTCGCCCGTTCGATTCTGCCAAACCAGCGGCTCGTCCTTTACAATGTCGCACCGGCTACCGACAAACTTGGGAGCGGAAAGATTGTACTGCAAGCTGTGGGTAAGATCGTAACTGTAGCTGAAATAGAAATTGCTGTTCAGATCCACATTGTTGAACATCTTCACGTAACGCTGCTCCAGCGGGTGCATCTGTTTGCTCGATGCTTCGTTCACGCGAATCATGGCCGTATCCTTGATGGTGTAGATAATATGCTTGCCAATGAAGGCACATCGCGTGCGCTTCGTCACCAGTATCAGATAGTATCCTTCGAGGAACTTCACAAACCCCAGAACGCCGTACGCACTGATTGATCGGATGAACGAACGGGATTGCACGAACTTGCGTATGTCTCCCTTTTCGAGCTCGTTTGGATTTTCATAAATCGAAAGTTCCGGCGCACGCCTATCAATCTCTAGCACGCGGAATCGCGTCTCCTTGCTGTTGCTCCCGATAAGGTAGAGTTTCTGGAAATGGGTTAAAAAAGGGTTCACATTATTAGTCATCAAACTTCTGCCCACCGCCAGTGAATGGAGCCACTCTTACCGCCTTCGTCTCGAATAGGGCCACCTTCTGTATCGAACTAATCAATGGTTGAAAGCGTACGTTTGGATCCATGTTTACGGCAAGCTGCTCCCTTATTAATTGAACCAAACGAAACAATAATAAACTGGCTCTACTCTGCTGAACGCCCCCTGTGCAAAGCAACGGAAGAAAGCATTCCCTTTCGCGCATTTTCTCATGCCTTCTTTTTCCCTCCTACGGCAAATTTATCAATTGACAAATTTGCCGTAGGAGGGAAAAAGAAGGCATGAGAAAATGCGCGAAAGGGAATGATTTCTTCCGTCGCTTTGCACAGGGGGGCGATTCTCTCGACGAAACATTTGTTTATGTTTGCAGATGGTTCTTTTTACCTTTCCTAAATACAACAAAACAAGTATTGCACTGGGTCACCACATCTCTGTGCTATTTTTATTAAGTTAGAGCCTGTA
Source organism: Anopheles gambiae (assembly GCF_943734735.2). Taxonomy (NCBI): domain Eukaryota; kingdom Metazoa; phylum Arthropoda; class Insecta; order Diptera; family Culicidae; genus Anopheles; species Anopheles gambiae. The sequence goes on from NC_064601.1 coordinate 55,057,044, forward strand.
TGCGGCGATTGCGCTAGATGGTACCAATTCTACGTACAATCTCGACGTTTTTTCTATGGCTTCATATCGAATTTGCAGTTGGGAAGTGCTTGTTTGAGCGTTTTTTCCACTTCCTGTATATTTTTCACATCAGGCAAATCGAACGTTTTCACCTGTTGTAGCTGGGGGAGCTGTTTGAGCTGTACCAAACCGGCATCGGTGACATTGCCACACTTGGAAATTTGCAACTCCTCCAGCGTATTGGCAACGTATCGCAGCTTCCACAGAGCTTGATTGTCGATGTAGACACAGTTATGGAGGACAACTTTCCTGAGCCGACTCAATCCCTCCAGATGATCGAACCCAATGTGCATTATGCCCGAATCCGTCCCATCGAGTTCTTCCATTAGCACCGGCAAGGACTCGTCCGGAAGTGCGTTAAAATGCACATGCACACGGGCGTCCTTCACAAACTTTGCTTTCGCTCCATTCTTTAGCAACCATTCGGCACAAAGTCGGTCGGGGCCAACCTTCTTCAGTCTAGCGCGATCGACCCGGTTGAACATCATGTTCACCCAGCCCCAAAATGGTCTGTTTATTGGGGTTTTTTGCAGAGCCAGCGGTTGCATCTGCGCTAGTATCTTCATTGACGGTCTTACGGTAAGCATTTTCTACAAGTACACAAACATCAGTTTCACATTCAGCATTCACAGTCGCAAACCATTTACTACTCACCGTTAAGTTTTCTTTCCCGTGCCAAAGATTACATCTTCCGGTGTAGTTGAACCGGCAGCCAATTTTGTATTGATGAATTAGTCTATTTGACAGTAGCGTAAACAAACATTGCGCAACCGGCACGCGAAGATGCAAACACACAGTGCGCAAAATCATGAATCGTAACGTCAGATCTAATAAACATCCGACAGTTTAAAATTATTCCAGTTTTATTTTACTTCTGAATCGTATTTACGTCTATGCTTAAATGTATAACCTTAGCCATGTTTTACCATGCATTTAGTAAAATGTGTAGGTACGCCTAATTTTGCTTTTTCGTGCCCTCTGGACTCGTTACGTTCCCTGTTGCACCCTGCTTCACACCCGTTGAAGTGGAAACGATGTTTATTTTTTTCAACATTACATTGCGTCCCACTATCGACGGTGAAGCGCTCGCAGCAGACAATGCAGAGGCTGTTGTTTTGATAAAAATCTTACTTCCTGCGGTCGTCGAGCTTCCACTTGTTGAAGTGTTCTGCACAGTGGCGCTGCCTGGTGCTTTATTCGCTCCAAACGGATTGATGATGATAGACTGGAACTTGCCTTGCGGTACAGACAACGGGGTTCCAGTAACGCCCGTTTGGCGCATGCCAGCACTGTTGACAATCTCGATCTTGCCACCGGATAACAATTCGCTCAAGTTTTTCACCACGCTGGTGTTAGTTGCACCGCTGTTCATTGGTTTGGTCAACACTACCTTGGTAAACTTCGGTCCCGTTGTACCACTGCTCATTACCGTACCAACGGAGGTTGCCGGCGACGCACTTGACGCAACAGCTATGGGGAGATTGATTTTTGTTCCTACAGGAACGATCATACCGCCGGGATCGACAGTTTTGAGTGTACCCTTATTGAGCACCAAGTTGATCACTTGTTTCGGCTTTCCAATCGACAGCGGCATACTTCCAGCGGGCTGTTGCAGTGTGACGAATCGCGTGCCTGATGCCTGTGCCGAGCTAGCATTGTTTTCAGCAATGCCTACAGACGCTGGCGCTGTTACTGCTGGTCGAGTATCTTGTGCTTGCTTCGGTTTTTCAGGCGAGCCCTCCTGAATTACACCATCGTTATCGGCAAATACGATCGGAAGATCGAAAATATTAGTCTCCGACAGAGCTTTCGTAACTTTCCCAGCAGCCACATTAGATTCGTTCACATTGCTAAACACAGTAGGCGTGGATCCTGTGTTGCGCACGATTGTGTACTTCGGTGGACTGCTAATTTCCTCCGACGTTACCGCACCATCGTTCACTCCGGGACTGCTGTTTGCTATCACGGACATGACTGGTTTGGAGGTTGATGTTATGGAGTAAAACTTTTGCGTCGTTCCGGTAGACGGTTTCAGATGAATAAGTTGATTCGATTCAATCAATTTCACATTCACATTGCCCTGCTGATGCAACGCGCCAGCCGATAGTGTTGTCTGCGCAGTGTCTCGTTTCAGTGCAGGAAGCAGCATAGGCGTGCTACCCCGGCCAGAAATAATCTGCGTGTTGCCTGATTCGCGAACTTCATACTTCACCACTTCATCGGCCTTTGCGAGTGGTAAAATTATTTTCTCGCTTTTTATTTGCTTCTCAGGCGTCGTTGGCGTGTTGCTCTGCGCTTCAATATCTGGCGCGTCTTGGGTAGACTGAGTCAGGGATTGGGCCACCTCAGCTGATTGTGTTGTTTTTGGCAAGCGACGGTTGTAAGGCTTTTTCTGCTGTTTGGTCTCAGCTTTGGGATCTGGTGCGTGTTTACGCTTGCGCTGTGCAGCAAGGTCACAATCATTTCGTTGTGCCGATGGCATACTTTGTTCCATCGGGCTGTCCGATTGGAACGACCCAGCCAAGGCGGATTGTTTTGGTCGCGGGGGACTTACGAGACAGTTGGTTGCAAACTCTGCTATCTCGTCTGCGACCATGTTGTCCACCATCGACTGGGTGACTCCTTCAATTTTACGCTTTGTTTTTGACACACGCAAACATTCATCGGCTGCTCCAACGACTACCAGTGATGTTTGAGTGGACATGCGGTCACGCAGCATTTCGATTTCTTCGTGACTAAAAAGGATACAAAAAAGACGTGTAAAATTGTATACAGCTACAATCGATATAAAACCATATAAGCCATTTCACAGCTTCTTACCTGGCACGGGCGGAGTTTTGGCCGATGACGAACAGCACAGGGCACGTAATGTCAACGATATGATCATCGGGTGCTCCACGAACTCCGTTGTATGTGTTGTACGAGAATCCCAAACAAATCACGCAACTAATTGACTCTACTAAACCAACCTGAATTGCAAGAGCGGAACCGGCATCGAAGCCAACCAAAATAATCGGTCGATTTGGCGCCGAGCTGCGCACTTGTTGTATTTTGGCTCGTGTCATTGCTAGCATATGTTCTGCCAGTTGCTGTAGCGATTGTTTGTCGATGTTCGGCTTTTCAACAGTTGATTTTTCTTGTGGTGGTTGTATTACTACCACCGGTGACATGGTGCTGAATAATGTAAACCATTTCTGATGCCGGGGCGATGGCAATAGAGTGGGAACCGATGGCACTACAACAATAAACGGCTGTCCAGGCAGCTTGCGATTTTTGGGAGTCACTATTGGCTCCCAAGGCTTCTTCAACACCGGTCCGAGGAGCTCCTGGCCAATGTTGAGCGTACTGCCAAAGATCATTTTATCTACCAACAGCGGCAGCTTGGCATGTAATGTTTGCAGCATGTCGATATAAATTGCCAGATACGAGGGTGGCAGATTTTCCATCAATAACACATGCAACCACTGGGTTAATCGCGTTTCCCACGAAACACTCGCCAGTGCTTGTCTGAGCCGGCTAACCGATTTGTCGATGACCGTGCGCCGGTGAACTGGCTCATGCTGCTTCTCAGTGTTGGTCAAACGAGCCAAACGGTCCATGTCCAGCAGCCGTGCTACCCGATCGAACAGCTTAAACTGTTGAACCGTCCATCCAAACCTGATAGTCGAAGTCAAACCATTAGAAAAACCAAACACAAGAAAGTTAACTAACTCACACAACACTTACTTGTTTACTCTTTCCTCCCAGTCTTCTTCGTCTGACACGGAGTTTCTGGCCGAAACCCCGATATTCTCACTCTCTTGCATGGCCCTTCGCGCACTTTCCTCATTGTATGACGGAATGGGTGGATTGTACGACTCCTCCAGATCAATACGCTCATCGTGGGAATGCGTGTGGCACGACGGGCACTGAGGCGGCCGATGTATCATTAGTGTGCGGGTCATTGCAGTCTGACTACTTTCTAGCAGCCGAAATTCCCGTGTATAACTATGTTCCATAATAGGCGTCGTCCTGGTGTTTGCTTCTAGCTTCTCTGCCTAGAAGCACTCTGCCGGAACGGGAAATATGTTATTTCCCCAGCACCTCCGCCGCGAACTACTGTTGTAACCCTTCACAGAGTTCTTTTCCAGATGACACAGGCACGGCAGTAGAAGAAATAGTTTATTACGTACTACTATTCACGCTTCTTCTCCACAGCTCGTCTGCACAACAAAACAGCGTTTTTCATCATGCGATTCGCACTCTGCCAACACACGGACATGAATAAATGACATTGGACATTTTCATAATTATTAAAAATAAATAAAATCAACAAAAACTTGTAAGTAAACAAAAGAATGGAAATGGAGAGTATAACAACCTTCGCATTAAGACAATTAGGTTTTAATTAATTAAAAACAAATTAAAACACAACATCTCGAACACGAGCAACCACTGTGCCCAGCGTGGCGTCATTCAATAGCAGTGTTGCCAGATGTTTTCTGTTTATCGATTTTTTATCTGAATGAAATCCTGTTCTATTTTCCACATAATAATAATTTTCAAACAAATGGTCCATCTTGATAATATAAATCCTCCTCACATTACATATCTAGCATTACCAATGGAACTCATATAATTAGGGGAAAAAATTGTGCGATTAACACAAGATAATTAAAAAAATCCTACCTTTATATAAGTACCTTGTTTGCAATTGTTTTGGTTTTGCTCTACGGTGAAAGGAAAACGCATGCTGCTGCACCTCACAACTCCAATCCATTCGATTGTTCAACGCTAATCAAGTCAAGATGGACCATAGTCCGCGTATTAAGCAAGAGCCAGGAATCGATACGCAATACTTAACAAAAGGAAACAATATAATCGGCAATGTTGCAGTTCCGATGGAAGCAACGGTAAAACCAGAACGCCTACAGTCTTTTCGTGTACCCCGCGATCTTACCCTTGCCAATGGTCGCACGACGAAGCCACCCAACAACAAAAAAGTCTACACCCCGAACTTAAATGCAGTGAGAAACAAAAATACGTAAGTGTAAAGGAGAACCGGCCACAGTATGTAGTAATCATGCCACATCTTATTCGGTTTACAGCGATGTAAAAACTGCATCAACCGGTCCCAAAGGCCGAGCTAAGACTGATCGCAATAGAAATGATAAAGATGGAAGGAATAAAAAGAATACCTTGATCCAGACGTCTGGTATCTTTTCGGATGGTTTAGCTCAACGTGCTTTGCTCCGTACGTCCAGATCAGGTATGTAGCTGAACGTTTTAAAATACTTACTGTGCTGTTGCTCCATCTCCATCTCCTGCCACGTAGATGGTGCTATAGGAAAATTTGGCTTGATTTATTCATCTTCTTTTTTTTTTTTAGACAAATCTAGTTCCTCGAAAGAACCTGGGGACTCAATTCAGAAACCCGTATTCGCTAGAGGGAGCTCAAAAATAGATTTGGAAGATGAACGAAAGCGAATTCAAAATCTTTGCGAAGACATGGATGAGGAAATGGCGGAACTGGATCAAAAAATGGCAAATGGGTTAAAACTACCAGTCGTGCTGGAAAACTGTAAGTGTTGCAAAGTGTTGTTCGTGAATCTTTTACACCCCGTTACCCCTGATCTGATTTTCTGGTTGTCCGGGAAGACCAGAATAGATCGTAGTTTCTAGAAGACGACCACGAGAATGTTAGTGGTGTTGATTAATGTTTGTTCTGTTCAATTTAGCTGACTACAAAATCAAACCACCGGAGGTAAAGATGGAAAATTTGCCTGAAACAAAGCTGGATTCGTTTAATTCGGTGGAAAACGTGTTATCCGGTGAGCAAACAAACAAAATCTTCCTTTTACAACTTCCGGATGCTTTACCTGGAAAATCCGACGATGGAAACAAACGCCCGACCAACGGCGACGACAGCAAACCGGAAGCAACGGCAAATGGTGAAGAAACGCCAAAATATTGTACGGTACGCGATTTGGCAGAAGGTTACATTGGTAAAATAATCAGGTACCGCTCGGGAAAGGTAAAATTAAAGCTCGGAGAAATCATGTTTGACATCAGCGTCGGTATGGACACTGGATTCCTACAGGAGCTAGTTTCTATAAATACTAATTCAGTAGAACGGAATGGTAACATAATTAACATCAGCACTATCAACACAAAGTTGAACGCATCCCCGGACTGGGAATATTTATTCAAGAATTCTACATGAAATACACGATCCTAGATGGCAACCCTAGTGCTCTTGACCTTTTTCTTTTGCAGAAGAGTCTGTAGAACGATGGAGGTTTCCTTCGCGATCCAAAGCAAAGTTATACGACGTTGGTTGTACCAGGGCTAGCTCGATCGCTTTGTCGATGTTGTCACGCGTGATAAATGTTTTCGATTGCTCCTTTTCTATGCGTACTTTCGCTTCGATTTGCTCCTTTTTGTCCATTTCTCTTTGCTCTTTCAGCAAAAGCCTTTCAAGAATGTACTCCTTACGAGCTGATCGTTCTGCAGCCAACCGCTCTTCGCGTTTGGCAGCAGTTTGCCGGTTCCATTCTTCGTTCCTGCGCAATGCTTCCTGCCATTCTGCTTCCTCTTCCTCCGGGGTTTGGAGAACTAAACCGGCACGTGAAACTAGCTTGTATGCCTCTACTTCATCGCGCAAAAAGTTTCGTACCGCTTTCATCTGCGTGCGATAGTTATTGTGCAATCTTTTTAGCTCTTCAATCTCTTCCTCAATCTGTTTCTTGCGCTCCGGCACACGGAACAGTTTGCTTTTGGCTGTACCGAGCCAACGTGGTTTTCGTCGAAAGCGAACTGTGGTGTATTGAAGCAGAGCCAGTGCTCTTGGTTTTGTGAACACACCGGACAAAGTTGCCGCTATATTAGCCATCATAATTATATTTCCTCTGTCGGCGGAGCAGAGACACGTTTGTTGATACGGTTATGGTATTAAATAACACTACTTCAGTAGCAGCAGACATCTGAGCAAATGACAATTGGAAAAATAAATCCCGATGGACAAAACATAACGCTCACCCAAGGTGGGTAGAAAGGAGGTGTCGTCATGTAGAACAATTGGGCATCGAGGCTTTAGAAAAAATCACTGCAGCTGCTAATGTAAACAAATATCGACGACTGTTGTCAAACTGAATCTCAAAATGGCAACATGCCAAACGCTAACCGTAGCAATAGACGATGCGCAATCTCAGATTGCGCATATATTTATCTGTCAAATGGGTCGGTTTGATATATTTATCTGTCAAAAAAAAATGTTAATATCTCGGACATATAATCTTGAAAATTTATGCGCAATCTTGGCGCAATCTGAAAATGTATGGAAATGACGTTTATAGCTCAGGGTTGGCTACGCGAAATGACTTCCCAAGTGCCACAAATCCACTAAACGACCACTAAACGGCTTCTAAACGTCTCAAGTTCTCTACCTAAACGGAATATAGAAAGACTTCGTTTAGCAGACGGCAAACGACTCCTGCATTCTAAAAATAGCGAAAAAGCTGGTGGCGCTCTCTGTTGGTGGGATACCCCAACCAGTTGAGCTTCATCGCTTGGAGGAGGGCTTCCTCATTTCCTCTGTACTGTTGTATGGTTTCGCATTGAAGTTATGCATCGCTAGAACTAGAACGGCGATACGATTGTTTAAATACTAAACTCCAACGGAAACCACCAGCACTGAAGCAAGTGAGATTTGAGCGATGGTCGTTGGTGTTGATACCCACGTATCTGACCACGCGACCATTCATATAGATTTTTGCTCGGAAAGTTAGAAGGCTATATAGGTCATGACAAGATGAAACTTGTCGAAACACATTGCAAGAAAAGGATAGCAATATAATGATGAGTTGTAATACGCCATCTATTGATCAAACCAATGAAGCTGTGGAGCTTTCATTTTTTTTCTATGGATATTCAATTTTCCAGTCGTTTAAGCTTAATCTGTGGCGCTTGGGTTATGTTTTGATAAAACGAATATATGCGCAATCTGAGATTGCGCATCGTGTATTAATACGGTAAGAAGTTACCTCCTCATCAAGGTGAATTAACAATATCAGGTGGTGGATAAGGGCCTTTGGGGGGTCGCCATAGTTGAGGGACTTTACGTCATTTTAAAACCGTTAACCATTGGTTTCTGCACACAAAGCTTAGCAAATATAACAGATTTCTATGCTATTATGTGCATTTTTGTGTGTCTATTGGTATTATCGAAAAAATGAGATATATTAATGTTGTATACGATAATATAGGTTGCCGACCCCTGGGGACGAAGTGGTGAGTGCCACTCGGGGCTCGATCGTAGGTACGTGGGTGCAAGGAGATGAGAGTTCGAGGCTCTCTCCTACGAACCGTGACGGAGTACGGACGTTGCTGGTACTACGAAGATATAGTAATTGTAATTGTACGGATAAGTAAGAAATAAAGAGTGAAAGTACAACGATACAACAACTGGCGACGAGGATTATAAGAAACCACCCGTGCAATAGGCAGTGATCGTGCTATGAATAGCAACGGAGAAGCTAACCAGCAGACGAGCAACGGTGATGAGGAGCGGCCATCGCACAGCCGCCATCGCGGTGACACGGGAAGCGTCGATCCAACGGAATCTGGACCCAGCTGGATTCACGAGCTGTTTCGCCAACAGCACACGATGATGCTGGAGCAGCAACAGAATTTCATGAAGCAGCAGGAAAAGCTGATAGGCGAGATTTGGCAGACAGCGCAATTTAAGCAGCCCGTGAATGGGTCAGAGCAGCTTAGTGATGTGCTGGCGGGCCAGGTGAAAGATTTTCACTTCGATCCGGAGAGTACGACGTTCGCCGGATGGTTCTCGCGTTATGAGGATCTGTTCGAGAAGGATGCAAGTAAGCTAGAGGATGACGCGAAGGTGCGGCTGCTGCTGAGGAAGCTGGGGCAAGCAGAACATGAGCGGTACACGAGCTGTGTACTGCCGCGTAAGCCGAAAGATTTCAATTTTACGGAAACTGTAAGTACGTTAAAATCGCTGTTTGGCTCTCGTGAGTCAGAGGTCAGCAAGCGATTTAAGTGTTTGCAGTTACAAAAAAGTGGACTGGAGGATTACGTGACGTTCGGTTGCCGTGTTAATAAGAGTGTAGTGGAAGCAGAGCTCGCAGGGCTTACAGAGGAACAGTTGAAGTGTTTTCTGTTTGTGTGTGGGTTAAAGGACGACAGAAACGCTGATATCAGGTTGCGGTTGCTGAGTAGGATAGAGGATAGTGAAGTAACCACGCTAACGCAGTTAGTAGAGATGTGCCAAAAGATGGTAACACTGAAAAAAGACACTGAGATGATTGAGAGTGAGAGCAAAGAGGTAAACGTCGTGAATGACGGGAAGTTTGAGAGACCCAGTCCAAAGCGTGGGAGGGAGAGCCATGAGGAAAGACAGGAAGGATATTCTAATAGAGCAGCACCGAAGTGTTGGCTTTGTGGTGAGGAGCATTATGCCCGAAAGTGCCATTATAAAAGTTACCGATGTAACGAATGTAGCAGATATGGTCACAAGGAAGGATTCTGCAACTCTGCAGAGCGCTATAGGAAATCCAGGATGCAATATGAAGAGGATAATTATAATGATTATAATTGAAACAGTGTATATGGTAAACGGTAAAGGCAAAGGTCACGTGAATGTGATATTAAATGGCGAGCCTGTGAGGAAGATGGTGGATACTGCTGCTGATATTCGATAATATCATCAATGAAGGAAAATATTTACCATACGGAAAAAAACAGAAGAAGAAGTAGAGAAGGCTTCGGTTAGCCAATTGTACAATTTTTACAGCAAAAAAAAAAGTGATGTAATTAGATAAATTTGATGAAATAGTTCATGGTGCGGGTCACCCAGGAGATATTAATTGTTATATCGTGAATGTGTGTGTATAAATCAACAATGAATAGGGAACAAAACGCGAGTCGTTCAATGTAAGGTGGAATGAGCCAAGCCGCCGGTATTAGTGGGGGAGATGTTGTATACGATAATATAGGTTGCCGACCCCTGGGGACGAAGTGGTGAGTGCCACTCGGGGCTCGATCGTAGGTACGTGGGTGCAAGGAGATGAGAGTTCGAGGCTCTCTCCTACGAACCGTGACGGAGTACGGACGTTGCTGGTACTACGAAGATATAGTAATTGTAATTGTACGGATAAGTAAGAAATAAAGAGTGAAAGTACAACGATACAACAATTAACAAAAGATTTGATGATTTGTTTATGCACGAAATTTAAAATCATGTGAGTAAGAGTTCTAATCTCATATAAATTGTCCATGCGACTCGTAGATAATGAGAAATTAATGTAAAAATAAAAAAAAATGACTTCTTAGTTTTTATCATAAAAAATGTCGAAAACACAATGAATTATAGAATAAATTCGCGGAATAACACAAAATAACACACATTAATCTATGTTTTAATGTTAAATAAGAACTCGCAAAGTCCAAAATATATTTTTAAAGAATATTTAATCGAAAAAATGGGGTATATAAACTATTTGAACAAATTTAATAAATGTAAACAAAGCTTGAATCCTGGGACCTTACGTCAAGTGGTGAATTGTCAAAATGCACTGATATTTTTAAATCCACCTTGCCTCCTCATATTCCACCTTGACTCTCACCAAGGTTTATACCAAAGTCTATACAGAAAACGCAAAGTGAGTTGATATACCAGGTGGGCTTTTCCAGTGCAATTTGACGTCTAAAAACGAAAAAAGGAAAAAAAACTGGTTTGACAGTTATATGCATAACAAACTGGATGCTTTGATGATTTTTCTATGGACTCACTCACTAACTCTATCCAAAATTTTCACAATTTTACTCGATATTTGAGATCAATCGGTGGTCTGTTGTACAGGACCAAAGTATATATGCGCAGGCACTCTGATAACTTCCTTACTTTCAGTATAAGACCATATTTGGTTCGGTTGATAAATTGCTCCTTGCTTGCTGGCAGAAAGGATTCAATAATTGTTGCCTATGTATCAGATTTGGCGAAGGAAATGTTCTTTTTTGGAATCTATAGCCTTCAAATCTTCGTTTTAATCCAAGAACTGGCTGCCACGTAAGTTTTTTTGGCTTCTTTCTTCGTGCTACGCCTGAGTAAAACCACATACAATTTCTGCGAGATTTCGTTTAAACTTCAAGGCATACTAGATTTTGCTATGGAACAAACCGTCAAATTGTGTGTCGATGTATTGGTGAGAAAGAACACCATAAGCCTACCTGATATATACACTCACTTTGGACCGGACTCATGAAATGTGTTGCCATCCCTAGAATTTCATGTGAGCGCCGTACGTTCCCGCTACGATCGGATTCAATAATACCAGCCGTTATCTGTCAAAGCAAATATAAAAGTCGTTCGATAAAATCGCATCGGATCAGCGTTGCAATGGGCCTTACCACGTCTAGTAAAGGTCCTATCACATTGGAGAATTTGGAATGGAATTCGTACGTCAAACGGTATTTGACAACTATTACCTCGCCAGAAAAAAATATTGATACAGATCAATTTAGATTCTGTCAAAAAGAAGAATTTCACTGTCAAGGTGTAAAACGGAGTTTTTTTTCAGAAAGAAACTTATAAAGCAGATCTGAATGCGTATTTTTGAGACAACTCCTTGGTTATTAAATAATAATTTTAAATTAAAAAATATATTTTAAATAAAATTCCATTTTGTAATTCCGAGCGTGTTATTACACTAGCGAAGCGCTGCCCAAGCGCCACAGATTAAGCTTAAACGACTGGAAAATTGAATATCCATAGAAAAAAAATGAAAGCTCCACAGCTTCATTGGTTTGATCAATAGATGGCGTATTACAACTCATCATTATATTGCTATCCTTTTCTTGCAATGTGTTTCGACAAGTTTCTTCTTATCATTACCTATATAGCCTTCTAACTTTCTGAGCAAATATCTATATGAATGGTCGGTGGTCAAGATACGTGGGTATCAACACCGACGACCATTACTAAAATCTCACTTGCTTCAGTGCTGGTGGTGTCCATTGGAGTTTAGTATTTAAACAACAGTATCGCCGTTCTAGTTCTAGCGATGCATAACTTCAATGCGAAACCATACAACAGTACAGAGGAAATGAGAAAGCTCTCCTCCAAGCAATGAAGCTCAACTGGTTGGGATATCCCACCAACAGATAGCGCCAGCTTTTTTGCTATTTTTAGAATGCATGAGTCGTTTGCCGTCTGCTAAACGAAGTCTTTCTATATTCCGTTTAGGTAGAGTGCTTGAGTCGTTTAGAAGCCGTTTAATGGTCGTTTAGTGGATTTGTGGCACTTGGGTGTTGCTGTCAAACGTGCTCAACGACAGATTAATTCCAGAATTATTCCTGTACTGTAATAGGGCCTTAAAGGCTTTATTAGATGGAGAAAAATACTGTCATTCGATTTTGGAATCTATCCTTCAAACAGGGTTTGACAGATAGATGCCATTCGGAAAATCGGAATTCGGCATGCTCAATTCCGATTTGCTCGAGAGTAGATTTTTACTGTCAATGTCGGTAGACCGTATTGAATTTCTTAACCGCGCGGCTACATGAGGTGAAATACACAGCGAAATGAACTATTTGACAGGTGAAATATCTGACAGGTACAGCTAAAGGGTTGGCGGACACACAACATCCGCTTTCTAAATTCACTTAAAAATAATATATTCATAAGTAGAACATTCCCTAATTAGAAGAAATTATGAACTGTTGACTGAAAATTGACGAAGTACTCGATATTGAAGTTATTTAATGGATTTAATTACGATTTTGTGCACGTTATTTGTTTACATTGCACATCAGCTGGTTGCTGTGATGCTTTATCCGTCAGATATTTCGCCTGTCAAATAGTTCATTTCGCTGTATATTTCACCTCGTGTAGCCGCGCGGTAATAATGATGAATACAAACAACAAAAAAGGGAAACAGCGAATGATTCTTTCGGATAAAGCCAAAAAAATCAATAAATTAAATAATAAATGTGAAAGTTGACAGAACAATTCTTTTGTCTTATTAAACGTACGAGAGGCATTTTTGTCCCAAAGTCTAAATTTGACAGATAAATGGCAATCGAGAAATGACAGTATTTTCCTCCGTCTAATAAAGCCTTAAAAGGTTGATTATATGCACCTTGGGCTGATGCAAAGTAATTGAATTTTTGTACATTGGGAAGTTGCTACGAGTCAGATAGCCAATTCCTATTATCCGTGGCGTTGATGCATCGATGAAGTCGCACGGATAAATGAGAATTCATTCTTTGTATCGCTTCCGAAGAGTGGCTTACCCGAGCGGGGCATCTTTCCAACCAAAATAATTTAGAGTCCCGTACAGTCTTTACGTTACCTCTGCATTAGATGGTTCATGGATTATTACGGTATTGTTTTTTCTTCTTCTAAATGTTGAACAACCTTTGATTAAGTGTTGAGGAATTGGTGTAACATTGATTGAAGTTTGGTTAGTGTTCCTGTTTCGCTTCATTTAATGTCATTTCCTTTGCATTGAACGTGGTGCGTATGTAGCAGTGAGGTGAGCAGTATGACAATTTTGTGCCGACCGGTGCGTTTGCAAAGTGGCTTGTACTGATTGGATACAATGCTCAAAAGTGACTCAAACCAAGAAACCTTATATTGTGTATGATCTCTGGTATACACGCAACTGAACAACGGAAGCCTCAGTGGACGGTCAGTTTGGGTACGCGCTATAACTTTACAAATGTTATATATTGACAGTGAAACTATTTGATAGAAATTTCAGAATTTTGATTCTACATTCCATCGAAGTGCGTAAGTCGGCTGTTCGTGGTATGTGCGTTGTGTCTGTGTCTGTGTGCTATACGTTAATGTCTGTGACTTAGTACGCTGTATTTCGTGCCCCGGTGACTAACGCCAAGATCCGATTATATCACCCCTCCGGATTCTATTACTCCCATCACCACTTGGGTGGAGTCTCTAGTGATCTTCTCCACCAAAGAGAAGCCGGCCTGCTGTGGAGTGGAGTCACCACCAGCAGAACGAACCCGATCAAAGCAACGATGTGAAGTGGAAAAACCGGGTGCGTCCAATGGTTTCTTACCACTTTCTCGGATGTGGTGGGGAAGTATTCTGCACTTACGAGTGCGTTCGGGTTCGGTAAACCTTCAGCAACAAGCGTGTGTGGCTTCCAATGTATGTGTATACGTGTTCATGTGTGTTAATGCGCGTGTGTGTGTTTGTGTGTAAGCCTTGCATGCAAACGCATTGAACGAAAGAGGTGTTTTCTATAGCACGTTTTCCGGTGGCCCTGCCGGCGGATGTGTTGTGTTGAATGTTTATAGTCTTTCGGGTGCGTTTGCATAGCGTTTGAGGCCTCAGAACGTTCCGTGCCGGAAACTATAAACCGTGACTGGAAAGAAATGATCGTACACCTGCAATCCGCAGGGAGAGTGGGCAAGAAATGCTTAGTTTTTCTTTTCCGCTCTTGCAGATAGAAGTAACGCCGAATATAAGTGCAACGTTGGTTTTACCGTCGTGTTTTTCCCATGTGTTTATTGGTTCTTTTTACTATTTTGCAGGTCCGTGTTGATTGTTAGAAACTGTGCCTTGTGAAACGAACGATGCAAAAAGATCAATGAATTGATGGCCTTATTGTAGCGACGCTAATTAAACAGACTGGCGTTTATTTGCATGCTGTAGGTAAGCTGAATGTGTCTCTGTTTGTCTGTGTGTGTGTGTTCGTGTGTGTTGTATTTTTGTGCGCGTTTAAGAAACACCTGTTGCTTTGATGTATCAGCTAAATGAACTTCATAAGTTCACCTTAAGTTCAACAAATACATCAGAAAGTAGTTGACAGCTGCTCAATTAAAGTGAAATATTTTCCTCATAGACATACTGCACCGCCTCCCAAACGCATTTTTTGTATAACTTTTATTTCGATGGACGCATATCTCCTTTTAACGTCAACTAACGTTTATTGTCAACTATGGTGAAACGAAATTTGTGATAGCGATAAGATAAAAGTTTATGTTTCAACAAACATTCTCTACAACATCGTTAATGTTCCCGTAAAAAGTTTTGAAACTGATATTCTTATGCACGTTGAGGGAAAAGCGTGCATGTAAAAGAGCGTAATGAGCATTATTATCACCAGTTTAAAACAATAGTGTAACGCTATTGGTTATCATCCCAAAACTGAACACAGAAGTTGTTTCATTATTCCCCTCCTCGTTGCAATTTTCGAGGCTTTTCGAATTCGAATGCACTTGAAATGGATACCTCCAAGTGCACTTTTATGGCTTGAGCTGAATCAGTTTCGTTCAAAAGCTAGAGTGGCGATTTTTTCAGCTAGAGCCGGTTTGTGAAGTATTTACCACGCTCATCAACATCAAAATCGAAAACGTTTTTATATCGACTTTCGATCAACTTTCAACCATTATTGAAAGACTTTTTAGCTCGATTTGATTCGATTAGCTACTAATTTAATTTGTAAATTATAATACAACGACCTGGGAAGGAATGTAATATTACATTGTTGTCATTTGGCTGGTAGCCGAGCTATTAGCCACTAAAAGATTGAACACTGACAGTTTCTAAAATATTGGACTGCCCTTGGCTGCGGCTTAAATATGCAACACAGTGCAAAACCCTTTTTCCTGGTCCGATTATGTGTAATGTTGTATCAGGATCTAGTGCACGAAGGCACGATTTAATGCTGTGAAGTTCCGCCTCGATTTCACTCACTTTAAGAAGATGATACCATAAGCTGGGATGCTTAATATCCGACTTAATTCCCTTCAGTTTTTCTGTAAATTTTTCTAGTCTTCATGTTGTGCACTGACAAACGAACTGCACATATCTGCGATAGTCTACTCGTTCCGCATGCTTCCATTCCAATTCGTTCGTTCCGTTCGCCACTTGTTGATGATGATGATGGCGTGGCGTGTCATTCGTCGAGAATGATGTCATACCTTTCTTCGTACCAAATTACTTGTGAACTCCTCCACCATCGCACCTTCTCCCAGGTTGCTAGTTCATTCCCGCATTTCCTCCTCTGCCTCACCGATGCCCAGCCGATCTCTAAGCAAGGTGACAACGTTAATTTTTCTCCACGTGCAGCAGATTAATTTCGTTCAAGCTCCTTATATTACTTCTTTTCCAGCGACCTTTTCAATTCAGACGTGCCTTTCGAATGAGAGAACAAAAGTTATAATTTCTTCCCTTCACTTGATTGAGTTTTGTTGGTTTCCTTTTTTTGTACATTTAAATGAACCACACATTTCGGCGGCGCTTTTATCACATTTTTCGTGTCGTTCTTGTTTGCAGAATACAAAAAAAAAAAACATTTTAAAAATAGAAAACAAACCAAGAATGATGCGGGGTACCTCATCTTAGAAGAAACGTGGGTAACGAAATGCGGCAAGTGAGCCGTAGGGTGTATCAAATGGGTGTTGCTGTGGCTGACTTGGAAGCGTTGTGTTTGTTAAGAGCAGTCGGCATTTTGGTTTTCCCTTCCACAACAACTCATTCGTGCGCTCGCAAAGAAGGAAGTGTTTATTTTCTAAACAAATTATGTACCGCAATTGTATATCAGATCATCAATTCATGGAGTCACATTGGTATAGCGTGGTGGAAGTGGGTGGGTATCGTAAGAAGAGATGAGTGCATTTGGACGGCGGGGGTTTCTTCAAATACCGCTAAAGAAAATGACCGTCGATGGGGATAGATAGATGGATTGAACGGAAGAATGTTTGGGTAGATGGATGTAGAAGGATGGACGGATGAATGGGTTGAATAACCGGTTTTTCGGATATCGAAGTGATTTCCTAGTAAAATGAGTCTGAATTTGATACTTCGATAGCCCATGGTCGATGCAAATGGTACTTGCGGAAGAGTTGAAGTTTTTGACCTCTCTGGGGCCTATCTTTCGAACATTAGTTGTAATTGTTGACAAGAATTGAACCCAATAGTAATATTCGCAAATCTTAAATCTACAGTTAATAAACCGGTTTCACGGGCGGATCGCACTTTTGGCCTGTGCATGAATACCTCAAGATCAACTTCAATTCGATATTATTGTTTGATATTGAATTAACTAAAAGTTTGTGTTACTTAGAATACTAATCATAAGAAATGTTATCAATTATACAAATACAGTTCTAGCTGGGATTGAAGTGTGTCCATAGTTTAATATATTTTGGGTTTTAACCGATGAACATCGTAACCGTGTATGTTGGAATCATTAACGTTTCGAATTAATCCACCAATCAAAATTTACACATCCATCATTATTATATAGATGACAGGTAGAATGACCGAATGTCATTGATGAATCATGTAGTGTCTCCGATTCCAAACTAAGTTGGATTCAAATGTTTGTTTGATGTTTTTATCTATTTCAGGGAACACCTATAGCAATTACCTAGGTTTCAATCGAGCTGGCAGATACACCAACGAAACAACGAATTCTTCAAAGCCCACCGTGTGCCTTTTCATCTTTTTACTCTAAAAGTACAATTTGAATGCAGAGAGAACTGCAAAACAAAAAAATAACATAAAACTTACAAACAAAATACAGAACCAACGAGCACACCAACGAAACTATTGACCGAGTAGATGAATTACTCCTTTTTTCGACTGTCCTGGTCGTGTAATGTGAAAAAGGAGTACAGATAGAAAAAAGAAAAGAAAAACTGCTTTGCTAAACCGACGGAAAGTGAGCTGCTCATCGAAGAAAGATTCAAGCTCTAGTCGGACGTGATCATCGAAAGAGGGGCGAAAACTAGAAAAGACCGTAGCGGTTGCTAACACTTTTGTGAAGCGGTAAGAGCTGAGCATCATCATAGATTAACCATTCTGTTCATCGCAATCCGTAAAACAACCGTGGAAGAACAATGCTGAAGTTTATACGTGGAAAAGGCCAACAACCTTCGACGGAACGGCAGAAACTGCAGAAGGAACTGTTTGCATTTCGTCGGGTAAGTAGAATTTCGTGCTTCAATGCCGCTTCTGTTGTTCATGCAGCCTCGCGTGTCGCCTTACATTAGCTACAAGAAGTTACAAGACTTTAACTTTTTTCTATATCATTAGTTGATATGTTGCTCTGTTTATAGTTAAACTCCCAAACATAGAGAATAGTACATTATTGTATGTTTTACATTATGAGTAACTATCTATGGTCATAAAGCTATTTACACAAAAATGCTGTGGGAAACCGGTTAACTATATCTTAGTATCACTCATCTTAAATATTGTATTGTATCTTAAAACAAATAAACAATAAAAAAAATCTAACGTGATAGTAGAATCCCACAACATTATACTTGGGCTATGGTATGGCAAAACGCTGGCTGCTGAGTGCTGAGAACTATGTTTAATTCGCACTGAGTAATGAGTTTCAGCTCAACAGATGAATGAAAAACTTAAACTTACACAAATTGCGTGAATCATGAGAATGATCTACTCCTAACGCAGCTATGCATATGCAAATGCAATTTTATGTTTTTACTGCTTGTGCTCACATTGCACAAAATAACAGCTTTGCTTTGCTTTTCATACGCTGAGTCTGATAAACACTTGCGATATCTCATGGAAGCTTATGGCGGTGGCCTTGAAATGTTTTTGAATTGTTTATTGTGTAACGTTTGTTTCAAAGTATGCACGACGTGTGTGAAAGTGAATGAATTGTACATTGTACGGCGGTTCTTGTTTCCCCCATTTGTATGTGCTGACTACGAATGGGAAAATCTATTTCAAACGTATTATCAAATCGTATTATTGAATCTGTACACAAAATTAGACAAAAAAGTAAAAGAAAAGTCCATTACATATTGAAGCATAATTTTACACAAAAATGAACATCTAAACTCGATCTGGAGTTAGTGCTTTTCGGGGTTCGGTTTCAATGTGTTTGGTGCAACCACCACCTACACGATCGATGGCCGATATTAAAATACTTTTGTCCTGTCCTGTTCGTTCGCCTACGCGTAACTACCATCTGGAAAGATTGGAAATACGGCCTCCTCGATCCATGCAAAGAGAAGATGAACAACAAGAATGAAACACTGTCCACTTTCTATCCTTCTTTCATGGGATTGAACCTGAAATATGGAACGAACCGCGAAATCACGCCTGTTGTGTGAGTTGTGTTGGCGTCTTCGTTTGCGTTTTGAACGCTGGAAACTTAACCAAGCAAAGGGAAAAGTAAACTAACGGTTTTTAGTGCTACCTTCTTCCTCCATCCTCCGTGTTGGTTGTTGTCGCACGCGAATGAAGCGCTTTGACTGAAGCGCTTTAAAGTTTTGTTAAATTACCTTTCAAGAAGATGACGACTGTGTGTGTGTGTGTATCAGAGAAAGACGAAATGGTCTCTATCTTTCCCTCCTGCACTATGATCTTAGATAAGTCTCTAGCAGCCAAAGGTAGAAAGGTCACCAGAACGAGTTTGCGACGAAAGGCGAAGAAAATCAGGAAATCTTTCTATTTTTTTACAGGCGAAGCCAAGAAAAGAAATGGTTTCTTCGTACCAGCTCAGAAAGAGAGACAGAACTCGTGGATTAAAAAACGATCTGCTGGCCGTGTACAACATTCGTAGTACCGGCTCCGTGCAGATAGACTGCTGGACTACTGGACCATAATTGCGCCATTAAGCCATTGAATGTCACGACTATTTTGCCGTGAGCTTGGTGTGTGCAACTCATTCTCTCCGTTTAGTTTGAGGTAAATCGAAAAACAGCGAAGATGCTCTGGAGAGAGGTGCATGCACTACTTTAAGCCGATGGTGTAAAATCCCGTTAGTTGCTTGCTTAGCTGCAATACGAACGAAGCAACGAAACCACTTCACCTCGTTCTGGCGAGAATATCGGAGGTTTCCGCCTTGCTGGCTAGAGCCACACCTTGGTAGACGAACGATCTTGTGTCGCAAAGAAAAGGGAAAGAAAATCACCATCTTTTTACACGGCACGGAAAACTAGTCCACTTTTTGATACCTGGTGCCTCCTCAAGTGGAGAACGGGGGAGGTTTATTTGTTGTGTTAGGGTGTGTTCTATTCGTGTTGATGGTACCGATCGATAAAGAAGGGTTACTCTCGGTGTCGCAAAAAAAGCAATGCGAAACCAAATACTTTGCTTATTGATGTGTTAGCTTTTAGCTGCACAAAAAACGGTACCCTTTAATTGAAGTAGAAGGGTCTTTCTTAAACTGTGTGACTTTATGCAGGGGGAGATAACATTTGGGAAAGCAAAAAAAAATGTACCCTTTTCGAACGGGCGGTTAACCGGCGAAGTTACTGTTTGGTGATATCATGCTTAACCTCGTTCTTCCACTTGAGGTTATTTATTTAAGATAAGAGCCAGGAACAAGTCAACGAACACCGCGCAAGGTGCACCACGCTTCCTCGATCGTTTGTTATCAAAATTTTCAATTCACTCGCGATGTTTGACAATGTCTCTTGAACTGAATGAAATTTTGTGAATTTCAACCAAAGAAATCATACACTCAAGAAAGTAGTTTGCTGTCACATTTGTTCTGTTGATTTCTTTTTGTAATTATTTATTGTTTTTTATTCATTATTCATTCTTGCCATTTTTTCTGGTGTTTTTTTCTATGAAGTAGCAAAAGACACATGATTGGCAATTGGCCTCTCTCACTTCTGTCCTTTTATCCCGAGCCATATTCGGTTCTTGTACCGAAAATCGATGATGGTGGACAAATGGAAACGATTGCAACATAATCGGTTGCTTATCACTGGTTCGGTATCGTGTCATGAAACGCGAATGCTATCATCAACAAAAGGTTTTAAATCATGGTCGCTTTTTTGCTTTGAGCAAGGTACGCTTAATCATCAGTTCCTGTTTCGCGGTGCAACCAGACCGCGGGCTTGTAGATCCAGCAGACTCCCCTGATTTTCAACAACCGCCAAGCGTACCCTGTCCACCAACGGTCGGTCATATTAGATCCGTTGTTGTCCGTTATCTCTGTCCGATTCACCTGTTTCACTGCGTGTTTGCATAGCGATAAATCCCGCACCCTATTTTTTATCGGTGGATTTCATACGTATACCTCAACATACGTTTCCATCACAACATCAGCACACTTCTGTGAGGGTTGGTTTTCTGGTTATCGATACTTTTGTGTACACTAACGTATAGTCTAGCACGCTCTTAAGAGGGGTGCACAAGAAGCAAGAAAAAGGTCGCCCAGGAAAGGAAGATATGAGCCCTGATCCCCGATGGTGATAAAGAAAAACAAGAAATGTCTCTTGGTTTACAGATAAGATTTTCAGGTGTTGCTGGTGACGGTGTTGACCGTGAAGGAATCGAAAGTATTGGCAAATTTCAGAGGCAAATTACCTCTTAATGATATTTAACTGTATTCTTGCGATTGCAATAATTAGCAGAACAACACATACATACTACATATAAAACGTTGTTTAAGGCCGGCCTGGCATGGTAGATCGTTGGGCCAAGAAGAATTGTTTTTAAAATTAATTGTAATATTTATAAACGAATATATGTGTAATTTTGTTTTCTTGCGAATCTGTTTAAGCAGGTTAAGCAAGAATATTTATGTGGTCCCCTGTCTTCTCTCTTATTTTGGTTTTACTGTTATACTGTTATACTGATGTTATACTGTTGTCTAGTACTAAAATTTCTACTAAGTACTAGCTGAAGTTTCGTTGTGCTACTGTTGATGTTTATTAAGATTATGAATAGAAGCACCTATAAACTTAGTAGCTGGCACTTAACCATATAGTTTAGCAGATTGTGAATCTCAACCCAGTAAACTAGACTCCGTTACTAACCCGGGGTATAAAAACTCAAAGAGAAATAGAGATTAACCATACATAATTCACTTTATTAATATTGAACAAACATATATTTTGCTATGTTTAACCAATCCATTGAGGTTCCTTTAATGTTATCAACAACAATTTGGTCTGAAATGTTAGCTGTTATCCATATAACATCGTTGAATTGAAATTATCTCTTTTTAGACGGCTCAACATGGCTTCCCGCACAAACCTTCCGCATTGGCGTACGATCCAAAAAGCAAGCTGATGGCCATCGGCACCAATAGTGGTGTCATTAAAGTGTTCGGCCGTCCGGGCGTTGAATTCTATGGCCAGCATACTTCACCCAGCAACAACCCGGCCGATTTAATTGTGCAGATGCTGGAATGGATCCCGGGTACGGGCCGGCTGCTGTCGTTAACCGCCTCCAACCAGCTGGTTCTGTGGGAACCGGCTGGCACGTTACTAGTTGCGATCAAAAACTTGGCATTTGATGGCAAGCTCAAGAAGATTTCCTCGCTCTGCTGCTCTTATATGAAGGATACGGTGTGGATCGGTACCGAAGGTGGAAACGTATATCAATTCGACGTGCGCAATTTCAGCGTGAAAGAATCCGTCATCTATCACGACGTGGTACTGGAACAACTACCCACGTCCTACCGATTGAACCCAGGTGCGATAGAGTCGGTAAAGCAGTTGCCCAACAATCATAATCTGCTGTTGATTGCGTACAATCGTGGCCTTGCTGTGCTGTGGGACCTTGAGACTGCCAGCGTCAAGCAGTCATTCATATCGCCTGGCCATGGGCAAAGTGTGGGACTGTTCATCGCTCAGGACGCGACGCAGTTTACATGGTATCATGCGGATGGATCGTTCGCTACCTGGGACTTGGACAGTCCGATACCACCGGAGAATCAGAAGTACGTCCCGTACGGTCCAGATCCTTGCAAGGCAATCGATCGATTGATTCGCGGACACCGTGGGCGTTGTGAGCTGGTCGTCTTTTCCGGCGGCATGCCCCGGTCGGCATATGGCGAACATCAATGCGTGTCGGTACACTGCAAAGACGGCACCAAAGTGGCTTTCGATTTTACATCGAAAGTAATCGATTTCTTTGTAACGTTCAATGACGTCCGGCCGGAACAGGCGGAAGTGTTGGTAGTTTTGCTGGAAGAGGAGTTGGTTGCGTACGATTTGACAGACGAAACACTGCCGCAAATTAACGCGCCGTATTTACACTCACTGCACGCTTCTGCCGTGACCTGTAATCATCTGGTATCGCAAGTTTCGCCGGAAGTGTACGCCAAGATTAAGTATGCTGGAGAGCAGCAGATGGCCGAGTATAGTTGCAAAGTTTGGCCCATTTCCGGTGGCATTGTACCCAACGAATCCGTGGATGACGAAGAGCAGCCGATGGAACGGGACGTGCTGATTACCGGACATGAAGATGGGTCGGTGAAATTTTGGGACTGCTCAGACGTTTGCCTGACTCCGCTGTTGCACGTCAAAACGGCTCCACTCTTCAACAACAGTGACGATTTCGAGAGCAATCTAAACGCATCAACTGAACAGCTGGACGATGGCGAACCGCCGTTCCGAAAGGCGGGCCAGTTCGATCCTTACTCGGATGATCCACGATTGGCGGTAAAGAAGGTGCAGCTGTGTCCGCAGACGGGTACACTAGTTATAGCTGGCACAGCTGGTAACGTGGTAATGGCCAACTTTGAAGCATCGCCTCAAGTGGCTGAAGAAACACAGTCAAATGGACCATTGAAAATGACCACCATGAATCTGGTGAGCGATCGTGACGGATTCGTCTGGAAGGGCCACGACCAGCTGAAGGTAAAACGCCAACTGCTGGAAGAAAATTCTCCCATCATCGAGGGGGTCAACTTTCTGGGCGTACTGCAAGTATTGCCGCCCGCCGCTATTACATGCATTGCTATGCAGAGTAAATGGTCTCTGGTTGCTGCCGGAACAGCTCACGGACTCGTTTTGTTTGATTATCAAAACCAAGCTCCTGTGCTGCACAAGTGTACTCTTAATCCAAACGGTAAGTGCAAAAACAAACCCATTGCCCAAATTTTGCTTTCGAATGTATGTATATTTGATTTCTGTATATATTTTTTCGGCTCTAATAATAGATCTCACTGGCGCCGGGGAAACACTGTCTCGTCGGAAATCTTTCAAAAAGACATTGCGTGAATCTTTTCGGCGGCTTCGTAAGGGTCGTTCGACGAGAAACAATCCAAACGCTGGAGGTGCCGGAGCTGGCGGTCAACATCAGCAATCTGCAGCTGAAACGCGTCCAGTGGAACGTCAGATCGAGGCCCGTCCCGTCGACGACGGAATGGGTTCGATGGTGCGATGTTTAACTTTCGCACAAACGTTTATTACCAACCAGAATGTGTACATTCCGACACTTTGGTCTGGCACAAATTCCAGCACCGTATCGGTGTTTGTGTTAAATCTTCCGCCAAAACAGTCCGCTGCAACAGCAGCTGCGGGTGAGAATGGTGCGGATGAGTCGGCACAAACTGCGACCGCCACATCGCGAGGACCTCCAGTAACGGGAAAGCTGGGAAAGGAGATTCAAATGAAGCATCGTGCACCGATCATTGGAATTGCAGTGGTTGACAGTGTAAGTATTAATGGATAATGGCTTAGGTTTCGATACCTTTATTGAACTGTGGATTGTTTCCTCGTTTATTCTTTATTGCAGAATGGAGTTCCATTGGAGTTCCAGAACGTACCCGGACCGGCGCCGCATCGTGTGCTAATCGCATCCGAGGAGCAGTTCAAAATCTTTTCGCTACCGCAACTGAAACCTGTCAACAAGTACAAGCTGACCGCACACGAAGGAGCTCGTGTGCGACGCATAGCTTTTGCTACGTTTATGTGCACTGTGCCGACTTCTTCTTTAGTCAATTCTAGCCCGCCAAAGGCTCTGGTCAAACCGGCATCACCTGCTGCACCTGCTCAACAGGCTGCAGATCCTCCGACGACTGCTGCCGACAACAATACATCAACCACAGCAGTGAACGACAACAATACGTCGATTGTAGGTTCTGACGTGACAACGCATTACGAAATAAGTTTGCTTTGTCTCACCAATTTGGGCGACTGTCTCGTACTGACTGTTCCTGAGCTTCGTCGGCAGCTTAATTCGGCGGCAGTGCGTCGTGAAGATATCAAGTATGTCCAAAGCAAGCACAGTTCATTATTCCCTTTGCAAAACTCACACACGTTACATGTTACAGCGGAATATCATCGCTCTGCTTCACAAGCCACGGCGAGGCATTGTACATGATGTCATCCTCAGAGGTGCAGCGGATCAGTCTGTCAGCTACGAAAATAGTTGCACCGAATGGTATGATCGATGTTGAGGATTGGTCCGCCCCGATTGATGGTGCTTCAACCGAAGAAGACAACGAGCAGCAAGACCAGCAGGCGCAAGAAACCATGCAGGCCGAGGCTGCTTTGCAGCAAGAGCCTGATGATAACGCGTCCGGGTCCGTGGCTGCGGCTAAAAGTGAACAATCAGTTTCACGCGAAAAGGTCTCCGGAAGCGCGACATTGCTCACAAATGGCGCATCCAATCCGAGATTGAGCAACGGTGTCGCTAGTGGTGACGAAGCTTCGCCGAACAAGGCTAACGAAACGATTACCAGCTCGATCGGCGACATCACGATTGATTCCGTGCGAGATCATCTGAATTCCACAACAACGACACTTTGTTCCACCACGACCGAGGAAATTGTCGGTATGTTTATGCATACTGGTGTTTGGTTTTGTTTCGAAAGTTAAAGTAAATTCTGTTTTCTTCTAGGTCGACTGTCCGTCTTAAGCACCCACACGACTCAATCATCATCAACGGCCAAGAACAGTGAAATACTGAGCATGAATTCATCGAACATCGGCAGCCTGAAGGGAATCGGGTAAGAAATGTTCAGTTATTAATGTTGTTTCCACTAAAAAAAAATAAAGAACTACCCAACTAATTCCGTTCGCTTAACCTGTTCAATAGCGAAACAACGGAGAAAACGTCGAATTCGGCAATCATCAAATCGATTATCACCACCGTAAAGCATGGCTCGAACGCGACCAATGGCGAGGCAAAGGAATCCAACAAAACATCAACAATCACAACTACCACAACAAGTACGTCCGTCAACGGCAACGATTCAGTACCACCGCCACTTCCGACGACAGCACCGCCTCTCATAACGGTGGTCAGAAAAGAGAGTCAATTCTAACAGCTCTCGAAACTTAAACGCGCAATTCTTTCCCTCCATCCTCTCACCCGGTTGTTAGTGAAAGTACTATGACGAATGGCTTACGTTATTTCACGAATAAGCAGAGACATGTTTTTTGTTGTGTACTAATGTAATAGTATTGCGAAGGGGCTGTTATAAGAGCTGAGCGCTTTGAGTAGCTACACTCGACACACAAAGTATTAGATAACTACTTATCATGTGTAACAAAACCGATGACAGGTTTGCTTTAAACGGAAGACACTAAGCAGCAGCAGATCGCGTGAGAATATGGACGAAATCACAGAAGAAGAAGAAGATGTCACCAACTTTGCCTTTCCGCGCATTGTGGATCATACGACAGCAAAACAAAAGAATCAACTTAAGCAGAAGGTAACCACGTGTCTAATAGCCCGATTGAACTTTGTAATTGATAGCCATAGAAATACGATCCTTTGCTTAAGGCCTAATGTGTGTACGGATAGAAAACTCCGAAGCATTTTTTTAGAGTTTACATTCAAGATAAGTTTTAACATCGTCGAACGTGTATTTTCGCGTGTACACACGGTATGTATAACCGTTCAGAACATATATGAGCCAATCGATCATTTTAGATCCAATGTCTTAAAAATTGTTGAAGTTGATGAGAATTTCCAAATGCATATGCACAAGAATACTTCAACTAATTTGACCTTGCTGGAGAAAAGGAACCGGCAACTTTATGATTTTTAATGTCCTTTTTGGAGTATATATGAAGAAAGAATGTGGAGCGAAGAACGCCTTAGTAAAAGTGGAAGTAAATGATAGATTTCTTAACAATAATAATAATAATAATGAAGATATCTTATACTTTTTCTTAGTGGTAACGTTCCATCATGCCAACCTGTTGATACCGACACATAACGGATTTTTTACAACCGTTGTATTTTTCGACAACGTTTCTTCCCAACGGTATAAATTACTGCACACACACACACGTGTTCCGTCTTCGGTTCAATACGATTGATGTTATTGTTGCATACGAAGTAAAACAATCTATTCGGAATAGAGCACTATTAAATGCATATGTGGTATGGATAAAAACAATATTTTTTTTACTACGTCTGTTAAATTGCTAGCGAAAGAAGAGAGAACGCAGCATTTTAAATCTTGCAGTTGGTTAAATATTCTATTTTAAACAAAACAAAAATTATATGAATGATTGAATTATATATATGTATCTTTTTTTAGTTTTAAGCCAACCAGTACATTTACGAAAAGAATAACATTTGTCTATTTAACCGCACAGAGAGATGCGAAGTATTTGATGGGTAATTTGAGTGTGAATGTTCGCTGCGTGACTTCCGAAAATTATCAGCGATATCCGCGCAAGGTAAGTGTTATTTAAGAGACGTTGTTTTCTTTTTGGCTCTTTGCCGGCACGACCTGCATGCTAATGTCGCCCTATATCCTGTCTTGAATTCATCCTGTAGTCGATTCCCGAATTGATTCTTTATTCATTTTATATCCTGTCTTGAATTCATCCTGTAGTCGATTCCCGAATTGATTCTTTATTCAAATTCAGTGTGACCACTCAACCGGGAAATAGCCAAGAATTTTATTCATCCGGGGAAACCCGGGAATTTCCTCTAAAAATCTCTTTATCGGTCACAATGTACTAAGCGCATTTTCAAAAACCTGTATTTTTTGTTTGTATATTATGTATTATCAATCTACCACGGGCCATCGCCAAACAATATCGATAGGTGAATTCTGGGACGACTTCAAAAGTGCGTTCACCTATCTGTACGTCACGCCTACGTAGGTTTGGATTAGTGATGGATCATCGGAATCGCACTCACGGCTCGGAATCGCTTCCGAGCATTGCTACTCCGGCGTTAAAGTCGATTCTGCTCGGATCTGTCGGAACTGTTGGAGCCGACGGAGCCGGTTGGAGCCGTCGGAGTCGTTCGAATCTCACAGGGGTCCGAGACAAGGTGACGAATTCTCCTATCTGCTCTTCAGCATCGCTCTGGAAGGTGTCATGCGAAGCGCGGAGCTAGACGACGACATCTGTGGCACGTTCCTCTACCTGTCTTTCCAACTTATTGGCTTCTTGGATGACATTGACATCATCGGTAGGACAACAGCGAAGGTGTGTGAGGCGTACACCCGACCCAAACGCGAAGCAACAAGAATTGGATTGAGAATCAATACGACGAAGACGAAGTGCCGGAGGTTCAGCCCTGTTATAGGGTCGTGCAACTGGGAGGCAGTGTATTAGTTGACGTCGACAATCTCTAGGTAGTAAAGGAGTTCTGCTATCTTGAGACGGTCGTCACTTCGGACATCGACATCAGCAAGGAATCGTGTATGATATGGGCTTCTCCGACTGCTGAGATCCAGAAGACTTCGAGACCGCACGAAATGTAGGATATACAGGTTATCTCCGATATACGCTATTAATGCGCACCGGAGACAATAGCGTATCTCGAATATTAGGGTAAGTCGAATTTCGAGGCTCTCAGTCAAATTACACATATTTTTTGTATAATTTTGCTTAAAGTTGTAGTGCCACTAAATTAGTTATTTGATTTGATTTCAACTGAAGATTGAATTTTCTAGCTACTGGTAATGGTTTTTGAAAATCGACCAAAAGGGAATTAATTTGTATTTGACATTTGATGTGTCTAATCAGTACAATTCGCTCAAATTAAGAAATATCGAGTATGGCGTATATCGGGGAATACCTGCATACCTGATTGATTCACCTGGTGGTCCTCTATGTACACGAGTCTTCGAACCATCTTTGGCGGTGTGTTCGAACATGGAGCTTGCTGAACAGTACGGCGAACCGTGCATCCTATTGATGGCGAAAAGGCTTGCAAGATACGATGGCCGGGGCTTGTTGTGTAGATGCCGGACTAGTGCCCTACTAAGAAGAATTTCGACACGAAGCGCAGAGGAACACAGCAAGTTCGTTGGCTGCATCAGGATCGGTACTTCTGGGATATCGGACGATGTATGAATTCTAGGGACTGAGCATCTTAAGGAATACTCTTTATGCACTACGAGGCTAAACACAAATGATGAATAAATTTAAACCCATTTTCTCAATTTTTATCCCCGTAATGTAAGCTCACGAGAACACAGTTTTTATACATGTATAAACATTTATTTATGAAATTTTGTCCTTGTCTTCCTTGTTTGTCAGTGTTTTTCCTAGAACTTGAGTGGTTCGCGTACCGAGCCATCCGATTTTATCCAATAAAAACGTTGGAAGTTGGATTGGAAAATTATTCAACAGCTTGCTAAAGAATCATCAAACTAGATCTTTAAATACGTAGTCGTTTACTCTGTAAAACAATATGTTGTCGGGTTGATGTTTAGCTTTCGTTTTGAATGCTCCTTCTCTTCCTTCATCGGACCTTCCTCACACACTTATTTCCTTTCTTATATTAGTCAGTTTGTCCAATGACTTAAATAGTGCATGAAGTTGTTAGTTTCGACAAATAAATTAACATCCATTCGTGTCGGCGATTCATATCCCTCATAAACGATTGTCCCAAGTTCTACAAATGTATCAAGTTCTTACTGTTATCTTTCAACTTCGTTCCGCACATTCAATCATTTATTCGAACGTTTTGGCACTCAGGAACTACAGTAACGGAAATACTCAGGTGATAGTCAAAATCTTTTCTCTCATGTCTAACAATGCGTACAATAAAAAAATCATATAAAAGCAACGAAATCAAGCTATGATTACGAATTTACGTAGATTTTTAAAAGTAAATAATTTTTGTGCTCCAGGGGGTTCTTTATTATGGGACAATTAGTGACTTATTAAGAATGAATTTTATGTGATAAGTTTATTTGAAAACTCAATCCAATAAGAATGTCCCACAAGCCTGTAAAAAAGTTCGACACCAAAATTAGGTGAACCCCTGTAAACCCCTATAATGCTAGCTCTTCGTCTGGGTCTAACAACGTTTCAATCAACAGGAGCTCACATTTTCAAATCATAAAGAAGAAGAAGAAAAATAGAAAAGGATAATAAATGTTGTTTCTCGTTAACTTCGCCATATAATGCTATGAAATCTAACACCGCGTTTGAACACAAGACTGTCGATATTAATTTTGTCTTGCTTCTCTTACTGTCTCTCTAAACGAGCGCGTCCATTGTTCTTAACATTCAAATTTGCAACCATTTTTTCGCTGTACTTTTGTTATGTTGTTTTTGCTTTATTTTGGTATCATACTCTAATATTCGTTTGCCAGATATATTTCATAGCTATTCATATGAACTAAAGTTGTAGTCGGTTTCATCTGCGTTTCCTACCACTTACGGGCTGATTCACAACCCTGTCACTAGAGAAGCCCTGTGTTTGTAGTGATTTTATAATTATACTTTTCACGAATGCTAAATATATGTACTATATATGACACATGTTTGACATGTCGTGGGGGGTTCCGCGGGGATCCGAGGATCACTACTACATTTGCTTTTTTTTCTATACATACGACCGAGCTGCTGCTGCCTCGCATTGATTAGCGATACTGTCTCTCACAATTCAAATGCTATTTTCCACCATCTCCTGGCGTAGTATTTGCTACTACGTTGAATCAGAATGCTTTTGTGTTTTGTCTGTGTGCGTATTTTCGTATTTTCATCTACTTTCGCTCGCTTTTACTGGCTCCTGTTCTAGATTCCCCGGCCCTCGTTTGGGCTAGTAAAATACATGCTGATATTTCTATATCAAACAATATTATATCATGATCATGCGTACTCATGGTTCGCATTACATATAAATTTAAATATAATCGGTTGCTCTCAGCATATTTTATACATTTAGTGTGTCTGTGTTAATCTTATGTGCTACACTTCTAGGTTAGTATCTTTTTTGTTATATTATGTTACTTCCGTACACATTCCACGTTAATGTTAATAATAAAAGATGGTGTACGGGCTATTCCAACATCCACATATTGTTTTTCCCCCATTCTTCCACCTTGCAGTACAAACATGTCCACCATATTACGCGGAGTTTTCAGGGATTCTGATAAATTTGGGACATTTTGTTGACCTTTTCTTTTGGTAAATGGACTATACCGTACCCTTTTGGGGCAGGCTCATTTGAAATCCGAGTGGAATTTATCATGCACTGGATTTACAAGACCCGTCGTATTATGTTCACTTCCCAGAAGAAAGATCCAAAAGAAATGTCCCAAAATTACCAGAGTCCTCGAAGATCCCTGTAATGCCATGCTATGCTCCAATGCTTTTGGACATCGGATGTGGCAAAAACATACATGCAAATATGTAATTGTATATGAAATCAATTAAAATATCGATTGAAATCATCTGTAACGTCAAAATTCATTCCGCTTCCTCACACGTAAACAATACATATGGCACTTGTAAGAATAAGCTTTCAACTGAGTATGATTATGAAGCACGAAAGTTGAGCAAGGGAACAACAGTGTGTACGTGTTCA
Source organism: Anopheles gambiae (assembly GCF_943734735.2). Lineage (NCBI taxonomy): Eukaryota > Metazoa > Arthropoda > Insecta > Diptera > Culicidae > Anopheles > Anopheles gambiae. The sequence continues at coordinate 55,088,602 of NC_064601.1, forward strand.
TATAATAGTGTGTGTTGTGCAGCAAGAACTTTTCAAAACACTTTTCACTAACGTTTCCCATTTTTTTTTGTTTTGCCAATTGGAATGACATTCATGCTTTTTATGATGTATCGTACTTAAAAATGTCAATTCCTTTATTTTTTTCTGTTAAATTCGATCTTTGACGAACACACGCTATATATATAACACGATACAGCGGATCTATTTGTTTGTGACATTACATTACCATAGCAATCCGATGTATGTATGATCTACGCGTATTGTTTGTAAATCTCAACGATAGTTAGAGATCAACCTGTGTTGTTGTCCTGCGTGCATCGTCGCATTTTTGTAACATTTAAACTGATATTTTTACGTCATGTTTTACATTTTTGTTGTGTAAGGAAGTTTCGCTTCATTTGCACACAATCTTTTCAATGTACACGTTATTTTATTTTTATAATGTTAGCGAATGTTTTCTTTTTTGTGTCGTGTTTTCTACTGTTCATTTAGCTTCTTTAGTATTAGTTTTTCATCGCTACATTTAATTATTTAGGCCATTTACGCATTCCACTCTACGTTGTTTTAACTGATTTCTGGGTACCAGATTGTTAAACTGTTTGAGCTGCTTAAACTGTGTTTGTGTTTGCTAACTTCTTTTAAATGTTTCGTTTTTTTTTTGTCATAGATATTTTTATCTTAGTTTTTTTTTCGTTTACACTTAATCTTTACTATTTAGCCTCAGGTCACACCACACTGTGTAACTAAAATAATCAAATTTATTGTTTTTTAATGACTAGATTAAAATGACGATCCAACGGATATTCGCAAACAAAAGTTTGAAATGGTCACAATTCGCTTTTAAAAGCGCATAGTCAAATCAATGAGTCTCGCGAGAGTGCACCTCCCAAACTCATACAGGTTATACAAACGTTACTTTTTAGCGTACGCATCATTCAAAGACATATTTATGTTTTTGTTCCTTCGTTTAACGTTTCTACTATTCATTCACATTAACGTTCAAAAGCTTTAAATTCGTTGCAGTAATCTGTATTCCGGAATCCTCATATTGCCATGAATAATGTTACAATTACAAGAAATGATACATTATCGCTTATCAAACTATTTTTTAAAATAACATTCATAAAATCATTTCTTGCCAACCACTCTTTTTTTCGCAAATACTGTACCGAACAAAGAAAATTTACCAAATAACTATGGGATTATAGAAGTTTTTTTTAACGAATAAAATATTATGAAACAAGATCGACCTTATCACTGTAGGAATTACTTTGATAGTTATGCCGAATAAAATCTATACCATCTTTGCTTCATGATTTTCACATCTTCTCATAATAATAACATTGATGATAATAATCCGTATTCAAAAAGAAATCATCAAATATAATAAAACATCAAATAAATCGTCCAAGTTGTTGGACGCTATTGAATTTTTTTTTAAATATCGCTCATACACATAATATTTTTTAAATAAAATCACGGTTCCTTTTGCAAGTTGTATGTGTAAATTATCCATTCGAAAGACATATTTCCTGGGTATTGATTTTTTGTATTATAATTAGGTAGAAACTCGGGGAACTCAATCAAGAAGTCTGAAATGAAACAAAAAAAAATCTATTATTATAAGCACAACAAAAAATATTTAAAATTGATTGGTTGAGTTCATCAGGGTTTCATTGATAATGTATTTATAATTTAGAAATTTTAAATATACATTCATTTAGAGTCAAATTCTACAATAATGTTCGTATAGTTTCACTTGAAAAGCCAAATTGTTAAACCAAGAATAAAAATGTGTGAAAGTTCTATGAAATGTATGAACCATCAAGATCCACCGTCTCGATATCAAAGAGGCGTATGCGGCTCGCGAGTCGCACTTTGACGATCGCTTATTTTGATAATTATGGCTCTTCCGTGAAACTATTTTCATCATTAAAATTAAATAAATTTTCCGATGATCATGAACTATTTAAGATTCATAGATATTCAAAACTTTAAGGCCGGGCTACATTGATCGTACTCGCAACTGTAATTTCGATTTTCACTAGCGCATCTGGCGGCGGCTGACCGAACCTTTTTTTGGTCGTCGAAGGAATGGTCGTGCCGGATCTCAAATTTAAGTTGTTTTTTTCATCGTTTTTTGATGAGAAAATGACTGAAATACTTGCACAACATATTCATCTATCAATTGCGTAGCTTTTTCAGCCCAGTTTAAGTAAAAAACAAGGAAAAATAACATATTTTCTGAAGCGGCTACAAACTGTTTGGCAAAATGCTTCCGACAGCCGCCGCCAGATGCGCTAGTGAAAATCTAAATTACACTACGGAGTACGATCAATGTGGCCCGGCCTTAAGAAATATGTGTGGAAACTATTTTCAACGCGTTTTTGCGTAATTACACGTTTTTAGTTATCCTGCCGAAAACAGGTACATTGCCGAATACTGGTACAGTTACCCTATAGTGGACAGGTTTTTAGCTTCAATAGTATACACATTTATTGCATGCATTACTAATAGCTAAAACGAGATAAAAGTTTGCACTCTTTCATGAATTCATTGAGGCTTGAACCCACGACGGACATGTTGTTAAGCTCGTTCGATTTGATGACTATATCACGACATTTCTTGCTTATAATGCAATAAAGCTGGTTTCGACAAAAGTATAAAAAAATTGACAACCTTCAACAAAACAATTACTGGTTAAGCTGGATACTTTTGAAGCGGTATGGCAATTACTGCACCAAATTACGCAAAATTTGCGATCGTTGTCTTGATACAATTTATGTTCGCTTTATAATTAATTTAATGTAAGACATTAATACCGTTTTTCTGTAAATACAAAAAAAATGGTTTTGAATTTTGCTATTTTTTAACCAAATCGCTATTTTTATAAACCAAATTTAGCCGATACAATGCGGCAAAATATGTTTTTCAAATTTAAACACACAACAGGCTAGAGCTGTCATTAGGCGAAAGGCCATGAGAGCTACAAAATGCTGACAAATTTTTCAAAACGTGAGCTTTTGTCACTTTTTTGAGCTTTTGTCAAAATTTTGTAACCTGGAGCAGCCAGGAAAAAAAGTTGACAAAAGTCGACAAAAAGTGACAAAATTTCACGTCCGCGAAAATGCGTAAACAAACAACTATTTGGCGCAGTTGTGACTCATTGCTACGATAATAGTGCTAAAATGCATGATTCTAATTGATTTATGTACCTATTTCGTGCTTCTTAAACAAAATATCGATGATTTTCAGATGTTGGAGCTTATTGTCGTTCTTGTGTATGTTTTTGGTGCGGCCACGAGAAAAGCTCTTTTTTGCAGTTGACAAGCATTTTTGACAAAGTTGAAAAAATTTTCAACATTTTGTCAGCTCCGTGGCCACGCGCTAATTAATGCCAAAACTGTGCAAACGCAAGCTGCTATGCCGAAGCCTTAATCAGAGTGATCAGGAATACCGATATACATATCTAGAGTTTGAAGGAAAAATCTCATTTTTTTAATCATTGAACTATAAACACCGACAAACCGACGTGATACTGGCGTTACTAAAGAGTCCCACACGAAAGTACTGTCATTTGCAAGTGAAGCGATCACTTCTGTCAAAATAAGCTCTGTTCACTGCTGCTTCGATGTAAACAACTTTTCTAAATACAAATAGCGAAGGAAGGCAAGATTTTTTTGGAAGGTGTGAGGCAAGACTTTTGATGCTCATTTTGTTCGAAGTGTCACGTCGGTTTTTCGGTGCTATAAAACTCAGCCAAATAATCAAATCAATCAAAATAATACAGCGAAAATCAAATGACAACACGTACGATAAAATCGTATCCTATGGAGCCCTGCAGCGGCCCTCGAGGTCGAGTGGAGCCCCGAGAAAAAGAACTTGCCACCACTGAGAAGTGGTAAAAATATGCTCCTTAGTCCTTCTTTGGCTTAGAATTTCTAGTACAATTTTCAGATCGACACTTCAGAAAGTCCTTCATTTGTGTAACCGCTGAACCAAATGTAATCCATCCATCCTAGATAAAGGATGCATATTCTCGTGAGATGGAACTTTCATTTTGCGCATTAGCATCCCCCCCCCTGCCCCGCCCTCTCGCTTAACACTTCTTTTTAACTGAGTTTCGAGTTTTAACCTACTGAAAACTACAGATAAAATGTTAGTACTCCTGCCGAAATCTGCCAATATAATCTGGCCACACTGGCCCTAATGTTGTTCCACGTTTTGCTCTCACTGCTTGACAGCTAAACGATATATTCTGCGCTCTATAGCTATGCTCTTTTTTCTCGTTCTATATTGCGTGAGAGTGAACGAGAGCAATGATAACATCGTATGCCGACCCGTCGACTGTAGCGGTATGCAGAAAAGATGGCATTAGTATGAACGAGAAAAAGCAAAGAAGAAGCGAGAAAGAATCAGACTCGGACCATTCCTAACTTTTCCTTCCCACTAAGTGCGGTGTCAGTGGAGTTAGTTTTGCAAATCATTTGCACGGAAAGCAAAATTCGGTACGCTTCCGTTGGGCTGACGGATTGTTGAAATATTTAGGTGCTTAACTAGTGCACCGTGTTTCGTCAATCGTGTGAAAAACCGACATCTGGCCTTCCGGCGTTTAACAAACTTCCCTCACTGCACTTGCCGTTGCTGATCGTTGTGTAGCGAAACAACAGAGCACGTACAATTGGAGAGTAGATCTAGTTTGCTCGCAGTCGTTCATTTGCTGTTTCAATTCCCATACACTTCAGCGTGTACACAGGAGAAACACAGTTTGCTTGGACGTTAAAGTGTTGTGCAAAAGCCATTTGTAACCATCATGCAGCTGCTTTCCGGACTGGTGAAAACAACCGTTCCCAACTATTTGTCTGGTTTGCCAATACCGGACACTTTCGGAGGATGGTTCCGACTAGGATGTAAGTACTATTTTAGGTAATATACCTGCACACGGCGTATTTTAACCCACCCTGCAACTGATTCACGGCATCATGATCCAATGTTGCCACACGAACACAGTTATTAGGCCGTTCATGCGTATCTTATTGCCTTCGATGGATGCAGCGTTGAAAGAGAGAAAGGCGAGTGGAACGAAGACAACCGCGACACGAGAGTAAAACGGGGTCCTTCACCCGCCGAGAAGGCACCATTTTTTAAAACATGCCAGCACATTGTTATCGGCTAGATTAGAAAACGAGAACCGTGGGCTTCTAAGCTAACATGAAATCCTGCTCGTTATGTAAGATTTGTTTGCAGTCACACATACAGATAATTCCCACGACAAGACGCGCGGCACCATTTGTGTTGGGACTGGATGTGTCTGCTTGCATAGATTTTGCTTCTGAGTAAAACAATACTTTCAGCGCACAATTGTAGCTCCAATTTTAACGGCGGAAATATAATGCGACATTTTGTATGTTTCCGTTGATTGCAGTTAAGGATTGGCTGTCGCTCGTACCACCGACAGCGGCCGTGGCTGGAGTCGTGTATATGTCGTACTTGGCCTTCTGCCCCGAAGCCCGTCCGAAACCCTCGCAAAAGGCAAACAACAAGATTCGATTGGAGGAAGCAAAGGTTGTAGACATGATCGATATTGAGGATATTGCCGAAAAAGCAGCCTTCTGTCGATGCTGGAAATCGAACAACGTAAGTGTTTGTCCCACCATCGCACGACATCTTGTGCAAATGCAGCAAAGCATGCATTTTCTAGCTGACAGGCAGATAACTGATATCTTTTTGCTTCTTTAATCCCATTTCCAGTGGCCGTACTGCGATGGATCACATGGTGCCCATAACAAGGAATGTGGCGACAACCTCGGTCCGGTGGTAGTTCAACGGAAGAAGAACTAATTTTCAGCAAAAAGTGCATCATCGCTCGCCAGCTCCATCGTCCGGCAATTTGGCATATACCAGTGTTACTTTTCATGTTCAATTCATCCGTTCAAGTCCCTTCCATTTAATCGAAACGTGCTGCCCTCAACGGTCTCAAATAAATTGAGCATATAGAAGTGCATTTTAGTGGGAAATTGATGCATTCAATTGTAGCTTCTATAGAAAATTGAGTTCGAAACAGCTAATACCTGTTGTTACAACAAGTAACGTTTCACAAGTTAATAAAAAGTAGGTACCGGGTTTCAAAAATCTCCAACATGCTGTTTATAATTATACTTTCAAACGCATCCTCTCTATTCGCATATAATATTTCTTTGTTTTCATTCGAATAAAACTGTTTTATTTTTCAAAAACAGAAAGTCTGATAACTGTTGTACATTTGTCCGAAACTCTAGTTCAAACGGTATCGTTTCCCAATCACAGATAAAATATAGTTTGAGTTGCAACATGTGTTACATGTTTATAGTTTTTAAAACAAGAGTAAATCTACTTACCGGAATTGTAACTACTTGTAGCAATTCCATCGTATCCCAATCGAAAGTCTCGTGCAAGCACAATAATATGTGGTTCTCCAGCAAACTATCACTTCAAATGTAGGTGTATCGCAATTTAAAAATTCCATCCAATAAATACTGTCGTTCATTGCGCGTCAGCTTTTGCCACTATTGTCACATTTCTTCTTGTTTTCACTGTTTCCAGAAAGGGAAAAGACAACTAGTCGTTCGTGCACGCCGTAAAACATGTAAAACACAACACTAAAGGAGACCGACTCGAGAGCATTTCCATTCGCACACACAATTTCAGTTAACAGTTTATGAAACAATAACGAAGTATTTTGTTTGTTTATCGGTCGCGGTTCGTTTTGATGAATAGAGTGTTAATAAATACCGCATTGCCGTTACATTCTGCACTGAGCGCTAATTTGACGTCCACGCTGTCGTATGCTTTGTGTATTCCTTTTTTGTTTTTTTTTTTTGTTTGTTTAATAAGCAATAACATTAAAGCTTTATTTTAATCACATTGATTGAATTTGTTTTGTGTTTTTGTGTGTGTGTTTTTTTTCTTCTCGTATGTGCATTTCGTTTACTTTTTATGCTATTTTAAATGTGATTTCCATCCGTGGCGTGGTTTTGGTTTGGGAGGGGGGGGTGGCTTCACAACATTACACACAATATCGACGGCTAGGCCGAAAAGGATAACGACGGGTACGGCGCGATCCACAATCTATACGCATGGAAAGCACTACACACGCAATGCTCGCGGCAAAGAGCGATCGTTTTGCTAGCAAATCACATTTGTCGGTATGGCGAATGAAGCTTGAGGTACTGTATGACGAGACTTGGACCCCCACTGACTACCTCTGGTGGAAGGGCCGACAGCGGACAGTTTTCGATGCTCATAATCGCAAGATTCTGGCACAGGGCCAGCTCGTACGGTAGCTTAATTAGCGATGGATTATCGTTAATATAGAGCGATTCCAGGTTCTCCAGCGTGCCGATCTCCTCCGGCAGGAACTGCAGATTGTTTTCCCCGACCGACAGGTACGTCAGGTTTGTCAGATGACCGATTGTGCGTGGTAGTGCGCTCAGCTGGTTCGACTGCAGTATCAACTTCTGCAAATCGTGCAACAGCCCGATCTCCGACGGCAGCGACTCTAGCCGATTTTCTTCGAGATCGAGCACGCGCAACTTCTTCAGATTGCCTATCGTGTTTGGTATTCGCTTCAGCAGGTTGTTCGATAGAATGAGAATCTCCAGGTTTTGCAGGCAGTGTATGTCGTCCGGAAGCTTCGTCAGCGAGTTGGTACCGAAGTTTAGCTCCACCATCTGGGTCCAGGTACCGATGTCGAGCGGTAGCGAAGTCAGCGCGTTCTCCTTCATGTTCAGCTTAGTTAGCCCTTTGGCACGGGAAAATATTCCATACTGTATCTTGTCGATCTGATTGTGCTCCAGATTGATGCTTGTCACGTTCGTAAACTGGGCTGGGCCGCCAGATGGATAGCTGTGGAACGCATTGCGCGATAGAGTGATCGTGGTCAAGTTGCTTAAGCTAGCTAGCAACCCATCCGGCAGCTGGCTGATGCCGTTCCCCTCCACGTTGAACTCATCCATATGCGTGCAGTTTTTCAGTGACACTGGAATTGACGTCAGCTGGTTGTAGCGCAACCCGAGTCGCATCAGGTTCGACAAATTACCTATCGATTCCGGTATGTCCAGTAGATCGTTATGCTGCAGATCCAGTGCAGTTAGGTTAACGCAATTGCCAATCGCTTCGGGCAGATGCTTCAGGTGATTGTGCGAAAGGTCCAATGTCGTCAGATTCACTAGATGACCGATTGCTGCTGGTAGCTCGTGAATCTTGTTCTCTCTCAAGCTAAGCATCGTCAAGCTGCTTAGATTCTTCAGATTGTCTCCTACGACACGGATTCGGTTGAAGCGCAGATAGAGTGTAGTTAAGGTGTGCAGCTTGTAAATCACATCCGGTATATCCGACAGCTTATTATGCCGCAAATCGAGCACTTTCAGTTGCTTTAAATTTTGCAGCGAGTCAGGTAGCGACGTAAGGGAATTCTCGTTCAGCGCCAACGTTTTCAGATTCGCCAGACATCCAATCTCCGGGGGCAGCGAGGAGATCTTGTTTCCGTACAGATAGAACTCGACCAAGCTCGTGCAGTCTTTAACCGAGGCCGGTATGACCGTGATGGAGGATTTGCTCAAATCCAGCCGCTGAATGTTCTCCTCCTTGCAGCGCTGGAATTCTTTGATGACGTCCACATCGGCTTGTATCGCTTTTCCCTTCTTGGTGGTCGGTTTCGGTTTGTTCGATTCCGGGTGCTTCACCGTCACAACCTTTGGGCGAATAATTTCCGCAGGCATCTCGCTGCCCGATCCTCCACTGCCGCTACCGTACCCTCCGCTACCTGTTGCCGCACTAACGCTGGCGCTGTTTGCACTGCTACCTCCGGCACCAACACTGCCGCCTCCGACGGCCGAGTAGGAGCCTCCGCTACCGCCGCTGCTGCCAGAAGTGTTCGCTGAGGTGCCGGTACCGCCTCCACCGGAGCTGCTCAAATTCATGCCGCGCGTTCCACTCAACAGCACAATGCAATATGATCCCGGTTTTCAGTCGTTTTGGAATGCAAACGAAACGCAACCGCCGTCACCGCCGTACGCACGGACAGATTTAGAGTCAGACGAACAGCTGATTTGATCCACTTAACCAGAGTCACTTCAAAACTTGTCGGAACTGGTTTCGGCAAATGTAAATTGTGCAGCTCACAACACCATCAAATCCTGTTGAGAGGAGAACAAATGGTTAGTAACGTAGCATTTCTCGTCGGATGTGACACGCTTGTGAGCTACACGAACGAGCCTGGGCTCTAGTAGTACGCAAGCCATGCACGACGTTCTCCCACACCCAATCGCGTTAGGAAGCAGGATGTAGGGACGTTGTGCTTTGCATTTTTGCCAGACGTAAGCGTATCATCCCGTGTCCCATCCCACACTCGCGAAAATCCTTGACGATTTCTTGTGCGCTGGCTTGCGCTAAAGCAGGGGAGCCGTCGCGTCAGAGAATGAGAGAGATTTGGAGAGTGAGGAAAACGCAGCAAGAGTCGGCAGTGAAAATCGCAGAGCAAATACGGGTCGTAATTTTAAATGCACCCTTCAAGCGAAGGCTACTGCAATGAGAGCGTGGCGGCTGGGAATAGCAGGAAAGAGAACGACTGAGCTAGGAAGGCTCTGTACGGTCGACAATTAAGTACACAACACACAATAAAAGGACGACCCCAGGGATTGTGTAAATATAAGCAGGCGACTAACACAAACAAGGACGCATCCCACAATCCAGCTAAATTGTGTGTCGTTCGCTGTGAACATACCAAACCAACATGACTCAGAGAAGCCCCTGGAATGGGATGTGAAGGATGGGATTAGTTTACACATCCTGTCCCGGAGAGAAAGATCTCTGGCTAACGGTGCCCCCCAAACCAATAGATTGCTTCCGTTTTGGCATGAAATTGTGGTCTACAACTTAAAACCACAACCTGGCTTCATGGGGTGGAAAAAGCACATTAAGGCTGTGGTTTTTTATTTGTCTCTTCATATTTCAGACCACCATCGAATGTATTTTGTTTTTGTTTATGCACTTTCCATTGTGATGCTGCTGTTCGTGTTCCACTGCGAATAGGCACACAAAAAGTAATGTAAACCAATCCTTTCGATGCAAAGGATACGGGCTGCTGCTCACCACCACTGCTCACAAATCCGTACGATCAAAATTAGGGAATTATGTTCAACGAACAAGGGTGTTCTACACCTGTGTTCGGCACGAACCCAGTTCGATTAATTCTCAAACAGCAGCATCATCGCACCCAACATCAGGAGCATATTGCTCGCACCTACTTCATGCATTGGATATGGACGACACTTCTCTTCAATTTCTCTCGCCAACATTTGTCAACAGCGTTCTAAAATACATGCCCCGTATGCGTGACATTGAACCTTTCCCGCATTCAGCGCACTGCTATGTACCATCAAATCAGGGTTGGCACTGGAATGTGCATAGCTACACAGTTTCGTGAGCAGCTAATTAAACACGGACAGGAAGTACACACTGCACACCCAACAACATAGTGGAACAATGCTGCAAAAAGGGTGTAAAATTTCCTTTTTAGACCTTGCGCGCACTTGATAATCACACGCAGCGCAGCGGAGGTTTCGTGTGGAGCATATCTTCTTCACTTGCCACCCAAATTGATAGGCAAATAGCAAAAACAGGCAACACGAGAAGGGGAAGCGCCCATTACCGCACGAACCGAATTACTATCCTAGTGGGTGTAGCTACATCGGGGCAGGTCTCCGCTACGATTCTGCCTTGCACACACAACCTGCCTCGCATTACACCGAAATATAAACCCAATTTTCCTCATTTGCGAACACTACCTACGGCGACGATTCTATTGCGACGGTGATTCAGCACCACACACAAATGTTCCTGCGGCACACACAATTATCATTGGACTGGTACAGAATTGGCAGGTGCGGATAAGGTCGGAACGCGAATTCTCGTCACTTTTTCGCTGATGATGCTTTCCTACGTTTTGAAAATTGGGCCTGCTGTCAAAGGAGAATCTTCTCACTGAGCGGATTCTGGTTCGTATTTACTCAGCCGCGGTACAGCCATAAACTCACTCTCACTCAACACACACTCACACACACTGAAGCACAGCAAAGATGATATTCCGTGAGCATGAATTTGACCGTGCTTCTCCAGGAAACTTTTTTCTTTCCTTTTCGTATTGTAAAAGTCATCTCAACTAGCACAGCACAGTTGAGGCGGACGAGAGAAATATTGAGCCGTAGCAAATTTTGCTGTTTTGTATATTTTCTTACCCTGATGCGAGAGACGGCGCCAGAGAGTGATAACGGCATCGTAATTGAATGTTTATGGAGAAAAACAGCACTGACAGCAAGAACACAAACATTGAGAAACAAAGAGCGCCAGTCGTTTGCACAAAACATTCCGTGTGTGGGATTCACTTTTAGTTGAAAACAGAACTATTAATTGTAACACTTGAAAATTACATACAAAAGGAGGATAGAGGGGAAAATGTATATTTTGTACAAACGATTTAAATTTGCTGATTTGAAGTGGATCCTTTCAACTACGAACAGACATGCTGCAATAAGAATTGAAACGCACATTATAAAACAGATGTGGGTTTTCACTGTTTCTACACGACAGTTGTTTGTGAAAGTCGCCCACAAAACAGCACGTAGAAAGTTAGATCAGATTTTTCAATTTTTTTATATGAAGTTTCTGTGAAAATTTCCACAAAAAAAAACATGTCGTGTGAAAACAGTGTCTGCTCGATAACGCGTCAATTGCTTTGGCCAGAAATTAATTTTTGCAAACGCGATTGTCGCACTGTCGTGTAGATGAGGTGTCAAATCGTTGCATTCGAAAGTTCGCTTTCTATCAAACCTTTTGCTAATCATGTTCGCTAGCGGCATTTGCAAGTTGTGTCGTTTGATTTAGTTCAATATGAATGCTGTATGCTGTCCAAAGTAAAAACAAGTTAATTTTAATTTGTACACGCTTCTCCTCACAATATGCAACAAAGCTTGATTTTTTCTACTAAAGAATAATTGTGCTACACCAGACAAACTTATGGTCCAGTGTGGTCACCGTGCAATGTCAAAACAAAATAGACAGATCATTTCCATACGTCTGTGGTCCTGGCTCATGATTTTTTCGTTGTCGTTGCGTGCGTATCAACCGAGATCGGGGTGCAGTTGCCGTCAACGTAGCAAATCCCTTCTGCCCCTTCTGCGGGCTTAGCTGAGTCGAAGGGAGAAAGGGTCACTCTTTGTGGTAGCTACGGCATCGGATCGCCATTGGAGACTACTTGCTGTTTTGTAGCCACAATTACTGGTACGTTTGGCAAAGGTAGAAAACGGAATTCCCATTTTCCTCGCCCAGTATGGTTTCACGATTACTTTCTGCTGTACTGTGGAGTTTGTCTTAACTGTGTAGGAGTTAGGTAGTTTATAAATATGTGTTGTGTTTGTATTAGTTTGCACTATGTAGCAAGACACAAAAAAAAAAAAAAACCCTGAACATTGCGTTAAGCAACATGAACTTTTAACTGGTGGGGGATGTGTTTTGGGGCCATACATTAGTGGCAGTTTTCTCTTGCAGTTCAACGTCATACAGAGCCAGAGAGAGAGCATAATTGTTCGATGTAATTTCATTCATTTCCGCTTGAAGCTAGTCGTTCCAATAACAGTAAGAAAAATGGTGCATGTGCTACGAACGTGTTCGTGCGAAGAAAAACAATGCTAACCCAAGGCAAAGCTTATCAAAACGTGCCTTCCAATAACTTTTTATCGGTTTAACGCACTGTACTCGCTAGTCATCGAAACTTGATCCCGTAGGCCCTCATTCAACGAAAAAAAAAGTTGTTGTGCAATCACATGATACACCGATGAATCGGAAAGCATTAGAAAGACAATTCCTTCCCTCTGATAAGCAACGCTTTATCATGGAAAGTCAGTGGCGTATTTAACGGTAAGCAAAGTAAGCAATTGCGGGGGGCCCCGTCAATGAGGGGCCCCGGAATCTTTAGTACATAATCCATAACAGTTGATAGAATATGGCACTGTATTAGCAAGGAGGGCCCCGTGGGTTATGGACGTTGGGGCCCCGCGCTAGACGAACCATAAGCACCCCCCCCCCCCCCCCCCCCCCCCCCCCCGGCAGCATCAAAAATTAAGTTAAAATGTTACATAATTAAAGACGGATGCCGAGTACCCTCGGTAATCATGTACAAAGGGGCCTCAACAACTCTTACTGCTTAGGGCCCCCGAGACTGTAAACTCGCTACTGTGGAAAGTTCAAACGAATGTTAAACCTGCCGAACATATTTGTAAAGGATTTGCACAGCTCTGTGTGTTTAATTCTAGGACAGTGAAGAAAACGGGCGGACAGGAAAAAGGTGAGGCAGTTTATTGATTTTTCCTTCGCCGTCGCATTACCTGACTAACTCGCGGTCGTGAGCGTATGTGTGTGTGTGTGTGCGTGTGGTTCGACTTTTGTGTTCAGTTTAAAGGGAACGGGCTTTGTGTTTAGCGATATATCAAAGCTCTACGGTAATATTTATCGAGCTGTCGGTTCTTCTAATGCAGCGTATTTGGAGTTTCGAATTGCAAAACAAAATCGTCATAGCAGCACATGGGTTCGATTTGTGTTACAAGTGCACGTTGTTGAGAGAGTTGATAAGGGAAGGAAGTCAGCGCAGTTTGCGGTGTGTGTGAGACAGAGTGAAGTCCAAGGTGATCGAGCTGCGGTAAGCGAACGCACATCCGGAGCATTTGTGTCATTGGCACCGATAAAGTTGTGTTTTTTTAAACGAAAAAAGTATATCTGTTTTTGATTGATCGCATAACAGTAAGACGCTCTTATAAGGACGTTATATTCGATCGAAGAGTTGAGCGAGCACGGGGTTGTGTACGCTAATTTCTTTCTAATTTGCGTAGTGCCTGACCCTGTGTTTGCTGTGGCATCTCACAAAGTCAAATAATTGACGTCGACAACACTGCGTAATTTACGGACGTCGCATGGGTTACTGATGTGTTTGAAGTTCCCGTGTCTTTTACTTTCGAAAACACTTCGTAGCAACGTCATTGAACAACACTCCCTGCCAACTAGATTGTAGCGTTGTTTGTTTTATTACACGTGTTTGGGGTGATAATTATCAGTCGTTACATTCACCACCCTTCTACACACCGGGCGGACTATGTTTTCCGTGTTTGAATATCAATAAATTAGAACTTTTAGAAATACCATTTAAACCATGTGCTCTAACCATTTAAATCATTTAAAATTTATTTTCAGAATCAACACAACTCTAACACAATGTCTTCACTGCGTTACGAAATGAACGATGGCATTGAGGGTGGCATCCAGCAGCAGCCAGCATCGAGCAGCGGTCTCAAAAGTGCCCTGAACGCGGCGCCCGGTGACGAGCTGTTCAATAACATGATGGAGGCTGACTTCAGCATAAGAAAGCGGCGTGTTTGGGCCCCCGAGGAGGTTTCCCTCGCTTCCGAAGACATCGACCTGCTCGATGATGACGACGATCTGGAGGAGGAGGAAGACGATGGGGTCGGTTGTCCGCTGCCCTCAACGCCGGAGGATAACCAGCTGCTCGAGGCAGAAATGACTGAGGTGCTGAAGGCGGGCGTGCTTTCCGACGAGATCGATCTGGGTGCATTGGCGCACAATGCGGCCGAGCAGGCGGAAGAGTTCGTGCGCAAGGTGTGGGAAGCTTCCTGGAAGGTTTGCCACTTCAAGAACCTGCCGGCCTGGCTGCAGGATAACGATTTCCTCCATAAAGGCCACCGGCCTCCGTTGCCTTCGTTCAGCGCTTGCTTCAAGTCCATCTTTCGCATACACACCGAAACCGGCAACATATGGACTCATCTGTTGGGTTGCGTCATGTTCATCGGCGTGGCGGCCTACTTCCTTACGCGCCCCTCGTTCGAAATTCAGCTACAGGAGAAGCTCATCTTCCTCACATTCTTCATCGGCGCAATCATCTGTCTAGGATTTTCGTTTGCGTTCCACACGCTGTGCTGCCACTCGGAAATGGTGGGAAAGCTTTTCTCAAAGTAAGACCACATTTCGACCCGTTGCGACTGCGTGGATTGAAGAGAAGTTGTGACATTGTTTAATTTGTTTCCGTTCTGCTAAATAGGCTGGACTATTGTGGCATCGCTCTGCTCATCATGGGTTCGTTCGTTCCTTGGCTTTACTATGGTTTCTACTGTCACTATAAGCATAAGCTGATTTACCTGACTGTGGTGATCGTGCTTGGAATTACTTCGATCATTACCTCCCTGTGGGACAAGTTTTCGCAGCCAAATCTGAGACCGCTCCGTGCAGGTGAGTATGATTGGCGCCACAATTAGTAATGGAGCAGCGTGCACCGTACATCATTAACCGCTTGACTTTTGTTTGCATTCCCAGGAGTCTTTATGAGTTTTGGGCTGTCCGGAATTATTCCAGCTATTCATTACGTGCTTATGGAAGGATGGTTTAGCAAAATTTCCCAGGCAAGTCTGGGTTGGCTTATCCTGATGGGCTTACTGTACATTCTCGGCGCTCTTTTCTATGCCCTGCGCGTTCCGGAACGGTGGTTCCCGGGCAAGTGCGACATTTGGGTAAATATACGATTGGGAGAAGCGAAAAAAAAATCATCATTGCACATCCCATACTAATCCCAATCACCTGCTTGTTTTGCAGTTCCAATCGCATCAGATCTTCCACGTGCTTGTACTTGTGGCCGCGTTCGTGCACTATCATGGCATCAGCGAAATGGCAATGTATCGAGTAACTGTCGGTGAGTGCGACATTCCTCATCAGCATCCTGCTATTAGCTTCTAAATGGGAAATGATGGTAAGCGAATGCGCGTGCTACACGAGCCCACGAGCTGATTCCCAAATGTTGATGAAAGCGCGTTGTACATCACACACATACACACACCCGCAAAGATACACTCAGTATGTAACATCTCAGTGAAGAAGCAGCCCAAATCACAGCGCGGGGAATCGGATTTGTCGGACTATTAGCTGGTGAGAGAATAATACACAACAGCCAGCGACCTGGATAATTTATTATAGCGTTGTATCGGGGATAATGTTTAATTGCAATATTTGATTTCTTATTTCAATTACTCTTGTTTTCAATATTTGTTACAGTCGCAATGTTTCAGGTATGCTTGTTTTTGGATATGCGTTTTTAATCCATATTATATATGTTGAACCATCAATCTATTATTAAGAACCCTGAATGACAGCAACATAGGTTTACGATTGGATGTTCTTGATGGATGCGCAACATTAGCAGGTAGTTCAAAACCAAATTATAGACTATTCATTCAGATGCGTGTGGCATTGCTGCCCGAGCGATCACACAAAATCGTACGTATTCACGAATCCAAACCCATAGTACTTCATAAACAGCCTGAAAAAGCACATCGCCATTGGCTCTGCATGGTCCATACACTGCACTGAGAGGATGGAACCGGTTGAAATGGCTGCATGGTGATAAATGCAGCCACAGGCAATATGTGGCTAATCGTTTCCGAAATTATGAGTATTAAGTTGCACACGCATACAGAGATAGTTCAGATTTAATGTTAAGGGGTAGCGCATATTGGGTAGCAACGTAATACACACGTAAAAACACCCTTAATCATCAATCTTTATTATTCCGGCTCTTACTTTTCTTAGCATTTCATGCAGCATACAAACAATGTCAACAAGTGTAGATAATGGTAAACATTTATCAAAAATAGTAAATCGTACCACACATACTAACTCACTGGGCAAACACTGATAAAATCGCTGGCGCTAGAGTCCAACAACAGAAACGCTGTGGGAGGGAATGTAACGAGTGGACAAGAACGAACATTCATTCTTCTTTGCAACGCGAACGTGCGTCCTTCCATCATCGGCTCGGCAGTGGGATGTCACTCTTTTACGATGTGTTGTGTTGTTGTGTTGGAATGGAAGACGAAGCAAAACAAAATAAAAACGGTAGCGATATATACATATATAAAAAAAAACATCTTGGGAATATGCGGTTTACGAACGGGATAGGGGGAAATAAATGTTTAACCAATAAGTAAGGCTAAACCAATTACAAACAAACAAGCACACACACACACACAAACCCACTAAATGGTAACACGAAAAACTGTACTAGCTATGGGAAAGTTAAATACATTTCATGTGTGTACCGAAAACTCGATGGTTTTACGACTTTTTCCATTGATTCTGCTCAACTAGATGACACACCGGAATGTTTTCCAATTAGTATATAGGGTTTTCCTGGGGTTCTCATAGTTGTGGGACACTTCCTTGACTTTTTCTTATGGGAAGTGAGCTTCATATAATGGAAACTGGACTCTTTACTTTTTGGACAGACTCCTTGGAAATTCCAATTGGATTGTCCCACAAGGGTGTGTAGAATCCAATTCCCATTACATTAAGATAGATTCCCATTAAGAAAGAGTCAATAAAGTGTCCCACAGCTATGAGAACTCCTGGAAAACCCTGTAATGTAAATGTATGATGTAAACACTTCTAAACGTTTACGAGAATCTTAGAACTATGAGCACAGTGCTATTGGTTGGTTGTAGATTTATTTATTTCATCAATATTTCATACAAACTGTTATTTACCGACATGTACGCTTCTATATATATATATGTGTGTCGCGCAGGCTTCAGTACGAGTCCATGCCGTTTTGAATCCATCATCAGTTTATACCGAGACGAAAAGAAAGAACAATCGCTTGTGTATAAAGGGTATAGTAGAAAAATAAAATGCCAATAGATTCTCCTACTGCCCTACCCGTCCGTCCTAGACGCAACAGCTAATTTGGTTTTCCTGGAACGCACTCTTCTTATCATTTCCCCTCCGTTTACAAGAAAAGCATAAAACCTTCTTCTTCAAATCTCTCGCTAAAAATACATTCTTCCTTGACATTACATATTCGATGGAAGAAAAATGAAGTGCAATTTATAATTCACAATTATTTCACTGAATTCGAGCGCAGTATGTTTCGACAACTCGTAACAAACTCTAATACATAAGGTCAAATATTTAATATTTTATGGATTATGAACCGATAAAAAACAAACAAATTAACGAAGCGCTCCCTACATCTCAACAGGTGTATGCATCCCCGTTATCTAAACAGCCAACAATAGAATGTAATAATGTGAATCATGATAATGATTTCAACGGCGTTTCTTGTACTTGTTTCCTAGATACGTTTTGCGTGATAAAGGGAATAATATATTATTACACTACATAAAGGTGAGGAAAAGAAAAAAAGCCCCCTAACGGTGTTTTGTTTCATGGTTCGATGAATTCATTCTTCTAATAATTTTCGTATTATTTGCATTATCATGAAGACACATTTGCTCTCTGCTATCCTATGCTAGATCAACAGAACGGATCTTTGTTTTCTCCAAATTGGTGAGTTAAACCCTCCCCCCCACCCCCCTCTCCTCGTCTCCCCCGATTCCAGTCGGTTACAAATGCGTTTCGCTGGCAATCACGTTCCGACATCGCCGACGGATGTGTCCATTGATACTTCACAGTTAGGAGAAATATTGTTCCACTTAGACGGTTACGTTTTGTATCGCATTTCTTTGCCGCAAATGTAAGAAAGTGAGTGTTTGTTTTTTGTTTCAGCCCGTTTACTAAACCAGCTCTTGTAAGGCGAGTAAAGACTGGCGTAGAAATTCGTACTGTCCTTTAGCGTGCTTTATTTCCAACTCTGCCAGATCAGTCAAGCTGTGGATAAACACACAAAAGAGTGATTAGATTGTTTCAGATTGGGCAACGGTCAAAAAAATTACCTTTTCTTGAAGGCAGCCACACGGCGCAATCTAAAGCTGACCAATTCTTCCTTGCCGCGTGCTGACATCGATTCGAACTTTTCGCATGCCTGTGTCTGTGCACTTTCCGCCTGAAATCACAGAAAATCGACGATGAAATAATAGTCTTTCTCTACCACCTGGCTGCTAACTACATTCTCGTTTAGGCATGCATTTTTAAAAGCAAAACCATTCCCACCTCCTGTACTTCCAGCGGCTAAAACGCCCATCGTGGAAGAAAGCATAAAAGAGAAAGAAAGACAGACAGATAAAGCATATACACAACCGGGGGACCAAAGATAGGAACAGGGTCATGGGACAGCATGGTTGGAAAATGTTTCTATTCATTTGATCGCTGTATTTACATTCCTTCGTGGTGGTAACACGGTGCCTAGCGAACATCTCTTACCGCGTGAACATCCTTATTTTTCGCCCGTGCCTTTTCTAGGTTGCGGTTGGCGGCTTCGTACGCAGCCAAGCAGCGCAAACGACGAATTAACAACGCTTTGGCTGCATTACTATCCCGTTGATAGTATCGCAGCGTATCTCCCAGCTTCAGGTCCTGATCGCTTGCCACACGTCCTTCCATGTTCTGGGGGTAAAAGTAACAGTAAACATTACACGCGCTTCAGAAAACGTTTCCAGTTTCCCTAAAACAGTCCTTTTAAAGGGAACAACCCATATTTACCCTTATTTTTTCGAAAATATCGGACGTCTTTGCCAAAAACTTCTCCATTGAGCCGTGTTCCGCGGTGGATAGCGCCAGCAATTGAGATGAAATGCGCACATGCGAATCGGCCACGTCCTTGTGTTTGTTGGTCATTTTCTCCGTTCGTATCGCGGCCTCTTTCAAGTGGGAATGGTACTCGCCCAAGAACTGCAGCTCGTGCTCGAAGAAATCGTTCACATCCTTCACCGTGGCACCGAGGTAGATTTCATCCGTCGTTTTGCCGATGCTTTTCACCAGTCCACCAAATATGTCGATCTTTTTCTTCATTTTTGCACACAAATCCTGGTCGTACACGAGGAACACCTTCAGGTGCGAATCCTCTCGGAACACGGGATGCGAGGCGAGACGCGTCAGGAAGACTTCGTGCATGGCGACAGTCTTTTTGAAGGTGGCCAAATATTCGGCTTCCAGCTCCAGCTTCATCTTCTTAAACTCCTCCTTGGTCATATTGCCTTCGCCTTCGCCCAGCCGTTGCAGCTTCTCGCGCGATGCATCGAAGTCAGGCCGGGGCGGACACGGTGGGATAATGTAACCGGCATACTCTTCGTTCTCTTCGAAGCGATCGTGCAGCCAGACGAATTCCTCGTGCTGTCGGACCACCAGAAAGTCGGACTTGTCAAAGCCGGGTAAGTTCGTGCGCGTGTGGACGGTAAATTTCACCCGCTCCTTCTCACTCAATGCGTCGGAAATGTCGACCTATCGGGGACAGTGTGGATACGAGTCCAGATAAAAACAATGCATCGCCGGCAATGCGATTACGGTGTGCGAACAAAGAAAGTCGCAACATGACTCACCAGTAGGGAATTTTCCGGCAGCGCTGCGGTGGTACCAGTAGTTGATCCGCCCTCAACGGATCCCTGGCGCGAACCTATCGTCTCCGGGACGGTGACACTCGGGCTCGTCGCTTGCTGCGGTGATCCGTTTTCTTCGATTCCATCCTGCAAAAAGACAAATCATCACACCACAAGTGTCACAAAGCCGCCCACATATAGTAACAGTCTGCGTTATCACTGTGCTACATGAAGCACAATGTAATTTCTACAGAGAGCGGTGCCAGCACGGCACATACTTTCATTATCGGCTGCACTTACCATCATCTTGGCTTGATTTTGAATGATTCGCTACTTCCGGTAACACTACGACCCGTATCTACTTTCCTAATGCGTTAGGAATGCGAACTATCTGGCTAGGCAGATCAAACCACGGCCAATACCGACTTGGGTCAAATCTTTTAACGCAACTAATTCGATGAATCAGTACACGAACGGCCGGGCTATACGTTTGGTCGCAACAAAGCCACACAACTGAAAGGAAGGACTAATATATTTTCACGCTGCTGTAAAAGCCATTAAGAAATCACGCAACAGTGACTAGCGAATGCGGCTCGTGGGGAGTAATTTTCTCTATTATTTTCTCCACTGATGTCCCATGCAAACTACTTCGTCAGCACAATATTGTAAACTTCTCCCCTCGACAGATATGAGATTGATATGATTGCAATGGTGTGTTTATGAGTGTTTGTGAGCCAATTTGAATGCGCATGTGTTGGTGCGTATCTGTCAAACTGTGTGCGTTGGTTTATGCTGAAGGGTTTTAATTTCGGCCGACAATATTAGCTGAAACGACGGATACATTATCGGTTGATGTGTTTTGTAAGCGTTTTGCCGTAATTTCGCAACAGTTTTGTCTGCAATGATTTGAACAATGCCAACCGATAAAAATGCAAACCCTTTTTTCGAATGATTTTGGGACATTTGGACAGTCGGGGAGCCGCATGACAGTCCCTTCAACAAATGTCAACCGGGGAAAGAAACAAAAACAACGCTTTCATTTGCGTGCAGGTAAATCTCTGGTGCTCTGCTGCGCTGTGAACAGATTGCTTTAAATCGATAAAGTATGGACATCTCACCGATAGAGGATCTTAAAATCACCCCAGACATTGTACAGCCGTACCCCGATCCATCCGTCGGTCGGGAGGGAGTGATTGTCATAGACAATGGCTCGTTCAACTGCCGTGCAGGCTGGATGTTGAAGGAAAAGCCAGCATTGGTGTTTCGCAATATCCTGGCCAAACCGCGGAAGGATCGCAACAAAAAAGACATCGAAGTGGCCACCGTTCCTGTGACACAGATTGGCAACGACATAGTGAACATCGAGGCATTGCGGCTTCAGTTGCGCACACAGTTTGATCGCAATGTCGTCACACACTACAATGTACAAGAGCAAATATTTGACTACATTTTCACCAAGCTTGGAATCAATTCGGAAAACAGCGTGCCACACAAGGTCATGATTACGGAGTGTTTGTTCAATCCAAACTACTGCCGAAGTTTGATGTCGGAGCTGCTCTTCGAATGCTACGACATACCGGGCCTTTCGTACGGTGTGGATAGCCTACTGAGCTTTCACTCGAATCAGCGTGGGAAGAGCGGACTGATCATCGCCACCGGTTATCACACCACTCACGTCGTGCCAGTGCTGAACGGACGCATGGTGGTGGAAAATATACGCCGCATAAATATTGGCGGATCGCACATGATCGCCTTTCTGCACCGATGTTTGCAGCTGAAGTATACATTCCACCTTAACGCGATCACGTTGAGTCGTTCGGAGGTTTTGCTGCACAAGTATGGAGAGTTTGCGTACGACTACATGGAGGCGCTCCAAAACTGGGCCTGCCTGACATATTATGACCAAAACGTGAAGAAAATACAGCTGCCCTACAACCAGACCACTGCAGCGCCGGCACTAACGACGGAGCAGAAGTTTGAAAAGAAAAAAGAGCTTTCTAAACGATTGGCAGAGATCAATGCACGGCGGCGTGAGGAACGACTGGCGCAGGATGAGGAATTGCTAATGCAGCTACAGCAGCTAGAAGAGTCCGCGGAAGATGGAGAGGACATTCGCGATGGTTTGGTCGAGCACAGCATCAAAGACGTGGGCGAGCTGAAACGGATGATTGCCACCGTAAATTCTCGAATCGAAAAAGCGCGCCAAAAAATGAACGCACCATGCGCGGGCGGCTCCCAGTCGCAGCTGCAATCCGATTCGGACAAATTATTACAACCCCCGCCCAACATGTCTGTGGTCGAGTGGGTCGAGGAAACGCGCCGCAAGCGTGACGCCATAATAGAGAAACGACAAGCGCGAAGGCAGCGTAAGCAGGACCTTGCCAAGCGGCGGACGGCAGCCGCTCAGGAGCGAATGCGCATCATTTCCCACCTCGCCCGAAAAGAGAAGGGTAGCGATGATTTCGGAATGCGCGACGAGGACTGGGATGTGTATAAGCAAATCAGTCGCGAAGAGGATAGCGACAATGAGAACGACAGTGAACGTTTGGTGGAGTACGACATTATTCTCAAGCAGTACGATTCAACGTACGAAGATCCGCTGCTGACGATGTCCGGCAATGCCGCCGAGCTGTACCAGCTGCATGTTGGCGTGGAACGTATCCGCGCTCCTGAAATTCTGTTCCAACCAAGCATCATCGGCAGCTACGAAGCGGGACTGGCCGAAACGATTGACTTTGTGTTGAAGCTGTTTCCCGCCGAGCAGCGAGGTTGCTTGGTAAACAATATTTTTCTGA
Organism: Anopheles gambiae; assembly: GCF_943734735.2. Taxonomy (NCBI): domain Eukaryota; kingdom Metazoa; phylum Arthropoda; class Insecta; order Diptera; family Culicidae; genus Anopheles; species Anopheles gambiae. Next base: position 55,111,757 of record NC_064601.1, read on the forward strand.
CTGGCGGGTGTGCCAAAATCCGTGGCCTGAAAGACCGACTGTCGAGAGAGATGAGGGAAATGCTTCCATTTGAGTCTAGGTTCGAAATCGAGGTTGCTCGCGAACCAGTGTTGGACGCTTGGAACGGAGCGAGCAAGTTTTGTTTAACCGAGACATTTCGCCAATCACTGATAACTCGTCCAATGTACGAAGAATGTGGTGGAGAGTACCTAAAAGAACACGTGCATGGTAACGTTTACTTCCCAACGCCAAAAGATTGTGGCGATCAGCTGACGGGATGAGAAGAAGCCAAGAGCTAATAAAAACTTATTTTTTTACTGATTGATCTATTGTGCAAATTGTATTGTATTAACTATGGTACTTAGACAAAATCTGTGGTTTTTATAATATACTTAAAATATACAGGACTAAAAGAAATTCATTTAATCTATTGCATAAATATAAATGGAAACGAAATGCTCATTTTCCAAAAGCGAAAACAATCAGCTGTTAACGAAAGGAAACGGACATTTTCAAATTTGGTACATTTCTATTGTGTCATTTAGTTTTGACATTTGGTCAGCGCCCAAACGACCCAAACGATGTGCAAACGACGCATTTGCCACAGAGCACCGCCTAATAACTTCACAAGTTTTCGTCAACGAAGACAGAAGGCCAGCTGAAGCAAAACAAGTGTCTTTTTTCTGTTGTGATCGTCGTACAATGGGGGGTGGCCGGTGAACTATAGTTACATTATTTAGTGATTTAGTGTATTTAATCGTGCATTTTTCCGTTCCCGCAAAGCATCGGAATCGTCCCTAGTCAACCAATTGGATCCGGGCGAATAGTGATCTTTCCTGTTTGTGTAGACTGTATTGAAGGTAGAGAGAAGGGGGAGAAAAGTTCGGGAAAATTGTCATCGAACATTCGACGAGGGCCAAAGTGCAATTTTCAGCCTGGCTGAAATAGCTAGCGAAGGAAAACGAATAGCAGAATCGAGCCGTAACCGGATACCGTACACAAAACCATTTTCAATTTTGAAGGTGGAAAATCAATCACCACACTCACACACACACACCCACATATACCCCCACCAAAGATTGTTTTTACAGCGCTAGATAGGGAGAGAAGGGCAGAAGAGTGGGTTGGGAGCGAAGCTGGATGCTTGCAGGAACTAAATCGAACGCCAATCCAGTCTAGGATTGACGAAGTGGATTATGGCAGCGGAAGGGATGATGAGTTGGTGAGGCAAGGCGCGACGTCGAGTCACTCGAATAGGGCCAGTAGTACGAACGTGGCTTCGATTGCGTATGTTGTGTTTTTGTGTGTGGTAACGTACTAAAACAACGGTGGAAACAAAGTAGGTAGATCATATAGGAAGGTTGTACTGTATCGAATATTTGGGTGTAGTTTGGTAAAATAATCTTGAAAAGATGTTGTACAGAGAATGATGTTATGAAAGGTGGCAAAAGCTGGCAAAAGACTGGATATCTTCAGCAACGGAGCAGTTGTAAAGTAGTCCCGCAGTGACAGAGACATCAGCGCTTGCTGCTTACCGATGCTTACGACGCGCGACCAGTGAAAACGATTGAAAGTCTGGCATCGTAACGTAAGGAAAGCGATCGCATCGGACATCCACACGGAATCACGTAAATACGGACGCGTTGGAGCTATGTATTAATTTGCGGCCGATTGCGTAACTTAACGCTGTGGGACCGGACCGTGCAATAAGTAATAAGTGACCTACGGACCCGCTGCGACTTGTCCACACACCTTCAGGTTACCCTGTGAGAGGGCACCAACGACCTACGAACTGCGATTAGCTAGAGTTCGAGCTTCGAACGCAGTGCAATCATTGCGCAGTGGAAGAGAGTATCTGTTGCGGATACACAAATGCAATAGACGCCCTCACGACGATCAAGATGTCGATCGAGGAACGATTTAATGCGGCGGTAAACGTAATCAGGGGCCTGCCAAAGAATGGTAAGTTCAGTAATCCGTCGTGAGTGATAATCGACGTATTTGGGGATGCAAACAAAACACGATGATTCGGTCAAAGTTGAGGTATCTTATCGCAGAATGCTTGGGGTTTGTTTTTAAAGTACCAACCAAAACTGATAAGATATTACTTGCAAGTCTACCTTTTCTATTAACATTATATTCAATCAAAAAGGCAGCATTGGAATTATCAGAATATTTCCAAGATAATTAAAACAATTAAATAATGTTTGATACTGGCATTGGTTACTGGATGCAAAATGTATGTTCTTCTGTATTTTGCTGTTTTTGTTGTTAAGTGTCATTGTTCTGGTTACCAATTAAATGCGTAGTTACGCTTGTATAAACGCTTTACTTTCTTCCAAGCGCCAGTCGAGTGGCCTTCTTTTGGCCGATGCAGAATAATTGTATGAAATGATGGAAAGGAGACCGCCACATTGCTAGAGGTGTAGTAACCTTCATGGATGGCTCGTGGAAAATACGGTCGCACAAAACAAGTGACTTGCAGGTTGCAGGCAACGACTCAGCGATTTACGAAGGTTTTTGATACCCGAGGGAAGTAACGCAAATGACGGCCGCGTCTGACTGGTTTAGCTTTCTTGCATCAAACGTGGCCGCACAAAGCAACAAGGTCAATGAGGTTTTTACGGTGGTGAAACACCGCGCATCACAAATGCGGAGCTGCAAATGAGATTTGGTTACCATGGTCATCTATGAAGTTTTATAGATTGCTTAATGTACTTGTACTGCAGACAACGTTAATGGTTTGACATAGGGAGACAATTCATTGCAGTGTAGACTAATAGTGATATATAGTACAGTTACAGAGACACACCTACCTTGCTTGGGAGTTGTTATTGAGTTGAACTACATTAAAAAAAAAATCACCATTGTATCATTGTACTCTTTACTTCATAGGACCGTATCAACCGAGCAATGATATGCTGCTACGATTTTATTCATACTACAAACAGGCTACTAAAGGCAAATGTTGTGAACGCAAACCCGCCTTCTGGGATGTTATTAATCGGTGAGTAGAATAGGAACGATCATGAAGCATTGGATTGTTAACTTCTGTTTACTTTTCATTCTATTTTGGCATACAATTAAACAGTGCGAAATGGGATGCTTGGAATCGGTTAGGAGATATGGACAAGGAAGTGGCTATGCAGAAATACGTCGATGAATTGAAAAAGGTAATTATACTCAAAATGCAGACATCGGTCAAATATTGAAAGAGATTCATATTTTTTTTCTGCACCAAAGATTGTTGAAACGATGTCCTACACCGACAATGTGGCCAACTTTATGGAGTACAGCATGAGCGAACTGGATAACGTCAGTATCCAGGATTTGGAGATGGTTGCACCGGAAGCGATTAAAAAAGCTCGCTCTCGTCCAAACTCACCGCTTGCTTCGCGCGAAGCCAGTCCAAATCGACTGTCGCCAGTTACACCGTCGCCTCCGCCAATGATGTCCTCGCCGGTAGCACCAATGGGCAATGGTCATGTGCACAAGCCAACGGCGATCAATGGATATGCGAATGGTAGTTACGCCGGTCATCACGCTGCACATAATCAGCATCATCAGACGAATGGATTTGTTTCGTCCACGATAAGTAATGGCGCTAGTTCGGGACCGTCTGAGCTAAGCGACGACGAGTACATCGACACGTACGATGATGACTTCGAAAGCGAAACGACCACTGTGTTCCGTCCTATTGAGGCCGTCAATCACGCCCATTACTATCAAAATGGTTTATCGGGCCCGGTCGGTGCGCCCCTGGTTAACGGAGGTACGTTCCTACATAGTTCAGAAGGGGCAGGATTCGCGCGAACCGACGTGGCTGCTCAGATTACGCGAACAATCGAACGACTAAATAGCAGCGTGCAGCAGATACAGAGCCGCGTCAGTGTGATTGAACAATCGGTGGCTGAGTTGCGAGAGCAACAGCAGCAGCAAATGACAAAGATGCGTGCTTCCTCTGTTCGGTCTTCACGGCCTACCTGGTGGCCTTTTGCAGAGATTTCTCCGGGACTGTTAGCATTCGTCATACTTTGGCCGCTGGTGATAAACCGAGTTACTGGCAGCTGGACGCAGAGGAAGCAACCCTGAAGTGCAAACACGTGCTGCTAATGCTCTTCGATCGTAACTGTCGGACGCCAATCGTATTGCTGGAACGGTAGAACAAATTTTACAAGTTGTGAATAGTAATAATATTTAGCTCACGCCTTGGTGCAGTTCATTCGCTTAGAGAAGGTAGACGACTCTTTACTCTGTGCAAACAGCACGCCCGTACTATCAGTGAAGTAGTACGTGCAGGTGCCGTGATCGAGGTGTGTGAGTGTGTTCGTGTTTGCAAGTTCCAATTCCAGGATTTTCAACGTCACTCGCATGCTTCTGCTGCCGAGTGAACAAACTCAAGCTAATAACCAATAGTCAGGATACTACACCTCGACAGCTTTAGTGCAATAGATTTTGTAATGGTGAAGTAGAGCGCGAATAAGAAAAGAAAAGGAACAACATTCCATTGATAGGGTGAACGAAAGCAGTTTGCTTTTTTACTTGCGATTGGTGTAAAGGAGTGGTGGCAATGAAGCCTGATAATTTATATGTTGTGTCGCATCACAGTTGTGGTATCGCTAAACTTAAAGTGCAATTTGTTTATATGTAACTTGTTATAATTGTGCGGACTGTAGGACAGCTAGTTATGCTATTATACTGTTTGAAAATCAATATTATGATGATTGTTTTACGGTGCGGATATTTTTGTTATTAACCATTTTCGTTGTAGTTTTCCTTTTGGATGTTATTTTTTTGCAATTGTATACACCGATATATGATTTGTTATTTAAGGTTTGGTATTTTTTTTTTCTTTCACTATTCTTTATACAAATAGGTGGAAAAGCTAGGGAAAATACATTCTTTTGTTATTAAATTACACTAATTGAATGGGAGTGAGTTTGCAGTTTAGTGACGAAATAAGGAAAAACACATAAATATCAAGCGGTAGATAATTTTTGCAGCGATGGCCAGGCTTTTGCTATGATTAGGGGTATTGATAGCGAAATTGTAACACATCTACACATGTTCTTATGGTTCGGATACAAATAAAGAATGCTCTTTGCAAACGAAATGTGTCGTTCAATCGTTGCAATTTTGTGTGTAGAACCATATATAGAATGTGTTTTTTTCTGTATCAGTACAACGTTACACTGTTTGATTCGCGCAGTAAGCTTGCGTAGCACCAACGCTCATTTCAAAAAAGCCAGTTTGACATTTGCTTCGCGTACTAATTGTCACCCTGTGTAAAGTTATATCGTATTGTTAGGCTCTAAAAGTACTTTTTGTAAGTTTTATGCGAATATTCGTAATTTTATTGATACAATTTTTCAATATTTCTGATAATTCGTTTAATTAAATGTCAACAATTTTGGTCGTTGATTCGCAAAGTCTGTTGTTTATCTGTCAGAAAGCTTGACACATTTTTTTGTAAACAATAAAGCAACAACGTGTTTCTTTGTGGCAATATGGATTTTGCCAAAAACATACTCCTAAAATATGGATGGAAAGAAGGTAAGATTTAGAGGGAAAGTTCAGCGCACCGTCTTCTATTCTTCATCCGCTCCGATGTGTCGTTTCAGGTGAAGGGCTCGGGAAAAACTCGGACGGCATTACGGCGCCGCTCAAAGCCAGTTTCAAGTTTAGCACTAGCGGAATTGGAGCCGACAAGGTCAGTGACGCTAAAAACAATTGGTGGGAGCGTGTTTACAACGAGGCGGCCGGCAATATTGAGGTTGAATCTGGCGGAAACACGAAAACCGAAGTGCCGGTTTCACTTCGGCAGGTAGATGCGGAAGCGGTTGAAATTACCACAAAGAGCTACTCGGTAAACAAACTGAAGCGGAAGGATATGGATCAGCAAGGTCCGAAAGGTTCAATGTACGGTAGCGTGTTTCTTAAAGCCTCCACCCTGTTGGGAGGTCTTGGGCGTGAAGAAGACATGCCGGATCATGTTCGCACGGAGGATATCGAGTTTGCTCCCGTTAAAACTCTTACGGATGAGGAGCTGTTTGCGGCGTGTGGTGGTCGAACGGCCCACAAGTAAGCATTGCTAATGCATGGCCCTAGTTCCGTGATATTTACAATTATTTGGTCTTCTTCTCTTTATCCAGAGGTGCTCGTCATGGACTGAAACTGAACGGCAAGTTGGCACGGATAGATGAACAGAACAATAAGCTCTTGCAGGAGTTGGAGAGCAGATCGTTCGAGGATGTGATAAAGTCTAGTGATTGGCAGGTACAGGCGTCTAAAAACGGGCGTCGAAAATCAAGAAAACAGAAGCGGAACGAGCAACGGTGGATCGCACACGGTTCAGCGGACGCCGAGGATGAAGTGAAAGATATGATCCATCATGCCGATTACGTGGTAGCTAAGAACAAAAAGAAACAAAAGGTCCACCATAAAACGGACCAAGAGCTGGCAAACGAAATGTCAAGCATGTTCGCCGAGCTGCCGGAAGAGGATGGTGGAGTGGAAGAAAACGAACCGGAAGCGGCGCCGAAGCCGAAATCAAAGAAGGCGAAGCATAAATCCAAATCGGCATCGAACAAGGGCGCTTCTCTGGAGCAGGAGTTAGATCTGCTAAGTGAAAAAATTCGCAAACTAGATCACAGCTCGGTAACAATTAAGAAGAAAGATAAGAAAAAGAAAAGCAAACTAAAACTGGCTGCCGATGACGACGATACAGCGATGATCGACCCTGCGGCTAAGTACCGTAAGGACTATCGCCCCGACTTGAAGCAGAACAACCGTTTGCTTAAGTCTGTCGTGCCGCATGAAGTCGGCGTGGAAACGGTTCCCAAGAAGCCGGCACCGTTGCTAGGGTCAGATTCTAGTGATGGAGAGGAAGAAGATGTCGTGCAGCGGGTGAACGAAGAACAGAACCGGTACAGGTCGAAAATGAGAGCCAATGTGCCAAAGATAAACATTATCGAACCCACGGAGGAGGACAGTCTCGTGCTGGGACAGAGTCTGAAAGAACGTCACAAGAACGATGTGAAGCGTGTGGGTAATCGTACCGCAGGCGGCAAACGGAAGAAGACGAAGAAAAATCAACGCGTGTTGGCTAAGCTGGCGGATTCGCTGTCTAAAAAGTTGTAAACGGAAAGCAATAATATGTTACTAACACCAAGACGTGGTAGTGCCTTGTTTTGGCGGGAGAAGAAAACAAGGATAATCCCCGCGTTGAAGCGGAATTCTGGCACACTTCGTAGATGATATCCTTGAGATAACGAGAACCGTACATTGCGGGGTTCGTGTACAATAAAACGTTATCATTATTCAATGATCATAATATTTTATAATGGTTTATCATGTTTTATTGCTATAGGAAACTGGGAAGAAACGAGAAAGTAGTAAGTCTTTTTTTAAATTACTCTAATATTATTTACTCTCACTCAACTGCTCACGTTAGCCACATGTCACATGGGTATGTTACGGCTTTTCGTAGGTCTGTTTCACTGCGTCCAGCACACATTAGACTGTCCTACTTCCGAATATTTTTTCTTTGGAATGGTATAAAAATGTATGAGTGGTCAAATTGACTACAATTAAAGAAAGTGCATCATAAGATGAACAAATGATTACGTACGTTGCCAAACGGTTGAAAAACACTGCACAGTGGGTAAAACACTGCACAGTGGGTAAAACACTGCACATCGTAAGTTGAAGACATTTTTTTACTGCTGTCAAACAAAATGTCCGATGTTAACCACAACATCCATTGGCGGGAACAATTTTCCCATCAACGTAAACAAAAAGATAGCAATGGGAAAAGTGTGCGGTTAACTGAGTTAGTAATGTTCGCGAAGTTGCAGATCTTTGTAGAATAATTTGCCGGCGTGCCTAAGAATAAAGTGACATAGACCGCTACGTAAAGAAATGGGCATCACCGGGTTGCTGCCGTTCCTGGAAAAGGCGAGCAGCGCTTGCCATTTGCGCGAACTCCGCGGCAAGTGTGTAGCCATAGATACCTACTGCTGGCTTCATCGCGGAGCGTTTGGTTGCGCAGAACGGTTGGCCCGTGGCGACTCGACTGATATGCACATTCAGTACTGCTTGAAGTACGTGCAGCTGTTGCTTTCGCACAATATCAAACCAATCCTCGTTTTCGATGGGCAGCATCTGCCAGCGAAAGCTGCCACCGAGGCGAAGCGTCGCGAGATCAGAGAAACTGCCCGCAAGCGTGGAGCGGAACTGTTGCGCTTGGGTCGCATCGACGAAGCCCGCAGCTTCTTGAGACGATGCGTCGATATCACCCACGAAATGGCTCTTCAGCTGATGCAGGAATGTCGCAAACGCGGTGTCGATTGTATCGTAGCACCGTACGAAGCTGACGCGCAGCTGGCGTACCTCAATCGCACCGACATCGCCCAGTACGTCATCACGGAAGATTCGGATCTGGTGCTGTTCGGATGCAATCGTATCCTGTTCAAGCTGGACTTGACGGGCCATGGACGGTTGGTCGAGGCGAGCAAACTGCATCTAGCGATGGGATGTCGGGAGGATCGCTACAAGTTTGCTAAATTTCGGTACATGTGCATCCTGTCGGGTTGCGATTATTTGGATTCCTTGCCTGGCATTGGTCTGGGGAAGGCGTGCAAGTTCATGCTGAAAACGGAAGATCCCGATATACGCAGGGCGTTGGCAAAGATTCCGGCATACCTGAACATGAGGCAGCTGTCCGTGACGGAGGAGTATAAGGACGAGTTCCTAAAGGCGGATGCTACCTTCAAGCATATGGTGGTGTACGATCCTGTGCAACGCCGCCAGACCAGACTGGTGGACCCGGACGACGAGGGTACTCCAGAGCAGTACTGTTGCAATGCCGGCAAGTTTTTGGATGAGAAAGTAGCATTCCAGCTAGCGGTTGGGAATTTGGATCCTTTTTCGCTGCGCAAAATGGACGATTGGCATCCAGATGAAGCGGATGTAGATGTGGCGGCAGGCAAGAATCAACATCCTAGCATCTGGCGGAAGGATTACATGTTGCTAAGGGACGCAAAGCAAGCACAAAACAGCACACAAACACAGAAACCAGCCACATTGTCGTCATTCGTGAAGCGTGCAGTGCATCACGTGGAGCACGCTGTTGACCAGAACACTAACGAAACGATCACTGATGTCTTGCAAATTTACGGCATTCAAAGTCCCGACGAACCACCCTCGAAACGATCGTGCCATGCGCAAAAGTCTTTTCAATCCGCCGAATCTCACGTTGCGATTGACTATCAAGATGTGGAAGCGCTTGACGTGCTGGAACAATTGGAGCAACCAAAAACGCCCAAACGCACCCGAAATCCGTTTGCAGTCTCTCCCAACAAATCGTTGCTGAGCCGCGATACATTGCTTTCGCCCACCAAAATAACACCGGAAACACGATCCCTGCTGCACAATGTAAGCCCAGTCAAGCGGATCGACTACTCTCAGCAACGCAGCCAGTTAGTAACGACATCCATAGTAGGCAGTGGCGCTACTTCCAGCCGATTGAGTCGGTTTAAAACGGCCCACAGCAAGGGTGTAACTATTTCTAAGGATGAACCTAAAGTGATCAGTAGATTTTTCTGCACACAGCAAAACAAATCACAAAGCCGTACGACGGATACAAGTAAAGGAAGCAATAGTATAGCTAAAACTTCCGAAGACGACAGTCCCAAGAAGAGCTGCACAAAGCAGGATGTCGTCTGTTCACTCGTTTCTCCCACTGCCATAGTGAAGGACATCAAGAGCAAGCGAGATTCGCATGCCCTTAAAGCGACTGCTATTTACCTCAGCTCACCGGAAGCGCGACTGCAGAGTCGAGGCGATCGAACGCCAGAAAAGCGCAAACGGGTGCAAATACCTCCCGAGTCAGGGGAAAGGAGTAATTCTGTGCTCGGTCGGTTTGACAGTGGAATAGCAATGAGCGAAAATAACTCTAACGAGGACGAAGGTTCGCTAGAGTGTGATAGCGGTACAGGATTAAGCTCTTCCCAGAAGGAAAATGACGACGTCGTAATAACTCCTGTTGAAATGGAATGTTCCGACCTCAAGCCGCGTAATGCCCGTTTAGCGCTATTCGAGAGGCGGCCAGCGAAGCAGCTGAGCCAGTTGCTGGAAAGTAAAGACAACATTGAAGAGCTCGCCATCGTGCTGGACGACGATAGTAGTAGCGACGAAGACACTAAAAAGCGTACTGCTGATGCCCAACAGGCGATATCGGCGGAAAAAGTCCACAGCCCTGTGAAGGCAACACACAAGACTGAAACAGTGAAACCGTTCCAGCTGCCATCAACGTCTACGGGGAAAGTAGAAGCTTCCACCAAGTCTAAGGCGCGTTCTTCATGCAAACGACCAGGACTGTCGATAAATAGGAAGCAATCTGTTCCCAAAACGGACAATACTAATTTAGGTTTAACGCAAACTCGATTGTCTATGTTCGGGTTTCAGAAAAAGGTAGGTTTTCCGACGTCGGTCAACAACACTTTCTGGCTGACTTCCACGATTTGAACAGAATTGAAAAGTATGTTTGTTTTCTCTACAACTAACCATCGTTTCAGCCTTCGATGCAGCTGAATAATCGGTAACACTGCCATTGCCTACAAGCCCTGAGCAACGATTGAAAAGCGCAAAGTGTGTGATGTTGCAAATGTGAGCATTTGGAAGCTTGTGAATGAAAGATTTTCTACAACAATAGTTTTTTTTCCTGGACAAACACTATGTAAGTGAATTATTTACCACTTGTTGAAATAATATAAATATCAATTCATTTTAATCGTTTTATAATCATTCGTTGATGACGTCACTAGTTTACATTTAATTGAATGGTCGAGTATAACTATACCTGGAACCTTATGGAAGTTGCCTTAATGCAATACAAACGACAGGTTTGTTCTTGTTTCAAGCTGAAACAATTTACCAAACGTTTTTATTTATTTTTGTTTCGATACTACATTGACGCATCAGTTGCTGTTTATAGCTCTTTTTTTTTAATCTGTTTTGTATCATTTACATTTACGCAACACCGAATTCCATTTCGTACACGTACAATTCTTAGATAGAACAATCGAATGCAAACTATAGTTACGCGAAAGAATTAAAAGTAAGAGTCATGATATCGTGTTTTGCATAGATCTTGGACTATTATTATATGTTAGCGATTCATACATTTTGCAAATTCTTCCTTCTTCTACACTTATTCGGAACCACACGGCGTTCGGATAGTCAGAGTCAGTTCTTCGGGGGAACGGGCCATTCTAGAGGTGAGCAAACAACGGGTATGTTGTTGGGATGTGCGAGTTGACGACTGTACCGCCCCACATTCTGCATATTGTTACACGTAATATTTCTTTTGTTTGTTTTTTTTTTGTCACATTCGGTTCAATTTTGCTTAATTGAATGGTTCTACATATGGAAAATCCTTCCGTGGTCTAACTAATAGTTGACTTGTTGTAAGTTGCAGGTTGGCGCAGTTTTCTTCAAGATGATACGCTTACAAAATTAGTTTATTGCATGTGTATTTTGTATTACACTTTCGTAGGAGAATTCGCAATGATGGTTGAAATGAAAAAGCAAGCAAAGCAGGTTTTGTCAATGCGCTTTGCATTTAATTAGTTTTTCGCTGAAAATTGATTATTTTCTACATACTCTTGGGATTGCCACGCGATATAATGTTAATTGTTCCATGTTCTACTGCTATATCAGAAGTTGGATGTGTAGTTCACTATACACGAAAAGAATGTACTGTAATACTATTTAAAATTCTGTGCAATATAGGCTTATTTAATAGTTGATTTTGTATGAAGACAATGTAAAATAGAGAACTTTTTTTGTTTTGCTTAAATCATATAACCGTATATCCGCTGTCGTAGGTTTTGGACTGCCGGCCAGTATGTGACGATGAGAACGCACCCGATAGTAATGTACACGAAATGTGTAAACACTACAGCTTCGTAACCTCGGGCCTTACTGCCCAAATGCACTATTGCAGTAGATCGTTGAGCCCGTTTAGTTGTCACAGTTTAGGAGCAATTAAGTATGACTCGTACTTGGTTAAAATAGTTAAAAAAGTGTTCGATGCCCGACTAGCGTTCCTTAGCAGGGAGGCAGAAGGCTATCCGTTATGGCCTTAGTCTTTAAAATGGGGCTTTAAATATTTAAGCATACCAAAGGTACGGAATCGTTTTACACCAATCACTTTTCGCAGTTGCTCATCGCAGATGGCAAACTGTCTGTTTTTCGGATCGTACAGATTACGTTCCTTAATGATGGCCCACATTTTCTTCACCACCTCATGTCGTGGCAATGACTCCGCACCGCACACTTCCGCCAGTTCTGGAGATAGTGTGTACGGTCGTGTGTAGCCATTGGATCTCTTGGCACCACCACCACCGCCAGCAGCCTTCTTAGCCTTAGCTGCCGGTTTGGTTTGCTTCCAGTCTCCGTCAGAATCCGAGTCGGAATTGTTCTTTTTCTTACTTGCCGCCTTGCCCTTCCCACTGCCCTTTGGGTTGTAGTCGTCATCGCTACCCTTATCATCATCGCCGGAATCGTCCTCACTGTTGGAGGCGCGTCTCTTCTTCTTGGCCGGGCCCCGTTTGGCCGGTGTGCCGCGCTTTCCGGCACTCTTACGTCCCTTCGGTTTCTCTTCCTCGGAGAAATCTTCATCATCGTCGTCATCTTCCTCCTCCTCATCCTCTTCGTCATCTTCGTAGTCACTGTTACCTTTGGCTTTTTTGTCCTTTTTGTTACCCTTGCCGTTACCTGCATGATCATCGTCCTCCTCATCGTCATCTTCCTCTCCCTCGGAGGAAGCTTGTGAATTTACGTAGTCCATCACGAGTTCATCCACCTCCTTTTTGCGATTGGAAAGATCGCACTTCAAATTCTTTTCCAGCTGTAGACGCACCTTCTTGGCTGCTGTTTCCTCCAGGTTGGCATCCTTAAGAATTTCTGCAGGAAAACAATACATGCAATGCATTGGGCGATAAAGGATAATGTGATACGAGGCACGAGGCTACACGACACCCACAGTTTTAGTTCGGTCAAGGTCGCAAACAAACGCAATACCCTGCCAATGATGCCCATTACTTGAACTTACTTTGAATTTCAGCCTTAAGCTCAGCTTTCGTCGGATTTTTAGTCATTTTACAATAGTAATAAGCTAAGCACTCGTTTTCTGAAATGAGTTAAGGTAATGAGTATGAGCCTAATTATAAACACTCTCCAAACACGCTTCTAAACCGATAACTCACATGGCGGTGTGCGGTTTTGTTGTGATAATAATGTATCCACAAATACCACTGAGTTTTAACTGTGGATAAACTGCAGGAGCTGCAAGAGTTTGTTGAGTGAAAAACTCTAGCGAAATAATTCACGAACGTGCTCGAAGATGCCGATTTATGCACCTCGATGCAAGCGAGAGGCCGATTTTTTTTTGGGCGAAATGTGTACCGGGGTGCCAAAGACGCTTACTTTAGCGCTGCGTGTGGCGGTTTGAACAACCACGTTGACATCGGTCATTTTGACAACGCCGCTTGATGTCAATTCCGCTGTGTTCGTGGGCAACGTTTGAAAAAACCGTTAATGGGTAGGAAATGTGCAGTGTTCAATTATTTAAATACAGTCTGTTCCCGAGTTACACGGTTCTCGACTTACGCGGATTTGGAGATACGCGGTTTTCTAAATTTGACAGATTAAATGTCAAATCAGTACAATTTGCTTCAAGTTTGGTATAAATTGCATTTTTGCTAACAAATTGAAATCGCTTAAAAGCCAGAAACATTAGAATTTTTGCACGATTCATATCAAATAAATGATAAAGTGTATAAAAGCACTAAATTAAATAAAAAAAACTACGAGTAATCAATAGTATTTCAGCCAAAAAACGTGAAATTCGACTTACGCGGATATTCGAGTTACGCGGATTCGTTGGGAACGCAGAAACCGCGTAACTCGGGAACAGAATGTACTAAAAATGAATTATCGTCGTTTAGTTAAATGTTTCTAGAATATGTCCAGCCTGATTTATTTATTTATTTCAAATAATTTGAACGCTTTGTAGGTTTGACAAATATTAAAGATAAAGCTTAGAAACTAACATTGCCTAGCTCTAATTAGTGAAGAGTAATTCCTAATAAAAATGCGCTGTTTAGGAAATGGTTAAAGTGATTAAAGTGGGGATGGATAATAGAGGACGAGGATGGAGGGATCTAAAAAGAACGTAGAAATGAATGGTAGAGAGGAGGTCTGGAATATCATTAGTGCTAAGGATTAACCCAGCAGTGAAGCAGGACTGAGCGATATGCCGTCTTTTTTTTCTAAAGAGTCATTTTCCAAAAATTGAGAGCGTACTGCCTATGGGGGTCGAGGAGAAAAGAGCATTATGCGCCGAATAGCTACTCTAATGAAAAGTTTCTGTACTGTTTCAAGTCGAGTAATGCCTCTAATACTGGAAGACCTCCATATAATGCTGGCATATTCTAATATACGTCGAACCAGAGCCACATACAGAGTTTTAAAACAGCGAGGATCATTGAAATCAACTGTTGAGCGGATTATTAGGCCGAGATCTAGGACATACAAAAATATGTTAACAAAGCTATTAAAGAAGCGCTCCTAAAGCTTTAATTGTTTAACATTTAATGTGTTGTTTAATATTTGCTATCGAAACCATGTATGTACAGTGGATCTCCATTTATCCGGATACCTCTTATCCGGTTGTTAGATTATCCGTGCTGTTGAAAAATGACAGTTCAATACAAAAGTGACATTGCGTGCTGAGGAGGATATTTCAAAAAGCTTTTATCAGAGCACATTGTCTAACAAAAAACGTTAAAGCTCCAGGCACATTTCAAATATTCTGTTAGAAAAACATGAAGTTAATAAAAACTGGCAAGGGTTTTCGTAAAAATCGATCCGGGTTTTCGATCCGGGCGAGGTCGAGTCCCGAAGAGCCCGGATGAACGGCGCTCAACTGTATGTATTTTTTTATGTCAGACTCAATTAGTAAGAATATGTTTTGATAATTGTACTGCCAAATGCGGCTGATTAAACATTTATTTAGCAATGGTGTAATATATGATACATAGATGATATTTTTCCTCAAATTGATGTGATTGTTGTAAGGCAGATAAGATGGATGTTAATCGATGCGAAAAGGTAAGTTATAATCATAAAGGATGAAAACATGTATTGTATTTTAATGTGGACGGTGACACAAAATAAATTTAAAACATACTAGCGAATAATATTACAGACAAAATCATTTCATCCGACAAATGACAAATTGTTTATAAATTGTTACTTTTTTCTTATTTGTTTTGGTGCCGTTGTGCTGATTCATGCGATTTGAGTTTGCTGTAAAACTAACTTCATTTTTTAATGTGTAAGTAGTAGGAGTAGTTTTTGTAGTGCTATTTATTTGTTCATTTTTTTCTGTTACAGATAGGTATTCGACTTACGCAGAAACTCGAGACAGGCGGTATTTTGTAACCGTTTTCGGTCTCCATTAATAGTGTATCTCGGGGACTGCCTATACTTTGTATTAATTCGACGTAACATAATGAACGGGTTCTATTTATCACTTTACCCTTAATTTGTAGTGTTTGTGTTATCTTAGCTGATGAATAATTATTTAAAAAAAAAGTTCACAAATTGTAAAAAAAAAAACATTAAATGAATCAATGTCCAAAATTCCAAGTTCAAATATAGCTTTAATATTTATTAAGAATGAATTTCACAATTTTCACAACTTAGTTTTTAAAATAGATCGGATTCTTGGTGCAGTCTATAACACGCACGGGGTATCACCATGCCTGTCATAGATTCAATTCCCGTATGAACCGTGACCTCCCCACACCATCATATCATATCTTTATAACAATATTCTGGTCTCTATCTCTATAATCTCTATTATAAACTTCTAGTAAAGGCTGATCAGCGTTACTTTCCAGCGGTAGCTTTTCTGCATTAAACATCCATGCAATGCAACCTCTTCGGTTATGGGAAACGCAACGCCGATTTAGTTTTTAGTGTTTTGAAAGGTTAATTGTGTATCGAAATATCGTATTCATATCGATTAGTGTACCTATGGATGTGTTTATCCAAAAAAATCATTAATCTTAAAAAAACAAAGCAAAGCGATTTAGTTAATTTTTGGAGCTGGTTTTCTAATTTTATCCGCCAAGTACCAAAAATTTCTCAAAAACTTTAATTATTCCAATTTAACTCCAACTAATGGGAAGCTAAGGGGCTAAGGAATGATGATTGCCCAATTATCGCAGGGGACCTCATAGCTTCGCGCCTTTTTGCATTTATGCATGGTTTTCAGTGATATTCCAAGATACTGGCCTAACTTTTACAATAACAAAAAAGTATCCTCTACGACGTGTAAAAAATGTTTTCCGATAAATGATCCAAAAAACTGTCCATGAAGTCTTACAATCAGAAGGTAGGTTAAAATATAAGACATCCAATCTTTGAAAATGTTGCGGCATTTTTACTGCAATGGCAACATAGCCAGATTTTTCTTTTTTTTTGTATTCTACTGTGTATTGTACTGTGTATTCTACCTGTTATCCATACATCTTGGCTTTTAAAAGCGTTCTAAAGGTTCCTGATACAAATAAACATACAGGACAAACTGGACTTAATAGTTCCTTAAAAGGGCTTAATAGTAGGAGTTGCCGTTGACCCTGTGTAGGTTTAAAACCAACTCTAAGATCTGGAATGTGAATCAGTTCTAGTACCGGTTATGTAAAAGTTCCTGGAACTAATTTGTGCGCGCATCCTGATAACCTCACAATTATAATGCATAACCCTGTAACCGGGTCAAATTAACTAGTAATACTATATTTTGAACAAAATATAACGCATTCCGAATCATTGTACCTATTGTCCCATTTTGATTGGTCTCTTTTCATGATAAGATAACAAATAACTAAAATTTGCAATAAATTTGAACCAAAACCAATGTGGTAAATTTTTTTTATTGTTTTGTTTTCTTGTTCAATAATGTCTATAATTGATTTATTACAGAAGATTACATTGAATAGAAGATGAAGAATTAACTCATTGCTTTACCGGCTTTACCGTGATGCTTGCATAAGTGTACAAGCATCACGAGCTTTACCAATAAGTTAATTCTTCATCTTCCATTCAATGTAACCAGTGATTACTGTCTTCATGATGAAATTCATACAGCAATTTATGTGTTTTGAACGAATATAGAATAGTTTAAGCAATAGATCAATTACTGATATGGGAGGTGTTTTCGGTTGTGTCATTGCTGCCCCTAACTGAAATTTGGTGAATGTGACCAACATCAAAACTCATCACTAATAACGCACATCCTTGTTTTTCGTCCATATAGTTTAGAATGACAGGTCATATCTGGAATCAATGTGCTGATTTACTTTTGCTAATCTTAGCACATTCTTAGCTAATGATAATGAGCTAATGATCACAAAGCAAAGTCAAATGACAAAGGCTAAATCACTGAAATGTTTCGTTTCCACATTATCGTCAAGGATGAGATTATATTTGCACTTTTAGTCCGCTGGAACATAACCAAGTATTACGTTGCATCCACATTGACGATCAATAATGATCTGTAATAATGATGACGTGTCAATTATTACTATCGTTTGATTAGGTCGGGTAGAATAATTTTGACTTACAACTAAAACTATATAGGTATGTACCTATGATGACTAAGGCAACGATCTTGTGTTGAACAAGATTGAAAGTAACAAGAACACTATTTAAAAACCGTGTTTGTTTAACGACACTTCATCATACGGATAAATGAAGTTCCTAATAATCTCGTTGCAGAACATGAGGTCGCATCGAAGGTTAGAATTGGGGATGCCGGCGCCGTCGTTTGACAGCTCGTGTGCGTGAAACTTCATATAGAAAAAATAGGCAACAAAAGTTTTTTTTATATGGACTTTTACGCAAACTCTAAACTTTTCCAGCTCTAAACTTCTTCTTCTTCTTTGGCTCAACAACCGATGTCGGTCAAGGCCTGCCTGTACCCACTTGTGGGCTTGGCTTTCAGTGACTAATTGATTCCCCCCATAGCAGGATAGTCAGTCCTACGTATGGCGGCGCGGTTTTTTTTGGGGATTGAACCCATGACGGGCATGTTGTTAAGTCGTATGAGTTGACGACTGTACTACGAGACCGGCTCGAGCTCTAAACTACTCTGTATGAAAACTGCTTATGTATTTTCATATTCTTGTCCGCCACAAGAATATCTCATAAATAATTGAAGCTAAACTAATTATAAAATGAATGGAAATATTTAAACCAGCAACAAAGCACTCACCAAGGAATTTATTCCAATTCTAAATAATTCTGGTTAGGTTCTGGTAACAAAAAACTTGATTGGATGGTTGCGACGATTGATATATTTGCATGCATGATGAAGAAGAAGAAGAAGCAAAACAAGTTAAATTGAGATCTCTGTCTAATGAGTTTACTGCAGCAATGGTCGTTTGACCCATCGGTTTGCTGATTTGCCTATCCCGAATGGTTCTTGCCGCTGGGTTTTTTAGTAGGGTAAATCGGACAAAAACTAAGTACAACAAGATTGCTGGCCAGCGCGCGCGCTGTACGACTGATCGGAGCACCTAACAATGTGGAGTTGGTAGAGAAGTTTTATGACATGGTTTAGTTGATGCAAAAATAGAGAAAAAAAAATCAGCATCACTTCGATTGAATTTGAACCACACGCTTGCATTCCCCTTCTCCCCCTAAGTGTTGCAAGCGCGACACGATCATTAGTGCACACACTAGAATTAGGCCAGCACGGTTCCTTGGGCATCGGGCAAGTCCTTGAAGGTGGCATTCTTTACCGTCACCGTGACACGATAATCCGGCGGCTGCCGAGATTGCCGCGGTAGCACCGAGAGGCCATGTGTGCATGTGCTCGAAGCCTTTTAATAGGCACATAATGAAAAATACGGTTTCATGTGCTGCAACACACTGGGCTTACTGTGCAACAGGTGTGCACATGCACATTGAAGACTCGTTTAATTGGTAGCTCTGCTATTTTTTGGCTTCGGCAACACTCTTCGTTTTACCCAACGGAACGGAAATGAGCTGTGGCAGCTACGGCAGCGTTAGGTGACATTTGAATAAAGCTTTTTATGTGTGATTCCGGACAGAAATGTGTCGACGGGCCAGGATGTCGATGTTTAGCCTCGATAGTGAAACGTGAAAAGAGGTCTGATTTGATTAATTATTCTTTGAGCCGCTAATGTTGTGTGTTACGCCACAAGTGTATTGGGCACAGCGACATAAAAACGTCCTTATTTTCCATTTATATATGTTCAGTTTTTTTGAGACACAGGATCAGTTACCCAGTAGGGGAAGGTAGGTAAAGACGGACACGTTAAGGGAAATGGTAAAAATCTGGAGATATATAAGTGCTACGACCATGAAAATGTGCATACACTATTTTACACTCATGTTTTATCAGAAAATGTGTTCAAACTTTTGAGTTTCCATCAATTTTTGCGTTTTTTTAATGAATGAAAAACATGGTTTTTTTCGTGCAGTTTTGAAATGTTCGGGTAAGACGGACACCTGATACGGGAAAGATGGACACCATGAAGGGTAAGATGGACACCTGTAGAAAACGTTGGAAAGTGAAGAGTTTTATAGTATTTTAACAAATTCTATCGTTTTCTCCGTTCTGGTACGTTTATAAACCAATTCTAGGCCAATTGTAACGACGATTCATTCAACCGTGGTTTTAGGAATTGTAAGCACCGCTTTTATTATATCGAAGAATGCAGCATCTAAAGCATTACAGGGTTTACCAGCATAATAAACAACTGTCCACTTGTTTAAAACAATAGTCGTTTTGAATAGACACCGCTGTCTACCATTTGCTCACACGTCAGATGGTGTAAGCTACTCTGTCCAATTCAATAACACAATTTTCGCCTTCGATTGCACAACGGTCGGATTCGGCACGGTTTCTTGTGGTTGTTGTATAATTAACAAAATTAATGTTTTGATTTATTGAAATGTATGGTTTATACAGCATATTTCTTGAATAAAAGAAAAATGTTTGAAAATGTTTTGTTTTTGCAAAATTTGTCAAAACAAAACAAACAATGCCGAATCTGACAGTTGCTACTCGAAGGCGAAAATTGTGTTATTGAATTGGACAGAGTAGCTTACACCATCTGACGTTAGAGAAAGTGGTAGACAGCGGTGTCTATTCAAAACGACTATTGTTATAAACAAGTGGACAGTTGTTTATTATGCTGGTAAACCCTGTATTGAAATATCGCGCACTAGCAGCTGACGTTGCTCCAGCTTATAGAAGAACAGTCTAGAAAATCCTTTTAGGAAATTACTACGCAAAAAGTCCACGACCCCAGTATTTTTTGAGGAACTTGTCAATAGTTTAAGCCATTTTCCATCATGTCTAAATTCAACATTTGATATTTGTCATCCCATAGAATTTCTCATTTTTTCTTGAACGATGTCATATCAATGCCTCATTTTTTTATTGCTTAAAGTTGTCCAAGACGTGACAAGATATTGGGTTTTGTGAAGTGCCTCACCACCGTCGAGCGAGTAATAGCATAACGAATGGCTACTATTTTAACCGGTGTTTCATTTCTCGCATATTTTAATACCTTTTCTAGTTGCTGATTGGTTTATAGCTTCGGAATACCTTTTGTTAAGGTATTTGAAGAAATCTGTTCATCACCAATTGATTTAAGAAGTAAAATAAATCAATAAATTCGGTGTCCATCTTTCCCTACGACAAAGTGTCCGTCTTTCCCGCTTTGGTGTCAGGATCTTTAAACCACCAGAAAACAAGATTTTGTGTTGCTTTCATTCTCGTTCTTTCGCCAGTTTTTTCATTAATGATCACGACAACTCATTCATGAAATAAAACTTCCAGAAATATAAACAATACAAGTTGTAGAGCTTAAGATCCGCAGTATCAACATTAGATCCACAAGGGTGCACACGATTGAAAATTTATTTTGTTCGTGGATTTAACCAATTATGCATATATTATGCCAAAAATATTCTCAAATGAGTTGTTTAACTTTAAGTTAGGATGCTGCATTGTTGATTTTTTCGAAAATTACCTTTTTCATGCATTTATGAGAAGTGTCCATCTTACCCGCAGTGTCCGTCTTTACCTACCTTCCCCTAACAGATTGAGCCGGTCTGGTGGTACAATCGTAAACTCGTACAACTTAACAACATGCCCGTCATGGGTTAAAGCCCCGAATAGACCGTGCCCTCATATGTAGGACTGACTATCCTGCTATGTGCAATCCATCTGTTAAACTAGGAAAGTAGTCGGCACTGGCTAATTTGTAAAGAATAATTGGATTAAAAGTGTACAAATAAGTGTGTCTGTGTGTATTAAGTGAGTTTTGGTTTGTTTTGTTTTGGAGTTCACTTTATTAATTTTCGCTTTCGCAGTGCTTCGTTCAATCAATAGGCACTTTTAAATAACATTCATTTTGGGCACTTCTTCTTCTTCTTCTTCTTTTTGGCCCAACAACCGCTGGCGGTCAAGGCCTGCCTGTACCCACTAGTGAAGTGGGCTTGGCTTTCAGTGACTTAATTGTTAACACAGCAGGATAGTCAATCCTACGTATGGGGGCACGGTCTATTCGGGGCTTGAAACCATGACGGGCATGTTGTTAAGTCGTTCGAGTTGACGACTGTACCACCAGACCGGCCCCATTTTGGGCACTATTACATATTAAACATTAAACATATACAAGACCAAAACGCGTGGCGGTCCCATGGTACAGTCGTCAACTCGAACGACTCAATAACATGCCCGCCATGGGTTCAAACCTAGAATGGACCGCCTTCCCGTAGCAAGGATTTACTATCCGGCTGCGTGATAATGAATTAAGTCTCGAAAGTCTGTGTATAGGCCGGCATGTCCACGTAAGACGTTACGCCTAATAGAAGAAGAAGAACACCAATACAATCTGTGCACTATTACAGCTCTTAAAGATGTTCAAAGGTGTGTTTTATTCTAAATAGTGTCAACTAAGTTACGACGATTGTTTTTGATTGATCGATTTCAATTACAAAATGTTCCTAACTAATTCGTACTATGAAGTTTTTGGCATTTATCAGATGATGAGATTATATGCAATAGAAATAATGGTCCATTTATGCTTGCTGAATGGTGTGCGTATTGATGATTTTTTAGGTTAACTTCTTGCTACAAGTGCATCTTCCTGCAACTCTATCCAAACGAGATTGAATTTAAAATGAGCATGTATCATCATGCTTTATGACACATGGCAGTCATAAAGACCCAGTAGACTAATTTTCAGTGGTTAAAAATATACGAGGCGCTTATGTTTTCTCACGTGAAAGCTATGGTATTCATCCATAAATTACGTATCCCTACAATTGCAAACTTTTCAACCCCCCTCCTATTAATCGCATGGCACTACGATCAAATGTGTGCACTTTGCATACCGCTGCTGCGCCAATTCCGTGGTAAGTCTTCAATTCGCACGACTTAACAACATGTCCCTTGTCGGTTCAAGCTTCGTACGGACCGCCAACCAAGGACTCTTATTCGGCTGCGTGGCTGCGACTCAGAAGAGATATATCCATCTCGAGACACTAAGCGGTTGATCGAAATGGGGCCCCTAGTTTTCTTCAACGTTCCCATAATGTATTAATATCAACAAAAATTAATTTGTTCGCATTTTGTTATGAATCTTTTTACGAATACCATATAAATAATCCATAATTTATTGGGGATTAATTTTCTTCTATGCTTTTATATGGCATCTATTATATTATGTTAGTGGTATTTGTAGTCTCCGTGTAATCAGGCTTACATATTTTGCATATTTTTAAGTTGTTTCCGGTAGTTCAATTTTTACAAAACTGTATGCAAATACCAGGCAGTGTTTGGTGTATGAAAATTTTAATTTTGTACACAAGTCTTTCAAAACAAAAAATGCTTTTGGTCGTTTTTTAAGCTAAGAGTTTTTCATACGGCAATGAATCAAACAATTAAATGACAAACAATGTCGTTATTAAAACTCTAGACATTCTGAATTTCAGTACTTATCCAGTTGATCTACCTTGATGTAGTTGCCCTGACCTTGACCAATTTGACCACGGTAACAACCTGACAATTGGTCTAGTACATCTTCAAAGGTAGATTTGGAAAACTTAACGAAAAACCGAATGTTACTCATTTGTACTTTTGTATTTGTAAAGAAGATTTTGCAATTAATTTGTTTGGTCATTCATGTATATGAGAGGTGAAAGCCACTACACAAAGAATGTTTAAGTGATTTCCTGTTTCCCAGATACATAAAAATTGCCTGAAATCCCAATGTCCGACTATAATTTTCCTGTACTTGCGTATTTGTAGACTTGTGGTCCTTGCAGTCGAGACCATCGAGACGAAGCTTCTTCATGCTTTATTGCCATGAGAGGTTTAATTGCTAATATGGAAGAGCAGGAAAGTATGTAAAGTTTGTCAAGGTCTTTAAAAATTATCTTCCAAATTGTTACTTTTGATTGCTTTAAACATTATCAACACATTCCACACACTAATAATGTAGTATTCTGAGGAAGATTTAGTTTTCTGTTCATATGCGCATACATAAAATCAATGGGCTTATAAAAGCGAATTAACATGTTGAGGTTTAACTTGGGATCTTTAGGGCGGGCCCCCCTCAAAACGCTCAGTCTGCTTATGGGGAAATATGCCTCAGGAAGAGCTTAATAACTGTTGAAAGTCTAGTATTGACCGTCAGAACTGCGTCTAAACATTTTATTTTGCGTTAAGTAACAAAAGTTTATTTTCCTTCCTCTCTCTCTCTCATGTTACAAATCATATCGTTTAACGACACATCCCTCTCCTCCGTATCAGCGTTACATAATTGTTGGACCAAACCTTGTTCGTAGCGTTTGCATACACAAATGACATTTTAAATTATACCATTTTAAAACAAAATAAATATTTAACCGTGCAGAAAATCATTGTCGTGTATCCAGCCAAAACTATTTAGTATCAAATGTGTCTCGCAGTGCGAAAAGGACACGCATTCCTACGAAAGAACGATACGGGTGGAATGGAAACCTTCGACCACTAAAGTGAACAGGGTAGAACGTATTACATACATTGTTTTATTGCTTATTTTATTGACTCACAAATGGATATATATTCATCACTAATATCATCTGACGAATGCATTAATATATGCTATCTTACCGTTTCTTTATGTATTAAATGACTAACATAGAACGTAACTTTGCCTTGTTTGTTTATCCAATCATTTACATTAACATAAGCGTACTTCTTTTTCTTATTTTTAGCACAACAACCGCTGTCGGCCAAGGCCTGCCTGTACCACTAGTGTGGATAGGCTTTCAGTGACTTATTTATTACCCATAGCAGGATAGTTAGTCCTACGTATGGGTGCACGGTCTATTCGGGACATGAACCCATAACGGGCATGTTGTTAAGTCGTATACGTTGACGACTGTCCTGCCGGTCAACATTAGCGTTTAAAAAGCTCAAGTTCTTTATTTATTTCTAAATCATTTATATGTTTCTTTTTTTCGTGTGTCAACATTATCTAGGATATGTTTATAGTATTACATTTATGCTACTGATAACTTAACGCAGCATCAACTTGCGACCAACTAGCCGGGGAGTGCCATAGGGCATCAGCACTTTGCCGCTTTCCAATCGGTTGGCCAGAAGCGGAAATTCTTGCATTGCATGGGGTGGGGCCGGACGATAGGAAAGCGAACTGGTGTGGATGAAAGAAAGGCCACGAAAATTGCCACTTTTTCAGCTTCCTGCGTTCATTCCTGCGTTCACCGTTTCCTGTCGGGCCTACCGCAATTCGATAGCTTCGATTGGGCACCTTGGTGTAGGTCAGTTTGGCCGGGTAGTCGGTCGCCGGGAGCACTTGCAGTTGCCATCTCGTTGTCATCGATGCAAAGGGCCATTGCAAGACGTTGGAGGGCATTTCCTCCCCAGCAAGCATTTGCTCATTCGCTCTGTTCCGTTGCCCATGCAGCAGCAAGGTGTATGCTGTACGCGATGCTGTATTTTGCGCTTTTTCTTATTGTGTATGTACCTTTTTTTTCCTCTCGCTTCGCTGGCCGCTTCGTTGAGGTTCAGTTTTCGGATCCTCGCCGTATCTTGAGTAATGAAAGGTTTTTGCGCCAATAGTAGTGGTACTGCAATGGCAGTAGAGGCGAATCATGACGAATAAATTTCCTGCAACCGTTGGCAATTGATTGCTTAAATTAAGGCTTTGGCAAAACGCACAGGAAATGTACTTAGAGTTGATAGGGAATAGCATCGCAGAGGTATGTGGCTTGTTTTGCTTCGGTGGTACGCTTCGTTTTTGTGTTTGTGTGTGTGAGAGTGTTTTTTTTACGAACAGATCAAAGCGTGTAACGAAGTATCTATGGCAGAGATAATTACGGACGTACAGGGACAGACATTTTTGTAATTTATAATCAAACCTGTGTTTCGATAGACAAGTTTTACACAAGACACATTTAATAAATAACAACAAATCAAAACACTGCGCACGAAATACTGGATTAAATGAAGTGCAACGTTGCATTGTGGAACTTTGTGGTAAATTTTAAGAACTCATGTTGATCTTACTCTTTTATTATGTTGTTTTAACTCTACATGTACGAGCCTTAGCAATGAAGTGGAAATCATTGGCACAGAACGCATGATATAGAACCCTACAGCAAGTGAAATACATAAAATAATGATACGCCTTATTCCTTCTCCTTCAATTACACAAAATACATATTCAACATTAAAATGGAGCAAAATATGGCAAAATATCAAACATAATTACAAATCGGTAGTCAGTCCAAATTGCTTAGAACTAAAAGGCATAAATAAGCAAAATGGCAAAAAAAAATCATGAGTCTTTTCATAAACTACATAGAATTGATAGAAAATAATGAAATAAAACAAATAACGAATAAACCCACGTTGAAGGTCATGATAAGTTAGGAAATAGTTATATACGCAAATATACGGATATGTATTGTTTTAATAAAAAAAAATAGCACTAAATTAAACATCGAACCAAAAGATGGAATAAAATTGCGTATAAACCTGTGGGCAACTTCGGACCACCGCACCGAAGCAGAAAGTAAATGGCAACAAAATAGAACACCAAGAACGGCGGAATGAATTCTTACAAAAAAGAGACAAAATAAAAGATGCCTGCAGTTTTGTTTTTGATGTAGTTTTGTGTGTGTGTTTGGAGTCGGTTTCGATAATGGCTACCGATCCCGTTTCGTTACTAGGGCAACGCGAACGCTTCGCGATCGAATTCATTCTAAGATGGCGGGCAACTTTCATGTAGAATAAACGCCCCACCATCATTGAGCAGGTGTCATGATGGGATAGCAGCAAAACAAAACAGAGCAGCAAAAATAGCGAGAATAGCGAAACGATGAAAAAGAAACAAAACAAAAAAAAACATCTTAACGACCGGCATTAGATTGATCGCGGCCGATGGTCGATGGTAGCATTTTGGAAGTGAATTACTACAGCGCGCAACCGTCAATCATCGTTTGATACGCCCTTTTGTTGTATGCTACGTTTACTCTTTCGCGTTGCTTGGTATCCTTTGATTTGCTGCCCTTGCTTTTTTACCTTTGTGTGCGCCTAGCTTCATTCTCATTTCTCTTGTTCACGCAATTTTAGCCCAAGCGGCCAAGGGAGAGGGCATTTTGCGTTGGCATGATCATCTGGACAATTTTGTAGCTCTCTGTCCACAATGTTCTTTCGAAGGGCGGTGGGATGATGTGGGATTGGGTAGAATATTTTCTCTCCCCGGCGGGGAAGCAATTCTAGTAGCACTGTGGCGAATTACCGTCATTACCGCTAGGATTTGATAAAATTACGAAAAAAAACGCATTCGTTTTGAAAGCAAAATGAAACGAAGAAATGGAGCATTGTGAAAAATGAACAACGGCATGAAAGATAAAAAAAGGTTTACCCTTTTATTATGGCTCTTCGTTTCGTCACTTTTGTTTGCTAGCTTTACGCAAGTCTTCTTATTGCACTCATCTTAAACTTACACTATGTGCATTGAATTAACAAAACTGTTGGTGGCGTTCAATTTATTCCCTACGACAGCTTAAGTTATTTGCACTTTAAGTTTATTCATGCCGTTTTCTTGTTGTCTTTTTCTTTATCAAGCTTCTTCTATCGATAGCCGGAGGCATTATTTCCCCCCTTACCACCACGATTTTCTATAAGGTTTACTTTTTGCAGTGTTTCATTTGATGTTATATATATTTTTTTAGCTTCATCGTTTCGTTGTTATTTCTGCAAAGGTACGTTTTTGCTGTTCAAAAGCTTCACAGACGTTTCGCCTGCATGTCCTAAAGCTGCTGTTTAAAACTGGTGTAATTTTATATAA
This sequence comes from Anopheles gambiae, assembly GCF_943734735.2. Taxonomy (NCBI): domain Eukaryota; kingdom Metazoa; phylum Arthropoda; class Insecta; order Diptera; family Culicidae; genus Anopheles; species Anopheles gambiae. The sequence goes on from NC_064601.1 coordinate 55,139,236, forward strand.
TGGATTCCTAGCGCTAGCCCTTGGCAACCGTTCGTTTTAGTATGTTTTTTCTTCTCCTCACTCCCCACCAGTAAGCCCTTTTTGTCGGTGCATTTGCTATCTCTTCTGCCAGTGTCTTGTGTAAGTTTTTTAAGCCATTTTCTCTGCTGTCATCTTTTCGGTTCGCGCACTAGAGGAGTGCATTTTGTTTTTTTTTTATTATTCCGCTTGGTACCATTTTTTTTGTATCGCGTACATTCGCTTCCAGGTTGCGTTTTCCGATTGAACGTAAATGGTGGGCTCCCCTTTTTCACCCCCCCATCTTCACCCCGCGATAGGAACGCTCAAATAAGTGCTCAGCGTGGCGCGGTTTCGTTTGCGGCAATACAATACACTTGCGCCGAAGCCGTCCTGGAACCAGAAGCTACGCTTCTTGTATTTTAATTCCCATCTTCGCACAACCCTAAGCGTACTAGCTTCGGCCGCGCGCGCGGTAGCTGTCTCGCGATATTTTCCTAGTGGAAAAGCTGTTGTGGCCACCACGGGTTGGCGCGGGTTGGGTGCGGGGCACATGCGAGTAGTTCTGGTTTACGTTCGGGCTATTTTAATTGTTACGAAATACTATCACGTAATTTGATGGAATCAAGTTCTGTTCGGTGCAGCTCGGTTCGGCCATGGTTCGTTTGATTAGCTTGCTAGCTTCTTTAGGAGGTTTAATTTTATCCTTGCTTGTTATGTCTATATTTTACCAATTATGTGATTTCATGACAGCAGTTGTTATATATCCAAATGTCGCACTCATTTGGTGCATCTGTTTTCAATGAAAATCAATGTAAAACGGTTGTTTGTTTACCGTATGAAAGTATGGTCTCAACTTTAAACAATAAAAAAAACAGTTATGTAGGTATGGTATGTTCATGTTTATGCTGTTTCTAAACTTTCCGTAAATGACTGAAAATGTTGAACGTATAATTTTGGCCGTTTTGCAATGAAAGCAAAAACTGATGGGTCATCTTTTAACAGGTGAAGCGGAATGTACAAACACCATATTATGTACACTCAGTGATGGGAACAAATGATGGAATTAAATGTAGTAAAATTATCTAAAAGTAAGGTTAATTTACACCTTCAAGCATTTTACAAAGCTTTCAATATTGTCATTGTTTAACAGGGCAACGCTAAAGGGGAGCTAAAGAGAAGATACCATACTGCGTTGGCGGTGACTGACCATGACCTAGCCCAGCACAGTTTCGGTTATGACTTTTATGACAAAACATTCCATTGTGCGCTGGCTATCACCGAACGGAATGACAATTGTCGTGCGATAATATTTGAAGCTGTTACGAAGATGATGTGCTGCTGCAGGCAGACTATATAAAAATGAACGGGTATTTTAACAATTTTATCATAGTCTTGAAAGCACGGAGCGATCATTTAACCGATGAACTGAAAAATTGAATGAATTATTAGTAACAAAATGTAAATGCGTGAATTCGACATTTTCCGACGCTCATACGAAGCTCGTCGTAGTAAAATGCTCACTTTCCATCATATGAAATACCTATATTTTGTTTCGTTACACTGTTTTGCTTGTTTGTATACGTTGGTGCTTCTTCCAACCATGTGCCGGTTGGCGGTTTGCTTGTTTCATTTGCTATCATCGCTAGCGATAAGATGCGCTGGTTGGTAATTTAAAACCAATTTCAAAACGTTAAAACAGGACGCTAGATCTTAGCTTCCACGTCCGCCGTCCCCCCTCACAGGTGCTTCCCGGTCGAGAACTCATCGTTCATTTTATGCTGTTCGTTCCCCACCAAAGTGTTTGCTGCTAGCGGCACCCCACTGTCCCCGCGCGGGTCGTTTTGCCAACGATCGGCGTGTGCAACGATCTGATCGGACGCTTGATGGTGCATCATTTTTTGTTGTTTTGCGAGTGTGTGTTAAAAAAGTGCAGTGTACTATTGTTGTTGGTGTTACTGTTATTACTGTTATTGTTTTTGTGCCGTTTGCTTTTGGTCTGTTTCGTCCGCGCATTCGTTGGTTTTCGTCGGAACCAGAGCGCCCCATCTGTAGGATTCGCGCTTGTGATGCGTTGCACATTGCGTTTTGTAGCGCTGCGCCGATGTTTTCGACTCGTCGTTCAAGTGTTGGTCCCGCGCTGGCGATTTTATTTTCGTTCGCGCTGTAGCGTTTATTTTATTTTATTATTGCTGCCCTTCCCTTTCCACCCTGGACTGGTCCGTCTTGTCGGATTTGGCGAAATGTAGTATAACGCTGGAGAAGCCGCAGAAGGGAGAAGAGGGAGTGGAGAAACCGGGACTTCTTCAGGCGGGAGTGTGAGAAGCAAACTTGTTTTTGCTTCGTTTTGGTTGTTTATTTTTAAAGATTGAACCGCAAAATTGGCGAGAAGCAGTGCCCTTGCCCGTGCGAGTGAACTGGTGTGGCGGAGGTTATCCCAGTGAAGATATTTTACGACGGTTGGCAGATCGTTGATCGGATTCTTGGCTGTATGTTGGGGAAGGTTAAGGTTACGAGAAAAATCGTGTGTGTATGTGTCGACGACGGTGAACTTTTTACTGTGAATACAGCTGTTCGATAAAGATTTATTTTTGGGAACTGTTGGAACTAATTTCTGTACACCACTTCAATTGATATTCTTTGTTAAATATTCATATAAAATAACGCAATTGTCTGGTAAAAGTTTCACCAAATATAATAGTAATTGTGATGAAATTCAACCAGTGCATTGAACTGAGAAGCTGCTGTCTGTTGGAGGTTATTATTATTTACACTTGATGCACTAGGCTTGCGAGGCCTGAGAGAAAAAGAAATGATTTTGCAATGAACACTCTAAAAATGTTTCTCATTACTTGGCCTGGGGCTGGTTGGATAGATTTCGCCATACAACGGTACTAATTAATCAATTTTACCAACTGGGGATACAATCGACCCGCAATACCGTTACTTTTCCATTAACATTGCTTTAAGATGCCTGGGTGCCGCGCGTTAGATGCGTCATCATCTCGGCCATTCCTTGCTCCCGCATTTGTTCATTCCGAAAATAAAAGATCGCAAAAGAAACCACTCAAAAGGTTTACTCACACACAAACGCGCGCGCGTACTTGTCTTCTTCTTATCCCTCTTGCTTACGTGGTGCAAAACCATCTTCACGTTGAAGGATGCTGCAGTAATAATAATCGGCGTCATGATCAGCATCAACCGGGAGAGCCGCGTCCGTTCGAGCAGGATTTTGTGTGAATGCAATGGACCACATGGTCCGAATTGCATACGAAGCATACACGTATGTGTGGTGGCGAAGGGGTGGATGGTGGTGCTGCGTTTGGGGTTTGTGATCTTCCCTATGGCCGACCGCGCCAACCCCATACGATGACCAAACGCTTTGTGGCTCAAATGTGCAAATTCCTCGCCAAATGCCACCCAAAGAAGGCGTACCATCTTCTTACTACCGCTCCCCGACACCGACCTATTCATCCTCCTGCTCCATTCCGGACGGTTCTGTGTGCGGGACTTCAAATCAGCCGCACTATTGTATCCATCGAAAAACGTTACCTAGTCGCCGCCGCCGCCGCCGTGGCTCTGGTTGCACACCCTGCCGTGCCGTGCCGCCGCGCTGTGTGAATGTGTGAAGTGGAGAAAGAAGGAGAAACGCAAAGTCTCGAAGCGAAGGCACGGACAAATCTTCAGTATCAACGAAAACAGGAAATCTTGGCAAAAATAACTGCAAAACTGACAGGCGAAGGTTACGGCGGTTGCGGCCGCGACGCAGTACAAGAAACGGCACACAAAAGCACAGTCTCCACCGAAGAAGGCCGCAGATGCTTTCGCGTGATTGACGAGATCTGACCGTGACGATCTGGGGGAGGAGGGGAATTGGGACGGAGGAAGGGAATCGGCGGGTGTGCGACCGAAGCCCTGTCGTGCCGGTCGGGCAAGGCAAGGAATCAGTTTTCACTCAAAAGTAATAAAATAATTTATAACATGTGAACTTGATAGATAGCTCTCTCGAATCTTGCCATTCCCGATGTGTGCTGGTGCCGCCGGTCGTACGTTCCTTTTCGGTCGACGCTTTTGCCCACCCGTTGGGGCGCTCTTTTTGAGCGTCTGCTTTGTTGGCTGGATTCTTGAGGATTGACGCCTCTTGTTACATCTCCGGTGACTACATTGAGCAAAACATTCTGCTACATTCCGTAATGCAACAAGCGTATAAGACGGAAGGGTTAGTTTGATTAGGAAGGCTTTTTTTAAAATATTACAAATAGGTAAAGTTATATACACATTTTAGATTTCAAATAAATGACACAAAAATGGCACGGATGATTTCGAGTATTCCAGATGGTTTGCAAACGAAACTTCCATCCTACTGTTAATTTACTCACAATTTTTAATTAAAAACGTAAAGGAACGTACGAACCATGTGCCGATTGGTGCTCCTCTACCGTTCCCCTTTTGTTTGGATTTCTTCGCCCGGTGTTAAGCTCGCCTGAGTCGGTTTTGGCTCCCATCACGCACTATACTCACTCCCCACGTCGATGAGGCTGTCTTCGTCCGCTCCGTTTTTCCTTCGATCCTTCCGTTCACCAGTCTTAAATTTCCCCACTGGTTTGGTTCCACATACCCTTCCGTCGCATTGTCGGCGCCCGGTTCTTCATCCACTTTCCTGGCGTTCATTCCGCGTCGCGGGCATATGACCAAGGGGTCCCATGAGATCGGTCGGATGAAGTGTGTACAAAGGGAATAATTGCTGTACATTGACATCAATCTGCACTGCTCGTTTCTCTCTTACTCTTCGCACGTCTTGATTCGACAAATCTCCACTGGTCCACTTCTCTTCGGAGCGACTCCTTTCGCCCGCCCGTCGAAACCAACTGCCTGCTCCATCTTCCAGTTTTGACCGTTTTTTCTGCTTCCTTTTTTTCATCCCAGCTGGACAGTTTGTTGTATTTTTTTTTTTGCGCGCGTACTGCACATTTGAAGAATCGGACTTTTCTGACTCCTGCTCAGACTCCGATTGTCGACCCTTACGCCACCCTATGTCCAGGAATCGGACCAGACGATAAAAGGGACCGTGCGCGGGGGGTTGGCACGGGGTTTGTGTTCTACCATCACTATTTGTCTCCTGTATCTTTCTCTTTTACGTGATCTCGTTTCCGTGCCAATAGCCAAAGTTTCTGATTACGTTGCGTTGCTCTTCTTCCCTGCCCTGTCCTTCGTGCACACATGCACTTCCTTGCGTCGTGATTATTTTGAAGCTTACACCAGCAAAGGGGATGAGGCGGTGAGATCTGCCAACTGGAACGATGCTGCGATGATGCTTAGTTCAGCGATGATGTACGATGGCCGGGCGGAGGAATATTAAATCTAAGCGTTGAGATGAGTGGAAAAGACAAAATGAGACTAATGCTGGTGCATGGTGTTTAGCTTGGCGGTGCAAATGAGATCATGCTGGACGCAAACGACGACGAAGGTGCTATAACACATAAGCACATAAGGTACCGTTGCAAAAAAGGCGTTTCGGTGATGGTTGGTGTTTTTTTGTTTGTATCAACTAATAAATTATTTTCAATTTAGTTATAATAAAAGCAAACAAAGTACAAATATATGATAACAGTTGTTGAATGTTCGTGTGTTGTTCACGATGAATATGTTTTGTTTTTTGGTTATTATTATTTAATAGCGAATAGGCATTCAGTAATTTTTAAGTATTTATTTCTCATCCGAAAGTGTTTCCCTTCCTCCTTAGAAAACCCAAACTGCTTAAGATAGGTAAATGGTGGTAGGAAGATGTACATTCTTCATTAAGTTTAATTACTTTTAATACAGCTGGAATAGGCCATGGTAGACAATTTCTACCGAAAGGTATTCGATGTGGATTTTCTGTTTCAAGAAATAATCAATGTTCCTATAGTAGATATTTAGGTTTGCACTGCTTCGAAAGATTATGCACTTCAACTTTCCTTGCTTGATGTCGTACAAAGCATCGAGGTAGATTGGTTTTTGGCGGCAACGGGTCAAAAGCTAGACGGTATGAACAGCTGCAAAGTGAGTGGTTGAACAATTCTTATGAAATCTGATAAATTGATAGCGAATTTAATTGCTGTATTTCATGGATAGATGATAATATGTATATGTAATCTTTAATTTTATCGCCAATTCGCCACAGACTTTTAAAATCATTTAAGTAATGTTCTTTTTGGAAGAATAGATCGAAGGATTCCGCAAACAAACACAACATTGGAATAGTAAATTTAATGGGAACAGTATGCATTTGTTATATTTATTTGTTTCAATTATTTATGTATCATTGTTTTGAGTATTTACATGTCATGCCGTCATGACAAGCATTTTAATTATAATTTATGTATTTTAAAACGCAACGGTAATTAGGGTGGTATGAGACATCGAACCCAACTTTATAAAACGTTGTACAATTGTCATTCGCCATCTGGACTAGATTTCTCTACTTAATATATCAATATCGGATCAATATTTTTATCTAAAATATTTAGGAATATACCGTATTTTAGCGTGTATAAGGACTCTCCGGTGAGTTATTCGATATTTTTGGAAAAATGCTTTTTGTTTACTTTTTATGTTACAACATTCATAATAACCAAAGCTTTGTGAACACTACCATTTTGATTGAGATCAAATTTGTTTTTCTTTTCGTACTTCTTGTACAAGCCTAGGGTCCGATGGTCACATAAGTGTACCTTTATATTCTTTTGATATTGTGCTGAGCATGTTTAGTTTTTGTGTTTTTGAGGCTTAAGTTGTTCCTTTTTATGATTTTGAATCGCCAATTCAAAGAACCCAGTTAGATCAATTTTGTCCTCAGTTTCCAAACTGCTTTCTTGTTCTTATGCATTTCGTTTTTCCTGTATTATCTTTGTGACATCGCATACATCAGACTATCTTTGTATTTTATCGAAATTTGGAATGTATATTAAAGTCTCACCGTGCAACTAGTCATATCGAGAGAGCTTCACGCCGTGAAGCGTGAAAAAATAGTCAAAATCAACATTACTGAAACATTTCACGCCTAAATGTATGTATCCAGCAGCTCTGTGGTGCGCTAATATTTGATGATATGCCAACATTTTCACGCGCCCACGCATGGTGTGCAAATATTCGTCGTGAAACTAATTGTTTGTGTATGAACTTCTATTCGAAAATTATCGAATGTCATCGATTTTGGTTTCGCGCTTCACGGTGCGACGCCATTTGGCGGATTGTCTGGTCGCACGGTTAGGTGTAATAGAAAAATTACCTTCCGTGTAAAACGAGCTTCTTAATCTGGTTTTGGTCACTTTGGATCTAAAAGAGGGTCCTTAAACTCTTTAAAATACGGTACCTTTATAAAATATAAAGGAACATATTTTTGTTTTTGTAGTTGATATGAAATTATCCATTTTTTACTGGATAAAAACAGTAAAATCCTCAACTCTTGAAACTCAGTAAAATCCAAAAAATAAAATAAAAACATAGTAAAAACATTAACCCTACTAGGTACTAGACTAATTTTGGCCCCTACTATAATTTAAGCTTCTTCTATTTGGCGTAACGTCCTACGCGGACATACCGGCCTTTACACAGGCTTTCAAGACGTAATTCATTACCACGCAGCCGGATAGTCAATCCTTGCTACGGGGGAACGGTCCGTTCTAGGCTTGAACCCATGACGGGCATGTTATTGAGTCGTTCGAGTTGACGACTGTACAATGGCACCGCCCTAAATTTAAACTAAGATAGTAACCTTAAATTTCAACCTATCAATGGAACAACTTTCATAATCCGTTCCGCCATATTAAATTTCATCATTTTTATACCTACAAGGGCACAATTTAATTTTTTTTTTTATGTTTGGAATGAGTTATAGTACATTTAATAAATTTTGAAATATCGAATCAATCAGTTTTTAACATGTTATGTTACAAAATACTTATGCTTCAGCCGAAAAAAATGTAAAAATTCATTAGCTAACCCGATCCAGCCTGCGACGAATCGGCGTTTGTTTACATACATTTTCAAGCGGAAATAATCTAGACCAGTGGTCTCCAACCTGTGGTGCGCGGACCACTTGTGGCCCGTGTCGTTAACAGACGTGGTCTGCGATAGAATTAATCTTTTAAAAAGAAAAGCTTATTATTATACATATCGTGCATTTTTTGTCCCCACCATTAAGATTAAATTTTCAACAGGCCCGTCTGGAATAAGAATAAAACATATTTTGGATCAACAGCTTTGAACTATGTCAAATAAAGGATGCGCTTAATGGATGTGGGCCGCAGCAAAAGTATATTCTAAACCAAGTGGTCCGCGATGCTAAAAAGGTTGGGGAGCACTGATCTAGACTGAAAATATGTTAGTATAATAAGTTAGTATAGCGTGTGGTTTTATATGTAATGATGAAACACACAAACTTCATGTTAAAAAGCTGGCACGAATCGTAAAACTCGCTATACTAGTTTAAAAAAAAAATCTATAATTGAGAAAAAGTGATTTTAACTTGCCAATTTGCAAAAAGATTGAGAGAATAAAAATAAACTTAATTCACCGAGAACACCATTGAATTCTGGGAGGTAAGCTTATTCTTAGTAACGTTACATTTGACACTTAAAGCTGTTCATAATAAAGTTGGCGGACCACACCCAGCTACACACCGCTACAGCACCGACTGGACTGGATAAAATAAATGTATACTACAACGGTTACACTTTGCATACATTCGGACCTACCCGAAAACAAAAAACACATTAAATCCAAATCGCAAGACACCACCACTACAACACCACACAGTGAAATCATGGCAAGGGTGCGGCAAGCATGACATGAATTTGATTCCATTTTCAATGACCGTTTGGTGGTTGCGTTTTTGTTTCTTCCATATGTTTTTAGAGTGGCCATTGGAAACCGTACGATAGTTTGAACCGAGCCAAACCGTGCCGTTAATACTTGTCTTCTTTTTTTCAGTCGGCATATAGCGAGGCAAAGAAACAAAAAAAAAAGGCCAGGCAAAGAGCAGTGATACAGCGGGAAGCGGGAATGCAGTTCAAAGGCTTGACCGTGGTCAGTTCAAAACGCAGCCAAACCGATTCAAACCAACCAATTCGATGCGACGACGTTCTTGTGAGGCTAAGGAACAGTCGTGGAGTGGACGTGGGACGAGTGTGGCCATGTGGAGACCGTATTTAGTCTTGACGGATGGACATTTACCAAAGGCTCGGAATGCCATCCCTTCCTCTCCTCCAAGTTCCTTCAGGTTGACTTTCGTGTCCATTTCGCACATGAAAACATTCACTGAAAGAAGGGAGGTATACCGGCAAAAGAGAATGAGAGAATAAGAAAATACATTACATGGGCTTGCGCGTGTATGGGATAAAAAGGGAGAGAAATATTCAGAGAAAGAGAGAGAGAGGTAGAGAGAGACAGAGAGAGAGAGAGGAGAGATAGATAGAGAGAAATGGAAGAACAGGGGAAATTGGATCCACCAGAGGGGCAGTTCGTTTTCGTCCGTTGGGCAACGATTTTCGTCCTCGTCATCGCCATCATCATCGTCTTTGTCATCGATGTCTTGACGCGTCATCATGCTCCACTCGTTCTGCACGGTTCTCTTCCACGCTCCCAGCCGCACGGGGTGCCGGGGTCCGCTTGCCAGAATGATTGCAGACGACCCTAATGGACAAACCACAAAACCAACCCCATCTCCAAACCGTGCAGGTCGTTGACCAAATCTACTACTACTTGCCCTGGTGTCGTCCAAGGGGAGGGACACCGCCGTTGTTTACACAGCGCAGCGTCATGAGGGTGTGTGTGTGCGTGCGCGTGTTTATGAGGAAAATAACTCGATATTCAGCGATGTTGTTGTTGTTGTTGTTGATGATGATGATGATGATGATGATGTTGGTTTGGTCAATCTTTGTCACTTCACCCATCCTCCAGAGGGGTTTTCCCCATTACTTCATACCGAACGTTCTCCATATGGTGGGCTCGTAGTAAAACTGCAACCCCAAGAGTTTGGTGCAATTTTGCACATTTTTGCACTCGACTCAAGTTTACAGCACAACCAGTAAACAGTGTTTTTTTAAAGAAGTTCACGCACATACACCTACATTCATACGGGCTCTTGCGTATGTGTGTGTGCAGAAACGTGCGTCAGATAACAACTTCTTTTCTTTGGACGAGCGCGCGCGCGCGCGTGAAAGATGATTTATCATGATCGATGGCCAAAAGCCGTCGAGAGACCTTGAGGTAGGTCAGTGAGCGCTTCTGGCCCAGACCGGCTGAGGATGGTGGTCACCGCGTTTGTATGGCTTTTTTATTGCATGGCGGATTCGGTAGCTTTTCTCGCCGCTTCTCCTCCATCTTCTTGGCTGCGACGAGAATTTAATTTAAAAACGCAATGGAGAGGTTGATGTGTGGCGTTGATGTGGGGAAGGGATTTTTGTTGGAAAGATCTGTTTTTGGAATATGTGTGTATGTGTGTGTGCGATGTACACGGAAGGGACGGTGTGGTAAAGCTGCGTGTATAGACTTGCTCGGCCGACGACGACGGTAGTACACTTCGATGTGTTAATTAAATGAAAAAACTTTTGCATCTTTCACAGCTCTGTCCGTCTGGTCCGTTGGTCGGTAGTCCAAAATAGTTTACTCAATTGCTCAATTACCCAACCAGAAGGACGGAATCGTAAGGTTAACACATTCATCTTCAAATTTAAGCACTGACACATTCACATGCTGGTCTTGAAGTGAACAACAGTTGAGCTTCTAGCATGAAATATAATAAAAGGGTAAGAGGAACTGAGATGAAACAAGTATCATCATCGAATCGTTGCCAACTCTTGTCACTTCAGTTATATAAAACTCATTTTCTTTGCTATACCCTGAGATTCCACCGGAAATTCAGCTTTCCCGAACCGGTCCAGTTTGGTGCAGCTTCTAGCTTTCAATAATTTCCGACGTCTCGATTACTCCACCTTTCGTGGCCGGGTTTTTGATGCACACCGTCTTAGATTATGATTAAACGTTGTCAACCAAACCGGGGCAACCGGGGTTTGGCGGGGATGCTTATCAAGAGCAATTTGCTTGAGCAGCAAAAGGAACTGGAGCAGCGAAGCCACGCGCTGGTTCCGTTCCTACCGTTCGCCATCGGGGAAGCCATCTGGGGCTTGGGGGCCGGTTTTGCACATTGACTTCCGGTGCGCCGGTTCGTTCGTTGGCAAACGATATTTTTCAATCTCATGTCATCGTGTTCTTCGCATGCGGCTTGATGAGTTCTTCTTGAGCGGGCAATAGCTGTTCTGTGTGTGAGCGTGCTTTTTTTCGGTACGATATCTGCCCGCCAGGGCGTCTAATGCGCCGTGAGGAGTGATGCACAAAATGAGTGCACAGGAAACAGAAGGGAAAATAATGAAAAAAGCAACACAGAAATATTGACGACGGGGGCTACTGGCGAAGCGAACGCCAGTAGCCAAATCGACCGGTTAAATGGCGAAAAAAGGGAACGAACCAGCAAACACAAAACAACAAAAAAAGTAATAAAGTAAAGATCAATCAAGCTGTAGCGCTTCTTTCGACGCTTTATCGATGTCGGAAGTATCCTGGGGGCAGCAGCGATGGCAAAGTTCCACACAGTCTTGGGGTGGGTACACCACAAGGAGCGAATCGCCGCCTGCACGAAACCCGAAAGCAATAAACGATCAATCAATTTTCATAAAACACACCGATGCACCCGCAACCGGCACGGGCGAGTCCTGCAGAAACGTAAGACGACAAGGCGTAATAAAAATAAATTACAACTTAATCTAAATTTTATTGAGTCAGGTCAGTGTCAGTCAGTTCGCTTTGGTGGTGGATGAGTTTTGAAATTACTCGCTCGGTGGCGTCTGGCATCAAAACGGGCACAAATCGTATGACTCTGATAGTGTGTATGGAACAGTTCGCTGTCATTGTTGCCTGTTAAATAATACAACTATGTAAGTGAGAACACTGAGAACGTCTGCACACGAGTGTTTGCGGGAAGTTCGGTTAGATGATGCTGCTGTTCCCGCGGATCGCGCAATCGTTGCTTTTCCTTCGCCTTCGTCCGTTTACTGTTTGTTTGCCTTTCTATTTGCTACAGCTCTACTGTGTGCAGAACTGTCAAGCCGGCGAATACCGTTTGCCTGAAGTGGCGAATCGTTCCGTTTTGGTTCGTTCGATTCGGTTTCGGTCGTGGAATCTCACACTGAACTCATTTATTTCAACCGATGGATCTGATGGAGCCGGACAGCGCTATTCGGCTACCAAGCGTGCGTACCTTATGCCGCAAACCAAGCCACTTGTCGCGCTTCGTCTAAAGCGTCTTAGACCATAAACAACAACGACGACGTCGAAGCGCACGGGAGAAAGACAACCATTGTCTCAGCTCAGCTGGTGGCGTGCTCCGTGGTCAGTTTGTACCACCGCCGGTGAGAGAACGTTCCCGCCGAACGCTGCGTCCCCGCTGAGGAGGGTGTGTATTAATTTTTATTCCTTGGAAGTGGCTGGAGATGCGAACGGAAGATGCGAGTCAAGCCGGGCCAGCATAACTGAATGCGCTTAAAGTAAACCGAATCTGTTTGTGTCCACACACCCGGGGTGGTTTGTGGTGGCATCAGAAAACAGGGCAAAAGAATGGACAAGATTGTGCTAATGGTGATGATCGCGGCTGTTGCTGTTCGCAAGAGCACAGATGAAGAAGATGCACATGAGCAGCACACCAGTAGATGATGATGATGATGATGGTGATGGCGATGATGGCGATGATGGTGATGTCGGTGGTACTGTTTGGCAATGAGGCCGAGGAACGGAGCAAAAACCCCCTTCTGCAGGCGTTCGCATTTGGCATCGGCGCGTCTTCGCATGCAGCATCACAAAAGCAGAACAAAAAAACATCTGCGCTGGTTATCAAAATACGTTTCGCATTGGCGTAGGTCAGTAACATTCGTGCAGCAGCACGAAATTGCACTCCCGGCGCGTCGACGTGAACGACGTGAATTGATTAACGAGGTTATGTTCGACAGATGACTGTGCTTTTTCTTCATGAATTGTTAATTTACGGCGTGCGTTGCATTTGCGATTCTCCCGACACACGGGGCTGGGCACGGAGGGGTGGGTCGGATGCAGCGAAAGTATGCCGGGACAAGGGACAAGCTTTCTGCTTGAACGAAGTAGAAATGCTCAGTTGATTGGACTGTGCGCGCGTGAAAGATCGTTTGAGGTTTACAAGATTTTTGTACTTTTTTATTTTGTGTCTTGTTTGAACAAAAAACAATGATTTGTTAGATTTAATTGATTGGAATTGTGTATGTATCAAAACCTGCTTAAATAGTACCATGAAATCTGCCACCTTTAACGCACATCTGCCTGCACAGTGATGATCCGTTCCACTTTAAATTTATTTCTCTTTCTCGTCCAAATCCAAACCGCACGATAGCGAGTGGGGGACTTATGGAAATGCGTAAATTCATGATCCCTTCCGTATCGGATGTGTTACTTTACGCCCTGCAGGCAACTCTTAATGTAGGCGGAAATCTTTAACTTTTTAACCGTTCTTACATCTGCCTTCTGCCTTCTGTGCAAGCGAAGTGCTACTAAAGGCTGGGTTAATTCTTCCCCACACAACGCATTTTGTAATGGGGGAGGAAAACAGATGACACCGGGAAGACATCAGGAAACCCCAATGAGTAGACATTACATAAAGTGTGCTTCAGTTACCTGTTGCTGTGCTTGACGTACTATTCTTGTAAAATGAGCATCAGCAAACCGATGAAAGATGAGCGACGACTTTAACGTTCTTTTATGTGACGGCCCTCTAGAGTTGCCCCTCTACCTCTCTTATCACTAGAACTTATTCTACTTCTTTTTTTCTTCTACCTTTTTCAGTGCAACAACCATAATGGGTATTGGCTTGCCATAAGCTACTGATGGGTTTGGCAATTTGGTTTCCCCAATAGCAGAGTAGTCATTCCTGCGTATAGAGCTACAGCTTAGTCTTTGTTGTTTTACTTATTATAGTGCCATTAGTGAAAACATTTTGTGTGGAAACGGGTTAAATATTTTTGTCTGTTTCCGGACATATGTGCTGTTGAGTGGAACATGCGATGAGTTTATTTTTTATCGCGTTCAATTTCCGGTAATTCTACAGTGCGGGTAAGTAGCTTTTTTTGTCAGAGTGGTTGTGCCGTTCTGCAGATTTAAGTTTTAAAGTCCAACACATGTGTTTGCCATTTGCCCGTTCGGGTGAAAGCAAAACGGTCAAGCAAATCATGTAGCGTGAGGTGGGAGGGGGGAGAAGGAGGACGGAACAGCAGCGGATTAAAGAGGGATGTGCGGTCTAGTCATAAAACGTGCCCGGCTCTCGAATCGGATGACGATTTTGTCGCATGGGAGCGGTCGTTGTGCGATTGAATTGTGAAATAGCGCGCGAGAGAGAAAGAGAGAGAGAGAGAGAGAGAGAGAGATGGTGAAACAAAAAGTATTGCAACGTGAACCAGAAACAAAAAGAAACACATTTGAACCATCCATCTTCATGAGTTTCATTGCGCGTTTGAAGGGGATTTCTTTTAGCAGATTCGCGCGAATCCGTGTTCTTGCATCGCTCTGGGTGACAACCGACATGCTCGCAACGAGTTCCCACGGAACATGCTGCGTCCCTGGCGCGAGAACGTGGACGAAATCCCGGTACGTTTCTACGAGAGGAGTGGAAGTTATGATTTATACAATTTATAAATTTTTATCTCAATCCAATGCAATCGAAACCGCGTTCGATCGCGCGCTCTCGCGCGACGCCGGTACCACGGCGAATTGTGCGGCAAGTAACAACGCTCTCATGCAATCAATCAAAGGCGCGATTGTTTGCAATTTGTGAAATTCAATATTGTGTCTTGCAGCGAAATCACGCGGATATGGATTTGGAATGGATTCGGAATGGCGGCATTGGGGAATTCGATAGCATTTTGTCGGCGATCGAACGGTGCTGGAGCAGCGCCGGTAAGCAGCTGGAGGAAATGATGCATGTTTTGCACACTTTCAGTCAGTCTCCGTGTGTTCCCGACACGGCGAAACTGACGTTGTCGTCTTTGCACTCTGTCAATGGTGGATGAAACGGGGAAAAATGATGCCGGAATCAACCCACCAAGGACCGACAACGACCAGAACGATTGATTTAGGAGGCTAAACGGCTATTCTTCTGGAGCTACGAGCAAATGTGGCTTAAATGCGTTACGGTTTCAGTGCCATCCTCCCCTTCAGCCCGGAAACTAGGTAGGTTGCCGTTCAACTTTTCCATCTGCCAAACTTTGTGCAGCAGTTACTGTACCCATCACACTAACTGGGTCAGTCTTTGCTAAACTGTCATCATTTTGCTGTCAATGCGAAAGGAAGTGCTAGTGTGCATCCGAAACAAAGAACTCCACAGTACGGTGACGAAGTTGCAAGTAGTGCACAGACCATGTGTGCGGGTGTCGGCGGACATATTTCGCTGTTTGTGAAACTGTAGGGTATGAAGTTGCATGAAGTAGCCCGTAACCCGGGAGTGAATTGATTGAACATGGAGAGATACAGAGAGTGAGGGAGGGACAAAGAGAGAGAGAGAGACAGAGAGAGATAGGTAGAGAGAGATAGAGAGAGAGAAAGAGAGAGAGAGAGAGAGAGAGAGAGAGAGAGAGAGAGAGAGATGTGGAAGGAAATGTAGCTGTCCAGTGGCTAAGCTACGGTTCCGTTCTGCCACCGATCAGCATCAGCTCCTGCCCAACTTTCGACTGACCTCGCTGTCTAAAACGGTTCACCATCATCGGTGGCAGCTCGAATGCGACGGGAAAAAGAATATTGTAAAAAGGTATTGGCAAATATTTGCCAGCTAGCAAACAAACGTGTTGCATGTGCCATTTTCTCCAACAACGACCGCTTCGCCCGACAGTAGCTTTGCGCGCGTTTTCTAGAAGTTGACAATACGTTACACCACTGTTTGTGTAGGTTTGTCTCTGAGGAATATATCTTTGTTCATGCACAGCTAAATAATGCTATTTGACAGGAAATGGGCGAAATGTGGATAACATATATTTGGTAGCAGAAGTTTTCAAACTAGTACAGGATGTTTTAGAACGAGTGTGTATGTGATGCATTTGTAAGTACAGTGAAATCTCTCTAAGATGTAGTCTCTTCAAGAAGACATTTTTGTTTAAGATGAACATTTTGATGGTCCCATCACATTCCAAACATTTTATGTCTAGTCAAGATGAATGTCTCCCAAAGGCAAATGTACTGTAAGCTGCATATGGGTTTTAGCAGCCGAAATTCCCTAACATGCATTTTTGAACGACGGTTCACAAAAAATATTGGTCAAAGGAAGCTACGATTTTCCTGTAGTTTCTTAGATACTTCGTAGCAACACATTCATTAGTTTTCCTCAACATGAATGTCTCTTTAAGCTGACGGTCCCTTGAGCTTAAAGAGATTTCACTGTAAAAGTATTGGAAATCTGTTTTATTTAAATAATATTTTTTATACAACAGCATAGTTTACTTGCTTAATTTAATTTCACAAACTTTGTTAACACTATATTTTTATCTTTGCTTTATGCTCTGCTGTATGAAATATTAGATCAGTGCTATTACTGGGATAGAGCGAGACACCTGACTACAGCCAAAAGGTGTGAAATTCGTAAACTAACTTCAGCCTTCAACCAGTAGGCAGAGTTTGTGTATTTCCCTGTTGTTTCCCTGTTGTTGTGCAGTGTGGGCTTCGATTTATTTTTACGAAAACTATCGTCTTTTTTTGTCCTTTCTGTTGGTTGCAGTAGTAATAGGTGTTCAGTTGAATGGTTTCCTATCGCTGTGGTACAACGATAACCTGACAATGGAACACAAAAACAGGCACTGTAGCGAAATGAAAATGACAGCACCCACGATTAGGTGCCTTCTCCCTTCGTACCGATGGCGAGGAAGGCGATGGGGGATAAAAATAATTGAAACACAGGATTCGCTACCGTGGTGTAGTACTGGATGTCCTCACGGACTGACGTTCATTAACTCAATTGAGGAATAGGACCGACGGAACCGATGGCAACGCGGTACCCATTCCCATTGGCAAACGGTTTAAATTGAATAGAACCAAAAGGGGGACGAGACCCATCGTGCTGGAACATGGTGTGTGTGAGGGTAGGAGGTACGTGATGCAGTGAAAAATTTACTAATGTCCTCATTTTCGCGTGAGTCAAGCGTAGGCTTACCCGGGACAGGCTCGCTTCCTTGCCGCAAGTGGGCATGACGGGATGGATGCCTTGAATAATTACAAGTGATGTATCATCGTAATTTTAATAAAGTTTTCCTCTACCTCAATTTTGCATTCCGGTCGTCATTTCATCACAGATGACACGGTTAGGAGACTCGGGTATCTTTCACGATGATGAGATGGATGTGAGAAAAAGCCGGTTAGACCCCACTCTCTATCCTTTGGGCGGGTTACCCTAGCAAAAAACTAGTCAATTCAAAAGTGACTACCTAACAGGGTGGAGCTTCACTCGTAGTCCTTGGTTACTGTGCATCAGCATACTTTTTATTTTCTGCATACATAGGATACCGTACAACGTCTTATTCGACATTACGACAAGATGGGTACATTGAGCGTTAAATTATTCGAAACGCTATAATATGGAACATATTTGTAAAGTAATCCATTTTATTTTTTCATGTACTTCGGTAGATCTGGATTTTGAAATAAAATCAATCGGAAAGCTATAAGCAATAAGAGATTATTTTTTTACATCGAGCTCGAAGCGTAAATTCCTTTCAAATCAATAGAATTATGGTAGTTTTTGCCAAAAGTCAGACACTAGTTTTTAGATGCTATATTCGTTTCATAGACGATTTATATGTTTATGTAGGAACATTACATTTTCCTTATTTAGGTTTTGCTAGTTTAGGTGCTGCTAGTGCGAGGTATAAGGATACTCAGAGACGAGATCACGAGACGTATGATAGGGTGTGTTTACATTTTCTATTGATTAATTTTTTCCTATTTAAGACTCAATATGAGAGAAAAGTATAACTTTCATTGGAAACAACGTGAGAAGGGTGTAATTTGTTTTTAACATGATACAGCAATAATGTTTGACGAATTATAGATGCAGTATCTCTCACGCCTGAATAAGCGAACGGATAGTAGCTTTGTGCGCTGTGTGGGGACGTGGAATAATTTTGGATACAATTTACTGCATGCTTCAGAATAGAAAATTGGAGGTACACGATGATCAATAAATCAATGTTTCGTACCGGCGACGGTGGACTTGGGAACATGTTTCTTGTGAACACGTTTGAATGAACAGTTCGCATTTCATATAATGTGATGATGATGATATGCAGTTGTAGCAAACCAGAAGATAAAATAACTAAAAGTAATTATATCACATAATTTCTACACTTTGTTGATGAATACAGAGTATGATGCTTAGTATATGTATCAATTTGTTGAATGATTTGTACAATTATTGTAGATAAATTGTTATTTATAGATTTTTCTACTATTGTGATGCATTTTATATAGTTATGTATGGCAAAGATTTTTTTTGATAATTTGTTTATGCTAAGGAACATAATTTTTTTAATTTATTCCTCTACTTTTTACCAATTATCTGTCAGATTTCCTTTGTGTAATAAGACACCCGTTCCATAAGAGATATTTGCATAAAAAGCTATTATTCATAGGAGAGATGAAAAAATGGTTTAAGTAATATTTACAAACACGGGAAGTAGTATAATTTTCATTGAAGTTTTGTCGCTGTTTTTATGAATTTTAGTTTTTGTATGGATGATGTTGGTACTGCTCCACGAGAGGAGACCTATCATTCTTTTCAAAATTTTGTTCGGGAATATCAGTATTTATTATGTGAGCATTTGCCCTACTTACCCATACTGATGAAGCATAAAAAGCATAAAAATAGCCCTGAATAAACATTTGTACACTAGTAGTTTGGCACAAACACTACCAAAATACATTCATCCTAGGAATGTGCAATACTACATCGATTTCCTAAAATAACCATTGCATACCGTTTTGGTTGCAACGTAAACTATTATTTAGTAAAGTCTACTTTTAGGTATATTCGAAAACCTATCCCAGTACTATTTAAAATATGACGTCATCGATTTATTGTCTTCAATATCTATACATTTTGCATTTTCTGAATGTCTCTACGCATCTTAGTTTCACTGTTTGTGCAGTTTATGGTCATTCTACATACTGTGAACATATCAGCTGTTCGTCACTTTCTCTACCAGAGCAGCCTGATGGGTGGTTTTAGTTTAGAGGCAATGGTGGAAAATGCACTTAAAGCATTATAGCAGTAAAAGCGTTGTTGGTGCATTCGAAGGACGTTAAATGTGTCGATGTCGGATGAGTAACGGCTAGAACAGGAAGACTGAACGGCGAGACGGAAGATGGCAAGCACGGATGGAAAATGGTTGCAAAGTAGTTGGTCAGTAGGACTAGTGATTCAACTGTCAACTGCCAGCAGCAGTTATAGTTTTGCAGCTTACATACTGTCTAGTAGTTGCAGCTACACACAAGAAGACGACGCTTTCGATGTTGCCGTCGCCGCCGTCGTTAGAAAGAGCAGTCCTCGAAGGCATCACTGCCGCGCCCATATTGGGATGCATCCGGTGCAACCACGGGGAAGCCTACGTGGTGACGTCTCGCTTGTGTCACGTAACACATTAATGGGTTATAATAAATACAACTTCATTGCCGACGCAATCATTGAATGGCGGCGATGCTGTCGTCGTGGTGCATTTCGTGCGGCAGAAATTGTGATAGTCTGCGCTGCGTTGACACCGGCGAACGAAAGCGAGAGTGATTTATGCTTGGCCGAGCGACTGGAGCGGTCGTAGCAAATAGAAAAGTGAGTCGAGTACGTACCGCGTACCACCTGTTTATTGTGGCCGTAGGTGGCATCACACTTTACCGGCCCTTACGTTGCATGGCTCGTCATACCATAATTAGAACGATTGTCAGGACGGCATTGACGAATCACGTGTGATCAACCTAGCCAGCTAGCTTTAAAGCTTTAAGAAAGGTGCCTAAATCATTGGCTTTTATTTAATTTATATGAAGGGCGGCTAATCAGTAATTGGTTGTGAAATAAGACAGAAAACCCAATTCAGTTTGGTTACGGTGTGTTTATATGGTCGTAGCATTTTTGTACACAAACCAAACCAAAATCCAATGTTTTTGAAGCAACGTCTTATTGCGAAAATGATGGCATGTAACAGGAAAATGATATACAAGGTAGTATACGATACAACCAGCTCGTTTCCGTTGATCTTTGTGCTTGAATCAGGATGATAAATATTTAATTTTTCGTTATAATTCAATAATCGTTCACTTCCTCAACAAATAGCGACAACGCGTGCATCATTGAGATAGGCCGCGTTCCCCTCCAGGCGCATGGGGCTCGAAGATAATGTAAGCTGAGCGAGCGGGTTGATCAACGAGTCGACGATCGACATGAATGAAATCAGAACCAGAAGGCTCACGGTCACTTCCTTCTTTCAACCTCTGCCTTCGCGTCTGCTGCTCATTCGCATTCGCTGCGCTGACGAGTAACGACGGTCGCTACTGCCGTAGCCGTTCGATGAGGCATTTTTTGTTGCTTTTCTTCTCGCTTTCCACGCCACCGTAGGTGAAATTGGATTGCGTGAACGTGCCACCGCCAGATCTTGCCGATGCGATCGAAGTGATGCGTTGATCGTACGTTGCGCTGTGCGCCGTTAATAAATAGTTTAGTGGTCATTTTTGCATTGTAATTTGTCCCTCATCCACCTCATCGTTAGGTGCGCACGGTAGTGCAGTATCGCGGCATCGAGGGCTACAAGTTTGTGGACCATCCGTCTCACCTATCGTTCCCTGCAGCTTTGGCGCGTAGTACCAATTTGAGAGCACGCCAAAGCGATCCCACTCCTTACGGTGATGAACTGCTGGCCGAAGGGTGTACAGCGCGTTTTGCTGATAAAAAAGGGCAGCAGGAACTGGAACCCGGCTCCGACACAGACCCGGTGCAAGGGAAATGGGGAAAAAGCAGAGGGCAGAATTGCTGCAAAACGGAAGGCAACTACTGGACGGACCCTTTCGGGTCGCCTCTAGGAAACTAGCCAGAATGGGGAACGCACCAGAATGTAGCCTCTTGACTTGCCTCGGCCCATTCAGGTTTGGTTGCATCGGTTTTCGACGTTATTGTAGCGTTCGTTGTTCGTCATCGAAGCTGTCTCGCGGCACGGGAGCTCGCGGAGCTAGGTTCGATCGCGAGAGGGCAACTATTAATGGCAGAATACTTAAAAATAATTGGCCAACCGGGGGGATAAAATTACTACTTTTTTCGCCTGTTCCGTCGGCCATCGTCGTCGTCGTCGCCGTCATCATCATCGCCGTCGTCCTCTTTATCGTTGTTGCCACTCCTTCCGCAGGTGGCAGTTTAATTAAGAACGCCGGTCGGCGGATCGGTTGCGCCGGTGGAGATTGCGGAGCAGTTTGGCATCGCTGTGCGTTCCATTCCGCCTGCCCTCACTGCGTGCCCTTCTGTGGGGCTATCTCGCTATCGAGAATCGATTGCGACGATGGCGGGAGTGCGGGGAACGGGCGGCGTGCGACGTGTTTTAATTTGAGCTACATATAGCGCAGTAGCCTCATACGCGTACGGTATTTTTATTCATTAATATTCCACGAATCGTAGGCTCGTGTGGACTCTTTTGCCAAGGAACGGTTGAGGCTAGATGCAAGTAACAAGGAAGAGGATGGAGATAAGTCTCCTGCAAAAAAAAAAAAAAACGCACTATCGAATCCGATCTGTTTGCCCAGTGCAATCCCGTGCGTCCGTTCATCCAGCCATCCATCTATCCATCCATCTACCTGGTGGCCGTGACCATGAACGGTGGACTGTGTTATTTGGAGCAATTGGCGTGATTGGCAGCCTTTTCGCCGGTGGCCAAAGCGGTGGTACAGAACAACAGGTGTCCGGTGCTTCGCGGGGGCATCATCATAAACAGGAGATTGGGAGTGGCACCAATTGGGTGTGCTCGACTTCAGGGAGCAGGTTTTCCTTATGCCATGTTGTCTATTCTTGCAAGCTGCTGCATGATTGGCGTTTTTTTGCTGCTGCTGCTGCTGGTACGCTTATTGCGTTGGGTCACTGCACTGCAGTTTGTCCTTTCGCAGGCATGCACGAATTTCTGGACATGATGTACAGAAAAATGGGTTAAATGCAGGAAGCAATAAAGAAAAAAAATCTCTTAAACTCGCACACTATCGAAAACACACATAAACTGGGTTGAATAGTTCTTTAACATACAGCGTAGATATTGTAACGGTATAGAAGTGAAGGAGCTTTCTGATGTTGTGTTTACCTTACCACTATGTAGCAGATTGATGGAAAACTACATACAGCCATTGCCAGTCCATCGAACGACGTGTAGAAGAGGAAATGCCGAAACGATGCTGTTTTGCCGTAGGTCATGGCCATGTGGTGTGCTCGATGGGGTGCGAGCAGTTCTGCTTTCTTAAAAAATACATATATGTCTGCTCTACCAGCTGTGTGTATTTTATCGTACTGTATAACTGCTGGTCTCGCAGCAGATGTTTGTTTCGTGTACCAACCATCGCGAGTGAGAAGATGAATCGAAACGACTCACCAAAAAGGGGGTAACAGTAACAAATAACAAGAGTGCAAAAGAGAGCTGGCAATATATGAGTGTGGTGCTGTACAGTTTGTCTAGTTAATTTGATGTGAACTGCGTGAGAGGTTATTACTCTTTGCACCAAGTTTATTTTGTGTTAACGAAGTGCGAAGTCCATTCGAATGCCGTTAGGGCGTTTTGATTCACGCATTTTTTGTTTTTATGAAGCTTAACTTGTACTCTTTTGGGGTAAGATTTTATACTATTTTTGGTGCATTTGGTTTGACAAAATGTATTGAATAAATTTGACCATTTTTTCCGCAATGTTTTTTCATCATGGTGTCACCCTGATGGTGTCAATAGAACAGTTTGAACATTGACAAACAAAAACCAGGTACAGTAAAGTCACCATTGCCGCTCAACGCTCGCCGACGTGCTTTTGCATGCCATTATTTACCAGCATAGCCACACATCGTCGCCGGTAGTGACCGTCTGGTGTCGGAAACCCGAACCTATCCTAACAAAATAAAAATTGAGACAGGTTCGTTGACCTTCTTTCCGGTTTCGAATCGGGTGCCGCTCCTTGCGCCGGCCATTATCACGCCGCGGTCTCCGCGGACACTTGCCGCTACCAAGCTGGGCCCGGTACGTAAACTCTCGTTTCTGTTGGCTCTTTTTCGCTTGCTTCATTTCTCTTCGCATTCGCTGTCGCGTTTGCTTTCTGAAGGAACTCATCCACAGTCTCGGTGGGTTCCTGCTGCCTCCGTCAACCCGGCAACAGCTCCGATGCGATGGCGCTGGGTTTGAGTGATGGAGACGCACTTTGGATTCGTTTTGTACCGACCGCCGTCATCACCAACACATTGACAAACTAACCTACAGTCGTTCCTTGGTAGCGGTATCTTACCCTCTTACCCGGTCTCCACTTTCTCTCCACCCAGGTACCAGGAGGTTGACGGGAAGTGGTAACCGAAACAGCAGCAAAAAAGCATCCTGCAAAATTATTAGCAAACCTACGGCTTCGTGACAGCGCAGGGAAGTTGGGTGCGCAGATGTTGGACTTTTCGGTTTCTTCGTCGTTGGCGGCTGTTCTACGGTGTTACGCGTGTGTTTGCTAACGTGTGTAGAAGGGCAGTTTCGTTGGCTTATCGACAGTATACGTTTATTTATCGTCAGTTTAAGGGTTATTGTTTAAGCGAGGGCAACCAACCGATTTTACTTTGTGCTTTATTTAGATTTAGTGTTAACGGTGTGTTTAAAATATAGGTTCACACTATATTGATTTACATAGATATTAAAAATCAAAATAAGACGTTTTTGGAAAACTATAAGTATAAAATTAAAATCAAAATATCTGTAATTAAATATAATGCTATATAATTAGGATATACTGAAAAGAAATTCTGTTTTAAAACAGAATTTAATATTTGAAAGATTTAAGCTAAGTTAATCATCGTGAGAGGTATTCCATATCTTGCATGATTCTCCAGCCTGGACGAGGACTGTAGTCCGTGGCCTTAACAGAAGTGGTCCGCAAAAAAAAATAAGGAAAAGTTTATTACGATACGCATCGTATACAGTGAAATTTCTCTTAGGTAAATTTTTAAGGGACCGTCAACTTACACAGATATTCATGTTGCGGAAAACTAATGAAGCTGTTGCTAAAGTACCTAAGAAACCACAGCAAAATCATGACATCCTTTGGCCAATATTTTTGTGAACTGCCATCCAAAAATTCATCTTAAGGCCGGGGGGTACATTGTCCGTACTCGCTAGTGTAATTTCGATTTCATTGGTGGAAGCTTTTTTATCATCGATGGAATGGTCGTGCCGGATCTCAAATTTAAGTAGTTTTTCACCGTTTTTTATGCGACAATGGTAGAAATACTCGCACAACATTTTTTATATCAATTACAAAGCTTTTTCAGTACAGTTTAAGGAAAAAATATGGAAAAATAACATATTTTCTGAAGCGGGTCCAAATTATTTAGCAAAATGCTTCGGTCAGCCGCCGCCAGTTGCGCTAGTGAAAATCGAAATTACACTAGCGAGTGCGATCAATGTAGCCCGGCCTTTAGAGAATTTTGGATGCCAAATCGCATATGCAGTTTAAAGAATATTCGTCTTGAAGATACACAAAATGTATGGCATATGACGGGACCGTCAAAATGTTCATCTTAAAGAAACAATTCATCTTGAAGAGACTACATCTTAGAAAGATTTCACTGTAATTATTTTTTTCACGATCAATAATAAATTTAATGATTTTCGATTAAAAACTTTTGAACCTAGTCTATTACATGTCTGCCCTCATTAGATGTGGGCTGCGGCAAATGTATTTTGGATCCTAAAAAAATGGATCCCTAAAAGGTTGGAGAGCACTGCT
Source organism: Anopheles gambiae (assembly GCF_943734735.2). Taxonomy (NCBI): domain Eukaryota; kingdom Metazoa; phylum Arthropoda; class Insecta; order Diptera; family Culicidae; genus Anopheles; species Anopheles gambiae. The sequence continues at coordinate 55,164,304 of NC_064601.1, forward strand.
TTACAGCAGCTTTACAGCAGTGCTCTTCAATCTTTTTAGGATCACATACCACTTTGTTTTACACATCTATTTTCTGCAGCCCACTCATATTGATGACATATATTTTGTAGAATTAGTTCAAAGCTTATTCATCAAATATGGTCAATTATTATTCTAGTCAACCCGTTTCAAATTTTAATATTAATTCAAAAACCAATTCTTTCGCGGACTACGTTTGTTTACGCCATGGACCACAGACTGGAGACCACTGCTTTGCATGTTATTACTGTCTCTAAATATATAGACAACATAAGCTATGAAGCCGTATGAAAGTAATAATTGTCAGTTGTAAAAATAATTATTATATTTATAATAGTATTAGCTAGGCTTCAAATAACAATGGCTTCATCATCATTGATGATAATCAATAAATCAATGCAATTTATTGCACCATCAAAGATTGATTGTATAGAGTTATCTTTAGAGGTTACATGCGGGAATAATTATGGAATACCTTATGTTATTCTTATTATATTATTATTAAACATTGGTATGGATCAGAAATTTATTAGGATTAAGAAAACATATAATATCTTATGTATTTAAAAAAACACTGTTCATTTTTATGTACCATGAATTACTATGACTATATTTCTAAGCATTGTCGATGACAATATGACGAGTAGAACTTGTTTATTTGAAATTTAAATCCTTTCTATAGATACACAATTTTAGGTATGGAGTATAACATATAAATATGGGTCAGAAAATCTTTCAAATAGGATTATGTTATAAGATTATTAACTTAGTGGTTCGTAGGAACATAAGTAATTCAATCTAATTATTTGGATAAATTTCAAGTACACGTACTTTACGTTTGCGCTCTAATGTTAGTTTTACGAGGCAAGCATTAATGAACAGATTGCTCGGAAAATGAAAGGATCAAATGAAAACTAATGGCGCAAATTCCTCATTAAAATTATTACCGGGCGTTCCTTTTGTTGTTGTTGTTGTTGTTCATATTTTTACTCCGCACCAACGATGGTCTAACGACATTCAAAACGTTTCGTATGTTCGCCACACATATGGGCCGACTTTTTATAAGTTTATTTTCATTTTTCATTCTGTTTTGGCACATATGTGTACGGCGGATTATAGTGTACGCCGGTGATGCTGAGAGTAATGAGACCAAAAAGCGATATTTCGAGATGCTAGCATTTTGGCAAAGAAGCGCGTGGTAGAACGATAGAGCTTTAGATGAAGCATCCACCGAGAAAGAAAATTAGAATTTTCTAATTATGACGATTCTGCACGCCAGTCACATTGAATAATCGGGCGTAATGAGCACAGTGCATAGGTAGAAGCTTTCACTGCCATAGTGCTGGTTTGAAAATGCATTCTAAAAGCAAAATTGCGCTTCCTCCCTCGTTGATGTGATGGTGATGTGAGGTTGATGGGAGCAACAGAGTACGGCAAGGCGTTTGTTTCTTTTGGCATGTGATAATATATTATCATGCGAGACCAACCATTGACGGTTTTGTGATTTTTCCCCATTTTATCCCTATTTATTTGGAATATGAAGAATGTGCCATAGCATTGCACAACCTCATTCAAAAGGCTTCACTATTTTAGCTTATCGTTTGCTAACGAGGCAATGCGAAATGGCCCTTAGGTGGTTAATGAGATGTTTTGTCTGCTTAATGGCAAACATGTTTTCATTCGGGTGGATTGATGCTTAACGATTTGTAGGCGATTGTGTTCCTTTTGACATCGAAACAATCCTTAGCATTCTTTACAGAAATGGTTCAATGTGAATGTAATGGAAGAAAGAAGATTGACGGGAATAGGTTTCGAATACGAATAAAGTTAACATTGTAATGTCTCGCGTGTGCTAACGTGCTTTGGCAACGTTTGATGTAGTATGTATTGTTATGAAATAGATGTTTAGTCTAAAATATACAAAATGTAAAGTCAATGAACGCACGCAATAAAAGTAGATAAATCCTTTTTTACATGGGGTTTTATAGAATACAGGTATACATTGTGTAGCGAATCGTGCTGAGTGTGATAATCGATTCATGAAAAAAGGCGAACAGCAGGGGTGAATTTGTAATGAGACCTTAATTTTAATACACATTGCACGCGGAACATTAATCACAAACCAGCTTTGAAGCATCCCATTTCTACAGCGTATGGTAAAAAATGGCATTTCTTCCGAGTGCAAGAAAAAAAAAAACGGCAAAAACACGATTGTATGCTCAAAACACTTGGCTAAAAAGTAAATGAATCCAGAACTAAGCGACTATGGCGAAATCATCTAAAGCGAACTGATGCGAACGCGTTACATTAGGGTGGGCGCGCAAGGTTGGAAACCAGCAGCCTGCAAGGCATATAAATATAAATAGCTGAAAGAAACAAACATCCATTAAAGAATAGAAATGTTAAACAACGGAAAGCGAGCAACCGGAACCGGAGCCCCAGTGCCCGCAGTCATAATTGTGGGAGAATGGTGATGGATGTGCATTTTTTCACCGCCGCACATCATTTTTGTTTTGCTGCAATGTTTTGATGCTCAGGGGTTGGTTGCTGCCGAACCGCGGGTAATCTCGCGAATCTGCGGCTCGAACCCTCGGCATGCACCACGCCACTTCCGAACGGCAAAACAGGGTTTGATCGAAGCTGAAACATTGAGGAGTAAAAACACATGCCACAAACACTCTCACACACACACACACAAGCACGAACGCAGCGATGTATTTGAAAAAGCATTCTTGTAACGCATCATAACAAGTGCAAAGTTTTTCCCAAAAGCTTACAAACCCAACCCAGCCCTAGGTTCGAGGATCGGTACAGATGGGGCAAGAACGCTGAAGTGTACAGTATCGGACAGAAAGATAGGGCATTGGTTTTTTAACGCACCGTGCACCCGTTGGGCCAAGTTTATGTGTGGTTTGAATGTGTTTGTGTTTGTGTGTGTGTGTATGTGTGTGTATGTGTGTTTGTGTGTGTGTGTGTGTGTGTGTGTGTGTGTGTGTATGTGTGTGTGCATGTGTGTGTGTGTGTGTGTGTGGATGTATGTTTGAATGTGTATTGATGTGTGTGTTTGTTTCACAAGTAGGTCGTTTCGGATAGATTTGTAAGTAGTTTTTTTGTGTTTTGGGTTAGGTTTTTGGTGTGATAAGCAGGACCACCGCCCTCGCGATCAGTGTGTTTTCGATGTATTAACAATGTTACGGTCTTCTTTCGCCGTGGTCTTCTGAGGACGTCCGGTTGACTTGCGCGTTTCGGTTGTCCAAGCGCGTTTCAGTTGTCTAAGCACGTTTCGGTTGTCCGAAGCGCGTTTGCCACAAAAGTGCGCGATCGTTCCATTACGAACTCGATCCTTTTGCGCTTAATGCCAGCAGCAGCCATTCGCTTTTACATATGGCGCTGATGATCGGTACAACGTTTACCTCGACCCATTGTTACTAACATTGCTTGCTTGGACCGTCAAGAACGCGCTGGTTAAAAACTTGGACACGGCTGATCCCGTGCTCTGCCTGCGTTCTACTTCTATACGCGATGAATTACATCGTTATGGAGCAGCGAAAACATCGCATGGATAAAAACTATCAACGAGTACGCGAGTAAGCGTCTTCCCTTCAAAATCGAGAAAAGAATACTGCCGCGCTCATGAAACAAAACGCCCATTGAAAAGAACAACTGCGCGCCAGCTCAATGAACGCACAAAGTTTACCATTCGCACACAACGTGCAACGCAGAGATGCACGAAGGCCTTTCAATGGCGTGCACTGGAGAAACACCTGTGAGGGAATGCCGAGTTCATTGCTATTGTCCGCGTGTCCATTTCGCACCGGTGTCGCATTCACATTCATGAAACAGCACACCTGCGTTTTCGTCCGAGGAACAAGCGCTGCTGTCGATGCAAACTTTAGTTTTTATCCAAGTGTAAACGCACAATGTTTCACATGATAACACACTTAATAAGAATAATTTCAACGCAATATGACATCATGGCAAGCTATGTATTTCAGACACAAACCCGCGCACTTGCAAATACACATTAAAAAGCACACTCTTTTTCTACTACTACACACACACACACATGCACACACACAGACACACACACATACACACACACACTCATACACACATACACACACACATACACACATACACACACACAAACACAAGTAACGTGGCAAAACAAGTGCACGGTGCATTGAAAAAAAGGGTCCTATCTTAATGTCCGATACTGTACATGTATCACACGGACAGGCACCGGCACCGCCACCGCTGTCGGCTTACTATCATGCGTAGTCTCATTATGCTTGTGGGCAATTTAATCAATTCTAAAGCGAACGCAGCGATCGCACCACCGTACGCACAGCTCGCCCCGCCTCTGTTCAACTTTCGGGCGGGGTGGTGCGCCTCTAGCGTCCGGGGATCCGGGGAGGCGGTGGATCTTGGACATGGATAAAGTGATGTTTTCGTTGTAGTGTGTTTCGCGAAACAATTCGCGGCTCCGATCGCGAAGGGTAGGGCAAAAGAGGCCGGAGAAGGCTTTTAATTGAGGAGAAAAATCGCGACGGTCCCGTTAAAATGGTGCAGAGAATGAGTAGCTCCGGAAATCGGAACCGGGTAGCCGATCGGGTGGTGAGGTGGGAACGCCAGTCACAAAGGAGCGTTGGTTTTGCGAGCAACCCGAGAACGCCCAGTGTGTGTCTATGTGTTTACGCAACGGATCGTCCCGTTTGGATATTGTTTTTGATTCTAGGTGGGAGAAAAAAAAGGTAATTATGTGTATCATCGCCGGCAGCGCTTTAGCTAGGCGGTAGTGGGATGGACGGTCCTACGGGAAGTGGGATGGCCAGGGATGGCCGGGACGGTAGCTACATGGTAGTCGGTGATAATAGTCGTAGGAAAGCGAGCATGCTACAGAGACGGTAGTCGAATCTTGAACGGCATTAAAAAAAAAAAACGCAGCATTGGACGCGGAACCTGTCATCATGATGGTTGGAGCAAGCAGCGAGTACAACCGAGCCGAAGACCGCGGGCGGGTTGATAAACTCTACGCGCGATCGACGAGGAATCCGTGCAGACTGGGTCGCCTCGATTGTGGTCGTTGCGCTTTTAACGCCGTGTATGGCATTCGACCCCTTCGGGATGGGTGCATCGTACCGGGGTGACTGGAAATCTAGTAAAACATCCATCAATTAGCATAATTATCAGCGTGCGCGGTTGGGCCGCGACTGCCAACTTGTACCCAGTTCTGGCGGTGTCTTAAAAAATTGATGTCTCAATTCAACAACGCATGCATGAATTCTATGAGGATGAACAAAGTTCTGCACCATGTTACTTCCTTTCAGAAAAAATCTCTATAGCAAGATCAGCAAATGTCAAAGACGGATGCTTTGTTCGATTGATAACTTCGAGTGATCGTGGATGAAATGGAATGATTGTATCGCACCGCGATACTGGTGAGTTGATATTTCACGAAACAGAAAATCATCTCACAGTGGATAGATAATAGCTACGAGACCTTGGTACAGATCTCGGGTACCGGGGGGAATCGAGTGATAATGATACAACTGCGAATTGAATGATCATCTAATTTTCTCTGCCAAATAGGCCTCGGCACGGTGACGAGTCTTTGTCCAGGCCGCTTATAAAACGATGGCGTCATCATCGATTCCTTGGACCGCGCTACAACGGAACCCGCCAGCCATTATTACTGATCGTCACCCTCCGAAACTAATTCGACGTCAGATGGTGATTCATAATAGTTTGAAAATTGTGCTTTTTCTATGAAAGTAGAAACAGCGAAGGTCAGCAATTTATTTGCATTACTTGGTTAACCTGGAGTTTATTGTTAGTAGGAGTAGTAGAATTCATCGTTACACGGTCGGCAGCCCAGTTATTTCTATCAATAGTTCATAAGTGGATACGAATCAATAAAGAAAAGTATATCTTGTCACTGAAATTATGCAGTAGTATTAAAACTTCCCAAAGGGACTTGTTTGACAGATGCAAAAAAAATATTTCATTAGAATAATAAAAAACTGTTAACAGATTAACCGTATGGTTGCCGTAAATGTACTTAAGAAGTACGCCGAACACAATGCACGATTGGCAATTGCTGGTATTTCGCTATTATTTTTAATTCTTCTATTTTTTCCACTAGGACCGTCCATCCCACTACCGCCTAGCTAAAGCGCTGCCGGCATTGATACACATAATTACCTTTTTCTCGATTTTAGAATCAAGGCCTTTTCTTTCGAGGGATTTCCCCTCAAAGCAGGATAGTCAGTCCTCCATATAGCGGCACGGTCTGTTTGGGGCTTGAACCCATGACGGGCTTGTTGTTAAATCGTACGAGTTGACGACTGTACCACCAGACCGGCCTACTATTTCAAAACACTCGCGACAAAAAGGAATCTCGCCCTGGAATTGTATTCCTAATAGAACAAGTCATTTGAGTTTTTGTTCTCATCCGCCGCGAGCTTACGCCGCGAGCCCCGCTAGCAGTGAACCTTCAAAATAACAACAACAGTATCTAACGCTGAAAAGCTAGAGAATAGCAAAAAAAGCTTCGTCCACAAGGTTACCATAAATCAGCGGCAAACTCACGGGAGTTAAGCTAATACTTGCCATTATTTGCCACAATAAGGAAGGCAGCGCAAAGTGCGCGAGCAGGCTGGGTGAGGTGAGAAATCTAAAATTCTAATCGCTTCGTCGGTATAAATCATGCTCTGAGTGGGGAACTAAACGGAGAGGACTGCAGGCTGGAGACGGGTGGAAACAAGTTAAGGTTACTAAACGATCAATGCTTCCATGCTGGATAGATCGATGGTGGTGAGCCGGCAATGGAGAGGGTGGATCGGGGATCTTGATATTGCATCGTGATTTTGCGTTTTATTCGGCCTGAAACTGAAAGCGTGCGGCCAGTTCGCGGCCAATTGGTTCGATTTGCCACCTCTTGGTTGCTGACCATGAATGTTTGCCGGTCTGTTGCACCTTCAACTCCTGGCTACCTAAGACGAACGCGCAGTCGTGCCTGTGGGGTGCACCTTGTGAGAAACCTGGCGTAGAAACGATGCTAAAAAATCCTTCACAATTGAAAACTGGTCATTTTTATCATTCGTGAGAATATATTTGGCATGCACAATCGTTTTTAAAATGGATATGCATATTTTCATTTAGAGTATTTCCCGTATAGCTAGACAATAATTTAAAAATAGTTTAATTAAATATTCGCTATTAGAATGTAGTATTTGAATGTCCTTTGGCATAACTATGTTTTCTCTTTCATGCTATGCTGTTATATTCTATTCCATTCTATATTATACTCTAGAGGTGAGTCACCATTTGAATCCTTCATAAATCTATCTAAAAAGCTATCATTAGACGAATAGGCACGAGGTATTGTTCTCAATAGTGGATAGTGCAGCTGAACTTTCATCAAACACACAGTGTAGGTTATATGAAATGAGTGTGATTGACAGGCAATCGACAGACGGACTTGAGCATTTGCGACACGCTTGACCCCGAGATGAAATAATGGGACGGCGGTGTTGTTTTATTCATTGCAAAATTTGAAATTCTGTGTTGATCGATGTTTGTTTTAATGTAATCTAAAGTTCAAAACTACTTTTGCATTAGTGATCACGGTTGATGTCCAGTTATCCATGATCGTATAACAGGGTGTGTTGTCATCGAACGCACCGTGACATTTTTGATGTCAGAACTTCTTTTCCTGATGTCCTTTTATGTGATCGGGGGGGGGGGGGGGGGGGGGAAGCTTTTCGGAAGCTTTGTGTTTGTTTCCTTGGTGTGTTGTATTATTTGTAGAATTATTAATCCATTGTGGAGTTAGACTCGGTTTTTTCTTTGAAGTTATAAACTTACAATGACTTTTTTCTATTTTCCTTGTTTGACGTTATTGCTATATCTTTAGTTTAGTTACAAAACAACTTTGGCAATATCTTTAAGTATATGAAACTTTAGTTTAAGTTTAAGTTTTATATGAAAAGTTTAAGTATATGAAACTTTATTTGGCTCTGAAAAATATTTCTTGAACTTTTCATGGCAACTAATTGATACGTTGTAGATATAAATTCTTACTTATTGCTTTTTTATCTATGTCATTTGTTCAATGACTTTTATCCGCGCCATAACTGTTTAGCTTTCTTGATTAGGGGAAGGTAGGTAAAGACGGACAATTCGAATACTTCAACAATGATCATTTTTGGCATGCAAAATTGCAAAATTGCAATTTATATGCAAAATTGGTTAAATTCACGAACAAACCAAGTTTTCAATCGTGCGCATCCTTGTGGATCTAATTTGACTACTGCGGATCTTAAGCTCTGCAATATGCATGATTATACTTTCGGAAGTTTTATTAGCTGAATGAGTTGTCGTGATTATTTAGCAAAAAACTGGTGAAAGAACGAGAATGAAGGCAATACAAAATATTGTTTTTTGGTGGTTTATGAATCCACCAAAGCGGGAAAGACGGACACTTCGTAGGGAGATAGACACTGACTTTGTTGATTTATTTTACTTCTTATATCAATTGGTGATTAATATATTTCATCAACACCGTAAATAAGGGTATTCCGAAAATACAGCAACCAGAAAGAATTGAAATAAACGAGAAATGAAACACCGGTCAAAATAGCAGTCATGCGTTATGCTGAACTCTCCATCTTGACTAGGCACTTCACGGAACCCAATATCTTGCCTCGTCTTGGACAACTTTAATCAACAAAAAGAAGAGGCATTGATATGACATCGCTCAGGAATAGATGATAAATTCTGTTGGGTTACAATGTTCGAAAAGTTTAATTTTGACATGGTGGAAAATATAGTTTGATTTATTAACAAGTCCTCAAACAAGCTGGGACCGCGGATTTTCCACCGTGTAATTTCCTAACGGAAAGTACTAGACTGTTATGCTGTAAGGTGAAGCAACTTCCGCTGTTAGGCCCCGTTATTTAAAAATGTAATAGATTCTGCATTCGATGATATGTTAGAAGCGGAGCTTACACTTCCTAAATTAATGGTTAAATGAATCTTCGTTGAAATTGGCCAAGAATTGGTTTATGTACGTAGCAGGATGTGGAAATCAATAGGATGTTTAAAAATATTATAAACCTATTCAATTTCCAACGTTTTTTACAGGTGTTCATCTTACCCTTCATGGTGTCCATGTGTTTCCCTTATCAGGTCTCCATCTTACCCGTACATTTCAAAACTTCATAGCAAAAACCTAAAAATTGATAGAAATTTAAAAGTTTCAATACATTTTCTGATAAAAAACTAGTGTAAGATGAATGTATGAACATTTTCACCATCATTTATATATTCCTAGATTTTTAACATGTTCCTTAAGGCGTCCGTCTTTACTTACCTTCCCCTACAAAAATATTTTGCGTTGTACATGGTAGGTAAAATGTTATTAAATGCTAGATATGTGATTTCCCTAACGGGATTAATGCCATTTGCTTTTAAATTAGCCTTTTTATTACCACAGCACAAACAAATAAAAAATACCGGAATTGATCGTTACGAGTTTTGCTGAAACCTTTTAAGTGCTTGAATAATTCATACAGCGTGTATGACATGATGCTAAGCTGCATTTAAATTTAAAAGATACACAACAAATCGTTAAAGTTAAAACCCTTGCATAGGCATAGCTTAAGACATTTTCTAATTCTCACTTTGAGTGTTATTGAAGTGAGACTACTTTAAGAGTGAACAAATGTTATTATTTTAATTTTAAATTGACAGTAAATTATAATGCTTTGAGCTGTTGCTGATATCTATGGCACTTTTGTTAGTGCATTTAATAGAGAAAATTGCATTTTCAATGTCTCGTTCTTCTAGTAATTGACGATGAGAAACTTGCTTGAGTTTAGCATATCACATCGCTAACTTTTTAGCCGCTAGGCAGCTCATTTTGAGTGTTCTTCAATGGCGATGGAGCACCGACCGGGCACCCTAGCGCCACTAGCGATGTTAATTTATCTCTTTGATTTGCTGCGACAGCAGTGCTTCCCGTACCGAGGGTCATGATGGGAGCAGTTCACGGTTATCTTTTCTTACAATTGTCGCTTCAAAGGCACATGCCTTTTGTGGCGACTCTAGAGGCCAAGACGCTGCCGGCCGACTGTCATTAGCCCATATGTCAAATGTTGATAGAGTAGCCCACGAGCGGGGCTTGATCGGATAGCTTTTTGATGGCGCTTGTCTAACAGAGATAGAACGAGAATATGCGAATTTTTACTCCCGCCAGTCAAACTTTCAAGGCTAAGCCTCGGCCATTTTGACTAGTTAGATGCCACAAAATGGCAGGGGAGAAACACCATGAATTGATTGGCGTGGGGATCAGAGAACGTTAGCGGTGCAGAGTGAGCATGTAGAGGCTGTGGGATGTTTGTGGTTGCTAGAAAAAGTGGTATAATTCGAGTCGAAAGGTTGGCGGCAAAGGCACACGGGGCTCACAAAAAAGTCCACCCTACAATATTGCTGGCAAGTGTTGCGCAAAGGCCTAAACAAACGACGAAGTTCAATGCGATTCGCCTGTGGCCGAGAGCGAGAAAAAAACAGCTAGCTTCGGGGAAGGGGAAATCCAAAACGAGACAAATAAGCATTGATCTTAGACCTTGATCCGACGTACGACGAATGTTTTTCGAATCAAATATATCCAGCGCATGGTGGTAGTGCCGAACGATCATCACAGCTAGCGAGTGGGATAGAGACACTCCGACTGTTAATTAGACCGAGCGGGATAGAAAACCGTAACAACAAAAAAGTTCGGTATCGCTAAAGCCAAACTATCTTGCTGCACGGGTGCACTTGTTGATGCACAATCCGATTCGAAACTGCACTTCGTGCTGTGCGGTTGTAATCCATCCCTTCCACTAGTTAGTCCGTCCTTCCAGTGCGAGCGCCGACTGTCGATTGTTTGGCAAATCGTTACTATTGCGCTCTGAAATCATTTGTCGCTTGAGGCCACATAATTGACATTCGCAGAAAGCAAAGGGAAAAGTTTACGTTTCTGGTCTGGTTTCTGGTGAATAGCGTACACGAGCATAAGGTTTGTTATAGAGCAACGCAGCAAAAAAAAACAACAAATATAAATTAAAATAATACAAAACATAAAAAGCATAACCATCGCTGCAAAATACATATACAGCATGCGACATTTGGCATTCGCTAGTTTTCTAGCAGAATTGTTGGTGTTATGCGCAACTGCTTTTGTTTAAACTTATAATTAGAGTAACATGTTTAACGTATGCTGTTAAAAATGTAAGCTAGTAACAAAAAGAAAAAAATCGGTTAGCTAAACAAACTTCAAGTTGAATGGCAGCATTTTAAATCAAACATTTCATTAAGCAAAATTGAACATAAAAAAGTTGAAAAAATCAATAAATAATCTAAAATTACCTGTCATCACTTAAGTATAGCAGAAAACTGTTGGTAGAAGTTAGTACAGAAATATTAATACCTGGAGATTAATAAGTGGAGATTTTCGGAGTTTTTTTCACTTTACTAATTAATACACAAACTTAATTAGATCTATAAAACTGTGATTCTAGAGAGCAGTAGCTCTTTCAAGGTATAAAACAAGTAAAGAATTCTTTTGAACAACAAAATCGCAACTGTAAAAAATGGACAAAGCAATTGCAACAAACAAAACAAAACGAATAATGGCGAAGTAACGTCACCAACTACCATGCTCGCTGTCCTTGCATGTGTATGCAAACATGAACGATGTAGGATGCAGGCATACGGCTGTACTGCTGTGAAAAGAAAGTGGAATTATTTCGACTCTGGCATATAGCATGGGGGAGATGCACAATAGTAGGCAGTTTTCGACTCGAAACAACAATACACAAAAGAACAAAAGCTGCGTGACATTCACATACAATTGGGTGAATCATATGAGGAAGGAGAATCGTACCAGTGAGGAGTACGATTCCAAATGGGTTTGCTTAATCGGTGCTTTAATAATTGGCGCAAGCGAGATCTTAAACTACGCATATCTTCGTTTGGTATTGCTTGAATGCCCTAGTATTTTTTAAATATAACAGTAGATAAAGACGAGGGTTTACACAGAAAAAAATTTACAAAAAACAGAAGGCAAGATTACAGATTATTTTATTATTTTATCATCAATAATATTTCAAAGACACATGAAACCGTCAGTTAAAGTATTTTTATCTTTTCTTTAAACATGTTGTATTTAATCGAAATGTTATTTATCCCGTTTAATGATACGCATGATGCAAAGAGTACATACAATATTTGCATGTTTAATGTTATTTATGGCACTTTTTTAAAATTTCTACGTCATAGCATCGATAGTTGTCTATGCAGACTGCTAAAAATGTAAGGTATTCTATGTAGAGAGTAAACAGAGTAAACAGATGTACAGAGTAAACAAAGCGTATGCAATGACCCCATACATAGCTTATCCAAAACATGCATGTGCATTGCACACATATGTGCCAGCGCCGGTTGCAAAGAAGGATCGTGGTTTTGCCAACTGTCGCATTCATTTGATCCGCTGTACCCGAAGTGAAAGATGCATCATCAACTGCCATCAGCAGGTGAGCTCTGGGATAAATGTGCATGTGTGGATGCGAACTGCATTACACATCAATACTGGGAGATGTGCGCCAGTGATGGACGGAGGGACTATAAAGGATAAAACAAATGACAGTGCCTGCTGCTAAGCTGGAGGATCATTTCGCAGGGTAGTCATTAATGACACATAGGTTCATGTGTGAAAGCTGGAGTGGTTAGAGATTTGAGCCCCTCTTCCTGGAACTAAACTATGCACTAGACGTCCCCCGTGCTGCTCGCACTGACTTGTTTATGTGTAGAGTCCTTTTTTCGAGATTTCTGCTTGCTGTGCATCGTTTACTACTTATTCTTTATCAAGTTTCTCTTTTATGGTGAGTTTGTGTAAGGGTGGTAGAAAGATGCAGAGTCTGAATCAGAATGATGCTACCAAGCGCGAAGGAAATAATTGGCAGGTGATGCAGGGAGATAGGAGAATTTCGCCGGAACTAGCAGTACAGGAAGTGATTGTGAGAGGGCCGTTAGATGCATTCATGCGGGGAGTGTAATACAGTGCTGGTAGAGATGTTTTCATCTATGTTTTAAATCTATCATTTAATGAAAATGGTATAAATATGGTATAAACAGATTCATACATGCATCAGTACTGTGAAGGGTAGTGAAATTAAAAAAAAACTTTTTTATTATGAATGATTTTATACAGGAAACACATAAAAACTTGAACAACACATACACAATTTGCCAAACTTCTGTCCCACGCTGTTCACACGAGAGATCCTTACTATATACAGCGCGCCAGCTCTCTTCATTCCAGTCCCATGTGCAGGATGCACGGTCATAGAATAGCAGGAAAAAATCAAACAATGATTATGTTTTTAAATTGGATACTTGCATCAAAAGAGAGGGCGCCCTGAAGCGGAATGAAATCATTATCGCTGCTTAAATTGGTTTTTAAAGTGCCTATCGCTGATGCTAGGAACAGTCGCTTACCGGGAGTCCGGCCTCTGACATCTCGTCCTAGGATTGTAATACGATCGTAGCCAGGGTTCTGTAGGCATCTTGTTGGTGGTATTGTTATGATCGAGCAAGCATCGAAGGCCGGATTCGCACAGCGAGACGTGCTCGGCGGAAGATGCAATATCGGGAGTTTGCCGGGTGTGTTGACGCGTTCTTTGGAAAGATGGAAAGTATACGAGCGAGTGGACTGAGTTAAACCAATCGACTGTGATTGTTGTTAACGCTGGAAGAAATAAAAGCGTATAGGGGATGAAAATAGTGCCGTGCATTGACATGCGTGCATATCACAATGGGGGAGCTTTTCATGACACTATTTTTTTTTGTAGAAACCTTAATGCACTACTGCTCATCATCAGAAGTTTGTTGACCCTGGTAAATTAGGAAGGGTTTATAACGCGTAAGAAAACTACGATGTAGCATAGGTGATTGAATAAATGAAAAAAAAAAAAACTCTATTTCTGGCATAAAAATTTCAATAATTTAAAGGAATTTAATTTGATTGTTATGCTTTCGTATATGAAGAAGTCAACTAATAAAATTTAGATTGACATACAGAGACGCGTTTCAACAAAACTGTATTCGTGTAAGCTCTTTGATCTTTGTACTAAGTCGTTCGTGAACAGATTGTGCGTTATTTCGGTTAAAATGCAAATATGCTCTTTATGGCGGATTTTGGCTTGTCATTCCAATCTCAAAGCTGAACACGATGAAAAGGACACTATGAATAGAAGGATTTCTATTTCCCTTGTTGTTATCATTTGCACAAGTACTTTTATCGGCTTTAATGTGCAGCGACCCGTGATCTAATCGTTTGGTTGAATGGTTTTTATTTTTCCCTTCACCAATGCAGGATGTCAACAAACGTTTAAATCGATGGCACAACTGCAGTGGGATGTTTTAATGGTTGTGTTTAAGTGTCAAAATGTGTGCAGATGTTTCGATGTTTGTGAAGTTATATGCGATTTTAATTTTTCTGGATTACTTAAAGAATAACACATTTTCTTCCAATTATGCAATAAATAACTACTAACGATAAAATACTAACCTATTAAAAAAGTAATATTTTTTTCTTTCTTATCATCATTCCGGATGTATATGAAAGGAACTGGAGAATTTAACAATTTTGTATTTGTGGGTTTTTTAGTTCTATGATAACGTGTTGAAAAGATTTACGTGAAGGCATTTCCCTATTGCGAATTCGATAGTATTTCGAACTGATGGAATCTGAAATTGATCGAACACTTAAGAAATCTAACCATTTTAAATAAAATAAAATAACCACGAAGCGCGACGAGTGGTTTGCAAAGAAGAATGTTTGATAAATAATAATTTCATAGTATTTTTCTCCCAAGCACAACAATAATAGGAATCACATTGAGAACTTAATCAAATCGTTAGCACTCTATTATTATTATTATTATTATTATTATTATTATTATTATTATTATTATTATTATTATTATTATTATTATTATTATTATTATTATTATTATTATTATTATTATTATTATTATTATTATTATTATTATTATTATTATTATTATTATTATTATTATTATTATTATTATTATTATTATTATTATTATTATTATTATTATTATTATTATTAGTATTATTATTATTATTATTATTATTATTATTATTATTATTATTATTATTATTATTATTAGTATTATTATTATTATTATTATTATTATTATTATTATTATTATTATTATTATTATTATTATTATTATTATTATTATTATTATTATTATTATTATTATTATTATTATTATTATTATTATTATTATTATTATTATTATTATTATTATTATTATTATTATTATTCTTATTATTATTATTATTATTATTATTATTATTATTATTATTATTATTATTATTATTATTATTATTCTTATTATTATTATTATTATTATTATTATTATTATTATTATTATTATTATTATTATTATTATTATTATTATTATTATTATTATTATTATTATTATTATTATTATTATTATTATTATTATTATTATTATTATTATTATTATTATTATTATTATTATTATTATTCTTATTATTATTATTATTATTCTTATTATTATTATTATTATTATTATTATTATTATTATTATTATTATTATTATTATTATTATTATTATTATTATTATTATTATTATTATTATTATTATTATTATTATTATTATTATCATTATTATTATTATTATTATTATTATTATTATTATTATTATTATTATTATTATTATTATTATTATTATCATTATCATCATTATTATTATTATTATTATTATTATTATTATAAGCAAGCTAAATTGTGTTAAATAATAATATACCTTCATAAGCTCACGTGGTATTTTAGAATTCATTTATAATGGTTCCTTTCAATCCACAGTTCAGTACAGAACAGTACCATTAAGTCAACTAATATTATTGTAAAAATTAGCTTATTGCTACAATGTTAAAGCAAATGTAGACTTGTATTGAACTAAAAACAGAAATATTAGTCAAGCTGTTATACCAGATAGGGTTGTTCCAACAGGGCTCATGATGAAACATTGTCGATGGTAAACATTTGTCCATTCCACGTTTGTCCTTTCATTGAGGTGAAGTAATATCGATTTCGTTTTAACAACTGAAATCCCATGCAGTGCATCATATTCGCCGGGCGTTTTGCAAGCAAATGCTACGAAGTGACAGTTTGCGGAGCAGGCATTATTGATGCAAGATTAGCAACGTAATGTAGCTCTAACGCAAAAGCAATAGCAACTGCAAACTTGACGAGCGATACACGCGTGTTGACAGATTGGCAGCGTTTGAGCAGCTTCACCAAACAGATTCGTCTGCCGTGGACCGTGGTCGTTCGGCTGTTCAGGTGTTTGTTACGCGTCCTAGTAAAGGAAGATAAACGAACAACGTTATCGTTTGACCGATGGCTACGGAATAAGACTAGCAATGCTGTTCAGGCAGACAAAGAAAACGTATAAAGTATTACAAATTAACATCCTTACCTTCGACTTGGACATGAATTCAGCGGGGTTTAATTCAAGGGATCCAACGGGCACTAGACGTTCTTGAAAGTAATGGTGAGCCTAATTTACTTATAATAACAGCGTGCGTCGAAGCGAGCGGTTTCGATGTGTAGAATTCAAACATTTTCTTTTCGGTACACACGTCTCGATTTTTGTAACGGGATTCTTTGTAAACAGAAACAAATGGAAAATGTATTCTTACGTTGTGAGATTCATTAAATAATGTTTAAAAGTCAAATTTAATAAGGCCTAATTTTCAGCTTTTCTATGGACCAAAGCATAGATTTTGGACCTGTCCCTTGCAACAGTTGTGAAGCGAGATCCACGCAGATCTGCGCATCCGTACGCAGGAATACTCTAGGGTTTACAAATCAGTCACTTTACTGACAATGGTTCATTGGGCCCAATAACAATAAGAAGAAATACTTAGAATATAAATATGTAATCAAGTTACCCTAATAAGTTATCCTACAAACAAGATCAAAATAAATGTTCCAAAACGTATCGAAACAATGTTATGATTATGGTGAATAAGCGATGGCTAACATATTTTATTGAAAAGAAATGTTTGTCTACAGGTTAATTCGATAAAAACAATCATTTTGATTGTAGCTTGGAGGAAAATGCTTTTCGCATACTTCATTCTTCTGAAGCTTGTGTTTTTGCCTATAATAACTCTAATGGTTATAGTTGAAATCGAACAGTGATCAAATGGCCATTTGGAAATGAATGTTCAATTACTTTGCCGCGCTTTGTTTGTTACTATGGCCTATATGTTGTTGGTTGGATGGTCGTGGTTGAGAAATATTCTGTTTTGTTTCATACTCTACTGCTATTGCGCTGAAGCCTTCGTCCCACAAGCTCACAACGCTGTCCACTTCCTGGTTTCAATTCCTGCAGGCCTTTTCATTTAGGAAATGGATCTTTGGAAATCTTTTTCATCGACTGATCATCATCGAACGTTGGCTCCATTCACTGCCCATTCGTACAATCAATCGAATTTCTATTGAAAGATTTACATACCGAACGCACACGCGCGTGTGTTTACGCTCTGCCAGCTGAACGCACTGGCTGTGACTCATCGTGCCGATGAATAACAATTCAAAAGACTCTCCACGCTGCTCCACTGCTGAAATTGCTCATTTTTCTATGCGATTGAGAAATGTGTTGATACCGGTGTGTTCAACAGTAATCCATCAATTTTAGAATTTAAACCGAGTGTATAGCCGTGCAGAGTCGCGCCGTACCGATACTCTAAAGTGCATTCGTGCAACTTTTATCCTAACTCACCGGCAATGTAAATCGCGCATTGTGGGTTTAAAAAATAAACAAAGATAGAGCTTATGTGCCGGCGTTCGATATCGGGAGGATACGATATCGGTGCGTAAAAACTTTGTATCGAGCGCCAATGTTTGCCAGGCAAATGCACTCGACCGATGTGTATGTCGTGTGTGTGCATCTGGGGTGCAGTTAGACCGTGTGCGTAGTAGCAGTGGACAAGTTTCACTCTAGCCGCAGGATGGATTTGAAAAGCCTCAAATGCAACGGTGCTTATCGGTGCTAACAAATCTGAAATAAAATTTTCTGCGCTTGATGAAGGTACATTACGTGGCAGAATGTGCAAATTATTTTACCCGCAAATGTCGAGAAATAGCACACAGAGGAATGAAGGGCGGGAAGGAAATACATAAAAAGTGCATGAAAATTGAGTGCTGCTAGTGTTTGTGTGTGTGTGTGTGTGGTCTAACTGCTGCTGGTGGGCTGGTTGTTGCCTCGACCGTTGATGGCGATATCATAATGTCCAAAGGATCTTCTGAAAGCGTTGGTTGAGGAGAGGTTGAATGAAAGGACTTCAATTTTTTTTTCTCCCGTCGTTCAAACCTTCCACGCGTGGCGGTGCGTGTGGGGTGAGCGTGAATATGCGTATGCGTAACAAATATGCAGAACCTCTTGCCATAGGGTGACCGGTTGGGTCGTTCTATGTATCTCAGAACTTTTCACGCTCCTCGATGGTGGAGATTTATTTTTTCTCTCATCTTCAATTAAAATAATTGATCCATAATTTATCCCCTGCAATAATCCATCACGGGCTCATATCATTGACGTTACAACTGTATGTAGGCAAGTGCGTAGAGTTGGGACCAATAGGACGACATATGCCATTGAGCGAGCTAGCCATCGACCTTATATAAACAACGTAAAGTCAATTCTGGTTAAATTACTGCTATATCAGACCATTCTGGCGTTGATAATGTTCCTCGGGATAACGATGGATTTGATTTGTATTTGATGTGGATACAGGGTTTCCCACGATTTATTGGTCAGTTCCCATGATTTTTTGGTGCGTTCCCACGATTTTTTGGTCGTATCCCATAGATTTTTGGTTTGTTCCCATAATTTATTGGTATTTTCCGATTGGATATCAATACAATTGCACCAAAAAATTCTGGGAAACGACCAAAAAATCGTGGGAACGCACCAAACAAACATGGGAACCCACCAAAAATTGATGGGAACCAACCAATAAATCGTGGGAAACCCTGTAATACATAAAACGACAATACATGATTCATATAACGAAAGTTAATAAGATTATGAATTGGAGCAGTATAAATAAAATGAATAGATACAACATAACATAATTAAACTGTATGTGTTTGCTACTAACTTTATTGAAAACTATCTTTATTTTTATCATTTTTCGCGTAACGGCGTAATTATATACGGCGATGTAGTAGCAAAAGTATTATTCGAATAGACCAGCGGTCGGCAAAGTCCGGCCCGCGAAAGGTTTTGACTGATTTTAAAAGATGGGAAGAAACTATTCGTAAACAAATTACAGAATATCTTTTCGAAAAAGTGTTGATACCATCGTATTATTTTAACTTTAATTAAATTACTATGAAGTGACGGATTGTTCGGTATGTTAAAATTGCCTTTTTTTCGGCTGACTGTAGAAAGATATTTTCTTTACATGTACATCATTTGAAAGGTAACTATTCAAGCTTACTTGCACAAATTAATCTCAGACTTTGCGAGTTGACTTTCGTCAGTTATCCGGAATTTTCACCATGGTGGACGAAGACATCCTAAGATTTCTCGACAAAATTGTTGGAGAAAAGCTTTTCCATCACGTTGATGCAGAAAAAAATCGATGGGACACAGGTGACGGATGTTGGACCAGTTCGCGGACTATGGTGCCATGTCGAAATTCTGCCGAAATGAACCGAAAATGAACGCATTGAATTTTGGCGTCATTGTTTGCCGTTGCGAAGCCAGTGGACGCGATTTCTGCTTTCTTATATGTGTGTTCATGTTTCCCAAGTACTATTTCACTGTTTGGCGGGTTGTATCGAGGCCCAGATAACTAAGTAATGTAGCCACTTGTCCCTCTGTCTTCATTTTTAGCTTTTTTGGAACCTCAAAAATGAACCTGGGCTCTCTTGCGATGCTTTGATGGTTGCCTAATAGTGTCAAGATGTTGGTGACCAAAACGCAGAAACGTTCTCATGCGACGAAAAACTTCTGTACGCAGTCCATTTAAGACGCTACGGGGTGTCATTCGTTGATCGCGCACGCTTCTACGTTGGTTGGTTAACTTTTTGGCCATCATGGTTAGAGTTTGACTCTGGAGTTTGACATGGATAGAGGTGTCAAGGTGAGATGACTGATAGAGGTTGTCTGTTGTCTCATGGGATACTACTATTCAATGTGCAATTAACGTTTTGTTAGAGCGGGTGTAAATAACCCCATGATAAACCCATGAATTTGTCAATTTTGTTATGTAATTTTTTAGCAACCAACCGTTATGTAATTTTAGCATTGTTTTAACACGACAATAAGATATTCAGAATGAAGGAAATCGCATACGAAATTTTATATTGATGAGATACGCTAAAGCCTGGTTATAATAAATTTAGTTAGAGTTTTGCATGCGACTTTGAGATGGGAGAGCATTTAACTTTCGCGAACGCAATACATGCAATACAAAGTTTAAAACATATTGGAATAGCTCCATACATTTTTACTATATATTTTTTGTTTTATTCGTTTATCATTCTTAATTTCACACAAATAAGTTCACTTCCTTTTAATCTTTTTTGGGGATATTTTCGATTGCTTTTGAAAGCAAAAACGAACTTTTAATACCCCCTAACGAGAACAACGATACCACACTGTCGTTGTTAACGAGTCAAAGTGCTTTTTTCATAACGAATCCGTGATCAATGCATCTGACATGGCATGACTTGTCCATAAAGCATTTTGATAATTACTGAATGCATGTTTGCTTCGCTAATTTTTCATCCGTAGATACTTTTGTATCATCCCCAGAACAGTGGCGGATTTAACAATACGCGGACTGAGCGGCCGCGGGGGGCCCCGTCAATGTAGGGGCCCCGTGTATGGTAATTGCAGCATATAGAACAGTGTGTACAGTCTCAGCAAGAGCTTCTGTGATAGATAGGGGCCCCATGGATGAAAGGACTCATAAACTATAGGGGCTCAGTATAGAGATCCTGAGCACCCCCCCCCCCTCCCTCGCCAGCAAAACAATACAGATGGGTCAACACCTAATGCAACAATATGCACCCTCCCCCCGCTCGACACCTACCAGGGGGGCCTCCACTCCTTCCAACGCTTAGGGCCCCCAACACCCTAAATCCGCCACTGCCCCAGAATAACGTAAATATTTTTACGGCGTGGGAGGATGGGGTTAACAAGAAACGATATTGATCCTTTTTTGTTATTTTTAGCCTGAGAACATTTTTGGACCTCTATTGCCGATTATTAAATGATTAAACATCACAATTAGTTTTTAAAGTAGGTTTGATCAATTTTGAACCATGCTTGGATGTTATAATTACAGAAAAAACAACTATTATACCTAAAAAGTTTCTAAAAAGTTAAAATGTAATCCGTTAGTATTTATAATTTAAGCGCAATAATTAAAAAAACGCATTCTCTTGGCACACGGCTCACGATCATTTACTAAATTTGGCTCTTTGCCTCAAAAGTTTGCCGACCGCTGGAATAGAAATTCAGATCGCATTACTATTACGCATTACTAAACTATTCTGGCCTTACTTCCTGTATACAATCTTCAGCTGATTTACCTTAAAGCTCCCCGTGACTATGTCTTATTCTATCTTATTTCAACTTTCAATCCATCGAACGTCAACGTCTGCGTAGGTTTTTTTTGTTTTTTTTTTTCTTCTAGCTCTCACGCACTCTATCGCCATCACTGTCACTGTGCTCCTCTGCCTATCGTCTCTATAAATTCCTTACTTCCGTGTTCTACTCCCTCTATTATATCTAAAATGTCCTGGCGTTCTACTAGGGTCTCTTGAAGTTCTCGTCTTATGTTCACGGATGAATTTGCTTTATTATATGCAACTCGTGCGTTATAGCTACGTTTCATGATGGTGCACGGTTTACGATGATTCAAGGGATAGGATTTGTAGATTAAAAAATCATGCTTCAGGGAATGTCTACGTAGTATCTGCCTGCAGTTTCAATGTTTCTCTCATTATCCATTGGGTTCTTCCCAATCTGCAATACAGGAGATTTGTCATGGAAAAGCAAATAGTGCAAGTTTTCTGCAATTGGGAAGGGCTTTAAGAGGGCATTAGATAACCGAGGACAATACGAATGCCAATAATATAGTTCATGTATTGATTGTAAACATTGAATCTTTTTGAAATGATGCCATCGGATCATTCTTACTAATATAAGATATTAGATTGTGATGTAAAATTTGATAAATGAAACAAAAGTAGTGTTAATTTCTTATTATTATTATTTTTTCTTTTTGGCATGTGACCCATGTGGTCATGCTGGTATATAAGGGATTTCTAAACATGTTTGTACTACTCACTCGAATAAAAAGTTGTTATATTTTTATCGATATCATCCCCGCATTGTAAAAACTATGTTGTGTCTACCTAATCGATTATTTGATCATCGTCTTCCATGAGATAAATAGTTTTCAAATGATGTATAATAAAGTTAATATAATGCAAAAAAACAAAAACAATACCAATACAGCTGACATGATAAATGGTGAATCGATCGAATACGATTATCTGATCATCGTTTTCCATCAACAATTTTAAAAATGAGTATAATAAAGTTAAAACAATGCTAAAAATAAATCACAGTATCAATACAGACGGCTTGATACATCTTGGGTTAAAACTAGGCATGGGCAAAACGATTCTTTTCACCGAACGCGAACGAACTAGTTCGCTCACCAAAAAGAACCGAACGCGAACGACGATTCTTTCGTTCTTTGTTTCATGAGGTTTTTATTCACAAAGAACGCTCGTTATCTTTTTCATTTACCCACCACAGACGCATACTGTAGCCAAAGAAGTACTCATTCTGCGGTTGAAACCAATCATTTAAAAACATTAAACACTCGGCTGTCTGGTCTACACAATCCATCGCAAAACCGACCAAAAACTAGCATGTAAAAAACTAATACGAGCAAAAATGTCTCCTGCATATATTGTACCCCATGCCTTATACACACTTAAGGATTCTATTAAAAAAAACTACTTAAATATGGATCAACATGATGAGCGCAATCAATTCAGTTCAGTTCATTCGCGAACAATGACTAATCCGTTTGAACGGGCTCGATCTATTGAATTGTATAGGTATAATTTCCATACCAACAGAACACAGATCGAACACCAGTTCGAACGCGTTCGATGAATTCAGTTGTGTAGGTACGATTTATACACCAACAGGACACAGATCGAACACCAGTTCGAACGCGTTCGATGAATTCAGTTGTGTAGGTACGATTTATACACCAACAGGACACAGATCGAACACCAGTTCGAACGCGTTCGATGAATTCAGTTGTGTAGGTACGATTTATACACCAACAGAACACAGATCGAACACCAGTTCGAACGCGTTCGATGAATTCAGTTGTGTAGGTACGATTTATACACCAACAGAACACAGATCGAACACCAGTTCGAACGCGTTCGATGAATTCAGTTGTGTAGGTACGATTTATACACCAACAGAACACAGATCGAACACCAGTTCGAACGCGTTCGATGAATTCAGTTGTGTAGGTACGATTTATACACCAACAGAACACAGATCGAACACCAGTTCGAACGCGTTCGATGAATTCAGTCGTATAAATACGATTTCCACACCAACAGCACACGTATCGAACACTGCTGGACAAATTCGACGGCGTTCGAGGAATTGAGTTGTATGGGTACGATTTCAACACCAACAGGGTACATTTTGATCTCTGACGACCCGTTCGCACGGTGCGAGAAAGAGCGAGAAAGCAATATGATTTTACACGTTTTATTACCACATTTATGTGTGCCGTCGAACACTGAACGGAACGTTCGAACGCGTTCGGTGTAGTCAGTTTCTTCCAAAAGTCCTGATCGTTCTTTTTGTTAAGAACCTCGTTCGTTCGTGCACTTTACCGAACTGTTCGAACGGTGCGATTCTCGTTCATTTTACACATGCCTAGTTAAAACTATAAGTAGTATACATACTATTGTCTTAATTAACCTTACCCTTGGAAACTCGTAGGTACAGATAAATCTATGATTTATTACATATTTCATAATTCTACAAAACGCTGTTATTTTTTAAAATTGAAAATAGATAGCTTTGCTGTGTATGTTCATATCGTATTCATCAAAGCTAAAAGTTTCCTTCATAGCAAATTAAAAGGCTAGGCTTCAATGGACTTAAGACAGTAGAGCCTAATTGCAATAATTCGATTATTGGCTGGACGGTCCTTTCATCTCGCGGTGACTGTTAAATTAATTTTAACCGTGCATTGGCCATTAATTTGGTTATGCTACTTGCTACCATTCGAGGGCACGGAGCCATTACATCGAGACAAGCCCGGGAGTCTTAAACTCACTAACCTCATCAGGTATTGTAACGCATAATGTTCTTAATGTATCGGTTGACTTTGGAGCAGTTATTGATTAGGGAAGGAAATGACAATCTTTTCGATGCAGAAGGGTTTGTCATGGTATTTGTTCAAAGGATAGTGGAAATAATTCTGATTCCCCCTACCTGCTGCTGGCTTGTACAGGTTTATTATAAATGGATTCTGGTATAGTTTGTTTGGAAAAGTTTCCCACGGATGGGCTAATTTGGGGTATGTCCATTGACTATGATTGGCTTGGGGTCAACTATGTATTATTACCTGATGTTAGTGTGAAGTGGGAGTGATATAATGAGATCATGAAATTAAATTCTCATTTCTGGTTTGCCAGAAGCAGATGTTTCATCGTCATGATTTTGCAGTAATACGACAAAAGTTTGTCCTTAAGATTTTTGATAAAACATATTTCCACAATACTCAATTTTATGTTAGTTTGAACCATTTAAATATGTGTATCCTAAATTTTAATATTGAAACAATCAGCATTAATTTTATTTGCTAATTCTAGAAAATATTTTCGACTCAAATCATGATATTGCCTGAGAAACGTGAACGTATATCAAACGCCGATAAAGTGCTTGATTAAAGTACCTTGAATCCTGGCCGTCAATAAAGAATAAACCAGTACCATAGAACTTTTTAAAGCGTTTCTCGAATGTCTATCCTTATGTATTTGACTTTGTGCATGCAAGTTGGCAAACAACCCTCTAGCATATGATTATGGATGGATGTGAGGAAAGGGTTCGAGTGGCGGTTATTTCGCAAACGCAATGAACGCCATCCGCCAGTACTCATTAGCGGCCACAGCACGGTGGAGAAAGGATGTTGCGTATTCACATCATACTATCGATCTTGCACACGCACAAGCGTAGCATAGCTCCCATTGTCCCACACTCAGGCAGTTCGCTTCTACTAGCTACGGTTAACCTCGAACGATTATTAAAATACACCATCCTTTCGGTGGAGCCGGCAATCGTGGCTGGCGAGCTGTTTTTTCACATAGAATTTTCCCGGCGAAATGTCAATGACCTGTTAGTGATGAGGGATTAGGCATGATTGATGGATTCGCTGTCTGAATTTGTCCGTCGAGGTTACGTTTGAATAAGCCTCAAATGGGAAGAAAAAGGATTTAATGAAAATTTTAATCATTATTACACTTATCAAAGTTACTTTGTCATCACCTTTATTTTTACGAATATTCTTTACATCCTGTTGATACGCAATGAAACATAGCATAACTCGTCGAATGGAATAGCTATTGGATTACATAAAATTTCATTTATCGAATGTAACAACTTTTGTGGAATTATTATAGAAAAAATACCAATAAACGAAAAGTGTTCACTCCAATCAGAAATCCAATACTTTTCATTTTGTTGCCAATCCTGCCACATTAAACTGAATGCAGTGACCAGGTAGACCAGTGGCTGAAAAAAGTCACCCTCAAGTTATATACGCATTCGTTCGTTCAACGTGAAACCTTGCAAGGATAATCGAAGACAGTTAGTTGGTGCCTTTTATTGGTTAGCCTAGTGAATCCAATGCATTAGTCAAATTGCTGTTAGGTTAAATTGCAATGCATTAGAGTTAGGTAATAACGTATTTTGTGTTTAGTTCTGATGGCCTGAAGTTAACTTTCCAATACTCAAATATCATTGTGGATTTAACCAAATATAAATGTATTGTGTTTGGGAATGTGGAAAAAGAAACAAAAATCATAATCATACTTTCTGGGCTTCAATGTCAGGAAGCGTTAACAAAAAAATCTAGCAAAAATATCATTGGGTAGACGAAGTTAGTGCATCATTTCGAAATGATAGCCTGTCAGAAAGGCACAGCTTGAGGCATACTTGAGATTTTAATTTCGAGTCGTTGGGGACGGATTTTGTGCGACATGCGTGTGTTACAAAACAATAGCAGTGGCCACAGTTCGGTGCTAGCGTCTTGAGCGTGAACGGTGATGGTTTTGTTAATATCAATACCATTTTGAACGGGAGCAGTTGACAACGATTATTTCTGCGGTGATGGGATGTCGAGCGTAAAAGTATTTGACGCAATCCCATCCTTATTGCTAGCGTCGTAGGCTTTAGCTACAGTTTAGGACCTCGTGGATGACGTGTTTTTGTTTTCCCCGAGGATGATGCGTCTAGAGTTGCATAGTTGCTACTTCACCGGAAGGAAGCGTCAACGGTTTTCTCAACAGCGGGGCCATCGTGCCATCATCGTTCATATCTCGCGCGTGATGGCTTGTATACGATCAGTGAGTCTTGTCAGCAGTAATGATTATCTTCATCCATCCACCCTGGGCTTAGTATATCATAATGTGTGTCATTATAGCAAAACTGTCTACGCGCGTTTAACACTCTATCCATCTGTGTGTAATTTTTGTTGTTGTTGTGAAAGAGCTGGGCTGGGGTCTGATTTGTTTTTCATGCACGAAATGTGCCTAGCCGGTTAAAATGAAACCATCCTACGTTGTAAATTTGTGTGCGTTATTATATTTGTTTGTATTCATGGCAGCAGCTAGAAATGATTGCATTATGGTTTGGTTGTTTGTCTCGTCATTTAATGATGTATTGCTTTGTATTTTTTTGTGGTAGTCATCCTATCTATTTGGAAAAGGCAAGGTTCATAAGTTCCTAATAAAAAGTTAAAAGAAGAAGTTTGTAAACAAAATAAAACGTTACGATATGCTACATTACGTGAAGAGGGTTGAACTGTATTGTACATAGTATCAAAAGATTTTAAGACTCTATTTGTGTATTCGACAATTTATTTAATGGCTGGTTGGAATAAGAGTTTCCAAAACCTTTCAAAGGTACCGTTCTTTGATGGAGTCACATAAATTTTCAATTTTGGATTCTTGGATGGATTTTCAATTCTTTTGACGCAAAAGACCAATCATAATTTGAAAACAAAACTTGCTGTAGTTGTAAAAGAGTTGTTAGACGCACGTTAAAAGTGGTTCGAAAAAAATCGCAGCAATTACAAATTGCCTTATACAAAAAAAAAAAAACAATCGCAATCATGTTTGTAAGCGAGTGCGACCGGAATATATTTACAGTGCATATAGAAGAAAGCAAAAGAAAAAACAAACAGAACTACTCGTGAAACCTCCTGGAAGCCTCCTGGGAAGGACCTTGAAACCATTGAATAACTATTCGAGTTTAGTGGAGCCATGAGCACAGCATGAGCCAGACACACGCGAAGAACATTCGGCAAGGAGAGGCAACGCTACCAAAAGAGAGAAAACAGCCGTCGAAAATTGCATACGGACAGATAATCATCCGGAAAAGGCAACTGCAATAAAGACTTCGTTTGCAGACTCGGGGGTTTGCTTATGCTAGTGATTTGGGGGAAGCAAGTACCGACCGACGACCGACATATGCAGACCGGGGGAACCATAATAGGAACTTTGAACGAACACGGGCGAAGTTGGGCCCAAAAAGGGAAGCGGGAACAAATTGTCCAATCGTTTTGGCGTAAAAAATAACTACTTCTTCAAGGTTGTCGAATGAGGGATGAGCGACCGGAGAAAATAGCGCAACTGCACAACAATCAGTTACAAGATGAAGCATATTTGTTGTGGTTCTGTGTGTCCCAGGGCGTTTTTCTCTTTCTGAGCATGCTGAATATGAATCAGCAAATTTATTCGTTATTGAAAGTAAAATAGTAAATATGTTAAATATGTTTTCATAACATGTTTGAGTGTTAGTGCCGATTTCATGCGCACTGATTTTGCATTATAATTATAATATCCTGTAGACAAACAAATATTGTTTTAAACTGTAGTTATACCGTATTTTTAGAATTCATTTTTTTAGAACCATTCATTAAGAATTCACTAAGAAATCATGTGTACCCGTGATACAAATAGTTCTCGCAAGCCTTTAAAATAGGCCGACAACTCAACTCGTAAGTCGTTTCACCTAAACTAAACTAAAACGGTCGGCTACGGATGGCAACAATTATAATAGTTTATCGATGCGAAAATAAATAAAGTTTCAAATAAACGAAGTTCAATCAAATAAAATAAAAAATAACAAGGCAATAATAAATCCTTATCGGCCGTTTCTTCTGTATAAAAAAAGAAGATAAAAAAAAGCTGAAATAGTTTGTTTGGCTATGCTGGCTGTGGTTGACGGTTGGAATATTTCATAATTGGGGCAAATTAAACTGTGTTATGTTTGGAGAAGTGTGTTCGATTTCCACCCGAATTGTTTACCCGAAGCAGGCGATGTTGGCGTTCATTTCTGCATTCATAGTTTTGGCATCACAATGTTCAGAATATAAAGATATAACCTTTTGTGCCAGTGCTCCTATTATGCAAATGGCCTGTATCTGTAGCACATTAAGCAATCAGTCGACATGACTTTGAACTAGCTTAGAAATGATTTAAAATATTATTCTTGTTAGTGTGTTGTTTATCTTATTTTTATTATATAGCTAGAATATTGTTAAAATGCGTGTTTTGGTGTTATGTTATCAAAGCGTAATTTGCCAGATGACTCTAGGATGAATAATAAAAAAAATGTAGAAAAGAAGAAAAAAGAAGGACAAAGTAGAACAAATATTTTTTTCAGAACTGACAGTCCCGGCCATATGTTTAAAAATTACATGACATGTGTAAAGAATAGCATTCATTTATGGTTGAAAATTATATGAGTGTAACATATAGTTATTAATTAATTATAATTATAATTATATTAATTAACTGAATTATAAAGTCAATATTACAGCAGATACTACATAGATACAATATAAGGGCATGTGAAGCAACGGTTAAATGTATCGGTTAGCGACTCACCATCCCATGAACGTTTGATGACAGGAAGCAGCATTGTACGAAGCTTACCGGTGACAAGAGATACACTGATAGTTGCTGCTGCTGCTGCTGCTGCTGCCAGTCGTACCACCTCAAGGTGTTAACGAGATGCACAGTAGAAAGCTCCCACGCCAAAATTAGTGGTCGTCCAATTTCTTCCTACGTGCATCTCGGATTGTCGGCGACAGGCGATGGGCGATCGTTTGAATTCGATGAAATAGTGGCAAACTTGCGTCTCGCTAGCAGCATCCAAAAGCTTCGGCCCTGGTTCGCCTTGGCAGACGTCTTGCACGTTTGCCCGGTCAAGGCGCTTCGGATTACGGTTGGTTTTGGACGCTCCGAGCAACGTCTGTCAAGCTTAATTTAATTACAAATTCGAGCGTAGGCTAAATGGCGCCCTCCAGGGACACTGTGGCTGCAACGGTATGGTCAGTGCATCGATGTCCTTCGGTGAAGATGTGCCTATAGCCGGGACGATTATTTACAGTGTTATACGTCCAATAAAAATGTCCACAAGGGAAATGTACGTACCGAGCTGATGAGAGCTCGGGAAAGAATATTGGACCACTATTTACGAACTTAGTACGACAAATTGATTTTTTATAGACTGAAAGTAAGTAAAGTTATGTTTCTTTAACATACTGAAAGGAATTGAGTTCCGTAGTACAGCTCTTAACAACATATAGTGTCTGGCGTGGGTTCTAGCCTCATATGGACCATCCCCCCCCCCTCTTAGCAAGTTCCCCCCTGTACAGGCCGCCATGCCCGAGTAGGTCGTTACGCAAAATAGAAGAAAAGTAATTATTCTTTTACAAGATTTGTTATAAATTGCGTAATTTTATTGGTCTAACATTGTTTGTAAAATTTGTTTTCGTATTTCAAGATATGTACAGATATAAATGTAACCTATGTTTGCGAAAAGTATTAAAGCTACTGCCCATCTCCGTAACAACTGTACAAGATTGCTTCTGTGCAACAGTTTATCGCTGACGAAAAGCAAAACGAGCTTCCCCCCATTTTAGCCGTTTCGTTCTTAAGACACAGCCAAACAAATGTGTGTAGTATCCACTTCCTGTTGAGTGGAAACATTCTTGTGCTAAAATAAAACGCATTTCGTTTTCGAGCGAAGCAGCCAGAAAGGGAAAACCAGAAAGAGGGAAATGGAAGAGAGCAAAAGCGTCGTGCCAAGCGGGCCCAGCTTTGGCAGTTTTGCTTTGGGCGCAGTTTCGCGGCACCAAAAGCCGGCCTGACCAGACATCCGAAAAAATGGCTTGGCCTTGGTCATGCTCGGTGCCGTTGTACTCTGTTGCATCTTGCATTTCCGAACATTTGGAGATTGGCCCGTACATGACAACGAGAGTGCAAGGCATCTTGGCGTGTCGTGTAGCAAAAAGGGAAGATTGCGTGTGTGTGTGTGTGTTTATGTGCGATGGCAAGAGTATGCTGCCATGCGACTCCATCTTTACGCTTCGTCTGGAGGAGTTTTTGTTCGTTTCGCACAAAAGTTAATTTTTATTTATGAGTTTCTTCGTCTTGAGCCCGTAGCCCTCGGCTCCGTAGCCGCAGTTCGTCGTTTGGTTTTGTAGCGTGCTGTGTGTGTTGTATCATTTTTTTTGTCGATTTATGTACTTTTTCGTTTTTTGTTATTTTCGTTTTAAGGGTTACTTCGTTGTGGTGAAGAAGTGTTTGGGTGGGGAAGGGGGGGGGGGAGGGGTTGATGGGAAGAATGGGTTGGACGGGGTATACGTGGAGATCGAAACTGCGCAAGGAAAAATGTGTTGCTGGTTTCTTTATGTTTTAAGCCGACACCAGTGAAGACGACACCGTCGCCGTCATGCTGCCGACGATCGGGTAATGACCAACAGGATCGCATCAGAGTGTCGTGGTGATGCGTGTCTCAGTACATTCGGTGACCACAAAACCTGTGCTTGTATTGGTTTTGGTTTTGGTTCCAGTGGCATGGATTAAGTGGTACGTTAAGATTATGAACCATCTAGATTATTCAATGGATTTTTTTAAGCAAAACATTTGGTCTTAAAATCTTAACTACTATCTATTAACTACTATTAATCTTACTATCTTAAGAACACCGGAAGTCGGTCTCGTAGTACAGTCGTCAACTCGTATGACTTAACAACATGCCCGTCATAGGTTCAAGCCCCAAATAGACCGTGCCGCCACACATAAGACTGAATATCCTGATATGGGGGGTAATCCAAAAAGCCACTGAAAGCCAACCCCACAAGTTGTACAGACAGGCCTTGACCAACAACGGTTGTTGAGCCAAAAAGAAGAAGAAGACACCGGTTAGAATTGGTTGGTTGTAGTACAATACGTAGCATAACGTAACATAACCAACTAATATGCGGAGGGCAAGGCTGTCCCTTGACTGGTGCAGAGATATATGGTAAATAAAACAATTTGGTAATTTTGTAATTTTGTTTCAGCAATTTTGGTCCCTACACACAACGCATGAAGTGAAAGAGCGACATCATAAATGAACATATCGTAAACATCCGACAACGGCTTGGGGCGGTAGCGTGTAATTGTTTGCATGCAGCCTTCTGCATTCCACTCGTCCACTGCACCACCAGAATACTACTAAGACATCGAGCTGATCGTTACTTCATTTAGCTTACCTTAAAGCTTTGGCGTGCTGTTCCATCTACACCAGGCCACACCACCAGGCTGCAGTGCAATGCGATTCAACTTGAAGCGCGAACTTGACCCAAAATAGAAGGAGTATGGTCGTTTCTTTGCCATTTCGTGATTCGGTTAGGTTGCAGTGGCTTGTATCAACCACTCCTCAATTGATATTTTCGTTTTGTTTTCGTTTTCAATTGAAACTACTAGCCACTTCTATCTCGATGCATAAAATGATTTATGAAATGATTTATCAAGAATATAACACCTTGTTTAGTTCACACTTTTATACCACACAATTAAGAATACAAGTAGTTTTATATTATTTTGCTACATTGTTGTATCCATTCCATTAAAAAAGCTTTTGAGAAAAGTTACCAATTATTCCAACAAAGTGACATTGCAAAACTCTTTTATATCGTTAAAGCAATATTCAATGTTGTTGAAGAAATCAGTATACAGAAAAAACACTTTTATCATACACCATATCATTTTGCCTCTAAATATAACCCTCTTTCTCTGTTTGATGACTACATCGACAGTGTCCCCAAAGTACCCGCAGACAAAAGCCGACGTTTGTGATGGTGTTTGTTCGTCAATTTTGTGCAGTCCACCAACTTCCTCGCTGTCTTAACGGGTGACACGTTGGGTAAGGTTATGTTAGCTTTGGCCAAGTGTGTACACCACCCAGTCGGACGGACGGAGCTCTTTGTGATTGTCATTTAACTGCCGTGGTCTAATGCACTGCGGGTGTAGTGGTGGTGAACGGACGGAGTTAGCAGAAAGCAGGCATTGAGGGGCAGCCGAGTGTAGTTTTTGATGACGGTTTTCGGGTAGTGGGTTGCCATCATCATTTGGCGCTCTTCTTTGGCCATCAGTTCCAGGGGGCGGTTCGGTGGATAGGAATATAACGGAAACCCAGGCAGGCTACGGTCGAGGAGGATGGTGTGGAAAAATTGCAACTAGTCGTCAACCACCCCCTGCCTTTCCTCTGCTCACTCCAAAACACTCCAAAGTAGCCATCCGTTGCCTCTTCCAACTCTTTCATTGCGTTGTCAACGATACGGTTGGATTAGAACGGACTGTGCAGGTTCGCGGGGGGAGGGGAAAGTAATGAGCTTAAATTACGGGGCGATTGACATTTGGATGGCACACTGCAAGGGTTTCCCGACAGCGGGCGGCAAAGCCAGCATGTTTTTACCTCCTGCCGAATGCACTATGCTGCTCTGGAAAATTCGTTAGTTAATGTTTATTCTTTATTCTGTGTTTCTGGTATGATGATGACAAAATCCAACCAAACTAGTATCTCTAGAATGATATATTTTATTAGTATGTTTTAAATATAAAAGTATGTAAAATAAAAAAAACTTTAAAAAACAATTGAGTGATAATGTACTAGTTACGGCTACGGGGAAAGTATTAATTTGATGCAGAAATGTAACAGCTCGCTGGCTAAAATTGTAAAAAGTAAACCATTTTCAACTCTTCATCACACGATAAAGGTTATGCAAAAAGGTTACAATAATCGGTCAGTCGTAAATGTCAGCCTGTGGCACCCAAAAACCGGCCCCAGGTGCGCTCATAAAAGCAGGGACCCTGAAAATGAGGTCATCCATATTCGGGATCCAGATGTTGTGTGTCCGCTTTGTAGGTCCTTTGGTAGCATTACACAACATGTCTCAGACATGCGTGTCATTTCTTTGCAAACTGTTCGAACATACGTACGCCCGTACGAAATTTTGCAGGAAGCACTCTACAAAGCACTGCGTAAGCAGAATGAAAAAAAAAAAACGACAGGAACGATAAATAAATGAAAAAATAAAAACTCTCTCTTCATTGCTCATAAGATTCACGAAAAAACAGAAGAAAATCCAACAGACCTTGGGGGCTGCCGTTGCCATTTACGGAAAGCTACCATACGCTGTCGTACTCAAAGCATCAACAATATCAACGTCAACTACAGCATCGTTTACAATGATGAGGTTAAGAAAGTAATGCTTCGATGTAGTGAAAACAATCGTGGGGGAACTGATGAAGTTTTATTTTTTCCGGCCATGCTGTTGTTGGGTGGTTACTCAAAATAAAATGGAAATATTATACCAGGAAATATTACACTGATATAATGCTCATGGATGGTGAAAAGGGCGTGTGAACATGTGCTTAAGTAGCAAAAATATGTTTTGTTAATTTTTACCATTTGAATACTCTGGCCCGAAGGATGGTAATCAGATCAATATGGTCTTGTAGTTTCGTTATGCATTTTTGTTTGTCAATCGAATTTGCCAAAGGGTTCAAGTGTCAAAATAATATACCAGCCCAACGGGTCGAATGAAACATGAGCAGCGTGACCGAGGTTGGCCACGACGTTCGACAACCCCGCACAAGGTCAACAGCAGTGTGCTATTTTGTTGTTGTCGCTGGTGTCTGTTTGCAACAAAAAAAAAACGCATCTTTCCACAGTGAATACGGACAAAAATAACTTTCGCTTTCGCTTCACCCGCCTGAACAGACGTACACAATTTGCCAAACTGATCTGTTCCGCTGTAGTCCCAGAATGAACGGTCAGTGCGTTTGGGGTTTAACTGTATTTGTTTCAATTCCGGCATCCACCCAGACGGAAGCTGGCGGCACCGAGTCAGCCGAGAGCGAAATTAAACCTAATTATTTTAATGACCCTTTGTTGAAATTGAGATTTTTTTGTGCTCAACTATCGTTACGATCGGAATTGTTGGTTGTTGAGTTTTATAAAAACTCTGAGCGCAATTTTTTTTTCATCATTCTCAGTTATCTTATTTCTAATTCTTTGTATTGGATACATTCTTTCGAGCTAAAGGAGAGCTGTGATGTTCATTGAACATATCTGATTGTCCATAAAATTCATGAATTTCATGATCGTGAGACAAAATTTTTAAACGATATCATTCAGACATATTTGTGCAACTCTTTTCAAACGTCCCCTTAGTCACACTCACATACACACACTTCATTTGGGTCGCTAAAATGAAACAAAAGTGACGTCAAAACGTGTTTGTTCGCCCCGCTTGTCGGTCTTTTACATTCCGCCAAACCTTCATGTCACTGTGTGAGTGCGAAGTTGTAAGAGCGTTTTTTTTGTCAAAATATAAGTGCAGTCCGTGCACTTTTCTTTTTGTGCTGCATCCCAAGCCCCGGCACTTGAATAAAATGCGAAAGAGGTTGGTTCGTTGTTGGGGCCAAAGATCGAACACACCAGCACACAGACAAAGGGGGTGGTAAAGACTCAGGACGTAAAGGTGTATATGTGTGCGTGTGGTTACGTTTTTTTGGGTCCGAGCGCTTCCTCGCTCACGCACTCATGCTTCTCGCTGCATTATCGCTATCCCATTCCGCAAAGCTTTTGCGTGCGTATGTGTGATCATTTTTGCGCAGAAGAGGCATCGTTTCGTCGCTTGCTTTGTTGTTTGTTGCCTCCGCTTCGCTTCCTATCGTCTCGACATTCCGCCACCCCAACCACTCCTGTTTACTTTTGCGGCAGTTAGTGCGCTCTACTGTGAGTGCTGCTTGTGTCGTCCCTTTTGGGGTTTTCGTTTCGTTTCTTGCACCACGGGTTGCCGGCATTCATTTCAGACATTTTTTTGACCTACACCAACCGTGGCCATGTTGAGGTTGGGGACTCAATGCAGGCAGATGGTGTGTTTCCGAAAACGGCCGCCCTGCCTTCCTCAGCTAATGCGCTGCATAGCGACCAACCGTGAAGCGGATGGTGTTTTATTTTTCTATCGTTTTGTCTGAATGTTTTGTACTTTGTAGTATGTCGAGATTTACAAAAAAAAAAAAGCTCTAGAACATGGTAATTGTAAGTGTACAACAGTTCATGAATACAACTAAAATCCACATTTTTGGCTTCAAACCATACCAGAAGTGTTCTCACAGGCTGTATATGCACACTTGTTGATTGCTGTTGGGAAATGGCTTCGATGGCAGGGAAAATGTGAATTTGCTAACATAATCGAACCTGTCTGTTCGACTAAAGTCCCCTAAAGTGAGGTTTCTTCGTGTTGGCATAAACTAAATCAGAACGAACACGACGTACACGTGGAGAGCGGGTAAATCTCCATCTCCTTCCCCAGCCATAGGCCTACCAAAGGGGGGAACATGCGATACGGAAGGAAAGGATGGCTTTCGGGGCGGGTGAAGGAGGTGATGAAAATCAATTTACGTGACTTCCTTACGGATGGTGCCGTTTGGTAGTGGTGTAGCGTGTGGCCGCACATCCCATCCCTTTCGATATTTGTTGAGCCAGCCATTGGGGGATGTAGGGCAAGGTGTTGTGCTTGGGGTTGTCAATCAAAATCAACTCGTTAGAATCCTTCTTGCGGTTCGGTAGGTTCGAACGGATATGGCTGAGTTTGTTGGCACTAAGTTATGAAAAGTATTGTGCATTCGAACTGAAAAGTATTGTGCTGTGTGTGTCGCTTATTACACTTGCGTTGAATGTTACACGGGAACGTTACTTAAAATAATTAATTTATTTGGAGACGTGGGGGAGCTTGTGCACATTAGCAAATGCATGATCGTTGTTTCAAAAACAGATGCTTGCGCAAGCGCTTGAAAATAAAATCACTGAGCTCGTGCTTCCGTAGTTCACCAAAACGATGCGATTACTGTCCACGACCTACGCCAAACTTAACGCGCCACGAATACGCTTACGAATGATCGTGGGGGTCAATGCCTTTTGTTACCGATGCATTTGGTGTTGAAAAATTGCGCATTCATTTCGGGAATGATCTAGTGCGGCCATACGCGTGATGTGTTCGCGAATGTACAGAATTGAAAACAGGAAGAATGAAAAATAATGCACCACCCTTGCCTACAAGTACATGCACAGACACACACACACACGGCCATACCTTCCCACACACAAAAAATGCACAATGTGGCAATGTAGGAAGATCATAAAGCACCAGAACCGTGCGCCGAAACGAATATGAGCAGAATATGTAACCGAAACGAAGCGAAAACGATCGTACGAACGAAAAAAAGGGCAACAAACACAAAAATAAACTTCACTCCAGAAGCATTGAACGGAAAACATGGTTGAAGCGTGCGGTAATTGACGGAGGTGGAACCAAAGCAACGAAGGCACGGTGCGGGTGAAGGAAACGAATTATTAGAATGCACACACGGGCGTATCCACACACAGTGCCGATGGTTCACAAAAATGCTACAAAAACGCATTACTACCACTGCCAACTGCAGCAGCATCGCACACTAGCACAAGTACTGTGTGTGTGTGTGTGTGTGTGCATTTTTTCGTTGCAAATTATCATCATCATCATCTTCGACGCCCGAACAACCGCGGAACGATCGCGATCATGACGCTGGTGGTAGCAAATGGCAGAAGGGAATAGATGATACGATAGAAGGGGGAACAGCAGCCAACAGAAGAGTGAATTGTGAGGAAGGGAAGAAAGAGCCATATTCTGTTCTGCTCAAACCGACTCACAAAAAAAAGTATATGGAAAAAGTAAACGCACACGCGGGTGTACGATCATGGCATCATAGTATGTGTTTTGCGAACGCCACGCAGGAACGTGCGTGAGCAAAATGTTTACAAAAATATGTTGTTTCAGGTTTGATCATATTCATTTGTATATCAAATTGAAAGTGATGATATTTGAATAAAGCATGTAAGATTTTTGTGAATGCTCGAGTCGCGAGCACTCGTAAAAATACCCTAAATTGCCACAAGATGGCCGAAACGGAAAACGAACAGAAACGCAAACTGAGCAAAAAATTGCCTCAACCCTAAAAGTGCCTTACAAAAAAAAATAAACCCTGGTGAAACGACCAGTCGTACGAAGAACGATCAAAACGGAAAACGGGTATTACAACAACAAAAAAAGCGGCAAAGAAAAGGAAGAGCAGAAATGCCAAACAAAACTAACCTCGCGCAAGGCAGAATTCGTTGGTTCTTGAGGCAACCATATTTGTGCCACGATGAAAGACAAGAGTAGAAGAGAGAATGGGAGAGAAAGAGAGTGAGAGAGAACAGAGAGCCGCTCCACCGAGACGCGGCGGGTTTTCTTGCGTCTTTGCCTTTTGCCTTACAATTTTCAGCCCCATGCTTGCCACGCTGTGCCCCCAAAAGTGTGTGCTCCATGCTGCCCTTCCGCCCGAAACGTCTTCATAGCCGAGCCGTTGCACTTTGGTGGCTGCTTTCGTCCATTTGACGCTTGTCGGTTCGTTCTCCCCTCGTCTCCCTCCGTTGGTCATCGGCGGCTGGAGCGTTTGGATGTTGTATTTTTTTTTCGTCCATATTCCGTCCTTCATCTCCTTTGGGGCCATCGAGCTGGAAGAGTTGCCCTTCCACGCTCTTCTGTGCTGCTCCCTACGGTCTCCGCCCTCTGTGGGCTGTGTACGATGTGAGCATTTTTTTCTTGCCTTCACATTCTCCATATTAATTTCTTCCATCCGTTCGTTCTGATGGATAGTTTCTTGAAGCTAGTCCCTCGAACGATCTTACACACACAAATATACACAGTCACACACACACACACGTATACTTTAATAGACGATGTACCGTCAGCAGGGTAATGGATGGCTGAGGGGTGCATTTCTGATGTGCCATTTGGTGACTTTGTCATCAACCGGATTTCGGTTCGCGACCGTGTGGCCCCGCATGCGTCGTCCTACCTCGTTCCCACATCCCCGTGCACGTTGTGCCGCTGTATCGCGACTGCTGCTTCGGCTGCTTTTGGGCAGACGGGAACGAGGAACGCGTCTTTGGTTCGGGCTCGTTTGCGAAAACGGGAATTCAACTTTTTTTGTCTTTTCTTTCCCGAACCGGCCCTGCTCTGTTTTGTTGCGCATCCTCACGAACTGCTTTTATCACGGTTTAATTGCCAAAGATAGTAATCCGTCTAGATGATGATGATGAGATGATGAGGCGAAGACGCTGTTGGTGGTGGTACAGTTGAGGTGTAATTATCGTTTTCATCGTATATGTTCAAGAAAAGCGCTTTGTCCTTATTCATACATGTTCCTGTAAATTTCATCTGTTCTGTATGCTATTCTAGTATTTGATAAACGGTTTTAGGATAAACGGAACTTATTATTCGAAAAAATCTACATTTTATGCATTATTGATGTATAAAAACACATTTAAATTGCGAATATCATTGCATTCGGAGGCTTTTATAGGAGTATAATATTCTTACCGTTCATATGATATATATGATATAATGATACAATTCAAGAAACGAGAGTACTCTTTGCTGTCACACATTATTCTTACACATTCGATTCCTTTTAAAAGCACAGAAAAGTGTACTGGCCGATAGAATGTCCCCACTTGATTATGCACTTAATGATGAGGTGATTCGTGTGCTGTTGCCCATATGCACTCCGGATACGTATATTATCGAATCCATGGAAATAGCGTTGGACCCAACGAGTACTGCCGTGTCGTTGGCGTCGTCGGTACCGTAATTACAAACAACTCTTCAGGCTTGCTCGGTAGCGTGTAGCTCGTCCTGCCTGGACTGTTTTCCTTGGTGAGGGATGCTTTGAAATCGTGTTTGGTATGTTAATTCGCTTAAAAACGCCTTACTCCCAAACATATACAACTGTTTTGACAGAGTTTGTGAAAGCTCTTTTGCCGGTAACCGATAACTTACTTAGTTCCAATCCCCGTGCCAAATAACTGCACCACTCTGTTATCGTGAGCGCGTGTCTTACTGGTAGTGTTTTAGCCTGGCATAATCAACAAAATCGACCACTAGGATTACGGCAGCAGCAACGCAGCAGCAGCAGCAGCGAAGTTTGCGATACCGATGACGACGATGCTGTCGATACTTGGCGGAAGATAAAAGGGATATAATCAGAAAAAATGTCAGAAAATTACGTGTATGTGTGTGTATGTGTGTGTGATTACTTGTTTTCGGTCCAATGCAGAAACGGTTGCAACAAGAGTGGTCGTTTGGCGGAAAACTGGGGTTTGAGCGCTGCGACTGGAGCGTTTTCTTCCGGAGGTGAAAAAGATTCGCCTTTGCTAACAAGGCCCGTACAGGAAACGTAACGCATCCGGTGGGCTAGGCAGGATAACCGGCAGCCACGGGTGAAGGATTCGGGTTTGAAGTGTAATCAAATGTTGAGCGTACGGTTCCTTTGTATCGATAGGAAAGTGCAGCCAACAAGAAGGATAAACACGGCATTTCCAACATGCACACGTACGCACCAGAAGGACGAGCAGGCACGCGCTGCAGCAATGAGAACCATTTTCACACAGGACACGGATAGGATGTTGACGATGATGATGATGATAGCCGGGACTGGAGAATGACGCCGTCACTGTCGTCGTCGTCGTCGTCGTCGTCGTCGTAGGGAGTAACCGGGCACAACCTTTTGAAGGTGCTCATGGCGTTGGGTTATTTTTAGGTGTCGTTTGGGTTTTGGGAAGCGATCGGTTATCGTTGGTGTCGGGTCTACGGGTATGCACCTAATTGCATTAAACGGTGCAAATGAAGCGAACGATTTGGGTTCTCCGATAAGCCGTGGGGGTAATCGGTTTAGACGGGATCTGCACGTAACCCTGGAAGTGTATGTGTGCGTATGTATGCGGACGAGAGTGATTGAAGGTGTGAATAAACGGTGTTTGTACAAACGATTGGCAATGTTTTGCATGAAAACTGCTTTGATAACATGCTGGATGCTGAAAAAGAACGGGCCAGGTATTCATCGAGGTGGCAAAGTGTGGAGGCTGTGTATTTGGGAGATGTTTAATAAATTCGGGACAGGTTAGTAATGATGAACGTGGTGCCATGTGAGGGGACCAACGTGTAAGTTCAATTTTCACATGTGCATATTGTCCATACTAATAGCGGTTAGTTAAACTTTAAATTGTACGTCTGTGTTCAATTCGAGAAAACTAGTTATTACGGAACGATCAAGCCCATTCGTGCAATAACGCGTCGATCTACCGGGTAAGCCAGCACGTTAATAAATAATGAATACAAACACACACCAGCGAAGAAAAGCGTTCATTTCGTATCGAATATTTTTCGCGGTCAATTCGCTTTCTCAGGGTTACCGAAGCGCGCCGCATTGCAGATTGTGTTACTCTGGCTCTTTTCTTCCCCTAGCACCACTTCTTTCCCCGACAGTTGCACGAAACAAAAAATATTCCCCCCCCCCCCTCTGCCGTTCGCCGTCCTCACTGTCCAGCCGGCGATCGTTTGCCGCTCAAATAAATCCACAAACACATTCCGAAAGCAGACGCATTGTCCGAAATGGGACGAAAAGTTGTCCACCACAACTCTCGGTGCATTGTGCAACGTGCACCACAGAGACAGCGAAGGGGGTGAACCGTGGAGGGGGGAGGGGGGAAACGAGGAGTGCAAAACAAAAAAGAGGAACAAAAATTATACACCGCTCACGTACACTCCTCTACTAAATTCCCACAAACACATCAAGTTTTATAAATTGCAAAGGCAGAACTTGAATAGGCCCGAATTTTCGGTCTCGCTCGCACCAGTGCGCGGCAGGAGAATTTCGTGTGGAGTGTTTTTTTGTTGTTGCTGTTGTTGTTTTTGAACGCGCGACTGTTCCGGAGTGTGCTGGCTGCACAGTTGCACCGAAATGCATTCGCTTCCACCGGTTTCCCTCCTGGCCGCTGCCACGCCGATGTACGCCGGTGCAGCGCGCCGTACAGTGCTAGGCCGCCCAAGTGCAGTGGGGCGACGAGAACAAGCTGCAATTGCAACTGCATCGAGCTGCGGCGACCAGAGACCTTGAGATGCAGTTGAATGAGTACCTCCCTTCTTTAGCGGGCACAGAGTGCACCCCTTCGCCGAGGCCCCTTTGCTTGGCTTGCCGTGCGCTCACTTTGTCCCCTTTTTTGTTACCTCGCGCTTTTACTATCTGTTCGGATTCGCTCGAAGCGTTCCTTCGGTTTGCTCGTTTCGGTTCGATTCGTAGCAGAGCTGCTGTTGTCGTTGCTGCTGCTGTTGTTGTTATTGTCGTTGCTGTTGTTGCTGCTGCTGTTGCTGCTGCTGCTGCCATTGATATTATTTTAATTTTTTTGTAAGCCGTTCGACTTCCCGCACCAACCGCGGCAAATACATGTGTGCGTGTTTCGGTGATCATTTCGAGGCCGGTCAACCTATCTGGATGCGGAGTCGGAGTCGAAAAGAAGACGAACCGGCCAGGAGCTGCAGCCACGCAGACGCAGGAAGCTGGCATGGTGTTTAATATTTTCTCAAGAAATCGGCATGGTGAGAAGAAAGTACCCAGAAGTGTTTTTTTTTCGCTTTTCAAATAGTTGAAGCAAACTAGACCCAAACGAATACGCATCAGGCTTCCTATTTCTTTTTATTGCTCGTCATAAAATAAAAGAAGCTGTTTTTGCATATTTGTGCATTACGCATTTATAAGATTTGCGTGCGTATACGTGGTCTTTTGTAACCATTTATTCAGCCAGGGCTAGACTGATGAGTGTGAGCAATGCAATGTGCGGCTTAAATTTCACTTCGAGTAAGAATATTTATCGTTTGTAGTTTGATTTGGGAGTTCTTGCAATGATTACAGAATATGATAAACTTGCGTAGTTTAGAAGGGCATAATTTGTTTCTTCTCATTACTGGTTGTCTTAATGGTCATGCTTGTCAATCCGTTGTCCTTATTTCTTTAAAAACTACTTTACCGAAACGGTGATGCTATAAAAGCTGAAATAAATTAAAAAAAAAACAATGCAAACAATGCAATAAAGTTTATCTTCGGTTAAGGTACATTCAAGGTTTGCTAACAAAAGCTTACTTGCGTGTTATTCTGAATCATGTTCTGCGAATCTATTGAAGCTCAACTGCATGCGCAGCAAAACAAACGCAATCGTGTTTCTCGTACATCGCGCAACTAAATATATTGATAAGCTCCGCATTCTGATCAGGGCAAAGTAGTAAAAAAAAGCATAACAAAAAATCGCTTCCGTATTGCGGAACGCATCTCGCAACGATGGTGATCGTATCAAACAATATAAACAATAAATTTAAATATAGTTTTCTTCAGTTAAATCAACCATACTGCCAATAGCATGTAATATTATCGATTGACAAAATCATCGCATCTAACGCTCAAACTATTTGCTGAGGTTTTGAGCTATGTCAATAAGCAATTGCGATGGTCTCTGAGGCGAGATAGACTACATGCTATCTCATGTTACAGACGGGAGTGTAACATTTAACGATAAAAATTGCCTCGAGTTACCATTCCAAACAGGGGGACTGTACTAGCAGCGAACGTAAAACAGCACTCGCTGAGTAACAAAGTTGGAAGATTTTATGCTTAAAAGTTTTGCTGAAACATAGCATATCGGAATGAAGTCATAATAAATAATATTTACCGGTCCATGATTATGAAACGCACAAGTCAATCGACGACCGAATGCACTTGAACGATGCTTTAAAAAGCGATACCGTCATAATCGATCCGATTGGCACTGGGGTTAAGCGTAAATGTCTTGGCTGATAAAGTTTTTGTTCCTTGTTATTCATCATCGAAAGCCGGTTTTGTCTTCGTGTGGTGCCACCGCGACGCATTCAAATCATCACAGCTATCATCACGCTGGGCACAAAAGTGTTAGGGCACGTTGCATCTACTCACTTGTCTATGCGCTGGCTGAAGCGAGATGAAACATTACAATAAGAGCGAACAAGCGATAGAGAGAGAGATAGAGAGAGAGAGAGAGAGAGAGAGAGAGAAAGAGAGAGACAGAGGGCGAGAGACAGAGGGCGAGAAACAGATGGGGATAGTTAAAAAGGGGTGAGAGAAACAGCCTGAGCCTGTTTGAGCGAGCTGTATGGCATCGTAATGTGTGTTGAGATGCATCTCACGATGCACGTGCATTTTAGTTCGATGAGGATGCCGGTTTCTGAGAACCAGAAAATGCACTGTGCGTATACAGATGCAGCAGAGGGGTGTTGCGTATA
The DNA here is from genome assembly GCF_943734735.2 of Anopheles gambiae. Taxonomy (NCBI): domain Eukaryota; kingdom Metazoa; phylum Arthropoda; class Insecta; order Diptera; family Culicidae; genus Anopheles; species Anopheles gambiae. The sequence continues at coordinate 55,208,305 of NC_064601.1, forward strand.
AGTTGGTGTTGGGTCGTCCAAATGCTCAACCAGTCAATGATGATTTCCCCGCAACCCAGCACGAGAGCGCGCCACCGTATGTGCGTGGGGAAACGTTATGACCTTTTCCCGAGGGGGGCACTTGAGTTACCACTGTCGGGCGATCGCTGTGCGTGATCTTGTGTGATCGGAGAATGCACTTGATTGTGGTGGTGGTGGTGGTGTTGGTAGGTTTACATACGCCACTGGCGATGGGCTCAATGTTGACTGGGTCAGTTCGTCGCTTGAGGATGTCGTTCCATCCTTTGGGTCATCGAGCCACGTACTAAGGATAAGGAAAAGGAAGTGATAACGGAGGGCAAGGCGGAGGGCAAGTTTCCAACCCTCCTGCACAAAAAAACTAATGCTCTGCTGTTTCTGTAATGTCAAAAGAAGGCCACGTGACGCCGGTACTCGCATCGATCGTGACACTTGCCAAAACGAAACCCTTAAAGTGCATGTGTAGTGTCGACGAGCGGGGTTTATCAAGTCTCGGTTCGTCTCTCCAGGGCTCAGTCGTGCGAGCTTTTCAACACTGAAAACACTGAAAGGGCTTGATTCAGGGCCGATCATTAACCATTTTGGAGATTGTGGTTCGTTCACGGTCTGTACAATGCGGTCGCTTTGTGTGTATTGGTGCCAGTGCTTGTTGGCGCGTTTCTTGGCTGCGTTAAATCACCAGCCAGCCGCTTGACGTGCGAGAATTACAGAGGGTTGCCCAAAGGGTTGTAAGTTGGGGTACTTGGGGACAATAAAAAGTGCATCATTGTGAGTGCCTGCAAGCCAGTCAGTACGGGCACTCAGGAGCATTTACAGAATGTTTACTATTGTTCTCTTTCGTGCCAACCGATCGGTCCGTCGTGCTCTCGCTCGTCACGTACTGTCTCGTTTCGTCACGGGCTCGTTGCAGGGATGCCACTCAGCAAGATGAGTTGCACCGAGAGACGAGCGGTCGAGCTTGCTGAGATGCACGTTGGAGGGTGAGTTCGTGCAAATTGCTGCTGCTGTTGCTGTTCGATGCATCGTGCTTGGTGGTGGTGGTGTGTGTGTGTACAGAGTGGGCTTGTTTTTTTTGTTGTTCGCTTGTGTTTGACCTTACGCTAGTGCGCTGGTAGTAGGTTGCTGTAAGCACGAGTCTTGTATATTGCATGGGGCACACGGCAAAGGGGAAGGCAAAGTGGCATGGGATGGCGTCTGTAGCTGCGTCTGGAGTGGCAGCACTTCCTCCCTTACCGTGCAACCCCATTCCGACCATACTGCTGCTATCCACAAAACGAGTCAGAGAAGCTTTGTTGGTACGGAGTGGGGGAGGTGGGGCAGGAGTAAGGGAAGGTAGGGCGGAGGTAGGGCGTTCGCGACGACCGTCGACCACGACCGGGGGCAGATAGGTAAGGGTTGTCGGTTGTTGTTTCGGTTGTACGACGCTGCAGCAGCCTGCACTAAAACAGTTGTGGCGAAGTTTCCGAAACGCCGAGAAGTGTAGTGAGTGTGTTTTTTCTCGTGCGCCCGCTGCCGCCAATTTGTTGCTCTTTCGTGCAATCATTACGTGTGTTTATTGTTTCAAATTTGTGTATCTATCTGGTGCCGGGAAAAG